>NC_091691.1:32480000-33730000 GCF_041296265.1 Equus caballus
CGCAGTTTCTTCCCTGGCCTGATCACGCTGAAGTAGAACTTCTGCTCTGCTGTGTCCTCCAAGGGCCTAGAGCTGCAAGGAACAAAGTCCTGCCTTGTCTTCTCAAGGGCAGACAGACCACACAGTGTGGGGCTTCCAGCTCTTTGGGTACCTAAGAAACAACTCGCTCTGCATAGGGCTCTTTCATCCTACCGGGAACATGTGTTACAAAGGCCTGTGAAACGCAGTTTCTTCCCATGCCTGATCTGGCTGAAGTAGAACTTCTGCTCTGCCGTGTCCTATATGGCCCTAGAGCTGTAAGGAACAAAGTCCTGCCTTGTGTTCTCAAGGGCAGACAGGCCACACAGTCTGTGGCTTCCAGCTCTTTGGGAAGCTAAGAAACAACTCGCTCTGCACTGTTGTTTTACACCCTACCGGCAACATGTCTTACAAAAGCCTCTGAAACACACTTTCCTGCCAGGCCTGATCTGGCTGAAGTAGAACTTCTGCTCTGCTGTGTCCTATATGGGCCTAGAGATGCAAGGAACAATGTCCTGCCTTTTTCTCTCAATTGCAGACAACTCCCTCAGACTCAAGCTTCCAGCTCTTTGGGCAGCTAAGAAACAACTAGCTCTGCATAGGGCTCTTTCAGCCTAGCGGGAACATGTCTTACAAAGGCCTGTGTAATGCAGTTTCTTCCCAGGCCTTATCTCGCTGAATTAGAATTTCTGCTCTGCCTTGTCCTACATGGGCCTAGAGCTGCAAGGCCCAAAGTCCTGCCTTGTGTTCTCAAGGTCAGACAGGCAGCACAGTGTGGGGCTTCCAGCTCTTTGGGCGGCTAAGAAACAGCTCGCTCTGCACTGCTGTTTTACAGCCTACCGGGTACATGTCTTACAAAGGCTTGTGAAAGGCAGTTTCCTCTCAGGCCTGATCTCTCTGAAGTAGAACTTCTGCTCTGCCGTGTCCTACATGGGCCTAGAGCTGAAAGGCCCAAAGTCCTGCCTTGTGTTCACAAGGGCAGACAGGCCCCACAGTGTGGGGCTTCCAGCTCTTTGGGAATCTAAGAAACAACTCGCTCTGCACTGTTGTTTTACACCCTACCGGGAACATGTCTTACAAAGGCCTGTGAAACGCAGTTTCTTCCCAGGCCTGATCTCGCTGAAGTAGAACTTCTGCTCTGCCGTGTCCTACATGGGCCTAGAGCTGCAAGGCTCAACGTCCTGCCATGTTTCCACAAGGCGTGAGAACTCGCTCAGCGTCCAGCTTCCAGCTCTTAGGGCAGCTAAGAAACAACTCGCTCTGCACTGCTGTTTTACAGCCTAATGGGAGCATGTCTTACAAACACCTGTGAAACGCAGTTTCTTCCCAGGCCTGGTCTCGCTGAAGTAGAGCTTCTGCTCTGCCGTGACCTACGTTTGCCTAGAGCTGCAAGGCCCAAAGTCCTGCCTTGTGTTCTCAAGGGCAGACAGGCCACACAGTGTGGGGCTTCCAGCTCTTTGGGCACCTAAGAAACAACTCGCTCTGCACTGGTGTTTTACACCTTATCAGGAACATGTCTTACAAAGGCCTGTGAAACGCAGTTTCTTCCCAGGCCTGATCTCTCTGAAGTAGAACTTCTGCTCTGCCGTGTCCTACATGGGCCTAGAGCTGCAAGGAACAAAGTCCTGCCTTGTGTTCTCAAGCGCAGACAGGCCCCACAGTGTGGGGCTTCCAGTTCTTTGGGCAGCTAAGAAACAACTCTCTCTGCATACGGCTCTTTCAGCCTACCGGGAACATGTCTTACAAAGGCCTGTGAAACGCACTTTCTTGCCAGGCCTGATCTGGCTGAAGTAGATCTTCTGCTCTGCCGTGTAATATATGGCCCTAGAGCTGCAAGGAACAAAGTCCTGTCTTTTTCTCTCAAGAGCAGACAAGTGCCTCAGCCTCCAGCTTCCAGCTCTTTGGGCAGCTAAGAAACAACTCGCTCTGCATAGGGCTCTTTCAGCCCACCATGAACATGTCTTACAAAGGCCTGTGAAGCGTAGTTTCTTCCCAGGCCTGATCTGGCTAAAGTAGAACTTCTGCTCTGCTGTGTCCTACATGGGCCTAGAGCTGCAAGGCCCAAAGTCCTGCCTTGTGTCCTCAAGGGCACACAGGCCCCACAGTGTGGGGCTTCCAGCTCTTTGGGCACCTAGGAAACAACTCGCTCGGCACTGGTGTTTTACAGCCTCGCGGGAACGTGTCTTACAAAGGCCTGTGAAACGCAATTTCTTCCCAGGCCTGATCTCCCTGAAGTAGAACTTCTGCTCTTCCGTGTCCTACATGGGCCTAGAGCTGCAAGGAACAAAGTCCTGCCTTTTTCTCTCAAGGGCAGACAACTCCCGCAGCCTCCAGCTTACAGCTCTTTGGCAGCTAAGAAACAACTCGCTGTGCACAGGTGTTTTACAGCCTACCGGGAACATGTCTTACAAAGGCCTGTGAAACGCAGTTTCTTCCCAGGCCTGATCTCGCTGAAGTAGAACTTCTGCCCTTCCGTGTCCTACATGGGCCTAGAGCTGCAAGGCACAAGGTCCTGCCTTGTTTCCACAAGTGGAGAGAACTCCCTCAGTGTCCAGCTTCCAGCTCTTTGGGCAGCTAAGAAACAACTCGCTCTGCATAGGGCTCTTTCAGCCTAGCGGGAACATGACTTACAAAGGCCTGTGAAACGCAGTTCCTTCCCAGGCCTGATCTCGCTGAAGTAGAACTTCTGCTCTGCTGTGTCCTACATGGGCCTAGAGCTGCAAGGAACAAAGTCCTGCCTTGCGTTCTCAAGGGTAGACAGGCCCCACAGTGTGGGGCTTCCAGCTCTTTTTGCAGCTAAGAAACAACTCGCTCTGCACAGGGCTCTTTCAGCCTACTGGGAACATGTCTTACAAAGGCCTGTGAAATGCAGTTTCTTGCCAGGCCTGATCTGGCTGAAGTAGAACTTCTGCTCTGCCGCGTCATATATGGCCCTAGAGCTGCAAGGAACAAAGTCCTGCCTTCTGTTCTCAAGGGCAGACAAGTCCCGCAGCCTCCAGCTTACAGCTCTTTGGGCAGCTAAGAAACAACTCGCTCTGCATAGGGCTCTTTCAGCCTATTGGGAACATGTCTGACTAAGGCCTGTGAAACGCAGTTTCTTCCCAGGCCTGATCTCGCTGAAGCAGAACTTCTGCTCTGCCGTGTCCTACATGGGCCTAGAGCTACGAGGCAAAAGGTCCTGCCTTGTTTCCACAAGGGAAGAGAACTCCCTCAGCGTCCAGCTTCCAGCTCTTTGGGCAGCTAAGAAACAACTAGCTCTGCTTAGGGCTCTTTCAGCCCACCGGGAACATGTCTTACAGAGGCCTGTGAAACGCAGTTTGTTCCCAGGCCTGACCTCGCTGAAGTAGAACTTCTGCTCTGCCGTGTCCTATATGGCCCTAGAACTGCAAGGAACAAAGTCCTGCCTAGTCTTCTCAAGGGCAGGCAACTTCCTCAGCCTCCAGCTTCCAGCTAATTTGGCAGCTAAGAAACAACTCGCTCTGCACTGCTGTTTTACAGCCTACCGGGAACATGTCTTACAAAGGCCTGTGAAACGCAGTTTCTTCCCAGGCCTGATCTCGCTTAGGTAGAACTTCTGCTCTGCCGTGTCCTATATGGCCCTAGAGCTGCAAGGAACAAAGTCCTGCCTTCCGTTCTCAAGGGCAGACAAGTTCCTCAGCCTAAAGCTTCCAGCTCTTTGGGCAGGTAAGAAAAAATTTGCTGTGCACTGGTGTTTTACAGCATACCGGGAACATGTCTTACAAAGGCCTGTGAAACGCAGTTTCTTCCCAGGCCTGATCTCGCTGAAGTAGAACTTCTGCTCTGCCGTGTCCTACATGGGCCTAGAGCTGCAAGGAACAAGGTCCTGCCTTGTTTCCACAAAGGGAGAGAACTCCCTCAGCGTCCAGGTTCCAGCTCTTTGGGCAGCTAAGAATCAACTGGTTCTGCATAGGGCTCTTTCATCCTACCGGGAACATGTCTTATAAAGGCCTGTGAAACGCAGTTTCTTCCCAGGCCTGATCTCGCTGAAGTTAAACTTCTGCTCTGCCGTGTCCTGTATGGCCCTAGAGCTGCAAGGAACACAGTCCTGCCTTGTCTTCTCAAGGGCAGACAAGTCCCTCAGCCTCCAGCTTCCAGCTCTTTGGGCAGCTAAGAAACAACTCGCTCTGCACTGGTGTTTTACAGCCTACCGGGAACATGTCTTATAAAGGCCTGTGAAACGCAGTTTCTTCCCAGGCCTGATCTCGCTGAAGTAGAACTTCTGCTCTGCCGTGTCCTATATGGCCCCAGAGCGGCAAGGAACAAAGTCCTGCCTTGTCTTCTCAAGGGCAGACAAGTTCCTCAGCGTCCAGGCTCCAGCTCGTTGGGCAGCTAAGAAACAACTCGCTCTGCACTGTTGTTTTACACCCTAACGGGAACATGTCTTACAAAGGCCTGTGAAACGCAGTTTCTTCCCGGGCCTGATCTCGCTGAAGTAGAACTTCTGCTCTGCCGTGTCCTATATGGTCCTAGTGCTGCAAGGAACAAAGTCCTGCCTTGTCTTCTCAAGGGCACACAAGTTCCTCAGACTCCAGCTTCCAGCTCTTTGGGCAGCTAAGAAACAACTCGTTCTGCACTGCTGTTTTACAGCCTACCGGGAACATGTCTTACAAAGGCCTGTGAAACGCAGTTTCTTCCCAGGCCTGATCTCGCTGAAGTAGAACTTCGGCCCTTCCGTGGCCTACATGGGGCTAGAGCTGCAAGGAACAAAGTCCTGCCTTATGTTCTCAAGGGCAGACAGGCCCCACGGTGTGGGGCTTCCAGCTCTTTGGGCCCTTAGGAAACATCTCGCTCTGCACTGGTGTTTTACAGCCTAGCGGGAACGTGTCTTACAAAGTCCTGTGAAACGCAGTTTCTTCCCAGGCCTGATCTCGCTGAAGTAGAACTTCTGCTCTGCCATGTCCTACATGGGCATACAGCTGCAAGGCACAAGGTCCTGCCTTGTTTCCACAAGGGGAGAGAACTCCCTCAGCGTCCAGCTTCCAGCTCTTTGGGCAGCTAAGAAACAACTAGCTCTGCATAGGGCTCTTTTAGCCTACCGGGAACATGTGTTACAAAGGCCTGTGAAACGCAGTTTCTTCCCAGGCCTGATCTGGCTGAAGTAGAACTTCTGCTCTGGGTGTGCTCCATTGGCCTAGAGTTGCCTGGCCCAAAGCTCTGCCTTGTTTGCAAAGGGGCAGAGAGGCCCCAAAGCATCTTGCTTCCAGCTCTTTGGGAAGCTAAGAAACAACTCGCTCTGCACAGTGCTCTTACAGCCTACCGGGAACATCTCTTGCAATGGCCTGTGAAATGCAGTTTCTTGGCAGGCCTGATCTGGCTGATGTCGATCTTCTGCTGTGCCGTGTGCTACATTGCCCTAGAGCTCCAAGGCACAAAGTCCTGCCTTGTTTGCTCATGGGGAGATAGGCCCCAAAGCATCTTGCTTCCAGCTCTTTGGGATTCTAAGAAACAACTCACTCTCCACAGTGCTCTTACAGCCTACCAGGAACATCTCCTA
Source organism: Equus caballus (assembly GCF_041296265.1). NCBI lineage: Eukaryota > Metazoa > Chordata > Mammalia > Perissodactyla > Equidae > Equus > Equus caballus. Next base: position 32,485,534 of record NC_091691.1, read on the forward strand.
CAAAGGCCTGTGAAACGCAGTTTCTTTCCAGCCCTGATCTTGCTGCGTTAAAACTTTTGCTCTGAGCCGCGTCTTGGCAGATATTCGAGGAGTCTTATTTACTCTCCTTATGGATGAGGAAAAGTCAGCTGTTCTATTAAATGCTAGAGAAGAAGCATATTATGAATATGACCCAATATCAGCCATTGGCAGACTTAGTGAACAGCCTCTGCCAGAGACCGATGCTGTGTGAATCCCAGTGATCCTGATGATCATGAAGAGGAAGACAAGAAGATGAAAAAGCAAGCCACCCTGTTTTGTGTGGCCCTTCAAGTCTGTTCAAGGTAACCTGAGGAAGAGAAGGAGTGAGTGACCTCAGCCTCCAACCAGTGACCAGAAAGCCACCAACAAATTTTGGTGTGTGTACTGCAAACTGGAAGGGCATTGGCAGCAGGACTGTCCCAACCATCGCCTGAGAGTTAAGAGATTGAACAGGGTCAAGCCACGGCATCTTCTCTTGACCACGGATGAGATGTGACAGGGCCATGTGGCTCCCCAGTTGGCTCTAGGGGTGACCTTGGCAGTAGGAGGAGAACATGTTAAAATTTTTGGTCAATACTGGAGCCACATTCTCGGTGCTGAATACCAAAAAGAGAAATCTTTCAAAAAGTTAAAGATGTAGCCTCAAAGGTGTATCAGGCAAAGGGGAGACCAAAAGTTTTCTGGAGCCCCTTGACCTATGAAACAGGATAAAAAGTACTTCAGCGTTTCTTTCTGTATGTACCAGAATGCCTTGTTCCCCCTCTAGGGAGGGACAGGCTATCTAAGCTAGGGGCCTCAATAAGCTGGGGAAAAGATAAAGTAGAGATCCAAGATCCCAAAAATTTGGGAATTGGGCTTATGGCCCTATTACAGGATACACCAGCACCTGAGAAGGAAGAGATTCCACTAAATATTTTAAGTTAAGCTAACTCAGAATTATAGGCACAAGGACAGGTGGAGTGAGCAGCCAGTGCCATGTCAGTAAAGGTAAAACTGAAGCAGGCAGTTTGCTGGCCCCGGGTAAGACAATACCCCCCCAAAGCCAGAAGCCATAAAGATGAATCTTTCTTGTAATCAATACGTTTTTAGAACTGGGGAATGTAGGTTTGTTCAAGACCGTAGTGCTGTCAATGCTGTACAGTACTGGATTTATAATAGTAAATATCCTTTTTGTTTCTGGCACAGAGATCCAAAAACTCTTGTAATTTCCCACATAAGAGCCATAGAGTCATATTTTTTTATAATAATTACTTTAGTCCTCAGTTCCTGAAATTACTCCAGAGCAATAAAGGGGAAAGAGCTGTCTTTTGTTATTCCTAACAAGACCCTTTCAACCACATTGAATTTATGTTAATAAGGTGACATTTGGAAAGCCCCTAAGGGTGGAGGCTGGTGTGTGGGAAAATAGGGAAAGCTATTTTGTGATTCAGGGTTGGGATTTTCAGCCCCATCCCCCTCTCCACAGGTCCAGGATGAGGAGAGGGCTGAAGATTGAGTTCGATTGTCAAAGGCCAATGACGTAATCAACTGTGCCTATGTAGGGGGGTCTCCATTAATATCCAAAGGGATGGGCTTCAGAGAGCTTCTGGGTTGGTAAACACCCAGGGAAATTTGGGGAGAGTGGCATGCCCAGAGAGGGTCTGGGAGCTCCACGTCCTTGCCCCACGTATTTTACTCTATGCATCTCTTCCATCTGGCTGCTAAGTAAAATGTTTTCCTGAGTTCTGTGAGCCACTCTATCAAAATAATCAAACACAATGAGGGCTGTGGGAACATCTACTCTGTGGCTGGTTGCTCAGAAGCACAGGCGACAACCTGAACTTACAATTGGCATCTAAAATGGGAGGCAAAGGGTAATCTTGTGGGACTGAACTCTTAACCTGTGGGATCTGATTCTATCCCCAGGTAGTGTCAAAACTGAGTTAAAATGTTAAACTTCTTAGCCAGTAAGGGATATAAAGTGTCTAAAGGGAAGGCACAAATATCTCAAGAGACTGTAAAGTACTCGGTGATGTGGATTAAGGCTGCCCCAGCTAGAGAAGCCCAAGGTGACCTGGCCTACGTGCCAAACTATACGACCCAGTGGACTTTTTTTATGGTATGAATTAGGACTGCCCCAGGGAGAGAAGCCCGGGGCATACTCACCTGCATGCCGATCTATATGGCCAGATTCGTATCTAAAGTTATATGACCGCACAATAACCAGACCCCATCTGCACTGAAATCATTTAATGACTTTTTACATCATCTTTTTCTTTTTCTTTTTCTTCCGGTAAAAATAAGTCACGTACCCATGCCTTATAAAATTAGCCCTAACCCTCAACTCGGGGCAGCAGCAGGAGCTCTGACTGCCTGTGGGTCTTGTCCCCACACACTAGCTCTGCCTGCCCATGGGACCTGTCCCCATGCCAGCGGGGGCAGCAGCAGGAGCTCTGACTGCCCGTGGGTCCTGTCCCCACGCACCAGCTCTGCCTGCCCATGGGTCCTGTCCCCATGCCAGCGGGGGCAGCAGCAGTGGCAGCAGCAGGAGCTCTGACTGCCCGTGGGTCTTGTCCCCACGCACCAGCTCTGCCTGCCCATGGGTCCTGCTATTCCACACTATTCTCTAAATAAAAGAGCACTACTGCCAGATCTTGAGAGTCTAAGAAATCTTTCTTTTGACTCCTCGGCTCACCGATCCCACATCATTTCTGGTGGCCCGTACGGGGAATTGCTTCATCGGCTTGTGAGCTCGAGTTCTGGTAAGTGCCCTTTTCTTCCTTGTGCCTTTCTCTTTTTCAAGGATGGATCTAAACTCACTTCTCCATCGGGAACTTTCTTGGATGGCTGTATGAATCCACGTTTGCTGCCCATGGCTACTCTATGGGGCAAATTGTGGCATTCAGCTTGAAGAGATTCAGTACCTTAAGCCTCAGGGTGATGGAGAATGAATTAATCCATTCCTTCCTGACTCTATCTCTAATAGACAAATTTTACGTGGGTGCGGGTTGGCCACTTAAGTCATTAGGACGGCCGCCAATCTCCAAGACTCCCGTGGAAGGTTTCTTTTCCTAAGGCTGGATTGGGATCCCTCCCTCTGGCACCTGACCATGCTCTGAACTGCGAGGAAAGTCCCACTCAGGACTCCAGTTCAAGGGAAGTACCAAACTCTAACCTTTGGTGGAGGATGGGAACCCCTTCTTGGGAGAATGGCTCCAGGATGCAATTGGGTAGAATGTCCCCCAGACTGGCGGAAAATTCCTCACTGTCTTTCTCTTTCTCCTTTTCTTTCTCCTTTTCTCTCCTGGGGACCATACGCCAGGCACCTATTCCTGCCAGGCAGAATAGGGAAGATGTTCAAGGGATGCCCCCATCATCCCTTGCTACAGGAACCCCAATGGGGGGATTTTCAAGGTAATGGCTCCCTTTCTCTGGGACTATACGCCAGGCACTTATTCCTGCCAGGCAGAATAGGGAAGATGTTCAAGGGATGCCCCCATCATCCCTTGCTACAGGAACCCCAATGGGGGGATTTTCAAGGTAATGGCTCCTTTTCTTTCTCCTTTTCTCTCGGGAACCATTCACCAGGCCTATGCTGTCAGGCAGAATAGGCACCAGGCACCTGTTACTGCCAGGCATAACAGGGAAGGTATACAAGGGATGCAATGCCGGGGGACGCCCCCATCACCCCTTGCTATAGGAACCCCACAGTAGGAACAACGGGTAGGACGCTGCCCTAGGTTCAGGGGGGATTTTTCATGGTAATGGACCCGTTTCTTTTGTCTCTCTTGGAGTTACAATGGCAATTTTCGTCTCCTTTTGAGCCTTGTGACTGGGAAACAAAGAAATCTTTAAAGAGTAAAAGGCTCCACCCCTGGGAGCCCCAACTTTGGGTTTCTGGGCCTGATCACCCCAGCAACCCTAAGTGGGGGTGCCCTCTCTTGACAGTTGACTCATTGAGTATTTTAGTCACCTACTGAGTCAGTTATGAGGGTAGGAGACCTGTGATTTATTCTGTGAACTGTCGTGCTAGCGTAGTGTGCCCCAGTACAGGAACTGTTGTGTGACTCTTATCTTGATAACCCTCTGGAAGAGGCCATGAGGGTGAGGTCGGATCTCTTCTTTTCCTTTCTTTGTCTGTTTTGCTCATCATCTCTTCTGTCGTCACCAAGTCGAGGTTAAGTTCAGGCTAGACCTGAGCAGAACCTTGACCTTCTGTAAAATTGGAAAAATAAGCCTTTTGCCAGGGATTTAACTCAAACCTGGCTCTGGGAGCCCCAGCCTCCAGCCAGTTCCAGGCCTTTGCCTCCTGCTTCCCTACCTCAACTTTGCTGGCTCAGAGACAAAGTGCCCAGGCTGAGCGGGACTTGACTAAATCTTATAACTATGTCAACACCCGCAATCGGCCTCTGCACACCCGCAATCAGCCTCTGCACCCTTTCTCCAGCTGCTGTCAGTCAGACACTGGCTTTACCGCCACGGGGAAGGCTCCTAAGCATCCCCAGAGACCCACCCTGTGGATGCGTTCCAACTCCTTCTGGGAGAAAATTTGAGGGGTTTCTCTGTGCCTTTGTGATGCAGTTGGACAGGTAGATCAACCTGGAATGTAATTTGAGTTACAATCCAGTTTCTGGGAAATCAAGAGCAACTGTCCTTAGAAAATCCTTGCAAGACTGGAAATACAGCTCTAGAGGCAGTTCAGATTCCACCTAGTTCCTTTATCACAGAAAGGATTATCATCTCCCCTCTCCAGGAACTACTATCTAGCCCATCACTAATTCCTAAGACTGAAGAAAAAAAAAAAAAGAAAGAAAGAAAGAAAGAGGAGGGGAGAGGCAAAACGGCCATAAGCGTGCCCTTGCAAAAAAATCTAGCATCTTGAGTATCTTCTCCACAAATATTGGTAAAAAACAATAGCTCTAACAATAGCTGTGCAGTCTCTGTGTACGTGTGTCTATGTGTACGTTATATGTGTGATATTTTACCTCCGGATGGTGTTACCAAAATTAAGAGCTCTGTTTAATTGGCTTCAAGTAAGCGCTTACATAAATTCTAAATGTAGTAGAAATTGATCCAATGTCTTTCAAGTTAACTTGATGTGAATTAACTTTTGGTAAATGAAAGCTTGTTTAAGTTTGTTGGTTTGATTGAAAATAGTCTTCTTGTCAGAGTTGTCAGTATTCGCATATGATGCAGGCATGCAGCCTGGGTTTACTAGTCAAATAAGTTCACATTGTCTGTTAAATTCGTCAGCAAAATAATAGCTTTAAATGATGACCAGTTTTGTCTAATGTCTCATGAAGTTTTTGTGGGTACAATAACTGTTTTATGGTCTGTATACTTGAAAAAAAAAAAAAAAAGCTTCCAAATTGTTTTGATAACAATCTTGAGTTTTGCCAAGTTAAGTTAAATGATAAAAATCTGAGCATCTGGGTCATTTTTGGATTGGATAGCACACAAGCATTACAGGTAAACTTATCTAAGTTATCTACTTTTGGCTTCTTATTGCAGAGAGGCTAAAAGTCTTTGGGTCTGTTATTGTAAAGCAGCGTGTTTCTAGAAATTATGAAGTGTTTAGAATGCTGGTATAAAAGACAATTCATAATTGCTTACCTTTTTAGTGTTTACTATGGTCTGTTAAGGGTTAAAAGTTCTTATTAACCTATATAATTAAAGCTACTGGAAATTAATAAGGAAAACAGCTCTGTATTCAAGGAAAGTTAAAATGTATGTTTTCAGTAAAGAGGGTATAAAGAATGGAAGTATTTTTGTTTGATGGGTTAAGAAAAGATAAGTTTGTCCTAAAGTACTAGAAAGGAAAAAAAGACAGACTTTGGGACAAATTCTGAAGGCAAAAAGAAAGTTGTAGAAGGTTTGTGAAGGAGGAATTCTGAAAGGAGTTTTATGCCTGGTCAAGTAGACTAAGATTAGAGTAAATCCAATTAAGTGAATGAGTTTTAATGTTAAAAATAAGCTGGTACAGAAATTAAAATTTGGTTTTCTCTCAAAGCATAATTTTCTTGAACTTTTGGCCTGCTCTAACTCTACCTAAAAGACAGAAAATCTATGTTTTGTTAAAATAATTTCCTATATTCAGAAAGAAAGAGGTCTCTTCTAAAAATTTTTTTTGGTTGGTGTTGTTTGCTCTTGACTGTCTCTATTGTCACTTTGAATGGATGCCTGAGCATTGTTTAGCAGTGAGCGTTGTTTCCTATTTGAACAAGCATTTTAAAAACTTTTGATATTTTTGACAAGCTTCTCCCTCAAAAATATTCAAGTCTTGAATGAAGGCTTTCTTTTGACCTGGTAGATGGAAGAAGAATTTCTCTGAGGATTTTCAGAGGGCCCCTGAGACTTCTCAAAGAAATTTGCTCTCTTCCTATAAGGAGGAAAATACTAAATTAATTAGGTTTATTTGGTTTATTAAATTACATGGGAAGCATTGTCAAATAAGCGATGATAAACTTTCTTATGTGGTATTACGTGGGTGAATATTATTAATATACATGTCTTAACATTATATAGCATTCCTAAAATTCTAATCTGTTCTGGTTATCAGTTATAATTCCAGTTATTATCTTAAAGTGTTATATGTCACAGAAATAGCCAAGTTTCTTTGTCAATTGCCCTTTTGAGTCTTTTGTCCATTTGCAGATAGTTGCTGTTTTACTGTGATGCTTTTTGCTTTTGCAAATATGTTTCATCTCCAGAGAAATTCCTGGAAAGGATTCTGACACAAGGGTTCTAAACTACAGGTTTCTGATAAACTTTCAGATTGTAAAACTGAACTGGGTAAGAAATTACAGAATTCTAACAGAAACTAAGCTCATAGATCTGCTAACAGAAGATTAAGCTCAAGAACTGATTATACAGGACTGTGTGAACTGATGAAGATGATTATAATTTTTTTATGACTTCTGTTTGAAATATTGCTGAGTTTTGTTTTGTTTTCTCATGTTTAAGGAAATCTTTCTTTCTTTTCTCTTATGCTAACTATGACTTACACCAATTTAGTGAAATACGTTTATGAGCAAAACTGAAACATTTATCTTTTTCTCCCTATCTGATCCCTCCAGAATTAAGAAACTCTGTGAGTGAGCATGGTTATTTCGTGGCAATATAGTTATTTGCATAAGTTCAATAAGAACCTATTCTCCTTATAACAGGATACATTGGTTATATTACCAAGGCTTTGACTGGAATGTCATATTTGAAATATACAGGCTCAGATATGACAACACAGCTTTTCAGGAACAAAGATTGGACATTCTGGAATACAGCCACTTGGAAACATGGGCCTGGTACCTTGTTTACAGAGATTCTGGCAATCTTACCCGGTAAGTAAGGAAGCTTGCTTATCTGGCGGGTGCAAGGAACCTCAGAATATTTTGGGGGACCTCGAGAAGAGATGAGTCCACCCAAACCTGTAGGTACTGCAGGCAAAATCTGATGGCAAGTCCTTGGCTTGGCTTTTCTGGCCTCAAGAGGCCTTTACAGTTCAATCTGAGATTCCTCAAAAAAAAAAAAAAAATTCCAGCAAAGCAGATTTAAAAAAGCCTGTATAATCAATTGGTATTCTTCCTGCACTTATGTAAATAATTGGCAGACCAGTTAATCTTAATTTGGCTATCTTTTATAAAAATGAGGGTGATTTTAGAGGAAAAAAAATTATGTTTCAGTAGAAGGTATAGTACACATTCATGGATATTAGATTCTAGCTCTTCTCTTCTGCAAGATTCATCTGTTACTAATAATAATGTTTCCTTGTGGCCATCCATCTCTGATACCTGGGAGTTCCCTGGCCACAAGCAAACCTTTTCCTTCAACACTACTGCCCAAATACTAACTAGATTTGCCTTGTCACAGGTGGATCATAAACGGCAAGTTCCAAAGGTAAAGTCCCCAACTTATTGATACACACAGGATGGACTATATCAAATTTGGGACGAATATATTTGGCTCACTCCTGCTAGTGATCAACTCAGTAAAAGGCCACTCTATGTTGGGAACAAACCAATCACACCTGTGATACATGGCCTAATAGCACCCGACCTATGGAAAAATTCCCTGTCTTATGTGTTCTCATATCATAACCTTAAAAAATGCTGATTGGTTTGAGACTGACTGGGATAGACGGCCCAGCACACGTTGGTTAGCCCCTAATGGCACTCAGTGGCTATGTGGCTCCAACTTATGGCCTTGGCTGCCACCTGGATGGATTGGACGATGCACCCTAGGTTTCGTCTGGATGCAGGGTAGAACTACATTTAGTATATCTCCTCCTGCTAACCTACCCAACCTGCAACAGCGCTGGACCTGCTCTGTCTCCCACTGGTATGACCACGTTGCCTCAATTTTCCTTCCCCAATTAGGAATTCAAAGTGTCATCTTGCACATGGAAGTCTTAAACAAATTTACTATGAAGGCATTAAATGATACACAACATAGCCTTTCGCTGCTTGATTTAGAAGTATCCCAAATGCGTAAGGCAGTTCTCCAAAACCGAATGGCACTGGATGTCTTGACAGCAGCACAGGGGGGCACCTGTGCCATTATAAAAACTGAATGTTGTGTCTATATTCCTGACTACCATCAAAATATCTCCGGCTTCCTGTCTGATATGAGCCACCAAATTAAGTCCATGTCTGACCCTACCCTATCTCTAAATGACTGGTTGAACTCCTGGTCAGGTCCAGGTTTCTGGACTGCTATCAAAACCTTATTCATTGGGTTAATCATACTGCTTGTATTTCTTATTATAATTTGTTGTCTGTTTCGTTGTTTGTCTTCCGCATGTCAACAAAGTTTCACCTCCTGGACCACCACTCGTCAAATGATTCTCTCGTCCCCAGAGGCTCTGGATGCCTTGTCAGCCTTGGACTCCACGGGTGCAGTCTTCCGGTCCGCTGAACCCCCTACCTATACCTATGGCCCCATTTAGGGACAGCTCTACGACCTTGTACAGCCGGAAGTAGTTACAGAAGACTGACCGTCGTCCATATCCCCAAAAGATTTTGGGGCCAAATGGGTTCAGGGGGGTTTATGATGTGGATTAAGGCTGCCCCAGCTAGAGAAGCCCAAGGTGACCTGGCCTACGTGCCAAACTATACGACCCAGTGGACTTTTTTTATGGTATGAATTAGGACTGCCCCAGGGAGAGAAGCCCGGGGCATCCTCACCTGCATGCCGATCTATATGGCCAGATTCGTATCTAAAGTTATGTGACCGCACAATAACCAGACCCCATCTGCACTGAAATCATTTAATGACTTTTTACATCATCTTTTCTTTTTTTCCAGTAAAAATAAGTCACGTACCCATGCCTTATAAAATTAGCCCTAACCCTCAACTCGGGGCAGCAGCAGGAGCTCTGACTGCCTGTGGGTCTTGTCCCCACACACTAGCTCTGCCTGCCCATGGGACCTGTCCCCATGCCAGCGGGGGCAGCAGCAGGAGCTCTGACTGCCCGTGGGTCCTGTCCCCACGCACCAGCTCTGCCTGCCCATGGGTCCTGTCCCCATGCCAGCGGGGGCAGCAGCAGTGGCAGCAGCAGGAGCTCTGACTGCCCGTGGGTCTTGTCCCCACGCACCAGCTCTGCCTGCCCATGGGTCCTGCTATTCCACACTATTCTCTAAATAAAAGAGCACTACTGCCAGATCTTGAGAGTCTAAGAAATCTTTCTTTTGACTCCTCGGCTCACCGATCCCGCATCACTCGGGGTTCATCATTTCAAGGGGACAACACAGCCTTCCCCTAGAGAGGAAGATGGTAATACGTCAACTTGCTTCACCAAAAATTTGTAGGCAGCTCTGAGGATTCTTGGGGATGGCTGGCTTTTGCTGCATTTAGATCCCTAACTTTGGATTAATTGCTAAGCCTCTCTAGGATAAACTACAGGGGCCAGAAATAGACCCCTTTGAATGGGATAAGCTATGTCACCAAACTTTCAATAAGCTTAAAACTTGCTAATGGAAGCACCTACACTGGCCTAACCAGACCTGAGCAAAACATTTGATCTATGTGCCTGTGACAGACAGGGAGTAGCTACAGGAGTGCTAACCCAAATGCTGAGACCCCCTAAAAGCGTGGTAGCCTATTATTGTGGCAAAATGATGACTTCCATGCTTGAGAACTGTAGCTGCCACCTTCCTATTAATCAAGAATGCAGAAAAAGTGATGATGGGCCAAACTTTGACTGATGTGGAGCCCCCAGCAAGTCTCTAGCCTACTAGAGACTAAAGGACATCTCTGGCTATCCAAGAATAGAACACTACAATATCAAGCTATGCTGTTAGGGTCCCCTCAGATTTCTTTAAAACCTTGTCATACCTTAAACCAAGTTACCCTGCTCCTTGATTCTAAGGGACCTATTACCCATGCTTGACCAGAAGTGATTGATCAGGTTTACTCTACCCACAGAGATCTCCAGGGTGAACTATTGCCTAATGCAGAGGAGGTACGATTTGTAGATGGGAGCACCTTTGTGAGTAACAGACAAGGAAGAGCAGATTATGCAGTAGTGTCTCTGCATGAAACTATAGAAGCCAAGGGGCTGACACCAGTCACCTTGACCCAAAAGGCAGAAATAATTGCATCAATCAGAGCTTTGGAATTGGGACTAGAAAAAATACTAACAATATGCACAGACCCTAAATATGCTTTCTCTGTAATTCATGCTCATGGAGCCATTTGTAAAGAAAGAGGACTTTGTAATGGCAGCAGTAAGAGAAATCAAACTTGAGCCAGAGATCCTCTGGTGCACGGCCCCAAGGAACTAGCTGTGGCCGTTGTAAAGGCCATCGAAGTGGAGAATCGGAGCATATAAAGGGGAATGATTTGGCAGATGCAGCTGCAAAAAGGGCTGCTATATCAGGAGAGCTTCTCCAATTATCATTAATTCCCACTCTACCCTTCTATGAATTTACACCAGTGTAAATTCCCCTGATGAAGTCAGGGAAACCACTACACAGGGTTATCAGTGGTCTCCAGTAGTCAAGGGCTGGATGATAAACCCATGAGGGAAGATTTGGGTCCCCAAACAGCTTGGGGGCTCCTTAAGAGTGCTCATGACTCTACCCATCATGGAAAAGAAACCTTATATACCTATGGCTGACAAAGGTCATAAGCACCCCAGGTATAAAAGAACTTATTGAAAACAATAACTGGACAGTGCATTTATCACCAGAAGAATAATGCATAAACCAGGCCTCCTGTACCGACCCTGGCCAAAGCAATGCAAATTTGGGGAACTTTAGTGGGGGAAGACTGGCAAGCTGATTTTACTGTTATGTCCATGGCCTCTGGAGGGTACAAATTCCTCTTGGTGTTTGTGGATAAATTTACTGGATGCATTGAAGCCCTTCCTTGTAGGTCAGAAAGGGCGAATGCGGTAACAAAGTGTTAAAAGAAATAATTGCCCATTTGGGGTTGCCAAGATCAATTCAGAGTGACAACAGGCCAACTTTTATATGAAAAATAACCTCCAAAGTAGCCAGAGTTTTAAAAATTAAACGGAGGGCTACATGCTGCAAAGACACCACAACTTCTGGAAAAACTGAGTGGGCCAATCAAACTTTAAAGAAAACATTAGCAAAATTGTGCCAAGAGATGCAGGAAAATTGGCTAAATTACTGCTAATAGCCCTCACTCAGATAAGGGTAGTTTCAAAAGGCAAACTGAAGCTTAGCCCCTTGGAAATCACCCATGGGATGCTGTTCCCTAAGGACTCAGATTCACTACAAACCCAGACAAAGAGGTTTCCATGGCAATCAAACACATAATCAATCTGAAGCAGGTGGTAGAAGAACTCAATAAATATGGAAACTTCTGACTTCCCTTGTCCATGGAGGTCAAACTCCACCCATATGAGCCAGGAGATTGGTTCTTCCTTAAAACTTGGAAAAGCGGTTTGTCCCAAGATCTACTATGTCCTATTTGGGTAGGGCCTCGCTTGGTGTTACTAATCACACACTCTTCCCTAAACTAAGGAGTCGCCCCTTGGATCCACCACACAGGAGTTAAAAAGACGCCCACACCTGAACATCAAGAGAGGTCATCACAGACACTTGATGACTCGGAGTTTTCCTGCAAACCACTCTGTCTTGAAACTCTTGCTTTGGTGACATTATACAGATTACTAATGACTCCCTACTCACCCCAGGCTCTTCCCTGGATCCTAGCCAACACCACACCAATTAGGGATGGTATGCTTCTAAGGGGGTGGCATGTTCCTGGGCAGCAAGACTAGGTCCATCAGAGAAGGATAGACAACTCAGTTTCTAGATTATAAAGAGCTGGTGGAATTGGGGGCAAGTATGCCCAGATCCTAAACATATACTAAACACATTGAGGGTATAAAATTACAGGTGGTTGTTACGAACAACTTGGGGCTATGCCTGTGGTGAGCCACAAACCTATTTGAGAGTAGCTGGAAATTCAGCTCCTCTTCTGGTCCCTATGACAATGCCCAAGCTCAGCAGTCACAGAACATGGACCTTCGACCTGTGCCCCTCAAGAACAAGGCACAGGATAAAACCAGAGGAGGGATTTGTGTCACCGACTAGTTACTCCGAGAAACTCAAGGGTGGGTATGGATATTTTAACTGTTTTTCCAAGTTGTTACTGTTCCTTATGTTAAGGAGATGCAATCACCAAGCTCTCTGGGTCAGACAAAGCCTCATCACAAGAGCAATGCCTATGACCTTTGCCTTATTTTTAAGGCTGAGATCTCTCCAGGAGGAGGTTAGGCCTTATTACCATAACCTACAGTGTATGTGGAAGCATGTTTTCAAACTGAGCCTGTGCAAGGAAATACCCGCCTTACCCTTTTGAATATTCATTTCTTATCTGAAATAAACGTCCCTTCTTCCCTTTGTTCAGGGAGGTCATGACTTGGGAGATGATTCCTCATAGTCTCCTATTTGCTGCAAATATGCCTTACTTTGTGAGATAGCTACTTCTGATGGAGAGCCTGATTTAACTCACCAGGAGCAAACTCACATTGGTTTGGTAAAAAAGGGAATCCTGAGAATAAAATAACAAAGATGGAGGGACCACACTCCCTGATTTCAAAATAGACTACAAAGCTATAGTAATCAAAACAGCACTGTAGTGGCACAAAAACAGACACACAGATCAATGGAACAGAATTGAGAGCAAGGTAAATAAACCCATATATCTATGGACAGCTAATTTTTGACTAGGGAGCAAAGAACATACACTGGACAAAGGAAAGTCTCTTCAATAAATGGTATGGGGAAAACTGGACAGCTACCTGCAAAAGGATGGAAGACCATTATCTTACATCATACACAAAAATTAACTCAAAGCGGATTAGAGGACTTGAATATAAGACCTGAAACCATAACACTTCTGGAGGAAAACATAGGCACTATCCTCTTCCACATCGATCATAGCAGTGTATTTTCAAGTACCATGTCTGGCCAGGCAAGGGAAAAAATAAACAAATGAGAGTACATCAAACGAAAAATCTTCTGTAGAGCAAAGGAAACCATCAACAAAACGAAAAGTCAACCTGAAAATTGGGAGAAGATATTTTCAAACTCGTGCTCATCACATATACAGTATGAGCTGTTAATATCCAAATTATATAAAGAACTCATACATCTCAACAACAAATAAACGAAAAACCCAACTCAAAAATGGGCAAAAGACGTTTCTCCAATGAAGATATACCGATGGCCAGCAAGCACAAGAAAAGATGTTCAACATCACTAATTATCAGGGAAATGCAAATGAAAACTATCATGAGATACCAACTTACACCCATCAGAATGGCTATAATTAACAAAAAAGGAAATAAGAAGTATGATTAAGTATAGTAGTTCAGTATGATCGAGCTAGTCCACTGCTGGGTATTTTTGCAAAGAACATGAAAACATGAGTAGGTAAAGACATATTCACCCTTATGTTCATGGCAGCTTCATTCAGAGTAGCCAAAACTTGGAAGCATTTAGGTGCCCGTTAAGAGATGAATGGGGGCCAGCAGTTAAGTTCACATGTTCTGCTTTGGTGGCCTGCAGTTCACCAGTTAGGATCCCAGGTGGGGACATGGCACTGATTGGCAAGCCATGCTGTGGCAGGCATCCCACATATAAAGTAGAAGAAGATGGGCATGGACGTTAGCTTAGGGCCAGTCTTCCTCAGCAAAAAGAGGAAGATTGGTGGTAGATGTTAGCTCAGGGCTAATCTCCATCAAACAAAAAAAGAGATGAATGGACAAAGAAGATGTGGTATATATACACAATGGAATACTACTCCACAAAGGAATACTACTCAGCCATGAAAGAGAATGAAATCTGGACATTTGTGACAACATGGATGGAACTTGAGGGTATTATGCTAAGTGAGATAAGTCACAGTGAGAAAATCAAATACCATATGATCTCATTTCTATATAGAAGATAAAAATGAGAACAAAGACATAGAGACAGAGATTGGATTGGTCGTTACCAGAGGTTAGGAGGGAGGCAGGAGGGTAAATGCGGTAATTACACACTTGGGTATGGTGATTCATTGTAATTAGCCTTTGGGTGGTGAATATGATGTAACTTACACCAAAATCGAAGGATAATCATGTACACTTGAAATTTATATAATGTTATAAATCAATGTTACTACAACAAATAGATAAAAAAGGAATGAATATGGTAAAGTTGCAGGATGCAAATCAACATGAAGACATATGTTGGGTTTCTATACAATAACAAGGAATTTGCTGAAAGAGAAATTGCAAATGCAATCCCATTTACAATTGCAGCAAAAGGAATAAGCCACCTGGGAAGAAACTTCTCCAATGAGGTGAAAGAACTTTGCACTCAAAAAGTTAAAACATTGTTGAAAGAAATGGAAGATGCAAAGAAATAGAATGATATTCCACGCTCTTGGATTGGAAGAATTAACATAGTTAAAATGTCCATACATCTTAAAGCAATCTTCAGGCTCAATGCAATCCCTACCAAAGTTCCAATGACATTTGTCACAGAAATAGAACAAAGAATCCTAAAATTTATATGGCACAACAAGAGACCAAAAAGACCCAAAGGAATCTTGAGAAAAAAGAACAAAGTTGGAGATATCACACTCCCTGATTACAAAATATACTACAGAGCTATAGTAATCAAAACAGCACTGTACGGGCACAAAAACAGACACACAGATCAATGGAGCAGACTCACGAGGGCAGAACTAAACCCATACATCTATGGACATCTAGTTTTTGACAAGGGAGCAAACAACATACAATGGACAAAGGAAAGCCTCTGCAATAAATGGTGTTGGGAAAACTGGAGAGCCACTTGCAAAAGAATGAAAGTAGACCATTGTCTCACACCGTACACAAAAATTAACTCAAAATGGACTATAGATTTGAATGTAAGACCTGAAACCATGAAAATTCTAGAAGAAAATAAAAGTAGTACCATCTTTGACATCGGTCTTAGCAGTATATTTTCGAGTACTATGTCTGACCGGGCAAGGGAAACAATAGAAAAAATAAACAGATGGGACTACATCAAACTAAAAAGCTTCTGCACAGCAAAGGAAACCACCAACAAAACAGAAAGACAACCTAACAATCGCTAGAATATGTTAGCAAACCATATATCTGATAAGAGGTTAATATCCAAAATCTATAAAGAACTCATACATATCAGCTAGAAAAATTGGAAAAGCCCAATCAAAAAATGGGCAAAAGGCATTTCTCCAAAGAAGATATACACATGGCCGACAGGCACATGAAAAGATGTTCAACGTGACTAATTATCAGGGAAATGCAAATGAAAACTATGATGAGATATCACCTCATGCCCGTCAAAATGCCTATAATTAGCAAGACAGGAAATAAGTGTTGGAGAAGATGTGGAGAAAAGAGAATTCTCATACGCAGCGGGTGGGAGTGCAAACTGGTGCAGCCACGATGGAAAACAGTTTGGAGATTCCTCAAAATAATTATGAGTAGAACTACCATATGATCCAACTATTCAAATGAAGGGTATTTACCCAAAGAAGATGAAAACATGATCATGTAAATATGTATGCGCCCCTATGTTCATGGCAGCATCATTCACACTAGCCAAGACTTTCAAGCAAACAAGGTTTCCATCAAGGGCCAATTGGTAAAGAAGATGTGGTATACAACTAGACGGACACACAACTAAAAATGCACAACTATGTACCTGGGGGCTTTGGGGAGAAAAAGGAATAATAAAATATTTAAAATTAAAAAAAGGAGATATGGTAAATATACACAATGGAATATTGTTCACCATAAAAAAGGATGAAATCTGGCCATTTGTGATAACATGGATGGAACTTGAGGGTCCACTGTGCTAAGTGGAATAAGTCATAGTATGGAAGTCAAATGTTGCATGATCTCATTCATAAATAAAAAACAATAAACAAGGGGCTGGCCCCGTGGCCGAGTGGTTAAGTTCACGCGCTCCGCTGCAGGCAGCCCAGTGTTTCGTTGGTTCGAATCCTGGGCGCGGACATGGCACTGCTCATCAAACCTTGCTGAGGCAGCATCCCACATGCCACAACTAGAAGGACCTACAATGAAGAATATACAACTATGTACCAGTGGGCTTTGGGGAGAAAAACGAAAAATAAAATCTTTAAAAAAAACAACAAACAAACACATAGAGACAGAGATTGGATTTGTGGTCACTAGAGGGTAAGGAGGGAGGGAGGATGGTGAAAGGAGTGATGAGGCACATGTGTATGGTGATGGATTGTGATTGGGCTTTGGGTGGTGAGCATGATATACTCTACACAGAAATCGAAATGTACTGATTTACACCTCAAATTTACGTAATGGTGTAAACCAACGTTACCACAATAATGAATGAATGAATGAATGAAACAAGAAATGAATATGGTAAAGTTGTAGAATACAAAATTAACATGCAGAAATCAGTTGCTTTTTTATACACTAAAAAGGAAGTAGCAGAAAGAGAAATTAAGAAATAAATCCCATTTACAATTGAAGCAGAAAGAATAAAATACCTGGGAAGAAACTGAACCAAAGAGGTAAAAGACATTTATACTGAAAATGATAAAACATTGTTCAGAGAAATAGAAGGAGACACAAAGAAATGGAATGGTATTCCACGCTCTTGGATTGGATAATTAACACAGCTAGAATGTCCATACTCCCTAAAGCAATCTACAGATTCAATGCCATCTCCATCATAGTTCCAATGACACTTGTCACAGAAATAGAACAAACAATCCTAAAATTTATATGGCACAACAAGACTCCAAACAGCCAAGGGAATCCTGAGAACAAAAAGCAAAGCTGGAAGTATCACACTCCCTGACTTGATGTAAGTTGAAGAGATTGGAAACATTGGCTGAGCCGGTGGCTGATGTCTCTGATGAGCTCCTGTGGCTCATCCTTGATCTGAAAGTCACTGACATGCTTCCCATTCTCCCCTACATCCCTAATCCTGCCGTCTTCTTCCATAGGTCTCAGGGGTGGGAAAAGCATTAAGCCCCAACATCTACCTCCTTCAACTCTTCCTGGCACTTTTGGCAAATATCAGCCCAATAATGACATTGACCATGGCCAAGCTCCCTGCTGAGCACTTTCATTCATGATCACCTCATTTAAATCCCGTAGAAGCCTCCATGAGGTGGATAAAATGAACATTCCTGTTGTTCAGATGGGGCAACTGAGCCTCAGAGAAGTGAAGCAAACGGGCCAAGAAGTGCACATGGGTTTGAATCCAGGTCTCTGAGGGATGGGTGGAGAAACTAGGACATCCACACAGGGGAAGAGGGGGATCATGGGACACAGCGCTATCTTTGAATCTTTCTAAACTTCGGTTCCTTTGTCTTCAACATGGGGATAATTATAATAATACTTTCCACCACAGTAATGGTGAGGGAATGTGTAAGTCACTTCTCAGAAGTGCTCAGTAGGTGTTCATTATTGTCACTGTTACTGCTTCTATTCCCAACTCCAGGAAGCCTTTTCTTTCTGGTCAGGGTCTCTTTCCCAGCCTGGGAGAAGAGACAGCCAGATAACCCCGCGCTGCTTGTCCCTAGGTCTCTGGCTGTATAAAGCAGGACCTCAGGAGTTCCCTTGGTCTCTGTCTCTAGTTTGGACTACATGTTGGCCACCATCCAGGCACTGTTCTCCTCCAATCTGGACCACCTCATGGTGAAGCAAGTGCTTTTAGACAACATCCTGAATGCCTCATCCCACTGCCTGGGTGCAACTTAACTGGTGGTTGATGTGCATGTGACAGGTGCAAGATGGGGTCTGGTTTCATGGCTCAAAGAGATGGGGCTGTGAGGAAGGATGGGTTTTCTCAGTAGCAAAGTAATGGATGGAGGCTCTGGAGGTGAAAGGGGGTCTATCTAGATACCCATGGAAGTGTGCCATCCAGCAGGAGGCAGGAAGACGACGTCAAGCAACTGCACCCAAGGGAATGGTTATTATTACACATCAATTTTTCCAACTCAAAACGTGAAGGATCCTGAGTTGACTTCTTAGGCCCCTTAGTTATCAGTCATGCATTGTTTCATTCGCATTCATTTATTCAACAAATACTTAAGGGGAGTAAATAGGCACTGATGGTACATTTTGATGGTTGCTATAATCAGAGAATTTCAAGAGCCTGTGGGAACCTCAAGGAGGGACACACAGCCATGTCTTGAAAAGTTTTCTGAGGAAGTGATGAGGAAACAGAGATGTGATGGGGAACAGGACCTAGAAAGGGGGAAGAGATGGGGAGTGGTGCTGCATGTGTCTATCACCTAGAGAGAAAGATCAGGGCATATTTGGGGAAGCTGTTAGAAGTTTAGTGAGGCTGAACCGTACAGTTTGACACAGGAGAGGTGACAGTTGAGGCTAAAGATGTGGGCAGGGTCTTTGGGCACTGGAATGGTTCATGGGGGGACAATACACATTCAGAGTCCTGCTTTAGAAAGCTCATCTTCTAGGTGATGTTTGGAGAATGGATTGGGAGGGGGAAGATGACCAGAGGCAGAAAGCCCCATTAGGAACCTAGGTCAGAAAAGCTATGTGACAGATGCCCACTGGGGTGACAAGCACCTTCACTTGCTGACTATGCCCCCCAAGAGGCCCAATCTCCTCTTCCCCCATCCTAGTGAACTCTCATAATTCTTGGTTGGGTGTTGGACAGGTAGACATATGAATGGATTCGATGTGGACAGGGAGGTGAAGGGCCTTCTGCAGCCCACCTTTAGAAACCCAGCTCAGGGGCCGGCCCGGTGGCCGAGTTGTTGGGTTCGCATGCTCTGATTTGGGGGCCAGGGATTTCACCAGTTCTGGTCCTGGGCGCAGGCATGGCACTGCTCATCGGGCCATGCTGGGGAGGCATCCCACCTGCCACAGCTAGAAGAACCCACAACTAAAAATACACAACTATGTACTGGGGGGCTTTGGGAGAAAAAGGAAAAATAAAATCTTTTTTTAAAAAAATAAACCCAGCTCAGGTCATGTTGCCAGAAATAAGTGGACCCGGCTGGAATGACGTCTTTGTTAAAATCTTCTCCTGATCCAGGAATTTTATACTTTCTATTTATTCTAGGAGTGGAGGCACCATTTCTTCTACTGACAGACAAGCCAAGAAGCGATCCCAGTCCCCAGCATTTCCAGCTGAATTTCACTGTCACCAACCTACTCAATTCCCAGGACATAACCCAGCCAAGCACCAGCAAACACCAATAGAACAAGAGAAGTATGGAGGGTGCGGTGAGAATGGAGATGCTTGTCCACTCTGTTCTCATGTAAGGACTGACCTATGGACACTGGGTGGTCAGAGTTTGACTTTTCTTAACAATTCATGGAGACAGGTTCTTGTTCCTGTTTTACAAATTAAGAAATAGGCACTGAGAGTTTCAATAGCTGGCCCCGGGTCACATAGCTAAGTCATAGCCTGGGACAAGACATCCTTTGGTACACATACCTGGTCTAGTGTTCATTGAGACAAGAAAAAGTAAATGGGGAAGTTCATTCAGTAGCTGAAAACTCTCAGAGGCCGCGGAGCCTGGGATTCTGACCTCGGAAATATTGCCGTGTCTTTCAGCTCAACCAGCTCTTCTGAAACAGCAGTGGCAGGAGTTATTTTTCTGACTGTCAAGTTTTAGCATTCAGTTGAGTTTCAACTCAGGACCTAATGACTCTGGAAAGTTCTCCTTCTGTAAAAGTATTCCCATTCCACAGTCTCTCAGTTCTAGCTGTTATGGAAGAGAATCCTTGGAATATAGAACTGTTACCTAAAATCCAGCTTCTTCCTAAACCAGTGAGCCCAACAGGTTTAGAACCTCAAGGAAGCCTGTGTAAACTCAGAAGTCATGGAGGTACCTAGTGCTGGGAGCCATGGAATATAGTGTGTAGGAATCATGCCTTAGTCAAGATTCATGGAAGATGGGGGCCTAGAACCAGTTGACTTAGGATCCAGCAGTCTAACTGTGCTGTTCAGTAGTGTATCCACTAACC
The DNA here is from genome assembly GCF_041296265.1 of Equus caballus. Lineage (NCBI taxonomy): Eukaryota > Metazoa > Chordata > Mammalia > Perissodactyla > Equidae > Equus > Equus caballus. Next base: position 32,506,025 of record NC_091691.1, read on the forward strand.
ACATGAGGCAATTTAAGTTTTTATACACCTGTTGGGATAGGGTTCACATACAGTGTGTTCATCTGCTTATCTCTTAGGATTTTCTATATATGATATGTCATCTGCAAAAGGAAATAGTTTTACACCTTCCTTTCCAACCTGGATGCCTTTTATTTCTTTTTCTTACCTAACTGCCCTCATTAGAACCTCTAGTACAATGTGGTTGCCACATGAGATGAGGGCAGACATTGCTCTCTTGTCCCTGGTCTTAGGGGGAAATTTTCAGTCTTTCACCATTGAGTATGTTGTTAGCTGTGGGTTTTTCAAGGATGATATTTATCAGGTTGAGAAAATTTCTTTCTATTCCTAATGTGTTGAGTGATTTCTTTTTTAATCCTGAAGGATTTGTATTTTGTGAAAACTATATTCCATGTGTGTAATGAGATTATGTGGTATTTGTCCTTTACTCTGTTAATACAGCATATTACGTTAATCAGCTTTTCAGATAAAGCAAACCTTCAGCTAAAGGTGAGAGATTAAGACCTTCTCAAGTCTTTCCTGGTTATGCACAGAGCCCTGCACACTTACAGCCTTCTAGATAACCACAAATCCACTGGAGCTTTCCAAAGCCCCCTAAGGACATTTCATTCCCACAATTTTTCTTTTATGCTTCTGCTCACCTCTTGCCTATCTCAACTGGTATAGCTCACTCAGGCCTCTGAAATGTAAAACACTTACCACTGATGTTTTTTCTTCAAGTGCTCTGGGGAAAAGCTTTCCTCACTAAGCAAGCTCTGAGTCAACTACAGAGAAGCCCTGAGAGTGAGGCTTTCTCAAGGAGCTGCCAGACAGGTCAAATAGTGACAATTCAGTGGGGATGGGACTTTTGGGAGCTCCAAATCCGTTATGGCTGCTAAGATCTTGGTTTTCAGAGCTACCATGGTTCTGAGACTGATGGTTTTCAAAGTTATTGATAACATTGTGAGGGCAGGATGGGAATAGTGCACGTTATAATGCCACAGAGCTTACTCGCTTCACCAAGAATCAAGTTTTTCTTAACCAAACAGTTCTCAGATTGCTGTAAGCCTTTGGTTCATTTCTAGACTTCTGAAAATATTGATTTTGACCATTTTGACCAGTCTTCTCATTTTTTTGTATTTTCAGAAATCCTTTCTCCAACATTTCCCTGTGGCTACTTATTTATAAATCAATTACATTAAATTAAAATATATGAGAAATTTAGCTCCTTGTTCACACCCAGTAGGCACATTTTAACTGCTCAATAACAACATAGGACTAATGATGACTGTATTGGGTAGGGCAGACAAATGTTCATATCCTTACAGAAAGTTCTCTTGAACAGGATCTAGAATCAGGGTAGAATTCCAGACACCCTTGTGCATCCCTTGCGCCCTTCTAGCTCTGTCCCCACAGTAACCACAATGGGGGACCGTCTGTGTAACTTCTCACCATTGATGTGGAGACTGGACAGAGTTGCCATCTGTGAGGAATTCCTGTGACTGACGCAGAATGGTACCCAGCTACAGAGCCTTACCCTGGACAAGATCAGCGTCTTTGTGGATGGGAAGGCGCCCTGGTCACTGGGGCAGGAGTAGGTTTCCAACTTCTACACCTGGGGTTGTTCCTGGGAATCGGGAGGACTGGAGCTGAGAGAGCATGGAAACTTCTCAGGCTAGTGGGAGGTAGCATAGTCCCCCAGGCTTTACCCACCATTGAGGGAGAGAAAAGGAGACCCAGTGGAATATAAGAGGCCTTCTCCTAGACAGCTCTGTGAGCTCAGGCTGGTCACCTCCCCTCTCTGTTATCTGTTATCTGACTCTGTTTCCTTATCTCTGCACTGAAAGCCACTTGGCCAGATGGTCAGTGAGGGCCTCTAGCTGTGTGTGAACCAGCATTGACAAGTGTGGCAGGGTGGACCTGTTTCCACATCCATAGGCTGTATAAAAATAGGAATGAGCCTGACTTGGCCCACAGGCTGTAGTTTGCCAAGTCCTGCTCTAGATCAGCACCATGCACTAGAGCTTTCTGCAAAGATGGAAATGTTCTAGATCTGTGCTGTCCAGTGCATAACTACCTGTGGCTATCGAGTACTTGAAGTTACATTATTGTGACTAGGATTTATGGTTACCGATTTCTAACGGTACTGAAGTACCAGATTTTTAATTTTACTTAATTAAAATTAATTTTAATTTAAAAAGGCACTTGTTGCAACTCCACATTGGACAACACATCTATAAGAATTTGGCTGGAGAGAGGTTGCACAAGTACAGGGACCTGAAACCCTCCCCCCATGCACAACAGGTGCTGTGTGTCCAAACTCTCCCGGAGTTTATGTTGTAGTTGGTAACAACAATGATAGGTGATTGAAAATTATAAATTATGTGACGTGAACCAATCCATGATTGGGAGTGGTAATCTGAGAAGGCTACTTGGAGGAAATTACGCTATAAGAGAATCCTTAAAAATGAGTATAAAACAACTCAGTAAAGGAGAAGCAGATGAATATTTTTCTAGGCAGAGAAGAAAGCGTTTGAGTGAGAATTTACAAATTTAGAGAGATCCCATGGGCTTGCCAGGTATGATGATCCATTGTGCCCGCGACCATCATAAGATGACTCAGCCCAATTTCAGTTCTCCGTGCCCAGAGGTATAAGTTTGATTTAATTTGTTACTCTCTTGTCGTGCGATAATGACCTGGAATATGTAGCAAAATTCCCTGATTTTTCAGAGGTGCAAAATGGGGTTGAAACTTTACGATGTCTACTTGACTTTAATATTTCAATGAAAATATCCATTTTCATTGAAGCAAGGGTGGCAAGTTTTAATAATTTACACACTGGAAGAAATATTGTTTTACTTGGCTAAAATATACATTGTTAAATCTAGGTGATGGATGTTTCTGATATTGTTCTTCTTTTCTGTGTTTGAAAAGTTTTATTTAAAAAAGTAAAACGCACATGCATTCTCCATTCCATTCACTTCCAGGGTATTCTCCCAACAGAAATGGTGCCTTGACCGAGAATTCTGGTCAACCTCAAGGAAACCCCAGCCCAGGGTGGGGAGGCAATATCTTGATGCTCTGACCCATAAAAGATAACCATGCAAACAGGGTCTTGGGTGATGATGAAAGTTGGCCAACCCATGTCAAGGAGTGTTGCAACACAGTGAGGGGACAGCAGCAGCCCTGGGGGAATTACCAGAGGTGGCTCACAGGAACAATTGTCTGCCCATATCTCCCCTTCTAGACCATCATTCTCATTTGCTTGGCAGGATTCATGGTGCTCATCACACGCCGGATCTGCTGTCACCTGGCAAGCAGGGAAGTGTTGCTTGTCTTCTTACTATTGGGTTGTAAGAGCTCTTTGTATATTATAAATACATGTGCTTTGCTAGGGATATGTTTTGCAAATGTTTTGTCCCATTGACCACTTGGTATGCAGAGCTCCTTTAGAGCTTAAATTAATAGTGAAATTATCTACATGACTCTTAGTGACTGACTCCCACATCCCAGATATTTGCGTCAACCCAAATGGTCTTGTGCAAAAATAAATAACTCAGAAAACATACCCACCCACAACCAATTCCTGATTTCCAGTTTTTACTCAAATGCTCATACAATAGATACTCGTTCCTCAAGATTGGAAATAATGCCAGATCACCACATCCTCACCTTCATTTCTCTTCTCCTCTTCATTCTCTTCTCCTATCATCCCAGGATTCCATGGGCTATGATCTCAATAATTCCCTTGGAATGATCCAAACTTTCTCACTGCTCATATCTGTCTTGTAAAACTTCAAACCCAGAAGATCCTGGTTATCTGCCATGCCTTACCTGCTGCTGGTCTTATGTTAACTGCTAAGAAAAGCACATAACATATGTTGGTACCACTGTATATCCAATATCATCTACGTCAACTGGGAAGCATCCATAAAGCCTGGAAATTTTACTTTCTTTTTATGTGTCAGTAATTTACAGCCTGTTTTTAATATTCTCCACTTTCCTTATTCCTTCCAACATATTCAAAGTCACTTAACTTTCCTCATATTTCACAGAGAAATTGCTGTCTATAACTCCTTTTCTGTAGTGGTGAACCATTGCGAAAAGATCATCTATCTTATGTGTCTCTGTCCCACCACCTCCTCAGATCCCCCACACTCCATCTGCCCTCAGTATTCTATGAGTGATTCCCTTGGTAAGGCCGCACTGACTCCTTTCTTACTAGACCCAAGAGAAACTTTTCTTTATTCATCCTACGTGATCCTTAAATGGAAATCTTTTAAGCATGTTTCCAGCAACTTAGAGATGTGAATCTTATGTTACAACTGTCAACGTTATAATATAAGGTATATACGAAAAAATTCAAGTTACAAATGGAGATTATGCTACAGATGAAAGGTACAAACTGGATTTGTGGAACCAATAAATAAAACCCAGAATGTAAACTCTCTCATTATTAATTTTTATATAGATTGCATCACGAATAATATCATGGTTATAATGGGTTAAAATATACTATTAAAATTCGGTTCAGCTGTTTGTTTTTATTTTCTTAAAGGTGGCCACTAGAAAGTTTTGATTTCATGTTATAGAGTGTTAATGCTACTATTGGACAGCACCGGTCAAGGCAGGAGTGAAAATAAAGCACAGAAAAAGTGGTTAGGGAGGCCCGCTGGGTGGTGCAGTGGTTAAGTTCGCATGTTCTGCTTCTTGGAAGCCTGGGGTTCACGGGTTGGGAACCCGGGTGTGGACATGGCACCGATCTGCAAAAGCCATGCTGCGGTAGTCATCCCACCTATAAAGTAGAGGAAGATGGGCATGGATGTTAGCTCAGGGCCACTCTTCCTCAGTGAAAAGAGGAGGATTGGCAGTAGTTAGCTCAGGGGTAATCTTCCTCAAAAAAAAAGTGGTTAGGGAACATTTTTCCCAAGAAAAGGAGTGTACTCTGCCCCACACTGCAAGAGGCAGTAAACACTCTCATTCACACACACAGACACACAAAATGAAACAAATGTCATCCTAGGGTCCCACCACTACTTCTCAAGTGGCATGAAGTTGCACTCCTACATAGTCTTAAATGGACTAATCTCAAGAAAGTAATCAGAAATCAAGATAATTTACCAATTAGGAAGATCTAAAACCAGAGACCAAGGGTCAAAATTTTTTGTGTGAATTTTCCATCAATGGCTTCTGTTATTAATTCAATATGCTAGGGAGACTCTTTGAAGGAGAGTTCTTTTAAACCTCACTTTTTCTTTACTATGTAAATGTATACAAGCTATGTAAAGAACAATTGAATTACACTAGCCAATCAATGAAAAGGAGATGATAGAATACAAACATCACTACTATAAATCACTACTGGATTAGCGAATTGGTCAGGGAACAGATGACATTGGATTAATTTGGACCTCATTAGGATGATTCTGACTTCATGAACCATCATATTGCAGGTATTATGCTAGGACCTATGAAACAGCCATCCCCGCCCCACACACAGTTTAACTATCAAGGCCCACCAGCAGGACAGGTCCTTGCTGACAACTCCCCTGACTCCACCCCTCTGACAACACCTGGAGAGTTTTACACAAATCCCACCCTGTCATTGCATGCTTCTACCTGCCACAGGCCAGGAAACGTTTCTACAAGGCTCATGTTCTGTGCATGCCCAGATCTGGGGATGACAATTCTCCTTAGTGTGAAGAAAAGGATCAGAGTGCAGACCCTGTGAGCTGCAGCAATTAGGGCAAGGACTGGAGTTTGTGACAGAGAGAAGAGAACCTTTAGAGGGAATCTTCACTAGGGTCCAAGAAGCCCCAGTGATTCCTGGATAGAATCAAAGAAGACGCTTAAGGACAGAACACATAGGTTTGGGTGGGATTCTGCTTGGGAATGTCTGTAGGATGACATATGTGACAGTGGTAAAGCATTCAACAGTGTTGTTCATTCTTTTATTCATTGTATGTCATGGAGTGCTTTCTACATACATCCGGGCACTAGCCTCACCCTCTGGAGCTTATGAACAGGGTCAGAAGATTTTTTTAATTTTATTTATAATGCATAGATACAGTGCTTATGATATGCTAGGTGTTCCAAGCATTTTACAGACATTAACGCCTTTAATACTCTCCATGACTTTACAAAGTGGGTACGCTTATCATTATTGCCAACGGACAGATGAAGAAACTGAGGCACCAAAGACATAGTAATTTGCCCAATACACATATCTAGTAAGTGACTGTGCTAGAATTTGAGCATGAGATGTTTGCTCCATTTTCTATGCTCCTAATAATATTTGCTCTCTAAAGACTTCACACATTGAAAAAATTTGATCAACTTATCCATTTTCTTGGTGTATTCAATAGCATATCTTATCTGTTTGAAAAATATAATACCTGCATAGAAACTATTGCACATACACACCCAAAAACATTTACCATGTACCAGGGGACTTTTGGAGAATAAGCAAAAAAAAAAAAAAAACATTGGCAACAGATGTTAGCTCAGGTGCCAATCTTAAAAAAACAAAAAACTTAGACATGATCCCATCACCTTGGCTGTATTAGGTTGTTCAGAAGCCCGTAACTAACCACATCGTGGTTACATGAGGATATGCACACCAGGAGGCAGGGAGTATTGGGAGCCATTGTGAAGAACCCATAGGCCAACATGAGGCACTTGGGTCCATAAAACAGGAGACCCTGGAAGGTTTAATGCCAGTGGATGACATTAGATGAATATCTGAATTTCATTTAATTTCAACCCTTTAAAGATGCAGGCCTGAATATGAGGCCTGGCGGGCAGTGAATTTCCCAAGATCACACAGCTGAAACCCAGGCCAGCTTTGAGAGATAGTCCATGGTATATCCCACACTTTCCTGTAATTATTTCATCTGTAAGTTTGTGCATCAGACACATGTGACGCTAGCCCACAGGTGTTGTAGATGTCATCTCATATACACCTGACCATGTGCCTAGGTAGTAGTTTTGAGCGTCATCACCATTGTGCAGGTTGGGAGAGTGGGGAAGCCCTGAGAGGCACAATGGCTTTTCCAGGACACAGGACTGGTAGAAAAAAAGAGGTCTGAATTCAGTTCTGCCTCCTCAAAGCTGGAGCCCTGGCTTCATCCCGAAGGATCTGTGGGCAGGGTTGTGATGGATATTTGTGTACAGTAATGGAGATCACATGAGCAAGGAGGATGAGCAGTCAAGAGCCCTGAAAGCTCAATGCCTCAGCACAATGCCTTGGGAGCACAACACAATGTCTGCCTGTTTAGCACTCAGCAGAGTGCTGTCCATTTGAGCATTCAGCACAGTGGTTGGTGAGCACTCAGCATAACGCCTGCATGTTGAGCACTCAGCACTGTGCCTTCCTGTGACAAATAGAAACGGCAAGCAATAGGATATATTGGAGAATATGAGGAAGCCACTTGGTGTAAACCTAATTTGGCCTGACTTTGTTTTTTTCCAAAAGGGCCTGAGCGCAACCATTGAGCACGCATTGTATATCTGCTTTAAAACATTTACTATGGCAAGAACAAATGGCCTTAATTAAGATGAAGGTGCAACTTCCCCCCTCATTGACATTTCCTTAGGGATAAGCATCTTTCCTTAGGCTAGGAACTGATTGCTGTGCTCACCTTTGACCACCCAGCTCACCTGTGACCACCCAGCTTGAGACAGCAGACCTGCCACCCTGCTGTGTTCACTGAGACAGCAGACCTACCTGCTGTTTCCATCAATCATCGTGCCGACAGAGCAGTCTCACGACTGTTGTAAAAGGACATTTCAATCCTGTGGGAAACATCCTGTTTGGGGGTATAACCACTCTGTGCACCCCACTTCTTTGGTGCCCTTTCTTCCTTTCGGAAGAAAGGGCCCAGGCCATGGTCCTCACATTTTAGCTCAGAATAAGCTCACCCAAATTTTCACTTATAGGTTGGTTATGGATTATTTTCATTGACACCTGTGAGAACTCAACACTGTGCATGGTGCTCACTCAGCCTAGTGCCATCCTGGTGAGCACTCAGCACAATGCCTGCATGGTGAGCTCTCAGCACAGTGCCTGGTGAACATTCACAAAGCTCACGCCAGGTGAGTGATAAGCACAGTGTCTTCCTGGTGAGCATTCAGCACAGTGACAGCCAGGTGAGTACTCAGCATAGTACCTACACTGTGAGCATTGTGCAAAGAGGCTAGTGAGCAGTCAGCACAGTTCCTATCTGGTGAGGACTCAGGATATTGCCTGTCAGATGATCACTCAGCACAGTACCTGGTCAGCATTCAGCAGAATACCTGCCTGTGGAGCACTCAGCAAAGTGCTAGGGGAGCACTCAACACGGTGCTTCATGAACATGCAGCACTTCCCATATTTGCATTCTTAGCCCTGGCACCTCCATTCCCAGGTCTCTTTCTCTGAGGCCACCAACAGAGTTCTTCCTCACACACCTCTGCTAGACATTTCCTATGAAGGGAAGAGGAAAAACCTGAAGACACTTTTCCCCTCTCTGACTCAGTACTCCACACTTCTCCACTCCTATCTCATCCCTCCTAGCCCCCAGCATCCAGAGAAAAAAATGAAGCCTTTTGTCTGGGGCTCTCCAAACAGTGAGATGACCCCCATATCTGTGCTGATCCACATGACCCTCAACCAGTGAGCCATTCCATGGGAGAAAATTAAATAGGAGGAGACTAAAATTCCAGTTCTAGTTTCTTGCTTATACCATCACAGTAAGTGATTAAAGGCTTAACTCCTTCATTTTGGGTTTGTTTTTTAGTCAGTCACTCTGACACCTGGCTGTTCAGCTGTCTCTCTCTCAGCCCAGCTGATCTCCTGACACTATCTTTATATAATTGTGTTACAAGATTCAGGAGGATAAAAGACAAGTTTAAATATTCTGTTGGAGGGGCTGGCCCCGTGGCCGAGTGGTTAAGTTCACGTGCTCTGCTGCAGGTGGCCCAGTGTTTCATTGGTTTGAATCCTGGGCCCGGACATGGCACTTGTCATCAAACCATGCTGTGGCAGCATTCCACATGCCACAACCAGAAGGCCTCACAACAAATAATATACAACTATGTACCGAGGGGCTTTGGGGAGAAAAAGGAAAAAAATAAAATTAAAAAAAAAATTCTGCTGGAGAAGTGGAACATAAACTTTGAAAAAGACAAAGTAAATTTGGAGAAAGGAAAATAAAAATTCTAAAACTGACAAGTAAAATAATATTAAGAACTCAACTGATGTGTTTGAAAGTACACATCTTAGAAACAGCTAAGGAAAAATTAATAAGCAGGATAAATGGTTGGAAAGAAATCCAGAATAAATTCCAAAGAGGCAAAATTTTGAAGAAGAGAGAGAGAGACCATGAGAATGAAATAGAAATAATTCTAAAATGCATTCAGCTATTACCACAGGTTAAAGGGACACATGGGCAGCAGCAATATTGAACTGAAAATGACTAAGCATTTTTAAACTGGTGAGTGACTACTCCATAGAGACAATAAGCTCAGTGGATCACGAGCACAACACAAAAAATAAATTCCACATCTACAGTGAGTATAATAAAATCACAAAAAAGAGAGGAATGAAAAGACAAAGAGAAAACCTGAAAGTAGTCAGGAGGGGGGCAAAAACAGGAAGGAGAGGAGGAAATAAGGAAAGAGAGAAAGAACAAATTCAACCGATATCTCATTTTTCAACAGCAAAAATGGAAGCTGGATCACAGTGGGAAAAAAATAGCTTTAATGTGCTGAAACAATACAATGACAAACTCAAGAACTGTAAAGAAAACAAAAATATCTTTTGGAAAATAACAGAAAATGAAAACATTTCTAGAAAAACAAAAACTGAAATTTATCATTAATGTGTTGTCGCAGAGCAGAATTTGCTACCCCAAAATGTGTATTTTTGGCTTGATTATTTTTTTTAAAGATTTTTTAATTTCTTTCCTTTTTCTCCCCAAAGCCCCCAGTACATAGTTGTATATTCTTCATTGTGGGTCCTTCTAGTTGTGGCATGTGGGATGCTGCCTCAGCATGGTTTGATGAGCAGTGCCATGTCCGCACCCAGGATTCGAACCAATGAAACACTGAGCTGCCTGCAGCGGAGCGTGCTAACTTAAGCACTTGGCCACGGGGTCAGCCCCTTGGCTTGATTATTTTTAGGAACAAAAGACCAAGAAGATACTTTGACTTTCCTCCTAACTTCCTAAATGAATTTAAGAGAGAAGGCCTGTTCCAGGAAGGAGCTCTCACCATAGATAACTATAGTGTAATATGTATTAGGTGTGGTAGACAGGGAGGAGCCTAGCAAGGCCCATTTGATCAAAACTCTCCTCATGTCCCACGCTCTCTGCCAAACATGACAAACATTTGTTGACCAAACACTTACTTTTCCTTCTCTTAGTGAATTGCCTCCCTCCTCTTTGAAGTCTCAAGCCACTACCCTCAAAACCCTCTTTTGTCTTCAGCTGAAGTATTTAAGGTATTTCAGGTGGTGGCTCCAGCCATTTGGGGGAATTACTGAGTTTTCCTGGGCTACTCCCATGTATACACGTTCTTAACTTTCTTTGATTTTCTCCTGTTATTCTTTCTCATGTCAATTTAATTCTTAGACCAGCCAGAAGAACCAAGAGGAAAGAAGAAAACTTCTTGCTCCCCTAAAATATCAAACTGAAGGATAATAGTGAAGGATATTTTTTGAGAGAAAGGGAGGAAATCTCATGATGGAGAAGTAGGAACAACGTAAGAACAGCAAAATTAATAAATATGTGGGTAGCTCCAAATAAATAATCTATAAAACAAAGATAAAATGTGATACGCTTCAAATATATATTTTCATATATTACATTTATAGTTTTATAGTTATATGATAATTTAAGCACACAACAATAATAATCTAGAAGTCAGAAAGAGGTAAATGGGATTCTTGCACTCTCTGGGAAGAAAGTATACATACTAATTAATGTTAGACCTTGATAAAGTAGGGTAGCCACTAAGATAATAGGAAAAATATTTACTCCTCTGAGAAGAGAGAGCACACAGGAACGAGAAGGGAGTATTACTAGAGATGTGGTGGAGGAGCAGGAGCAGGAGGAGGGAGAGATAGGGGGAGGGAATTCAGGAGAGAAGGGGTGTCTGGAAATCCAGAGGAAAGTGTTTCAAGAAGGAGGAGTGTTCAATTGTATGATCTGTGTCAAATGCAGCTGAAAGGTTGAGTGAGATGAAAGCAAAAACTTAACCTTGAATTTAGCAAAATGGAAATCATTGGTGACCTGGTAAAAGCCATTTCGGTGAAGTGATGTGGAGAAAACTCCTGAATTGGTTCAGGAGAGAACCTGAAGAGAGGCAGTTTGAATGGAGCAGAGAAACAGAATGGGAAATGGAGAGGAATCTGGGGTCAAAGGAGGTCTGCCTGTTTAACACACATTAGGGCATGTTTGTACATGGATGTTGGCAAGGAATCATCCCAGATACAGGACTACAGCACTCTGAGATGCAGCCTGAAAGGACTTCCCAGCCCAATTTTACTCAAAGTTACCACTTTAGGTCAAGATGGTGGTGTAGGCAGACTCTGAACTCACCTCCTCCCGTGGACACAACAAATCTACAACTACCCTTGGAAAAATTAACCCTAAGAGAGAACTGAAAACTGGATAAAAAGAACCCCCACAAAAAGGGACAGGGCTGACTGAGGTGGAAGAGGCAGAAATTCCTTTCTGGAGAGAAAAAGACCACCTTCTAGCAGAGATGCTTCATGGCCAGCTGGGAGCAAGCTTAAGCCTAGCCTCCCCAGGCACCTGCAACAAGAGCAACACTAACAGAAGGGCACATATAGCACACACAGGGGACACTCCTGGAACATTTGGAACTGGTGATGAGAGGGAAGCAAACTGCTGGACCTTATAAGGCATCTCTTATATATGCCCACCTCTCCAAGATCAGGAGATGTAGCTGGCATACATGATACATAGATATAAGCACAGAGAAAGAGGCAAAATGAGGAGATAAAGGAATACATTCCAAGTAAGGAAACAGGATAAAACCCCAGAAAAAGAACTAAATGAAACAGAAATAAACTATCTACCTGACAAAGAGTTCAAACAAAGAGTCATAAGGTTGCTCGTTTATCTTGGGAGAAGAACTCAGTGAGAACATCAACAAAGAACTGGAAAATATAAACGAGAACCAATCAGGGGCTGGCCCCGTGGCCGAGTGGTTAAGTTCACACGCACCCCTGTAGGCGGCCCAGTGTTTCATTGGTTCAAATCCTGGGTGTGGACATGGCACTGCTCATCAAACCACGCTGAGGGAGCGTCCCCCATGCCACAACTAGAAGGACCCACAATGAAGGATATACCACTATGTACCAGGGGGCTTTGGGGAGAAAAAGGAAAAAAAATCTTTAAAAAAATAATAATTTAATTTAAAAAAGAATCAATCAGAAATGAAGAATACAATACTAGAAATGAAACCTTCACTAGAGGGACTCAATAGCAGAGTAGATACAGAAGAATGGATCAGCGAGCTGGATGAAAGACTAGAGGAAATCACACAAGCTGAACAGATAAAAGAAAAAATTTAAAAAGAGTGAGGGCAGTCTAAGGGACCTCTGTGACAACATCAAGCATACTAATACCTGTGTTATAGGTGTCCCAGGAGGAGAAGAGAGAGACAAAGGTGCAGAGAATCTATTTGAAGAAATCATAGCTGAAAACTTTCCTAACCTAAGGAAGGAAACAGACATCCAAGTACAGGAAGCACAGAGAGCACCAAATAAGAGAAACCCAAGGAGGCCCACACCAAGACACATTATAATTGAAAGGTCAAGAATTAAAGATGAGAGAGAATCCTAAAAGCCACAAGAGAAGGGCAACAAGTTACATACAGAGGAAACCCCATAATGCTATCTGCTGACTTCTCAGCAGAAACTTTACAGGCTAGGAGTGGCACGATATATTTAAAGTGCTGAAAGGAAAATCCTACAGCCATAATACTCTACCCAGCAAGCTTATCACTCAGAATGGAAGGAAAGATAGTTTCCCAGACAAGCAAAAACTAAAGGAGTTTATCAGCAAGAAACTAGCTTTACAAGAAATGCTAAAGGGACTTGCTTGAGTGGAAAAGATAAGACCACAAATAGGAATAAGAAAATTACTTTTTAAAAACCAATAAAATCACTGGTAAAGGCAAATATACAATAAATGTAGCAGCTAATATGAAGGTCAAAAGACAAAAGTATTAAAATTATCTATTTCCATGATAAGAGGGTAATGGATACACATGCAGAAAAAAAGAGGTTAGATATGATATCAAAAACAGAAAATGTGGGATGAGGGGAGTAAAAGAGTAGAGCTTTTAGGGCCAGCCCAGTGGTGCAGTGGTTAAGTTCACACGTTCTGCTTCAGTGGCCCGGGGTTTGCCAGTTCAGATCCCAAGTGTGGACCAATGCACCGCTTGTCAAGCCATGTTGTGGCAGGTGTCCCACATATAAAGTAGAGGAAGATGGGCATGGATGTTAGCTCAGGGCCAGACTTCCTCAGAAAAAGAGAGGAGGATTGGCAGCAGATGTTAGCTCAGAGCTAATCTTCCTCACAAGCACACACAAAAGAGTAGAGCTTTCAGTAAGAGGTCAAACTAAAGAGACCAGCAACTCAATATTGACCATGATACATGTAGACTATAATATATGAACCTCGTGCTAATGACAAACCAGAAACCTATAATACACGAATAATTAATAGAAAGGAACCCAAACATAGTACTAAAGAAAGCCATCAAACTATAAGGGAAGAGAGCAAGAGAAGAAAGGAACTGAGAAGAATTACTAAAACACCCAGAAAAAAAAACAACGAAATGGCAATAAGTACATTCTTATCAATAGCTACTTTAAATGTCAATGGACTAAATGCTCCAATCGAAAGGCATAGGGTGGCTCATTGGATAAAAAAAGTCAGTGGATACAGAGGAAATTATTAATAAATGCTATTTTGTATCAAGAAAGAAAAAGTACCAGCTCTAAGAGAGAACACGAACACCTTCCCCGTTGGCTCTTTCAAGAACGCGCTTAAGATAAAAGCAGTGCCCATGCCCACAAGTTCCTTTAGCTCATTATCAGAGCACTGCACACTATTTGTTGACCTTCACTGGAAGAATGGCTGCAGTGGACTTGCCGGGATGAGCTCTCTTACATATGAAGGGGGATCAGAATAAATAGACTTAGTTGCAAAATATATTCTCCTGGTAAGAAAATAGATTCTTCATCATAGTAAATGTGGTGGCCACAAGATCATACCAGCTACAGGGAGCAGAATTGACCAATGGCCCCAGCTGCTGCTCTGAAATCCATCACTTCTTTGTGCTGAGGCCACGCCTCCCACAAGCTCTTCCCAGCCCATTACTGAGCTCAGCAGGGATAGGTTGGCTGCCCTCTCCCTGAAAGATGTGAGCTGCATGATTCCTCTATTGGTTGACTTTGGTTCAAGGTTGTCCCCCCTTGCCAAACTTTCCTTTCCTCAAGTCAGACCTCCATCACAGTCTGACAGCCCTGCCAGCTTCTCTAACTTCCACCACAATTTCTCGCTGAAATATTTCCCCGCCAAAATGCTTGTCATCTCTTGGAGGATCCAGACTAACGTTGTAAGCAAAACAAGAAAATACTCAGTTTCCAAAAAATTTTTGCATCTATAATAACATCTATTCCTTATAAATATCCAATACATTACACAAAAGGGAAATTGTAACCCCCACACTTTGGATGAGGAAACGAGTTAAGTGATTTAGCCAAGGTCAATTACCTTATTTTTTTTCAGTAGCTTCTCCATTTCCTAGTCTTCCATGATCAGTGTTCAGAAAAGAACTTTGAGTCTGCTTTCCGTTTTGATGATTACTTCCCTACTATGGACAACAATAACACCTATAGTTTACTAAGCAGGCACTGTGTAAGCACTTTGCATATATTCAATTTTTCATTTAATCCTCACAACAACTCAGGAAGGTAGATACATCCCCCTTTATATATATGTGAGGAAATAGCTCGCAGGAATCAAGTGACCTGCTCAGGTCACTCACCTACTAAGCAGAAGGCCTAGGACCAGCCCCTGACTCTAAATCTAGTGCCATTAGCATTTATCATAACACGTCACATCTGTCAGCATTTTACTAAGCATGCCTACATTCATTAGGAAGTGGGATGGGCACCCACCAGCAACTCCCCCTGCAGAGGTCTGGAGATGACAAGAGCCAGGGAAAGGAGGAGGTGGTGATAGGAGGTGACAAGGTACAGGCAAAGGTGAAGACCTTCTCCCAACTGCTCCATCTCAGGTTGCAGAAGAGTTGCTCATGGCCACCTGTACTCCAAGAGGTCTTATTTCAAAGAAAGTATGGGGGGAAGTAAGCTTTTATTTAAGAGGTTGCAGCAATTATTTTCACAAATAATTCTCATAAAAATGTTAGAAGGTGGGACCCAGCTCCCTCCCACCTGCCAGCCATGGAATGGGGAAGAAAGTATTAGACACTCAAGCTTCTCCATGGTCCAATCTTTAGCCTCCTCTCCAGCTTCATCTCCCCTCATACTCTGTTTTACTTGATGCTTCAATACAGCAGCATCGTTACCGTGCTGTCACATATCACTGTACATTCAGTCATGTAGCTCACTGTCTAGTTCACCCTTCCTTCCCTTCCCTTGGCGAACTCTTACTCATTTCTCCAATCTCAGCTCAGCCACCATATACTTCAGGAAGTCTTGCTCAACAACCAAATTGAGAACTCCCAGAGGACGCCTCCTCTGTGTTCCCCTATCCTACCCTCAGTGCTTACCTCGCCTCAACATTTCCCTTATTACGTGAGATTATCTCACACTAGAGATACAAGCAATATTATCTCCTTAAAACCTCACTCATACCACATCACATCACTCTGGCCCATAAAGTGCTTCAAGAGGCATCCTATGGAAGGTAAGAGAACATACAGGCCCCATGCTCTGGCCTTTAAGGCCCTAAATGGCCTGGTCCCTGACCTTCTCTCCAAACTCCTCCTTTGTCCTTGCTCACTTTCATGCCACTGTCTGTTTTCAGATCCTTCACCCTGCCAAACCCTCTCATGCCTTAAGACTTATTTCCCCAGCTCTTAGCACAGTTGTTCCTTTTTATTCACCACGGCTTTGCTTGAAAGTTGTCTTCTTACAGGCACCTTCCATCTCCACCTCAAGAACTGTCATCCTTTCCCACTGTTCCCTGTTTCTTTTCTTCACTGCAACCACAGAATTTTATAAGTAAGATATTTATTTACTTATTCATTTATTGTTTTTCTTGTTATTTAAATCTCTAATTTAGTGGAAAACACACCCTCAACTCTTCATGCTCCTGGAAAGTGCAATCCAGACTTTTTAATCTGTATCCTTCCAGGGTGTTTGGTGCACTGTTACATCCTCAAATGGGCCAAGTAAATGAATGAGCAAGGAAAGTTCAGGAATGACATAAAAAGAGAAGGAATTACAAAATAGCAGAGATGTAAAGAAATTAAATACTAGTGTTAGTTTCCATAATGACTTGCATTGAGGGAACTCTGAGTGCTTTAAAAATATTAATTTACACTCTGTTCACAGGAAGAACTCATTATCTCTAACTTACGAGCAAAGAAAGTCAGCCAAATGAAGCGACTTTTCCAAAAGGAATATAATGCATTAAATAGGGAGCTTGGTCTAAACTCTGAATAGCTTTATTTTATACCCTGTCTTGTTCCCAAAGGATTGTAGATGGCTTTGAAAGACACAGACAGTTACACAATTTAGAGTGTTCACAAAAACAAAACAAGCCAGTTGCTCAGGAGAAGCACGATTATTCCTGGTACAAGGTCTGAAAGAAACTTCTTTCTTGGGTCCACACAAAGGGCAGCAAAGGCACAACCACAATCACATCCTCCAGGCAAGGAAGCAGTGGGGTTCACGGGGTTGTTTGCGGCACTCCTCAGTGTGGGCCGATGGGGCGGGGCCAAGGCTCAGATCCACAGAGCAATTCTCCAAGGAACCAGATCAAGACAGCCCAGGTGTGCAATTCTCTGATGGCCTGTCTTAATCCAAAAAGAACATCTGGAGATTCTGGAGGAATCATTTAACAGCACACTCTTCATACGCTGGGCTCTGTGAATTTTACTTTTCACCCAAAAGCTTCTAATAAGTACTACCTAACAGTGAAATTGAAAGTGGCAAGCATCTGCAACACGGTCAATGTTGTGCAACCATGAAGATTTCCATCTGATTTATCAGTCAGATGACCTGGGGAAGGGTATATTAGCTAAGGTGTAGGTTAAGCTGTTCTAACAAAGAGACCCCAAAATACAGTGACCTAGATAAAACCACACTAACATTTTGGGAAAAAACACTGGGAACTTCTGGTCCTGTTGCCTGTGTTAACTAGGCCAAGAGGCCCATGGTGGGTAAGGAGGTCCTGTGGACCCACTGAGTGGGGCCTCAGAGAAGGGGCTTAGGGGGTCACTTACTGGGCTTCTGCGTTTCCTGTCTATAGTGCAGGAATTAGAGCTGTCCGCTGTGATGTTTCCTCCTTTTAATACTATGGCTGGGGCTGTTCTTCTATGAGGCATGACCAAAGTGTAGACCCCTCAGCCGGGAGTTCTCCACTGTGAGGGTTCCAGCAGCCCGACCAGATGGAGGGGATGGAGGGAAAGGTGGCTTTGAAAATGCAAGTTCCACCTACCCGGGCCCCAGTATTTCCATTTTAGCCACTGAGCTTTTATCAGCCTGGGAGCTTTTGCTGGGCTTCAAGCTGCCTCAGGAGCCCTCAGGAGCTGGCCTCAGGCGCCATTAATTAAACCCGCTTTAGCCCGGCAGCATGGCTGCAGGGTCAGAGTGTGGAGGACGCCGGGAGGAAGGGGAGGGTCGTGAAGGAGGAAGGGGAGGGCCGAGAAGGAGCGCAGAGCGTGGTGGGCGTGGGGAGGGGCGTGAGGGGAGGGCTGTGAAGGAGCGCACAGCGTGATGTGCGTGGCGACGGGCATGATGGAGGAAAGGGTTGATACACCGGTGCTTTCCTGAGAGCTATAAGCAGCAGTGACTGTGACTCCTTTCAGCCCTCAGGCCATGGAGCAGTGGGTCTGCTCCTGCAATTTGCTCTTGCCCTGAATCTTTGAGGTGGGGCCTTCAGCCTGGGTGAGGCGTGAAGGGGGCGTTCCTGACGCCACAGGCGTCCAAGTCTTATGGCAGGCACCACTGTCACGCTCAGACTTCTCAGACTTGGTCTCAGGCTCGTCTGCTGTCTCTATGGGGCGGCTGTGGACTCTTCAGGTGGGTCGGACTCACTTTGGGGGGGTCAGAGTTGGGGTGGGGTGAGCACAGCTCAGCAGGCAGGGGATGAGAGGCAGGGTGGGGGGTGGGGTGGAGGGTTCTGTGGCCATTTGGGGTCTCCTGGAGTGACCATATACAATTGAGAGGCTGCTGTTACCTGTTATCAGATGCATAGGAGTAAACTAAATAATAACAGATGCTTGGAGGTCCCAGAGAAAATTGACAATGGAAACCTCACTGCAGGTGGGGCAGGCTAGGGCCATCCTTCTGTATAGAAGTATCCGGGAACCTTGGGTTGTGTTTCTGGACCATCTGTCCTTCTACCTTGTAGTGAACACAGGGAATGTGTACAGATAAGAGACAGAGGCTGTACCTGCCGATCTGGGTTCTCTAAGTCTGTTCCATTCTGCAGAATGGTCAGCATGGCTTCATTCAAATAACATACTTATTACTTATGTGTATTGAGTGTTTGATGCAAAAGAACTGCTTTGCAAATTAGCTCATTGGATCGGTCAACATTTGTAAGAGGTTGTTAAACCATTTCACAAAGGAGAAAGGTAAGGTTCCTATAGGGGAAATGTTTACACATAATCACAGTTATATGTCACAGGCAATTGATATTGCCTGCTATGTGATGAGTCTGTGATTCACTTTAAATTGGTGAGGAGAATCTAGTTATGTATTCTTAAGTTGGCAACCAATAAACTGTATTAAACGCGCCAGTCTGTAAATGAGATTTACCATATTTTTGGGAAATGTCCAGTTTATTTCACATTGCACATCATGTGATATTCCTTAATAATGAAGCTAGTATGTATTAAGGCTGTGTACAGACTGTATATACGTTTGCGGTTATGCAAGAATAACACATGCCAGATCAGCACAGGGAAGCGTTTGGCTAGAACCCCAAAGAGGACTTGAGCTTTCTATACCTACAGCCTCATTTCCCCAACTCTATCATGTCAACTTTCTGCCCCTGGACTCTGGTAGAGATGTCCCTGTCTGAACCAGAATGTCCACAATGTTTTAGGAATCAGCAACCTTCATGGATGTTGTTCTGGGCTTCACCCAGGAAGAATAGGCCTTGGTGGGCGCATCCTGGCAAAAGCTATACAGAGATGGGATGCTGGAGAACATCATTCATCTTCTCTCTGTTGTTGAGTCTGTCAATAAGGATTTATTTACTCAACAAGTATCCAGAGAAGTTTCCACATATCATGCTCCCCTCAGCTCTCATTTTTATTCTTTCATAACACAACTACGAGAAGGTAATTCTGTTTATTGATTTAATGACATGTAGTTTGCCCCTTCACTAGAATATAGTCTTCTTGACCACAATTTTATGTCTTTGTTGCTGCTCTATTGCCAGCACCCAGAACAGTGCTGAAAACTCAATGGATTGTTTTTAATAACTAAAAAATAAGATCAAACAGTTCCTAAGTAATTATTCTGTTCTAAGCAGTAAGCCCAAAGTTTGCAGCCACAGTAGAAAAAACCACCAGGCAACATAAATTTAGGTTATTCTGGATTAACTAGAAACATTTAATTCCTCATTTGTTGAAAACACTGGGAATCTTTACTCTGTGAGCTTGCTCGTGCACATCCACGAGTTCCTCAATGCTTTCGGCTTGGAGTCACGGTGTTCCTCCTGCTCTGCTCAAGGAGTTACAAGGTTTTCTTCAATGCTCACTTAGTTGTTCATTGAGATCCTGTCCTTGACTTGAGGAATATGTATGGTTCCTAAAAGACAGTTCAAAATTCAAGTGGCTTTTCCCCATGAACAGGGTGGCAGCTCTGCAAATAAGACACAATTTCCCATTGGAGCAAGGAGAGGAGTTGTGGAGGGAAGAAAGGGGATTCCCACAAGGCCTGAGGCTGGGTAAGCTCCAGGCATGTGTGTTCACTATGAGGAAAAGCCTAGTCAGTGAGGGATCAGGACCTTGGTAATGCCAACTGCAGATTTCCTTAAGTCCATGGTCTTTTCAGGAAAGTATGGGAATCCAGTGGGGAAAAATTCTCAATGTTGTCATTATTCCTAGCATTTATCAATGTCTTTTATTCATAGTTTATGTCCTCTTTGGATTGAAAGTTTCATATTGTGAACTTTGCCCTCATCCCTTCCCCTTGATGATTTCTTCTCTCATAACCTTACCAAAATCTGTCTTAGTTTTCTCTTCAATCTTGAAAACATTTTGTAATTGACAGTGCCCTAAAACATGTTTCTAGACACTAGTGCATTGCTCCATTTCACATTCTTGCCCTGTGTAAGGGTCAATATTTGCCTTGCATGCTGTACAACACTTTGGTTCCCTAATGCCTCTTGAGAAATTTATTTTTTAATTGACTTTAGGCATGAGAAGTAACCTTTAAAACCAAGAAATGGTACCTATACCAGATATCTGCAGGAAGGATCCATCTAACTGCACAGTGATGGTAAGTTTCTTGGGTTGAACCCTGGTCCCCTACATTAGAGGCCTGGGAATGGGATGATTACTAGTAAAGCACAATAACGGGACTATAATTTGAGTTGGGAGTAAGTGCCATCCCAGAAGAAAGTTTTGCATAATTTTAATTTAGGAAAGATATTGACCTGAGCTCAGAGCTACAACCTGAGTTCTTATAAAAGGACAATTGTATAAACACGGCTCAAATACCTAGTCTATGAAACTCAATGAAGTTACAAAATTAACCAACTGTACAGTTGAGGTGTTATAAAGAGGAAATCTCTGGGCTGGTCCAGTGGCACAACAGTGAAGTTCACACGTTCCACTTCAGTGGCCCAGGCTTCACGAGTTTGGATCCCCAGTGCAGACATGGGACCACTTGGCAGGCCATTCTATGGCAGACGTCCCACATATAAAGTAGAGGAAGATGGACACACATGTTAGCTCAAGGCCAGTCTTCCTTAGCAAAAAGAGGATTGGCAGCAGATGTTAGCTCAGGGCTAATCTTCCTCAAAAAAAAAAAAAAAAAACAAAAGAAGAAGAAATCTCAATGCATGCAAGAGAGTAAGACACCGTGCATATGTAACTTACATGAGGAAGGTTTTTAACCAGGAACTATGACTGACTGATTAGCCTAGAATTCATACATATAGAAATGAAAAAATGAACGTCTGTGGGCAGTCTTTTAAGTGCCTCTTAGCTCCTCCAATAAGCAGAAATCTCACATTGGGGAAGAACCCATTGAACAGAATTAGTGTGAGATGTTTTCACTCATAGGTTCACAGTGACTTAACATATGTGAAGTCACGTGGGCCCAGGAGGCCCACCTCTGTAAGCTGTTGGACCAACTGAGGCAGCAAAGCCATGAGGAAACACTGAAGTTTCACCTGGAAAATACCCAAGATATTCTCCAGAACATGAAATACTGGTAGGCAGACCAGATTCAAAAAGACAGAAGGGGATGGCCTGAAATCCATAATTAAGATCAGATGAAGCCTGCTTAGGAGCCCAGGGGTGTGTCCAGGAAGTTCAAGATGAAAATCTTGCCTCTACCTTTGGAGAATGTTGTGGACTTTGCTGAACTGTTCTCAGCCAACTCAGAAGGTTCCAGGGAGGATTTTGATCAGAATAGCTTATGGAGGGAGGTTTCAAGGTCATGTAATTTAAACAAGTGCAGTCAAAGAGATGGTTGTAAGTGAGGAAAGCAGGGCTCCTGGAGTGGTGAGAGTCACTAGGACAGATGGGAGAGATGGGGGGCTGGGGAGGGTGTGGGTACACCAATGATGCACTCCTCGGGTCCCCAAGATGCCAGATGTCTGGGAAGCAGCTGCCACCATGGCCTTTACCACTGCAGCCACTGCCAGTGCCCTTTCCCCAACCACCAAGAACACCACCACAGTAGGCTGGACAGGGAAGTAAGAAGTAGGTTCCAAGTTCACCACTGTGGTCTCAAATCTGGTCCTGGGTATGTTGGGATTGGGTCTGATAGGAGTCGTTGGGCAAGAGGAATTACCCTGAGGCAGGGGCCTGAAGATCCCTGACCTCCTCTCAAAGTGTCATTTGTTGTATTTGCCTCTGTTGAGCTGAGGTGGATCCCTGCCCCAGAGGTGACCAGAGTCAGCCCAATCCACATGCCACACCACAGGGGGCGCCACCCCACCCAATGCATCCCAGGAGGCTGTGGGACACCACCCCCACTGCTGGTGCCCTTGCACTGGCTGCTGCCAAGTTCATCATCCTCCCTCGGGAGCCCGGCCTGGGCTGAGGGATGCCAGAATGTGGAGGGGCTGAGACACAGTTTGGGCACACTAGCTGCCTGGCAGCCTCCTGCTCCAACCAGGCTGATGACAACTGCCAGGGTACTTTCAGGTCTCAGGGCCCTTTTCCCCATCCTAGACCCCGGACAGAGACTCATCCCAGGAAGCTGGAATGGCTGGCCTCCTTCAGACAAAGCAGACTCCTCCAGAGGATACACTTCTCCCTGTGCCCTGCCACAGTGCACCCAGGGAGATGGCCAGGGGAAGGCCTGCCTTGGACCTTAGTCATGGATTTCTCTCAAGAGTAGAGCTCTGGGCAGCAGGAGGGCATGGCTTTAGTGACTCCAGAGTGAAGGGAGGTGCCTGCCCCTGGAAGGGCAGGCCTGCCAATTTCCCCACTATTTCCACAGGGGGCGTGGCATGCCTAGTGTGGCCAAACTCCTTTGGCTAGCATTCCTGAACCCTGTTGACTTGTCAAACATTTACTGCTCCCTGTGTTGAAAAGCTCCTTCCTGATGGGAGGCCTTGTTCTGTCAAACAATAAAGGAGGCCCCGGATGATCAGCATGCAGGAGGGATAGCCTTGCCCTGCCCCCTGGCTCCTGATGGGCAAAGAGGGGCAGAAAGCTATTTTCAAAGGATGGGAGTGGGACCAGAGCAGAAGGGGAGAAGGGGATGTGAGACACAGTTGTAGAAGTTGGGAATCCCAGTTCACCATCAGCTGCACCCGGCCACCACCAGTGGGCTCCCCCACACTTTCAGTGCCACAAGGACCTGTCCCTCAGCAAGCCCAAGGGCCTTTCTGAGGCCAATCACCTTTTCTGTGCATGCGTAGATAGAAAGAAGGGTTTTCCCTTTATGGAGTGGGGTTTCCAGAGTGCCAACATTCAATAAGACCCATGGGATTTGTCAGTCAGTTGGGGAGGGGCGGGTGCACCCACCATCCTCTCTTCATTTCCCTGAGATCCTAGATCTAGTGAGAGTCACTTGAGGTTTCCATGAAATTAGTGGAGTTCTCACTGTGTTGTAGGGGGTCTTGTTGAGGTAATGGCTGGCCTCTGTGATATCAGGTCTCGGTGAGGTCAGATGAGGGTCTCTATAATGTCACTAGAGGTTTCTTGGAGGTCATGGGCGTTCTTTGTGTGTTCAGTGAGTTCTCTCTGAAATCAGGAGACCTCACTTTGAGGGAAGAGGGGTTCACTATGAGGTCGGTGGAGGTCTCTGGGTGGGTCAGACAAGTCTCTGTGTGGGCATGGGATGTCTCTGTGTGGTCAAGGGGGGTGTCTAAAGTGTCAGGGGATGTCTCTGTTAGGTCAGCTGAGATCTCTGTCTGTCAGTGAGGGCAGAAGGGGCCTCTATGAGTCAGAGGTGGTCTCTGTGAGGTCACGGTGTTACCAAAATCAAAGTGGGTGAATCCTTGTGAGTTAAGTTGGCATGAGCACACTAAGGCTATTTCGGGACATAAACCTTCCCTCGTTTGTTTGTCTTCCAGCCCTTGACTATTGGGGACCACTGATAATGCTGTGTAGTAGCTTCCCTCACTTCATCTGTAGTAAGTTCACAGAAGGTGTCAGTTCACATGAGGGCAGTGTGGAAATTAATGGTAACTAGAGAAGCTCTCCTGATGGAGTGGCCATTTTTCAGCTTCAGCTGCCACGTTATGTCCTTGGAAGGGCTTTACCATGGATCCCAGCTACTTCCTGGGGGACCTGTACCACTTCTAACAGTTTAAGCATCTCTGGCCCATGTTTAACGTCCACGATTCACTCTGGAGACCTCTGTGGCTGGAGGTCACTTCTGGGCAAGCATGGCTTAAAGACCCATGGGAATCAAGGAAAAGGACAGCAGAGTTTAAGATATGACAGCATTTTACAGAAATCTGAAGGGAATCCAGCATCATATCTTGATAGTGCAGTATTCTATTTTGGGATAGCCAGAGGCCTCATCAGTCACTGGTAGACTAGAGAATTGATCTAAGAGTCCAAACCCTCATAGGTAGGTTTATAGCCAATTTTTTTGCTTTATTGATTAACAAGCAGGTGGCAGCTACTGCTTTGAAGCATGGGGGCTAAACTTTCACCACGGTGTCCAGCTTGCACTATTCAAAAGCGTCCGATTCTGGTCGCCATAGTTTATCAGAGAGGCTGATAGCTATGCATGCAATGTAAAGAATCCAAAGAAGAAAAAACAGAGCCATTCCTTTAGACACATCATATCCCTTACTGGTCAAGAAGCTGAACATACTTAGCTCACATCTGACTCTATCCTCCTGGGGATAGAATCACACCCCGCAGGATTACGCTTCTCCCCGCCCCCATTTTCCATGCCAATTGCAAGTTCGGGTCGTGACCTGTGCTCCTGACAAAGCGGCCGCGAGACCGCACGTTCCCACCACCCCCTCCTTGGGTTTGAGGGCTCTGATAGAGCGGCTCACACAACTCGGGAGAACCTCTCCCTTCTGAACAGCCACAGGGAAGAGGGGCATAGAGCAAAACATGTGTGGCAGGGAGGAGGAGCTCGCGGGGCCTCTCTGGGTGTGCCACTCTCCCCGAACCTCCACGTGTTCGCCAACGCGGCAGCTGTCTGAGCGCCGTCCTTTCGCAGTCTGACGGAGACTCCATCGCCTGGGCATAGTCGATTACGGTCATTGACCGTTGGCTACTCAGCGCGACCTTCAGCCCCTCTTGCCCCCCGCTGCCACCCCAGGGGTGGGGACGGGGACGGGACGGGCCTGAAACTTCCAAGGCCCGAATCGAATCGCACAGTTGGTTTCCCCGGCACCCAGCCCCCACTCTTAGGGCTTCTCCAACACTCGCCTCGTTAACACCAGTTCAGGTGGCGTTGAAAGGGGCTTGTCAGGAATAACACCAGACAAACCACTTCGCCTTTCTGGCTCTGGACTCGTTTCAGGAACTGAGCCCTAAAGTAATTCTCCTAACCAAAGATGCGCCATGTGGCTCTCATATGGGCAATCACAGGACTTTGAGGCACTCGGTGCCAGAAACCAAGGGAAGACATTTACTGTTATAGCCCCAGGAGCGCACAGCATTGAGAGCACTAAGGTCTCGAGCAAAGCTAGATTCCCCTGCTCTGAAAACTTACTGATTCCGGGGAAGCTTCCTCTTTATGGCTTCTGGCTTCAAGGGGCATATGTTTTACCCAGGGCCAGCCACCTACCTGCTTCCGTTTTACCTTTCCTGGCGTGGCACCGGCTGCTCACTCCACCTGTCCTTGGGCCCATAGTTCCGAGTTAGCCCTGCTTGAATCATGTAGGGGAGTCTCTCGCTTCTCAGGGGCTGCTGTATCCTGCAAGAGGGCCATCAGCTCACCTCCCCCACTTCTTGGCGCTTGGAGCTCGGTTTTCTCCTGTTCCCGGCCTGTGGAGGCCCCTAACTCACAGAGCACGTCCCTCCCTAGAAGGGGGTGGGGAACGGGGCATTCTGGTACACGCAGTGAGGAATCCTTCAGCAGTTTGGACCCTGTTTCACAGGTCCAGGGCTCCAGAAAGCTTCCGGTCTCTCCCTTTCCTGAGACCTCCTTCAGTTCACACTTTCCTTCGGAAAGGTTTCCCTTGTGGGCATTCCACACCAAGAACACGGCTCCACTAGGGAGCAAAGATTCAGCCTGCTCTCCTCCTTCCTGCCGAGGTCACCGGGGCCTCCCGGAGCCAACCGGGGGAGGGGGCTGTCCCTCAGCCCCATCACGTCTCATCTGTGGTCAAGGGAAACTGCCACGGCTCGGGCTTCTTCGATCCCTTCCCTCCCTGGGGACGGTTCGGACAATCCTGCCACCAACGCCCTTGCTCTTGGCAGTCCGCCCACCGATTAGCCCCCGACATTGCGGGTGGCCTCCTGGCCCCTCGGTGGGGGCCGGGGTTACTCACCCATGGCATATGCCCCCTCTCCCTCAGGATACCTTGAGGAGACTTGCGGGCCACAGCGAGCAGGGCGGCCTGCCTTTTCATCTTCTTGTCTTCCTTTGCATCCTCAGCTTCAAGCCGGTTATGGAGCACCCTCCGTGCAGCGACTCGGAGCTGTGCAGGACTGGTAGCAGGACCGATCGGCAACTTTTGGAGTTTCCCACGGGTGTCTGGAGCACTTCTGAGATCTGAAACACGGATTCGGGATCACTGTACTGCCCCGGGCCTCCAGGTCCCAGTTTGTGTATCGCCTGAGGCAGTCCTGCGGCCTCTGGAACAAAGTGCGTGGGTGTGGCGGAGCGGGTGGGGTGGGATTGGGGGGCGCGGGGCGGGGAGGGGTGGCTCGGCTTTCCCCAGGGCCCTATTGGACCTGTCTGAATTTAGGCCATTTACTGGGTGGCCGGCTTACTCTTTTCATGGCTTTCAGAAGCAGACCCCGAAAATATCCTCCCTTTCCTCCATCCCCAGGATCATTGGGATTCCACCCTGCCTCGCTCTCTGGCACAGCCTGTCCACCAGGCCTGCAGATGTCCGATCCTGGGTCATCTGCCTTATCCGCTTGTTCCCTGGCTTCGAACGGAACGGATGACTTTGCCTCAGGCATGCTAACCTTCTCCTCCAGAAGCTCACAATTCGTATGGGGCGGGAATTCATATGGAGTAAGTATACTAATATTGCTAATAAAGTTATTTTTATTATTAATAGCTAACAATTATATAGTGCTTCCTATATTCCAGGAAATCTTCTAAGTACACTCTAAATATTAACTCTTTGAATCCTTGCATGTCCCCCGTGTGGTAGGTATTATTTCTTTCAAATGAGGAAACTGAGGCACCAGAGAGAGGCTAAAACCAATATGTAACTGATAAATGAATTCATCAATAAGGCTGAGTAAAATGCAGGCTCTCTGTGTTCGGAGTCTTGGCTCTTGATACTCTATACCTGTGCTCCTGCTATTCCTATGAAACTCAGAAGCTTGTACGATGGTGGTGAGGCACAGGGGCTTTAAGCAAACTGCTGAGTTCCACAGCTGACTCCACCCTTGGCTTGGTACTGAAAACAGTCCTGGATTTGAGAAGCTCAGTATCTACTTCCCTCTCCTCTAGGACCCAGTAGAGGTGGGGGATACAGATGCAAATATGGGGAGACTTTTAAGTTCTAGTGGCAGGTTGTATCCAAGGAAGCTCAGGGCCTGCAGGTAACTTCTCCTCACCAGTTTACCACCTCCCCTACCCCTTCAGCCCCCATCCATGCAGAAAGGCAGCATGAGCCTGGAATCACACAGGCCTCGATGGAAATCCTGGCTCTGAAATGCACTGGCTTTGGGTAACAATTTAGCCTTCATGATCAAGAAGGTAAAATCAGAGGAAGATGTGCTGTTGAATGAGCATCCCAGCAGCTGAGTTAAACGGTAACCAAAATGACTGCCTGACTCAGGGGCATAAGGCTTTAATGCACACACACTTCACATGTCCCAGGCACAGGCTAGACATTCTACACGGCTCATCCCTTTTCATACTCCCAATAGCCCCAGGAGTTGTGTTGTTCTATACCCACTTCCCAGGTGAATAAACTGAGGTTCAGACACCTTAAGTAAGTTGTACCAAAAGTTGGGCTGCTTTGAATCCTTGTTACCATTATAGGCTTAATTGTATCCTCCCAAAATTCATATATTGAAGCCCTAACACTTAGCACCTCGGAAGGTGATTGTTTTTGGAGACAAGGACTTTAAAGTGGTGATTAAGTTACATGAGGCCATTAAGGTGGAGCCCTAATCCTGTCTGACTGGGGTTCTTGTAAGAGGAGGAAATTTGGAATCACAGGGAGACATCAGGAATGCACTCACACAGAGGGAAGAACATGTTAGCTTAGTGAGAAAGTGGCCATCCACAGGTCCCCTACTATCAGCACATAATCAGGAAGGGCAAAGAGATTTTCTGGTGCCATTTTGTCCCGAGGCTTTATCTCATATTTGGTAACTCCTAGCAGCTCTGAAAAATAAATTTTCATTGGCATAAGCCTGTCTCTCCTAAGAAGGCCTGGGAAGAAATTACAGAAAGTGTAGAAGGCAGGAGCTACTTCTACTATAGCTCATTTCCAGATTCGGGCTAATATCAGATCTTCATTAGATTATTAATGTTTCTTGAGAGTGCTGCTTCATCAAATTTCTCTTCCCTGCCTGGGCCTTCGGCAGCTGATACTGTCATCAGCTGTCTAGCTTGTGGCCCTGCATACCTATGCTTTACCTATTCATATGTCCAAAGTTACATGAAGCTCAGGACGCCATATTTTCTGATTTATGGTATCATTTTTGGAAAAGTTCTATGAGGTATAAACAAAGCAACCTAGTTAAAAATCTAACAATCATTTTTATTTGAAGAGAATAAGATCATATGCCATTAGAACTCCTCTGCAAAACCCAGGACATATATCTCACAACTTGCTTGACTTTTTTTTTTAAAGATTTTATTTTTTCCTTTTTCTCCCCAAAGCCCCCCGGTACATAGTTGTATATTCTTAGTTGTGGGTCCTTCCAGTTGTGGCATGTGGGATGCCGCCTCAATGTGGCTGGATGAGCGGCGCCATGTCCACGCCCAGGATCCGAACTGATGAAACACTGGGCCACTTGCAGCAGAGCACGCTAACCTAACCACTCAGCCACGGGGCTGGCCCCTTGCTTGACTTTTGATAGGTAAGGAGGAGATAGAAATTCTTACCAGTGGCTATCTGGTTGCTAGAAACAGAAACTGCCTTTTGTTAACATAAGCAAAAGAAATATCTTTAAAGGCTATGGAATGACATATAAAATTGAGGGAAAATAGAACTTCAGGAAGAACCAGAACCAAAAAATAATGAGAGATACAGAGACAGAGATAGATAGTGGGGGGGGGGAGGGAAGAAGGGAGGGAAGGATGGGTGGAGAAAATGATAGCGTTAATTAAACAAGGTGACCACAGCATAGGCTAAGGGAGGGGATGGGAGATTGACAGTAGTCCGTGATCCCAGAGAAGAATGTATTTATATACAAATGGAGGAAGGATACTGGACAAGCAAGTATAAGTGATTTTCACTAACAAAGCATTCCTAAAGTACTCATAAGCATTACGTGACTCCCTGATTGTCACATGCACAAGTATTGCTCAATGAAATTCCTGCTTGGGGACTTCACCAAATGTCATCTATTTACACTCAACACCCATTTCCATCCCCTTGTACATTCTTTCTTGTGTTGCAGTACTTCCCATATTTGAGAGGGCTAAAAAGAACGTTTCCAAAACTCCCTTGATGCCACGGTTCTAGAATTGATTTAAGTTCCATCAAGGTAATGCAGTTGCATGAGATTTGAAAGGCAGAAGGGGTAGTGAAGGCCAGCAGGGACATTTCGTGTATTTATTTTCCTGCATTAGTAGCAACTCCAGGCCCTGGCAGGCATCAGTTTTTCCAGTGGCCAAAAGGCACTTTGCACTGCCTACTCACCAACCTCATGGTCAGGGGCACGGAGACATCAGCCAGAATTTCCTGCAGTTCCCCCATCCCTGGACTACATCTGCTGAGGCCTGACCCTGTGCCTGAGTCTAGCAGCAGACACCAAACTCCATTCTATTAGCCCTTGCAATAATTCTGTGGACGTCTAATTTCCTATAGTAAAGCCCTTTCTAGTGGAGATACTTAAAGTAGTTTCTGTTTCCTGCATGCACCCTGAATGATACAAGTATCAAAAAGCTCCTTCAGTATCAATTTAATTTCCAGCTTTATTGCACATTCTTTCAGTGCAATGATATGGTTCACCCATCTTATGGCTCCTTTCCTTGCACAGAAGACAGAGTTTTCTTGAGTAATTGAGCAGAGCTTCCTCTGACTTGCCTACAGGTGAGTTCAGTTATTTTGTTCCTTGAGATCACTCCCATTTCCCAGAACTATTGTTGACTATGCTGCTTAGCTTCAGTGGTTTCTTTGTTGTGTTTCATCTCATTACTCCCAGAAATGTAGACGCCTCACCAGTGAAGAAACACTAGGAGTGATGATTGCCTTGATGACTGTTCTTTTAGGCCAGTTGGATCATAAAAGGCATACTTCTCCAAATATTATTATATCATGAAGCATTCTCTGGTGATAGCCCTTTGATAGGTACACTTATAGAAGAAGTTAGAGTTGGTATTATGCATTAGAATTTCAGTCACATAGTCCCTTGGATCTAGGAATCCCAAAGCTAGGGACTTATGTTACTGATATCTCACAAAAAATCCTCTCAGATTTACATATAAGTTTAGTGCAGGAATTTTTTTTGGTAAGTGTTTTTAAAAATGAAAACAGCAAAACGATCCTTCAGGGACCATTTAATTGAATTACAGTATATTCAATTGATAAAAGTATTCAGCTGCAAAATAGCATGGTTGGCCCAATACAGGAAGATATCCAAGATGTAATATTAAGTGAAATGATAAGTATGAATTGCACAAAATATTTAGCATTTAGCAAGTTTTAAGTATGACAGGTGAAAAAATATGCATTGGTGTCAACTACACATGAACTGTTCACTAATTCCCCTTGGGATCAAAATACAAGGTTCTGAGAGTTTAGAGTGGTGGGGTGGTATACCATTTTGTGTTTCAGTGGAGAAAGAGAAACATTACCAGGTATTTCAAACAGAGGGAATTTACAACAGGGGATTGTGGGTTGGTTATGCCAGGATTGGACGACTGAGAATGAGGGTATTCATTTCCTAAGACTGCTGTAGCAAATTACCACAAACTTGGAGACTTAAAATAATAAGCATGAATGAAAAAAGAGAATGAAATATACAAAAAGAAGTGTATATGAGACATATAGGAAATGCTGACAATACCCAGTACACATGTAATCAATGTTTCAGAAGGACAGGAGGAAGAGAACGGAGCTAAAGCAATATCTGAAACAATTATGTCTGAGAAATTTCCAAAAGTGATAGAAAACTTCAAGCCACAGATCCAAGAAATGCTACGGATTCTCATGAAGACAAATACAAAACATTTAGAGCCCACCAAACATGGTATGGTCTAAGGTCTAAAGGGGTATTTCCCAATAAGGAAGTGTGGGCCCAACTTTGCATCTCTTCATTGTGGGGCCTGTGAGTGAGGGAGAGGAAGAAGCAGCAATCATGGAGCAGGGCTATGGCATGGCTGCTGATGGGGGATAATTAGGAGGGAATGAAGGTAGCCTCAGAGGCTCATTGATCCCCTCAAACATTGCTTGAAGACCTGTAACTCAAGATTTGGCAGAAAAATGGCTAAGAGTTTGCCTTCCCTCTTATCAAGGAAAAAAATACCTATAGTAATTCTTACTTACAACTACTTATACAAAGGGGCAGAAAACCCAACTCAGTGGGTATAGACAATGAAGAGATTTTGTTTTATGTAAGTGCAAAGTCTGGCAGGAGCAAGCCTTACAGGTGTGGGTTGATCTAACCATTCAGGTGTCAGAATCAAGGATCTGCTTTCTTTCTAGCTCTCTGTTCTGCTTTACTTGGTGTTGGCATAATCTCTAGGCTCTACGTGGTAATCCTCCAACTTCTCCAGGTGGGCACTCCTCTGCAATAGCAAAATAGCCATGGCAACTATGTCATCATATCTGTACAGCTCCCTCTTTTGGTAGGTCCTTCTAGGAAGGAGAGAACATTACTAGCTAAGAAATTATAGCAGATATCTCCTCTCACCTCTGAGGCTCAGATTGAGTCTTATGCCCGTCTTTGAACCAAGATCGTGATTGAGATACCACGTTAGTCTTCAACTAAGCAGAGACCAGGATTAGAGTTGGAATTGGGGGTTAATACTACCAAACCACAGCACTGGGATGGGGGAGGAGTGGTCTCCACAAAGAAAAATATAGTTGCTAACAGTAGAAGTGGGTAATCACCAGAGGAGGAACAAATCTGGAAGCAAAAAAAAAAAACAACTCAAATCACATGGCATGACACTTGACCCACTTCTCATCCCTTTTCCTCCTGGGTTAGCTCGGCTCTCTTCTCAGCTGTTGCTTGAATGCCCCAAACACCCCGCCCTTGAGGCCTTTCCTCTCCCCAGAGCTTTATCCTGGAATGCTCTTTCCTCAGACATTTGCTTGGCTTTCTCCCTTGTTTTTCTATTCACGGCTCTATTTAAATGTCACTTCAGAGAGGCCTTTGGTGAGTTCCCTATCAGAAATAGCAACTGCATTTCTATCTACCCCCATAATTGGCTTTGGTTGTGTTTATAGCATTTATCACTATTTGACATTATTTTATGTCTCTCTTTGCCCTCACCACTGGAACGCACTCTCCCTGAGAAGATTCTCTCTTGCTCATTGTTGTATCGTGGTGCCTAAAACAGTGCCCAGCATGTAGTAAGCATTAAACAAATGTTTGTTGAATGAATGAATGAGTTAGAATCTAAGACCTAACCCCACTTCTGTAATCTTAAGCAGGGAACTGAAGCCTTTATTGCCTCTGTTACCTTATCTGTCAAATGGAGATGCTTTCTACCACAGAGCATTATTCTTCAAGTAAGAAAATGTGTGGGAAATGTCTGGCATGTACAGATCTTTGATATATATTATTCTCACAAATATATATATTGATATATATATATATTCTCACAAAGCTTCATTCAGTGGACCCAATGAGGCCAGAATCCTTTATTTAAATCAGTTGTTATCGACCCTGGTGTCACTTTAGGATTACCGAGGGAATTTTTCACAGGTGCTGAGCTTGGTTCTCACCCTGAGTCTCTTATTTAATTGGCCTGGTGTGACGCCCAATCATTGGCAATTTTTAAAGCTCCCCAGCGGGGTCTAATATGCAGCCAGTGCTCAAGACCACTAGTTTCTAGTCATTGGTGGGCTGATGGCACGGCTGGATGTGTAACCATCAGACTCATGGAAGCATTGTAAAACCTGGCCCTTCCAACACCTGGAAATCTCTAGAAGCCAGCTTGGCTTATTTTCTCCAGTACAAACCTTCAACTGGCAGACTACACAGATGATCCTTCCCACTGTGTTAGAAAGAAAAAACACCAGCTCTGTCTCAGATTTCTCAAATGATTTTTACATGTACAAACCATGACCTGTTTCCACGCTTGTAGATGTTAGGGGGGAGAAAGGGAAGCTTAAAGGAGACCAGGGAGACTAGTGTGTATTTTCTTCTAAAGAAACTTTTAAAAGTGCAGAGAAACTGGCCTGGGACAAGGTCTAGGATCTAGATCTTATACTAACAGGGATGATGCATGTGAACAGTGCCCAGGACAATTCCTGGCCCATCGTAATTAGTGTTCAATTAAGCAAACTAGACTTGCCTAAGGTGTTATGATAATAATGACACAACAACAAACAATGAATCCTTTTTCTGAGCATCTTCCCTGTGTTAAGTATTTTAGATAGGTAATTTTGTATCTCTACAACATTACAGTAAATCACTGGTTTTCTCCCCTTTCACAACTGGCAAAATTAGGATCTGAAAGCTTGCAGCTGGGAGAGGGAAGACTCAAGATTAGCATTCAGGGCTGACACCAAAGTTCATCTTCCTGCCTGTATACTCTATACTGTTTCTAGAATCCCCTTAACTCTCAAACTCTATGACTCGGAGCAACTTGGACCTTTTTCACCTGCAGTAAACAGAAAGCTTTTCCTTCACTTAAAATAATGTAAATATTGATAAATGCTATGAATACAACCGAAGTCAATTGTGGGGGTACTGGGTTAGAGATGCTGTTCAAACCTCATCCCATTCAGACCCTCTGACTATTGATAGGAGAGGGAAAGTGGAAGAGAGAGGTTTTGCCTGATCTTTGAGGCATACACCTGTGTGGAGAGAGGGGGCAGAAATGCCTGGTTTTCTGTTAAGAGGTAGGGCCATGGGAGGAAGCTGCTGCCCACTCCTCAAACTGTGCAAGTCCTCCTGATTCAGGGCAGTTCTACAGGCTCTTGTCTCTGCTTATCTGGAACTCTCTGCTCCTTGTGAACACCCACCATCACCTTTGCCTAGAAATTCCTATTCACCCTTTGGATCCACAGTTTAAGTGTCACTTCCTCCAAGAAGCCTCCTCTGGTTCTCCACCACTCCCACCCCTACCCTAAAACAAAATATTTTCACATCTTCTTTTGTTGTGTTTATGGTAGTTTGTAATTAAATAATAATTTTGAGTAATTGTTTAGCACCTACCTCCCCTTTGTCAGCTCCATCAGGGCAGGAACCAGATCTTTCTGATCTACCTCCATATCCCCATCGCCTAACACAGTGCCAAACACATAGAAGGGCCTCAACATTTTATTTGCCTGGCTGTAAGTGTTACAATGAAGAGACCAAACTTAACCCTTCCATTTTTTCTTTCTTTCTCAGGAAACAGAGGAAAGGGAACCTCTGCCACTCCAGTGCAGCCTGACATTCCTGAGATGCCTCAAGACACAACTAAACAAATGGTATGCACCTGGGTATGTGGAGCTTGAGGAAGGGCTTCACTCATCTTTCACCTTCTATTCTCTGATGCTGGGTCGGGTCCTCCTTTCTGTCTTTTTGTTGTTGTTGTTCATTTATTTTTTTAATGATTGGCCCTGAGCTAATATCTGTTGCCAATTTTTTGTTCTTCTTCTCCCAAAATTCCCCTAGCACATGGTTTTATATTCTAGTTGTAGGTCCTTCTGCTTCTGCTATGTGGATGCTGCTTCAGCATGGCTTGATGAGATCCATTCCCAGGATCTGAACTGGTGAAGCCCTGGGCTGCTGAAGCAGAGCATGTGAACTTAACCATTCAGCCACAGGGCTAACCCCCCCTTCTTGGTTTTTGATTTCCACACACCACCGTGATATCAGACTCTCTTTGACATTGAGAGTCTCCTCTGACAGAAAAGGGAAGTAGAAACCTCTTCAAGTGTGGGGTGGTTCCTGCCTTAGCTGATATCGCTGCAGAAACCTCTCTCCACCACCTGGTCATGGGCTTGGCACCTGCTGCAAGAAATTGGACCTGTAGCATGTGCACTGGCTCTGAAGCCTGTGACCAATCCTCCCACTGCCATCAAAATAAAGGGTGGTTCTGAGACCTATTTCAACATTATTTTTTAAGATTTTATTTTTTTCCTTTTTCTCCCCAAAGCCCCCCGGTACGTAGTTGTATATTTAACTTGTGAGTCCTTCTAGATGTGGCATGTGGGATGCTGCCTCAGCAAGGTTTGATGAGTAGTGCCATGTCCGCACCCAGGATTCGAACCAACGAAACACTGGGCCACCTGCAGCGGAGAGCGGGAACTTAACCACTTGGCCACAGGGCCAGCCCCCTATTTCAACATCTTAAATTCAGCTTCCAGAGACTGAGGGCGACCTTTTCCCCAGACACCACATTTTAAAATGCAATGGGCTCTTTGATTTTGCAAACAAAATCTGGCAAGCAGTTAAATTACATTTTAATATTCCCAGCACTTAACCAGGAAAAGATGCAGACAGAATTGAAAAGCATCCTGAGGGGGCTGGCCCCGTGGCCGAGTGGTTAAGCTCGCGCACTCCGCTGCAGGCGGCCCAGTGTTTCGTTAGTTCGAATCCTGGGCGCGGACATGGCACTGCTTGTCAGACCACGCTGAGGCAGCGTCCCACATGCCACAACTAGAAGAACCCACAACGAAGAACACACAACTGTGTACCGGGGGGGCTTTGGGGAGAAAAAGGAAAAAATAAAATAAAATCTTTAAAAAAAAAAAAAAAAAAAAAAAAAAGAAAAGCATCCTGAGATTTTCTGTCGTTGTTTTTATTTAAATGCCCAGATTAGACCATAATTTATCTCAAAATGGCAGGAGGCCTCTTCATGCACTTCACACTTCAAAATGTCTTAGAAAATCATGTCAATTTTGGTAAGCCTCTTGCCATGCCAGAAACAACAGCAAATGCTTTTCTCCTTGAGTATCATCTATTGTGAATCAGATTATAAAAAAATACACCTTGCTCTTTTATTTTGCCTCTGTTTTGAGGATTTTATGGCATCTCTGCAGTAATTGATTTGTGTCACATTCCTGCATAAGTAGCATTCATTGTCCCACTTTTTAGAAAGGGGAATTGAAGCAGAGGTGTGGTAAAGCAACTTTCTTATGATCCCGGAGAAACTCACTCATTCATTCACTTGTTCTTTCAGTAAACATGTTTGGAGAACCAGCTATGCCCTGGTCACTAACCAGACCTTGAGGATACATAAATGACTATCTCACAGGCCAGTCTCCAGATCTCTGGTAGAAGAGTCATTCTAATCAATGATTACAACATTCCATGATAAGTGCTGAGGTGGATAAAGGGGCCACAAAGAATCGCCCCTCAGCCAGCTTGCCTGTAAGAGAAGGCTTCCCACAAGAAGTGAAATATGAGTCAAATCTTGAAGGATGAGAAGTACCCTAACCATCCAAGGCCTGAGTGGCAAGAAGGGCTTTTACAGCAGAGGGAGCAGCATGCACAAGGCACAAAACGGCTTCGTGTTTTCTGGTTTTAGGTGGTTGGAGAAAAAGATGTATAAGTGGCATTGAAAGAAGATACGCAAGAACGAGAATGAGAACAGTCTTACATGCCAATCACGGGACGTGGACTTCCTCCTGACACAGTGGGACGAAAACAGTATAGAGTGTGTTAGTTAGTACTCACTCACTTACTTAGTTCAGCCTAATTCAGGTTCATACAAATTCCCCCTTTCCCTGTCTTTAGTGGTCAAAGAGAGTGTTGATCTATCTGAAGAAATATAAAATTATTAAAATCACTTTTTCAGATCCAAGGACCTCTTTGAACTGTCTAAAGTCTTCCTGCATGCAAATGTGCATTTGCCTGGGTAGATTATCTAAAGCCTGCGTTGGATTTCTCAAGTGATCTAAAGCTCTAAAAAGTATAAGAATCACTACTCTGTTCATTTTACGAAAACTTTCAGCCCTTCCCAAAGTTGATTTTATCCAAGTAGAATTCTTTTATATTAATCTCTTAAAATTTACTGGTTGCTTGTTATCCATGTGGGTACCATATCACGTACCATTCTATTATTTCAAACAAAACAATTCTTCACATTTCCCAGCAGCAGGTTAATCCATGTTTGCTAACCAACCAAAACTGGACTTCTAATCTCAATTACTATTCTTTAGACCTATGGGATTTTCATACTTTCTATGTGAGAAGTTTGAGACAAAGGTACTATATTGGAGAAATACAGGTATTTGAATGTTGGGGGAAGCACAGATGATTTTCAAAAGTTAGAGTCATAATTCTATGGTGAGTTAGTTAAGATTATTTGGATTGAAATTAAGAGAAGAAACTCTACTAAATTTATTGGAAGGAGAGAGAAGCGTATTATGCTACCTAAGGTTAGAAATGTTAACAAGTAACAGTGAAGTAAAATCAGGGACTTGAACTTCATCATGACTTCCTGTATCTTTTCTCTTCTCTCTGCTGTTAGCTTCATACTCTCTCTCTCTGTCCGTCTCTATCTTTCTGGACAGACCGGCCTTTTCTCATTTCCAGTACACAGTGTGTAAAACCTGTGAGAGTTCCTATCTCTCACACAGAATGATCTCTGTTTGTATATCCCTCTGTCTCCATCTCTCACAAATCGTTCCAAAATCACTGAACAATGAGTGCATTGGTCCCTTTGCATTAGATACCCAGTCCTGCACTGTACACTTAGATATGGCTGTTCTCTCCCTAACCATATGGCTCGGCAGGAGGGAAAATTCCTGGAAAAGTGAAGTTGTGAAGATCAAACAATGGATGCCACTCTGTACATGGTAGGTGACAGAATGCCTGTCATGGCTGCCGGGACTAGGTTGTCCATTATTCTAAAAGCATCTCTATTTTGCAGTAGACAAGAGATTAGGATACCAAACTGAGCTAGACATAACCTCTACATCTCCTTATAGTTCTGTGTCTACCATTCACTGCCTGATCTCAGTAAGTCAATTCCACTCTCTGGGCCTCGTCTCCCTTAGTTAAATTAACAGGACAGACAGAACTAGAAGTTCTTTATGGTCCATTACAAGGAGCCCATGAGCCTAAGACAATGTCACTATTCTTCCAGTCATTCTTTGTGAAGAACCTCAGGCTCATTGTCCAGAGGTTTTTCCGTGGAGAAGTTATAAGCAATTCCTGAAGATCCTCCTCCATGAATACCACTAGTATAGAACATCAAGAAAAGTCTCAGCCAGCTACAAAAACCTTTTCCCTGTGCAAATCAGAAATGCAAACTGATTAAAGTCATGATTTCACCCTTCTCTTAAAAAAATAGAAAGCGTTCAACACAGTAATTTACATCCTGGAAGGCTTCACAGATGTAGTCCTATAGCACTCAGGACTTGAAACCCATCCTCCAAGCTTTACAAAGCCAGACATTACAGTAAATCTCGCTAGCTGTATGGCCTCATCTTTGGCCAAGAGACTGGAGAAGATCTAGGTGGTGAATGTGTTGCCAGTGAGATAGTTGTGTTGTTTTGGTAGAAAACTCTAGAAGAGGATCTGCAGCCAGAAAACCCTACTGCTGAGACTTCAGCCCCCAAAGATCCCCCAAGCTCTTTGAAAATCAGGCCAGTCTCACAGCCTTTCCTGAACCCAGTGATGAAGAACGAGTCTGAAGAATCGGAGACATGGATCAAAAGGTTCAGGAAGCTAGAAGATGCCCTATACTTGTGTGATCTGAATAAGGCAGGTGAAGTGCGAAGCTTAAAGCTATTATACTTCTGTTTGTGTTTTAGTCTGAAAGTGGAGATCTCATTTTCTTTCACTTGTTAACAAATACAATTTGTATATAACCCACGTGCCTGGCACTGTGCTGGGCGCAGTCAGGGAATACAAAGATGGATCAGATGTGTAACCTCCACCAGGTTGCTTAAAGTTTCTCTGTGTCTCTGGAGGAATCCACTTCCCCACCCAGGTCTAACCCACAGTCCAATCTTGCAATTCCCTTGATTGACATTTTCAGCATGCTTGCTAACAGACTGAACTCCAAACTTCTTAGCAAAGCAAAACCTGATCCTTGTCTACCTGACCAGTGTCTTCTCCTTCAGTTGCTATTCTCTCAGCATACCCTATCCTGTCAGAGCCAACAACGTGCCTTCCTCAAATGTGATTTCTCCTGTGGCCATGGCCTCCATCTGAGCTGTCTGCCTCTCCTTTACCTACCTCACCCCCTCCCAACTCCCCGTCTTGTCCAACTGGCTAATTAATGCCTAAACATATTTTACGTTGGAACTCCACTCCACTCCTCTGAGACTCCACAGACAGATCTAGGCCAACCTTTATCTGATCACTTAGAGTTCATTAACATCCAGTATCATATTTAATATATTGTATTTTTTCAATCGAGGGCTTGTTACTATCTCACCAGTAGACTATATTCCCTTTTTATCCCCAGCATCTTGTGCAATTCTGTTCAACACTTTTTTTGAGGCAATAAGTAAATAAATAAATGTACATAAATAACTAAATCCAAGATGGGAGGTGATAAATGCCATTAGGGTGTGCTACGTGGGCATTCAGAGAAAGGAGGTTCCTTCCCATAAGGTGATCAGGAAGTCTCTGGTAATATGGGACTGATCATTAGAGATCAAGCGCAGTTTGTATACAAAGGGATGAAATAGAGCGCCCTCTCTGGCAAAGGTGCAGGTTAGCCAAGCAAAGTGTTATGTATGAAGCTCAAGGCAAGGAGTTTGCTTTGTCTAAAATGTAAGGACTATTAAGAAGAATATCAAACGATAGAAGATGGGACCAGATCCAGGAGGATCTTAGATGCCAGACCTGGAGGTGAAGATTTCATTCAAAGATAGTGAGTAGTAGTGAGGGTTTCTAAGCAGGGGAGTGGTATGATCAAGTTGTACTCCAGAAAGTTGGTGTTTCTGTGCAGAATGAAGGAGACATTGAAAGCAGGAGAAGGAGGAAGGAGGCTATCGGAGTGTCCAACTGAGAGAGAATGTAATCCAGAACCAGGTCAGAGGCCTGCAGAAGGGAGGAGCACATACAAAAGCACATGGGCTGAAATTGTTGTACTTAATCACACGCTGTGGTTCGTGAAGACTTAGTGTCCCCTATGTGGCTCTGGAAACACGAAACGTGTAGAAACAGAGATAAGAGTGGTGGTTTTCAGGGGACAGGGGGAGATGTTTAAAGGGTACAAACTTTCAGTTTTCAGATGAATAAGTTCTGAGGATCTAGTGTACAGCACGGTGAGGCTAGTTAACGTAGGGGAGGAAGACATTTCCTCTTCCCAAATGTGGGTTCGTCTGGCCGGAGAACAAATTAAATTCACCTGAGACAGAATAGCAAGAGAAAATTAAACAAAGCTTTATGAGGAGCCATGGCCCGGGGCCTTTCTTCCCGAAGGAAGAAAGGGCACCGAAGAAGTGGGGTGCACAGAGTGGTTATATATCCCCAAACAGGGTGTTTCACGTATGATTGAAATGTCCCTTTTACAACAGTCACGAGCCTGCTCTGTCAGCACAGCGCTTGATGGAGGCAGATATTTCTGCTGTCTCAGTGAACGCCGCGGGGTGGCAGGTGTGTTGCCTCGGGCTGGGGGATCACAGATGAGCGCAGCAATCAGTTCCTTGCCTACAGAGAGGGAGGCACCTTTACAGATAGAGATTTACCTTACAGATGTAAATGTGTCCTAACAAAGGGCAAATTCCATTCCTCAGAGCCTCCTTCCCTGTCCCACTTTATCAAAAGCAATCAGCCTCAAGTAATCCTGATGCCAAAGAGACATATCTGGGGGTGGCCAATTTCAGGTCCCTACAGTCCCGCCTTTGAAACTAAAAGTTTCACAATCCAGAAGCTGAGTGGTAGATTGTTTCATCTCACTGAACACATTTCTTAGTCCTGGTAATAGATCAGTCCAGTTAAATTCATTTTAGAAGGTGGCGACGCAGGTGGGCTCCCAAAGTTAGGCCTTTATTTTGGAAGCAAGCAATCAGGTGTTTAAGAAGTATTTCTATGGAAATAAAAAGAAAAACAAGGTTAATGGTTGGAGCAAATTATAAACTAGTTCCTGAGTCCAGGAGGCAGCCAGTCAAGAAGACTTCTGGATGTCAGAGTGAAGCATCTTTAGCAGCTTGAAATGTCTCTGATGATGTCATCAGGCATTCAGATACCTTTCTGAGTGGCTTACAGCTTACACAGCAGCAGACAGGAATCTCTCAAGTTTTTATCAAGTCGTTCAGCTTTAGTTTGCAAGGCTTCAGGAAAAAGAGCAGGTTCAAATCTCAATGATTCCAAATGAAAATGAGGAAAAGATTGAAAACATTAGTTTGGAGATTTGTAACCAGATATTTCAGCAGAAGAATTCAGGATCCAGTCCAGTTCACAGGTGGGAAAAAACCCTCAAAGACAGTTAACAAAACTAGGATCTAACATCCACAAATGTGTCTTATAGCTTTTCACTGAAACATAGTTCTTCTCTCTAAAATCACCCTCATTTTTACCAAAGATAGCCAAATTAAGACTAATTCGTTTGCAAAATAAGTTTAGTTTAAAGAAACTTGGCCCAATTACTTACATAAGTGCAGCAAGAATAGCAGTTGATCATATAGGCTCTTAAATCTGCTTTGCTGAAATATTTTATGGGGAATCTCAGATTGAACTTTAAAGACCTCTCGAGGCCAGGAAAGCCACGCCAAGGACTTGCTGTCAGATTTTGCCTGCAGTACCTACAGATTTGGGTGGACTCCTCTCTTCTTGAGGTCCCCCCAAATATTCCAAGTTTCCTTACATCTGCCAGATAAGCAACCTTCCTTACTTACCAGGTAAGATTGCCAGAATCTCTATACTCAAGGTACCAGGCCCATGTTTCCAAGTGGCTTTATTTCCAGAAAGTCAACCCTCTTCCTCAAAGGCAGTATTGTCATATCCGAGTCTGTATGTTTCTCTCAAATATGACATTCCAGTCAAAGCCTTGGTAATACAACCAATGTCCTAT
This sequence comes from Equus caballus, assembly GCF_041296265.1. Classification (NCBI taxonomy): domain Eukaryota; kingdom Metazoa; phylum Chordata; class Mammalia; order Perissodactyla; family Equidae; genus Equus; species Equus caballus. The sequence goes on from NC_091691.1 coordinate 32,548,354, forward strand.
TATAAGGAGAACAGATTCTTATTGAACTTATGCAAATAACAATATTGCCATGAAACAACCATACTCACTCAATTACTAGGTTTCCCAATTCTGGAGGGATCAGGTAGGGAGAAAAAGATAAATGTTTCCGTTTTGCTCATAAAGGTATACTATCACTAAATTGCTGTAAGTCATAGGCAGCCTAAGAGAAAAGATTTCCTCAAATCTGAGGAAACAAAACAAAACAAAACCTCAAAAGACTCAACAATATTTCAAATAGAAGTCGTAAAAAGTCATAGTCATCCTCATCAGTTCACACAGTCCTGTATAATTGATTACTGAGCTTAAGCTCCTGTTAGCAGACCTATGTGGTTATCCGTTTCTCCATTAGATTTCTGCAATTTCTTACCCAGTCCACTTCTGTGATCTGAAAGTTTATCAGAAAACTGTAATCCAGAGTAAGTGTCAGAGTCTTTTCCATGAATGTCTCTGAAGATGAGAAGTATTTGCAAAAGCAAAAAGCAGCAGAGTAAAACAACCGACTGTAGACAACAAAAGACTTAAAAATGACAATTGACAGAGAAACTTATTATTTCTGATATACAACACCTTCAAATAATAGTTAGAATTATGGCTGATAGCCAGGACAGATCAGAATTTTAGGAATGTCATCTAATTTTCAAAACACTTCTATCAGTAATATTTACCCACATAATACCACTTAGGAAAGATTATCATCGCTTATCTGATAATGCTTCCAATGTAAATTAACCTACCAAGGAAGCCTAATTACTTTAGAATCTTCCACCTTACAGGAAGGGAGAGCAAATGTCTCTCTGAAGTCCCAGGGGCCGTCTGAAAATCCCCAGAGAAATCCTCCCCCTTCTACCAGGTTAAAAGACAGCCTTCATTCATTCAGGACTTGAATATTCTTGAGGGAGAAGCTTGTCAAAAATATCAAAAGATTTGAAAACACTTGTTCAAACAACGCTCACTGTCAGACAATGCTCAGGTATCCATTTAAAGTGACAACAGAAACGATCAAAAGTCTTAAGAGTGACCTCAGTCACTATACTAACAAAACGGATTTGTCTTTTAGGTAGACTTACTCAAAGGAACACCTTTTATAACCTCTTTATCAAGAGCAGACCAAAAGTTCAAGACCATTACCCTTTGAGAGAAAACCAAATTTTAATTTCTGTACCTCTTTACTTTTTCATATTAAAACCCATTTACTTAATTAGATTCATTTCAATCTTAGCCAACTTCACCAGGCATAAAACTCCTTTCAGAATTTCTCCTTCCCAGACCTTCTACAACTTTCTATTTGCCTTCAGAATTTGTCCCAAAGTCTTTCTCTTTTTTTTTCCACCTAGTACTTTAGCACAAGTTTATCTTTTCTTAACCCATCAAACAAAAATATTCCATTCTTTATACCCTCTTGACTAAAAATTTACACCTTACTTTCCTTGACTACAGAGCTGTTCTTCTTATTAATTTCCAGCGGCTTTAATCACATATATTTCACCTTTAACAAACCGTAGGAAACACGAAAACGGTAAGCAATTATGAACTGTCTTTTATATCAGCATTCTAAACACTTTTCCTAATTTCTAGAAACACGCCACGCTTTCCATTTGATGCCTGCTACAATAGGCCACTTAAGACTCGAATCTCAGCACAGCTGTTCTCTCCATGCCTCATAGTGCTGATGAGGATTTTTAGGCTGCTTAATTTTAAAATGGCTTATGATGAGGATTTTTAGGCTGGTTAGTTTTAAAACTACAGATGACATTCAGGCTCCAAGGAGTGGAATTTGTTTGCCCCTTTGTTGGGAAACATTTACATTTCTAAGGGAAACCTCTATCTGTGAAGATGCCTCCCTCTCTGTGCCAGGAAGAGGGGGGGATGGTCTTATCTCTAGAGGCTCTTGGTCAATGCCAGAGGCAAGAACTTAAGTTGGTTGCTGTCTGGCAATCTCATGTAACTGGTTTAGGGTGGTGGTGTCTAACCTTTCTAACCTTTACTTAATCCGATTTGATTCTTGTCTAAAAGTCAGGGGATCACCCAATGACCAGACCCCACCCGCACTGATACCATTTTAACTTTTTTTCATGTTCTTTCCTTTGTCTTGTAAAGAGATGAATCATATACCTATGCCTTATAAAATTAGCCCTAACCCTCAACTCGGGGCAGCAGCAGGAGCTCTGACTGCCCGTGGGTCCTGTCCCCACGCACCAGCTCTGCCTGCCCATGGGTCCTGTCCCCATGCCAGCGGGGGTAGCAGCAGTGGCTCTGCCTGCCCATGGGCTCTGTCCCCATGCCAGCGGGGGCAGCAGAAGCGGCGGCAGCAGAAGCTCTGACTGTCCATGGGTCCTGTCCCCATGCTATTCTATACTATTCTCTAAATAAAAGAGCACTACTGCCAGATCTTGAGAGTCTAAGAAATCTTTCTTTCGACTCCTCGGCTCTCCGACCCCGCATCAGTGCTTTATTTTTTCCCCTAGATATCTGCGTATCTAGCAGGTGGGACAGTCGCCAGGGCAGGCGGCTCATGGTCAGGGGCAGGGCTGCACTCAGGGTCGGATCCAGTTAGGGTCAGGGTCAGGCTCGAGTTAGGGCTGGGGTAGTGAGGACGGCTGGGTCTAGGGCGCAGTTGGCCTTAGTGCGGCCAGGGAGGAACAGGGCTGCCACCTCTGCTTCCCATCTGCATGGAGCTCCTGTCCTCCTGCCCCCGGCCCGGGTGCTGGGCTGCCACCTATGGTGCAGACCCAGGGAGGGGACCCCGGGTCTGACTGAGCCGGCGCGCAGGGCCTCCTCCCAGCGAGACCCTGGGAGACACAGACCGCGCCGCGAAGAAGAGCGGCCCCAGCGGGACCAGAGGCCGCGCAGCGCATCTGCAGAGCTGGCGCGAGGGCTGGAGGGGTGGGCCTGAGGGAGGCCGCCGCCGGGAGGGAGCGGGGACGGAGCGGGGACAGTCGGGCCCGGCCGGGGCCTACCGCACCCCGAGGGACGCAGGCAGGGGACGGCGCGGCTGCCCTCACGCGCCCCATCTCACGGCCCACCCGCTCCGGCTGTCCGCGTGGGCCTCCGCCTGCCCTGGCGACGGGCACTCAGGACCCGGGTCGCCCTCCCCGCCAGCGAGGGACTGTGGGGCCAGGGGCGTAGCCAGGGCCGGAAGTGCTTGGGCTCCGTCCCCACGCCCTGCGCGTCAGCCCGTGCTCCTGAGGGAAGCCGGTGGCGCCCTGGGGACCACCCGCGCCCGCCATCCCCCTGATGAGGATTTTTAGGCTGCTTAATTTTAAAATGGCTTATGATGAGGATTTTTAGGCTGGTTAGTTTTAAAACTACAGATGACATTCAGGCTCCAAGGAGTGGAATTTGTTTGCCCCTTTGTTGGGAAACATTTACATTTCTAAGGGAAACCTCTATCTGTGAAGATGCCTCCCTCTCTGTGCCAGGAAGAAGGGGGGATGGTCTTATCTCTAGAAGCTCTTCATCAATGCCAGAGGCAAGAACTTAAGTCGGTTACTGTCTGGCAACCTCGTGTAACTGACCCCCGCAAATCCTCCTTTGTCTTTAGCCGAGGATAAAATTCAAGCCGTGACTTCTGCCATTTACTCAATCCGGTTTGATTCTTATCTAAAAGTCGTGGGATCGCCAAATGGCCAGACCATATGGGCACTGATACCATTTTAACTTTCGTACATATTCTTTGTCTTGTAAAGAGATAACTCACGTACCTATGCCTTAAATTTAGCCTTACTCTCCACCCAACTTTGCAGCAGCAGCAGCAACAGCAGGAGCTCTGCCTGCCCAGGGGCTCTGTCCCCATGCCAGCGGGGGCAGCAGAAGCGGCAGCAGCAGAAGCTCTGACTGCCCATGGGTCCTGTCCCCATGCTACACTATTCTCTAAATAAAAGAGCACTACTGCCAGATCTTGAGAGTCGAAGAAATCTTTCTTTCGACTCCTCGGCTCACCGACCCCGCATCACCCCCACCCTGGGTGACAGCAGCGCCCCCTCGGGGGCCCACGACCCGCAGGAATCGTCGACGTTTCCGGCGTTTCTGGAAGGAAAACCGTCTCCCCCTAAACTCAGCACTGAGTGCCTGCCGACCTGGCCGCCTGAGACCTCTGACCCTCTGTGTTCACTGACCTGCGGTGTCAGCAAAGCCTCTGGTGACAAGTGAAGGGACATCCCTGTCATATGTGGCGGATGCCATTTGTTCCAAGACCCTATGTAGCCGCTCTGTGACCCCCTTCTTTGGTGCCCTTGCTACCTTGGGGAGAAAGGCCCCGGGCTAGTCCCCACAGCTGCCTTGTAGGAACTCACCCAGTTTTCAGGGGTAGATTAATAATGGAGTATTTGCAGCTAAAGGGTTAGGGTTAGGGCTGGCGTCAGGGATGTGGTTAGGGAAGGGGTTGAGGTCGGGGTCAGGGTCAGGGTTTAGGGTTTAGGCAAAGGTTTAGGGTTGAAGATGGGCTCTGGAATTAGAGGCAAGGGGTGAGAAGAGCGGGGTGAGGGTGAGAGTAAGGGTGAAGGCTGACAAATAAAAACGGCGAGCAATAGGATATATTGGAGTATGTGAGGAAGCCATTTGCTAGAAACCTAATGAGGCCTGACTTTTTTTTTCAAACGGGCCTGACGGTGGCTATTGAGCACGCATTGCATATCTGCTTAGACACTTCCTAGGGCCAGAACAAAGGTCCTTGAGATCAAGGTGCAACTTCCCCCCCCCCCACCTTAGCATTTCCTTAGGGATCAGCATCTTTCCTTAGGCTAGGAACTGATTGCTGCACTCACCTTTGACCACCCAGCTCACCTGTCACCATTCAGCTGGAGACAACAGACTGCCACCCTGCTGCGTTCACTGAGACAGAAGGCCTACCTGCTGTTTCCATCAATCGCTGTGCCCACAGAGCAGTCTTGTGACTATTGTGGGACGGACATTTCAATCCTATGTGAAACCCTCTTTGAGGGTATAGAACCACCCTTATACCCCCACTTCTTTGGACTGCTCTGTTCCTTTGTGGAAAGACTCTCCCGGGTTATAATCCTAAAATTTAAGCTCAGAATAAACTCACCCAAATTTTCATTTATAGATTGGTTATGGATTATTTCCGTCGACAAGGCGAATTTACGGGTTGGGGGTTAAGGATACAGGATATGGGTTAAGGTTTGAGGTTTGGGTACAGGTTCTGGGGTGGGATTAGGATTAGGGTTAAAGTTATGGTGATGTTTGTCGTTAGGGTTAGGGAATTAGGTTTAGGGTTAGGGTTGGGGAGATAGGTTTTAGGGTTCGAGTTAGGGTTAGGGGTTAGGGTTTAGGGTTTAAGTTTAGGGGTTAGGGGTTGGGGTTGGGGTTGAGGTTGGGGTTAGGGTTAGAGTGTTAGGGTTAGGGGTTACGGGTTAGGGTTAGGGTTAGGGTTAGGGTTAGCTGGGAACCTTTTTTGAAGTATAATGTGCAAGCTTCCTCACCATCTCCCGCCGCCAAACAAGATTATGTCTTAAGAAGTCCATCAATGTGGATTTTTTTTTTTAAATCTCTCTATTGATTGTGATGTGCTAACCAGCTTTGAGAGTGTCTCACTTGGGGTGTTTGAAGAAATTTTATCTACAACCTTTAATCTGTTTATAGGCTGCTGTTACAGATAAAAGTGTTGTTCAGTTGTCAGGAACGGGTATTTAACATTTCATCCTTTCTCCTTCCCAGCATTTGATCCTCCAGCTCCCTCTGTCACTTGTTTCTTGAAAACAAGACCGATGAAGGAAACCTTTAAAAGCTACATGGAATTGCTTGTCGGCATTGTCCTGGACCCCGACACGATGCAAGGTCTAGAGAAGAGCAACGGTATATGGTCTGCTGAGTAGCACTTCCCGGGTCTTTGTTGTCCTTGTCTGTTAGTCGTGCGTTTAATGTATGGTTTTTGTCAGTTCACAAATTCATGATATATTGATTCTATAGAATGGTCATATCTTTTCACGAATTATCTGAATATTTGAATAACTGTATATTGAATGTACTTTTACTGAACTCTACTCCTGGGAAAATTATGTAACTATCTGTCAGTTTCTTTCAATTTTAAGAATCTTTATGAGCTTTACAATATTTCACTCAGTGTCTGTATTACATGCAGGGTCCAGATGTCAATATATTGTGTTTTCTAATAATTAGATGAACTGGATAACAATGGTGTAAAGATTAAAATTGCATATTTGTGTCCAGTAAAAGCTATATCACAAAGTAATTATTTCCTAATCAGTTAGTACTGAATTAATATATGCATTGTCTTCTATTCATTAATATTATTCCTTTCTACTCTTGCTTTATTAATCTTTCTTACAGTAAAGTAAGGAGGAAGTTGATATATAAATAAACTATATAAAATATATCGAATGTTGCTCACTAATGTTTACCCTTCAGCTACTCTAGCATTCACCAGGGACAACTAGAAAGATGAATGAAAGGATTAATGAGGCAGTTTCTATTACCCTTCTTCTGTCAGAATGATTCTATGGGTGTAAGATCAAAAGATAATAGCAAAGCATGGTCAGTAACAATATACTTCAACAGCAGTGCCTAAAAATATGTATTGTTTTATTATTTCCACATACTTTGACATATGTTATTCTACTTTAATCCCAGAACAATTTAGCCATTTTGTGGATGAAGACGGTGAGAGGCTCAAAGAGGTTAAGTGACTTGCTTAAGAGCCCACAACTTGGAAGAAGCAGAGAGAGGATTAAAGTCCAAGGTTTTCTAGCTTCTGGTCCATTGCTTTTTTGACCATAGAATCAGAGACGGTAATCTGTACATCAGTCATTTTAGAGTCGTGTAGGGCTGGAAGGGACATTAGAAATTACCTGGTTTAAAGCATTTATTCATTTATGTATTTACCTTTTTGTCGAGAAGATTGGCCCTGAGCTAACATCTGTGCCAATCTTCCCCTGTTTTATGTGGGATGCCGCCACAGTGTGACTTGACGAGTGGTGCTAGGCCCACATCTGGGATCTGAACCTGCACACCCCGAGCCCCCGAAGTGGAGTGCACAAACTTAACCACTATGCCACTGGGCTGACCCCAAAACATTTATCTTGTAGATGAAGGTTCAAAGAGATAAAATATATTTCCTGAAGTTATAGAACATGTTAGTGGTAGAAGAGCCATTATGAAAACCCAATAGTTAATTCCCCGTGTTGGCTTTTTGCCATTACGTGTTTTCCCTGTCAATCAAAACTCCTCGCACCATAAAATATGCATCTCTTAGTAGTGGTCATTTCTGGACAGTTGTATTTTAAATGACTTTTTTCCCTACTGTTTATCATTGTTTTCTGACTTTTCTCCATTCAATATAAGGGGGAAAGATTTTAACGGTTAGAATACTTTAAAATAATCCGCAAATGTTTAAAACTTGTTTTTGTGAGATGTAAATTCTTGTAATATTTGAATTGACTTAATCACTGCTGGAAAGATGAAAGAAAACTACCAGGTGTGTTCTAGTGAGCTTAGAAAGCATTGCACACTAAGGACCTTTTCTTCAATTAGAGGAGGTGTTCTTCTGATGGTCACTGTGCTTGTGTTTGTATTCCAAATATTTCATTGAACTATGAAATTAGTAACCAGATTCTGAGGATTAGATATGCATTTTCAGAAAGGTCACTAGTATTATAAAAATATGTTATTATGCTGATGAATTGAGAAACAGTCCGTATTCTAAAGTCTTTAACACAGCACCAAAAGTAATTAACTTTACACTCTGGAAGTGCTTTTCTGAAACGAGCTTAAAGTTTCAGGGGTGACGAAGAAAGCACAAAGCTTTGAGTAGGATCTTTGTCATACTTTCAGTTTCCTTTTCTGAAATAACTCTTTTGACTCTTCCCTTGTAGTTTTCACACTGGATTTTGATCATTTTTCTTTTCCTTAATCTCTAGTGAATTAAGAATATCCTACTTAGTATTTTATAAAATTTCATAATGTTAGATGATAAGTTTCTATCCTGTAATACTCTTACTGTTCAGATGGCAAAGGAGGTCTGGAGAAGTTAGGCAGTTGCCCACTGGTCATGTCGTGTGTCAGTTGATTCTAGAGGCGAGGACGGGTTAGAACGCAGGGCTTTCATCCTGTCAACACGCTGCGCTGCTGCTTTCTCACTCGGCTGAGGTCTTAATAATGTTTTGAGACAAAGACAGATTTTTCTTTAAGATTTTATTTTCTTTCCTTTTTTCTCCCCAAGGCCCCCCAGTACATAGTTGCATATTCTTAGTTGTGGGTCCTTCTAGTTGTGGCATGTGGGACGCCACCTCAGCATGGCCGGATGAGTGGTGCCATGTCCGCGCCCAGGATTCGAGCCAACGAAACACTGGGCCGCCTGCAGTGGAGCGCGAGAACTTAACCGCTCGGCCACGGGGCCGGCCCCCAAAGACACATTTTTAACAAGTTTTTCTGTTGATAGTTTATCCTATTCCAATAAATTTGATCTTATTTTCGATGAGCTCCTTTTGCCTCATATAAAAAAATAGATAGCATGCTGAATGATAATCGAAAGAGACTTCTTTTGAATCTCCATTTGGATCAGTCATTCAAGGTATTTTCTTCAGATGATTTATTAGCAAAACTCAGTGGCAATCATCGTCTTAAGCGTAATGGGATGGAAAATTTATGAAAGCCATTTTCAGTTTCATAAAATTTTCCACCAACAAAAACTTTGATTTTTATTCATTGTGAATCTGTTTAGCTTGTCTTTTTATTGAATTAAGCACATTCTTAGTGTTAATCATTTGCTTTTTTCTGCTTAGATTCCAAATTCTGGAGGGATCAGGTAGGGAGAAAAAGATAAATGTTTCAGTTTTGCTCACAAAGGTATAATTTCACCAAATTGGTAAGTCATAGTTAGCATAAGAGAAAAAGAGAAAGATCTCCTTGAATCTGAGAAAACAAAGCAACACATCAAAAACAATATTTCAAACAAAAGTCGTAAAAAAATTATAATCATCCTCAGTTCATTCAGTCCCATACAATCAGTTCTTGATCTTAATCTTCTGTTAGCAGTTTTATGGGGTCTTCAGTTTCTCCACTAGATTTCTGTACTTTCTTACCCATTTCAGTTCTATGATCTGAAAGTTTGTCAGAAACCTGTATTCCAGAGTGTCAGAGTCCTTTTTATGAATCCCTCTGAAGATGAGACATATTTGCAAAAGCAAAAAGCATCAGAGTAAAACAACTGACTGTAAATAACAAAAGACTTAAAAATGACAATTGACAGAGAAACTTGGTTATTTCTGTGATATACAACACCTTAAAATAATATTTAGAATTATGGCTGATAGCCAGGACAGATCAGAATTTAGGAATGTTATATAATTTTCAAAACACTTATACCAATAACATTTACCCACATAATACCAGCTAAGAAAGATTATCATCACTTATATGACAATGCTTCCAATGTAATTTAACAGACCAATAAGCCTAATTAGTTTAGAATCTTCCACCTTATAGGAAGAGAGAGCAAATTTCTCTGTGAAGTCCCAGTGGCCCTCTCAAAATCCCCAGAGAAATCCTCCTCCTTCATCCAGGTCAAAAGAAAGCCTTTATTCAGGACTTGAATATTTTTGAGGAAGAAGCTTGTCAAAAATATCAAAGGTTTTAAAACATTTGTGAAACAATGTTCAGGTATCAACAGCAAAAAAAAAAAAAACCTTAGTAGAGAGACCTCTGTCTTTTTGCATAGGAGATTATCTTAAGCAAACATAGATCTTCTTCTGGAAACTTACTCAGAAGGAAAAACCTTTTATAATTTCTTTATCAAGAGCAGACTAAGAGTTTAAGAAAACTATCCTTTTTAGAGAGAAAGCCAAATTCTAATTCTTGTACAAGTTTACTTTTTCATATTAAAACCCATTTACCTAGTTAGATTCATTTCAATCTTAACCAACTTGACCAGGTACAAAACTCTTTTCAGAATTTCTATAACTTTGTTTTACATTCAGAATTTGTCCCATGCTTTCTTTCTTACTTTCTAGTACTTTAGGACAAATTTATCTGTCTTAATCCAACAAAATATTTCCATTCTTTTTACCGTCTTTACTAAAAACACACATTTTACTTTCCTTGAATACAGAGCATTTTCCTTATTAATTTCCAGTAGCTTTAATTACATGTGTTAATTAGACTTTTAACCCTTACAGACCGTAGTAAAAAACTAAAAACTAAGCAATTAAGAATTGTCTTTTATACCAGCATTCCAAACACTTCATAATTTCTAGAAACATGCCACTTCACAATAAAACACAAGGCATACTTTCTAATAGACCCAAATGTTTTTAGCTTCTTTGCAATAAGAAGCCAAAAGTAGATAAACTTACATTTAATAATTAATGTCTAATATCTTATTTGGAAATGATCTAGTTACTCAACGAATTTTATCATTTAAATTAACCTAGCAAAACTTCAAAATTTCAAGTTACCAAAGATTTTGGAAGTTATTTTAAATACACATACCATAAACTACAATTATTGCTAAAAAAAGTTATCTATAAACTCTTATTTCATTTATATCTAAACCATTTGTTCCCAATATTTGTTTAGATTACCCACAAAAACTTTGAGACATTAGACAAACAGCTATCATTTAAAGTTATTATGCTGACAAATTTCTAACAGAAAACATGAACTTTTTTGACTAGTGAACCCAGGCTGCATGTTTGCATCACATCCAAATACTGACAGCTCTTTAGGACATGCCTTTTCAATCAAACCAACAAACTTAAACTTTCATTAACCAAAGATTAATCCATATCATCTTAACTTAAAAGACATTGGGTTAATTTCCATTGCATTTAGAATTTATGTAAGCGCTGACTTTAATCCAATTAAACAGAGCTCTTAGTTTTGGCCATATCACCCGGGGTAAAAATACCACACACACATAGACACAAACAGACACAGCGCTTCCACAGACATTGTTTTAAAAATCACTCCATGAATCTGGTACAATACAAAACTCCCTAGTTATGAATGCAAATTTTGTTCTGAGCCTTTTTACTAATATTCCTGGAGAAGACAGTCAAGACGCTAGATTTTTTTTCTCAGCAAGGGCACACTTATGACCTTTCCCCTCTTTTTATTTTTTCCTTCAGTCTTAGGATTAGTGATGGTCTAGATAGTAGTTCCTGGAGAGGGGAGATGATAATCCTTTTGAGATAAAGGAACTGGGTGGAATCTGAACTGCCTCTAGAGCTGTATGTCCAGTCTTGCAAGGATTTTCCAAGGACAGTTGGAAGTTACTGGGTTTAACTTAATGACATTCTAGATTGACCTGCCTGTCCAACTACATCACAAAGGGACAGAGAAACTCCTCAAGTTTTCTCCAAGCTGGAGTTTCTGGGGCATAAGCCATCCAACTGAAAGCGTTTCCAACTTTAAAATGCACCCAGGGGGTGAGTCTCTTAGGATGCTTGAGGCATTCCTCATGGTGGTAAAGCTGGTGTCCAATTGACAAGGCCAGAGAAAGGGTGCAAAGGCGCCTGACTGCAGGCATCAACATAGTTATAAGATCTAGTCAAATCCCACTTAGCCCAGGGCACTTAGTCCCTGAGCCAGTACAGGTGAGCCAGGCACGGAAGCAGGAGGCAAAGGCCTGGAGAACAATGGAAAAGAGATCAGGCCTCACCCTCATGGCCTCTTCCCCAAGGGTTATCGAGATAGAGGTCACACAGCAGTTCCCGTGCCGGGGCACACAGTACCATCAGGACAGTTCACAGAATAAACCACAGGTCTCCTATTGTCATAACCAATTCAGTAGGCACCTAAAATGCTTAACAAGTCGATCGCCAAGAGAGGGCACCCCACGTGGTTGCCGGGGTGATCAGGCTCAGAAACCAGAGTGGGGGCTCCCAGAGGTGGAGCCTTTCACACTTTAAAGATTTCTTTGTTTCTCAATTTCAAAGCTCAAAAGGAGCCCAAAAATGGTCACTGTCACTTTAAGAGAGAGGAAAGAAAAGGGTCCATTACCTTGAAAATCTCCCGAACCTAAGGCAGCATCCTACTTGTTCTGCCTGTGGGGTTCCTATAGCAAGGGACGATGGGGCGCATCCCTCTGCATTGCATCCCTTGTACACCTTCCCTATTATGCCTGGCAGTCATTAAGTGCCAGGTGAGTTGTCCCAAAGATCAAAGAACAGAGAAAAACAGTGAAGAATTTTTCCTCCGGTCTGGGGGACATTCTACCCAATTGCGTCCTGGAGCCGTTCTCCCAAGAAGGGGTTCCCATACTCAACCAAAGGTTAGAGTTTGGTACTTGCCTTGAACCGGAGTCCCTATTGGGACTTACCCGCAGTTCAGAGAGTGATCAGGTGCCAAAGGAAGGGATCCCAATCCAGCCTTAGGAAAAGAAACCTTCCACGGGAGTCTTGGAGATTGGCGGCCGTCCTAATGACTTAAGTGGCCGACCCGTGCCCATGTAAAATTTGTCTATTACAGATAGAGTCAGGAAGGAATGGATTAATTCATTCTCCATCACCCTCAGGCTTAAGGTACTGATTCTCTTCAGGCTGAATGCCACGATTTGCCCCATAGAGTCGCCATGGGCAAGCAAACATGGATTCATACAGCTGTCCCAGAAAGTTCCCGATGGAGCAGTGAATTTAGATCCATCCTTGAAAAAGAGAAAGGCACAAGGAAAACTAGAACTTCAGCTCCCAAGCTGGTGAAGCAAGCTGGCTCAGCAGCCAAGGAGTCAAAAGAAAGACTTCCTGGTGTCAAGGCCTGGAAATAGCGTTCCTCTATTCAAATAGCATGGGGACAGGGCCTATGGGCAGTGAAGAGCTGCAGCATGGCAGCAGGACCCATGGCCAGGACTTAACAGGTCTTAGTCTTATAATATTGCATAAGGAAGCATTCCCAGAAAGACGTTTTAAAACATACTCAAGCAAAGTTGATATAACCTCTTCATAAAGAAAATCAGCTCAAGCATTCCAACTTTTATAATCTTATCAACACTTAGACCTTTATATTTTACAAATTCAATTATAACTTGAGTCAGGGTTTAAACCTAGTTGCCATTTTTTGTGTTTCCTTTTCAATTTGGCTTTTTGTTTTTTACAGATACCAATTAAAAATTATGATGAGAGCTCTCACAATTTTTTCCCCAATTTAGAAGTTTTCTGAATTTAAATGATCCATCGCCTGGCTGATTTGACGAGTAGGATCTTAACAGCGACTCAACCAAAGCTAAACCAAGGACAAAGAGGCGTCCAGAAAAGAGATCAAGAAAGTTCACTCCCAAAAATAGCCTAAGAAAGTAAAGGCAAGCAACAAATGTTGAAAGGACAAAGGCCCATTATGAAAGCAGTTGGGACCTCTTATGACAAACTTCCCCGAGAGCTTACACAGCCAGACAAAGAGAGCCAAGCTCTCAAGACAAACTTTCCCAGAGCCCCAGTCTATGTGACTGGCTGCCAAGATGTGTGCCGGTACATGCAACCTCCAATGGCTGAGACCAGAAAGGTCACAAAGCCAAGCTCTCAAGACATAGAACAAGACAAAAAGCCCAGACAACAGGCTTATAGAGATGCCTGTGTTGTATGACAAACAAAAAGACAGAGACAAGGAAAAGTCTATCTCTGGGAGGAAAAGGATCTACAACCAGTGAGTACTCAAATCCTAGAGTCGCTGAATCCGAGAAGCTAGCCCCACCAACATTTTCTCCTGCTAATCTAAATTTAGAAGAGCAAAAACCTCACCACTCTTGCTTCCTTTGGACTCTGCAGGCAGAGATCCGGGAGACTGACGTGGTAAGAACTCTTACCTCTTGCCGGCTCTCGTCAGGGGTCCGGGATCTCTCAGCCGCAGCAGTCCAGGAACAAGCAGTGTCCAGCCAGTGAAATTTCATCCTGCCGACTATGCCAAAACTGTAGGGGAGGAGGACATTTCCTCTCCCCAAATGGGGGTTCGTCTGGCTGGAGAACGAATTAAATTCACATGAGACAGAATAGCAAGAGAAAATTAAACAAAGCTTTATGAGGAACCATGGCCCGGGGCCTTTATTCCCGAAGGAAGAAAGGGCACCCAAGAAGTGGGGTGCCAGAGTGGTTATATACCCCCAAACGGGGTGTTTCACATGTGATTGAAATGTCCCTCCCACAATAGTCACAAGATTGTCCTGTCGGCACAGTGCTTGATGGACAAAGCAGGTAGTGGTCAGCTGTCTCAGAGGGCGTAGCTGGAGGCAAGTCGATTGTCTGGAGCTGGGCGGTCACAGGTGAGCTCAGCAATCAGTTCCTAGCCTAAGGAAAGATGTTTAATCACTAAGAAATGCCAGCGTTGGGAGGGGGAGGGAAGTTAGTTACAGGAGGTTACCAGACTAGCACAATAAAATGCAGATGTTAAGTCCTTGTCTTTGGTATTGATTAAGAGTTTTTAGAGAGAAGGTCATCTCCTTTCTTCTTCCTGGTACAGAAAGGGAGGTACCTTTACAGATAGAGATTTACCTTACAAATGTAAATGTGTCCTAACAAAGGGCAAGTTCCACTCCTCAGAGCCTCCTTCCCTGTCCCAGTTTATCAAAAGCAATCAGCCTCAAATAATCCTGATGCCAAAGAGACATATCTTGGGGTGGCCAATTCCAGGTCCCCACAATAACAAAAGAAAATCAAAAGAGACGCGGGAAATCGAGCTTCTGAAATGGCCCGAATCAGTTCCCGAATTTGCAGCCTTTCCTCCAGACTCCGGTTGGCTTCGTGCTGTGATTGCAATTGCTTAACAAAGGGGGTATCCCAAGCCAGATTGCTACGGCAAAAGAAAGAAAGAGAGAAAGGAAAAGAAAACTGGGAAAACAAGTTTTTCCACCGTGGTCTGCTATGACAACACCTAAATCAAATCTAAGGAAAATCTTTGTTCTATATGTCTGTCTGTCTGTATCTATATATGTTACAAATGTGTGATACTTTACCTCCAGATGGTACAATTTCTAAAGAGCTCTATTCCATTGACCTAAAGTAAGCGCTTACAAAAAAGTTTCTCTAAGAAGTTTTAACCCAAATGTCTTTCCAGTTAACATGACATAGATTAATCTTTGCTTAATGAAAGTTTAAGTTGTTGGTTTGATTGAAAAGGCATGACCTCAAGAATTGTAGGTATTTGCATATGATGCAGGCATGCAAGCCTGTGTTTACTAGTCAAATAAGCTCATGTTTTCTGTTAGAAATTCGTTAGCAAAATAAGAGCTATAAATGATAAGTTTTGTCTGATGTCTCATGAGGTTTCCGTAGGTAATCTAAACATAATTGTTGGAAACAAATGATTTAAATAGATAAAAGTGGATACAATCACTGTTTTATGGTCTGTATACTTGGGAAAAAAAACAGCTTCGAAATTCTTTTTGGTAACAATCTTGAGTTTTGCCAAGTTAAACTAAATGATAAAAAATCTGAGTATCTGGGGCATTTTTGGATTGGCTAGAACACTGAAACATTATTGCTAAACGTATCTAACTTTATCTACTTTCGCCTTCTTATTGCAGAGAGGCTAAAAGTCTTTGGGTCTTTTACTGTAAAGTGTGGGGTGTTTCTAGAAATTATGAAAAGTGTTTAGAATGCTGCTATAAAAGACAGTTCATAATTGCTTACCATTTACGTGTTTCCTACGGTTTGTTAAAGGTGAAAGAGTTCTAATATATGTGATTAAAGCTGCTAGAAATTAATAAGAAAAACAGCTCTGTATTTAAGGAAAGTAAGGTGTAAATTTTTGGTAAAGAAGGTATGAAGCCCCTGGGACTTCGGAGAGACATTTGCTCTCCCTTCCTGTAAGGTGGAAGATTCTAAAGTAATTAGGCTTCCTTGGTAGGTTAATTTACATTGGAAGCATTATCAGATAAGCGATGATAATCTTTCCTAAGTGGTATTATGTGGGTAAATATTACTGATAGAAGTGTTTTGAAAATTAGATGACATTCCTAAAATTCTGATCTGTCCTGGCTATCAGCCATAATTCTAACTATTATTTGAAGGTGTTGTATATCAGAAATAATAAGTTTCTCTGTCAATTGTCATTTTTAAGTCTTTTGTTGTCTACAGTCGGTTGTTTTACTCTGCTGCTTTTTGCTTTTGCAAATACTTCTCATCTTCAGAGACATTCATGGAAAAGACTCTGACACTTACTCTGGATTACAGTTTTCTGATAAACTTTCAGATCACAGAAGTGGACTGGGTAAGAAATTGCAGAAATCTAATGGAGAAACGGATAACCACATAGGTCTGCTAACAGGAGCTTAAGCTCAGTAATCAATTATACAGGACTGTGTGAACTGATGAGGATGACTATGACTTTTTACGACTTCTATTTGAAATATTGTTGAGTCTTTTGAGGTTTTGTTTTGTTTTGTTTCCTCAGATTTGAGGAAATCTTTTCTCTTAGGCTGCCTATGACTTACAGCAATTTAGTGATAGTATACCTTTATGAGCAAAACGGAAACATTTATCTTTTTCTCCCTACCTGATCCCTCCAGAATTGGGAAACCTAGTAATTGAGTGAGTATGGTTGTTTCATGGCAATATTGTTATTTGCATAAGTTCAATAAGAATCTGTTCTCCTTATAATAGGACATTGGTTGTATTACCAAGGCTTTGACTGGAATGTCATATTTGAGAGAAACATACAGACTCGGATATGACAATACTGCCTTTGAGGAAGAGGGTTGACTTTCTGGAAATAAAGCCACTTGGAAACATGGGCCTGGTACCTTGAGTATAGAGATTCTGGCAATCTTACCTGGTAAGTAAGGAAGGTTGCTTATCTGGCAGATGTAAGGAAACTTGGAATATTTGGGGGGACCTCAAGAAGAGAGGAGTCCACCCAAATCTGTAGGTACTGCAGGCAAAATCTGACAGCAAGTCCTTGGCGTGGCTTTCCTGGCCTCGAGAGGTCTTTAAAGTTCAATCTGAGATTCCTCATAAAATATTTCAGCAAAGCAGATTTAAGAGCCTATATGATCAACTGCTATTCTTGCTGCACTTATGTAAGTAATTGGGCCAAGTTTCTTTAAACTAAACTTATTTTGCAAACGAATTAGTCTTAATTTGGCTATCTTTGGTAAAAATGAGGGTGATTTTAGAGAGAAGAACTATGTTTCAGTGAAAAGCTATAAGACACATTTGTGGATGTTAGATCCTAGTTTTGTTAACTGTCTTTGAGGGTTTTTTCCCACCTGTGAACTGGACTGGATCCTGAATTCTTCTGCTGAAATATCTGGTTACAAATCTCCAAACTAATGTTTTCAATCTTTTCCTCATTTTCATTTGGAATCATTGAGATTTGAACCTGCTCTTTTTCCTGAAGCCTTGCAAACTAAAGCTGAACGACTTGATAAAAACTTGAGAGATTCCTGTCTGCTGCTGTGTAAGCTGTAAGCCACTCAGAAAGGTATCTGAATGCCTGATGACATCATCAGAGACATTTCAAGCTGCTAAAGATGCTTCACTCTGACATCCAGAAGTCTTCTTGACTGGCTGCCTCCTGGACTCAGGAACTAGTTTATAATTTGCTCCAACCATTAACCTTGTTTTTCTTTTTATTTCCATAGAAATACTTCTTAAACACCTGATTGCTTGCTTCCAAAATAAAGGCCTAACTTTGGGAGCCCACCTGCGTCGCCACCTTCTAAAATGAATTTAACTGGACTGATCTATTACCAGGACTAAGAAATGTGTTCAGTGAGATGAAACAATCTACCACTCAGCTTCTGGATTGTGAAACTTTTAGTTTCAAAGGCGGGACTGTAGGGACCTGAAATTGGCCACCCCCAGATATGTCTCTTTGGCATCAGGATTACTTGAGGCTGATTGCTTTTGATAAAGTGGGACAGGGAAGGAGGCTCTGAGGAATGGAATTTGCCCTTTGTTAGGACACATTTACATCTGTAAGGTAAATCTCTATCTGTAAAGGTGCCTCCCTCTCTGTAGGCAAGGAACTGATTGCTGCGCTCATCTGTGATCCCCCAGCCCGAGGCAACACACCTGCCACCCCGCGGCGTTCACTGAGACAGCAGAAATATCTGCCTCCATCAAGCGCTGTGCTGACAGAGCAGGCTCGTGACTGTTGTAAAAGGGACATTTCAATCATACGTGAAACACCCTGTTTGGGGATATATAACCACTCTGTGCACCCCACTTCTTCGGTGCCCTTTCTTCCTTCGGGAAGAAAGGCCCCGGGCCATGGCTCCTCATAAAGCTTTGTTTAATTTTCTCTTGCTATTCTGTCTCAGGTGAATTTAATTTGTTCTCCGGCCAGACGAACCCACATTTGGGAAGAGGAAATGTCTTCCTCCCCTACGTTAACTAGCCTCACCGTGCTGTACACTAGATCCTCAGAACTTATTCATCTGAAAACTGAAAGTTTGTACCCTTTAAACATCTCCCCCTGTCCCCTGAAAACCACCACTCTTATCTCTGTTTCTACACGTTTCGTGTTTCCAGAGCCACATAGGGGACACTAAGTCTTCACGAACCACAGCGTGTGATTAAGTACAACAATTTCAGCCCATGTGCTTTTGTATGTGCTCCTCCCTTCTGCAGGCCTCTGACCTGGTTCTGGATTACATTCTCTCTCAGTTGGACACTCCGATAGCCTCCTTCCTCCTTCTCCTGCTTTCAATGTCTCCTTCATTCTGCACAGAAACACCAACTTTCTGGAGTACAACTTGATCATACCACTCCCCTGCTTAGAAACCCTCACTACTACTCACTATCTTTGAATGAAATCTTCACCTCCAGGTCTGGCATCTAAGATCCTCCTGGATCTGGTCCCATCTTCTATCGTTTGATATTCTTCTTAATAGTCCTTACATTTTAGACAAAGCAAACTCCTTGCCTTGAGCTTCATACATAACACTTTGCTTGGCTAACCTGCACCTTTGCCAGAGAGGGCGCTCTATTTCATCCCTTTGTATACAAACTGCGCTTGATCTCTAATGATCAGTCCCATATTACCAGAGACTTCCTGATCACCTTATGGGAAGGAACCTCCTTTCTCTGAATGCCCACGTAGCACACCCTAATGGCATTTATCACCTCCCATCTTGGATTTAGTTATTTATGTACATTTATTTATTTACTTATTGCCTCAAAAAAAGTGTTGAACAGAATTGCACAAGATGCTGGGGATAAAAAGGGAATATAGTCTACTGGTGAGATAGTAACAAGCCCTCGATTGAAAAAATACAATATATTAAATATGATACTGGATGTTAATGAACTCTAAGTGATCAGATAAAGGTTGGCCTAGATCTGTCTGTGGAGTCTCAGAGGAGTGGAGTGGAGTTCCAACGTAAAATATGTTTAGGCATTAATTAGCCAGTTGGACAAGACGGGGAGTTGGGAGGGGGTGAGGTAGGTAAAGGAGAGGCAGACAGCTCAGATGGAGGCCATGGCCACAGGAGAAATCACATTTGAGGAAGGCACGTTGTTGGCTCTGACAGGATAGGGTATGCTGAGAGAATAGCAACTGAAGGAGAAGACACTGGTCAGGTAGACAAGGATCAGGTTTTGCTTTGCTAAGAAGTTTGGAGTTCAGTCTGTTAGCAAGCATGCTGAAAATGTCAATCAAGGGAATTGCAAGATTGGACTGTGGGTTAGACCTGGGTGGGGAAGTGGATTCCTCCAGAGACACAGAGAAACTTTAAGCAACCTGGTGGAGGTTACACATCTGATCCATCTTTGTATTCCCTGACTGCGCCCAGCACAGTGCCAGGCACGTGGGTTATATACAAATTGTATTTGTTAACAAGTGAAAGAAAATGAGATCTCCACTTTCAGACTAAAACACAAACAGAAGTATAATAGCTTTAAGCTTCGCACTTCACCTGCCTTATTCAGATCACACAAGTATAGGGCATCTTCTAGCTTCCTGAACCTTTTGATCCATGTCTCCGATTCTTCAGACTCGTTCTTCATCACTGGGTTCAGGAAAGGCTGTGAGACTGGCCTGATTTTCAAAGAGCTTGGGGGATCTTTGGGGGCTGAAGTCTCAGCAGTAGGGTTTTCTGGCTGCAGATCCTCTTCTAGAGTTTTCTACCAAAACAACACAACTATCTCACTGGCAACACATTCACCACCTAGATCTTCTCCAGTCTCTTGGCCAAAGATGAGGCCATACAGCTAGCGAGATTTACTGTAATGTCTGGCTTTGTAAAGCTTGGAGGATGGGTTTCAAGTCCTGAGTGCTATAGGACTACATCTGTGAAGCCTTCCAGGATGTAAATTACTGTGTTGAACGCTTTCTATTTTTTTAAGAGAAGGGTGAAATCATGACTTTAATCAGTTTGCATTTCTGATTTGCACAGGGAAAAGGTTTTTGTAGCTGGCTGAGACTTTTCTTGATGTTCTATACTAGTGGTATTCATGGAGGAGGATCTTCAGGAATTGCTTATAACTTCTCCACGGAAAAACCTCTGGACAATGAGCCTGAGGTTCTTCACAAAGAATGACTGGAAGAATAGTGACATTGTCTTAGGCTCATGGGCTCCTTGTAATGGACCATAAAGAACTTCTAGTTCTGTCTGTCCTGTTAATTTAACTAAGGGAGACGAGGCCCAGAGAGTGGAATTGACTTACTGAGATCAGGCAGTGAATGGTAGACACAGAACTATAAGGAGATGTAGAGGTTATGTCTAGCTCAGTTTGGTATCCTAATCTCTTGTCTACTGCAAAATAGAGATGCTTTTAGAATAATGGACAACCTAGTCCCGGCAGCCATGACAGGCATTCTGTCACCTACCATGTACAGAGTGGCATCCATTGTTTGATCTTCACAACTTCACTTTTCCAGGAATTTTCCCTCCTGCCGAGCCATATGGTTAGGGAGAGAACAGCCATATCTAAGTGTACAGTGCAGGACTGGGTATCTAATGCAAAGGGACCAATGCACTCATTGTTCAGTGATTTTGGAACGATTTGTGAGAGATGGAGACAGAGGGATATACAAACAGAGATCATTCTGTGTGAGAGATAGGAACTCTCACAGGTTTTACACACTGTGTACTGGAAATGAGAAAAGGCCGGTCTGTCCAGAAAGATAGAGACGGACAGAGAGAGAGAGTATGAAGCTAACAGCAGAGAGAAGAGAAAAGATACAGGAAGTCATGATGAAGTTCAAGTCCCTGATTTTACTTCACTGTTACTTGTTAACATTTCTAACCTTAGGTAGCATAATACGCTTCTCTCTCCTTCCAATAAATTTAGTAGAGTTTCTTCTCTTAATTTCAATCCAAATAATCTTAACTAACTCACCATAGAATTATGACTCTAACTTTTGAAAATCATCTGTGCTTCCCCCAACATTCAAATACCTGTATTTCTCCAATATAGTACCTTTGTCTCAAACTTCTCACATAGAAAGTATGAAAATCCCATAGGTCTAAAGAATAGTAATTGAGATTAGAAGTCCAGTTTTGGTTGGTTAGCAAACATGGATTAACCTGCTGCTGGGAAATGTGAAGAATTGTTTTGTTTGAAATAATAGAATGGTACGTGATATGGTACCCACATGGATAACAAGCAACCAGTAAATTTTAAGAGATTAATATAAAAGAATTCTACTTGGATAAAATCAACTTTGGGAAGGGCTGAAAGTTTTCGTAAAATGAACAGAGTAGTGATTCTTATACTTTTTAGAGCTTTAGATCACTTGAGAAATCCAACGCAGGCTTTAGATAATCTACCCAGGCAAATGCACATTTGCATGCAGGAAGACTTTAGACAGTTCAAAGAGGTCCTTGGATCTGAAAAAGTGATTTTAATAATTTTATATTTCTTCAGATAGATCAACACTCTCTTTGACCACTAAAGACAGGGAAAGGGGGAATTTGTATGAACCTGAATTAGGCTGAACTAAGTAAGTGAGTGAGTACTAACTAACACACTCTATACTGTTTTCGTCCCACTGTGTCAGGAGGAAGTCCATGTCCCGTGATTGGCATGTAAGACTGTTCTCGTACTCGTTCTTGCCTATCTTCTTTCAATCCCACATATACATCTTTTTCTCCAACCACCTAAAACCAGAAAACACGAAGCCGTTTTGTGCGTTGTGCATGCTGCTCCCTCTGCTGTAAAAGCCCTTCTTGCCACTCAGGACTTGGATGGTTGGGGTCCTACTCATCCTTCAAGATTTGACTCGTATTTCACTTCTTGTGGGAAGCCTTCTCTTACAGACAAGCTGGCTGAGGGGCGATTCTTTGTGGCCCCTTTATCCACCTCAGCACTTATCGTGGAATGTTGTAATCATTTATTAGAATGACTCTCTCTTCTACCAGAGATCTGAAGACTGGCCTGTGAGATAGTCACTTATGTATCCTCAAGGTCTGGTTAGTGACCAGGGCATAGCTGGTTCTCAAGACATGGTTACTGAATGAACAAGTGAATGAATGAGTGAGTTTCTCCGGGATCATAAGAAAGTTGCTTTACCACACCTCTGCTTCAATTCCCCCTTCTAAAAAGTGGGACAATGAATTCTACTTATGCAGGAATGTGACACAAATCAATTACTGCAGAGATGCCATAAAATCCTCAAAACAGAGGCAAAATAAAAGAGCAAGGTGTATTTTTTTATAATCTGATTCACAATAGATGATACTCAAGGAGAAAAGCATTTGCTGTTGTTTCTGGCATGGCAAGAGGCTTGCCAAAATTGATATGATTTTCTAAGACATTTTGAAGTGTGAAGTGCATGAAGAGGCCTCCTGCCATTTTGAGATGAATTATGGTCTAATCTGGGCATTTAAATAAAAACAACGACAGAAAATCTCAGGATGCTTTTCAATTCTGTCTGCATCTTTTCCTGGCTAAGTGCTGGGAATATTAAAATGTAATTTAACTGCTTGCCAGACTTTGTTTGCAAAATCAAAGAGCCCATTACATTTTAAAATGTGGTGTCTGGGGAAAAGGTCGCCCTCAGTCTCTGGAAGCTGAATTTAAGATGTTGAAATAGGGGGCTGGCCCTGTGGCCAAGTGGTTAAGTTCGTGCGCTTCGCTGCAGGTGGCCCAGTGTTTCGTTGGTTCGAATCCTGGGTGCGGACATGGCACTGCTCATCAAACCTTGCTGAGGCAGCATCCCACATGCCACATCTAGAAGGACTCACAAGTAAAATATACAACTATGTACCGGGGGGCTTTGGGGAGGAAAAGGAAAAAAATAAAATCTTAAAAAAAAAAATGTTGAAATAGGTCTCAGAACCACCCTTTATTTTGATGGCAGTGGGAGGATTGGTCACAGGCTTCAGAACCATTGCACATGCTACAGGTCCAATTTCTTGCGGCAGGTGCCAAGCCCATGACCAGGCTGTGGAGAGAGGTTTCTGCAGCGATATCAGCTAAGGCAGGAACCACCCCACACTTGAAGAGGTTTCTACCTCCCTTCTCTGCCAGAGGAGACTCTCAAAGTCAAAGAGAGTCTGACATCACGGTGGTGGGTGGAAACCAAAAACCAAGAAGGGGGGGGGTTAGCCCCATGGCCGAATGGTTAAGTTCACATGCTCTGCTTCAGCAGCCCAGGGCTTCACCAGTTCAGATCCTGGGAATGGATCTCATCAAGCCATGCTGAAGCAGCATCCACATAGCAGAAGCAGAAGGACCTACAACTAGAATATAAAACCATGTACTAGGGGAATTTTGGGAGAAGAAGAACAAAAAATGGCAACAGATATTAGCTCAGGGCCAATCATTAAAAAAATAAATGAACAACACCAAAAAAAAAAAAAAAACAGAAATGAGGACCCGATCCAGCATCAGAGAATAGAAGGTGAAAGATGAGTGAAGCTCTTCCTCAAGCTCCACATACCCAGGTGCATACCATTTGTATAGGTGTGTCTTGAGGCATCTCAGGAATGTCAGGCTGCACTGGAGTGGCAGAGGTTCCCTTTCCTCTGTTTCCTGAGAAAGAAAGAAAAAATGGAAGGGTTAAGTTTGGTCTCTTCATTGTAACACTTACAGCCAGGCAAATAAAACGTTGAGGCCCTTCTATGTGTTTGGCACTGTGTTAGGCGATGGGGATATGGAGGTAGATCAGAAAGATCTGGTTCCTGCCCTGATGGAGCTGACAAAGGGGAGGTAGGAGCTAAACAATTACTCAAAATTATTATTTAATTACAAACTACCATAAACACAACAAAAGAAGATGTGAAAATATTTTGTTTTAGGGTAGGGGTGGGAGTGGTGGAGAACCAGAGGAGGCTTCTTGGAGGAAGTGACAAACTGTGGATCCAAAGGGTGAATAGGAATTCCTAGGCAAAGGTGATGGTGGGTGTTCACAAGGAGCAGAGAGTTCCAGATAAGCAGAGACAAGAGCCTGTAGAACTGCCCTGAATCAGGAGGACTTGCACAGTTTGAGGAGTGGGCAGCAGCTTCCTCCCATGGCCCTACCTCTTAACAGAAAACCAGGCATTTCTGCCCCCTCTCTCCACACAGGTGTATGCCTCAAAGATCAGGCAAAACCTCTCTCTTCCACTTTCCCTCTCCTATCAATAGTCAGAGGGTCTGAATGGGATGAGGTTTGAACAGCATCTCTAACCCAGTACCCCCACAATTGGCTTCGGTTGTATTCATAGCATTTATCAATATTTACATTATTTTAAGTGAAGGAAAAGCTTTCTGTTTACTGCAGGTGAAAAAGGTCCAAGTTGCTCCGAGTCATAGAGTTTGAGAGTTAAGGGGATTCTAGAAACAGTATAGAGTATACAGGCAGGAAGATGAACTTTGGTGTCAGCCCTGAATGCTAATCTTGAGTCTTCCCTCTCCCAGCTGCAAGCTTTCAGATCCTAATTTTGCCAGTTGTGAAAGGGGAGAAAACCAGTGATTTACCGTAAAGTTGTAGAGATACAAAATTACGTACCTAAAATACTTAACACAGGGAAGATGCTCAGAAAAAGGATTCATTGTTTGTTGTTGTGTCATTATTATCATAACACCTTAGGCAAGTCTAGTTTGCTTAATTGAACACTAATTACGATGGGCCAGGAATTGTCCTGGGCACTGTTCACACGCATCATCCCTGTTAGTATAAGATCTAGATCCTAGACCCTGTCCCAGGCCAGTTTCTCTGCACTTTTAAAAGTCTCTTTAGAAGAAAATACACACTAGTCTCCCTGGTCTCCTTTAAGCTTCCCTTTCTCCCCCCTAACATCTACAAGCGTGGAAACAGGTCATGGTTTGTACATGTAAAAATCATTTGAGAAATCTGAGGCAGAGCTGATGTTTTTTCTTTCTAACACAGTGGGAAGGATCATCTGTGTAGTCTGCCAGTTGAAGGTTTGTACTGGAGAAAATAAGCCAAGCTGGCTTCTAGAGATTTCCAGGTGTTGGAAGGGCCAGGTTTTACAATGCTTCCATGAGTCTGATGGTCACACATCCAGCCGTGCCATCAGCCCACCAATGACTAGAAACTAGTGGTCTTGAGCACTGGCTGCATATTAGACCCCGCTGGGGAGCTTTAAAAATTGCCAATGATTGGGCGTCACACCAGGCCAATTAAATAAGAGACTCAGGGTGAGAACCAAGCTCAGCACCTGTGAAGAATTCCCTAGGTAATCCTAAAGTGACACCAGGGTCGATAACAACTGATTTAAATGAAGGATTCTGGCCTCATTGGGTCCACTGAATGAGACTGAATGCTTTGTTAGAACATATATATATATCAATGTATATATTTGTGAGAATAATATATATCAAAGATCTGTACATGCCAGACATTTCCCACACATTTTCTTACTTGAAGAATAATGCTCTGTGGTAGAAAGCATCTCCATTTGACAGATAAGGTAACAGAGGCAATAAAGGCTTCAGTTCCCTGCTTAAGATTACAGAAGTGGGGTTAGGTCTTAGATTCTAACTCATTCATTCATTCAACAAACATTTGTTTAATGCTTACTACATGCTGGGCACTGTTTTAGGCACCATGATACAACAATGAGCAAGTGGGAATCTTCTCAGGGAGAGTGCGTTCCAGTGGTGAGGGCAAAGAGAGACATAAAATAATGTCAAATAGTGATAAATGCTATAAACACAACCAAAGCCAATTATGGGGGTAGATAGAAATGCAGTTGCTATTTTTGATAGGGAATTCACCAAAGGCCTCTCTGAGGTGACATTTAAATAGAGCCGTGAATAGAAAAACAAGGGAGAAAGCCAAGCAAATGTCTGAGGAAAGCATTCCAGGATAAAGCTCTGGGGAGAGGAAAGGCCTCAAGGGCGGGGTGTTTGGGGCATTCAAGCAACAGCTGAGAAGAGAGCCGAGCTAACCCAGGAGGAAAAGGGATGAGAAGTGGGTCAAGTGTCATGCCATGTGATTTGAGTTGATTTTTTTTTTTTTTTTTGGCTTCCAGCATTTGTTCCTCCTCTGGTGATTACCCACTTCTATTGTTAGCAACTATATTTTTCTTTGTGGAGACCACTCTTCCCCCATCCCAGTGCTGTGGTTTGGTAGTATTAACCCCCAATTCCAACTCTAAACCTGGTCTCTGCTTAGTTGAAGACTAACGTGGTATCTCAATCACGATCTTGGTTCAAAGACGGGCATAAGACTCAATCTGAGCCTCAGAGGTGCGAGGAGACATCTGCTATAATTTCTTAGCTAGTAATGTTCTCTCCTTCCTAGAAGGACCTACCAAAAGAGGGAGCTCTACAGATATGATGACATAGCTGGCATGGCTATTTTGCTATTGCAGAGGAGTGCCCACCTGGAGAAGTTGGAGGATTACCACGTAGAGCCTAGAGATTATGCCAACACCAAGTAAAGCAGAACAGAGAGCCAGAATGAAAGCAGATCCTTGATTTTGACACCTGAATGGTTAGATCAACCCACACCTATAACGCTTGCTGCTGCCAGACTTTGCAGTTACATAAAACAAAATCTCTTCATTGTCCATACCCACTGAGTTGGGTTTTCTGTCCCTTTGTATAAGTAGTTGTAAGTAAGAATTACTATAGGTATTTTTTTCCTTGATAAGAGGGAAGGCAAACTCTTAGCCATTTTTCTGCCAAATCTTGAGTTACAGGTCTTCAAGCAATGTTTGAGGGGATCAATGAGCCTCTGAGGCTACCTTCATTCCCTCCTAATTATCCCCCATCAGCAGCCATGCCATAGCCCTGCTCCATGATTGCTGCTTCTTCCTCTCCCTCACTCACAGGCCCCACAATGAAGAGATGCAAAGTTGGGCCCACACTTCCTTATTGGGAAATACCCCTTTAGACCTTAGACCATACCATGTTTGGTGGGCTCTAAATGTTTTGTATTTGTCTTCATGAGAATCCGTAGCATTTCTTGGATCTGTGGCTTGAAGTTTTCTATCACTTTTGGAAATTTCTCAGACATAATTGTTTCAGATATTGCTTTAGCTCCGTTCTCTTCCTCCTGTCCTTCTGAAACATTGATTACATGTGTACTGGGTATGGTCAGCATTTCCTATATGTCTCATATACACTTCTTTTTGTATATTTCATTCCCTTTTTTCATTCATGCTTATTATTTTAAGTCTCCAAGTTTGTGGTAATTTGCTACAGCAGTCTTAGGAAATGAATACCCTCATTCTCAGTCGTCCAATCCTGGCATAACCAACCCACAATCCCCTGTTGTAAATTCCCTCTGTTTGAAATACCTGGTAATGTTTCTCTTTCTCCACTGAAACACAAAATGGTATACCACCCCACCACTCTAAACTCTCAGAACCTTGTATTTTGATCCCAAGGGGAATTAGTGAACAGTTCATGTGTAGTTGACACCAATGCATATTTTTTCACCTGTCATACTTAAAACTTGCTAAATGCTAAATATTTTGTGCAATTCATCCTTATCATTTCACTTAATATTACATCTTGGAAATCTTCCTGTATTGGGCCAACCATGTTATTTTACAGCTCAATACTTTTATCAATTGAATATACTGTAATTCAATTAAATGGTCCCTGAAGGATCGTTTTGCTGTTTTCATTTTTAAAAACACTTACCAAAAAAAATTCCTGCACTAAACTTATATGTAAATCTGAGAGGATTTTTTGTGAGATATCAGTAACATAAGTCCCTAGCTTTGGGATTCCTAGATCGAAGGGACTATGTGACTGAAATTCTAATGCATAATACCAACTCTAACTTCTATAAGTGTACCTATCAAAGGGCTATCACCAGAGAATGCTTCATGATATAATATTTGGAGAAGTATGCCTTTTATAATCCAACTGGCCTAAAACAACAGCCATCAAGGCAATCATCACTCCTAGTGTTTCTTCACTGGTGAGGCGTCTACATTTCTGGGAGTAATGAGATGAAACACAACAAGGAAACCACTGAAGCTAAGCAGCATAGTCAACAATAGTTCTGGGAAATGGGAGTGGTCTCAAGGAAGAAAATAACTGAACTCACCTGTAGGCAAGTCAGAGGAAGCTCTGCTCAATTACTCAAGAAAACTCTGTCATCTGTGCAAGGAAAGGAGCCATAAGATGGGTGAACCATATCATTGCACTGAAAGAATGTGCAATAAAGCTGGAAATTAAATTGATACTGAAGGAGCTTTTTGATACTTGTATCATTCAGGGTGCATGCAGGAAACAGAAACTACTTTAAGTATCTCCACTAGAAAGGGCTTTACTATAGGAAATTAGACGTCCACGGAATTATTGCAAGGGCTAGTAGAATGGAGTTTGGTGTCTGCTGCTAGACTCAGGCACAGGGTCAGGCCTCAGCAGATGTAGTCCAGGGATGGGGGAACTGCAGGAAATTCTGGCTGATGTCTCCGTGCCCCTGACCATGAGGTTGGTGAGTAGGCAGTGCAAAGTGCCTTTTGGCCACTGGAAAAACTGATGCCTGCCAGGGCCTGGAGTTGCTACTAATGCAGGAAAATAAATACACGAAATGTCCCTGCTGGCCTTCACTACCCCTTCTGCCTTTCAAATCTCATGCAACTGCATTACCTTGATGGAACTTAAATCAATTCTAGAACCGTGGCATCAAGGGAGTTTTGGAAACGTTCTTTTTAGCCCTCTCAAATATGGGAAGTACTGCAACACAAGAAAGAATGTACAAGGGGATGGAAATGGGTGTTGAGTGTAAATAGATGACATTTGGTGAAGTCCCCAAGCAGGAATTTCATTGAGCAATACTTGTGCATGTGACAATCAGGGAGTCACGTAATGCTTATGAGTACTTTAGGAATGCTTTGTTAGTGAAAATCACTTATACTTGCTTGTCCAGTATCCTTCCTCCATTTGTATATAAATACATTCTTCTCTGGGATCACGGACTACTGTCAATCTCCCATCCCCTCTCTTAGCCTATGCTGTGGCCACCTTGTTTAATTAACTCTATCACTTTCTCCACCCATCCTTCCCTCCATTTTTCCCTTCCCCCCCACTCTCTGTCTCTGTCCCTGTATCTCTCATTATTTTTTGGTTCTGGTGCTTCCTGAAGATCTATTTTCCCTTAATTTTATATGTCATTCCATAGCCTTTAAAGATATTTCTTTTGCTTATGTTAACAAAAGGCAGTTTCTGTTTCTAGCAACCAGATAGCCTCTGGTAAGAATTTCTATCTCCTTCTTACCTATCAAAAGTCAAGCAAGGGGGCCAGCCCCGTGGCTGAGTGGTTAAGTTAGCGTGCTCTGCTGCAAGTGGCCCAGTGGTTCATCAGTTCGGATCATGGGTGCGGACATGGCGCCGCTCATCCAGCCACATTGAGGTGGCATCCCACATGCCACAACTGGAAGGACCCACAACTAAGAATATACAACTATGTACCGGGGGGCTTTGGGGAGAAAAAGGAGAAAATAAAATCTTAAAAAAAAACATCAAGCAAGTTATGAGATATATGTCCTGGGTTTTCCAGAGGAGTTCTAATGGCATATGATCTTATTCTCTTCAAATAAAAATGAGTGTTGGATTTGTAACTAGTTTGCTTTGTTTATACCTCATAAAACTTTTTCAAAAATGATACCATAAATCAGAAAATATGGCCTCCTGAGCTTCATGTCACTTTGGACATATGAATAGGTAAGGCATAGGTATGCAGGGCCACAAGCTAGGCAGCTGATGACCGTATCAGCTGCTGAAGGCCCAGGCAGGGAAGAGAAAGTTGATGAAGCAGCACTCTCAAGAAACATTAATAATCCAATGAAGATCTGATAGCCCGAATCTGGAATTGAGCTATAGTAGAAGTAGCTCCTGCCTTCTACACTTTCTGTAATTTCTTTCCAGGCCTTCATAGGAGAGACAGGCTTATGCCTATGACATCTTCTGATCCTCCCAGAAATGACAATAATGCAACAACAAATTCCCAGATCCATTGATATTTCCACATTCATAACATTTATTTTTCAGAGCTGCTAGGAGTTACCAAATATGAGATAAAGCCTCGGGACAAAATGGCACCAGAAAATCTCTTTGCCCTTCCTGATTATGTGCTGATAGTAGGGGACCTGTGGATGGCCACTTTTTCACTGTGCTAACATGTTATTAACCTCTGTGTGAGCCCCTTCCTGATGTCTCCCTGTGATTCCAAATTTCCTCCTCTTACAAGAACCCCAGTCAGACAGGATTAGGGCTCCACCTTAATGGCCTCATGTAACTTAATCACCACTTTAAAGTCCTTGTCTCCAAATACAATCACCTTCCGAGGTGCTAAGTGTTAGGGCTTCAACACATGAATTTTGGGAGGATACAATTAAGCCCGTAATGGTGACAAGGATTCAAAGCAGCCCAATTTTTGGTACAACTTACTTAAGGTGTCTGAACCTCAGTTTATTCACCTGGGAAGTGGGTATAGAACAACACAACTCCTGGGGCTATTGGGAGTATGAAAAGGGATGAGCCGTGTAGAATGTCTAGCCTGTGCCTGGGACATGTGAAGTGTGTGTGCATTAAAGCCTTATGCCCTTGAGTCAGGCAGTCACTTTGGTTACCGTTTAACTCAGCTGCTGGGATGCTCATTCAACAGTACCATCTTCCTCTGATTTTACCTCCTTGATCATGAAGCCTAAGTTGTTACCCAAAGCCAGTGCATTTCAGAGCCAGGATTTCCATCTAGGCATGTGTGATTCCAGGCTCATGCTGCCTGTCTGCATGGACGGGGGCTGAACGGGTAGGAGAGGTGCTAAACTGGAGAGGAGAAGTTACCTGCAGGCCCTGAGCTTCTTTAGATACAACCTGCCCGTAGAACTTAAAAGCCTCCCCATATTTGCATCTGCATCCCCCACCTCTACTGGGTCCTAGAGGAGAGGGAAGTAGATACTGAGCTTCCCAAATCCAGGACTGTTTTCAGTACCAAGCCAAGGGTGGATTCAGCTGTGGAGCTCAGCAGTTTGCCTAAAGCCCCTGTGCCTCACCACCATCGTACAAGCTTCTGAGTTTCATAGGAATAGCAGGAGCACAGGTATAGAGTATCAAGAGCCAAGACTCCGAAGACAGAGAGCATGCATTTGACTGAGCCTTATCGATGAATTCATTTATCAGTTACATATTGGTTTTAGCCTCTCTCTGGAGCCTCAGCTTCCTCATGTGAAAGAAATAATACCTACCTCATGGGGGTTTGAAAGGATTCAAAGAGCTAAAATTTAGAAAACAGTTAGAAGACTGCGTGGAATATAGGAAGCACTATATAATTGTTAGCTATTAATAATAAAAATAACTTTATTAGCAATATTATTATACTTACTCCATATGAATTCTCGCACCATACGAATTGTGGGCATCTGGAGCAGAAGGTTAGCATGACTCAGGCAAAGTCTTCCGTTGCGTTCGAAGCCAGGGAACAAGCGGGTAAGGCAGATGACCCAGGATCGGACATCCGCAGGCCTGGTGGACAGGCTGTGCCAGAGAGCGAGGCAGGGTGGAATCCCAATGATCCTGGGGATGGAGGAAAGGGAGGATATTTTCGGGGTCTGCTTCTGAAAGCCATGAAAAGAGTAAGCCGGCCACCCATTAAATGGCCTAAATTCGCACAGGTCCAATAGGGCCCTGGGGAAAGCCGAGCCGCCCCTCCCCGCCCCGCGGCCCCCAATCCCACCCCACCCGCCTGGCCACACCCACGCACTTTGTTCCAGAGGCCGCAGGACTGCCTCAGGCGATACACACACTGGGACCTGGAGGCCCGGGGCAGTACAGTGATCCCGAATCCGTGTTTCAGACCTCAGAAGTGCTCCAGACACCCGTGGGAAACTCCCAAAGTTGCCGATCGGTCCTGCTACCAGTCC
The DNA here is from genome assembly GCF_041296265.1 of Equus caballus. Taxonomy (NCBI): domain Eukaryota; kingdom Metazoa; phylum Chordata; class Mammalia; order Perissodactyla; family Equidae; genus Equus; species Equus caballus. The sequence goes on from NC_091691.1 coordinate 32,580,554, forward strand.
TGCACAGCTCCGAGTGGCTGCACGGAGGGTGCTCCATAACCGGCTTGAAGCTGAGGATGCAAAGGAAGACAAGAAGATGAAAAGGCAGGCCGCCCTGCTCGCTGTGGCCCGCAAGTCTCCTCAAGGTATCCTGAGGGAGAGGGGGCATATGCCATGGGTGAGTAACCCCGGCCCCCACCGAGGGGCCAGGAGGCCACCCGCAATGTCGGGGGCTAATCGGTGGGCGGACTGCCAAGAGCAAGGGCGTTGGTGGCAGGATTGTCCGAACCGTCCCCAGGGAGGGAAGGGATCGAAGAAGCCCGAGCCGTGGCAGTTTCCCTTGACCACAGATGAGACGTGATGGGGCTGAGGGACAGCCCCCTCCCCCGGTTGGCTCCGGGAGGCCCCGGCGACCTCGGCAGGAAGGAGGAGAGCAGGCTGAATCTTTGCTCCCTAGTGGAGCCGTGTTCTTGGTGTGGAATGCCCACAAGGGAACCCTTTCTGAAGGAAAGTGTGAACTGAAGGAGGTCTCAGGGAAGGGAGAGACCGGAAGCTTTCCGGAGCCCTGGACCTGTGAAACAGGGTCCAAACTGCTGAAGGATTCCTCACTGCGTGTACCAGAATGCCCCGTTCCCCACCCCCTTCTAGGGAGGGACGTGCTCTGTGAGTTAGGGGCCTCCACAGGCCGGGAACAGGAGAAAACCGAGCTCCAAGCGCCAAGAAGTGGGGGAGGTGAGCTGATGGCCCTCTTGCAGGATACAGCAGCCCCTGAGAAGCGAGAGACTCCCCTACATGATTCAAGCAGGGCTAACTCGGAACTATGGGCCCAAGGACAGGTGGAGTGAGCAGCCGGTGCCACGCCAGGAAAGGTAAAACGGAAGCAGGTAGGGGGCTGGCCCCGGGTAAAACATATGCCCCTTGAAGCCAGAAGCCAGAAAGAGGAAGCTTTCCCGGAATCAGTAAGTTTTCAGAGTTTACAGGGGAATCTAGCTTTGCTCGAGACCTTAGTGCTCTCAATGCTGTGCGCTCCTGGGGCTATAACAGTAAATGTCTTCCCTTGGTTTCTGGCACCGAGCGCCTCAAAGTCCTGTGATTGCCCATACGAGAGCCACATGGCGCATCTTTGGTTAGGAGAATTACTTTAGGGCTCAGTTCCTGAAACGAGTCCAGAGCCAGAAAGGCGAAGTGGTTTGTCTGGTGTTATTCCTAACAAGCCCCTGTCAACGCCACCTGAACTGGGGTTAACGAGGCGAGTGTTGGAGAAGCCCTAAGGGTGGGGGTTGGGTGGCGGGGAAACCAACTGTGCGATTCGATTCGGGCCTTGGAAGTTTCAGGCCCGTCCCCGTCCCCGCCCCCACCCCTGGGGCGGGGGCGGTGGCAAGAGGGGCTGAAGGCCACGCTGAGCAGCCAACGGCCAATGACCGTAATCGACTATGCCCAGGCGATGGAGTCTTCCTCAGACTGCGAAAGGACGGCGCTCAGACAGCTGCCGCGTTGGCGAACACGTGGAGGTTCGGGGAGAGTGGCACACCCAGAGAGGCCCCGGGAGCTCCTCCTCCCCGCCACACATGTTTTGCTCTATGCCCCTCTTCCCTGTGGCTGTTCAGAAGGGAGAGGTTCTCCCGAGTGGTGTGAGCCGCTCTATCAGAGCCCTCAAACCCAAGGAGGGGGTGGTGGGAACGTGCGGACTCGCGGCCGCTTTGTCAGGAGCACAGGTCACGACCCGAACTTGCAATTGGCATCGAAAATGAGGGTGGGGAGAAGGGTAGTCCTGCGGAGTGTAATTCTATCCCCAGCAGGATAGAGTCAGATGTGAGCTAAGTATGTTCAGCTTCCTGACCAGTAAGGGATATGGTCTGTCTAAATGGATGGCTCTGTTTTTTCTTCTTTGGATTCTTTTCATTGGATTCATGGCTATCGGCCTCTCTGATAAACTATGGCGTCCATAAACGGACGCTTTTGAATGGGGCAAGCTGCCCTCCGTGGTTAAAGTTTAGCCCCCAAGCTTCAGAGCAGTAGCTGCCATCTGCTTGTTAATCAAGAAAGCAAAAAAATTGGCTATGGACCTATCTATGAGGTTTTGGACTCCTACATCAATTCTTTAGTCTGCCAGTGACTGATGAGGCCTCTGGCTATCACAAAATAGAATACTTCAGTATCAAGAAATGATGCCAGATTCCCTTCAGATTTTTTAATATCCTGTCATACCTTAAACTCTGCTGCCCTTTTCCTTGATTCCAACGGGTCTTTAAGCCATGCTTGCCCAGAAGTGACCTCCAGCCACAGAGGTCTCCAGAGTGAATCATGGACGTTAAACATGGGCCAGAGATTCTTAAACTCTTAGAAGTGGTACAGGTCCCCAATAAAGTAGCTGGGATCTATGGTAAAGCCCTTCGAAGGACATAACGTGGCAGCTGCAGCTGCAAAAATGGCCCCTCCATCAGGAGAGCTTTTCTAGTTACCATTAATTTCCACACTGCCCTCGTGTGAACTGACACCTTCTGTGAACTTACTACAGATGAAGTGAGGGAAGATACTACACAGCATTCTCAGTTGTCCCCAATAGTCAACGGCTGGAAGACAAACCAACGAGCGAAGGTTTATGTCCCCAAATAGCTTTAGTGTGCTCATGCCAACTTAACTCACAAGCATTCAAACCACTTTGATTTTGGTAACACCGTGACCTCACAGAGACCACCTCTGACCTCATAGAGGCCCCTTCTGCCCTCACTGACAGACAGAGATCTCAGCTGACCTAACAGAGTCATCCCCTGACACTTTAGACACTCCGCTTGACCACACAGAGACATCCCATGCCCACACAGCGACTTGTCTGACCACCCACAGACCTCCACTGACCTCATAGTGAACCCCTCTTCCCTCAAAGTGAGGTCTCCTGATTTCACAGAGAACTCCCTGAACACACAAAGAACGCCCATGACCTCCAAGAAACCTCTAGTGACATTATAGAGACCCCCCTCTGACCTCACCGAGACCTGATATCACAGAGGGCAGCCATTACCTCAACAAGATCCCCTACAACACAGTGAGAACTCCACTAATTTCATGGAAACCTCAAGTGACTCTCACCAGATCTAGGATCTCAGGGAAATGAAGAGAAGATGGTGGGTGCACCCGCCCCTCCCCAATTGACTGACAAATCCCATGGGTCTTATTGACTGTTAGCACTCTGGAAACCCCACTCCATGGAGGGAAAACCCTTCTTTCTATCTACGCATGCACAGCAAAGGTAACTGGCCTCAGAAAGGCCCTTGGGCTTGCTGAGGGACAGGTCCTTGTGGCACTGAAATTGTGGGGGAGCCCACTGGTGGTGGCCGGGTGCAGCTGCTGGTGAACTGGGATTCCCAACTTCTACAACTGTGTCTCACATCCCCTTCTCCCCTTCTGCTCTGGTCCCACTCCCATCCTTTGAAAATAGCTTTCTGCCCCTCTTTGCCCATCAGGAGCCAGGGGGCAGGGCAAGGCTATCCCTCCTGCATGCTGATCATCCGGGGCCTCCTTTATTGTTTGACAGAACAAGGCCTCGCATCAGGAAGGAACTTTTCAACACAGGGAGCAGTAAATGTTTGACAAGTCAACAGGGCTCAGAATGCTAGCCAAAGGAGTTTGGCCACACTAGGCATGCCACGCCCCCTGTGGAAATAGTGGGGAAATTGGCAGGCCTGCCCTTCAGGGGCAGGCACCTCCCTTCACTCTGGAGTCACTAAAGCCATGCCCTCCTGCTGCCCAGAGCTCCACTCTTGAGAGAAATCCATGACTAAGGTCCAAGGCAGGCCTTCCCCTGGCCATCTCCCTGGGTGCACTGTGGCAGGGCACAGAGAGAGGTGTTTCCTCTGGAGGAGCCTGCTTTGTCTGAAGGAGGCCAGCCATTCCAGCTTCCTGGGATGAGTCTCTGTCTGGGGTCTAGGATGGGGAAAAGGGCCCTGAGACCTGAAAGTACCCCGGCAGTTGTCATCAGCCTGGTTGGAGCAGGAGGCTGCCATGCAGCTAGTGTGCCCAAACTGTGTCTCAGCCCTTCCACAGTTGGGCCCCCCCCAGCCCTGGCCGGGCTCCCGAGGGAGGATGATGAACTTGGCAGCAGCCGGTGCAAGGGCACCAGCAGCGGGGGTGGTGTTCCACAGCCTCCTGGGATGCATTGGGTGGGGTGGCGCCCCCTGTGGTGTGGCATGTGGATTGGGCTGACTCTGGTCACCTCTGGGGCAGGGATCCACCTCAGCTTAACAGAGGCAAATACAACAAATGACACTTTGAGAGGAGGTCAGGGATCTTCAGGCCCCTGCCTCAGGGTAATTCCTCTTGCCCAACGACTCCTATCAGACCCAATCCCAACATACCCAGGACCAGATTTGAGACCACAGTGGTGAACTTGGAACCTACTTCTTACTTCCCTGTCCAGCCTACTGTGGTGGTGTTCTTGGTGGTTGGGGAAACGGCACTGGCGTTGGCTGCAGTGGTAAAGGCCATGGAGGCAGCTGCTTCCCAGACATCTGGCATCTTGGGGACCCGAGGAGTGCATCGTTGGTGTACCCACACCCTCCCCAGCCCCCCATCTCTCCCATCTGTCCTAGTGACTCTCACCACTCCAGGAGCCCTGCTTTCCTCACTTACAACCATCTCTTTGACTGCACTTGTTTAAATTACATGACCTTGAAACCTCCCTCCATAAGCTATTCAGATCAAAATTCTCCCTGGAACCTCCTGAGTTGGCTGAGAACAGAGCAGGAAAGTCCACAACATTCTCCAAAGGTAGAGGCAAGATTTTCATCTTGAACTTCCTGGGCACAAAACTGGGCTCCTAAGCAGGCTTCATCTGACATTAATTATGGATGTCAGGCCATCCCCTTCTGTCTTTTTGAATCTGGTCTGCCTACCAGTATTTCATGTTCTGGAGAATATCTTGGGTATTTTCCAGGTGAAAGTTCAGTGTTTCCTCATGGCTTTGCTGCCTCAATTGGTCCAACAGCTTATAGAGGTGGGCCTCCTGGGCCCACGTGACTTCACATATGTTAAGTCACTGTGAACCTGTGAGTGAAAACATCTCACACTAGTTCTGTTCAATGTTTTCTTCCCCAATGTGAGAATCCTGCTTATTGGAGGAGCTAAGAGGCACTTAAAAGACTGCCCACAGACGTTCATTCATTCTTCTCTCTATGTACGAATTCTAGGCTAATCAGTCAGTCATAGTTCCTGGTTAAAAACCTTCCCCATGTAAGTTACATATGCACGGTGTGGTATTCTCTTGCATGCATTGAGATTTCTTCTTCTTTTTTTTTTTTTTTTGAGGAAGATTAGCCCTGAGCTAACATCTGCTGCCAATCCTCTTTTTGCTAAGGAAGACTGGCCTTGAGCTAACATGTGTGTCCATCTTCCTCTACTTTATATGTGGGAAGTCTGCCATAGAATGGCCTGCCAAGTGGTCCCATGTCTGCACTGGGGATCCAAACTCGTGAAGCCTGGGCCACTGAAGTGGAACGTGTGAACTTAACTGTTGTGCCACTGGACCAGCCCAGAGATTTCCTCTTTATAACACCTCAACTGTACAGTTGGTTAATTTTGTAACTTCATTGTGTTTCATAGACTAGGTATTTGAGCCATGTTTATACAATTGTCCTTTTATAAGAACTCAGGTTATAGCTCTGAGCTCAGGTCAATATCCTTCCTAAATTAAAATTATGCAAAACTTTCTGCTGTGATGGCACTTACTCCCAACACAAATTATAGTCCCGTTATTGTGCTTTACTAGTAATCATCCCATTCCCAGGCCTCTAATGTAGGGAACCAGGGTTCAACCCAAGAAACTTACCATCACTGTGCAGTTAGATGGATCCTTCCTGCAGATATCTGGTATAGGTACCATTTCTTGGTTTTAAAGGTTACTTCTCATGCCTAAAGTCAATTAAAAAATAAATTTCTCAAGAGGCATTAGGGAACCAAAGTGTTGTACAGCATGCAAGGCAAATATTGACCCTTACACAGGGTAAGAATGTGAAATGGAGCAATGCACTAGTGTCTAGAAACATGTTTTAGGGCACTGTCAATTACAAAATGTTTTCAAGATTGAAGAGAAAACTAAGATTTTGGTCAGGTTATGAGAGAAGAAATCAAGGGGAAGGGATGAGGGCAAAGTTCATAATGTGAAATTTTCAATCCAAAGAAGACATAAACTATAAATAAAATACATTGATAAATGCTAGGAATAATGACAACATTGAGAATTTTTCCCCCACTGGATTCCCATACTTTCCTGAAAAGACCATGGACTTAAGGAAATCTGTAGTTGGCATTACCAAGGTCCTGATCCCTCACTGACTAGGCTTCTCCTCATAGTGAACACACATGCCTAGAGCTTAGCCAGCCTCAGGCCTTGTGGGAACCCCCTTTCTTCCCTCCACAACTCCTCTCCTTGCTCCAATGGGAAATTGTGTCTTATTTGCAGAGCTGCCACCCTGTTCATGGGAAAAAGCCACTTGAATTTTGAACTGTGTTTTAAGAACCATACATATTCCTCAAGTCAAGGACAGGATCTCAATGAACAACTAAGTGAGCATTGAAGAAAACCTTGGAAGTCCTTGAGCAGAGCAGGAGGAACACCGTGACACCAAGCCAAAAGCATTGAGGAACTCGTGGATGTGCACGAGCAAGCTCACAGAGTAAAGATTCCCAGTGTTTTCAACAAATGAGGAATTAAATGTTTCTAGTTAATCCAGAATAACCTAAATTTATGTTGCCTGGTGGTTTTTTCTACTGTGGCCTCAAACTTTGGGCTTACTGCTTAGAACAGAATAATTACTTAGGAACTGTTTAATCTTATTTTTCAGTTATTAAATAAAATCCATTGAGTTTTCAGCACTGTTCTGGGTGCTGGCAATAGAGCAGCAACAAAGACATAAAATTGTGGTCAAGAAGACTATATTCTAGTGAAGGGGCAAACTACATGTCATTAAATCAATAAACAGAATTACCTTCTCGTAGTTGTGTTATGAAAGAGTAAAAATGAGAGCTGAGGGGAGCATGATATGTGGAAACTTCTCTGGATGCTTGTTGAGTAAATAAATCCTTATTGACAGACTCAACAACAGAGAGAAGATGAATGATGTTCTCCAGCATCACATCTCTGTGTAGCTTTTGCCAGGATGCGCCCACCAAGGCCTATTCTTCCTGGGTGAAGCCCAGAACCACATCCATGAAGGTCGCTGATTCCTAAAACATTGTGGACATTCTTGTTCAGACAGGGACAACTCTACCAGAGTCCAGGGGCAGACAGTTGACATGATAGAGTTGGGGAAATGAGGCTGTAGGTATAGAAAGCTCAAGTCCTCTTTGGGGTTCTAGCCAAACGCTTCCCTGTGCTGATCTGGCATGTGTTATTCTTGCATAACCACAAACGTATATACAGTCTGTGCACAGCCTTAATACATACTAGCTTCATTATCACGTGATGTGCAATGTGAAATAAACTGGACATTTCCCAAAAATATGGTAAATCTCATTTACAGACTGGCGCGTTTAATACAGTTTATTGGTTGTCAACTTAAGAATACATAACTAGACTCTCCTCACCAATTTAAAGTGAATCACAGACTCATCACATAGCAGGCAATATCAATTGCCTGTGACATATAACTGTGATTATGTGTAAACATTTCCCCTATAGGAACCTTACCTTTCTCCTTTGTGAAATGGTTTAACAACCTCTTGCAAATGTTGACCGATCCAATGAGCTAATTTACAAAGCAGTTCTTTTGCATCAAACACTCAATACACATAAATAATAAGTATGTTATTTGAATGAAGCCATTCTGACCATTCTGCAGAATGGAACAGATTTAGAGAACACGGATCGGCAGGTACAGCCTCTGTCTCTTATCTGTACACATTCCCTGTGTTCACTACAAGGTAGAAGGACAGATGGTCCAGAAACACAACCCAACGTTCCCTGATACTTTTATACAGAAGGATGCCCTAGCCTGCCCCACCTACAGTGAGGTTTCCATTGTCAATTTTCTCTGGGACCTCCAAGCATCTGTTATCATTTAGTTTAGTCCTATGCATCTGATAACAGGTAACAGAAGCCTCTCAATTGTATATGGTCACTCCAGGAGACCCCAAATGGCCACAGAACCCTCCACCCCATCCCCCACCCTGCCCCTCATCCCCTGCCTGCTGAGCTGTGCTCACCCCACCCCAGCTCTGACCCCCCCAAAGTGAGTCCGACCCACCTGAAGAGTCCACAGCAGCCCCATAGAGACAGCAGGCGAGCCTGAGACGAAGCCTGAGAAGTCTGAGCGTGACAGTGGTGCCTGCCATGAGACTTGGACGCCTGTGGCGTCAGGAACGCCCCCTTCATGCCTCACCCAGGCTGAAAGCCCCACCCCAAAGATCAGGGCAAGCGCAAATTGCAGCAGCAGGCCCGCTGGCCTGCTCCAGGCCTGAGGGCTGAAGGGAGTCGCAGTCACTCCTGCTTACAGCTCTTAGGAAAGCACCGATGTATCCACCCTTTCCTCCATCATGCCTGTCGCCACGCATATCACGCTCTGGGCTCCTTCAAGCCCCTCCCCTCACGCCCCTCCCCACGCCCCTCCCCACGCCCACCACGCTCTGCACTCCTTCACGGCCCTCCCCTTCCTCCTTCACGACCCTCCCCTTCCTCCCGGCGTCCTCCACACTCTGACCCTGCAGCCATGCTGCCGGGCTAAAGCGGGTTTAATTAATGGCGCCTGAGGCCAGCTCCTGAGGGCTCCTGAGGCAGCTTGAAACCCAGCAAAAGCTCCCTGGCTGATAAAAGTTCAGTGGCTAAAATGGAAATACTGGGACCGAGTAGGTGGAACTTGCATTTTCAAAGCCACCTTTCCTCCATCCCCTCCATCTGGTCGGGCTGCTGGAACCCTCACAGTGGAGAACTCCAGGCTGAGGGGTCTACACTTTGGTCATGCCTCATAGAAGAACAGCCCCAGCCATAGTATTAAAAGGAGGAAACATCACAGCGGACAGCTCTAATTCCTGCACTATAGACAGGAAACGCAGAAGCCCAGTAAGTGACCCCCTAAGCCCCTTCTCTGAGGCCCCACTCAGTGGGTCCACAGGACCTCCTTACCCACCATGGGCCTCTTGGCCTAGTTAACACAGGCAACAGGACCAGAAGTTCCCAGTGTTTTTTCCCAAAATGTTAGTGTGGTTTTATCTAGGTCACTGTATTTTGGGGTCTCTTTGTTAGAACAGCTTAACCTACACCTTAGCTAATATACCCTTCCCCAGGTCATCTGACTGATAAATCAGATGGAAATCTTCATGGTTACACAACATTGACCGTGTTGCAGATGCTTGTCACTTTCAATTTCACTGTTAGGTAGTACATATTAGAAGTTTATGGGTGAAAAGTAAAATTCACAGAGCCCAGCATATGAAGAGTGTGCTGTTAAATGATTCCTCCAGAATCTCCAGATGTTCTTTTTGGATTAAGACAGGCCATCAGAGAATTGCACACCTGGGATGTCTTGATCTGGTTCCTTGGAGAATTGCTCTGTGGATCTGAGCCTTGGCCCCGCCCCATCGGCCCACACTGAGGAGTGCCGCAAACAACCCCGTGAGCCCCACTGCTTCCTTGCCTGGAGGATGTGATTGAGGATGTGGTTTTCTGCCCTTTGTGTGGACCCAAGAAAGAAGTTTCTTTCAGACCTTGTACCAGGAATAATCGTGCTTCTCCTGAGCAACTGGCTTGTTTTGTTTTTGTGAACACTCTAAATTGTGTAACTGTCTGTGTCTTTCAAAGCCATCTAAAATCCTTTGGGAACAAGACAGGGTATAAAATAAAGCTATTCAGAGTTTAGACCAAGCTCCCTATTTAATGCATTATATTCCTTTTGGAAAAGTCGCTTCATTTGGCTGACTTTCTTTGCTCGTAAGTTAGAGATAATGAGTTCTTCCTGTGAACAGAGTGTAAATTAGTATTTTTAAAGCACTCAGAGTTCCCTCAATGCAAGTTATTATGGAAACTAACACTAATATTTAATTTCTTTAAATCTCTGCTATTTTGTAATTCCCTCTCTTTTTATGTCATTCCTGAACTTTGCTTGCTCATTCATTTACTTGGCCCATTTGAGGATGTAACAGTGCACCAAACACCCTGGAAGGATACAGAGTAAAAAGTCTGGATTGCACTTTCCAGTAGCATGAAGAGTTGAGGGTGTGTTTTCCACTAAATTAGAGATTTAAATAACAAGAAAACAATAAATGAATAAATCAATAAATATCTTAATTATAAAATTCTGTGGTTGCAGTGAAGAAAAGAAATAGGGAACAGTCGGAAAGGATGACAGTTCTAGAGGTGGAGATGGAAGGTGCCTGTAAGAAGGCAACTTTCAAGCAAAGCCCTGGAGAATAAAAAGGAACAACTGTGCTAAGAGCTGAGGAAATATGTTTTAAGGCATGAGAGGGTTTGGCAGGGTCATGGATCTGAAAACAGACAGTGGCATGACAGTAAGAAAGGACAAAGGAGGAGTTTGGAGAGAAGGTCAGGGACCAGGCCATTTAGGGCCTTAAAGGTCGGAGCATGGGGCCTGTATCTTCTCTTACCTTCCATAGGATGCCTCTTGAAGCACTTTATGGGCCAGAGTGATGTGGTATGAGTGAGGTTTTAAGGAGATAATATTGCTTGTATCTCTAGTGTGAGATAATCTCACGTAATAAGGGAAATGTTGAGGCGAGGTAAGCACTGAGGGTAGGATAGGGGAACACAGAGGAGGCATCCTCTGGGAGTTCTCAATTCGGTTGTTGAGCAAGACTTCCTGAAGTATATGGTGGCTGAGCTGAGATGTGGAGAAATGAGTAAGAGTTCGCCAAGGGAAGGGAAGTAAGGGTGAACTAGACAGTGAACTTCATGACTGAATGTACAGTGATATGTGACAGCACGGTAAGGATGCTGCTGTATTGAAGCATCAAGTAAAACAGAGTATGAGGGAGTTGAAGCTGGAGAGGAGGCTAAGGATTGGACCATGGAGAAGCTTGAGTGTCTAATACTTTCTTCCCCATTCCATGGCTGGCAGGTGGGCGGGAGCTGGGTCCCATCTCCTAACATTTTTATGAGAATTATTTGCGAAAATAATTGCTGCAACCTCTTAAATAAAAGCTTACGTCCCCGCATACTTACTTTGAAATAAGACCCCTTGGAGTACAGGTGGCCATGAGCAACTCTTCTGCAACCTGAGATGGAGCAGTTGGGAGAAGGTTACTCATCTTCACCTTTGCCTGTACCTTGTCACCTCCTATCACCACCTCCTCCTTTCCCTGGCTCTTGTCATCTCCAGACCTCTGCAGGTGGAGTTGCTGGTGGGTGCCCATCCCACTTCCTAATGAATGTACGTGTGCTTAGTAAAATGCTGACAGATATGACGTGTTATGATAAATGCTAATGGCACCAGATTTAGAGTCAGGGGCTGGTCCTAGGCCTTCTGCTTAGTAGGTGTGTGACCTGAACAGGTCACTTGATTCCTGGGAGCTATTTCCTCACATATATATAAAGGGGGATGTATCTACCTCCCTGAGTTGTTGTGAGGATTAAATGAAAAATTGAATATATGCAAAGTGCTTACACAGTGCCTGCTTAGTAAACTATAGGTGTTATTGTTGTCCATAGTAGGGAAATAATAATCAAAACGGAAAGCAGACTCAAAGTTCTTTTCTGGACACTGATCATGGAAGACTAGGAAATGGAGAAGCTACTGAAAAAAAATAAGGTAATTGACCTTGGCTAAATCACTTAACTCGTTTCCTCATCCAAAGTGTGGGGGTTACAATTTCCCTTTTGTGTAATGTATTGGATATTTATAAGGAATAGATGTTATTATAGATGCAAAAATTTTTTGAAAACTGAGTATTTTCTTGTTTTGCTTAACGAAAATCTGGATCCTCCAAGAGATGACAAGGATTTTGGCAGGGAAACATTTCAGAGAGAAATTGTGGTAGAAGTTAGAGAAGCTGGCAGGGCTGTCAGACTGTGATGGAGGTCTGACTTGAGGAAAGGAAAGTTTGGCAAGAGGGGACAACCTTGAACCAAAGTCAACCAATAGAGGAATCCTGCAGCTCACATCTTTCAGGAAGAGGGCAGCCAAGCTATCCCTGCTGAGCTCAGTAATGGGCTGGGAAGAGCTTGTGGGAGGCGTGGCCTCAGCACAAAGAAGTGATGGATTTCAGAGCAGCAGCTGGGACCATTGGTCAGTTCTGCTCCCTGTAGCTGGTATGTTCTTGTGGCCACCACATTTACTATGATGAAGAATTTATTTTCTTACCAGGAGAATATATTGTTTTGCAACTAAGACTTTTATTCTGATCCCCCTACATATGTAAGAGAGCTCATCCCGGCAAGTCCACTGCAGCCATTCTTCCAGTGAAGGTCAACAAATAGTGTGCAGTGCTCTGATAATGAGCTAAAGGAACTTGTGGGCATGGGCACTGCTTTTATCTTAAGCGCGTTCTTGAAAGAGCCAACGGGGAAGGTGTTCGTGTTCTCTCTTAGAGCTGGTACTTTTTCTTTCTTGATACAAAATAGCATTTATTAATAATTTCCTCTGTATCCACTGACTTTTCTATCCAATGAGCCACCCTATGCCTTTCGATTGGAGCATTTAGTCCATTGACATTTAAAGTAGCTATTGATAAGAAGGTACTTATTGCCATTTCGTTGCTTTTTTTCTGGGTATTTTAGTAATTCTTCTCAGTTCCTTTCTTCTCTTGCTCTCTTCCCTTATAGTTCGATGGTTTTCTTTAGTATTATATTTGGGTTCCTTTCTATTAATTATTCGTGTATTATAGGTCTCTGGTTTGTCATCATCACGAGGTTCATATATTATAGCCTACATGTATCATGATCAATATTGAGTTGCTGGTCTCTTTAATTTGACCTCTTGCTGAAAGCTCTACTCTTTTGTGTGTGTGTGTGAGGAAGATTAGCCCTGAGCTAACATCTGCTGCCAATCCTCCTCTCTTTTTCTGAGGAAGACTGGCCCTGAGCTAACATCCATGCCCACTTCCTCTACTTTGTATGTGAGATACCTGCCACAACATGGCTTGACAAGTGGTGCATGGGTCCACACCTGGGATCTGAACTGGTAAACCCAGGGCCACTGAAGCAGAACATGTGAACTTAACCACTGCACCACTGGGCTGGCCCTAAAAGCTCTAGTCTTTTACTCTCCTCATCCCATATTTTCTGTTTTTGATATCATATCTAACCACTTCTTTTCTGCATGTGTATCCATTACCCTCTTATCATGGAAAGAGATACTTTGTCTTTTGACCTTTATATCAGCTGCTACATTTATTGTACATTTGCCTTTACCACTGATTTTATTGCTTTTTTAAAAATTAATTTTCTTGTTCCTATTTGTGGTCTTATCTTTTCCACTTAAGCAAGTCCCTTTAGCATTTCTTGTAAAGCTAGTTTCTTGTTGATAAACTCCCTTAGTTTTTGCTTGTCTGGGAAAATATCTCTCCTTCCATTCTGAGTGATAAGCTTGCTGGGTAGAGTATTCTTGGCTGTAGGTTTTTTTCCTTTCAGCAGTTTAAATATATTTTGCCGCTCCCTTCTAGCCTGAAAAGTTTCTGCTGAGAAGTCAGCAGATAGCATTATGGGGTTTCCTCTGTATGTAACTTGTTGCCCTTCTCTTGTGGCTTTTAGGATTCTCTCTCATCTTTAATTCTTGACCTTTCAATTATAATGTGTCTTGATGTGGGCCTCCTTGGGTTTCTCTTATTTGGTGCTCTCTGTGCTTCCTGTACTTGGATGTCTGTTTCCTTCCTTAGGTTAGGAAAGTTTTCAGCTATGATTTCTTCAAATAGATTTTCTGCCCCTTTGTCTCTCTTCTCCTCCTGGGACACCTATAACACAGATATTAGTATGCTAGATGTTGTCCCAGAGGTCCCTTAGACTGCCCTCACTCTTTTAAAATTTTTTTCTATCTGTTCAGCTTGTTTGATTTCCTCTAGTCTTTCATCCATCTTGCTGATCCATTCTTCTGTATCTACTCTGCTATTGAGTCCCTCTAGTGAAGGTTTCATTTGTGGTATTGCATTCTTCATTTTTGATTGATCCTTTTTTATATTTTCCAATTCTTCGTTGATGTTCTCACTGAGTTCTTCTCCCAAGATCAACGAGCACCCTTATGACTCTTTGTTTGAACTCTTTGTCAGGTAGATAGTTTATTTCTGTTTCATTTAGTTCTTTTTCTGGGGTTTTATCGTGTTTCGTTACTTGGAATGTATTCCTTTATCTCCTCATTTTGCCTCTTTCTCTGTGCTTATATCTATGTATCATGTATGCCAGCTACATCTCCTGATCTTGGAGAGGTGGGCTTATGTAAGAGATGCCTTATGAGGTCCAGCAGTTTGCTTCCCTCTCATCACCAGTTCCAAATGTTCCAGGAGTGTCCCCTCTGTGTGCTATATGTGCCCTTCTGTTCGTGTTGCTCTTGCTGCAGGTGCCTGGGGAGGCTAGGCTTAAGGCTGCTCCCAGCTGGCCATGAAGCATCTCTGCTAGAAGGTGGTCTTTTTCTCTCCAGAAAGGAACTTCTGCCTCTTCCACCTCAGTCAGCCCTGTCCCTTTTTGTGGGGGTTCTTTTTATCCAGTTTCAAGTGTTCTCTTAGGGGTAATTTTTCCAAGGGTAGTTGTAGATTTGTTGTGTCCACGGGAGGAGGTGAGTTCAGAGTCTGCCTATGCCACCATCTTGACCTAAAGTGGTAACTTTGAGTAAAGTTGGGCTGGGAAGTCCTTTCAGGCTGCATCTCAGAGTGCTGTAGTCCTGTATCTGGGATGATTCCTTGCCAACATCCATGTACAAACATGCCCTAATGTGTGTTAAACAGGCAGACCTCCTTTGACCCCAGATTCCTCTCCATTTCCCATTCTGTTTCTCTGCTCCATTCAAGCTGCCTCTCCTCAGGTTCTCTCCTGAACCAATTCAGGAGTTTTCTCCACACCACTTCACTGAAATGGCTTTTTCCAGGTCACCAATGATTTCCATTTTGCTAAATTCAAGCTAAAGTTTTTGCTTTCATCTCACTCAACCTTTCAGCAGCATTTGACACAGATTATACAACTGAACACTCCCTCCTTCTTGAAACACTTTCCTCTGGATTTCCAGACACCCCTTCTCTCCTGGATTCTCTCCCCCTATCTCTCCCTCCTCCTGCTCCTGCTCCTCCACCACATCTCTAGTAATACTCCCTTCTTGTTCCTGTGTGCTCTTTCTTCTCAGAGGAGTAAATATTTTTCCTACTACCTTAGTGGCTACCCTAGTTTATCAAGGTCTAACATTAATTAGTATGTATACCTTCTTCCCAGAGAGTGCAAGAATCCCATTTACCTCTTTCTGACTTCTAGATTATTATTGTTGTGTGCTGAATTTATCATATAACTATAAAACTATAAATGTAATATATGAAAATATATATTTGAAGCCTATCACATATTATCATTGTTTTATAGATTATTTATTTGGAGCTACCCACATATTTATTAATTTTGCTCTTCCTAAGTTGTTCCTACTTCTCAATCCTGAGATTTTCTCCCTTTCTCTCAAAAAATATCCTTCACTATTATCCTTTAATTTGATATTTTAGGGAAGCAAGAAATTTTCCTCTTCCTTCTTGGTTCTTCTTTGCTGGTCTAAGAATTAAATTGACATGAGAAAGAATAACAGGAGAAAATCAAAGAAAGTTAAGAACATGTATGCATGGGAGAAGCCCAGGAAAACTGAGTAATTCCCCAAAATGGCTGGAGCCACCACCTTCAATACCTTCAATACCTTAAATACTACAGCTAAAGACAAATGAGGGTTTTGTGGGTAGTGCTTTGAGACTTCAAAGGGGAGGGAGGCAATTCAATAAGAGAAGGAAAAGCAAATGTTTGGTCAAGAAATGTTTGCCATGTTTGGCAGAGGCAGTGGGACATGAGGAGGGTTTTGATCAAATGGGCCTTGCTAGGCTCCTCCCTGTCTACCACACCTAATGCATATTACTCTATAGTTATCTATAGTGAGAGCTCCTTCCTGGAACAGGCCTTCTCTCTTAAATTCCTTTAGGAAGTTAGGGGGAAAGTCAAAGGATCTTCTTGGTCTTTTGTTCTTAAAAATAATCAAGCCAAAAATACACATTTTGGGTTAGCAAATTCTGCTCTCCCACAATACGTTAATGATAAATTTCAGTGTTTGTTTTTCTAGAAATGTTTTTGTTTTCTAGTTTTTTCAAAAGATATTATCGTTTTGTTTACAGTTCTTGGGTTTGTCATTGTATTGTTTCAGCACATTAAAGCTATTTTTTCCCACTGTGATCCAGCTCCCATTTTTGCTGTTGAAAAATAAGATATCAGTTGAATTTATTCTTTCTCTCTTTCCTCATTTCCTCCTCTTCTTGTTTTTGCCCCCTCCTGACTGATTTCAGGTTTTCTCTTTGTCTTTTCATTCCTCTCTTTTTTGTGATTTTATTATAATCACTGTAGATGTGGAATTTGTTTTTTATTGTGCTTCTGATCCACTGAGCTTACTGTCTCTATGGAGTAGTCATTCATCAGTTTAAAAATGCTTAGTCATTTTCAGTTCAATATTGCTGCTGCCCATTTGTCCCTTTAACCTGTGGTAATAGCTGAATGCATTTTAGAATTATTTCTATTTCATTCTCATGGACTCTCTCTCTCTCTTCTTCAAAATTTTGCCTCTTTAGACTTTATTCTGGATTTCTTTCCAACAATCTATCCTGCTTCTTAATTTTTCCTTAGCTGTCTCTAAGATGTGTACTTTCAAACACATCAATTGACTTCTTAATATTATTTTACTTGTCAGTTTTAGAATTTTTATTTTCATTTCTCCAAATTTACTTTGTCTTTTTTAAAGATATGTTCCACTTCTCCACCAGAATTTATTTTAAAGATTTTATTTTTTTCCTTTTTCTCCCCAAAGCCTCTCGGTACATAGTTGTATGTACTTCAGTGTAGGTCCTTCCAGTTGTGGCATGTGGAATGCTGCCTCAGTGTGGTTTGATGAGCAGTGCCATGTCTGCACCCAGGATTACAAACCAGCGAAACACTGGGCTGCCTGCAGTGGAGCGCATGAACTTAACCACTCTGCCACGGGGCCAGCCCTTCCACCAGAGCATTTAAACTTGTCTTTTATCCTCCTGAATCTTGTAACACAATTATATAAAGCTAGTGTCAGGATATCAGCTGGGCTGAGAGAGAGACAGCTGAACTGCCAGGTGTCAGAGTGACTGGTTAAAATAACAAACTCAAAATGAAGGAGTTAAGCCTTTAACCACTTACTGTGATGGTATAAGCAAGAAACTAGAACTGGAATTTTAGTCTCCTCCTATTTAATTTTCTCCCATGGAATGGCTCACTGGTTGAGGGTCATGTGGATCAGCACAGATATGTGGGTCATCCACTGTTTGGAGAGCCCCAGACAAAAGGGTTCAATTTTTTTTTCTCTGGATGCTGGGGGCTAGGAGGGATGAGATAAGAGTGGAGAAGTGTGGGGTACTGAGTCAGAGAGGGAAAAAGTGTCTTTAAATCTTTCCCTCTTCCCCTCATAGGAAATGTGTAGCAGAGGTGCGTGAGGAAGAACTCTGTTGGTGGCCTCAGAGAAAGAGACCTTGGAATGGGGGTGCCAGGGCTAGGAATGCAAATAGGAGAAGTGCTGAGCATTCATGAAGCACCGTGTTGAGTGCTCTCCAAGCACTTTGCTGAGTGCTGCACAGGCAGGTAGTCTGCTGAGTGCTGACCAGGTACTGTCCTGAGTGCTCACCTGACAGGCAATGATGAGTCCTCACCAGATAGGAACTGTGCTGACTGCTCACCAGCCTCTCTGCTGAGTGCTCACAATGTAGGCACTATGCTGAGTACTCACCTGGCTGTCACTGTGTTGAATGCTCACCAGGCAGACACTGTGTTTATCACTCACCTGGCATGAGCTTTGTGAATGTTCACCAGGCACTGTGCTGAGAGCTCACCATGCAGGCATTGTGCTGAGTGCTCACCAGGATGGCACTAGGCTGAGTGAGCACCATGCACGGTGTTGAGTTCTCACAGGTGTCAACGAAAATAATCCATAACCAATCTATAAATGAAAATTTGGGTGAGTTCATTCTGAGCTAAAATGTGAGGACCATGGCCCAGGGCCTTTCTTCCCAAAGGAAGAAAGGGCACCAAAGAAGTGGGGTGCACAGAGTGGTTATCTACCCCTAAACAGGATGTTTCACATAGAATTGAAATGTCCTTTTAACAATAGTCGTGAGACTGCTCTGTCGGCACGGTGATGGATGGAAACAGCAGGTAGGTCTGCTGTCTCGGTGAACACAGCAGGGTAGCAGGCCTGCTGTCTTGAGCTGGGTGGTCACAGGTGAGCTGGGTGGTCAAAGGTGAGCACAGCAATCAGTTCCTAGCCTTATCCTTAAGGAAATGCCAACGTGGGGGGAAGTTGTACCTTTATCTTAAGGCCATTTGTTCTTGCCATAGTAAATGTTTTAAAGCAGATATACAATGCATGCTCAACAGCCACAGTCAGGCCCTTTTGGAAAAAAACAAAGTCAGGCCAAATTAGGTTTACACCAAATGGCTTCCTCATATACTCCAATATATCCTATTGATTGCCATTTCTATTTGTCACAGGAAGACACAGTGCTGAGTGCTCAACATGCAGGCGTTATGCTGAGTGCTCACCAGCCACTGTGCTGAATGCTCAAATGGACAGCACTCTGCTGAGTGCTAAACAGGCAGAGATTGTGTTATGTTCCCAAGGCATTGTGCTTAGGCATTGAGCCTTATGGGCTTTTGACTGCTCATCCTCCTTGCCCATGTCATCTCCATAACTGTACACAAATATCCATCACAACCCTGCCCTCAGCTCCTTGGGGATGAAGCCAGGGCTCCAGCTTTGAGGAGGCAGAACTGAATTTAGACCTCCTTTTTTCTACCAGTTCTGTGTCCTGGAAAAGCCATTGTGCCTCTCAGGGCTTCCCCACTCTCCCAACCTGCACAATGGTGATGATGCTCAAAACTACTACCTAGGCACATGGTTAGGTATATATGAGATCACATCTACAACACCTGTGGGCTAGCATCACATGTGTCTGATGCACAAACTTACAGATGAAATAATTACAAGTAAGCATGGGATATACCACAGACTATCTCTCAAAGCTGGCCTGGGTTTCAGCTGTGTGATCTTGGGAAATTCACTGCCTCTCCAGGCCTCATATTCAGGCCTGCATCTTTAAAGTGTTGAAATTAGATGAAATTCAGATATTCACCTAATATCATCCACTGGCATTAAACCTTCCAGAGTCCCCTGTTTTATGGACCCAAGTGCCTCATGTTGGCCTATGTGTTGGGCAGCCTCCACAATGGCTCCCAATACTCCCTGCCTCCTGGTGTGCATACCCTCGTGTAACTATGATGTGGTTAGTTACTGGCTTCTGAACAACTTAATACAGCCAAGGTGATGGGATCATGTCCAAGTTTTTGTTTTCTTCAGATTGGCACCTGAGCTAACATCTGTTGCCAATCCTTTTTTTTTTTTTTTTGCTCATTCTCCAAAAGTCTCCTGGTACATAGTTGTATATTGTAGTTGTAGGTCATTCTGGTTCTGCTATGTGGGATGCTGCCTCAGCATGGTTTGATGGGTGGTGCCATGTCTGTGCCCAGGATCCAAACTGGTAAAACCCTGGGCCCAAAATGGAGTGTGTGAAGTTAATCACTCAGCCATGGGGCTGGCCACGATGTCCAAGTTTTCAACTCTGTCACTTCCTTCTTACTCGCTTTCTTGAGTTCCCTCCCTCTTTCCTTCTCTCTGTTTCCATCTCTCTCTCTCTCTCTGTCTATCTCTGCAAATGGAAAAGCAAATGCCCATGTTTTCAGTTGCCCTATGTAGAGGCTCCATAGGAGAGACCTGAGGGAGCGCCCAGCCAACAGAAGGATAGGAACTCAGACTGTCAGTCCAAATGAATTCTGACAACACTCATGCGAGTGTTGAGCTTGGGATCAAATTCTCCCCCAGTTGAGCCTCAATAGTAACTGGTGCCCCTACTTCAGAGAGACCTTGAGGCAGAGGCACCCAGCTAAGCCATGCCTGAAGCCTGGGACACAGATGTTATAAGATATTAAATATTTGTGCTTTATAGGTGCAAGATTTTAGAGCAATGTTGTCAAAGAGGAAAAGGAAATAGTCTACCAGGTCCCGGGATCTGGCCCTGCCATCCTCCTTTCTCCCCTGCTCTCTCCTCTCAGGATCCCTCCAGCCACACTGCTGCCTTTCTGACCTCCTCTGGTTAAACTCACTTCTTCATGTGAGTTTCTTCACCAGTGGAGCCTTCTCCCTGACACACTAACTCTTCCCAGCAAAGGCAGGGCTGGCTTACCCTTGTCATTCTGGTCACAGCGAATGTCACCTCAGTGAGGCTTTTTGGAACCTTCTAGGCAGATCTCTACCATCACACATCTCACATCCAGAAGAGCATTAAATTATTTCCTCCTTCTTGGTCTTATTTAGATAAGATGTGTTCATGTGGAAGGGCTGTCTGCTTTGGCGGAAGCAGGTGCAATTCCTTCTGGTCACACTGAGCACACAATTATCTCTTCCAGGCCCAAGTTTTCTCACTACAAGTCCATTGTGAAAGAAAACCATCATTTCTTCTTTTTCATGGGTCTGGTTTCCCCAAGAACACAGTGATCCATCCCCTCTCCCTGTAATGCAGCACCAGCCCCTAAACCCAAGCCAGAAAACGAGCGCCAGGTTGAAACTCCACCAGATCCTGAATTCAGTTACTGCTGAGACCTACCCATCTATTTTGTAATTGAGTGGTAACTTCTGAAGTCACCTTTCCCCTGAGACCCAACTCCTAGCCTGCCCTTGGCTTATTAGATTAACACTGGGATTTCCTCAGAGCCCGCCCAGCCTGGGCAAGAAAAGTTTTGAAGTGTTCTCTGCATTAATTTTCAAGGACAGGGGATATTGTTAGAAGTAATTTGGGTGTGTATGTGCAATAGTTTCTATGCAGCTATTATATTTTTCAAACAGATAAACTAGGCTATTGAATATACCAAGAAAATGGATAAGTTGATCAAATCTTTTCAATGTGTGAAGTCTTTGGAGAGCAAATATCATTATTAGGAGCATAGAAAATGGAGCAAACATCTCATGCTCAAATTTCAGCGCAGTCACTTACTAGATATGTGTATTGGGCAAATTACTATGTCATTAGTGCCTCAGTTTCTTCATCTGTCAGTTGGCAATAATGATAAGCGTACCCACTTTGTAAAATCATGCCGAGTATTATAGGAGTTAATGTCTGTAAAATGCTTGGAACACCTAGCATAACATAAGCACTGTATCTATGCATTATAAATAAAATTTAAAAAATCTTCTGACCCTGTTCATAAGCTCCAGAGGGTGAGGCTAGTGCCCGGATGTATGTAGAAAGCACTCCATGACATACAATGAATAAAAGAATGAACAACACTGTTGAATGTTTTACCACTGTCACATATGTCATCCTACAGGCATTCCCAAGCAGAATCACACCCAAACCTATGTGTTCTGTCCTTAAGCGTCTTCTTTGAGTCTATCCAGGAATCACTGGGGCTTCTTGGACCGTAGTGATGATACCCTCTAAAGGTTCTCTTCTCTCTGTCACCAACCCCAGTCCTTGTCCTAATTGCTGCAGCTCACAGGGTCTGCACTCTTATCCTTTTCTTCACACTAAGGAGAAGTGTCATCCCCAGACCTGGGCATGCACAGAGCATGAGCCTTCTAGAAATGTTTCCCTGGCCTGTGGCAGGTAGAAGCATGCAGTGACAGGGTGGGATTTGTGTAAAACTCTCCAGGTGTTGTCAGAGGGGTGGAGTCAGGAGAGTTGTCAACAAGGACCGGTCCTGCTGGTGGGCCTTGATAGTTAAATTGTGTGGGGGGGATGGCTATTTCATAGGTCCTAGCATAATACCTGCAATATGATGGTTCATAAAATCAGAATCATCCTAATGAGGTCCAAATTAATCCAATGTCATCTGTTCCCTGACCAATTCGCTAATCCAGTAGTGATTTATAGTAGTGATGTTTGTATTCTATCATCTCCTTTTCATTGATTGGCAGGTGTAATTCAATTATTCTTTGCATATCTTGTATACATTTACATAGTAAAGAAAAAGTGAGTTTTAAAACAACTCTCCTTGAAAGAGTCTCCCTAGCATATTGAATTAATAACAGAAGCCATTGATGGAAAATTCACAAAGAAATTTTTGACCCTTAGACTCTGGTTTTAGATCTTCCTAATTGGTAAATTATCTTGATTTCTGATTACTTTCTTGAGATTAGTACATTTAGGACTATGTAGGAGTGCAACTTCATGCCACTTGAGAAGTAGTGGTGGGACTCTAGGATGACATTTGTTTCATTTTGTGTGTGTGTGTGAATGAGAGTGTTTACTGCCTCTTGCAGTGTGGGCCAGCGTATACTCCTTTTCTTGGGGAAAATGTTCCCTAACCACATTTTTTTGAGGAAGATTAGCCCTGAGCTAACTACTGCCAATCCTCCTCTTTTCACTGAGGAAGAGTGGCCCTGAGCTAACATCCATGGCCATCTTCCTCTACTTTATATGTGGAATGCCTACCACAGCATCGCTTTTGCAGATCGGTGCCAAGTCCACACCCGGGTTCCGAACCGGTGAACCCCGGGCTGCCAAGAAGCGGAACGTGTGAACTTAACCGCTGCACCACCGGGCCGGCCCCCCTAACCACTTTCTCTGTGCTTTATTTTCATTCATTCCTTCACCGGTGCTGTCCAATAGTAGCATTAACACTCCATAACATAAAATCAAAACTTTCTAGTGGCCACATTTAAGAAAATAAAAACAAACAGCTGAACCTAATTTTAATAGTATATTTTAACCCATTGTAACCATGATATTATTCGTGCTTCCACAAATCCAGTTTGCACCTTCCATCTGTAGCATAATCTCCATTTGTAACTTGAATCTTTTCAGATGTATATTCTATGTATTGAGATATTATAACGTTCACAGTTGTAGCATAAGATTCACATCTCTAAGTTGTTGCAAAACACTTAAAAGATTTCCATTTAAGCATCACGTAGGATGAATAATGAAAAGTTTCTCTTGGGTCTAGTAAGAAAGGAGTCATTATGGCCTTACCAAGGGAATCACCCATAGAATAGTGAGGGCAGATGGAGTGTGGGGGATCTGAGGAGGTGGTGGGACAGAGACACATAAAATAGATGACCTTTTCTCAATGGTTCACCACTACAGAGAAGGAGTTATACACAGCAATTTCTCTGTGAAATATGAGGAAAGTTAAGTGACTTTGAATATGTATGAAGGAATAAGGAAAGTGGGGAATATTAAAAACAGGCTGTGTGGAAAATCAAGGAGTAAATTACTGACACATAAAAAGAAAGTAAAATTTCCAGGCTTTATGGATAATTCCCAGTCGAGGTAGGTGATATTGGATATATAGTGGTACCAACATATGTTATGTGCTTTTCTTAGCAGTTAACATAAGACCAGCAGCAGGTAAGGCATGGCAGATAACCAGGATCTTCTGGGTTTTACAAGACAGATATGAGCAGTAAGAAAGTTTGGATCATTCCAAGGGAATTATTGAGATCATAGCCCATGGAATCCTGGGATGATAGGAGAGGAGAATGAAGAGGAGAAGAGAAATGAAGGTGAGGATGTGGTGATCTGGCATCACTTCCAATCTTGAGGAAAGAGTATCTATTGTATGAGCATTTGAGTAAAAACTGGAAATCAGGAATTGGTGGGGGGTGGATATGTTTTCTGAGTTATTTATTTTTGCACATGACCATTTGGGTTGATGGAAATATCTGGGATGTGGGAGTGAGTCACTAAGAGTCAGGTAGATAATTTCACTATTAATTTAAGCTCTAAAGGAGCTCTGCATACCAAGTGGTCAATGGGAGAAAACAAAACATATCCCTAGCAAAGCACATGTATTTATAAATATAAAGAGTTCTTACAACCCAACAGTAAGAAGACAAACAACACTTCCTTGCTTACCAGGAGACAGCAGGTCCGGCGTGTGATGAGCACCATGAATCCTGCCAATCAAATGAGAACAATGGTCTAGAAGGGGGAATTTGGGCAGACAATTCCTGGTGTGAGGAACCTCCTGTAATTCCCCCAGGGCTGCTGCTGTCCCCTCACTGTGTTGCAACACTCCTTGACATGGGTCGGCCAACTTTCATCATCACCCAAGACCCCGTTTGCATGGTTATCGTTTATGGGTCAGAGCATCAAGATATTCCCTCCCCACCCTGGGCTGGGGCTTCCTTGAGGTTGACTAGAACTCTCAGTCAAGGCACCATTTCTGTTGGGAGAATACCCTGGAAGTGAATGGAATGGAGAATGCATGTGTGTTTTACTTTTTTAAGTAAAACTTTTCAAACACAGAAAAGTAGAACAATATCAGGAACATCCATCGCCTAGATTTAACAATGTATATTTTAGCCAATTAAAACAATATTTCTTCCAATGTGTAAATTATTAACACTTGCCACCCTTGCTTCAATGAAAATGGATATTTTCATTGAAATACTAAAGTCAAGTACACATCGTGAGGTTTCAACCCCATTTTGCACCTCTGAAAAATCAGGGAATTTTGCTACATATTCAAGGCCATTATCGCACGACAAGAGAGTAACAAATTAAATCAAACTTATACCTCTGGGCATGGAGAACTGAAATTGGGCCTGGCCATCTCATGATGGTCGTGGGGACAATGGGTCATCATAACTGGCAGGCCCATGGGATCTCTCTAAATTTTTAAATTCTCACTCAAAAGCTTTCTCCTCTGCCCAGAAAAATATTCATCCTCTTCTCCTTTACTGAGTTGTTTTATACTAATTTTTAAGGATTCTCTTGTAATTTCCTCCAAGAAGCCTTCTCAGATTACCACTCCCAATCATGGATTGGTTCGCATCACCTAATTTATAATTTTCAATCACCTATCATTGTTGTTACCAACTACAACATAAACTCCAGGAGGGTTTGGACACACAGCACCTGTTGTGCATGGGGGGAGGGTTTCAGGTCCCTGTACTTGTGCAACCTCTCTCCAGCCAATGTGTCGTCCAAAGTGGAGTTACAACAAGTGCCTTTTTAAGTTAAAATTAATTTTAATTAAGTAAAATTAAAAATCTGGTACCTCAGTACCATTAGAAATCTGTAATCATAAATCCTAGTCACAATAATGTAACTTCAAGTACTCGATAGCCACAGGTAGTTATGCACTGGACAGCACAGATATAGAACATTTCCATCATTGCAGAAAGCTCGAGTTCATGGTGCTGATCTAGAGCAGGACTTGGCAAACTACAGCCTGTGGGCCAAATCAGGCTCTTTCCTATTTTTGTATAGCCTATGGATGTGGAAACAGGTCCACCCTGCCACACTTGTCAATGCTGGGTCACACACAGCTAGAGGCCCTCACTGACCAACTGGCCAAGTGGCTTTCAGTGCAGAGATAAGGAAACAGAGTCCAGAGAGGGGAGGTGACTAGCCTGAGCTCACAGAGCTGTCTAGGAGAAGGCTTCTTATATTCCACTGGGTCTCCTTTTCTCTCCCTCAACGGTGGGTAAAGCCTGGGGGCCTATGCCACCTCCCACTAGCCTGAGAAGTTTCTATGCTCTCCCCACTCCAGTCCTCCAGATTCCCAGGAACAACGTCAGGTTTAGAAGTGGGAAACCTACTCCTGCCCCAGTGACCAGGAAGCCTTCCCATCCACAAAGATACTGATCTTGTCCAGGGTAAGGCTCTGTAGCTGGGTACCATTCTGCGTCAGTCACAGGAATTCCTCACAGATGGCAACTCTGTCCAGTCTCCACATCAATGGTGAGAAGTTACACAGACGGTCCCCCAGTGTGGTTACTGTGGGGACAGAGCTAGAAGGGCGCAAGGGATGCACAAGGGTGTCTGGAATTCTACCCTGATTCTAGATCCTGTTCAAGAGAACTTTCTGTAAGGATGTGAACATTTGTCTGCCCTACCCAATACAGTCATTATTAGTCCTATATTGTTATTGAGAAGTTAAAATGTGCCTACTGGGCATGGACAAGGAGCTAAATTTCTCATGCACTTTAATTTAATGTAATTGATTTATAAATAAGTAGTCACAGGGAAATGTTGGAGAAAGGATTTCTGAAAATCCAAAAAAAAAAAAAAAAAGAGAAGACTGGTCAAAATGGTCAAAATCAATATTTTCAGAAGTCTAGAAATGAACCAAAGGCTTACAGCAATCTGAGGACTGTTTTGTTAAGAAAAACTTGATTCTTTTTTTTTTTTAAAGATTTTATTTTTTCCTTTTTCTCCCCAAAGCCCCCCGGTACATAGTTGTGTATTCTTCGTTGTGGGTTCTTCTAGTTGTGGCATGTGGAACGCCGCCTCAGCGTGGTCTGATGAGCAGTGCCATGTCCGCGCCCAGGATTCGAACCAACGAAACACTGGGCCGCCTGCAGCGGAGCACGCGAACTTAACTACTCCGCCACGGGGCCAGCCCCAAGAAAAACTTGATTCTTGGTGAAGCGAGTAAGCTCTGTGGCATTATAACGTGCACTATTCCCATCCTGACCTCACAGTATTCTCAATAACTTTGAAAACCATCAGTCGCAGAACCATGGTCTCTCTGAAAACCAACGCCTTAGCAGCCATAATGGATTTGGAGCTCCCAAAAGACCCATCCCCACTGAACTGTCACTATTTGACCTGTCTGGCAGCTCCTTGAGAAAGCCTCACTCTCAGGGCTTCTCTTTAGTTGACTCAGAGCTTGCTCAGTGAGGAAAGCTTTAGCCCAGAGCACTTGAAGAAAAAACATCAGTGGTAAGTGTTTTACATTTCAGAGGCCTGAGTGAGCTATACCAGTTGAGGCAGGTAAGAGGTGAGCAGAAGCATAAAAGAAAAATTGTGGGAATGAAATGTCCATAGGGGGCTTTGGAAAGCTCCAGTGGATTTGTGGTTATCTAGAAGGCTGTAAGTGTGCAGGGCTCTGTGCATAACCAGGAAAGACTTGAGAAGGTCTTAATCCCTCACCTTTAGCTGAAAGTTTGGTTTATCTGAAAAATTGATTAATGTAATATGCCATATTAATAGAGTAAAGGACATATACCACATAATCTCAATACACACATGGAATATAGGTTTCACAAAATACAAATCCTTCAGGATTAAAAAAGAAATCACTCAACACATTAGGAATAGAAGGAAATTTTCTCAACCTGATAAATATCATCCTTGGAAAGCCCACAGCTAACAACATACTCAATGGTGAAAGACTGAAAATTTCCCCCTAAGACCAGGGACAAGACTGCAAGGTCTGCCCTCATCTCATGTGGCAACCACATTGTACTAGAGGTTCTAATGAGGGCAGTTAGGCAAGAAAGGGAAATAAAAGGCATCCAGGTTGGAAAGGAAGGTGTAAAACTATTTCCTTTTGCAGATGACATATCGTATATAGGAAATCCTAAGAGATAAGCAGATGAACACACGGTATGTGAACCCTATCCCAACAGGTGTATAAAAACTTAAATTGCCTCATGTGGTTAGTGGATACACTACTGAACAGCACAGTTAGACTGCTGGATCCTAAGTCAACTGGTTCTAGGCCCCCATCTTCCATGAAACTTGAGTAAGGCATGATTCCTACACACTATATTCCATGGCTCCCAGCACTAGGTACCTCCATGACTTCTGAGTTTACACAGGCTTCCTTGAGGTTCTAAACCTGTTGGGCTCACTGGTTTAGGAAGAAGCTGGATTTTAGGTAACAGTTCTATATTCCAAAGATTCTCTTCCGTAACAGCTGGAACTGAGAGACTATGGAATGGGAATACTTTTACAGAAGGAGAACTTCCCAGAGTCATTAGGTCCTGAGTTGAAACTCAACTGAATGCTAAAACTTGACAGTCAGAAAAATAGCTCCTGCCACTGCTATTTCAGAAGAGCTGGTTGAGCTGAAAGACACAGCAATATTTCCGAGATCAGAATCCCAGGCTCCGTGGCCTCTGAGAGTTTTCAGCTACTGAATGAATTTCCCCATTTATTTTTTATTGTCTCAATGAACACTAGACCAGGTATGTGTACCAAAGGATGTCTTGTTCCAGGCTATGACTTAGCTATGTGGCCCTGGGCCAGCTATTGAAACTCTCAGTGCCTATTTCTTAATTTGTAAAACAGGAATAAGGACGTGTCTTCATGAATTGTTAAGAAAAGTCAAACTCTGACCACGCAGTGCCCAAAGGTCAGTCCTTACATGAGAACAGAGTGGCCAAGCAACTCCATTCTCACCGCATCCTTAATCTCTTGTTCTATTGGTGTTTGGTGGTGCTTGGCTGGGTTATGTCCTGGGAATAGAGTAGGTTGGTGACAGTGAAATTCAGCTGGAAATGCTGGGGACTGGGATCGCTTCTTGGCTTGTCTGTCAGTAGCTGAAATGGTGCCTCCACTCCTAGAATAAACAGAAAGTATAAAACTCCTCGATCAGGAGACGATTTTAACAAAGACGTCATTCCAGCCAGGTCCACTTATTCCTGGCAACATGACCTGAGCTGGGTTTTTAAGGGTGGGCTGCAGAAGACCCTTCATCTCCCTGCCCACATTGAATCCATTCATATGTCTACCTGTCCAACTCTCAACCAAGAATTATGAGAGTTCACTAGGATGGGGGAAGAGGAGATTGGGCCTCTTGGGGGGCATAGTCAACAAGTGCAGTTGCTGATCATCCCAGTGGGCATCTGTCACATACCTTTTCTGACCTAGGTTCCTACTGGGGCTTTCTGCCTCTGGTCGTCTTCCCCCTCCCAATCCACTCTCCAAACATCACCTAGAAGATGAGCTTTCTAAAGCAGGACTCTGAATGTGTAGTGTCCCCCCATGAACCATTCCAGTGCCCAAAGACCCTGCCCACATCTTTAGCCTCAACTGTCACCTCTCCTGTGTCAAACTGTATGGTTCAGCCTCACTAAACTTCTAACAGCTTCCCCAAATATGCCCTGATCTTTCTCTCTAGGTGATAGACACATGCAGCACCACTCCCCATCTCTTCCCCCTTTCTAGGTCCTGTTCCCCATCACATCTCTGTTTCCTCATCACTTCCTCAGAAAACTTTTCAAGACATGGCTGTGTGTCCCTCCTTGAGGTTCCCACAGGCTCTTGAAATTCTCTGATTATAGCAATCATCAAAATGTACCATCAGTGCCTATTTACTCCCCTTAAGTATTTGTTGAATAAATGAATGAGAATGAAACAATGCATGACTAATAACTAAGGGGCCTAAGAAGTCAACTCAGGATCCTTCACGTTTTGAGTTGGAAAAACTGATGTGTAATAATAACCATTCCCTTGGGTGCAGTTACTTGACGTCGTCTCCCTGCCTCCTGTTGGATGGCACACTTCCATGGGTATCTAGATAGACCCCCTTTCACCTCCAGAGCCTCCATCCATTACATTGCTACTGAGAAAACCCATCCTTCCTCACAGCCCCATCTCTTCGAGCCATGAAACCAGACCCCATCTAGCACCTGTCACGTGCACATCAACCACCAGTTAAGTTGCACCCAGGCAGTGGGATGAGACATTCAGGATGTTGTCTAAAAGCACTTGCTTCACCATGAGGTGGTCCACATTGGAGGAGAACAGTGCCTGGATGGTGACCAACATGTAGTCCACACTAGAGACAGAGACCAAGGGAACTCCTGAGGTCCTGCTTTATACAGTCAGAGACCTAGGGACAATCAGTGCAGGGTTATCTGGCTGTCTCTTCTCCCAGGCTAGGAAAGAGACCCTGACCAGAAAGAAAAGGCTTCCTGGATTTGGGAATAGAAGCAGTAACAGTGACAATAATGAACACCTACTGAGCACTTCTGAGAAGTGACTTACACATTCTCTCACCATTACTGTGGTGGAAAGTATTATTATAATTATCCCCATGTTAAAGACAAAGGAACTGAAGTTTAGAAAGATTCAAAGATAGCGCTGTGTCCCATGATCCCCCTCTTCCCCTGTGTGGATGTCCTAGTTTCTCCACCCATCCCTCAGAGACCTGGATTCAAACCCATGTGCACTTCTTGGCCCGTTTGCTTCACTTCTCTGAGCCTCAGTTGCCCCATCTAAACAACAGGAATGTTCATTTTATCCACTTCATGGAGGTTTCTATGGGATTTAAATGAGGTGATCATGAATGAAAGTGCTCAGCAGGGAGCTTGGCCATGGTCAATGTCATTATTGGGCTGATATTTGCCAAAAGTGCCAGGAAGAGTTGAAGGAGGTAGATGTTGGGGCTTAATGCTTTTCCCACCCGTGAGACCTATGGAACGAGACGGCAGGATTAGGGATGTAGGGGAGAATGGGAAGCATGTCAGTGACTTCCAGATCAAGGATGAGCCACAGGAGCACATCAGAGACACCAGCAACTGGCCCAGCCAAAGTTTCCAATCTCTTCAACTTACATCAAGTCAGGGAGTGTGATACTTCCAGCTTTGCTTTTTGTTCTCAGGATTCCCTTGGCTGTTTGGAATCTTGTTGTGCCATATAAATTTTAGGATTGTTTGTTCTATTTCAGTGACAAGTGTCATTGGAACTATGATGGAGATGGCATTGAATCTGTAGATTGCTTTAGGGAGTATGGACATTCTAGCTGTGTTAATTATCCCAATCCAAGAGCATGGAATACCATTCCATTTCTTTCTGTCTCCTTCTATTTCTCTGAACAATGTTTTATCATTTTCAGTATAAAATTCTTTTACCTCTTTGGTTCAGTTTCTTCCCAAGCATTTTATTCTTTCTGCTGCAATTGTAAATGGGATTTATTTCTTAATTTCTCTTTCTGCTACTTCCTTGTTAGTGTTTAAAAACGCAACTGATTTCTGCAAGTTAACTTTGTATCCTACAACTTTACCATATTCATTTCTTATTTATTTATTTGTTTTATTCATTCATTCATTCATTATTGTGGTAACATTGGTTTACACCGTTATGTAAATTTGAGGTGTAAATCAGTATATTTCGATTTCTGTGTAGAGTATATCATGCTCACCACCCAAAGCCCAATCACAATCCATCACCATACACATGTGCCTCATCACTCCCTTCACCATCCTTCCTCCCTCCTTACCCTCTGGTGACCACAAATCTAATCTCTGTCTCTATGTGTTTGTTTATTGTTGTTTATTTATGAATGAGATCATGCAATATTTGACTTCCACACTATGACTTATTTCACTTAGCACAGTGGACCCTCAAGTTCCATCCATGTTGTCACAAAATGGCCAGATTTCATCCTTCTTTATGGTGAACAGTATTCCATTGTGTATATATACCACATCTCCTTTTTTCTATTTTAAAGATTTTATTTTTCCTTTTTCTCTGCAAAACCCCCAGGTACATAGTCGTGCAGTTTTAGTTGTGTGTCCGTCTAGTTGTATACCACATCTTCTTTACTTATTGGCCCTTGATGGGAACCTTGTTTGCTTCAAAGTCTTGGCTAGTGTGAATGATGCTGCCATGAACATAGGGGCGCATACATATTGACATGTTCATGTTTTCATCTTCTTTGGGTAAATACCCTTTGTTGGAATAGCTGGATCGTATGGTAGTTCTAGTCATAATTATTTTGAGAAATCTCCAAAGTTTTTCCATAGTGGCTGCACCAGTTTGCACTCCCACCGGCTGTGTATGAGAGTTCTCTTTTCTCCACATCTTCTCCAACACTTATTTCCTGTCTTGCTAATTATAGCCATTCTGACGGGCATGAGGTGATATCTCATCATAGTTTTCATTTGCATTTCCCTGATAATTAGTCACGTTGAACATCTTTTCATGTGCCTGTTGGCCATGTGTATATCTTCTTTGGAGAAATGTCTTTTGCCCATTTTTTTATTGGGCTTTTCAATTTTTTCTAGTTGATATGTATGAGTTCTTTATAGATTTTGGATATTAACCTCTTATCAGATATATGGCTTGCCAATATATTCTACAGATTGTTAGGTGGTCTTTTTGTTTTGTTGGTGGTTTCCTTTGCTGTGCAGAAGCTTTTTAGTTTGATGTAGTCCCATCTATTTATTTTATTTTTTCACTGTTTCTCTTACCCAGTCAGACATAGTACTTGAAAATATACTGCTAAGTCTGATGTCAAATACAGTACTGCTTTTATTTTCTTCTAGAATTTTCATGATTTCAGGTTTTACATTCAAATCTATAGTCCATTTTGAGTTAATTTTTGTGTACGGTGTGAGACAATCGTCTACTTTCATTCTTTTGCAAGTGACTCTCCAGTTTTCCCACACCATTTATTGAAGAGGCTTTCCTTTGTCAATTGTATGTTCTTTGCTCCCTTGTGAAAAACTAGCTGTCCATAGATGTGTGGGCTTATTTCTGCCCTCGTGATTCTGCTCCATTGATCTGTGTGTCTGCTTTTGTGCCAGTATAGTGCTGTTTTGATTACTATAGCTCTGTAGTATATTTTGTAATCAGGGAGTGTGATATCTCCAGCTTTGTTCTTTTTTCTCAGGATTCCTTTGGCTCTTTGGGGTCTCTTGTGCCATATAAATTTTAGGATTCTTTGTTCTATTTCTGTGAGAAATGTGATTGGAACTTTGGTAGGGACTGCATTGAACCTGTAGATTGTTTTAAGACGTATGGACATTTTAACTATGTTAATTCCTCCAATCCAAGAGCGTGGAATATCATTCCATTTCTTTGCGTCTTCCATTTCTTTCAACAATGTTTTACGATTTTGAATGCAAAGTTCTTTCATCTCATTAGAGAAGTTTCTTCCCAGGTGGCTTATTCTTTTTGCTGCAATTGTAAATGGGATTGCATTTGCAATTTCTCTTTCAGCAAATTCCTTGTTATTGTATAGAAACCCAACATATGTCTTCATGTTGATTTGCATCCTGCAACTTTACCATATTCCTTCCTTTTTTATTTATTTGTTGCAGTAACATTGGTTTATAACATTATATAAATTTCAAGTGTACATGATTATCCTTCGATTTTGGTGTAATTTACATCATATTCACCACCCAAAGGCTAATTACAATGAATCACCATACCCAAGTGTGTAATTACCCCATTTACCCTCCTGCCTCCCTCCTAACCTCTGGTAAGGACCAATCCAATCTCTGTCTCTATGTCTTTGTTCTCGTTTTTATCTTCTATATAGGAATGAGATCATATGGTATTTGACTTTCTCATTGTGACTTATTTCACTTAGCATAATACCCTCAAGTTCCATCCATGTTGTCACAAATGGCCAGATTTCATTCTCTTTCATGGCTGAGTAGTATTCCATTGTGTATATATACCACCTCTTCTCTATCCATTCGTCTCTGTTTTTTTATTTTGAGGAAGATTAGCCCTGAGCTAACATCTGCCATCAATCCTCCTCTTTTTGCTGAGGAAGACTGGCCCTGAGCTAACATCCATCCCCATCTTCCTCTACTTTGTATGTGGGATGCCTACCACAGCATGGCTTGCCAAGCAGTGCCATGTCCACACCTGGGATCCTATCTGGTGAACCCCAGGCCACCAAAGCGGAACGTGTGAACTTCACTGCTGTGCCACTGGGCTGGCCCCCATTCATCTCTTAACAGGCACCTAAATGCTTCCAAGTTTTGGCTACTCTGAATGAAGCTGCCGTGAACATAAGGGTGAATATGTCTTTACCTATTCATGTTCTTTGCAAAAATACCCAGCAGTGGACTAGCTGGATCATACTGAACTACTATACTTAATTTTTTGAGGAATCTCTATAATGTTTTCCATAGTGGCTGCACTCCCACCAGCTGGATATAAGAGTTCCCTTTTCTCCAGATCCTCCCCAATACTTCTTATTTCCTTTTTTGTTAATTATAGCCATTCTGATGGGCATAAGTTGATATCTCATGATAGTTTTCATTTGCATTTCCCTGATAATTAGTGATGGTGAACATGTTTTCTTGTGCTTGCTGGCCATCTGTATATCTTCATTGGAGAAATGTCTTTTGCCCATTTTTGAGTTGGGTTTTTAGTTTATTTGTTGTTGAGATGTATGAGTTCTTTATATATTTTGGATATTAACTGCTCATACCGTATATGTGATAAGCATGAGTTTGAAAGTATCTTCTCCCAATTTTAAGGTTGACTTTTCATTTTGTTGATGGTTTCCTTTCCTGTACAGAAGCTTTTTCGTTTGATGTACTCTCATTTGTTTATGTTTTCTTTTGTTTCCCTTGCCTGGTCAGACATGGTGTTTGAAAATACACTGCTAAGATCGATGTTGAAGAGGATAGTGCCTATGTTTTCCTCTCGAAGTGTTATGGTTTCAGGTCTTATATTCAAGTCCTTTAATCCATTTTGAGTTAATTTTTGTGTATGATGTAAGATAATGGTCTTTCATCCTTTTGAAGGTGGCTGTCCAGTTTTCCCCATACCATTGATTGAAGAGGCTTTCCTTTGTCCATTGTCTGTTCTTTGCTCCCTAGTTAAGAATTAGCTGTCCATAGATGTGTGGGTTTATTTACCTTGCTCTCAATTCTGTTCCATTGATCTGTGTGTCTCTTTTTGTGCCACTACAGTGCTGTTTTGATTACTATAGCTTTGTAGTATATTTTGAAATCAGAGAGTGTGGTACCTCCAGCTTTGTTATTTTATTCTCAGGATTCCCTTTTTTACCAAACCAATGTGGGTTTGTTCCTGGTGAGTTAAATCAGGCTCTCCATCAGAAGTATTTATCTCACAAATTAAGGTACATTTGCAGCAAATAGGTGACTATGAAGAATCATCTCCCAAGTCATGGCCTCCCTGAACAAAGGGAAGAAGGGACATTTATTTCAGATAAGAAGTGAATAGTTAAAAGGGAGAGATGGGTATTTCCTTGCACAGGCTCAGTTTGAAAACATGCTTCCACATACACTGTAGGTTATGGTAATAAGGCCTAAGCTCCTCCTGGAGAGATCTTAGCGTTAAAAATAAGGCAAAGGTCATAGGCATTTCTTTTGTGATGAGGCTTGGTCTGATTCAGGGAGCTTGGTGATTGCATCTCCTTAACATAAGGAAAAGTAACAACTTGGAGAAACAGTTAAAATATCCATACCCACCCTTGAGTTTCTCAGGGTAACTAGTCGGTGACACAAATCCCTCCTCTGGTTTTATCCTGCACCTTGTTCTTGAGGGGCACAGGTCGAAGCTCCATGTTCTGTGACTGCTGAGCATGGGCCTTATCACAGGGAGCAAAAGAGGAGCTGAATTTCCAGCTACTCTCAAATAGGTTTGTGGCTCACCACAGGCATAGCCCCAAGTTGTTCACAACAACCACCTGCAATTTTATACCCTCAATGTGTTTAGTATATGTTTAGAATCTGGGCATACTTGCCCCCGATTCCACCAGTTCTTTATAATCTGGTTACTGAGTTATCTATCCTTCTCTGATGGACCTAATCTTGCTGCCTAGGAACATGCCACCTCCTTAGAAGCATACCATCCCTAATTGGTGTGGGGTTGGTTAGGATCCAGGGAAGAGCCTGGGGTGAGTAGGGAGTCATTACTAATCTGTATAGTGTCACCAAAACGAGAGTTTCAAAACAGAGAGGGGTTTCCAGGAAAACTCCGAGTCATCAAGTGTCTGTGATGACCTCTCTTGGTGTTCAGGCGTGGGTGCATTTTTAACTCCTGTGTGGTGGATCCAAGGGGCGACTCCTTAGTTTAGGGAAGAGTGTGTGGTTAGTAACACCAAGCAAGACTCTACCCAAATAGGATTTAGCTCATCTTGGGACAACCCACTGTTTTAAGGAAGACCCAATCTCCTGGCTCATATGGGTGGAGTTTGACCTCCATGGACAAGGAAGTCAGAAGTTTCCATATTTATTGAGTACTTCTACCACCTGCTTCAGTTTGGTTATGTGTTTGATTGCCATGGAAACCTCTTTGTCTGGGTTTGTAGTGAATCTGAGTCTTTAGAGAACAGTCTCCCATAGGTGATTTCCAAGGAGCTAAGCTTCAGTTTGCCTTTTGAAACTGCCCTTATCTGAGTGAGGGCTATTGGCAGTAATTTAGCCTATTTTCCTGCATCTCTTGGCCCAGTTTTGCTAATGTTTTCTTTAAAGTTTGATTGGCCCACTCAACTTTTCCAGAAGTTGTGGTCTCTTTGCAGCATGTAGCCCTCCGTTTAATTTTTAAAACTCTGGCTACTTTGGAGGTTATTTTTCATATAAAAGTTGGCCTGTTGTCACTCTGAATTGATCTAGGCGACCCCAAATGGGCAATTATTTCTTTTAACACTTTTATTACCACATTCACACTTTTTGACCTACAAGGAAGGGCTTCAATGCATCCAGTGAATTTATCCACAAACACCAAGAAGAATTTGTACCCTCCAGGGGCCATGGACGTAACAGTAAAATCAACATGCCAGTCTTCCCCCACTAAAGTTCCCCCAATTTACATTGCTTTGGCCAGGGGAGGTACAGGAGGTCTGGTTTATGCATTATTCTTCTGGCAATAAATGCACTGTCCAGTTATTGTTTTCAATAAGTTCTTTTATACCTGGGGTGCTTATGACCTTTTTCAGCCATAGGTATATAAGGTTTCTTTTCCATAATGGGTAGAATCATGAGCACTCTTAAGGAGCCCTCAAGCTGTTTGGGCACCCAAATCTTCCCTCATGGGTTCATCATCCAGCTCTTGACTATTGGGGACCACAGGTAACCCTGTGTAGTGGTTTCCCTTACTTCGTCAGGGGAATTTATACTGGTGTAAATTCATAGAAGGGTAGAGTGGGAATTAATGATAA
Source organism: Equus caballus (assembly GCF_041296265.1). Taxonomy (NCBI): domain Eukaryota; kingdom Metazoa; phylum Chordata; class Mammalia; order Perissodactyla; family Equidae; genus Equus; species Equus caballus. The sequence goes on from NC_091691.1 coordinate 32,617,383, forward strand.
TTGGAGAAGCTCTCCTGATATAGCAGCCCTTTTTGCAGCTGCATCTGCCAAATCATTCCCCTTTATATGCTCTGATTCCCCACTTTGATGGCCTTTACAATGGCCACAGATACTTCTTTGGGGCCGTGCACCAGAGGATCTCTGGCTCACGTCTAATATCTTTTACTGCTGCCATTACAAAGTCCTCTTTCTTTGCAAATGGCTCCATGGGCATGAATTACACAGAAAGCATATTTAGGGCCTGTGTATATTGTTATTGTTTTTTCTAGTCCCAATTCCAAAGCTCTGATTCATGCAATTATTTCTGCCTTTTGGACCCAGGTGACCGATGTCAGCCCCTTGGCTTCTATGGTTGCATGCAGAGACACTACTCCATAACCTGCTCTTCCTTATCTGTTACTCATGAAGGTGCTCCCATCTACAAATCATACTTCCTCTGCATTAGGCGATGGTTCACCCTGGAGATCTCTGTGGCTAGAGTAAACCTGATCAATCACTTCTGGGCAAGCATGGGTAATAGGCCCCTGGAATCAGGGAGCAGCGTAGCTTGGTTTAAGGTATGACAAGGTTTTAAGAAATCCAAGGGGACCCTAACAGCATAGCTTGATATTGTAGTATTCTATACTTGGATAGCCAAAGATGTCCTTTAGTCTCTAGTGACAAATAAAAATGGCAAGCAATAGGATATATTGGAGTATATGAGGAAACCATTTGGTATAAACCTAATTCGGCCTGACTTTGTTTTTCCAAAAGGGCCTGACTGTGGCCATTGAGCATGCATTGTATATCTGCTTAGACATTTTGAGATAAAGGTGCATCTTCCAACCCCCTCCCAATGTTGGCATCTCCTTAAAGATTAAGCATCTTTCTTTAGGCTGGGAACTGCAGCACTAATCTGTGACCACCCAGCTCGAGGCAATGGACCTGCCACCCTGCGGGGTTCACTGAGACAGCAGGCCTATCTGCTGCTTCCATCAGTCACTGTGCTGACAGAGCAGCCTTGTGACTATTGTAAGGGACATTTCAATCATACGTGAAACATACTCTTTGAGGGTATATAACCATCCTGTATACCCCCACTTCTTTGGAGTGCTCTGTTCCTTTGTGGAAAGACTCTCCTGGGTTATAATCCTCAGATTTAAGCTCAGAATAAACTCACCCAAATTTTCATTTATAGATTGGTTATGGATTATTTTTGTCGACATCAGTAGGCTAGAGACTTGATGGGGGTTCCACATCAGTCAAAGTTTGCCCCATCATCACTTTTTCTGCATTCTTGATTAATAGGCAGATGGCAGCTACAGTTCTCAAGCATGGGAGTCATCAATTTGCCACAGTAATAGGCTACCACGCCTTTAGGGGTTCTCAGCATTTGGGTTAGCACTCCTGTAGCTACTCCCTGTTTGTCACAGACACATAGGTCAAATGTTTTGTTCAGGTCTGGTAAGGCCAGTGTAGGTGCTTCCATTAGCAAGTTTTAAGCTTATTGAAAGTTTGGTGACATAGCTTATCCCATTCAAAGGGGTCTATTTCTGGCCCTGGTAGTTTATCCTAGAGAGGCTTAGCAATTAATCCAAAGTTAGGGATCTAAATGCAGCAAAAGCCAGCCATCCCTAAGAATCCTCAGAGCTGCCTATAAGTTTTTGGTGAAGCAAGTTGACGTATTACCATTTTCCTCTCTAGGGGAAGGCTGTGTTGTCCCCTTGAAATGATGAACCCCGAGTACTTTACAGTCTCTGGAGATATTTGTGCCTTCCCTTTAGACACTTTATATCCCTTACTGGCTAAGAAGTTTAACATTTTAACTCAATTTTGACACTACCTGGGGATAGAATCAGATCCCACAGGTTAAGAGTTCAGTCCCACAGGATTACCTTTTCCCTCCCACTTTAGATGCCAATTGCAAGTTCAGGTTGTCACCTGTGCTTCTGACCAACCAGCCACAGAGCAGATGTTCCCACAGCCCCCTCATTGTGTTTGATTATTTTGATAGAGCGGCTCACAGAACTCAGGAAATCATTTTACTTAGCAGCCAGATGGAAGAGATGCATAGAGTAAAATACATGGGGCAGGGCTGTGGAGATCCCAGACCCTCTCTGGGCATGCCACTCTCCCCAAATCTCCCTGGGTGTTTACCAACCCAGAAGCTCTCTGAAGCCCATCCCTTTAGGTTTTAATGGAACCCCCCCACATATGCACCGTTGATTATGTCATTGGCCTTTGGCAATGGAACTCAATCTTCAGCCTCTCTCCTCACCCTGGACTTGTGGAGAGGGGGATGGGGCTGAAAATTCCAACCCCGCATCACACAATAGGTTTCCCTATTTTCCCACACACCAGCCCCCACCCTTAGGGGTTTTCCAAATGTCACCTTATTAGCATAAATGCAGGTGTGGTTGAAAGGGCCTTGTTAGGAATAACAAAAAACACCTCTTTCCCCTTTAATGCTCTGGAGTTATTTTAGGAACTGAGGACTAAAGTAATTATTATAACAAAATATGCTTCTATGGCTCCTATATGGGAAATTACAAAAGTTTTTGGAGCACTGTCCCAGAAACAAAATGAAGATATTTATTATTATAAATACAGTACTGTACAGCATTGACAGCACTACAGTCTTGAACAAATCTACATTCCCCAATTCTAAAAACGTATTGATCATAAGAAAGATTCATCTTTATGGCTTCTGGTTTTGAGGGGTATTGTTTTACCCAGGGCCAGCAATCTACCTGCTTCAGTTTTGCCTTAACTGAGATGGCACTGGCTGCTCACTCCACCTGTCCTTGTGACTATAATTCTGAGTTAGCTCAACTTAAAACATTTAGGGGAATCTCTTCCGTCTCAGGTGCTGGTGTATCCTGTAATAAGGCCATAAGGTCAACTCCCCAACTTTTTGGGCCTTGGATCTCTACTTTATCTTTTTCCCAGCTTATTGAGGCCCCTAACTTAGATAGCCTGTCCCTCCCTAGAGGGGGAAAGAACATTTTGGTACATACAGAAAGAAACACTTAAGTATTTTTTTATCCTGTTTCATAGGTCAAGGGGCTCCAGAAAACATTTGTTCTCTCTGATGCGGGGTCGGTGAGCTGAGGAGTCGAAAGAAAGATTTCATGGACTCTCAAGATCTGGCAGTAGTGCTCTTTTATTTAGAGAATAGTGTGGAATAACATGGGGACAGGACCCATGGGCAGTCAGAGCTCCTGCTGCTGCCCTGAGTTGAGGGTTAGGGCTAATTTTATAAGCATGGGTATGTGACTTATTTTTACTGGTAAAAGAAAAGGCGATGTAAAAAGTCATTAAATGATTTCAGTGCAGATGGGGTCCGGTTATTGTGCGGTCATATAACTTTAGATACGAATCTGGCCCTTTAGATAGATTGGCATGCAGGTGAGGATGCCCTGGGCCTCTCTCCCTGGGGCAGTCCTAATTCATACCATCAAAAAAGTCCACTGGGTCACATAGTTTGGCATGTCGGCCAGGTCACCTTGGGCTCCTCTAGCTGGGGCAGCCTTAATCCACATCAGTATCATAGAGGCTTTGATTTACATATGAAGAAGGAACACTCAGGCAGAACTCGGTGTGCCAGTGGCTGTTAAGGAGCATCATCTGTTCAGACTTTTAAAACTTTCCCCTCCAGCTGGGACAGAATATCCATGATATCTGCTCAAGGAAAGAAGAGTGTGGAGAACATGTGGTGTTGGTAGATTTTTAGGATCATCCTGAAAAGTGACTGCAATTTTTGCAGGTCACGGCAAACTGGCAGTCTCGGACTCACAGGGAAAGAAAGAAGGCCTTGCTGGACACAGCTGGCCAACAGCAGGTAAGGAACATCTTCCTTTTGAGTTTTAAAACCTTTTCCCCACAGTCAGGACAGACCATCTACACCATCCATTCAATGAGGAGACACTGCAGGCAAAAACTCTTGCTTGCAGCTCTTTAGGACCATCTTGAAAAATGAGTTTCCAAACTTTGCAGTTCGCTTCGTCCAGACAGGGGCTCTTTCACATAGGAAGGCGGCCTCACTGAATGCAGCGTCGCATTAGGTGGAAAGGAACATCTTCCATGCAGCGACATTGGACTTTACAGCAGTGACAAGATATCCGTGACATCCGGTCCTTGAAAGAAGAGGGTAGACTAAAACTCTCCCTTTGAGCAGCTTAAGATCATCTAGAAAAGTGACTTTTCTAACTTTGCAGTTCACGGCACACTGAAAGGGGGTCTCTCCCACATAGAAAGAGAGAAGGCATTACTGAACACAGTTTGCCATGCCTCTAATGGAAAGATTTCCTTTCAGATTTTTAAATCTTTCCTCTCTAGCTAGGACAGGATGTCTGTACCATCCGTGACAGGAGAGACCTCTGTGTAGAATAACTCCTGCTTGCAGATGGGAAAGATCATCTTGAAACTGCCTTTTCAAAATCGCAGTTCACAGCTTACCGATAGAGACTCTGTCTCCTAGAAAGAGAGGTCTCGTGGAACCCGGCTTAACCTTTGGAGCTAAGGAAGATCTTCTTTGAGGCATTTTTATTTTTATTTATTTATTTATTTATTTATTTCATTATTTTTTTTAGAGATTTTTATTATTTACTTTTTCTCCCCAAAGCCCCCCGGTACATAGTTCTATATTCTTCGTTGTGGGTTCTTCTTGTTGTGGCATGTGGGACGCTGCCTCAGCGTGGTCTGATGAGCAGTGTCATGTCCGCGCCCAGGATTCGAACCAACGAAACACTGGGCTGCCTGCAGCGGAGCGCGCAAACTTAACCACTCGGCCACAGGGCCAGTCTTTGAGGCCTTTTTTGACTTAGCAACAGGGTCAAAATATCTATGACATCCAATGCATGAGAGGAGAGTGTGACCTAAAACGCTTGCTTACAGCTCCCAAGGATCTCTTGAATTGGACTTTTCTAGCTTGGCAGTTCAGGGCATACGGACAGAGTCTCTCTGTCATGGAAAGAAATAAGTCCCTGCTGAATGAAATTTGACAGTAGGTGGTAATTCCTTTGTCACTTGCTCCCATGTTTTGTTGAATTCTTGTATAACACTCCCCCTGGGCTTTAACATCAGGCATAACACCTCCCTTGGTGTCTTTGCCTTCATTTGTGATACTACCCCTGGCATCTCTGACTTCATGTTTAACACTCCAGCAGTCGTCTCTGACTTCATTTGCCACTCTACCTCTGGTTTCTTTGCCTTCCTTTGTAACAGTCCCCTGGGTGTGTGTCTTCATGTGTCACATTCCCCCTGGCATCTCAGAGTCTGTGTGTAGTATTCACCATTGTATCTCTGACTTCCAGGATAACACTCCCCCTGGGTCTTTCACTAGTGGATAACTCTCCTCTGTGGCTTCTCTGGCTTAGTGTTTAACAGTCCCCCTGTTGTCTCTGACTTTATGTGACACTCTTCTCACGGTGTCCCAGGCTTCTTGCATCACACTCACCCTGGCTTCTCTAACTTCATTCATAACTCTCCCACTGGTGACTCTGGGTTCGTGTGTAACACTCCATGTGCCCTCTCTGGAATCGTGTGTAACACTGCCCTGTTATCTATGAATTTGTGTGAAACAATCCGAGTGACTTCACTGATGTTGTGTGTCACTCTCCCCTGTTGTCTTCGTTTCACGTGTTTCTCTCCCATTGGTATCTTTGACTTTGTGTGTCACACTCCCCCATCGTCTCTGATGTCATGTGTAGCACTCCACTTGGCGTTTCTTCCTTCATATGTAACACTCCCAGTGGTGTCTCTGACTTCGTGTGTCACACTCCTCCTAGTGTCACTGACTTCGTGGATCTCACTACCCCTGCTCTGTTTGATTTGTGTGTAATACACCCTGTAGCCACTCTGACTTCATGTGTCACTCTCCCACGTGTGTCTCTGAGTATGTGCATCACACTCCCTCTGCTGTCTATAAATTTGTGTATAACAGTCCCTCTGGCACCTCTGACTTCATTTGTAACATTCCCCCGGCACCTCTGACTTCAACTGTCACATACGAGCTTTTGCCTCTGACTTCATGTGTCATATTCCCCATGGCGTCTCTGCCTTCATGTGTAACACTCACTCTGTTGTCTCTGACTTCAGCTGTAACACTCCCCCTGGTCTCTCTGACTTCGCATGTAACACTCCTCCTGCCATGTTTGACTTTCCATGGCATCTCTAACTTCTTGTGTCCTGCGCAATTTGTCATGTCTGACAAATGTCCCACATCTCCTGTCGTCTCTGATTTTGTGTGTCACTCTTCTCATGGATTCCTTGAATTCACTTGTAACACTGCTCCTGGCATCTCTGACATCATGTGTAGCTCTCCCCCTTGGTGTCTCTGAATTTGTGTCTCACAATCCCCCTTGTCTCAGACTTTGCTCATAACACTCCCCCTGGTATCATTGTTTTCATGCAGAACACCCCCCTGTGGCTTCTCTGACTTCGTGTGTCACACTCCCCCAGCCGTCTTTGGATTCGGGTGTCACTAACTCCCTGTCGTCTCTGACTTCATGCATCACAATCACCCTGTGTTCAGTGTGTTTGTATATCACAAGCTACCTGGTGTTTCTTTCTGTCTATGTAACACTCCCCCTGGCATCCTTGACATCATGTGTGACACTCCAAGTGGCATCTGTTACATTCTGTGTAACACTGATCATGGTGTCTGTCACTTCATGTGTTACACTCAGCATGGCATTTCTGCCTTCTAGTTTAACACTCCCCCATGTCATCTCAGACTTTGTGTGTCACAGTCTAAGTGGCGTCTCTGACATTGTGTGTCACACTCCACATGGCATTTTGGACTTTTTGTTTCACACTCGCCATGTTGTCTCTGATTTCATGTGTCACATTCTACCTGGCATCTCTGACATCATGTGTAACACTCCCCCCGGCGTATCTGACTTTGTGGGTTACACTAGTTGTGGTGTCTGTGATTTCATCAGTGATAATCCACCTGTCTTTTTTGACTTTGCATGTGACACTCATCTGGTGTCACTGACTTCATGCATAACACTCTCCCTGTTGTCTGTAAATTTGTGCACAACACTCATCCGTGGCATCTGTTATTTCCTGTGTGACAGTCCAACTGGTGACTCTGTCTTCATGTGTAACACTCCATGTGGCACCTCTGACTTCGTGTGTAACACTTGCACTCATGTCTCGAATTTTGTGTGTATAACACTCCAACACATGTCTTTGACTTCATGCACAACACTGCACCATGGCATCTCTGAATTAGTGTGTAACACTCCCCATGGCATCTGTGAGTTCATGTGTAATACTCCATCTGTTATCTCTTACTTTGTGTGTCACACAACCGGTGACATCAATGACTTCGTGTGTAACACTCACCTGGTCTCTCTGACTTCGTGTATAACACTCCAATTGTTATATCTGACTTCATATGTCAAACTCCACCTGCCATCTCTGACTTCATCTGTAACACACACTGTGGCATCTCTGACTTCATGTGTAACTCTCCTATGTGACGTCACTAAATTCATGTATGACAGTCCCCATGGCATCTCTGAAATCGTGTGTAACACTCGCCTTGGCTTCTGTGACTTAGTGTTTCACACTCCCTCGTCATCTCTGAATTCGTGCATAACACTCATTCTGTCGTCTCTGACATTGTGAGTCACGCTCCAACTGGTTTCTCTGACTTCATGTGTAACAGTCTCCCTGGTGCCTCTGACTTCGTGTGTCACATTCCCAGTGGCCTCTCGGACTTTGTGTGTAAACCTCCAAGTGCTGTCTTTGACTTCGTGTGTGACATTCCCCATGGTGTCTCTGACTTCGTGTGTAACACTCCCTTGGCCTCTCTGCCATCCAGTGTAACACTCACCATGATATCTCTGCCTTCATGTGCAACAATCCCTCATGGTGTCTCTGACTTCAGGCGCAAAACTCTCCCAGCTGTCAGTGACTTAGTGTGTAACACTCCACCTGACGTCTCTGACTTCTTGTGTCACAGTCTCACTGGCAACTCTGAATTCACATGTCGCGTTCCCCCGTTGTCTCTGACTTCCAGTGTAACGCTTCCCCTGTCATCAGTGACTTTGCGTGTCACACTCCAATTGGCGTCACTAACTTAGTGTGTCACACACTCCCTGGTGTCTCTGACATCCTGTGCAACACTACCCCTTGTGTGTCTGACTTCGTGTGTCACCCTCGCCCTGGTGTCTCAGACTGTGTGTAACACTCCCCCTGGTGTTTTCTACTTCGTTTGTAATACTCCCACTGGAGTTTCAGAAATCGTGTCTGACACTCACTGGGGTGTCTCTGACTTCCTTTGTCACACTCCACCTGGCATCCCTGAATTTGTGTATCACACCCTCAACATATTTGACTTCATGTCTAACACATCTGGTAGTTTCTCTGACTTCGTGTGTCACAGTCCCACTGTAATCTCTGAATTCTTGTGTCACACTGCCCTTGGAGTCTCAGACATCACGTAGAACACTCCCTATATCATCTCAGAGTTTGGGTGTAACACTCCCCCTGATGTCTGTGACATCGTTTGTAAGATTCCACGTGGCATCTCTGACTTTGTGTGTCACGGTCCCCTGGAGTCTCTGACTACATGTGTAACACTCCATGTGGCATTTCTGCCTTCCAGTGTAACACTCCTCCATGGCGTCTCAGACTTCTTGTGTAACACTAACACTGGCAGCTCTGATTTCGAGTGTCCAACAACTCCTGCTGTCTCTACTTTGACTGTAACACTCAAACTGTTGCGTCTCTGACTCCTTGTGTAACACTACCCCTGGTGACTCTGACTTCTTTTGTCACAATCTCCATGGCCTCTATGACTTCGTGTTTCATACTCACATGTAATCTTGACTTCATGTCTAACACTCCCCATGGTGATTCAGACTTCTTTTGTCACAATACCCATGGTGTCTCTTGCTTCGTTTGTCATATTTCACCTGGCATTGTTGATTTGGTGTGTAACATTCCCACTGGCGTCTCTGACTCCATGTGTCACACTACCCCTCACATCTCAGAATTAATGTGGTGCACATCCCACGCTGTGTAACACTCCCCCATGATGTCTTGGACTGCTTGTATAGCACTCCCACTGGCATCTCTGATTTCTTGTGTCACACTTCCCCTGCCGTCTATCACTTTGTGTGTCACACTCTCCCTGGCATCTCTGACTCCGTGGGTAACAATTTCCTTGGTATCTATGAGCTCGTGTGTTACACTTCCCCTTGCAAATCTGACTTTGTCTGTAACACTCCACCTGGCGTCTCTGACTTTGTGTGTCACAATCCCTCTGGCGTCTCTGACTTCTTGTATCACACTCCCCATGTCCTCTCGAATTTCTTGTGTAACACTCTGCGTGATGACTCTTCTTGTGTCACACTCCTCCTTCTTTCTGTGTCTTCATGTTTCACACATCTCATGTCGTCTCTGACTTTGTATGTATCACTCCCACTGTCATCCCTGACTACGTGTGTAACACTCCACATGGTGCTTCTACCTTCAGATGAAACATTCTCCTATGTTGTCTCGGACTTTGTGTGTAACTTTCCATGTGTCATCTCTGATTTTGTGTGTAACACTCTCCCTAGAGTCTGTGACATTGTGTTTAACACTCCACATGGCATCTTGATTTCTTGTGTAGCATTGCCTCTGTCGTCTCTGACTTCATTTGTCCCTCTACCCCTAGTTTCTTTAACTTTGTAACACTCCCCATGGCATCTCTGACTACGTTTGTCGCACTCTGACTGGCATCTCGGATGTCGTCTGGAACACTCTACGTGGTGTATCTGTCTTCATGTGTAACATTGCCCTTGTGTCTCTGACTTCGTGTGTCACACTACCCCTGGTGGCTCTGACTTCCTGTGTCTCACGCTCTAGTGTCTGTGATGTTGTGTGCAACACTCCCCCTGTTGTCTCTGACTTCATGTGTCATGCTCAAGCTTTCATCTCTGACTTCATATATCACACTCCACATGGTGTCTCTGAGTTCGTGTGTAACACTCCCCTGGCATCACTGACTTCGTGTGTCACAATTCCCCTGGTATCATGATTTTGTATATAACAATCCCTGTGCCATCTTTGACTTCATGTCACACTTCCCCTTGAATCTCTGAGGCTGTGTGTAATATACCCCATGACATCTCTTACTTCCTGTGTCACACTCCAACTGTGGTCTCTGACTTCTTGCACAAACTTCTGCTGATGTCTTCTACTTGGTGGGTAACATTTCCCTGTGGCTACTCAGGCTTTGTGTGTAACAGTCCCCCACTGTCTCTGACTTCATGCGACACTCTCCCTCTTGACTCTTGACTTCTTGCATCACACTCCCTCTGGCTTCTCTAACTTCGTTTGTAATGTTCCCATTGGCATCTCTGAGTTCATGTGTAACACCCAACCTGGCCTCTTTGACTTCGTGTGTCACAATTCCAGTGGTATCTATAACTTCACGTGTAACACTCCTCCTGGCGCCTCTGACTTTGTGTGTAACATTCAATGAGGCATTTCTTCCTTCTTGTATAACATTCCACCATTGCGTCTCTGTATTCCTGTGTTACACTCAGCACGGCATAATGGGTTTCGTGTGTGACATTCCCCATAGCACCTCTGACTTCGTGTATCACTCTTCCCCTGGTGTCTCTGACTTCGTGTGTCACACTCGCCCTTGTGTCTCTGACTTTGTTTCTAACACTCCCTGTGGCTGCTCTGAATTCGTGTGTCACACTGTGCCTGGCATCCCTAACGTCATGTATCACACTCCCCATGGTATTTCTGAGTTTGTTTGTAACACACCCAGTGGCATCTGTGACGTCCGTGTCACACTTCCTGTTTGGTCTCTGAGTTCATGCATCACACTACCCCCATCATCTCTGACATCGTGTGTCACACTTCATCTGGTGTTGCTGACTTCATGTGTAGCACTCCCCCTGTATTCTCGGACTTTGTGTGTCACACAAGCCCTGGCATCTCGGACTTTGTGTCTAACACTGCCCATGCCCTCTCTGACTCTGTGTGTAAAATGCCCCCTGTTTTCTTTGACTGTTTCTAACACTCCTAGTGGTGTCACTGACTTCGTGTGTCACAATCCTTCTAGTGTCTCTGCCTGCCTGTGTCACAACCTCTCTGGTATCTTTTAGTTCCTGTGTCAGACTACCTTGTTGTTTCTGAATTCGTTTCACACTCCCACTTCTTTCTCTGAGTGCATGTGTCACAGTCCCTCTGCCGTCTATTTCTTCATGTGTTACACTACCAATGGCGTCTCTGACTTTGTTTGTCACACTCCACATGGTGTCTCTGACTTTGTGTGTAACACTCCACATGGGTTTTCTTACTTTGTAACACACCACATATCTGTTTTCGTTTGTTACACTCCTCCTCGTGTCTATGATTTCATGTGTAACACCCCAATATTCCTTTCTGATTTCGTGTGTGATACTGCACCTGTTGTCTCTGGTTTCGTGTTTCACACTTCCCAAAGTATCTATGACTTCTTCCGTCACTCACACCCTGGTGTCTCTGACTTCCTGTGTAACTCTACCCCTGGCATTTCTGACTTTGTGTGTCACACTCACCCTGGCACATCAGACTTCATGTCTAACAATTCCCGTGTTGTTTCTGGGTTAGTGTGTAACACTCCTCCTGGCACCTCTGAATTCATCTGTAACAGTCAATTTGGCATCTCTGACTTCGTGTGTCACAATGCCTCTGGCATCTGTGACTTTGTGTGTCACACTCTCTGTGGCATCTCTGATATCCTGCTTTACTCTACCCATGGTCTTTCTGAATTCATGCATAACACTCCTCCTGGCATCTCCAACTTTGTGTGTAACACACAACTGTGGCATCTCAGACTTTGTGCATAAAACTCCCCCAGGCATCACTGACTTTGTATGTTACACTCTCCTGGCATCTCTGAATTCCTGTGTCGTAGTACCCCTGACTTCTCTGATTTCATGTGTAACACTCCCCATAGTGTTTGTGACATCATTTGTCACACTCTCCCTGGCATCACACAGACTTCATTTGTAACAATCTACATGGTGTCTCTGAGTTCTCATGTAACACTCCCCTGACATCTATGACTTCATATGTAATACTTCACCTGGCTTCACTGACTTCATGTGTCACAATCTTTCTGGCTTCTCTGACTTGATGTGTCACAACTCCTCTGGCGTCTCTGATTTTGGGTGTGACACTCCCCCTATTATCTATGACTTGGCGGGTAATACTGTATGTGGTGTCTCACATTGTGTGTAACACACCCCCGTGGCATCTCTGAATTTGTGAGTAATACTCCCAATGGTGTGTGAATTCATGTGTAACACCTCCCCTGGCATCAGTGAATTTGTAACACTCCCTGCTGCATCACTGTCTTAGAGCATTACAATCCCTGGTGTCTTTGACATTTCACATAACATTCTCCTGTGGTGTGTCTGAATGCATGGATCACACACCCCATGTCTTATCGGCCTTTGTGTGTCATAATCCCAGTGAAGTCTTTGACTCCGTCTGTCAAACACACACTGGTGTCTCTGACTTCATTTGTAACAGTCCATGTGGTGTCTCTGACATCCTGTGTAACTCTCCCCCTGGTGTCTCTTTGTGTGTAACACTCCAAGTGACATCTCTTAGATTACAACACTCCCCCTGGTGTCTCTGACGTTGTGTGTAACACTCCATGTGACATTTCTGACCTCCTGTGTAACACACATCCTGATCCTGCTTTCCTTTACTTCATGCATAGTACTCCTACTGATGTCTGTAAATTCATGTATCACACTCTCACTTGCGTCTCAGAATTCTTGTGTAACACTACCCTTGGCATCTCAGAGTTTGTGTGTCACATTCCACCTTGCATCTCAGACTTCATTTGTAACACTCCATGTGCTGTCTCTGACTTCATGAGTAACACTCCCCCTGGAATCTCTGACTTCATGTGTAAAACTTCCCCTGCTGTCTCTAAGTGTCTAACACTACAAGTTGCGTCTCTGACTTCGTGTATCATGCTCCCCCTGGTGTCCCTGACTTGTGTGACACTTCATGAGGCGTATCTGACTTCCTGTGTAACACTCACACTGGTATCTTTGATTTTGAGTTTAACACTTCACGTGGCATCTCTGAATTCATGTGCAACACACTCCCCCTTCTATCTCTGACTTGGTGCATCATGGTGCCCATGTGGTCTAAAACTTCATTGTGTAACAGTCCCGCTGGCATCTCTGACTTTGTGTCTATTTCTCCACCTGGCATCATTGAATTTGTGTGTAACATTCCCCATGGCTTCTCTGAATTTGAGGGCCACACTCGACCCGTTGTCTCTTACTTCGTGTGTCATACTCCCCATGGTGTTTCTGATTTCGTGTGCAACACTCTCGGTGGCATCTCTGACTTCGTGTACCACACACCCAATTGCGTCTCTGATTTCATGTGTCACACTCCCCCTGGTGTCTTTGACTTAATGTGTAACACCCACCATTGCACCTCTGATTTCACGTGCCACAATGCACCTGGGATCTCTAACTTTGTCTGTCACATTCCTACTGGCATCTCTGTGTTTGTGTGTACCTCTCCCCGTGTTGCCGCTGACTTCTTGTGTCGTGCTTCCCCTAGTGTCTCTGACTTTGTATGTCACACTTTCCCTGGCGTGTCTGACTTGATGTGTCACACTCCCCTTGGTATCTCTGACTTCCTGCATAACACTCCAACTGGTGTCTCTGAGTTTGTGCATAACACTCCCACTGGCTTCTCTTACTACAGGTGTAACACTCTCTCATGCTGTCTCTGATTTCATGTGTAACACTGCCCCTGGCATCTCTGATTCATGTGTAACACTCCCACTGACATCTCTGAATTCATGTGTCACATTCCCCTTTGCATCTTGGACTTTGTGTGCAACACTCTATGTTGTCTCTCTGCCTTTGTGTGTCAGATGCTACATGCATCTCAGACTGTGTGTGTAACACTCACCATAGCATCTCTGATTTTGTTCATAACACTCCCCCTGGTGCCTATGACTTCCTGTGGAACACCACACGTGACCTGACTACCTGCATAACACTCCCCATGGCATCTCTGACATCATGTGTTACAACCACATGACGTCTCTGCCTTCGTGTGTAACACTCCCCTTTGCATTCCTGACATCATGTGAAACGCTCCCTGTGGCATCTCTGACTTCGTGTGTCAAACCCCATATGTCGTCTCTGACTTCTGGTGTCACCAGTGTTTGCTGTGTCATCTTGCGATACAATACCCCCGTTGTCTCTGACACTATGTGTAACACACACCCTGTTATCTCCAACATAACGTGTGATGCTCCAACTGTCATCCCTGATTTCATTTATAACACTACCCATGGCATCTCTGATTTCATGTGTTACACTCCCCCTGGAGTCTCAGACTCCGTGTAACATTCCATGTGCTGTCTCTCACTTTGTGTGTAACCCTCCTTCAAGTGTCTCTGACATCGTGTGTAACCCTCCCCATCACTTCTCTGATGTTGTGTGTCTCACTCCGCTTCTTCTCTCTGACTTAGTGTATCACAACCAACAAGTTGCTTCTGACTTCTTGTGTAACACAGCCCTGTGGTGTCTCTGACTTCATGTGTAACACTCCCCCTTTCATCACTAACTTCGTGTGTCACACACCCCTTGGCATCATGACTTTGTGTATAGCAATCCCCATGCAGTGTCTGGCATCGTGTGTCACACTCCTCCGGGTTTCACTGACTTCATGTATCACACTCCCTCAGGTGTCTGTGACTTCATGTGTTATACACTCTGGCATCTCTGCCTTCGTGTATCACACTCCCCCAGGCGTCACTGACTTCATGTGTCACACTGCCCCTCACGTCTCTGACATCATGCATCTCATTCTCCCTGGTATCTTTAACTTCGTTTGTAACTCTCAGACTGTCACCTCTGATTCCATGTGTAACATTCCAGGTGGCCTCTCTGGCATCGTGTGTAACACTCTGTCTGGCATCTCTGATGTTGTGTGAAACATTCCCTGTGGTGTCTGACTTCAAGGGTCACACTTGACATGTCATTATTGACTCTGTGTGTCACACACCGCTGTTGTCTCCAACTTAGCATGTAACATTCACTGTTGCATCTCTGATTTTGTGCGTCACAGCCCCCTGGGGTTTCTGACTTCATGCGTTACACTTCACCTGTTGTCTCTGACTTCCTGTGTCACACTCCACGTGGCATTTCTTCCTTTGTGTATTACACTGCCCTGTGTCATCTTGGACTTTGTGTGTAACGCTCCACCTGATATCTCTGACTTCGTGTGTTACACTTCATGGGGCACCTCAGACTTTGGTACACAACCCCGGGTGTCTCTGATTCATGTGTAACACTCCACAAGACCTTTCCACCTTTGAGTGTAACACTCATCCTTGGAGTTTTGGACAACTTATGTAACACTCACACTGTCATCTCTGATAACGTGTGTCAAACTTCCCCAGATGTTTCTTACGTTGAGTGTAAGACTCCATGATGTGTCTGACTTTGTGTGTCACAATCCACCTGGCATCTCTAGCTTCCTGTTTCACCCTACCCCTAACGTCTCTGACTTTGCATGTAGCACTCACTGTGGCACATCTCATTTTGTGTGTCACAATCTGCCTGGCATCTTTAACTTCAGGTGTCACACTTCCTTTGTCACCTCTGACTTTGGTACACTTCCTGTGGCAGCTCTACTTCATTTGTCACATTTCCTCTGGTGTCTCTGACTTTGTGTGCCACACTCCTGGAGGCATCTCTGATGCTGTATGTAACACACTACCCCTTGTGTCTCTGAATTCATGCATCACACTGCCCCAGCCGTCTATACCTTTGTGTCCAACACTCCCAGTGGAGTCTCTGACTTTGTGTATAACACTCTACCTGGGGTGTCTGGATTTGTGTGTAACATTCCCCATGGTGTCTCTAACTTCAAGGTTCACACTTGACCTATCATCTCTGACTTCGTGTGTCACACTACACTTGGTGTCTCTGAATTCATGTGCAACACACTTGGTGTATCTGTCTTCATGTGGCACATTCCCAATGGCGTCTCTAACTTCCTGTGTTACACTCCACATTGCGTTTCTGCCGTCATGTGTAAAACTCCCCCAGGCCCCATGTAACACTCCCCCATGTTGTCCCGGACTCCGTATGTAACACTCCATGTGGCATCTCTGACTTTGTCACACACCCCATTTGGTCTCTGACTTCGTGTGTCACCCTCTCCCTGGTGTCTTTGAGTTTGTGTGTAACACTTGCCCTGGTTCTCTGACTTCGTGCATCACACTCCACCTGGTGAATTTGACTTCATGCGTAACACTCCCCATGGCATCCCTGAAATCATAAAACTCCCCCTGTATCTCTGACTTCGTGTGTAACACTCCCACTGGCATGTCTGACTTCTTGTGTCACATTCCCCCTGGCCTCTTGGACTTCGTGTGTAACACTCTACAATGTGTCTCTGCCTTCATGTGTCATACACTTCCTGGCATTTTGAACTGCATGTGTAACACCATGGCACCTCTGATTTTCTTTATAACACTCCCCCTGGTGTCTGACTTCCTGTAACACCACACACGGCGTCTCTGACTTGGTGGGTAACACTTGCCCTGGCATCTCTGACTTCGTGTTTAACACTCCACCTGTAGTCTCTGAATTCCAGTGTAATTCTCTCTATGGTGTGTCAGACTGCATGTGTCACACTTCCCCTCCCATCTATAACTTCTTGTGTTACACTCCTACATGTGTTTTCACTTCAGGTGTAACATTCCAGGTGGCATCTGTGACTTCCCATGTCATACTCGATCTTTCAACTGTCACTTCCAGTGTCACACGCACTGTGGGGTCTCTGAATGCCTGATTAACAGTCCGCCTGTGTGTTTGACTTCCTGCCTAACACTGCCCTGTGGTATCTCTGACTTTGTCTGTAATAGTGCCCCTGGCATCACAGAATTTTTGTGTAGCACACTATATGGCTTTTCTGACTTCATGTATAAGATTCCCTCAGATGTCTCTGACTTTGTGTGTAAAACTAAACGTGCTATTTCTTCCTTTGTGTGTAAAACTTTCCCGTGGCATCTGTGACTTCATGTGTAAAACTCCCCAGGCATCTCTGACTAGTTGTGTAATACTCCCACTGACGTCTCTGGATTCATGTCTCACAGTCCCGCTGCCATCTCTGACTTCATGTGTAACATTCCCTGTGGCATCTCTGACTTTGCGTGTAACGATTGCCCTGATGACTCTGTTTTCACGTGTAACAATTCCCATGCCATCTTGATTTCATGTCTAACATGTCCTCTGGCCTCTCTGACTTTGTGTGAAATACTCCCCCTGGTGTCTTTGACTTCATTTGTAAAAACACCCTTGGTGTCTCTGACTTTGTGTCACACTCCTCCAGTGTTCTCTGCTCTTGTTTGTCACAATACACCTGATGTCTCTGATTTCATGTGTAACACTCCCCATGCTGAGTCTGCTTTCGTGTGTAACACTCCCTGTGGCATTTCTGACTTTGTCTGTAACAGTCACCCTGGTGTCTCTGACTTCATGTGTAACACTTCCTGTGATGTCTCTGACTTCTTGTCTAACTCTTCCCTTTGCCTCTCTGACTTCTTGTATAACATTCCAGGCGGCATCTCTGATTTCTTGTGTCACACACCCCTGGCATCTCCGACTTTGTGTCCCAATACCCACCATGTCGAGGACTTCATATGTGACATTCCATGTAGCATCTCTGACTTGTGTAACACTACCCCTGGTTTCTGCGACATTGTGTGTAACAGCCCATGTGGCGTCTTTAAATTTGTAATACTCAGAGGAGTGTCTGTGTATTCACGCATAACGTTTCCTCTGGCATCAGTGACTTCGTATGTAACACTCCCCATGGCATCTCCTACTTCGTGTTTCACAATTCCCCTGGCATCTCTGAAATCAAGTGTAACACTCATCATATCCTCTTGTACTTCATGTGTAACTCTACCCATGGCGTCTCTGAGTTCATGTGTAATACAACATATTGTTTCTCTGACTTCCTGTGTAACACTCCACATTCCATCTGTGACTTCTTCTGTGACACTCCCCATGGTGTCTGTGCCTTTGTGTTTCCCAGTCACACTGGTGTCTCTGACTTCGTGTGTAACAATCACCTTGGTCTTTCTGACTTTGTGTGTAACATTCTTTCTGGTGTGTTTCACCTTGTGCATAATACTCCAATGTGGTGTCTTTCCTCCTGTGACTAACACTCCACCTGGTGTCAGTGAGTTAGTGTATCACACTCCCCCTGTGGACTTTGTTTTTTACTCTACCCCTCATTTCTTTGACTTCATTTGTAATGATCCCCCTGGCATCTCTTAATTCGTGTGTCACACTGCCCCTGGTGTCTCTGAGTCTGTGGGTAATATTCCCCATGACGTCTCTGACTTCATGTGTCACACACCAACTGTCACCTCTGACATCGTGTGCAACACTCCCCTTGGTGTCTCTGACTTCCTGTGCCCCACACACCCTGGCTTCTCTTTCTTCTAGTCTAACACTCCATTTGGTCTTTCTGACTTCCTGCATAACACTACCCCTAGCATCTCGGACTCTGTGTGTATCACTCCACCTGGTATCTCTGAATTCATGCGTAACACACCCCCACTCAGTTCTGACTTTGTGTGTAACACTCCCCCTGGCGTCTTTGACTTCATGAGTAACACTTCCTGTGTCACCTCTGATTTTGTGTGTCACAGTCCCAGTGGCGTCTCTGACTTGTTGTATAACACTTCCCTTAGTGTCTCTGACTTTGTGTGTAACACTCCATGTTACATTTGTGACTTCCTGTGGGATACTCCCACTGGTGTCTCTCACTTAATGTGTACACTCCACATGGCGTTTCTGCTTTCATCTGTAACACTCTGCCGTGGAATCCTAGACATCACGTGTCACACATCACCTTGTACCTCTGACTTGGTGAGTCACTTTCCAGCTGGTGTCCCTGACTTTGTGTGTCACACTACCACTGGCTTCTCTAGCATCGTGTATAAAGCAACGCGTGGCATCTTTGACATCATGCGTCTCTCTACCAGGCATCTCAAACTTCATGTCTAACATTCCACATGGCATCTCTGACCTCATGTGTCACAATCCACCTGGCATCTCTAATTTCATGATTCACAGTACCCCTCACATCTCTGACTTTGTGTGTAACACTCACCATTGCATCTCTGACTACATGTGTCACTCTCCCCATGGTGTTTCTGACTTCATGTATCACACTTCGCATGGCATCTCTTACTTCGTGTGTAAAACACTCCCTTGTGTCTCTGACTTCCAGTGTAACAGTACCCCTGTCATCTCTGTATTTGTGTGTCACACCTCACCTAGCATCTCTGACTTTGTATATCACACTCTCCCTGGTGTTTATGACTTACTGTGCAACACACCTGGTGGCTTCTCTGACTTCATGTGTCACACTTCCCCTTGTGTTTCTGAGTTTGTGTGATACGCTACCCCTGTCATCTATAACTTCGTGTGTAACACTCCCCCTGACATCTCTGAATTTGTGTGTAACATTTCCTACGGTGTCTGTGACTTTGAGGGTCACATTCAACCTGTTGTCTCTGACTTCCTGTGTCACACTATCCCTGATGTTTCTGACTTTGTGTGCAACACTCCCAATTGTACCTCTGACTTCCTCTGCCACACTACCAATGGCGTCTCTGACTTAGTGTGTAATAATATCTGTGGGATCTCTGATTTCATGTGTCACAATACACCTGGCTTTTCTAACTTTGTGTGTCCCACTCCCCATGGCATCTCTGACCTCTTGTGTAACACTGCCCCTGGTGTCTGTGACATTGTGTGTAACTCTCCATGTGGCATCTCTTACTTTGTGTATGACACAACCCATGGCCTCTCTGACTTCACGTTAAAAACTCCACGTGGTGTTTCTACCTTTGTGTGTAAACATTCCCTGTGGCTTCTCAGACATCCTGTGTCACACTCCATGTGGCATCTCTCTCTTCATTTCTCACACTCCCCATGACGTCTTGGACTTCATGTGCAACAACCCTTGTGGCATCTCTGACTTCGTGTGTAACACTCTCCTGGCATCTCAGAATTCATTTGTCACACTCCCTCTGTTGTTACTGACTTGGTATTTAACAGTCCCTGGCTTCTCTGACTTCATGTGTCACACCCCCTGTGGCATCTCTGGCTTCCTGCATAACATTCACACTTGTGTCTCTGACTTATTGCATAACACTCCCCCTGGCTTCTCAGAATTCATGCATAACAACCCAGTGACATCTCTGAATTCGTGTGTCACACTCCCTGAGACCTCTCTGATTTCATGTGTAGCACTCATACTGGCATCTCTGATGTCTTGTGTCACAATACCTCTGGCCTCTCTTACTTCATGTGTAGCACTCTATGCTGTGTCTCTGCCTTCATGTGTCACATGCTGCCTGGCATCTCAAACTGTGTGTGTAACACACACCATCACATCTCTGATTTCATTTGTAACACTCCCCTTTGTGTCTATGACTTCCTGTGTAGTGCCACACGTGGCATCTATGACTGGGTGTGTAACACTTCCACTGGCATCTCTGACTTCCTTTTTAAAAGTCCACCTGTAGTCTCTGACTTCGTATGTCACACTCCCAATTTCTTCTATGAGTTCGAGAGTAAAACGTCACGTGGAGTCTCTGACATCGTGTGTAACACACCCAAGTGGCCTGTCTGGATTCCTGAGTAATATACACAAAGGTGTCTCTGAATATGTATGTAGCTCTATCCCCTTGCATCAGTGACTTTGTGTGTAACACTCCCCGTGGCGTGTCTAATGTCTTGTTTCACAGTCCCCCTGGCCTCTCTGACTTCATGTTTAATGCTCACCATGGCATCTCTGACCTGTGTAATATTCCACATGGTGTCTTACTTTGATAGGTCAAACTCGGCCTGTTATTTCTTACTTCTTTTGTCACACACAGCCTGGTATCTCCAACGTAGAGAGCAACATTCACCACGGTGTCTCTGACTTCGTACAGAAAAATCCCCCTGGCATCTCTGACTTCATCTGTCACAATCCACCTGGCATTTCTGACTTTGTGTGTAACACACTTTTTGGCAATTCTGACACCATGAGTCACACTTTTCTCATGTCTCTGACTTCATGTGTCACATATCCCTTGGCATTTCTGAATTCATGTGTAATAACACTCACTCGTATCTCTGACTGCCTATGTAACACTAGCCCTGGGTATTCGGTTTTGTGTCACACTCCTCCTGGCATCTCAGGCTTCCTGTTTAATACTCCCTGTGGTGTCACCAACTTCGTGTGTAACCCTAGCCGTTTCCTCTGACTTCGTGTGTAACACGCCCAGTGATGTCTCTGATTTATATGTCACACTCCCCCTTGTTTCTCTGAGTTCATGCATCACACTCCCCCTTTCATCTCTGACTTCATGAGTAACACTGCAACTTGAGTCTCTGATTTTGTGTTTCAAATTCGGCGGGTATCTCTGATTTCATGTGTCACACTCCCCCTTGAGTCATGGACTTTGTAACAGACCACATTGCGTGTCTGACTCCATTTGTAAAACTAACCCTGGTGTCTCTGACTTAGTGTGTAAAACTCCAAGTGGCATCTCTGACTTCGTGTGTATCACTGTCACTAGTGTCTCTGACTTCATGTTTCACACTCCACTTGGTGTCTCTGATTTCATGTGTCACACTCTCCTGAGACATTTCAGACTTGATGTATAACACTCCAGGGCCATTTCTGACTTCATGTGTAACACTCCCCCTGGTGTCTCTGACTTTTTGCATCACATTCCCCTGGCTTCACAAACATCGTGTGTAATACTCCCACTGGCATTTGTGACTTTGTGTGTCACAGTCCCCCTGAAGACTGACATCGTGTGTAACCCTCCCTTTGCTCCTCTGACTTTGTTTGCCAGTCTCCACCTGGCACCACGAACTTTGTGTGTAACCCTCCATGTGGTGTCTTTGACTTCATGTGTAACACTCACCATGGCATCTCAGACATCATGTCAGAATCTGCTTCCTGTCTCTAACTTCTTGTTTCTCACTACCCCTAGCATCTCTGACATTGTATGTAACAAGCGGTGATGCCTCTGATTTCGGGTGTCATACTTCCCATGACGTTGTTGACTTCCTGTGTCACACTCCCCGTGGCGTCTCTGACCTTGTGTGTAACACTCCCCCTGTCATCTCTGACATCATCTGTACAATCACTTTGGCGTCTCTGACTTCATATTTAACAACCAATATGGTGTCTCTGACTTTGTTTGTAACTCTCCTACATGGCATTTCTGAATTCGTGTATCACATTCCCCATGTTGTCTTTGACTTTGTGTGTAATACTCTCCCTGTCATCTTTGGCATCATCTGTATAATCCCTTTGGCATCTCTGACTTCGTGTGTAATGATCCCAGTGGGATCTCTGCGTTCGAGTGTCATGCTCGACCAATCATTTCTGACTTCGTGTATCACACTGACCCTGGCATCGTAGATTTCATGTGTAACACACCATGTGGCATTTCTGACTCCATGTGTAACACTCTCCCTGCTGTCTCTTTCTTTGTGTGTAACACTGCATGTAGCATTTCTTCCACCATGTGTAACACTCCCTTGTGGTGTCTTGGACTTCTTTTGGAACACTCCATGTGGCATTTTTGACTTAATGTGCAACACTCCCCCTAGCGTGTCTTACTTCGTAACACTCAACATCACCTTTCTGCCTTTGTAAAATTCCCCCATTTAGTCTCGGACTTCTTGTGTAAACTCACACTGGTGTCTCTGATTTCTTATGTCACAATACCTCTGGCGACCCTGACTTTGAGTGTAAAACTCACTGTTGCATCTCTGATATCATGTGTCATAGTCCACCTGGCATTTCTAACTTCATGTGCCACACTCCCTCTGGCATCTCCTACTTTGTGTGTAACACTCCCCATTGCGCCTCTGATTTCATGTGTCACACTCCCTGTGACATCTCATGTTGTGTGTAATACTCCACCTGTTGTCTGAGACTTCTGGTGTAACTCTCCCTCTGGCATCTCTGACTTTGTGTGTCAGACTCCTCATGTCATCTATGTCTTCCTGGGTAACACTGCATTAGGCATCTCAGACTTCGTGTGTAACACATCCCCATGGCTTCACTGATTTTGTAAGTAATACTCCCACTGGTGTCTGTGTATTTGTGCATATCAGTTCCCTTGGCATCAGTGACTTCGTGTGTAACACTCCCAAAGCAGTTCTTACTTTGTGTTTCACAGTGCCCCTGACATTTTTGACTTCCTGTGTCACACTCCTCATGGCCTCTCTGACTTCGTGTGTAACGCTCTCCATGGCATCTCTGGCACCATGTGTAACACACCCTCTGGTGTCACTGATGTCATGTGTAACAATAAACATGCCATCTCTGACTTTGTGTGTCACATTTCCTATGGCATCTCTACCTTCGTGTTTCACAGTCACCCTGGCATCTCTACTTCATGTATTACATTCCCCCTGGGCCCTCTGACTTGGTGTGTAACACTCCCCATGTTATGTCTCACCTGGTGTATAATACTCCACGGTGGCATCTCTCACTTCATGAGTAACACTCCTCCTGGCATAGCTGCCTTCATGAGTCAAACCCCACTTGTCGTCTCTGACTTGGTGTGTCATATTAAGCCTGGAGTCACTGACTTCATGTATCACTTTCCCCCTGGTGTTTCTGACTTCATGTGTAATACACCCAGTGGCATCTCTGACTTCTTGTGTAATACTCTCCTTTGTGACTCTGAGTTCATGCATCACACTCCCTCTGTCGTCTATAACTCCTTGTGTAACACTCCCACTGTTGTCTCTGACTCCATGTATACACTACCCCTAGTGTCTCTGATGTTGTGTGTAAGATTCCCCATGATGTCTGACTCAATGGTCATACTCAACCTGTCATCTCAGACTTGTTGTGTAACACTGCACATGGAGTCTCTGACTTCATGTGTAACACACCCCTGATGTCTCTGACTTTGAGTGTAACACTCCACATGGCCTCTCAGTCTTGGTGTGGCACATATCTCCTGGTGTCTGTGACTTCATTTGTAACAGTCATCGTGGCCTTTCTGCCTTCGAGTGTAACAGTCCCCGTGGAGTCTCAGACTTCTTGCCTAACACTCACACTGACATCTCAGATTTCCTGTGTAACATTCCCCCTGACATCTCAGATATCCTGTGTAAGACTCCCCGGGTGATCTCTGACTTTGGGTGTAACATACCAGGTGGTTTTTCTGAGTTTGTGTGTCACACAACACTTTGTGTCTCTGAGATCGTGTGTCACATTTCCCATGTGATTTTTGACTTTGTGGCACACTGCACCTTGGGTCTATCACTTCGTGTATCAGACTTCATCTGGCATCTCTGACTTTGTGTGTGACACTACCCCTGGTGTCACGGACTTTTTATGTAACATACCACATGACATTTCTGACTCTGTGTGTAGCACTCCCCCTGGTGTCTCTGATCTTTATGTGTAACACTCCATGTGATGTCTCTACATTGGGGGTAACACATGCCCTGGTGTCTCTGTCTTCGAGTATAACTCTCCAAGTGGCATTTCTTCCTTCATGTGTATTAATCCCTTGTGGTGCCTCAGACTTCATGTGAAACACTCCACGTGCCATCTATGACTTCATGTGTAACACTCTCCTTGGTGTCTCTGACTTAGTGTGTAACAATCTACATAGCATCTTGGACTTCATGTGGTACGCACTCTCTCATGTCTCAGACTTCATGTGTAACATGCAACATGGTCTTTCTGCCTTCCATTGTAACACTCCCTCATGGAGTCTGGGACTTCTTGTGTAACACTCACACTGGCGTCTCTAATTTCCTGTTTCACTATCTGCCTGGAATCTCTGACTTTGTGTGTCACACTCTACTTGGCATTTCTTACTTTGTGTGTAGCACTCCACATGGTCTCTCTCACGTCGTGTGTAAATTTCCCCTGTTCACTCTGACTTTGTGCATAAGAATCCCTCTGGTGTATCTGACTTCATGTGTAGTGCTCCCTGTGGTGTCTCTGACTTTGAGTGTCTCACTCTACCAGTCATCTCTGACTTCGTGTGTCACACGCTCCTTGGCGTCTCTGACATCCTGCATAACACTGTCCCTGGCATCTCTGACTTTGTGCATAACAATCCCCTGTGGTGTCTCTGACTTTGGGTGCAAGACTCCCCCAGGGATCACTGACATCATATTTAACACTCCCCCAGGCGTCTCTGACGTAGTGTCTCACAGTCCCACTGGTGTCTCTGACTTCGTGTGTTGCACTCCCCCTGTCGCCTATGACTTTGTGTGTACCATCCCCCTGGTGTCTGATGTCTCAGGTAACGCTCCACCTTGTGTCCCTGACTCCTTGTGTAATACTCCAGGCTGCATCTTTGACTTCATTTGTAACACTCCCTGTGCTGACTCTAACTTCTCCTGTCACACCCCACATGGTGATTCTGACTTCATGTCTAACACTACACCTTGTCTCTTAACTTCGTGCCTAACACTCCCACTAGTGTCTTTCTGTTCATTTCTCACACTTCCTATGGTGTCTCTGACTCTGTGTGTAACACTCACCCTCCTTCTCTCTGTTTGTGTGTAACACTCCCCCTGGTGTTTATGTCTTCGTGTGTGTAACAAATCCTTATGGCGTCTCTAACATCGTGTTAGAGAGTCCTTTTGTTGTCTCTGACTTTATGGGTAACACTTTCTGTGGCACCTCTAACTTCATGTGTCACACTTCCCCTGACGTCTTTGACTCTGTATGTTACAATCCCCTTGGCATCTCTGACTTCATTTGACACACTCTTCCTTGTTTATCTGAGTATGTGTGTCACATTGCCCCTTCCATCTCTAACTTCGAGTGTCACACTACCAACATCATCTCGGACTTTGTGTATAACACTGTCAATCGTGCCTCTGATTTTGTGTGTCACACTTCAATTTGTGTATCTGACTTCTTGTGTTACACTTCAGGTGGCATCTCTGACTTCATCAGTGACATACACACTGGTGTCTCTACCCGTGGCATTTCTGACTTCTTGTGTCACATGCTTCTGAGCATCTTACACTTCGTGTGCAACACTCCCCCTTCCATCTCTGACTTCATGTGTAACCCCCAAAGTGGCGTCTCTGAATTAGTGTGTAATTCTGCTATGGGGCATCTCTGAATTCATGTTTCATGACATGGTGTGTTACACTCCACATGGCATCTCTGATTTTGTGTGTAACCCTCCCCCAGCATCTGATTTTGTCTGTCACACTCCATGTCATCTATAATTTCATGATTAAAATTTCATGTGGTGTCTCTGACTTGGTGTGTAGCACACCCATGTGGTATCTCTGAATTCATGAGTAATATTCCTCCTGGTGTCTGTGAATTTGTGCATAACACTTCACCTGGCATCATTAACATCCTGTGCAACACACCCATGGCACTTTACTTCATGTTTCAGAGTCCCCCTGTCATCTCTGCCTTCATGTGTAACACAGCCCCTAGAGACTCTGACTTCATGTGTAGCAATCCCACATGGTATCTCTGACTTCAGGCACAAGACTCCCCAGCCATCAGTGACTTAATGTGTAACACTCCCCCTGGTGTCTCTGACTTCTTGTGTCACAGTCCCACCGGTGACTCTGAATTCATGTGCCACACTCGCCCTGTCGTCTCTGACTTCCAATGTAACACTTCCCTGTCATCAGTGACTTTGTGTGTCACACTCTCCTTGGCATCTCTGACTTCGTGTGTCACACACTCCCTGGTATCTCTGACATCTTGTGCAACTTTACCCTTTGTGTTTCTGACTTCGCTTGTCACCCTTGCTCTGGTGTCTAAGACTTCGTGTGTAACACTCCCACTGGTGTCTTTTACTTCGTTTGTAACACTCCATCTGGAGAATTTGTGTCTGACACCCACTGTGGTATCTTTGTCTTCTTTTGTCACACTCCACCTGGCATCTCTAAATTCGTGTATCACACCCCCCTGATATATTTGACTTCATGTCTAACACACCTGGTGGAGTCTCTGACTTCCTGTGTTACACACCCCATAGTGTACCTGAGTTTGTGCATCACACTCCCTTTGCCGTCTATAACTTCAGGTGTCAAACTGCCCCTGGCTTCTGGCTTCTCTGACTTCATCTGTCACACTACATGTGGTGTCTCTGACTTCCTGTGTAACACTCCCCTGGCATCTCTGACTTCTCGTGTAGCACTCTGCCTGCCATCTGTGATGTCCTGTATCACCCTCCCTGTGGCATCTTTGAATTCATGTGTAACACTCACCCTGTCATCTCTGACCTTGTGAGTAACACTTACAATTGTGTCTCCGACTTTATGTGTAAAACACCCTGTGGCATCTCTGACTTCATTTGTAACACTCCCCCTGGCATCTCTGACTTCGTTTTGCACACTCCCCCCTGACTTCTCTGGCTTAGTGTGTATCAGTCTCCCTGTTGTTCTGACTTTGTGTGATACTCTCCCCCTAGTGTCTCTGACTTTGTGCATCAAACTCTCCCTGGTGTCCCTAAATTCATTTTTAACACTCACACTGGCATCTCTGAGTTCCTGTGAAACTCTCCACATGGCCTCTCTGACTTCGTGTGTCACACGTCCCTTGTCATCATTGACTCATGTCTCACTCTCCCCCTGATATCTTTGATTTCATGTGTCACACTTCCCCTGGTGTCTATGACTTCATTTCTAACACTCGCCCTGGTGACTCAGAAATCATGTCTAACAGTTACTGTGGTGTATCTGACTTCATGTGTCACATTCAGCCTGGCATCACTAACTGCATGTATCACCTTCCCTCTGGTGTTTATGACCTCGGGTGTAACAAACCCGATGGTGTCTCTGACTTCTTTTGTAACACTCCCCCTTTTGACTCTGAGTTCATGCATCTCACTCCCTCTGCCACTATACCTTCATGTGTAACACTCCCACTGGCTTCTCTGAGTTCGTGTATAACACTCCCCCTGGCATCTATGACCTTGTGTATAACATTCCCTGTGTGTCTGAATTCAAGGTTCACACTCAATGTGTCATCTTGCACTTTGTGAGTAACACTCCCCCTGGTGTCTCTGACTTCATGTGTAACACTCCACATGGTCCTTCAGACTTCATGTGGTACACACCCTCATTCTCCCTGACTTCATTTGTAACAGTCTTCTAGGCCTTTTTGCCTTTGAGTGTAACAGTACCCCGTGGAGTCTCGGACATCTTGTGTAACACACTGACGTCTCAGATTTCGTGAGTAACACTCGCTGGGCCAGCTCTGACATCATGGATAACACACTCAGTGGCATCACTTGCTTCATGTGTCATGGAACCCTTTGTGTCTCTGTGATCTTGCATCACACTCCCCATGTAGTCTCTGGCATCATTTGGCACACTGCACCTTGCATCTCTGACTACGTGTATCAAATCTCCCATGGCATCGTGGACATTGTGTGTAACACATCATGTGGCATTTTTGACTCCTTGTGTAACACTCCCTCTGGTGTCTCTGACTTCGTGTGTAAAACTCAACATGGCATTTCTTCCTTGCTAATTATCACTCCCCCATGGCATCTTGCACTTCGTGTGAAACACTCCATGTGCCTTCTATTACTTCTTGTGTAACATTCTCTTTGGTGTCTCTGACTCTGTGTATACCAATCCATGTGGTGTGTCAGAATTCATGTGGTACACACCCCTTGGTGTCTCGGATTTCACATGTAATACAGAACGTGGCCTTTCTGCCTTCAAATGTAACACTGCTATGTGGAATGTGGGTCTTCTTTTGTAACACTCACACTGGCATCTCTGATTTCATGTTTCAGTATCTTCCTGTCATCTCTAACTTTGTGTGTCCACACTGCCTCTGATGTCTCAGACTTTGTGTGTAACACTCCCTGTGGCACTTGTGACTTCGTCTGTCATACTTACCCTGTCATCTCTGACTTTGTATGTCACACTCCTTGTGGTGTCTCTGATATCATCTGGCACAAAAACACTATCTGAGACTTACTGTTTAACACTACCCCTGGCGAATCTGACTTCGTGTGTCAAACTCCTCGGGATGTCTCTGATTCTGTCTGGCACAAAAACCCTTGTGTCTCACACTTACTGTTTAATACTCCCCCCGGCGAATCTGACTTTGTGTGTCACACTCTTCCTGGCATTTCAGACTTCATGTGTAACAATCCACTTGGTGTCTCTGAGTTTGTGTGTAACACTTCCCCTGGCATCTCTGACTTTGTCTGTAATACTTTGAGTCGCATCCCTGATTTCATGTGTAGCACTCCACATAGTGTCTCTGACTTCGTGTATCACATTCTTCCTGCTCTCCATGACTTCAATGTATCACAGTCCCCATTACCTCTCGGAATTCTTGTGTAACTCCCCCTGTCCCCTCTGACTTCTTGCATAACAATCTCCCTGTTGTATCTGACTTCATGTGTAACACTCCCTATGGCGTATCTGACTTTGTGTGTCACACTCAACCAGTCGTCTCTGACTTTGTATGTAGCAACCTCATTGGCATCTCTGACAGCATGCATAACACACTCCCTGGCATCTCTGACTTCGTGCCTAACAATCCACCATGGTGTCTCTGAATTTGGGCACAAGACTCCCCCAGTCTTTACTGACTTCGTGTGTGACTTTCCCTCTGGCGACTCTGACATTGTGTGTCACAGTGCCACTGGCATCTCTGAGGTCAAGTGTCACACTTCAGACCCCTGTGGTCTATGTCTTCACGTTAATGCTTTCACTGGCGTCAGTGACTAAGGATGTAACATGCCCCCTTGTGCCTCTTCATGTTTCACACTCCCTGTGTTGTGTCTTGAGATGGTGTGTAATATTCCCCATGGCGTCTCTCACTTCCTGTGTCACACTCCTGGTTTCATCTCTGACTTTGTGTGTCACCTCCTGTGGCATCACTGACTTTACCCATAAAACTCTGCCTAGTGCCTTTGACTTCTTGCAAAACGCTCCTGTATGGCTTCTCTGACTTCGTGTTCACACACCCCATATCATCTCTGACTTTGGGTGTCACTCTCTCCCTGGTGTATTTGACTTCGTGTGTAACACTCCACCTGCTGTCTTTAACTTCATGCGTAACACTCCCCCTGGTGTCTTTAACTTCGTTCATAACACTCTGCCTGGTATGTTTGACTTTGTTTGTAACACTCCCCCTTGTGTCTCTAACTTCATGTTTTAACACTCCACCTGTAGTCTCTGATGTCATCTGTGACCCTCCCCCTGATGTCTCTGAATTCATGTGTAACAATCCACATGGTGTCTCTGACTTCCCTTGCATCTCTGACTTGGTCTATAACACTACCCCTGGTGTCTCTGACTTCGAGTGTAGCACTCTGCATGGTGTCTGTGTCGTCCTGTATCACACTCCCCTTGGTGTTGAGTTCGTGTGTAACACTCCCCTGGCAACTCTGACTTCTTCTGTAACACTCCACGTGGCATCTCTGACTTCATGTGTCACAATCCCTCTGGCATATCTGACTTCATTTGTCACAGTAACCCTGGTGTCTGTGACTTCATGTGTCACACTCTCCCTGTCATCATGACTTCATGTGTAATAATCCTCATGCTGTCTGTCTTCTCATGTCACACTCTGCCTCTCATCCCTGACTTCACATATCACACTCCTTCTGGCATCTCTGACTTTGTAACACTGAACATGGCATCTTTGACTTTGTGTGTCACATTTCCTCTAGTGTCTCTGAGTTTATGGGTCACAATTCCACTGCTGTCTATAACATCATATGTAGCACTCCCACTGGCATCTGTGACAGTGTATAACTTTCACCTTGGCCTCTCTGACTTCATGTATAATATTCCTGGTGGCATCTATGACTTCGTGTGTCACACTCCCTGTGGCATCTCAGATGTCATGCAAATCACTCCCTTTGGCATCCCTGACTTCATGTGTAACACATCCTCGTGATGTCTCTGACTTCATTGTAACACTACCCCAGGCATCAGTGACTTCGTGTGTAACACTCACACTGACATCTCTGGCTTCGTGTTTCATAGTCTCATGGCATCTCTCACATCATGTAGTAAACTACATGTGCCCTCTCTAACTTCATTTGTAGCACACGTCCTGGAGTCTCTGGTTCCACGTGTTACCCTTCCCCAGGTGTCTCTGACTTTGTGTGTAACATTCCACTGCCATCTCTGAGTTCATGTGTAACACCCAATTTGGTGTCTCTGAATTCGTGTGTAACTCTCTTAGGTGGCATCTGTAAGTTCCTCTATCACAATCCTCCTTTTGTCTCTGACTTCATGTGTAACTCTCCAACTGGCATCTCTGTGTTCATGTATCACACTCCCAATGGCATCTCTGATTTTGCTTTTCACAGTCTCCCTAGTGTCTCTAACATTACGTGTACCACTCCATGTGGCTTCCCCGACTTCATGTGTAACACTTCCTCTGTTGTCTCTGTCTTCATTCATAACACACTACTTCGCATCTCTGATTTTGTGTGTAAGCAACCGCTGCTGTCTTTGACTTCATGTGTAACACACAACACGATGTCTCTGACCTCGTGTGTAACTCTCCTATATGGTGTTTCTGAATTGTATCACGCTTCCTATGTCATCTCTCAATTTGTGTAAGACTCCCCTTGTCTTCTCTGAGTTTGTGCATCACACACCCACTGGTGTCTGACTTCATGTGTCAAAATCCCTATGGCATCAAGGACATCTGGTGTAACAGTTCCACTTGTGTCTCTGACTTTGAGTGTAACACTTCACCTGGCATTTCTGCTTTCATGTGTCACACTCCCCCATGTCATCTTAGATTTCATGTGTATCACACCCTCCTGGTGTCTCTGACTTCATTTGTCACATACCCCATGTTATCTCTAAATTCCTGTGTCCCTCTTTCCCTGGTGTCTTTGAATTCTTGTGTAAAACTCCCCCTGCTGTCTCTTCATCTTGTTTCACACTAACCTTTGCCTCTTCATGTGTCACACTCCCCATGGCATTTATGACTTTTTCACACACACTATGGTGTCTCTGACTTCCTGTGCAACACTACCCCGTGTTTCCGACTTCCTCTGTCACACTTCCACTGGTGTATCAGACATTGTGCATGTGCATAGCACACCCCTTTGCATCTCTGACAAACTGTGACACACTCCACATTGCATCTCTGACTTTGTGTGTCACACCCAACCTGGTGTATCTGCCTTCGTGTGCAACATTCTACATGGTGTCTTGGTATTTGTGTGTCACATTCCCCCTAGCATCCCTGACTTCCTGTATCACACTCCCCCTGGCATGTATGACTTCAAGTGTAACTCACCCCATGGAGTCTAAGACTTCATGCATCAACCTCCCATTTGTATCTCTGAGTATGTGTGTCACACTCCCCCTGCCATCTATAACTTCGTGTGTAACAGTCACAATGCCATCTCTGGCTTTCTGTATAACACTCCTACTGGCATCTGTGACCTCGTGTTTCACATTTTCCCTGTTGTCTCTGTCTTGGTGACTAGTACTCCCCCTGGTATCATTGTTTTCATGCATAAAACACCCCCGTGGCCTCTGTAGCTTTGTGTATCACAATCCCCATATCTTCTCTAAATTTGTGTGTCACTAAAACCCTCAGGTGTTTGACTTCATGTGCAACACTCCCCCTCTCGTCTCTTACTTCATAATTCACAATAGCCCTGCCGCCTCTGATTTTGTGTGTCATACTATACCTGGTGTCTCTGACTCTCCGTGTAACACACCGCCTGACGTCTCTGATGTCTTTTGTAATACTTCTCCTAAGGTCCGTGACATCATGTGTAACATTCCATGTGGCGTCTCAGTCTTTGTGTGATGCACTCACTGTGTTGTCTTTGACATCATGTGTTACACTTCACGTGGAATTTTTGCCTTCGAGTCTAACACTCTTGTGTGTCCTCTCGGACTTCTTGTGTGACAATCACCTTGACAGTTCTGATTTCATCTGTCAAATTCCCCCTGGCATCTCTGACTTTGAGTGTAACACTCCACATTTCATCTCTTGCTTTGCGTTTCATGCTCCCACTTACATCATGAATTTCTTATATCACACTAGCCCTGTGTTCTGAATTCCTGTGAAACAGTCTACATGGTGTCTCTGACTTCGTGATTAACACTTCCCCTGTTATCTCTGACTTCTTGTGTCGCATGTCACCCTCATCTCTGACTTCGTGTCACAAAATTCTGTCATCTCTGACTTCATGTGTCACTCTACCCCTAGTTTCTTTGACTTCATTTGTGACACTTCACCTGGCAACTCTGACTTCGCGTGTAACTCTCACCTTTGACCTCTCTAAATTGATGTGTCACACTCCCCCTGCCATCTCTGACTCCATGTGTAACAAACCCCCTGGTGTAACTCACATCATGTGTAACAGTTCATGTGCCATTTCTGACTTTTTGTGTCACACGTCCCATGGCGTCTCTGTCTTCGTGTTTCGCGGACACCCTGGAGTCTCTGGCTTTGTGCATAACACTCCCCCTTGTCTCTCTGACTTCATGTGTAACAGTCCCCCTGGCGTGTTTCACTTTGTGTGTAATACTCCACCATTGCATCTCTCAATTTGTGAATAACAATCCCCCTTGTGTTGGTGACTTCGTGAGTCACTCTACCTGTGGCCTCTGACTTCATAAGTCACGCACCACCTCTTGTCTCTGACTTCATTTGCCACTTTACCTGTGATTTCTTTGACTTTGTAACACTGCCCCTGGCATCTCTGACTTCATTTGTCACACTGCCCCATGGCTTCTCTGGCTTAGTGTGTAAAAGTCTCCCTGTTTTCTCTGATTTCTTGTGACACCCTCCTCATGGTATCTCTTACATCCTGCACCAAACACCTCCTTGTGTCTCTGAATTCGTTTGTAATGTTCCTTCTGGCATAACTCAGTTCGTGTGAAAACCTCCATGTAGCCTCTCTGACTTTGTGTGTATAACTCCCCATGGCATCTCTGGCTTCCTCCGTAACACTCCCTTGGTTTCTCTGACTTCTTGCGTAATAATCCCACTGACTTCTGTGACTTCCTGTGTTTCACTCCCCTGTGGTATCTCTGATGTCACGTGTAACCCTCCCCCAGGTATTACTGGCTTCATGTGTAACACATGCCCTGGCATCTCTGAAATCATGTGCCACAGTTCCCCTGGAGTCCTGACATCATGTTTAACACTCCATGTGGCCTCTCTGACTTCATATATCACACTCTCCCTGCCATCTTTACTTTCATGTGTAACATTCACCCTATCGTATATGATTACGTGTGTAACACTCCTCCTGGCATCTCTGACATTTTGTGTAACACTCCAAGTGGCATTTGTCCCTTTGTGTGTAATACCCCCGTCTGGTGTCTCTGTCTTCATGTGTAATACTCCCCTTGGCGTCTCTGGCTTCATGAGTAACACTGCTGCTGCCATCTCCGTGTTCATGTGTAACACTTAACATGTCGTCTCTGATTTAGTGTGTGACTCACACCCATGGCATCTTTGACTTTGTGAATCACAATCCCTGTGGCATCTCTGACATTGTGCATCACACTCCCCCTTTGTATCTGAATTCATGTATAACTCTCTCGCTTGTGTCTCTAACTTTGTGTGTAATACTCTCCCTATCATCTCTAACTACTTGTGTAACACTCCCTCAGTCGTCTCAGACTTTGTGCATGACACTCCCCCCAGTGTCTGTAAATTGATTTGTAAATAACCGCATGGAGTCACTGAGTTCATATGTAAAACTCCTCCTGGCATCTTTGATTTCGTGCATAACACTCCACTCTGTTGTCTCTCACTGTGTGTGTAACACACCCCGTGGCACATCTGACTTCGTGTAAAACACTCCCTCTGGTGTCTGTGACTTCATGTGTAACACTTCCCCTGTCATCTCTGACTCTGTGTCACAGTCTCCCTGGTGTCTCTGACTTCGTGTGCAATACTCCATGTGGCCTTTCTGACTTCATATAACATTCCCACTGGGTCTCTGAGTGCTTGTGTAACACTCCCTCTCATGTCTCTTACTTCATATGTCATACTGTCATGGTGTCACAGATTTCGTGTGCCTCATTCTCCCTTTTGTTCTCAATTAGTGTGTAACATTCTACATGGCATCTCTGACTTTGTGAGTAACACTTCCCCTCATGTCTCTGACTTCTTTTGTCCCAATCAACTTGTCATCTCTGACTTCATGTGTCGCACTCTACCTGGTGTTTCTGACTCTGTGTGTAACAGTACTGATGGCACCTTTGACTTTGAGTGTGACACTCACCCTCATCTCTCTGATTCCCTGGGTAACACTTCCCCATGGTGTCTCTGAAATAGTGTGTCAAACTCTGCTTGAGGTCTCTGACTTCATGTATCACACACCCTCTGGCATATCTGATGTCTTCTTATAACACACCTGGTAGCATATCTGAATTCGTGTGTAGCACTCCCCCTTGTGTTTCTGAGGTCATTTGTCAAACCCTCTGCCATCTATAACTTCATGTGTAGCTCTCCCACTGGCATTTCTGACTTCATGTATAACACATCTCTGACATTGTGTTAACATTCCCCATGGCATCTGACTTCGTGGGTCACACTTGACCTGGCATTGCTGAATTTGTGTATCATACACCCCCTGGCATCTCCGACTTTGTGTTTCACAATCCTCCTTTTGCGTCTGACTTTGTGTGTTAACATTCCCCCTTTGCACCTGGGTCTTCCTCTGTAACACCCCACATGGCATCTCTGACTTCGTGTGTAACACCCCTGGTGTCTCTGACTTCATGTGTAACACTTCATGTGGCCTCTCTAATTTCATCTGTACCATACACCCTGGTGTCTCTGACTTCATGTGTAATACTCCATGTGGCATTCCTATCATTGTGTGGAAAACTACAAAGTGGAGTCTGAGATTTCCTGTGTAACAATCTCACTGGTGTCTCTGCCTTCATGTGTAACATTCCACATGGCATCCCTGACTTCACGTGTAACACTCTCCCTGTTGTCTCTGACTTTGTGTGTAACACTCCATGTAGCTTCAGTGATGTCGAGTGTAACCCTCCCCCTGCCTTCTCTGCCTTCATGTGTAACACACCTCTATGTCATTTTGGACATCTTGCATCACACTCCACGTGGCTTCTCTAACTCAGTCTGGTACACTCCCCCTGGCATCTCTGACTTCATGTGTAACAGAGCATGGTGGTTGTGCCTTTGATTCTAACACTCCCTTGTGGCACATCAGACTTCTTGTGTAACACTCACCACGATGGTTCTGATTTCATGTGTCAAACTCCCTCTGGCATCTCTGACTTCAAGTGTAACACTCACCATTGTGTTTCTGACTTCGTGTGTCACAATATGGCTGGCCTGTATAACTTCATGTGTAACAGTCCCTCTGGCATCTCTGATTTAGGGTATAACACTCCACGTGGCACATCTGACTTTGTGTCTCAGACTTCTCCCGGCATCTCTGACTTTGTCACACTCCCTGTGTCATCTGAGTTCTTAGGTCATAAACACACTGGTGTCTCTGACTTCCTGTATACCAGTACCCCTGGCATATCTGACTTCATTTGTCACACACCCTGGTGTCTCAGACATCGTCTGTCACAATCCACCTGAAGTCTCAGTTCACGTGTAACACTCCACTTGGAATCTGACTTTTTCTCTAACACTTCCCCTGGCATCTCTGACTTCATGTGTCACACTCCACCTGGCGTCCCTCACTTCATGTATCACACTCCCCATTGCATATCTGACTTCTTGTGTAACACTCTCCCTGTTGTCTCTGACTTCATGTGGAACACTCCCACTTGCATAATAGACCTCATGTCTAACACATCCCCAGATGTCTCTGAGTTCCTGCATAATATAACCCCTGTGGTCTCAGACTTTGTGCTTAACACTCCCACTGGTCTCTCTGATGTCCTGTGGGACACTCCCCCTGGTTTTGTTTACTTCATACCTGACGCTAAAACGTGGCATATCTGACTTCATGTGTAAAAGTCCCCATGTCGTCTATGACTTTGTGTGTAACACACTGCATGGTGTCTCTTACTTTGTGCGTAAGTGCCCATTATCTCTCTGACTTCATGCATAACAATCCCTCTGGCACCTCTGATGTCATTTGTAACTCTCCCTGTCGCATCTCTGACTTTGTGTGCCACATTTGACACATCATCTCTGAGTGCATGTGTCACTCACTCTTTGGTGTCTCTGACATCCTGTGTGAAACTCACCCTTGCATCTCTGACTTTGCATGTAATAACCTCCATGGTGTCTCTGACTTTGGGTGAAAGATCCTCCAGGGTCTCACTGACTTCTTGTGTAACACTGCCCCTGGCCTCTCTGACTCTTTGTGTCACAGTGCCACTGGCATCTCTGAATTAGTGTGCTGTGACTCATCTTTGTGCTCTGACTTGGTCTGTAACATTCCCTCTGGCATCAGTGACTCCATGTGTCACACTCCCTCTCATGTCTCTGACTTCATGCATAACACATCACCTGTCATCTATGACTTCGTGTGTAACACTTCCCCATGGCATCTGTGAATTCCTGTGTCACACTCCCTGTGGTGTCTCTGATGTTGTGTGTTACATTCCCTCTCTCATCTCTGACTTTTTGTGTAACTCTCCCACTCACGTCTCTGACATCTTGTGTCACACATCCTATTTCATCTATGACTTTGTGGGTAACACTGCACGTGGTGTCTCTGAATTTGTGAGTAATACTCCTCTTGGTATCTGTGAATTCGTACATAACATTTCCCTTGGTGTCAGTGACACCAAGTATATAACACTGCCTCTGACATCTATTATTTCATATTTCACACAATGACTGATGTGGCAAGACCGTGTGTAATATTGCCTGTGGCATCTCTGACATTGTGTGTCACAGTCCAGTTGCATCTCAGACTTAATGTGTCACACTCCCTGTGGTGTCACTGTCTGTGTGTGTAACACTTCCCCAGCATTTTGACTTCTTATGTAACACTCACCCATGGCATCTCTGACTTTCTGTGTTATAACACCCCATATCGTCTCTGAATTTGTGTGTCACTCTTTCCCTGTTGTCTTTGTCTACATGTGTAAAACTTCCCCTGGCGTCCTTGACTTCATGTCACAGCCCCCTTCTTGTCTCTGACTTGGTGTGTGTCACTCAAAATGGTGTCTGTGACTTCGTGTTTCACACTTCCCCTGTATTCTCTGACTTTTTGTGTCACACCCTGCCATGTCATCTCTGAATTCGTGTATCAATCTCACCCCAGTGTCTTTTAATTCTTATGTAACACCCCCACCTGATGTCTTTAACTTCATGTGTAACACTTCCCCTCGTGTCTTTGACTTTGTCAGATTCCCCCTGGCATCTCTGACTTTGTGTTTAACACTCCACCTGTAGGTTCTGACTTCGTGTGTCACACTCCTTACCCTGTCTCTGACTTCATGCATCACACTCACCTTATCTTCTATAACTTCGTGTGCAACAATCCCCCAAACATCTCTGACATTGCCTAAAATTCCCCAGTGAATTTCTGACTTCCTGTGTCACACCTGACCTTTAGTCTTTGACTTCGTATGTAACATTCCACAATGCATCTCTGGCTTCCTGTGTAACAATCCCTCTAGTGTTTATGACTTCATTTGTAACACTTCTCCAGGCGTCTCTTACTTCATGTGTACCACTGAAATTTGTTTCTCTGACTTTGTGTATAACAGTACACATGGAATCTCTGATGTCAAGTGTCATATTCACTCTAGTGTCTCTGACATCAGACATATCAATCCCCTGGATGTCTCTGACATTGTGTGTAACAGTCTCCCTGGCATCTCTGACTTTGTGTCTAACACTCCATGTGGCATGACTGACTTCATGTATCACACTCTCCCTGGTGTCTATGGCATTATACATAACACTACCCCTGGCATCTCTGACTTTGTGGGTAACACTCACTGTGGATCCTCAGACATCATGTGTCACACTCCCTCTGCAATCTATAACTTTTTGTGTAATAAACATGAAGTCAGTGATGCCACAGGATGTTTGACACACGGATTTAGAGGCACATGGGGAGTGTTACACACAAAGTCAGAGACACCAAGGGGAGTGTGACATACAAATTTAGAGATGCTAGACAGATTGTGATATACAAAGTCAGAGATGCCACAGTGAATGTTACAAAGTGGGAGACATCAGGTTGAGTGTTACATATGATGTCAGAGAGGCCATGGGGAGTGAGAGACTCCATGTCAGAGAAACACAGGGAAGTGTTATTCATGAAGTCAGACACTCCAGGGGGAATGTGACACTTGAAGTCAGAGATGCCATGTGGAGTGTTATACACGAAGCCCAAGACGCCAATATGAGCGTTACATATGAAGTTATAGACAGCAGGGTGAGTGTGTTGTTTGACATCAGAAACACAAGTGGTAGTGTGACACACGATGTCAGAACCTACAGGTGGGGTGTTAAACATGAAGTCAGAGACAACTGTAGGAGTGTTTCACACGAATTCAGAGATGACATGTGGACTGTGATACATGAATTCAGAGACATCATCTAGGAGAGTTATGCATGAAGTCAGAGACACCATGTTGGGTGTAATACATGAAATCAGAGATGGCAGAGGAGTGTTGCACATGAAGTCAGAGAAACCAAGGGATGTGTGACAAACAAATTCAGAGATGAAATGGTGAGTGTTACATACAAAGTCAGAGAAGACATTGGGAGTGTCATACACGAAGTCCAAAACGCCAGGGGGAGTGTGACACATGAAAGCGGAGATGCCATGGGAACTGCTATATACAAAGTCTGAGATGCCAGGGGGAGTGTCACATACAAAATCAGAGATGACGGGGGATTGTTCCACAAAACTTCAGAGACACCAGTGGGAGAATGACACACAATGTCACAGACAACAGGGGGAGTGTGACACACTAATTTACAGATGCCAAGGAGGAGTGTTATCCACGAAGTCAAAGACACCAGGAGTAGTGTTACACAGTATGTCAATGATGACAGGGGTATTTTATCACACGATGAGACAGACAATATTGGGAGTTAGATGCACAAAGTTAGAGACATTTGGGGCATGACAGATGAAGTCTGAGGTGCCGTGGGGAGTCTTACACATGAAGCCAGAAACACAAGGGGGAGTGTTACACACAATGTCAGATACTAAATGTGGAGTGTTATTCATGAAGTCACAGACTACATGGGGTATGTTACCCATGGATCAGAGACACCAGGGTGAGTGCTACACACAGTCAGAGACTCCGTGAGGAATGTTACACTCTAAGGAAGGATGTCACAGGGGAGTGTTACACTCATATTCAGAAATATCACATTGCTTCTTAGACAGGAAGTCAAAGATGCCATGGTGAGTGTTACACCCGCAGTCCCATATGCGAGGCAGCATGTGGCAGACACAACGTAGAATGTGAAACATGAAGTCAGAAATGCCAGGGGGATTGTGATACACGAAGTCAGGGAGCCCTTGTGGATGGTGAAACAGGAAGTCAGAGACATAATGGGGAGTGTCACACACGACGTCAGAGATGCCAGAGGGAGTGTGACACACAAAGTCAGAGATGCTCTGGGGATTGTGACACATGATGTCAAAGGGGCTAGGGGAAGGTGACATATGAAGTCAGAGATGCCACGTGTAGTGTTACACATGAAGTCAAAGATGACAGGGAGAGTGTTAAGAAGTCACAGACAGAAGTGGGAGAGTGACACACGATGTCAGTGATGACAGGTATTGTATTGCACAATGACACAAAAAACATTGGGAGTGTGACACACGAGGTCAGAGACAACATCTGGGACATGACACATGAAGTGAGAGATGCCACAGGGAGTCTCACACTCAAAATCAGAGATTCCATGAGGGCGTGTTACACATGAAGGCAGAAAGGTGACTTGGTTTGTTACACATGAAGTCAGAGATGTGACGTGGTGTTTTACAAATGTCACACATGACAGGTGGAGTGTTATAGATGAAGTCACAGACGACAGAGGGAGTGTTACAAATGAATCAGAGACACCTGGGCAAGTTTTACACTCAGTGTCAAAGAAGACACTGAGGGGTGTTACACACAAATGCAGAAAGGTTACTTGGTTTGTTACACACAAAGTCAGAGGCGCCGGGGGGTTGTTACACACCGAGTCACAGACACCAGATGTGGTACTATACAGGAAGTCATAGACACTGGGGGAGTGTTACAAATTAAATCAGAAATTCCTCAGTGATTACTACACACACAGTTGGAGATGCCAGGCAACATATAACACATGAAGGCAGAAATACAAGTGGAGTGTTACACATGAAATCCAAGACACCAGGCGCAGTGAGACACATGAAGTCAGAGAAACCAGGGTGAGTCTGATGCAGGAAGTCAGAGACACCAGGGTGGTGTTACACAGGGTGTCAGTGACACCACAGGGAGTGTTGCACAGGAAATCAGAGATGACAGGTGCAGTGTTACACGCAATGTTAGAGACACCACAGGGAGCATGACACATGAAGTTAGGGACACCATGTGGAAGTGTTACACACACAATCAGAGCTGACAGCAGGAGTGTTACACACACAATCAGAGACACCAGGTACATTGTGGCACACAAAATCAGAGATGACAGGGGGTTTCTGATGCACCAAGTCATAGATGTGAGTGAGTGTGTTACACATGAAATCAAAGAGACCAGTGGGGTTAGTGATACATGAATTCAGAGATGACAGGGGGAGTGTGACACACAAAGTTATAGAGGCACCAGGTGTGTGTCATGCATGAAAACAACAATATCATGGGGAGTGTTACAGACCAAGTCAGAGACAACATGGAGAATGTGAAACACAAAAGTCACAGATACCAGGGGGTGTGTGATACACAAAATCACAGATGCCAGTGGGAGTGTTATGTATGGAGGCAGAGATGCCATTGGGAGTGTTACACGTGAAGTTCTAGACAGCAGGGGAGTGTGATGCACATACTCAGAGACACAAACGGGGGTATGACCCACATAATCGTAGAGGCCACTGGTTGAGTTAACACACAAAGTTATTGATGCCAGTGGTATCATGATACAGGAGGTCAGGCATGACAGACAGAGTGTGGCATTATTTCAGAGATGCCAAGGGGAGGGTTGCACACGATGTCAGATACACCAGGTTGAGTGACACAAGATGTCACTGATTCCATCTGGAGTGTGACACATGAAGTCAGAGATGCCAGGGGTAGTGTGACATACTAAGTCAGAGCCGACAGGTGGACTTTTACACATGACATCAGAGATGCCAGGGGGAGGGTTACAAACAAACTCAGAGACACAAGGTAGATTGTTACAAACGAAGCCTGAGGTGCCAGGGGGTGTGTGACACAGGAAGTCTGAAACAACTCAGGTAGTGTTACAAGGAACTCAGAAACACTGGGGATAGTTACACACAGGAAGTCAGAGACAAAATGGTATGTGTGACAGATTAAGTCAGAGATGTCATGGTCAGTGTCACACAGGAAGTCAGAGACACCAGTGCCAGGGTCCAGCCTCGGCAGAGTCCAGGTTCCCACGGGAGAGATGGCATCAGCGAAAGTGTAAGTGCTAGACATGAGACTCAAAGCAGTTGTAAGC
This sequence comes from Equus caballus, assembly GCF_041296265.1. Taxonomy (NCBI): domain Eukaryota; kingdom Metazoa; phylum Chordata; class Mammalia; order Perissodactyla; family Equidae; genus Equus; species Equus caballus. The sequence continues at coordinate 32,660,010 of NC_091691.1, forward strand.
AAGTCCAATTTATTTCGGGGACAGGGTACACTTATATAGAAAAAATCACACGAGGTGGTCTAACTATTGTCGTCATGGGAACAATAGGTGAGGGGCAGTGCGTGACTAAAGGTAATAATCAAAGGTGGTTATCTACATACCAGATGTGCAGCATACATATCGATTGTTTAGGAAGAGGTTACATAGTTTCAGGGTCTTCAAAGAAGTTAGGAGGGCAGCGAGCATATAATTAATGGACTATAGACCCCCACCTCCTTGGGGGCTGCTGTTTGTTCTTTGAGATATGTTTATTGCTAGTTCTGCCTGTTTTTACAAGGCTTCCAGGACAGAGGGAAGACGTTAATCAGTAATAGGCTTTAGAAAGGAGGACAAAGGACTCTGCTTAAAGAAGTATGTTCCCTGGAGAAGTGCCTTGCACGATTCTCCTTCCATTGCCAGACCTTGTCACAATGCAATGGCAGCTAGATTGGGGGAATGCTTCCCACACACCAGAAGTGTGACACAGGAAGTCAGAGGTGCCCTGGTGAGTGATACTCGAAAAGACAGAGATTCAAGGGGAAGTGTGACACATGATGTCAGAGACCCCACAGTGAGTGTTACATTCAAAGTCAGAGATGCCATGTAGAAGTATTACACATGAAGCCAGAGATGGCAGGGGAAGTGTTATGCACAGAGTCAAAGATGACAGGGAGAGCATGGCACAAAAGTCAGAGACCCAGTGTGCAGTGTGCTACACGAAGTCAGAGACAACAGGAGGAGTGTGATGTGTAAACTAAGAGTCAAACTGGGGAGTGTGACACACGAAGTAAGAGTTGGCACTGGGTGTGTTGCATACTATGTCAGAAATAACAGGATTCATGTGATACAGGAAGCCAGGGATGCCAGATGGAGTGTTATGCAGGAAGTCAGAGATGCCACATGGAATGTTACAGATGATGTCAGAGACACACGAGGGAGTGTTACACATGAAGTCAGGGACGCCTGTGGGAGAGTTACATATGAAGTTATATATGGCAAGGTGAATGTGATGCACGAAATCAAAGACATGAAGGGAAGTATAACACAGGAAGTCAGAGACTAGAGGTAGAGAGTTAAACACAAGCTCAGAGTCACCAAGGGGAGAGTTACAAATGAAGTCAAAGACACCAGGGGAAGTGTGACACACAAATTCACAAACACCAGGGAAAGAATGACACATGAATTCAGAGATGACATGGAGTGTGTGACACATGAATCAGAAACGACAAGGGCAGTGTTACAAAGTCAAAGAAACCAGGAGTAGAGTAAGAAATGAAGTCAGAGACGACAGCTGGTGGATGATATACCAAGTCAGAGACCCCTAGGGAGGTCTGACACATGCAGTCGGAGATGCCATGGGGAGAGTTACACATAGTCAAAGAGGTCACGGGGAGTGTTACAGATGATGTAACTGACATAGCACGAAATGTTAAGCATGAATTCAGAGACACAGTGGGGAGTATTGCACATGAATTCAGAGACACCACTGGGGATGTTACACATGGAGTCAGAGACACCACATGCGGTGTTACCCATGAAGTCATACACAACATGGGGAGTGTGACACAGGAAGTCAGAAGCCATGGGGAGAGTTACACAAGAAGTCAGAGACGATAGGTGGAGTGTTAAACACAAGGTGAGAGACATCAGAGGGAGTGTGACACTTGAAGTCAGAGACACCACAGAGAAGTGTTATACACAGAGTCAGAGAGAGGAGGGGGACTGTTACACATCAAGTCAGAGATGCCATTGGGAGTGTTACATACCTAGTCAGAGAAACGAGTTAGATTGTCACACACAAAATTAGAGAAGACGGGGGAAGGTTACACATGACATCAAAGACACCAAGGGGTTAGTGACACACAAAGTCAGAGAAACCACGTGGAGTGTGACACAGGAAGTCAGAGACAACAGGGGAAGTGTTACATACGGAGCTAGTGAACACCATGGGGATTGTTATACAGGAAGGCAGAGAGGGCACATGGAGTGTTACACATGATGTCATAGACTCCAGGGGGACTGTGACAAACGAAGTCATTGATGCCTGGGGGAGTATTATGCATGAATTCAGGGATGCCAAGGGGGAGTGTTACACATGAAGTCAGAGACGTCAGAAGGAGTGTTATGCATGAAGTCACAGACACCAGGGGGCGTGTTACACAGGAAGTCAGAAACTCTAAGGGGATTGTGACACGAAGTCAAAAAGGACATGGGGAGTGTGATGCATGAATTCAGAGATGCCATGTAGGAGACTTACGAAGTCAGAGACTCCACTTTGAGAGATACACATGAAGTCAGACACTGCAGGCCAAGTGTTACACAAAGTCAGAGATGCAAAGTGTAGTGTTACACATGAAGTCAGAGATGCCAGGCTGATTGTGACTCAGACAGTCAGAGACACCACGGTGAGTGTTAAAATTGAAGCCAAAGATGTCAGGGATAGTGTGATACATAAAACCAGAGAGGCCAGTGAGAGTCTTACAAAAGAAGTCTGAGAGTCCATGGGAGAGTGTTACAGTCAAAGGAAGAAATTCCAGGTTGGGTGTTACACAAGAAGTCAGAGACACCAGGGGGTGTGTACCACATGAAGTCTGAGATGCCATGTGGAGTGTTACACATGAAGTCAGAGACACCAGGGGGAGTGTTAGACACGGAGTCAGAAACACCACATGCTGTGGTACACATGAAGTACAAATTGCTGGGGAAGTGTGACAAATGAAGCCAGAGACCCAAGGTGCAGTGTGACACACGATGTCGGAGACAACAGGGTGAGTGTGAAACACGAAGTTACAGATGCCATGGGGAGTGGGACACACAAAATCAAAGACCACAAGTAAAATGTGAAAGACTAAGTCAGAGATGCCTATGGGTGTATTACACAAGAGGTCAGAGAGGGCACATGGAGTGTTACACATGATCTCAGAGCCTCCAGGGGGACTGTGACACACGAAGTCTGAGACACCACGGGGAGTGTTAAACACCAAGTCAGTGAAGTCTGGGCTAGTGTTACACACCAAGTCAGTGAAGCCAAGGAGATTGTTTGCACGATGTCAGAGACACCAGGATGAGTGTGACACATGAAGTCAGAGACATGACAGTGAGTGTGTCACACGACGTCTGAGACTACATGTGGTGTGTTAAACACAAAGTCAGAGACACCAAGGGGAGTCCTACAAACAAAATCAAAGACACCAGGGGAGTATTACACACAAAGGTAAAGACACCAGGGGGAGGGTTACACAAGAATTCAAAGAAACCGTAGAGAGAGTGACACACTAATTCAGCGACGATATTGGGTGAGTGACATATGAAGTCAGAGAAGCAACATGAGTGTTACACTCGAAGTCAGGGACGCAAGGGGAAGTGTGACACATGATGTCAGAGATGTCATATTGAGTATTACACTCAGATTCAGAGACACCGGCAAGAGTCTGACATAGGAAATGAGAGAATTCAGTGAGTGTTATACAAGAATTATGAGACACCGCAGGGGGAGTGTTACCCTCAAAAGCAGAAAGACCATGTGGAGCATTACAGATGAAGTCAGAGACACCAGGGGTTGTGTACCACAAGAAGTCTGAGATGCCAGGGACAGTGTGACACTCGAGGTCAGAGGTTCCACTTAGAGTGTTACACACCAAATCAGAGACACCAGATGGAATTTGACACACAAAGACAGATGACATGAAGACTGTTATGCATGATATCAGAGACTACAAGCAGACTGTGAAACAAAAGTCACAGATGCCACGGGAATGTGACACACCCAATCAAGACCAGAGGTGAAGTGTGAAATGTAAATTCAGAGACACTATGGGGATTGTGACACAAATAGTCAGAGTTGCCAGGGGCAGTGTCACACACGAATACAGGTACACAAATATGACTGTTACACCTGAAGTCAGAAATGCAAGGAGGTGTTTGAGACACAAAATCAGAGCTGCCAGGGTGAGTGTTACACAAGAAGTCTGAGAGGCAATGAGGCAGTATTACACTCAAAGGCCAAAACGCCACATAGATTGTTACACATGAAATGAGAGACTCCAGAGGGACAATGACACATGAAGTCATGGATGCCACATGGAGTGTTACACACGATGTCACAGACACCAAGGAAAGTGTTACACCCAAACTCTGAGATGGCATAGGCAGTGTTACACACAATGTCTGTGACATCATGGGGAGGGTGACACATGAAGTCAGAAACACGAGAGGCAATGTTACACAGGAAGTCAGAGACATCAGGGAGTGTATCGCACATGATGTCAGAGATGCCAGAGGGAGTATGACACATGAAATCAGAGATACCAGGGGAAGTGTGACATATGAAGTCAGAGGTGCTGGGATGGTGTTATACACGAAGTCTTAGATGCCCTTGTGAGTGTGACACACGAAGTTATAGATGGCAGGGGAAGTGTGATGAGCATACTCAGAGAAACAAAGGAGAGTGTGACACACGAAGTCAGAGATGTCATGGGGTGTGTTACACATGAAGTCAGACACACCAGAGGTATTGTGATACAGGAAGTCAAGGATACCAGGTGAAGTGTTGCACACGAACTCAGATGCCAGGAAGAGTGTTTCACACGATGTCAGAGATGCAAGTGGGAGTGTGAAACACGAGGTCACAAATTCCAGGAGCAGTGAGTCACTTGAAGTCACAAATGCCAGGGGGGGTGTGACACATGAAGTGACAGACTCCAGGGCGGTGGTGACATGAAATCCGAGACACCAGTTGGAGATGTACAGACAACATCAGAGATGCAAGTGGGAGTGTTTAACACAAACTCAGAAACACAAGTTGGATAGTTACAAATGATGGCTGAGATGCCAGGGGGTGATTGACACACGAAGACAGAAACATCAGGGGTAGTGTTACACAGGAAGTCAGAGACAACATGGAGTGTGTGACGCATGAAGTCAGAGATGCCAATGGGGAGTGTTATGCACACAGTCAAGGACACCAGGGTGAACATTACACAGGAAGACCAAGATGCAAGGGGGATTTTCACACACAAAGTCAGAGACTCCAGATGGAGTGCTACACACAAATTCAGAGAAGCCAGGGGAATGTGACACACAATGTCACAGACGACAAGGGGAAAGTTATGCATGAAGTCAGAGACGACTTTGGGAGTGTGATACACGAGTTCATAGAAGTGATGTTGGGAATTACACGGGAAGAAAGAGATGGCAGGGGAGTGTTAGATGAAGTCAGAGACACATAGTGGATTGTTAATTACCAAGTCAGAGATGTCAGGGTAAGTGTTACATATGGAGCTAGAGACAAAATGGGAAGTGTTACACAGGAAGTCAGAAAAGACAGGTCACGTGTGACACACGATGTCAGAGAATTCACAGGTAGTGTGACACATGAAACCAGAGACACCAGTGTATGTGTTACAGAAGAAGTCCGAGATGGCACATGGTATGTTACACATGATGTCAAAGACTACAGGGGGACTGTGACACATGAAGCCTGAGACACCAGGGGAAGTGTTGCACACCAAGTCAGTGATGCTAAAGGGCAGAATTAGACATTTTAGAGATGCCAGGTAGGTAACACATGAAGTCAGAGACACTAGGGTGAGTGAGATGCAGGAACTTAGAGACATGATGGGGAATGTAAAACACGAAGTCAGAGACTACAGGTGGAGTGTTAAACACAAAGGCACAGACGCCAAAGGGAGTCTTACAAATGCAGTCAAAGACACTGGGGGGTATTCCGCACAAACTTAATGACACCACGGGAGAGTGATACACATGAAGTCAAAGACACCCAGGGGAGGATGACACAGGGCTTGTGACACAGGATTCAGAGATGCCATGGGGTATTGTAGTGCAAGAAGTCTGTCACACCATGGGGTTTGTGACAATAGAAGTCAGAGACGACATGGGGAGTGTGACACACAAGCTCAGAGACACAATGGGGAGTGAAACATATAAGGTCAGAGATGCTACCAGGTGTGTTACACACGAGGTCAGAGACGACAAGGATACTATGATATACGAAGTAAGGGATGCCAGGTGGAGTGTGACACAAGAAGTCAGAGGGCATGGGGATTGTTATACCAGAAGTCATGGTACCAGGGGGAGTGTTACATGTGGAGGCAGAGACACCAGTTATAGTGTTACACAGGAAGTCAGACAATGCACATGGAGTGTTATACACCATGTCAGAGTCTCCAGGGCGACTGTGACACACGAAGTCAGAATTGCCACTGCGAGTGTTACACCAAAATTTGGAGACATCAGGGGGAAAGTGACACAAGTCAGAAATCCCAGGGCTAGTGTTACACAGGAAGTCAGGGAAACCAGGGAGTGTATTAAACACAAAATCAGAGATGCCATGGGGAGTGTGACACACAAAGTCAGAGATGCCAGGGGAAGGCTGACTCAAGAAGTCAGATGTGCCATGGGGATTGTGACACATGAAGTCAGAAATACCACGGTGAGTGTTTCATTCAAAATCAGAGACTTCAGGAGGTAGTGTGACACAAGAAATCAGAGACTCCAGTGTGTGTGTTACATAAGAAGTCCGAGAATGGATTGGAGAGTGTTACACTGGATGGCAGAAATACCACATTGAATGTTACATGTGAAGTCAGAGACACAAGAGGGACAGTGACAAACCAAGTCTGAGATGTCACATGGAGTGTTTTACATGAATTCCGAGATGCCAGGCAGAATGAGACACACAAAGTCAGATGTGCCACGTGGAGTATTACACAGGCAGTACGAGATGGCATGGGAAAGTGTCACACATGTATGCAGAAATGCCATGTGGAGTGTTCTACATGTAGTCAGAGGTGCCAGGGGAATCAGTACACAGGAAGTTACAGACAAGATGTGGAGTGTAACACATGAATCAAAGACACCAGGGGGAGTGTTAAACACGAAGTCAGAGATGCAATAGTGAGTTTTACACTCTAAGTCAGAGACTCTAGGGGTTGTGTGACACATGAAATCAGAGACCCCAGTTTGAGTGCTTCACAAGATGTCTGAGACTCCATGGTTAAGTGTTACACTCAAAAGGAGAAAGGCCATGTTGAGTGATACAAATGAAGTCAAAGGCACCAGGAGATGTGTACAAAACAAACTCAGAGGGGCCACGTGGAGTGTTACACATGAAGTCAGAGACAGCAAGGTTAGTGTTACACACTAAGTCAGAAACTCCACATGGTGTGTTACACACAAAGTCCAGAGGCCAGTAGGATTGTGACACGTAAAGTCAGAGACACCAGGCATAGTTTGACACAGAAGCCAGAGAGCCAAGGTGTAGTGTGCCACAAGAAGTCAGAGTCAACATGGGGAGTATGACTCATGAACTCAGGGACACAATGGGGAGTGTGAAACATGAAATCAGAAATGCCACTGGGAGCGTTACATGCGAAGTCAGAGACGACAAGGGTAGTGTGATACACAAAGTCAGGGATGCCAGGCAGAGTGTGACTCACGAAGATGGATGCCAGAGGGAGTGTTACACACAAAATTTGAGATGCCAGTGGGTTCAAGGCACAAGTCATAAGCACAAGTGGTAGTGTTACATAGGATTTCAGAGACACCAGGTAGCATGTTACACATGAAGTCAAAGACACCAAGAGGAGTGTGACACACAAAGTCACAGATGCCAGTAGTAGTGTGAAACACGAAGTCAGAAACACCAGGGGGAGTGTAACACATGAAGACAGTGAGGGAGTGTTATGCATGAGTCAAAGACACCACAGGTGCATGTTACACACAATGTCAGAGACGCTAGGTGCAGTGTTATGCATAACCTCAGAAAGTCGGAGACACGATGGGGACTGTTAAAGACGATGTCAGAGACAATAGGTCATGTGTGACACTTGAAGTTAGAGATGCCATGGGGAATGCAACACATGAAGTCAGAGATGCCATTGGGAGTGTCACACACTAAGTTGTAGATGACGGGGGAGTGTGACACTCGTGTTCAGAGAAACAATGGAAAGTGTGACACACGAAGTCATAGGTGACGGGGATTTTTACACACAGATTCAGAGATACCAGTGGGAGAGTGACAGATGAAATCAGAGACAACAGGGGGAGTTTGACACATGAAGTCAGAGAATCCAGGGGGAGAGTTACACATGAATTCATATACAAAATGGTGAGTGTTGCCCTCAATGTCAGAGACACCACAGGGATTGTGACACATAATGTCAGAGATTCCATGGTGGTGCGTTACATATGAAGTCAGAGATGCCACGTTGGTTGTTCCAAATGAAGTCAGAGATGTCAGGGGGAGTGTTACACACGAAGACAGAGATGCCACATGGAGTGTTACACATGAAGTCCTAGACAACAGGTGAAGGGTTATACACAGAACCAAAGGTGCCAGTGGGAGTGTTACACACGAAGTCAGAGAGGCCAAAGGGAGTGTTACACACAACATTATAGACATCAGGGGGATTGTGACAAAAGATTTTGGAGACATCAGGGGGATTGTAACAGAAAAAGTCACTGATGTCTGGGGGAATGTTGCACATGAAATCAAAGACTCCAAGGAGGTATGGTACAAATGAAATCAAAGAAGCCAGGGGGATTGTTATTCAAGATGTCAGAAAGACCTGGGGTAGTGTTATGCAGGAAGTCAGAGATGCCATGGGAACTGTGACACACAATGTCTTAGACACCAAAGGGAGTGTTACACATGGAGCCAGTGAAGCCAGGGGAGTGTTAAGCATGAAATCAGTGTGGGAATGTGGAGTGTTACATACGACAACAGAGACTCTAGGGGGACTGAAAGGAAGTCAGAGTCACCAGTGGGAGAGTTACACACGAGGTCATTGATACCTGTGAGAGTGTTACACACCAATTCAGAGCTGCCATGACGGTGTGTTACACATGAAGTCAGAGACACCAGAGGGAGTGTTACTCAGGAACTCAGAGACTCCAGGTGAGTGTGGCACACAAAGTCAGAAAGGACATGGGAAGTATGATACACGAATTCAGAGGCACCATGTAGGAGAGCTACACATCAAGTCAGAGACGCCACGCTGGGTGTTACACAAGAATTCAGACATGGGAGTGGAGGTGTTACATGACATCAGAGATGCCAAGTGGAATGTGACAGAAGAAGTCAGAGACCCAGGGGGAGTGTTACACACAGAGTCATGGATGCAAGGCAAAGTGTGACACATGAAGTCAGAGAGGGCACGTGGAGTGTCACACACAACATCAGAGTCTCTAGGAAAACCGTGAAAAACAAAGTCAGAGATGTCAGGGGGGGTGTTACAGACGAATTCAGAGTTGCCATGTGGGAGTGTTACCCATGAAGTCAGGGACACCAGGGTGTGTGAGAGACAAAATCAGAGATGCCACAAGCAATGTGAGTGACACATGATTTCAGAGGCACCATGGTGAGGGCGACACTCTATTTCAGAGGCAAGAATTGGATTTTTACGCAGAAGTCAGATATGATGGGGGAGTGTGAAACAGGAAGTCACAGATGCCATTTAGAGTGTGACACACAAAGTCAAGACCAGAGGTGAGGTGTAAAACATGATGTCAGAGACACAATGGGGATTGTCACAAGAAGTCAGTCACCAGGGGGAGTGCTGCACGTAAAGCCAGAGTTGCAAGGGTGAGTGATACACTTGAAGTCAGAGACGCTGGGAGGAGTTTGACACACAAAATCAGAGATGCCATTGGGAGTGTTATACAAGAAGTCCAAAACACCATAGGGGAGTGTTACATTCAAAGTCAGAGAATCCACGGGACCTGTGAGATGAAGTCAGAGAAGCCACATGGAGTGCTGAACAAGATGAAACAGACACCAGGGGGACTTTTACACCCGAACCCTGAGACTTCACAGAGAGTGTTACACATGAAGTCTGACATGTCCTGGGGTGTGTGACCCACGAAGTCAGAAATACCAGGGTAGTGTTACACACGAATTCAAAGGCATCATGGAGTATGTTACACATGAAGTCAGAGACGCCAATGGGAGTGTGACACATGAAGTCAGAGATGCTAGGGGAAGTGAGACACTGAAGTCAGAGATGCCAGGGGAAGTGTGACACACAAAGTCAGAACACTAGGGGAAATGTGACTCATGAACTCAGGGACACCACAGGGAGTGTTGCATGCAATGTTAAAGACGCTAGTTGGAATGTGACACAAGAAGAGAAAGATACCAGACATTCTAACACACGAGGTCAGAGGTACCATGGTTAGTGTTACACAGTAACTTGGAGTTGCCAGGGGGAGTGTGACACACCAAGTCATAGACGCCATTGGCTGTGTGTGACACGAATTCACAGATACCAAGTGGAGTGTTGCACAGGAAGTCAGAGACACCAGGGGGAGTGTGACACATGAAATCTGAGACCAGGGGGAGTGTAATGCATGGAATCAAAGACAAAAGAATGAGTGTGATGCACGAAGTCAGAGAAGCCACCAGGCGGGTGACACATGAAGTCAAAGATGACAGCTGGTGTCTGACACAGTGTCAGAGATGACATGGGGATTGCTACACATGAATTGAGAGACAAGAGGTCGTGGGTGACACACAAAGTCGTCATAGACGCCATTGGGAGAGTTACACATGAATTCAGAGACACCAAAGTGAGTTGATACATGAAATCAGGGACATCAGGCAGAGTGTGATACATGAAGTCAGGGACACAAGGTGGAGTGTGACACACTAGGTCAGAGACACCACATGGAGTGTTACATACAATGTTAGATCTGCCAGGAGTGTGTTACAGACAAATTCATTGATGACAAAGGAGTGTCACACACGAACTCAGAGACAGCAGGTGGATTGTTAGAAATAATTCAGAGATAACAGGGGGAGTGTGACAAATGAAGTCAAAGATGACAGGTGGAGTGTAACACCTAAAGTCAGAGATGCAAGGGGGAGTGTTGCACACAATGTCAGTGATGCATGGGGTAGTGTCACACACGAGGTCAGAGACATGAGAGTGAGTGTGACACATGGAGTCAGAGATGACACGGGATGTGTTACACACAAAATCAGAGTCACCAAAGGTGAGTGTTAGGCAGGAATCAAAACACACATGGGGTGCCTGCCTGGTGGCACAGTGGTTGAGTGTGTACATTCCACCTTGGTGGCCCGGGGTTCATCAGTTTGGATCCTGGGTACAGACTTGGCACCTCTTGGCAAGCCATGCCGTGTCAGGCATCCCACATATAAAGTAGAGGAAGATGGGTACGGATGTTAGCTCAAGGCCAGTCTTCCTTAACAAAAAGGGGAGGATTGGGAGCAGATGTAATCTCAGGGCTAATTTTCCTCCAAAAATGTTTAATAAAATAAAACACACATGGGAGACTGCTACTCAGGCAGTCAAAGACACCAGGGAGAGTGTGACACATGAAGTCAGAAACAACATAGGGTGTGTGACACACGAACTAGGAGACATCTTGGGGGAGTGTTACATAAGAAGTCATAGACACCAGGGGAATTGTTACACAAGAAGACAGTGATACCACCAGGAGTTTGACATACATCAGAGACACCATGGAGAGTGTAAACACAAAGACACTGATGCCAGGGTTCGTTTTAGGCTCAAATTCACAGACACCAGGGAGAGTGTTACTCAGGAATTCAGAGACACTATGTGCAGTGTTAGCAAAAAGGTCATAGAAGAAAGGGTGATTGTGACACCTGAAGTCAGTGACACCTTCGGGAGTTTTAAACGTGAAGTCAGACACTTGAGGGGGAGTGTGAACACAAAGTGAGGGATGCTTTGTGGAGTGTGAAACAGGAATTCAGAGACACCATGGGGAGTGTTACACATGAAGTCAGAGTTGAGAGGGGTAGTGTGACACACGAAGTCAGGATGCCATGGGGACTGTCACACACAAAGTCAAATAGGCCAGAGGGATGGGAACATGATGTCAGAGATGCAATGTGGAGTGTTACACACGAGCTCAGAGATGAGAGTTGGATTGTTACACATGGAGTCAGAAACTCCATGTGGTGAGTTACACACAAAGTTGATGATGCAATGGGGAGTATGACACACAAAGTCAGACACTCAAGCTGCAGTCGTGTGTGACACTTGAAGTCAGTGATGCTACAGGGATTGATACTCACGAAGGCAGAGATGCCATCAAGAGTTTAATACACAAAGTCAGAGATGCCAGCGGGAATGTTTTAAACACGAAGTTATTGTCAGTTGAAGGAGAGTGAAGCATGAACTCAGAGACACCAGAGGGAATGTGACAAACAGAAAAGAGGCCAAGGGGTGTGTTACACACAAAATCAAAGACAACATGGTGAGTTGATACATGAAGTCAGGGAGGCCAGGTGGAGAGTGACATACAAATACAGTGGTGGCAAGGGGATTGTTATATGAAATCATGATGCCATAGGGTGAGTGACACACAAAGTCAGAGTCACAAGGTGTAATGTGATACATAAGGTCTGAGACAGCTAAGTGATTGTTACACACGAAGTTATGATTTCAGGAGAGTGTGACACATGATGTCCCAGATGCCAAAGGGAGTGTGACATGTGAAGTCAGAGATGCCAGGGGAATTGTGACACAGGAAGTTAGAGGCGCAAGAAGATGTGTTACACACAGAGTCAGAGATGCCCAAGGGTGTGTGACTCGTGAAGTTAGAGACACCTGTCAGATTGTCACACATTAAGTCAGAGACACAATGGTGAGCATTATAGTCAAAGTCAGAGACACCAGGGGTAGTGTGACACAGGAAATCAGAGACACCAGTGTGAGTGTTACCCAAGAAGTCTGAGACTTCACAGGGGAGTGTTAGACTCAAAGGCAAAGGCAGCAGAGGGAGCATTACACAGAAAGATACGCCAGGTGGTGTGTTGCACAAGAAGTCAGAGACTCCAGGGTTTATGGTACACATAGAGTCAGAAACACCACATGGTGTGTTCCACAGAAATCCACGATGCCAGGGACAGTGTGGCACATGATGTCAGAGACCCAAGCTGCAGTGTGACACACCAAGTCAGCAACAAGTGGAGTGTGAAACATGAAACAGAGACATAAGGGGAGGAGTGACACATGAAGTCAGGGATGCCACCAGTTATTTTACACAAGGAAGCAGAGATGAAATGGGGAGTGGGATACACGAAGTCTGGGATGGCAGTTGGAGTGTGACACATGAAGACAGAGACACCAGGTGGATTGTGAAACAACAAGTGTGAGATGTAATGATGAGTGTTATACTCAAAATCAGAGATGCCAGGGGTAGTGTGACACAGGAAATCAGAGATGTCAGTATGAGTGTTACAAAAGAATTTTGAGACTCCACAGTGGATGTCAGAGATGCCAGGTGGAGTTTGACAGGTGAGATCCTTGATGCCAAGGGGATTGTGACACACCAAGTCAGAGATGCCATGAGGCTGCTCCACATGAATTCTGAGATGACATGTGGAGTGTGATATGCCTTCTCAAGTAAGATAGGCAGCATGTGACACGAAGACAGAGATGCCATGGGGTGTGTTACACACCAAATCTGAGACTGCAGTTGGAGTGTGAAACAAAGTCAGAAACAAAGTTGTAATGTTACATAGGAAGTCAAAAACACCAGGGCATGTGTTACACATGAAGTTGGAGATGCCTGGGGATTGTTATACACCAAGTCAGAGATGCCAGAGGGAGTGGGAAATATGAAGTCAGAGACACCAGGGGAATTGTGACACACGAAGTCAGGGATGTCACAGTGAGTGCTACACAATAAGTTGGAGATGACAGGGAGAGTGTGACACACAAACTCAGAGACACCAAGGGGAGCACAGCACACCAAGTCAGAGACAACTGGGGCAATGTGACACACGAAGTCAGACGCTACTGGCCAAGTGTGATCTTCAAAGTCAGTGATGCTTGGGGAATGTTCCACGCAAATTCAGAGATGCCAGAGGTAGTGTTATAAATGGAGTTAGAAATGTCAGTGGAAGTGTGACACAGGAAGTTATAGATGGCAGGGACACAGTGACACACAAAGTCGGAGAGGCCAAAGGGATTATGAAACAAAATCAGAAACGACAGATGGAGTGTTCAAGAAGTCAGAGATGCCAGGGTGAGTGTTACACATCAACTCAGCTACACTAGGGTGTTGTTACACACGAATTCTGAGATACCAAGTGGAGTGCGACACACGAGGCTAGAAACACCAGGGTTAGTGTTACACAGGAAGCCAGAGACACCAGGGTGTGTGTGAAATATGAAGTCAGAGATGGCATGGGCTCTGTGACACACGAAATCAGAGCCACCATGGTGAGTCTTTCTGTTGAAGTCAGATACAACAGGGGAAGTGTTACTCATGAAATCAGAGATGCCACATGAACTGTTACGAATTCAGAACACAATGGAGAGTATGTCACACAAAATCCATGATGCCAGTGGGAGTGTGACACACGAAGTAAGAGATAATACGGTGAGTGATACACTCAAAGTCACAGATGCCAGGGGGATTTTGACACACAAAATCAGAGCCTCCAGGGTGAGCATTACATCAGAAGTCCAAGACGCCACAAGGCAGTGTTAGACGTGAAGGCAGAAATGCCACAAGGAGTGTCACACAGGAAGTCAGAGACACTAGGGGGAGTATACCACACAAAATCAGAGATGTCACATGGAGTGTTACGCATGCTGTCACAGACGCCATGGGGAGTGTTACACAAGAAGTCAGAGAAGCCAGGGGAAGTGTTATACACAGAGTCAGAGAACCAGGTAGTGGGTGACATGAAATCAGAAAAGACGGGGATTGTGATGCACAAAGCCAGAGAGTTGAGGGGGAAATGTTACAAATGAAGTCAAGGACACCATGGGTTTAGTGACACACGAATGCAGAGATGACATGGGCATTATGGCACGGATTTAGAGGGGGCCTGGGGGTGTTTTAGGCATGGAAATAATGATACTTTGGGGAGTGTTACTCACTAAGTCAGAGATGACGGGGGAGTGTGAAACATGAAGTCAGAGCCTACAGGTGGAGTATTAAACATGAAGTTAGAGACACCAGGGGAAGTGTTATATATAAAGATAGAGATGGCATTGGAAGTCTTACACAGGAAGTTATAGATGACAGGGGAAGTGTGATGCACATACTCAGAGACACAAAAGGGGCTTGCGACACACAAAGTCATAGACATCGTGGGGTGATTTACAAACGAAGTCATACACGCCAGGCAAATGTGACACTCGAAGTCAGGGATGCCAGGAGGAGTCTTCCACATAAATTCCGAGACACCAGGTTGAGATTGATGCATGAAGTCACAGGCGCCATGGGGATTGTGACACACGAAGTCAGAGATGCCAGGTGGAGTTTCACACATGACATCAGAGATGCCAGGGTGATTGTTACACGTGAACACAAAGACACAATTTGCACTGTTACACACGCAGTCTGAGAGGCCAGGGGTGGTGACGATGAAGGCAGAAACACCAGTGGTAGTGTTACACAGGAAGTCACATACATCAGGGAGTGCATGACACACAAAATCAGAGATGCCAATGGGTAGTGTTATGCATAAAGTGAGAGACAACAGGGGGAGTGTTATAGAAAATGTCTAAGATGGCAGTTGGAGTGTTACACATGAAGTTATAGATGGCAGGGAGAATGTGAGCACAAACTCAGAGACAAGAGAGGAAGTGTGACACACAAACTCAGAGATGCTTGGTGGATGGTTACACACACAGTCTGAGACACCAGTGGAAGCCTGACACAGCAAGTCAGAATCAGGAGGGGTAGTGTTACACAGGAAGTCAGAGACACCAGGGTATGTGTGACAGAAGAAGTCATATATCCCACATGAAGTGTGACACATGAAGTCAGAGATGACAGGTGGATTGTCAGGCACGAAGTCAGAGGCTAAATGTAGTGTGTTACACAAGAAATTACATATGCCTGGAGGAGTGTTGCACACGAAAACAGACTCTACGTGGAGTGTTACACATGAAGTAAGAGAAACCACATGAGTGTGACACGAAATCAGAGACACCATTGGTATTGTTACACAAGAAGTGATAGATGGCAGGGGAGTGTGATGCACCTACTCAGAGGAAAAAGGGGGAGTGTGAGACATGATGTCACAGATGCCAGGAGGAGTGTGACTCATGATGTCAAGACAACAAAGTGAGTAGGACAGAGGAAGTCATAGATGTCACTTGGAATTTTACTCATGACGTCAGAGATACAAAGGGGAGTGTTACACACGAACCCAGAGACACAAGGGGGATTGTTACACATGAATCTGAGACACCAGGGAGTGTGCGGCACATGAAGTCAGAAACACCAGGAATAGTGTTACACGGGAAGTGAGAGAGAACAGGGAGTGTGTGACACATGCGTCAGAGATGTCACATGGAACTTTTATGAACAAAGTCAAAGACACCAGGGTGAGTGCTATAGAGGAAATCAGAGATGACAAGAGGAGTGTCATACCAGAAGTCAGAGACACCAGGAGGAGTGCTACACATGATGTCAGTGATGCCAGGTGGAGTGTTACAAAGTTAGAGACGACAGGGTGTTGTGACACAGAAAGTCAGAGACACCTCTGTCAATGTCACACACTTAGATATGCCACGGGGTGTGTGACATACAAATTCACAAATGACTATGTCACACTCCCCCTGACATCCCGGCCTTTTTGTGTAACACTCCACCTTGTGTCTCTTCCTTTGGGTTTCACATACTCCTTCACATCTCAGTTTGTGTAACACTCCCCGTGACACCTCTGTTTTCATTTGTAAGACTCCACCTGGTGTCTACGACTTCCTGTGTAATACCACAGGTGTCACCTCTGACTGGTGTGTAACACTACCCTTGGGGTCCCTGACTCTATTTGTAACAAACCACATGACGTTTGTGCCTTCATGTCTAATGTTGCTGCTGACATCTCAGACTTCGTGTGTAACACTCTCTGTGTAGTCTCAGAGACTGGTTGTAACATTCCCCAAGGTGTCTGTGACACGTCGTGTAGCACTCCATGTGGACTCTCTGACTTCATGTGTCACTGCCCCTGGAGTCTTTGACTACATCTGTAACACACCATGTGATGTTTCTGCCTTCGAGTGTTATGCTCCCCTGTGGCCTCTCAGTCTTCTTGTGTAAGAGTAACCCTGGTGGCTCTAATTCCATGTGTCACCTCCTGGCATCTCTGACTTTGCGTGTAACAAACACCATTGCATCTCTGGCTTCATGTGTAACACTACCCCTGGCAACTGACTTCTTGTATCATAATCTTCATGATGTCTTTGATTTTGTGTTTCACACTCCCTGTAGTCTTGACTTCATGTGTCACACTCCCTGTTTTGCTTCTGAGTTCGTGTGTCACACTCTGCCTTGCATCTGTGACTTCATGTATCACACAATCTCTGTAGTTTCTAACTTTGTGTGTAACATAACCAGTGGGGTCTCTGACTTCATGTGTCACACTGCTGCTTGTGTCTCTGAGGTCATCCATCACACTCCCCCTTTTGTCTCTGACTTCATGTAGCACTCTGCAACTTGTGTCTCTGAATTCCTGTGTCAAACTCACCCTGGAGTCTTTTTTTTTTTGGAGTAAGATTAGCCCCAAGCCAACATCTGCTGGCAATCCTTCTCTTTTTGCTGAGGAAGACTGGCCCTGAGCTAACATCCATGCCCATCTTTCTCCACTTTACATGTGGGACGCCTACCACAGCATGGCTTGCCAAGTGGTGTCATGTCCGCACCCGGGATCAGAACGGGTGAACTCCGGGCTGCCAAAGTGGAACATGCAAGATTAACTGCTGCACCACCAAGCCAACCCCTCCCTGGCATCTTTGACTTCGTGTGTCACACTCCCCCTGTTGTTGCAGACTTCTTGTGTAACACACCACATGGCATCTTTGACTCCATGTAACACTCCTTCTGGTGTCTCTGACTTCATGTATAACATTCCATGTGGTGTTTCTGACTACGTGTGTAACACTCCACGTGGCATTTCTCCCTTTGTGTGTTACACACACGTCATCTTGGACTTAGTGTGTAACTCTCTGCATGGTGTCTCTGACTTTGTGCATAACACTCCCCTTGGTATCCTTGTTCTCATGCATAATACAGCCCCATTGCATCTCTGAATTCATGTGTTATACTCCCTCTGTCATCTCTGTATTCACGTGTCACAAAACCCCTGGTGTCTTTGAGGTCATATATAACACTCCTCCTCATGTCTCTGAGTTTGTGCATTGCACTCCCCTTGTGTTCTCCGATTTCTTATGTTACTCTCTACCTGTTGTCTATGACTCTGTGTAACACTTCCCGTGGCATCTATCGCTTCATGCATAACACTCCCACTGTAATCTCTGGCTTCAAGTGTAACACTTCCTAGTGGTGTCTCTGACTTTGTGTGTCAATCTCTCTGTGGTGTCTCTCACATTTTGTGTAACACTCCGCCTGTGGTCCCTGACATCTTATCTCTCACCCTTGCATCTCTGTTTTTGTGTTTCACTCCCACTGTGTCATCTATGACTTCATGGGTAACACTGCACCTGGCAACTCTGCCTTCGGGTATAACACACCTCCACGTCATCTCTGAATTTATGAGTAATACTCTCCAGGGTGCTGAGTTTGTGTGTAACACTTCCTCTGGCATCAGTCACTTTGTGTGTAACACTCCACATGACATCTCTTACTTCCTGTTTCACAGTCCCCCATCATCTCTGACTTCATGTGTAACACCCCAAATTGCCTCTTTGACTTCGTGTGTAACACTCCCCCAGGCATCTCTGAGTCTGTGTGTAACTCAACCCCTGGTTTCTCTTATGTGTGTAATAATCCACATGCTGTCTCTGACTTCATGTTTCACAGTCACCATGGCATCTCTGATGTGATGTGTAACACTTTGTCTATTCTCTCTGAATTCGTGTCTAACACTCTCCCTGGTGTGTTTCACCTCATACATAATACTGTTGCATGGCGTCTCTCATTTTGTGAGTAACACACTCCTTGGTGTCATTTATTTCATGTGTCACACTCTACCTGTGGTCTCTGATTTCTTGTGTCCCAAAACATTTGTCATCTCTGATGTCGTTTGTCATTCTACCCCAGGTTTCTTTGACTGCATTTGTAACAATCCCCCTGGTGTCTCTGACTTCATGTGTCAGACTCCCACTGGTGTCTGTGACTTAGTGTGTCACAACCCCTGCATCATTGACTTCACATATAACAACCCCATGTCATCTCTGAATTCTTGTCTCACACTCCACATGGCATCCCTGACTTTGTGTTTCACACTCCACCTGGCATCTCTGAATTCGTGTGTAAACACCCCATGGTGTCTCTGACTTCATGTATAACTCTCACAAAGACATCACTGACTTTGTGTGTAACTCTCCCCTGGGATTCTCTGACTTCATCTGTCATAGTTCCCCTGGAGTCTCCCATTCTTTGTGACCTATCATGTGCCCTCTCTGGCTTCTTCTGAAACACTCCCCCTGGCATCTGTGGCTGCGTGTGTACCACTCCCCATAGTGTCACTGACTTTCTGCTTCACAATCCCCCTAGTGTTATGAAGGAAGTCAGAGATGCCCTGGGGTTTGTGACAAAGTAGTCAGAGTCACCAGGAGCATGATACAAAGTCATGGAGGTGTGTAATGTGAATTGTTACACACGAGGTCAGAGAGACAAGGAGGACTATAATACATGAAGTCAAAGATACGATTTGGAGTGTTAAACATGAAGTCAGTGATGCAAGGGGACTGTTACACATGAATTCAGGACACAAGTGGGATTTTTACACAGGAATTCTGAGATGCCAGGGGGAATGTGACACAGGAAGTCAGAAGCACCAGGTGTAGTGGTACACAGGGAGTCAGAGTCACAAGTATGTGTGACATTCAAAGTCAGAGATGCCACAGCAAGTGTGACACGAAGTTAGATACACTATGGGAAGCATGACACATGACGTCAGAGCCACGAAAGACAGTGTGACACATGAACTCAAAGATACCAGGTGGAGTTTTAAATATGATGACAGAGATGACAAGTGGTGTGCTACACACGAACTCAGAGACAAAAGGGGTATTGTTACACACAAAGTCTGAGATGTCAGGGGGTGAGTTACATACGAAGTCAGAGATGCCAGGATGATTGTGATGGGTGAAGTCAGATACGCCATGGGGAGTGTCACACACAAAGTCAGAGATGACAGAAGGTGTTACGAATAAAGTCAGAGACAAAATTTGGATTATTAGCCACTGTCAGAAATGAAGGCATAGTGTAACACATGAATTCAGACACACCAAGAGAGTGTGTTACACAAAGAGAGACACTAGATAGATTGTTACACACGAATTCATAGATGACAGGGGGATTGTGAATCAAGAAGTCAGAGACTTCAGAGGTAGCATTAAACACGAAGTCACAGACACCACGAGGAGTGTTACACACATAATCATCAACACCAAATAGATTCTGAACACACAAAATCAGAAACAACAGGGGAATTGTGAATCATGAAGTCAGAGACGAATGGTGGAGGGTTACACTTGAAAGCAGAGATGCTGGAGGAGAGCTACAGAAGAAATCAGAGACTAGAGGGCGAGTGTTACACACAACATCAGAGGCACTAAAAGAAGTGTGACATAGGAAGACAGTGATGCAACTGGGAAATGATGAACAAGAAATCAGAAACGACAGGGGGAGTGTTACCCACAAAGTCAGAGATCCCACGTGAAGTTTTACACAGAGTCAGATACTATGTGACACAGAAAGTCAGAGTACAGGGTCATTGTGATGCATAAAGTCAGAGACGTCAAGTGGAGTGTTTATACATGAAGTCAAACACATCAGGGGGTTACTGACACACGAAGTCAGAGACAACAGGTGTAGTGTGACATACCAGGTCAGAGACACAGCAGGGACTGTGACACACAAAGTCAGAGACGACAGGTGGATTGTGACAAACAAATTCAGAGGTGACAGGGTGAGTGTTACACACTAAGTAAGAGATGCCACAGAACATGTTACAAATGAAGTCAGAGACACCAGGGGGAGTATTACGCATGAATTCAAAGACACCATGTGCAGTGTTATGCATGAAGTCAAAGACACCAGGGGAGTGTAACAAGCAAGTCAGAGACAACAGTGGAAGTGTGACACATGAAGTCAGACATGTCACAGGTGACTAATACAAAGTCAACAGACAACAGGGAGAGTTTTACTCATGAAGAGAGAGATGCCATGGAGGAGTGCTACCCATGAACTGAAAGATAGCAAAGGGAGTGTTACACATGAAGTCACACAAGACAGTGAGAGTGTGACACACGTCAGAGATACCATAGGGGAGTATTACACACGAAGTCAGTCACATCATGGTATGTATGGCACATGAAGTCATAGACGACAGGTAGAGTTTGACACACGAAATCAGATATGTCAATCAGAGTGTTACACACAAAGTAGAGACAACAGGGGGAGGGCTGCACAAGAAGTCAGAGAGGCCACTGGGGAGTGTTAGGCATGAAGTCAAAGACACCAAGGGAAGTGTTATGCAGGATGTCACAGATGCCATGGGGACTGTGACTAACCATCTCAGAGATGAAAGGTTGAATGCAACACATGAAGTCAGAGACACCACTGGCAGTGTTACACATGATGTCAGAGGTGTCAGGGCGTGTGTGACACATGAACTCAGAGATAACACGTGTAGTGTTACACACAAAGTGAGAGATACTGTGGGATTGTTACACATGAAGCAGGGCAAGCCAGAGGTTGTTTTACACACGAAGTCAGAGAGGCTATGTGGAGTGTTACAGGTGATGTCATAGATGACAGGAGGACTGTGACACAGGAATTGAGAGATGCCAGTGAGAGTGTTACCCACAAAGTCCATGAAGTCATGGGTAGTGTGACACATGAACTAAGAGACACCAAGTGGGGTGTTACACATGAAGTCCAAAATGCCATGAGGGAGGGTTAACATGAAGGCAGAAATGGCATGTGGAGTTTACACATGAAGTCAGGGACGACAGGGGCATTTTTACACACAAAGTCAGAGATGCCGGGGGACTGTTACACACAAAGACAGTGTGGAGAGAGTGAAGTCACGGACACCAGTGGTAGTGTTACACACCAAGTCCAAGATGACAGGTGGAGTCTTGTGCATGATGTCAGAGGAGCCAGGTTGAGTGTTACACGTGAAGTAAGAGACCCACAGGGGAGTGCTATCCACAATGACATAGACGACAGGGGGAGTGTTACATGAATTCAGAGAGACCATGCTTACAGTTACACAAGAAGTCAGATATGACAGGTGGAGTGTTACAACTTCAGAGACATCACAGGGAGTGTGACACATGAAGTCAGAGATGACATAGGGAGTGTTATGCATGAAGTCACAGACACCATGGGGAGTGTTACACACAGAGTCAAAGATGCCAGGTGGAGTGTGACAATCAAAATCAGAGATGAGAGGGTGATTGTCAGACATGATTCAGAGATGCCATGAGGTGTGTGACACACAAAGTCAGATAGACCACTGAGAGAGTGATGCAAGAATTCAGAGATGCCAAGGGAGTGTGGCACATTAAATCAGAGATGCCAGGGCAAGTGTGACTCACAATCTCAGAGACAACGGGGGAGTGTCACACATAAAGTCAGAGATGCCGGGGGAGTGCTACACATGAAGTTAGAGACAGCAGGGGGAGTGTTACACACATTTAGCGTTACACAGGAAGTACAAGACAAAAGCAGATTGAGACATAGGAAATCAGAGACTCCAAGGGGTGTGTTACACATGAAGTCAGATATGCCAGGGGTAGTGTGACACATGACATCAGAGTCACCATGTGAAGTGTGAGATGAGATGACAGAGACAACAAGGGGAATGTGACATACAAAGTCAGAGACCACAGGTGAAATCTGAATTGTGAAGTCAGAATCACCAGGAATAGTGTTAAACAGGAATTCTGAGACACCAGGGAGCGTGTGATTCATGAAGTTAGAGATGCCATATGTAGTGTTACTCATGGTGTCACAGATGCCAAGGGAGTGTTACACACAAAGTCAGAGACACCATGGGGAGTGTTACATGTGTCGACGAAAATAATCCATAACAAATCTATAAATGAAAATTTGGGTGAGTATATTCTGAGCTTAAATCTGAGGATTATAACCCGGGGCCTTTCTTCCTGAAGGAAGAAAGGGCACCAAAGAAGTGGGGTGCACAGACTGGTTATATACCCCCAGGGAGGATGTTTCACATAGGATTGAAATGTCCCTTTTACAATAGTCGTGAGACTGCTCTGTCAGCACAGCGATTGCTGGAAACAGCAGGTAGGTCTTCTGCCTCAGTGAACGCCGCAGGGTGGCAGTCTGTTGTCTCCAGCTGAGTGGTGACAGGTGAGCTGGGAGGTCAAAGGTGAGTGCAGCAATCAGTTCCTAGCCTAAGGAAAAATGCTTATCCTTAAGGAAATGCTAATGTGCGGGGAAGTTACATCTTTATCTCAAGGGCCTTTGTTCTGGCCATAAGAAATGTCTAAGTGGATATACAATGCGTGCTCAACAGCCACGGTCAGGTCCTTTTGGAAAAAACAAAGTCAGGCCGAATTAGGTTTATACCAAATGGCTTCCTCATATACTCCAATATATCCTATTGCTTGCCATTTTTATTTGTCATTTTCCCCTTTTGATCTCTAATCTTTCGATAGAAAGCATTGATGATCAAAACATTGTCCCTCGGCACCAGGGTGGCTGCTGCCTGCCCTGGGTCCATCATGTCCCTCGGTGCTAGGCTTTTGTTTCATTTATTTGCCTAGTCGTCCACGTTGGGGGAAATAGTGGACAAGCATAGAGTTATATGTATATTAACAGAGGAAGCATTTCATATGTCATGTAATTTCCAATTAATTTTAGATTGTTGTGCAAACATTATGTATGTGTTTTTTTATGACACTTCACATTTACATTCTATATGATTATAGAAAAAGTACAGTAACGATAATAACTCAGAATTTTTAAAAGGATTAGTCTGAAGTGAATTCTTAGTCATAGTCCCTTTCAGAAAAGGAAATTTGTCCAGGGTTATAAGACAGATCGACCATCTCAAGCCATAGAGCAATCACTACTCTAGTTTGTATGCTACTCTTACAACACTGAGTAAAGAAAACAACAATTAGTTTTAATATTATGACCAGTACAAGGATTCCAAATAATGGAAATAAGAATTCCAATCCGGATCGAAAAAGGGAACTGATACTGAAAAGGGAGCCAACGAAACAAATCAAACTAGGTGCAGGATCGCATAAGGCATCCACCTGCTTCTTCATGTGCTTTAGCGGAGAGGACACATTGGAAGATTGATGACCTATAAAAGCACAGCATCCAGTCTGAATGATTGTATATGTACCACCTTGGGATGCAGTAATAATGTCTAAAGCCATTCTGTTTTGAAGGACAGCCCTTCTCATTAAACACATTTCAGTATTTGAATAAGGTTATTCCTGCTTGACTATCATTAAGGCCTTCTTGAGTAAATTTAGTCAGAGCTTCCAAATGTAATAATGACATCTTTTAGCCCAAAAGAAGAAGCAAATATAGTTGAAAATATAGCCATACCAGTGGAACACTGAACAAGCCCATTGGGCCTTAAAGAGAGGGAGACTGACACCAGGTTTTAACTCAGCCTGACTCCTTCCCTGCTTTTAAAGGAAACTCAGGTTGAAGTGTTTTAGCCATCCAGGCAGTAGCCAAGGCCAAAGATTTGTTCCACATAACCATTGAGTTCCATTAGGAGTCACTCAATAAATTCCTGGCCTTCAAGACCAGTCTATTCCAAATTAATCACTTTAAGTATGATAGCATTTCAAACAAATTATAAAATAGGTATACAGTTTAAGCATAACAAATGTTTAAATGAGGAGATATAAGGTTGGGAATACAGGCCTGGTCTGGAGTCTTGGGACAGCTGTCTACAAAAGATGTCGTCTTCTTCTCCTCCTGGTTTGGTCCTTTTCAACAGGGCTGCAAAGAGTCTTATTTGATGTCTCTTTCAATAAATAAATTCTTCAGGTTACAGTCCATGATCCTTAAGTTCTGGGACTTCTCTGTGAAAGAATCAGCTACAAATCTTTCATTTCTTTTAAGCACCACAATAAGACCATGAAAACCATGTAATACGTCCCTTAAGCAAAGCTGGTTCATATATTTCTTCATTTAATTGCGTAGGCTATTATATTATTTAAAAAGGAGACAGCCGATGTTTACAAAAAGTATAAATCTAAGATCAAAGAGCACTAGCATAAGAGCTTTTGGCAGTGAGAGAGTAAATGCTTCTGAAAGCTTGTCAATTATGTTCTAGTTGTGCCATTAGTTTTACCAGTCCTGAGGATCGAGGATGGTAAGTGCAGTGGAAATGCTGCAATATTGGCCAAACATTACAAACAGATTTGAGTTCCTCAGTCACTGTGTAACTCAGTAGGAATTCCCCAAGGAGGAATTATCCTCTCTAATAGTAATTTACCTACTGTTAAAGCCATTGCTCTTCTGCAAGGAAAGGCCTCAAAACAATGTGAGAACATGCAGATCATTACAAGACATATTTATCCTTGAGATGGTGGCATTTGGACAATGTCCAATTGTCATACCTCAAAGGGTACCTTAGGAAGGGAAAGTGGCCTTGTGACCCAAGGAGTGGGTTTCTTATTGGGCCCAAACCACATCTGCGAGGGGGTGTCAAAAATTCCCCCTTTTGACTGCCATATCTGTTTATCTTGTTCTGTGGCAACTTCTTGAGCCGGTAGAAGGAAATCTTTTACTGAGTTAGCAGAGCTAACAGAAAGTAGCATGCATTCTTGAGGCTGGACAGCACATCCAGCTTGATAACATCCTCACTTATCATTTAAGTAAGACTCATTTGTAAACCAAATTAAACAATAGATTGTGGTCCTGGTCTTCTCTCCCTTGTGATGTTGGAAGCAAGGTAACAAGGTTAATGGTTAGAGCAAATTATAAATTAGTTCCTGCGTCCAGGGGGCAGGTAGTCAAGAAGACTTCTAGATGTCAGAGTCAAAGCATCTTTTGCAGCTTGAAAGGTCTCTGATGATGTCATCGGGCATTCAGGTATCTTTTTGAGTGGCTTACAGCTTACACAGCAACAGATAGGAATCTCTCTTAAGTTTCTATTAAGTCGTTCAGCTTCAGTTTGCAAGGTTTCAGGAAAAAGAGCAGGTTCAATTCTCAATGATTCCAAATGAAAATGAAGGAGAAAATTGAAAACATTCGTTTGGAGATTTGTAACCAAATATTTCAGCAGAATTGAGGGTCCGGTTCAGTTCACAGGTAGAAAAAAAAAGCCTCAAAGACAATTAACAGAACTAGGATCCAACATCCACAAATATGCATTTTAGTTTCTCACTGAAGCATAATTCTCTCTAAAATCACCCTCATTTTTACCAAAGATAGCCAAATTAAGACTAATTGGTTTGCAAAATAAGTTTAGTTTCAAGAAACTTGGCCTGGTTATTTACATAAGTGCAGCAAGAATAGCAGTTGATCATATAGGCTCTTAAATCTGCTTTGCTGGAATTTTTTTATGAGGAATCTCAGATTGAACTTTAAAGACCTCTCGAGGCCAGGAAAGCCAAGCCAAGGACTTGCCGTCAGATTTTGCCTGCAGTACCTACAGATTTGGGTGGATTCCTCTCTTCTTGAGGTCCCCCAAAATATTCCGAGGTTCCTCGCACCTGCCAGATAAGCAAGCTTCCTTACTTACCGAGTAAGATTGCTGGAATCTCTCTGTAAAGCAAGGTACCAGGCCCATATTTCCAAGTGGCTTTATTTCCAGAAAGTCAACCTTATTCCTCAAACGCAGTATTGCTATATCCGAGTCTGTATGTTTCTCTCAAATATGACATTCCAGTCAAAGTTTTGGCAAGATAACCAATGTGTCCTGTTATAAGGAGAACAGATTCTTATTGAACTTATGCAAATAACTGTATTGCCATGAAATAACCATACTCACAAAGAGTTTCCAAATTCTGGAGGGATAAGGTAGGGAGAAAAAGATAAACGTTTCAGTTTTGCTCACAAAGGTATAATTTCACCAAATTGCTATAAGTCATAGCACAAGAGAAAAGAGAAAACGATTTCCTTAAATATGAGAAAACAAAACAACACATCAAAACTCAACAATATTTCAAACAGAAGTCATAAAAAGTCATAGTCATCCTCATCAGTTCACACAGTCCTGTATAATTGATTACTGAGCTTAATTTCCTGTTAGCAGATTTATGAGGTTATCAGTTTCTCCATTAGATTTCTGTAGTTTCTTACCCAGTTCAGTTCTGTGATCTGAAAGTTTATCAGAAGCCTGTAATCCAGAGTAAGTGTCAGAATCTTTTCCATGAATGTCTCTGAAGATGAGACATATTTGTAAATGCAAAAAGCATCAGAGTAAAACAACTGACTGTAAACAACAAAAGACTTAAAAATGACAATTGACAGAGAAACTTATTATTTCTGATATACAACACCTTAAAATAATATTTAGAATTACGGCTTATAGCCAGGACAGATCAGAATTTTAGGAATGTTATATAGTTTTCAAAACACTTATATCAGTAACATTTACCCATATAATACCACTTAAGAAAGATTATCATCGCTCATCTGACAATGCTTCCAATGAAATTTAACAGACAAAATAAGCCTAATTAGTTTAGAATCTTCCACCTTATAGGATGAGAGAGCAAATTTTCTCTGTGAAGTCTCAGGGGCCCTCTGACAATCCTCAGAGAAACTCTCTTCCTTCATTCAGGTCGAAGGAAAACCTTTATTTAGGACTTGAATATTTTTTTTTGAGAGAAAAGCTTGTCAAAAATATCAAAAGTTTTTAAAACACTTATTTAAACAATGCTCACTGTGAAACAATGCTTAGGTATCAACAGCAGAAAAAAAACCTTAATAGAGAGACCTCTGTCTTTTTGCACCTAGGAAACATAAACATAGATACAACAAAACATAGATCTTTTGTAAACTTACTCAGAAGGAAAAATCTTTTATAATCTCATTATCAAGAGCAGACTAAGAGTTTAAGAAAATTATCCTTTCAAGAGAGAGAGACAAATTCTAATTTTTGTACCAGTTTACTTTTTTCATATTAAAACGCATTTACTTAATTAGATTCATTTCAATCTTAACCAAATTGACCAGGTACAAAACTCTTTTCAGAATTTCTTTCACAAACCTATAACTTTCTTTTTGCCTTCAGAATTTGTCCCATGCTTTCTTTCTTCCCTTCTAGTACAGTAGGACAAATTTATCTTTCTTAACCAATGTGGGGACCTGGAAATGGCCACCACAAGATATGTCTCTTTGGCATCAGGATTATTTGAGGCTGATTGCTTTTGATAAAGTGGGACAGGGAAGGAGGCTCTGAGGAATGGAACTTGCCCTTTGTTAGCACACATGTACATTTGTAAGGTAAATCTCTATCTGTAAAAGGTGGCTCCCTCTCTGTACCAGGAAGAAGAAAGGAGATGACCTTCTCTCTAAAGACTCTTAATCAATACCAAAGGCAAGGACTTAAAATCTGCATTTTATTGTGCTTCTCTGGTAACTGATTTCCTCCTGTAACTGACTTCCCTCCCCCTCCCAACGTTGGCATTTCTTTAAGGATTAAGCATCTTTCCTTAGGCTAGGAACTGATTGATGCACTCACCTGTGACCGCCCAGCTCCAGACAATAGACTTGACTCCTGCTACGCCCACCGAGATAGCAGACCATTACCTGCTGTGTCCATCAAGCACTGTTGCGACAGGGCAATCTTGTGACTATTGTGGGAGGGACATTTCAATCACATGTGAAACACCCTGTTTGGGGGTATATAACCACTATGTGCACCCCACTTCTTCGGTGCCCTTTCTTCCTTCTGGAAGAAAGGCCCCAGGCCATGGTTCTTCATAAAGCTTTGTTTAATTTTCTCTTGCTATTCTGTCTCATGTGAATTTGATTCATTCTCTGGCCAGACGAACCCACATTTGGGAAGAGGAAATGTCTTCCTCCCCTACACATCTCTGACCTCATTTGTCATACTTGCCTTGCATCTCTGACTATGGGTGTCACTCTCCCATGTGTCTCATATACGTGCATCACTTTCCCTCTGCCATCTGTAACTTTGCGTGTAATGCTTCACTTGTCATCTCTGACATCATGTGGTACACTCACCCTCGTGTCTGTGACTTCATGTGTAACAGTCCATGTGACATTCCTGAGTTTGAGTGTGAGAATCTCCCATGATGCCTTGGACTTCTTGTGTAACACTCACCATGGAGTCTCTGTCATCTTGTTTCACAATCTGCCTGGTGTCTCTAACTTTGTGTGTCCCACTCTCTCTGGATCTCTGACATTGTGTGTAGCACACCTTGTAGTGCTTCTGACTTCTTGTGTAACACTTCCCCTTCTTTCTATGGCTTCATGTGTCACTCTCCCCATGGCATATCTGACATTGTCACACACAGCCTGCTGTCTTTGACTTCCTGTGTAACACTACTCTTGGCATTTCTGACTTTGTGTGTCACACTCCCTCTGTCATCTCACACTTCGTGTGTAGCAATCCCCATGTCGTCTCTGACTCCATGGGTCACATTATACCTAGAGTTTCTCATTTGGTGTGTAACACTCCCTCTAGGCTCTCTGACTTCGTATGTCACAGTTCCCCTGGCATCTCAGACTTGCTGTGGTACATGCCATCTTTTATCTCTGACTTCACGTGTGATACTTCATGCGGCCTATCTGCCTTTGAGTGTAACACTCCCCTGTGGTGTCTCAGACTTCTTTTATGACACTCACATTGGCATCTGTGAATTCTTGTGTCAGACTCCCACTGGCTTCTCTGACTCTGAGTGTAACACTCACCGTGGCACTTCTGACTTCATATGTCACACTGCCCATGGCATCTCTGGATTCACCTGTCAGACACACCCTTGTGTCTCTGGCTACCTGTGTAATACTACCCCTGGTATTTCTGAATTCATGTGTCACACTCCCCCTTGTGTCTCAGACTGTGTTTCTAATAATCCCCCTTATGTGTCTGAGCTCGTGTGTAACACTAGCCCTGGCATATCTGACTTCGTCTGTATCACTACATCTTGTGTCTTTTATTTCGTGTTTAACACTCCATGTGGCGTCTGCACCTTCATGTGTAACTCCTCTTGGTGCTTATGAATTCGTGTGTACCCCTCCACTTGTCATCTCTGACCTCGTGTGTCACACTCCACCTGGTGAACCTGACATCACGTATCAGAATCCCCATGGTGTCTCTGACTTCTTGTGTCACACTTCATCTGGTGTCTCTGAGCTCTTGCGTCACATTCCCTCTGCCATCTATAAATTCGTGTGTTACCCTCCAACTTATGTCTCAGACTTCATGTATAGGACTCCCCCTCTTGTCTCTAACTTTGTTCATAACACTCCTCATGGGTGTCTCAGACTTCGTGTGTCAACCACTTCCTGGTGTCTCTGAATCCCCATGTAACACAACCCCTGGTGTTTCTGACATCGTGTGTCACACACCGTCTGGCATCTCAGACTTTGTGCGTAACCATCCACATTGATCTCTGAGTATGTGTGTAACACTCACCTTGGCATCTCTGAAGTCGTGTCTAAAACTCCACCTGCAGGCTCTAACTTCATATGTCATACTCCCACTGGCATCTCTGACTTTGGGTGTCACACTCCACATGGCATCTGTGACATCATGTGTTACACTCAAACTGGTGTATCTGACTTCATGTGTAATACTCTCAATAATGTCACAGAACCCTGTGTCACATTCTGCCTGGCATCCCTGGCTTCGTCTATCACACTCTATTTGTCATGTATGACATCGTGTGTAACTCACTCTGTGGCATCTATGACTTCGTGTTTCACACTCCCATTTGTGTCTCTGAGTACGTGTGTCACACTCTCCATGCTGTCTATAACTTCATGTGTAACATTCCCAACGCCATCTCTGACTTCCTGTATATGACTCCCACTGGCATCTCGGACTTCATGTTTCGCGCTGCTCCTGTAATCTCTGACTTGCTGCATGACACTCCCCCTGGTATCTTTGTTAGTGCACATAAACAGCCCCGTGGCCTCTCTAAATTAGTGTGTTCCACTCCCTGTGTCATCTCTGAACTCATGTTTCATTAATCCCCTGGTGTCTTCACTTCTCGTGTACATTCATCCTCACGTCTCTGACTGTTGTCACAATTCCCTCGTCTTCTCTGATTTTGTGCATCATTCTCTACCTGGAGTCTCTGACTCTGTGTGTAACACTCTCCCTGGCATCTCTGACTTCTTGCATAACACTCCCACTGGTGTCTGTGATATCTTGTGTGAAGCCCACGTGGCATCTCTGACTTCATATGCAGCACTCCGTGTGGTGTTTCTGCCTTCAAGTATAGCACTTCCCTGTGGCGTCTCGATCTTCTTGTGTAACACTCACCTTGGATGCTCTGATTTCCTGTATCAAACTCCACATGGCGTCTCTGACCTAGAGTATATCAGTCACCTTTGCATCTATTACTTTGTGTGTCACACCCCTACTTGCCTCACAGATTTTGTGTCGTACCCCCCCTTGTGTTCTGAATTCGTGTGTAACACTCTATCTGGCATCTCTGACTTCATGAGTAATGGTTTCCTTGGGGTCTCTGACTTCTTCTGACCCACCCCTCCTGTCATCCCTGACTTCGTGTGTCACAAACCCCTGTCATTTTTTACTTCCTGTCACTATCCCCCTGGTTTCTTTGATGTTTTTTGTAACACTCCCCCTGGAAACTCTTTCTTCATGTGTATCTCTCCACCTTGGTGTCTCTGAGTCACACTCTGTCATCTGTGGCTTCATGTGCCACACGGCAACTTGGGTCTCTCTTCATGTGTGAAACTCCCCTTGACATCTCTGACTTCGTGTGTCACACTCCACTGGAGTCTCAGACTTCATGTCTCACTCTCCCAATTGTGTCTTGGAAATTGTGTGTAACATTCCCCTTCTCATCTATGACTTCATGTGTAACACTGCACATCACATCTCTGACTTCATGTGTCACATCCCCCTAGCCTCTTTCACTTTGTGTGTCACAATCCCTGGGACATCTGAGACTTCGTGTGTCACACTCCCCCTTCATCTCTGAATTGGTGTATAGCACTTCCCCTTTTGTCTTTGACTTCATATGTAACATGCCCCATTCACAACCCTGACTTTGGGAGTAACATGCCCCCTGGCATCTCTGACTTCGTGTGTCATACACCCCCTGGCATTTCTCACTTCATGTGTAAGACTCGACTTGGTGTCTCTGACTTCATTTGTAAAGCTACCTGTGGCGTCTCTGACTTCATCCTTAAAATTCCATGTGGCATCTTTTACTTCTTAACACTCTCTGTGGCATTTCTGACTTCATTTGTCACGATACACTTGGTTTCTCTGAAGTCATCTGAAACACTGCCTGTGGTTTCTCTGATTTCATGTTTCACACTCATCATGAGGTCTGTGAATTCATGTGTAACCCTCCCGAAGGCATCTCTGACTTCATGCGTAGCACTGCCACTGGTGTCTCTGACTTCGTGTGTAACACTATACATGGCATCTCTGACATCATGCATCAAATAACCCATGGCGTCTCTGACATCATGTGTCACACTACCTATGGCATCTTTGACTTCTTGCATCACACACCAGGGTGGGTCGCTGACTTGATGTGTAACAATCACTGAGTCATCTCTGACTTCATGCATAACACTCCCCCTGACATTCAGACTTCATCGGTAACACTCCATATGCCGTCTCTGACTTAGTGTGTAGCACTCCTGCAGTTGTCCATGACTGTGTTCACACTTCATGTGACTTCTCTCACTTCATGTATAATACTCCCACTGGTGTTTCTGACTTGTGTAACACTCTATGTTGTGTCTCTCCCTTCCTGTGTAACACTCAACCTGGTATCTTTGACTTTGTGTGTAATACTTCATGGGTTCACTGATTTTCTGTCACACACTACCTGTTGTCCCTGACTTCCTTTGTAACACCACCTCTGGTGTTTGTTTCTAACTTCCTGTCTCAGACCCCCTAACTTCTCAGATTTATTGTAACAATTCCACTTTGCCTCTGAGTTCTTATGTAACACTCCCCTTTGCGTGTCTGATGTCATGGGTAAAATTCCACCTGGCATCTCTGGCTTCGTGTGCCACACTCCCTATGGTGTCTCTGACTTGGTCTGTCACACTCCTCCTGGTATCTGTGACTTCATGTGTCACACTTCCCCTTGTTTCTCTGACTACATGTGTCACAATGTCCCTGCCCTCTTTACCATCATATATAACACTCCCATTGCATCTTTGACTTGTGTCACACTTTGTGTGGCGTCTCTGACTTCATGTGTAACACTCCACCTGGTGTCTCTTACATCATGTGTAATACTCCACATGGCATCTTTGACTTCATGCTTAACAGACCTCCTGACGTGTATGTCATCCTGTGTAACACTTCTCTTTTCTTCTCTGACTTCGTGTGTACAATTCTGTGGCATCTCTGACTTCCTCTTTCACACACTCCCTAATGTCTCTAACTTCCTGTGCCACACTGCCCCTGGCATTTCTGAATTCGTGTGTCACACTCCCCTGTTTTCTCAGACTTCATGTATAATAGTCCCCCTGTTGTTTCTGAGTGTGTGTTACACTCCCGCTGGCATCTCTGACTTTGTTTATTACAGTCCACCTGGCATCTCTGTCTACGTGGATCGCAATCCCTCTGGCATCTATGAATTTGTGTGTTACACTCCCCCTTGAGTCTGTGACGTCTTGTATCACAATTCCCCAGGTATTTTTGACTTTGTGTATAACAATCCACATGCCATCTCTGAGGTCATGAGTCACACTCTGCCTGGCATCCCTGACTTTGTGTATCACACTCTCCCTGGTGCCTCTGACTTTGTATGTAACACAACCTGTGGTGCCTCTGACTCTGTGTGTCACACTCCCTCTGGTGTCTCTGAGTATCTGTGTCACATTCCCCCTGTCTTCTATAACATCGTGTGTAAGAATGCCACTGGCTTCTCAGAGTTTGTGTATAACGTTCCACTTTCACCTCCAACTTTGTGTTTAAAACTCTCCCTGTTTCCTTTGGCTTTTTGCATAACACCACCCATTGGCATCTTTGACTTTGTGCATCACATGCTCCCTGTTGTCTCATACTTCATGTGTCACACTCCCCTATGTCATCTCTGACTGCCTGTGTATCTTTTCCTGATGCATCTCTGAGTCTGAGTCCCACTCTACATGTCATCTTTGATTTCATGTGTCACATTCCCTGTGGAATCTCTGACATCCTGTGTAACACTTGCACTGGTGTCTCTGATTCATGTGTAACACTCCCCTTGTAGTCAGTGACTTTTCTGAAACACTCCAGCTGTTGTCTCTGACTCTGTGCCTCACGCTCACCATGGCATCACTGACTCCATGTATCACACCCCAAATTTCAAATCTGACTTTGGGTCTCACACACCCGATGTTGTCTGTCATTGTGTGATACACTACCCCTGTCATCTCTGACATCATGTGTAAAACTCCCCCTGGAGTCTTTGATTTCATATGTCACATTCCCCATGTTGTATCTGACTTCATGTGTTACTCTCCTGCTTGTTTCTCTGACTACATGTGTAACATTCCCAACCTGTCTCATACTTTAAGTTTCACACTCTACCTATTGTCTCTGACTTCGTGTGTCACATTCTGTGGAGTCTCTCTGAGTTCCTGCATAACACTCCCCCTGGCGTCTCTGACTTTGCGTGTAACATTCCTGATGTCATCTCTGATATATTGTGTTAAACACTCCCTGGCGTCTTTTACTTGGGGCACCAAACTCCTCTTGGCGCCTCTGACTTCATGTGTCACACTCCCCCTGGCGTCTCTCACTTCGTGTGTTATACTCTCACTGGCATCTCAGAATTCATGTGTAACACTCCATGTTGTGTCTCTGCCTTCATGTGTCAATGCTGCCTAGCATCTCGGACTGCGTGTGTAACACTCACCATGGCATCTCTGAGTTCCTTTGTAAGACTCCCTCTGGTGTCTATGACTTCTTGTGTAACACACCTGGAATCTTTGACTGGGTGTTTAACACTCCCCCAGGCATCTCTGAATTCCTGTATAACAAACCTCGTGACGTTTCTCCCTTCATGTGTAGTACACCTCCCTCTGGCCTCTGACTTTGAGTGAAACATGCTCCACGGTGTCTCTGACTTCGTGTGTAACACCTACCCTGATGTCACTTAATCATGTGCAACACTCCCCATGTAGTCTGGGATTTCATCCATAACACTGCCCTTGTCAGCTCTGACATTATTCGTAACACTCTCCCTGGTGTTTCTGACTTTATGTTTCACAATCCCTCTGGTGTCTCTGACTTCGTGTGTTATAACCCTTCTGACATCTCTGACGTCATATCTTACACTCAGACTGGCATCTGTGACTTCGTGTGTCAGACTCCCCCTGGCATGATGAATTTGTGTATAAAAATCTCCATGCCCTCTCTGACTTCGTGTATCACACTCCTCCAGGTGTCACTGACTCTGTGTGTCACAGTCCCCCTTTTGTTTCTGTCTTCATGTGTTACACTCCCTCATGGTGTCTCTGACATTGTGTCTCATACTCCATGTGGCTTCTCTCACTTCATGTGTCACACTCTGCCAAGCATCTTGAACTTTGTGTCTAACACTCCATGTGGTGTCTCTGACTTGTTGTGTAAAACTACCACTGGTGTCTGTAACATCGTGAGTAACACTCCATGTGGCATCTCCAACTTCAAGTTACACTCCACACGGCATAACTACCTTTGAGTCTAACACTCCCCCATGATATCTCGGACTTTTTGAGAAACACTCACCCTGGCAGCTGTGATTTCAAGTGTCACATTCCTCCTGCCATCTCTGCCTTCTTCTGTTTCACTCATCTTGTCATATCAGACTTCATGTGTATCACTCCTCCTGGTGTCTCTGAATTTTTGTGTAACTCTCCATGTGCATTTGTTCCTTCATGTATAACATTCCCCTATAGTGTCTCTGACTTCATTTTTAACCATTTTTGTGGCTTGTCTGACTTCATGTATCATTCTTGGCCTGGTGTCACAGACTTCATGTGTAAAACTCCTTGTAGTGTCTTTGACTTCATGTGCAACTGTGGCGTCTCTGACTTTGTGCAGCACACACCCCCTGTTGTCTATAACTTCCTGTGTTACACTACCACTCATGTCTCTGACTTCATTTGTAACACTATCCCAGGCGTCTCAACTTTGTGGGTAACATTCCTGCTGGCATGTCTGATTTGGTGTGTCACTCGACCTTTGGTCTCTGACTTAGTGTATCATATTCTCTGTGGCTTCTCTGACTGTCTGAGTTACACTCCCTCTTGTCTTTGAGTTCGTGTCTAACACTCCCTTGTGGCATCTCTGACTTCGTGTGTTACAATTCCCCTGTTGTCTCTGACATCTTGTGGAACATTCCCAGTGGTGACTCTGACATCATGTGTCACACTCCCTGCAGCATCTGTGATTCATGCATCACACTCTGCCTGTTGTCCCGGACTTCGTTTACCACACTCGACATGGCATCTCTGACTTCGTGTGTAACACAGCCTGTGGCATCTCTGACTTTGTGTGTCATACTCTGTCTTGTGTTTCTGTGTTCATGCACCGCATTCAGCCTGCCATCTATAACTTCATTTGTAACACTTGCATTGGCATCTCTTCCATCATGTATAACACTCCCTTTGGCTTCCCTGACTTCATGGGTATCATTCCCAGTGGTGTCTCTAACTTCAAACGTCACACACGACCTGTTTCTGACTTCATGTTTCACACTACTCTTGGCATCTCTGATTTCCTATGTAACAATGCCCCTGGTTTCTTTGACTTTGTGTGTAACACTCCCTCATGGCATCTCTGACTTCGTGTGTCAAAAATACCCCATTTCTGCTCTGAATTTGTGTATAACACTCAACCGGTCATCACTGACTTTGTGTGTAACACTCCCCCGGCCTCTTTGACATCCTGTGTCACAGTGCCCCTGGAGTCTCAGACTTTGCGTGTAACACTCCATCTGGTGTCTCTGACTTCATGTGTTACACTCCACTGTGGCATCTCTGACTTCATGCATAACACTCCAGGTGGCATCTTTGAATTCATGTGTCACAGTCCCCCTGGCGTCTCTGGCTTCGTGTGCCACAATCAGTCTGGTGTCCGTGACTTCATGTATCACACTCCACCTGTTGTCTCAGATTTTGTGTGTCACACATCCAGTGGTGTCTCTATCATAGTGTGTAACATTCCCTGTGGTGTCTATGACTTCAAATATCACACAGGATCTGTGGTGTCTGACTTAGTGTGTCACTCTCTCTGTGGAGTCTGACTTCATCTGTCACACACACCCTGTATTCTCTGATGTCATGTGTAACAACTCACATGCCCTATCTGACATCGTGTGTAACACTCATCCTGGCATCTCTGACTCCATGTGCAACACTCCTACTGGTGTCTCTGAAATCGTGTGTAGCACTCCAATTGGTTTCTCTGTCTTCATTTACTGCTTCCTCTTCCATCTCTGATTTCATGTATAACTCTCAGCCTGGCACCTCTGATTTTGTGTGTAACTCTCCTACATTGCATCTCTGAATTCATGTATCACATTTCCAATGTCCTCTCTGACTTCATGCATAAAAGTCTCCCTGTCATCTCTGACATCGTCTGTGACACTCCACCTTGCCTCTCTTCGTTCATAACACACCCCTGGTGTCTCTTACTTCGTGTGTCACACTCCCCCTGGTATCTCTGAGTATGTGCATCACATCTGCTTTCTATATTTCGTGTATAATACTCCCACAAGCGTCTCTCACTTGGTGTGTCACAGCCCTGTGGCACCTCTGACTTTACGCATAATGCTCCTACAGACATCACTGACTTTGTGTGTTACACTCCCCCTGGAATGTCTGAATTTGTGTGTCACAGTCTCCCTGGTTTCTCAGATGTCATGCATAACACTCCCCATGTCCTCTCCTGCATTGTATGTAATACTATCCCTGCTGTCTCTGACTTCAGTTGGAACACTTAATGTGACATCTTTGGCTTCATGAGTAACCCTCTACTGTGGTATCTCTGAATTTGTGTGCCACACTCCCCTTGTCATCTCTGACTTAGTGCATAATGCTCCCTCTGTAGTCTCTGAATTCTTGTTTGACACAATTTCTGGCTTCTCTTAGCTTGTGCGTCACAGTCCATATGGTGTCAAGGACTTTGAGTTTAACACTCCTGGTAGCATCTCTGACATGTGTAACACCCACCCTGGTATCTCTGACTCTGTGTGTAAGACACTACGTGGCTTCAGTGGTTTTGTGTGTAACACTCCCCCTGCCATCTCTGAATTCATGTGTAACACTCTTCCTTGGTGTCTCAGACATATTGTGTCACACTCCACATGGTTTCTCTGGCTTCGTGTGTCACACTCTGCCTGGCATCTCATACTTTGTGTCCTCCTGGTGTCTGTGACATTGTGTAACACTCCACGTGGTGTCTCTTACTCTGTGTGGTACACTCTCTCTGGCATCTCAGCCTTCATTTGTAACACTCTGTTTGGTGTTTCTGCCTTTGAGTCCAACACTCCCCCGTGGCATCTTGAATTTCATGTTTAACACTCACAGTGGTGGCTCTGATATCATGTGTTACACTCCCCCTGGCATATCTGACATTGAGTGTACCACTCACCATTGCATCTCTTAATTTGTGTGTCCCACTCTCACTGGTGTCGTGGATTTCGTGTGTCACTCTCCCCTTGTGTTCTGAATTCACGTGTAACAGTCTACATGTCATCTCTGGTGTCCTGAGTAACATTTCCCATCATGTCTCTGACTTCTTGGGTCCCAAGCCACCTGTTCTCTCTGACTTCGTGTATCAGAAACACCCTGTCATGTCTGACTTTGTGTGTCACTCTACCACTGGTTTCTCTGACTTTGTTTGTAACAATCCTACTGGCATCTCTGACTTCGTGTGTAACTCTCCCGCTTGACATCTTTGAATTCGTGTGTACATTCACCTTGTCATCTCTGACTTCATGTGGAACACTCCAACTGTCGTCTCTGACTTATTGTCACCCTTCTCATGGTATCTCTCAGTTCGTGTTTCACACTTCCCCTGTTGTCTCTGACCTCATGCATCACAACCCCCTTGGGGTCTGTGACTTTGTGTTTAATACTCCTGCTGTCATCTGTGACTTTGTGTGTAACACTCCCCCTAGTGTAATTGTTTTCTTGCATAGCATACCCCAGTGGCATCTCTAACTTCGTGTGTCACAGTCCTCCAGTTGTATCTGAATTCCTGTGTCACTAAGCCACTCTTGGCTTTGGCTTCATGTGTAAGACACCCCCTCACATCTCAGACTTTGTGTGTCACAATCATCCTATCTTCTCTGATTTCATGTCATAATCTATCTGGTGTCTCTGACTGTGTGTAACACTCTCCCTAGCATCTCTGACTTCGTGTGTAACACTCCGTCCATCATCTCTGACTCCATGTAAAACACTTTCCCGTGGTGTCCCTGAGTTCATTTTTCAACCTCCCTATGTCACCTCTCACATTGTGTGTAACACCCCACCTGTCATCTCTGCCTTTTTGTGTGATTCTTCCTCTGACATCTCTGACTATGTGTGTCACATTCCCAATGTCATTTATGACTTTGTGGGTAACATTGCATGAGGTGTTCTGACTTTGTTGTAACACACCACTGTGGTGTCCATGAATTCATGAGTAATTCTACCCTGGGTGTCTCCAAATTAGTGCATAACACTTCCCCTGGTGTCATAGAAATCATATGTAACACTCCCCATGGCATCACTTATTTTGTGTTTCACAGTCCCTGTGGCATTTCTGAATTTGTATGTAACGTTCCACATGACCTCTCTGACTTCCTGGGTAACACTCAACCTGGTGTCTCTGACTCTGTGTGTAGCAACCCCTAGTGTCTCTGACTTCATGTGTAACACTTCACATCCTGTCTCTAACCTCGTGGGTCACACTGCCCATGGCATCTCTGCCTTAGTGTTTCACAGTCACCCTGGTGTCTCTGACTTCATGCATAACACTCCCCCGGTCTTTCTGACTTCATGTGTAACACTCTCCCTGATGTGTTTCCCTTCATACATAATACTCCCCTGTGGCGTCTCACACTCCCCAAGGTGGCACTGAAATAGTGTGTCACACTCCACTGTGGTATCACACACCACCTCTCCTGTCTGACTTACTTTGTCACTCTAATCCTGGTTTCTTTGACTTCATTGAAACTCCCTATGGTGTCTCTGACTTCGTTTGTCACACTCCATGGGGTGTCTTGGACTTTATTTTGTACACACCCCCTCGTGTCTCTGACTTCATGTGTAACACTCAACATGGTCTTTCTGCCTTTGAGTGTAACACTCCCATGTGGACTTCTTGTGTAACAGCCCCACTTGCCTCTCTGTCTTCATGTGTCACACTCCCTCTGGCATTTCAGACTTTGTGTGTAACACTGCATGTTGTGTCTCTGCCTGTGTCACACACTGCCTGGCATCTCAGACTGCATGTGTAACATTCACTCTGACTTCACGTGCAACACTACCATTGGCCTCTGTGACTTTGTGTGTCACACTCACACTGGTGTCTCTGACTGGATGTAACACTCACTGTGGCATCTCTGATTTTGTGTGTCACAATCTGCCTGGTGTGTCTAACTTTGTGTGTCAGAATCCCATTGTCATTTCTGACTTTGTGTGTAATACTCCATGTGTCGCCCAGACTTCAAGTGTTGAACTTCCCCTGGCCTCTGGTTCCTTTGACTTTGTAACAGTCCTCCTGGCAACTCTGACTTCACGTATAACTCTCTCCCTTGGCATCACTGAGTTTGTCATAATTCCCCTGTTGCCTCCTACTTCATCTGTTACACAAATTGGGTCTCTGAGTTCATGTGTCAAACTCCCCCTGGCGTCTCTGACTCCATGCGTCACAATCCGCCTGGTGCCTAATTTTGTGTGTCACAGTCCCTCTGTCATGTCTGACATTGTCTGTAACACTCTGTGTCTGTGGCACCTCTAAGTTCGTATGTCATACTTCCCCTGCTCTCACTCATTTCATGAGTCACACTCACCTTGGTGTCTCTGACTCCGTGTGTAACACACTTCCTGGTGTCTCTTGACTTCCTGGGTCACACTCCCCTTGTTTTCCTGACTTTGTGTCACAATCTCCCTTACATCTCAGATTTCGGTTGTATCATCACCATGGTTTCTCAGTCTTCATGTCACACTCCATCTAGTGTCCCTGACTTCAAGTCTCAAACTCCCCCTAGAATGTTTGCTTTGTGTGTAACATGCTCTGTGGCATCTCTGACTCCGTTTGTCACACTCATCCTTGTTTCTTTGAGTAGGTGCATCATACTTCCCCTTCCATCTATAACTTCCTGTGCCACACTCACAATGGCATCTTGGATTTTGTGTATAAAATTCCCCCTGGCATCTATGACTTTGTGTTTCACAATTCCCCTGGTGTCTCTGACTTCGTGTGCCACAGTCCCCATGGCATCTCTGACATCATCTCTCACACACACTGGTGTCTCTGACTTCTTGTGTAATGCTACCTCTTGTGTCTCTGACTTTGTGTGTCACGCTCCCCCAGGAATGTCAAACTTCTTGTGTAACAAACCAGCTGTCTTCTCTGAGTTTGTGTAACACTCCCTTGGCATCTCTGACTTCATCCAGTAACACTTTATCTGGCATTTCTGACTTCGTGTGTCACAATCCGTCTGGGATCACTGACTTTGTGTGTCAATCCCTCTGGTGTCTCTGACTTTGTGTGTCACACTTCCTCTGGCATGTGTAACTTCATGTGTCACACTCCA
Organism: Equus caballus; assembly: GCF_041296265.1. NCBI lineage: Eukaryota > Metazoa > Chordata > Mammalia > Perissodactyla > Equidae > Equus > Equus caballus. Next base: position 32,701,901 of record NC_091691.1, read on the forward strand.
TCTTTTATCATGACTTCATGAATAGCAATCGCCATGGCATCTCTGACTTGGTGTGTCACAGTACTCCAGGGGTCCCTCATTTTGTGTATCACACTCCTTGTGTCTCTGACTTAGTGTGTTACATACCTTGTGGCATTTCTGACTTCATGTCACACTCCCTATTGTGTCTCTGAGTTCTTGTGCCACACTCCCTGTGCCATGAATAACTTCATGTGTAATACTCCCCTTGGCATCTCTGGCTCTGTGTGTAACACTCCACATGGCATCTCTGACTTCATGTGTAACAACCCTCCTGGTGTCTCTGGCTCCATTTGTAACACTTCCCATAGTTTCTCTGCCTTCCTTATGTAACACTTCACTTGGGGTGTCTGATTTCATTTAACACACACTCTGCTGTCTCTGACTTCATGTGTAATTCCCAAGTTTGCATCTCTGACTTCATGTGTAACTCTCCTACGTGGTGTCTCTGAATTCGTGTATCACATTCCCCCTGTCATCTGTCACTTCATGTGTCAAAGAACACCTGGCATCTCTGACATCGTCTATAACACTCCCACTGGCATCTCTGACTTTGTGTGTCACAATCCCCCTGGCATCTCAGACTTCCTCTGTAACAGTCACAACAAAGATGTCTTTGACTTTGGGTGTAACAATTCCCATTGGTGTCTCTGAATTTGTGTGTAACACTATCCTGGTGTCTGTGACTTCATGTTAGCATTCTTCATTGTATCTCTGACTTCATGTGTCATGCTCCCCTGGCATCTCCAATTACGTGTATCACACTTCCCTGGCATCTCAGAATTCCTGTGTAACACTTCACTTGCCGTCTTTGACTTCACATGTCACACTACCCATGGCATCTCGAAATTCGTGTGGTACACGCCCCATGCTGTGTCTGACTTCATGTTTAATACTCCATATGGCCCTTCTGCCTTCGTGTGTAACACCCCCCCATCGTGTCACGGACTGCTTGTATAACACTACCACTGGCGTCTCTGATTTCTTGAGTCACACTCCCCCTGCTGTTTATCACTTCGTGTGTCACTCTCCTTCTGGCACCTGTGACTTCATGGGTAATAATCCCATTGGTATCTATGAGGTCGTGTGTTACAATCCCGCTTGAAAATCTAACTGTATCTGTAACACTCCACCTGGAGTCTCTGGCATCTCTGACTTCTTGTATCACACTCCCCATGTTGTCTCTGATTTCACATGTAAGGCTCTGCCTGGTGAGTCTGTCTTCTTGTGTCATACTCCTCCTGGTTTCTGTGGTTTCATGTTTCACACATCCCATGTCATCTCTGACCATGCATATCACTCCCACTGTCATCTCTGACTACATGTGTAACACTCCACATGGCATTTCTCCCTTCAAATGTAACATTCTCCAGTGTTGGCTCAGACTTCGTGTGTAGCTTTCCATGTATCATTTCTGTTCTTGTGTCACACTCCCCCTGGTGTCTCAGACATTGTGTATCTTACTCCCCCTAGAATCTCTGACTTCATGTGTAACAATCTCACTGGCATCTCTGACTTTGTGTATCACACTCCTGCTAGCGTCTGTGACTTTATGTTTCACACTCCCTCTGTTATCTCTGACTTTGTGTGAAACGCTACCCCTGCTTTTGTTACTTTTGTGAATAAAACACCCCCGTGGCATATCTAAATTTGTGTCACACTCCCCATGTCATCTCTGAATTCGTGTGTCACTAAGCCCCTGGTGTCTGTGACTTCATGTATAACACTCCACTTCATGTCTCTGACTTCATGCGTTACAATACCTTTGTCTTCTCTGACTTCGTTTATCACACTCTATCTGGTGTCATTAACTCTGTGTGTAACACTCCACCTACTGTCTCAAACTTCATGTCTAGCACTCTATGTGGCATCTCTGACGTTGTGTGTAACATTCCCAGTGTTGTCTGTGACAATGTGTGTAACACTCCATGTGGTGACTCTTACTTTGTGTTGTATAATCCCCCTTTGTATCTCTGAATTCATGTATAACACTCCATGTTGTGTTTCTACCTTTGAGGCTAACACTACCTCATGGTGTCTTGGACTTCTTGTGTAATACTCACCATGGCAGCACTGATTTTGTATGTCAGCCTCCCACTGGCACCTCTGCGCGTGTAACACACAATTTCATCTTTTATTTTGTGTGTTACACTCCCACTGTCACCACGCATTTCGTGTGGCACAGTCCCCCTTGTGTTCTGAATTCGTATGTAACAGTATATGTGGTGTCTCTCACTGTGTGAGTAACACTTCCCCTGGTGTCTCTGACTTCTTGTGTCTCACGCCACCTGTCAACTCTCACTTCATGTGTCACAAACCTCTGGTCCTCTCAGATTAGATGTGTGACTCTCCCTCTTGGCATCTGTGAATTTGTGTGTCACTCTCTCCCTGAGTCTCTGACTCTGTGTGTACCACTCTCTCTGGTGTCTCTGATTTCATGGTCACACTCCTCATGGTGTCTCTGAATTCTTGTAATGCTCCACCTGGCAGTTCTTCGTACATGTCTAACAGTTCCCCATGGCATCTCTGGCTTCATGTGTCACCCTCCACTTGGCATCATGAACTTTGTGTGTAACACTCCACGTGCCATCTTTAACTTCATGTGTGCAACTCACCTTGATGTCTCTGACTTTGTGTCACAATTCGTTTGGCCTCTCTAACTTCTTGTTTACCACAACCCCTAGCATCTCTTTGTGTGTAACACTACCCATTGCACCCGTGACTTCGTGTGTCACTCTTCCCCTGGCATCTCTGACTTTGTGTCACACTCCCTGTGGCATCTGTCACCTGGTGTGTCTCACACTCCCTCATGTCTCTGACTTCTTGTGTAACTCTATGCCTGATGTTTCTGACTTCTTTTCTCACACTCCCACTGGCTTCTTAGATTTCTTATGTGACAGTCCTGTTGGCATCTCTGTCTTCATATGTCACACTGCCTTCATGTATCACACTCTCCCTGTCATGACTGACTTTATGGGTCACACAGCCAGTGGTGTCTCTGACTTTGTGTGTCACACACCTGTCATCTTTGAACTTGTGTATCACAATCCCTGTGTTGATGAGGACTTTGTGTGTAACACTCACCATGGTGTCTCTGACTTGGTGTGTAACACTCCACGTGGCATCTCTGACATCATGTGTCACATACCCCATATCGTTTCTGACTTCATGTGTCCATCTAACCCTAGTGCCTTTGAATTCCTGTATAACACTCAACCTGCTGTCTTTAACTTCATGCATATCATTCCTCCTGTTGTTTTTAACTTTGTTTGTAACAACCCCCCTGGCATTTCTGACTTTGTGTTTAACCCTCCAACTGTAGTCTGTGACATCGTGTGTCACGATCCCCCTGGTGTCTCTCACTTCATGGATCATGCTCCCTCTGCTGTTTATAATATCATTTGTTACACTTCTACTAGAATCTCTGACATCTTGTGTAACACTACCTCAGGGATCTCTGACATCTTCTGTAGCTGTCCTGGTGGCTCTCTGACTTTCTGTGTCACCCTCGGCCTTTCATCTGTGACTTTGTGTATCACACTCACTGTGGCCACTCTGACTGCCTGAGTAACACTCCCCCTTGTCTCTTTGACATCGTGTCTAACACTCCCCTGTGTCATCTCTGACATCATGTAACAGTTTCCCTGTTGTCTCTGACTTCATGTGAAACATTTACAGTGGCGTCTCTCATTTGTTTGTCACAAACCCCATGGTGTGAAAGACTTCACTCTCAAAAATCCCCTGTGGCATCTATGACTTTGTGTGTCATAGTTCCGTGTCATTTCAGGATTCATGTGCCACTCTCCCTCGGGTGCCTTTGACTTGGTGCATGTCACTCTCCCTTGACATCTCTGACTTCGTGTGTCACACACTGCTGGTCTCTGAATTCGTCTTTGAGTTCTTGTGTAACACTCCCCCTGGTGTCTTTAACTTCATGCATAACACTCGCCCTGTTGTTGTTACTGAACCTGAAGTGAGTTCACTCACCCGTTGCACAGCAAGCCAATTTCTGACACAGGGGATGGTGGAAGAAAGTAGGAATTTTATTTTTGCACAGTGTTGAGAAAGGAGAGAGGGCAGATAATGCTGAAATCCCAAACTCCCCGAAGAGCTAAAAGGAAGGATTTTTATTTGGGGTTTTAGGTACGGGAGGGGGAGCATATGGCCTTGCTGGTCGGAGCTTTCCCACCAGCCTGTATCTCTTTGCGGGAGGAGATAGTCCAGGTGCTTGTCCTTGACGGTGTTTGTCTCCATGGAGGGTTCTGGAGCCAGGAAGCCAGAGAGTAAGCAGGGAATGAGTGTTTTAGTTTTAACCCCCTATATGCTGGGTTTAATGTGGTGAAACTGATATCAGGGTCAGTATCATCGTGTCTGACATCACGTGTAAGACTCCCACTGGCGTTTATGACTTCGTGTGTTACATTCCCTCTGGTGTGTCAGACTTTGTGTGTAACAATACAAGTGCTGTCTCTGACTTTGTGTGCACCACTCCTCATGGCATCTCTGAGTCCTTGTGTCACACACAGCATGACCTCTCTGACTTTGCATTTCACACTCCCCCTCTCATCTCTGAGTCTGTCTGTAACACTCCCCCAGGTCTCATTGTTTTCACGCATAGCACACGCCCATTGCATCTCTAACTTTTTGTGTCACATTCCTTCTGTCATCTCTGAATTCATCTGTCAAAAAGCCCCTGGTGTCTTGGACATCATGTGTAACACTCCCCTTCACTTATCTGACTTTGTGTGTCACAGTACCCCTAATTTCGTGAGTCACACTCTACCTGGTGTGTCTGTGTGTAACACTCCCTTTGGCATCTCCGACTTTGTACGTAGCACTCCCTTGTCATCTAGGTCTCCTTGTGTAACACTTCACGATGGTGTCTCTGAGTTTGTCAACCTCACGATGACATCTCTAATGTTGTGTGTAATACTCCACGTGTCATCTCTGACTTCTTGTGTATCCCTCCCCCTAGCATCTCTGACTTCATGTGTCACACTTCCCATGATATTTATGACTTTGTGGGTAAAACTGCATGTGGTGTCTCTGACTTCCTGTGTAGCACACCAACACGGTGTCTCTGAATTCCTTAGTAATACTCTCTGGGTGTCTGTGAATTTGTGCATGAAACTTGCCCTGGCATCAGTGACTTTTTGTGTAACACTCCCCATGGCGTTTCTGACTTCATGTGTCACACTTCACATGGCCTCTCTGACTTCGTGTGTAACACTCTCACTGGAGTCTCTGACTACATTTGTAACACAGCCCATGGTGTCTCTGACTTCTTGTCTAACACTCCATGTGCCATCTCTGACTTCGTGTGTCACAATCCCCATTGCATCTCTGTCTCCGTGTTTCACAGTCACACTGTCATCTTTGACATCATGTATAACACTATCCTTGGTCTCTCTGACTTCATGTGTAACACACCAGTAGTGTGTTTCACTTCATGCATAATACTCTCCTGTGGTGTCTCTCACTTTGTGAGTCACATTCTTCCTCAGGTCACTGACTTTGTGTGTCATACTCCACCTGTGGTCTCTGACATCGTGTGTCACACACCACCTGTCATCTATGACTCCATTTGTTACTCTATCTTTGATTTGACTTCATTTGTAACACTCTTTCTGAATGGGTGACTTCATTTGTCACACATGCCCTGGCATCTCTGAGTCCGTGTGTAATATTTCCTGTGGCATCTCTGACTTCGTGTGTCCCACTCCACCTGTTGTCTTTGATTTTGTGTGTCACAGTCCCCGTTACATCACTGACATCCTGCGTAACACACCTCTTGGTGTTTTTTACTTCATGTGTAAAATTTCCGTATGCTTCCTCAGGCTGAGGGTGTAACAGTGTCACTCTTGACTCTGACATCGTGTGACACTCTCTCACTGGTATGTGTGACTTTGTGCATCACACTCCCCCTGGGTTCTCTAAATCATTTGTAACACTCCCACTGTCATCTTTGAGTTTGTGTGTAATGCTCCATGTGGCCTCTCTGGCTTCATGTGTAACCCTTGCACTTGCCTCTGTGACTTCATGTGTAACAATCCATGTGGCCTCTATGACTTGGTGTGTCACACTCCCCACATTGTCTTTTCTCATGTGTTACTTTCCCCATGGTTTCTTGGACTTAATGTATCACACTTTCCCTGATGTCTTTGACTTCATTTGTAACACTCCCTCTGGCATCTCAGAATTCATGTCTAACAGTCTGGTTAGCCTCTCTGACTTTGTGGTTCACACTCCAGATGGTGTCACTGACTTTGTGTGCCACAGTGCTCCTTGTGCCTCTGACTTCTTGTGTCACACTTCCCCTGTTCTCTCAGAAATCATGTGTAACACTCTACATTATATCTCTGCCTTTGTATGTCACGATCTGCCTGTTGTCTCAGAGTGCGCGTGTCACACTCACCATGGCATCTCTGATTTTCTTTATAAAACTCCCCCTATTGTCTGTGACTTCATGTGTCACACTGCAACTTGGGTCTCTGACTTGATGTGTAGCACACCATGTGACATCTCTTACTTTGTGTATAACATACTCCCTGGTGTCTCTGACATCCTGTGTAACACTACCCCTGGTGTTACTGACTTTGTGTGTCACACTCCCCTTGGCATCTCAGACTTCTCGTGTCAACTTCCTGATTGTGTCTCTGGCTTCCTGTGTAACACTACTCCTGTCATCTCTGACTTCATGTGTAACAATCTACATCACTTCTCAGACTTCATGTTCCACTTTCCACTGGCCACTTTGACTTCCTGTGCCACAATCCCCTTGGTGTCTGTGACTTTGTTTGTCACACTACCCCTTCCTCTCTGACTTGGTGTGTAACAGTTCCCTGTTGTCGTTGACTTCCTGTGTAACACTCTCCCTTGAGGACTCTGAGTTTGTAACACTCACCCTGCGATCTCCATATTCATATGTTACACTCTCCACGGCATCTCTGATTTCATGAGTCACACTCCACTTGTCGTCTCCAAATTTGTGTGTCATACACCCCCTAGCATTTCTGACTTCGTGGATAAGACTCCACATTGTGTCTCTGACTTCGTGTGTCACATGCCAACTGTCACCTCTGACTTCATGTGTCAGAGTCCTCATGTGTCTCTTACTTCGTAACACTCTCCCTGGTATCTCCCATTTCGTTTGTGACACTACCTGGCACGTCTATGAAGTCATGTGAAACACTCCTCTTGGTGTTTCTTACTTTGTGTGTAACATACTCCCTGGTGTCTCTGACTTCCTGTGTAACAGTACCCCTGGTGTTTCTTACTTTGTGTCACACTCTGCCTGGCTTCCCTGACTTCGTGTATCACAGTACCCCTGTCTTCCCTGACTTGCTGCATAAAACTCCCCCTCATATCATTATTTTTGTGCATAACACACCCCCATGGCAGCTCTAACTTCGTGTGTCACACTCTGTCCTCTCTGAAATTGTGCATCACTAACCCCCTACTGTCATTGACTTCATGTGTAAAACTCTCCCTCATGTCTCTGAATTCATGCATCACAATCTCCCTTTCTCTTCTGACTTTGTGTGTCACATTCAATTTGGTGCCTCTGTGCGTAAGATTCCCCATGGCATCTCTGGCTTTGTGAGTAACAGATCCCGTCATCGCTGACTCCATTTGTAACACTTCCCCATTGTGTCTCTGATATTATGGATCACACTCCCTGTGGATTCTCTCACATTGTGTGTAACACTCCACCTGTCTTCTTCGACTTCCTGTATTGCTCTCCCACTGGCATCTCTGACTTCATGTGTCACACTCCCCAAGTCATCTATGACTTCGTGTGTCACACTCCCCAAGTCATCTATGACATCATGGGTAACACTATATGTGGTGTCTCTGACTTTGTGTGTTACACACACCTGTGGCATCTCTGAATTCTTGTGTAACACTCACAGGGGTGTCAGTGAGTTCCCAACAATTCCTTTGGCATCAGTGACTTAATGTGTAATACTTCCAATGGCATCTCATTCTTCATGTTTTAGTCCCTGTGGTGACTGTGACTTCGTGTATAACACTCCCCCTGGCATCTCTGAATTCATGGATAATGACCCTCATGACATTTCTGCCTTTGTGTGTAACACATGCCATGATTTCTCTGAATTCAATTGTAACATACCCTGTGTGTCTCTGACTTCATGTGTAACACTCGCCCTGGTGTCTCTTCTTCATTTGTAACACTTCCCCTGTAGTCTCTGGGTTCGTTTGTAACACTGCACCTCTTGTCATTGACATCATTCCTAACACTCTCCCTGGCATTTCTCACTTCATGTCACAACCCCTCTGGCATCTCTGACTTCATGTGTCTCAATAGTTCTGGCATCTCTGACTCTGTGGGTCACACATGGCCTCTGATCTCTAACTTTGTGTGTCTCACTTTTCATGGCATCTTTGATTTCCTGTGTAATACCCCCCTGATGTCTCTGACTTCTTAACACTCACACTGGTGTCCTTGACTTTGTGTGTCATAGTCCTCATGGATTCTCTAACATTGTGTGTAACACTCCACATTCCCTCCCTGTCTTCTTGCGTAACACTCCCTCTGGCATCTCTGGCTTTGTGTTTAATAATCCTCATGGTGCTTCTGACTTCATGTGACACTCTCCAAATATCACCTCTGACATCGTGTTCCACACCAGAGAGAGTGTTTCACCCAAATCAGAGGCACCACATAGAGTATTACACACAAATTCTGGCCCGACACAGTGGAATGTTACAAACAAAGGAAGAAATGCCACATGGAATGTTACACATGATGTCAGAGACAGGAGGGGTATTGTTTAACACAGAGTCTAAAACACTATGTGGTTTGTTACACACAAATTCTGCAATGCCAGGGGATGTGTGATACAAGATGTCAGAGACACTAGGGGGATTTTGACACACTAAATCAGAGACCCAATGTGCAGTGTGACACACAAAGTCAGAAACAGCAGGGTGAGTGTGATTCATGGAGTCTGAGAAACAAGGGGGAATGTGACACATGAAGTCACTGACATCATCAAGTGTGTTACACACAAAGTCAGAGATGAGGGGGTACTGTGATAAACAAAGTCAGGGATGCTAGTCTGAGTGTGTCAAATGAGGTTAGAGATGACATGGAGTGTTACTCACAAAATATGAGAAGCCAGGAGCCATGTGACACTAGTCAGAAAGACCAGGGTTAGTATTACAAAGCCAGTCAGAGACACCACTGAATGTGTTACACATGAAGTCAGAGATGATACCTGGAGTGTGATGCACAAAGTCAGAGACACCAGAAGAATTCAGAGGTACCACAGTGACTGGTATCCTCAAAGTCTGAAACACCTCAGTGATTGTTACACAATTGGACAGAGATGTCAAGCAGAGTGTGACACACGAAGTCAGAGAGGCCACTCAAATTCAGAAACACCAGTGGAAGAATTACAAATGAAGCTAGAGAAGCCAGGGGGAGTGTGACACCTGAAGTGAGAGGTGAGAGAGTGAGTGCTACACACAAAATCAGAGATGAAGGGTGATTGTTTCAAACAAAGTCAAAGAAACCAGGGTAGAGTGAAACATGAAGTCAGAGACAAGGGGGAGTATTACATATGAAATCAGAGATGCCATGGTGAATGTTACACGCAAAGTCAGAGGCATCACAAGATGTGTTACACATGAAGTCAGAGACTCCACAGGGAGTTTTACACATCAAGTCAGAGACACCGTGTGTAGTGTTACTCACGAAGTCAGAGAAGCCAGGGGGTGAGTGTTATGCATGAATTTAAAGACGCTTTTGGGGAATGCTACTCAGTAAGAGATGCCATGTTGGAGTGTTATGCACAAGATCAGAGAAAACAGGGGGAATGTTACACAAGAAATCAGACATGCCAGGAGGAGACTTAAGCACTAAATCAGAGATGACAGAGTGGGGTGTTACTTAAGAAGTCAGAGACACAAGGGGGAGTGTTACACACACAGTCAGAGATGCCAGAGGGAGTGTTAGATGGATGAAGTCAGAGACAACAGGTGAATATTATGCACAAAATCAAAGAAGCCATGGGACCTGTTACGGTGAAGACAGAGATGCCAATTGTGTTAAGCATGAAGTCAGAGACCACATGGGGAGTGTTCCAAATGAAGTCAGAAACATCAGGGGGACTGTGACACAGGAAGTCAGGGACACCAGGTGGACTGTGACACATGATGTCTGAAATGCCAGGGCAAGTGTGACACACAAAGTCAGAAACACAAGTGGTATTGTTACAAGGGAATTCAGATACACCACTGTGTGTATGATACAAGAAGTCAGAGATGTAACGGCAAGTGTGACACATGAAATCAAAGAAATCAGGGGAAGAGTGACACACAAAGTCAGAGGTGAGACAGGTAGGGTTACAAACAAAATCAGAGATTCTAGTGGTAGTGTGAAACGGGAAGTTAGAGATGCCATGTGGATTGTGAAATGAAGTCAGAGATGCCACTGTGAGTATTACACATGATGTCAAAGATGCCACGTGGAGTGTTGCACAGGAAGCCAGACACATTGTGGAGAGTTGCACATGAAATCAGGGATGCAAAGGAGAGTGTGACACATGTAGACATAAATGACAGGTGGAGTGAGACACAATTATTCAGAAACGACAAGAGGAGTGTTACAAACTAAGTCAGAGACGTCAGGGTGAGTCCTACTCATGATGTCAGTGATGACAGGGGGAAGTGTAATGCAGGAAGTCAAAGACACCAGGGGGAGTGTTACACATGAAGTCAGAAAGAATAGTGGGAGTGTGACACTGGAAATTAGAGACACCAAAGGAAGAGTTACAGATGAAATCATAGATGCCACTGAGTAGTGTTACATGCAGTCCAAACCAGGTATAGTGTTAAACACGAAGTCAGAGACATGTTTAATGTTAGGAATGAAGTCAGATATGCCACTGGATGTATGAAAGACTAAGTGAGAGATGACATGTGAATTGTGACACATGAAGTCAGAGACAACTGGGAGACTGTAACACAAAAATTCAGAGACTCCATGGGAAGTGTTACACTCGAAGTCAGAGACACCATTGGGAAGTATTATGCATGAAGTCAAAGACATGAAGCAGAGAGTTACAAACGAAGTCAGAGAGACAAGGGAGCATGTTACACATGAAGTAAGAAACACCACAGTGAGAGGTACATATGAGGTAAGCGACAACACTAGGAGTGTAACACATGGTCCAAGAGACGCCAGGGAGAGTGTGAGACATGAAGTCAGAGAAGCAAGGGTGAGTGTTACAAATTCAGAGATGATACGGGGAATATTAGGCACAAGGTCAGAGATGCCATGGCGAGTTTAACACATGAATTCAGAAACACCATGGGGAGAGCTACACACAAAGTCAAAGATGTCATGGGCGGGTGTTATGCATGAAGTCAAAGACAACTGAGGGAGTGATACACATAAAGTCAGAGACCACAGGTGGAGTTTGATACACGAAATCAGATACAACAGAGTGTTACACACGAAGTCAGAGACAACAGGGAGATAGTTACACACGAAGTCAGAGACATTACAGGGAGTATTACACACAGTCAAAGATGACAGGTAGAGTGTGAAACACGAAATCAAAGACGGCAGGGGAATTGTGAGATACGAAGTCAGATACATGATGGGGAGTGTAACACAGAGTCGAAGACTCCAGGTAGAGTGTGACACAAGAAATCAGAGATGGGGGATTGTGAGACACAATATCAGAGATGGAATGGGGAGTGTTACACATGAAGCCCAAGAAACCGAGTTGAGTGCAACACATGAACTCAGAGATGCCACAGTGGGTCTTACAAATGAAGTCAGTGACAGCAGGTGGTGTATTACACAGGAAGTCACAGACACCATGAAGAGTGTTACACATGAAGTCAGAGACACCACAAGGAGTGTGACACAAGTCAGTGATGCCAGGGGAAGTGTGACATGAAATCAGAGGCACCATGGGGAGTGTTACATGGTAAGTCAGAGATGCCACAGGAAGTATGACACACAAAGATAGAGACTACAGGCAGATTGTGACACACGAAGTCAGAGACACCATGGTGAGCTTTATACTAAGGGTCAGAGATGTCAGGGTGTGTGTACCATAAGAGGCTGGAGGCCACATGGAGTGTGACACAGGAAGTCAGAGATCCCACGTGGATTGTTACACATGACATCTGAGATACCAGGCAGAGTGTGACACACAAAATCAGAGACATGAGAAATGTTACATATGATTTCTGAGGTCCCGCAGGGAAGTGTTACACATGAGAGAAGTGCCATGTGGGATGTAAAACACAGAGTAAAAGACAACAGAGGGAGTGTTACACACAAAGTCAGAGATGCCACATTTAGTGTTACACAGGAAGTATGAGACGCCAGGGCACTGTGACACATGAAGTCAAAGACACCAAGGGGTGTGTTACATATGAAGTCACAGATGCCACGTAGAGTGTTACACAGGAAGAGAGAGATACCACAGCAATTTTTACACACGAAGTTGTAGATGCCACAGGGAATGTCAGAGATGCCAATGGGATTCTAACAGGAAGTACGAGATGCCAGGGGACTGTGACACATGAAGTAAAAGACATCATGTGAAGTGTTGCAGATGAAGTCTGAAGCCCAGGTGGAGTGTTACACACGAAGTAGACCTGCCAGGGATATTGTGATGCATGATATTAGAGACGACTGGGGTTTTTGACACACAGATTCAGAGAAGCAACGGGGGTATGTTACACACAAATTCAGAGATGCCACATGGAGTGTTAACCACAAGTCACATATGACAGGGGGAGTGTGACACATGAAGCCAGAAATGCCAGGGGGAGTGTTGCACAAGGCCTAAGAGATGACAGGTGTAGTGTTACACACAACATCAGGGATGCCACAGAGAGTTTCACATATGAAGTCAGAGACACAATGCGGAAGTATTACGCATGATGTCATAGACATGAGAGTGTTACACTTGAAGTCAGAGACTCCATGGGGAGTGGTACACACACAGTCAAAGACACCAGGTGGACAGTGACTCATGAAATCAGAGATGACAGGGGGATTGTGAAACATGAAGTCAGAGACGAGAAGAGGATTGCTAAACACAAAGTCAAAGACACCAGGGGGAGAGTGAAAGACGAATCAGAGATGACAAGCACAGTGTGATGCATGATGAAAGTGATGCCATGGGGTGTGTGAAATATGAAGTCAGAGACAACAGGTGGGGTATGAAACACATTCAGAGATGTCACGGGTTGTGTTACACAAGAAGTCAAAGATCCCAGAGAGATAGTGACACATGAATCAAAGACAACATGGGACATGTGACACATGAAGTCAGAGAGGCCACATCAAGGGTTACACACAAACTCAGAGACACAGGTGGGAGTGTTAGAAAGGAAGATAGAGATGCAATTGGGAGTGTTACCCACGAAGTGAAAGACACCAGGTGGAGAGTTACAAAGTCAGAATGACCAGAGCGAGTGTTACACCCGAAGTAAGAGATGCCAGGGTGACTGGGAAACACCAAGGCACAGACACCATGGGGAGTGTGACAGAAGAAGTCACAGATGGCATGTGGAGTGTTAGACAAGAAGTCACAGACAAAAATGTGTTTTACTATACATGGAGTCAAAGATTCCATGGGTAGAGTGAAACACGAAGTCGGAGAGGGTATGACGACGGTTATACATGAAGTCAGAGACACCAGGGTGGGCTGTGAAACATGAAGTAAGAGATGCCTTGGGGAGTGTGACACACAAAGATGCCAGAAAGAGTGTGACACCCAATGTCAGGGCCACAGGGGAATTTTTACACAAAAAGTCAAATACAACAGGGGAAGTGTGGAAGACGTAGTCACAGATGACATGGGCAGTATTCCACATGAAGTCAGCAATGACAGTGGTACTGTGACACATGAAGTCAATGACGCTAGGGGGAGTGTTACACATGAAATCAGTGACAGTTGGGGGAGATTTGCACCTGAAGTCAGAGACACCACTGGGGATTTTTACACACAAAGTCAGAGACGCCAGGATGAGTGTTACACAGGATGTCAGAGAGGCCAAAGAGTGTGACACACAAAGTCAGAGATGACGGTTCATCTGTGACACTGAAATTCCGAGATTCCCCAGGGAGTGTTACACACGAAGTCAGAGATGACAGAGGGATTGTTACACATGAAGTCAGAGATGACAGGAGAAGTTCTGCACAAAGTCAGAGATGCCATGGGGAGTGTTACGTACGAAGTCAAAGATGGCAGGGGGACTGTTACAAACGATGTCAAAGATGACCCTGGATAGTATTTGGCACAAAGTCAAACACACCAGGGAGAGTCTTTCAAATGATGTCAAAGACACCGGGGTAGTGTTACCCAGAAAGGCCAGTGAGACAGTTATGCACAAAGTCAGAGACAGCAGGGTGAGGGTTTCACATGAACTCAGAGATGCCAGTGAGAGTGTTACAAATGAATTTAAAGATGCCGTGGGGAGTTTGATTCAAGAAGTCAGAGACACAAGGAGGAGAGTGTCACACAAAATCAGAGACAACAAGTGGCCTGTTACACACTAAACCTGAGAACCACTGGGGAGTGTGACATATGAAGTCAGAGATGTTACAAATGAAGTTACAGAAACCACAGGTAGAGTGACAAATGAAGTCAGAGACAGCAAGTGAATTGTTATGATGTCAGTGACACCAAGGTGTGTGTTACACATGTAGTCAGAGATGCCATGGGGAATGTTAAACATGACGTCAGAGAGGAGATGAGGACTGTTACATACTAAATCAGAGCTGTCAGGTGGACTGTGAAACATGAAGTAAGAGATGCCTGAATGAGTGTTACTCACGAAGTAAATTAGGCCAGGGGAAGCATCATGCATGAATTCACAGACACAAGGGAGAGTATTACTCATGAAATCAGACACACCTTGGGGGTGTGTTAAATACGAAGTCAGAGACACCATGTGCAGTGTTACTCAGAGTCATAAATGAAACGGGCAGGTGACACACAAAGTGAGTAACGTGACTGAGAGTTTTACACAGGAAATCAGAGACACCACAGGGGAGTGTTACACATGACTGAGGACCTGCCACCTGGAGGGTTACACACAAAGACTGAGAACCAGGGAAGTGTGACATACAAAGTCAGAAATGCCAGGGGTAGGAAGACACAGGAAGACAGAACACCAGGGCATGTGTGACAGATGAAGTCATAAATCCCACAGAGAGTGTGACACACGACTTTAGAGATGCAAGGGGCATGTGAAGCACAAAGTGAGAGATACCACGTGGAGTGTTACACAAGACCTCAAAGACACCAGGGAGAGAGTGACACACGAATTTAGAGATGACATGGAATGTGTGACAAACAAAGTCAGGAACACCACAGGGAGTGTTATACAGGAAATCAGAGACACCATGGGGGAGTGTTACACATGACTGAAGAGAAGCCACATGGACTGCTACACATGAAGTCTGAGAACCAGAGGGAGTGTGACATACGAAGTCAGAAATGCCAGGGGTAGTGTTACACAGGAAGACAGAAACACAATGGCATGTGTGACAGAGGAATTCATAGATGCCACAGGGAGTGTCACACATGAATTAAGAGACATGAATGGTGTGCAAAGCATGAAGTCAGAGACAGCATGGGGGATGTGATACACAAATTCAGGGACACCAGGTGTAATGTGACACACGAAGTCAGATGCAGAATGTGGATTGTTATACATGAAGTCAAAGATGCCAGGCAGATCGTGACACACAATGTCACACATGCTGGGGGAGTGCAACATGATGTCAGAGATGCAAGAGGCATTGTGACCAATGAAGTTAGAGACGCCAGGTGGAGTATTACAGATGAAGT
Source organism: Equus caballus (assembly GCF_041296265.1). Lineage (NCBI taxonomy): Eukaryota > Metazoa > Chordata > Mammalia > Perissodactyla > Equidae > Equus > Equus caballus. The sequence goes on from NC_091691.1 coordinate 32,717,773, forward strand.
CAGATATGACAGGAGAAGTGTTACACACGATCTCAGACACAACAGGGGGATTGTTATACATGAAGTTAGAAACACCAGGGGTAGTATGACACAGAAACTCTGTGACACCATAGTGTGTGTGACAGATGTCAGAGAAGCCACAGACAGTGAGACATGTGAAGTCAAAGACACCGTGCGAAGTGTGACACATGAAGTGGGAGGTGCACGGTGAGGGTTACACTCAAAGTCAGAGATGCCAGGGAAAGTGTGAGACACGAATTCAGAGATGTCATGGTCACTGTTATACTCGAAGTCAGAGACACCAGGGGAAGTCTGACACAGGATCAGAATGCCAGGAGCACCTTGGCCAAGTCACATATTCCTGCCAGTCACCGGGTACCACCAGACCTCCCCCTGCCAGCATCCAGCCCTCACAGGAACAGTAAATACAGTGATGTCCCGCTGATCTGAAACATGCCATCCAGCAACTCATCCCTGACACTCGGACTGTGAGTGGCTGAAGATGGGGACAAAGCCTGTCCCTAGAGACCCTCTGAGCACCAGCTCTGGCAGGCCCAACCGTCCCTTGCTCACAGTTCCGACGAGCTCGGTGGCTCTGTTTCCCAGCCCCCAGCAGGTTGAAAACAGAAAAATAAGAAGGGGGAAAGAGACTACTAGAGCCAGACATACTGAAATTAGGAGAAGTGACAGGTGAGCAGCAAGGATGGAGACAGGAAAACAATATGCTCAAACATAGGAAGTCCAAGCCTCAGCAGCACAGGCACTTGGCCGAAGGGCGAGTCGCCTGTTACAGACCTCCACAGGCTGTGCCACTGTACAGCACAAGGTTCAATAATGCCGGTTCACAGAAGTGGACCTGGGTGCTGTCGCTGCAGGAGGGCGAACTTCTGTCACTCCAACACGACTACGTGTATCTCTTATCTGAGAAACCTGTGTGACAAACCAGTGTTTTGAAAGTGGGTTGGGCTCGATGTAACCATAAGTAGCAGATGGAGAAAAGCCCAATTGCCCATCTCGGTCCAGGACGGGTCCCTGTGGAGCCCTGGGACAGTGCACGACAATGGAAAAGACCACCAGGAGATTAGATCGCTGATGGAGACCCACCACGCCTCCACTCCTGGTCATGCTACACGTGCAACTCAAGCTTGCTGGAGAATATTGACAATGTATTTTTGCCTCATGACGTTTCAGAATCATGGGGTCCCATGGCTGGAATGAAACTTGGAGGTGACCCAGTCCCCCCAACACAGGGCTGACAGTATTCTCATCACATCTGCCCACTCCAGATTGCTAATGAAGAACACACTTTCCAAATCCAATAGCTGAGTCTTCCTTCCCAAGAGTTGGAGTCTACATAAACCAGATGATTGCTAAAGGGAAAATGAACATGCAGAATGCATCACACTCCCCCAAGGCAACCTTCCAGACTGGGAAACATTAAATCTTTGTAAAAGTAGGCAGTGTGACACGGTAGTCAGGGATGAGGGCCACAGGCTGGCAGTCTAGATCCAGACCCCAGCACCACATTTGCTGGCTGTGTGACCTTGAGCCAGTTGCTTAACCTCTCTGTCTCAGTTTTCTCATCCATAAGTGAAGGCAACCCCATCTGCCCCATAGGGCTGTTGTGTGGATTAAATTAAGAAATCCATGTAGAGGCCCTAGCACAGGACTGGCACAGAGAGAACACTCAGGAATGCCACTGTGCTCCACAGCGCCCCTGAGGGCACAGCCAGGTCAGTCTGAAGGCACAGCCTTGCTCACACCAAGCCGCTGTGAGAAACATGCGTGGCTCCCACTGCCGGCACAGCAAAGGCCACTGTCAGCTGGGAGCACAGCATGGAGCCCACCCACGGGGGCCCAAAGTCCAGTGCGGCCTCTTATGTGCTGAGCGACCTGGGAAGGGGTCCCAGCCTCGCTTTCCTCATGTGTGGAAGGAGGGGAAGTCTCCCCACCAGTCCTGCTCCAGTGGGGTGACCACAAGGACCGTAGGGATGAGCCTGGCTTCCAGCCCCCTTGCCTCCCACATGCACGCACACGTGCATGTGCTGCACTCTTCCACTTCCTGTCCTCCTTGCATGCTGCTGCCCCCACATCCACCCTGAGGCCGGGAGGGTGACCCGACGGCGGAGGCAGGGAGTGGTCATGATGGGTGACAGAGGCTGGCTCTATAGCTCCGCCACTCGCCAGGCCTCGTCTCCGTGTCTTATGCACGCTCCCTCATCTAACAGCTGAACAGTCCCGTGAGGCCAAAATTGTTAGTTACTGTTATCGTTGTCGTTGGGTGGCTGAGCACAGGCTCTGGGAACTGCTGCAGGATTCCAATCCCAGCTCTGCTACTTACTGGTTATTTTGTAACTTCAGTTTCCTCCTCTATAAAATGGGGCTAATAACACCACCTTCTGAGACCATTTGAAAGGACTAAAGTGTTAGTGCCCATGAAGCACTTGGAAAGGCGCCTGGCCCATGGGAATGCTCCCCACTGTTAGCTGTGCCTGGCAGTACCACCTGTATTCAGAGGAGGCCACTGAGGCTGAGAGAGGTGAGGTAACTTGCTCAGGGTTTCACAGGCAGAAGATGGTTCAGGCTGAGGACAGTGGGGGCATGACTAGAAACCCAGGCAGTCTGTGCCCTTAACCACCAAAGTCCATTGAGCAGGGCCCTTCCTGGGGCGTGGACCTAGGCAGTGTCTGAAATGACATCAGGCATGATGGGAGGGACCTACTGGACCTTTCATGCTAAGGGGTAAGGTCCTTTAGCAAGGGCTGGAGGACCAGGTCTGAAGGCCCACTGAGGCACAGCCAGCCCAGGACTGGGAGCCAGAAAGCCCCCCACCTCCTTACTGTGTCTTCAGGCAGGTCCCCTGCCTTCTCTGAACATTCTCCTCTGTGAACCTGAGTCCCAATCCCAAGCCACCCACCTGGGGGAGATCAAACAGCACCAGAGACGGGAGGAAGGCACCTCATGGGGCTCTCTGCCTAGGTCTGGCTGACAGCCCTTTTACTTTAAGACATGGTCAACAGATAAGTATGTCAGCCAGAAAAGGCTTGGATAGGCTTCTGAGCTCCTGCAAAGGGCCTGGGGACCATCAGACTTCCTAAACCAGGCCTGTCCACTTCTGGTCCAGAGGGCAGCAGGATGGTAGGTGTCACAGAGAGCCAGGCCTAGAACCAAGAAGGCCCAGCAAGGTGAGCCCCCGCTCCACCAGTTGTTTCCCCACCCCAGCAGCCAGGCAGGGTGGTCACTGCTGAGGGGCCCACATGAGAGACAGGCTAGGCGGGTGGGCTGCTCGCCAAGGAAAACCAAGCCCCTGCAGAGGCACCCTCTGGGAGAACAGAGACGGGATGTGCTGCAGAGAATGCCCAGTCAGTTGAGCTGCAGCAGGCCCTGCAGGCTGCTGAAGAGCCAGCCCTCCCAGCTGAGAGGCTGCAGCAGTCCCATGCTGCCGAGAGACCAGTGGACCTGCGGCTCCTGCTTGCAAGCCATTGCCAGTTCTGGGATCACCCCTGTCCTGCCTCCCTCATGGGCCATTGGGGGCCCCAAATGGGACCATAGAGTGACAGTGCTTCATGCTCTACTGAGCCAGGGGCATCATGTGGGAACAGGTGCACAAGTCAAGCCTGGATTCACTTTGCTGGTTATTCACCATCTTATTGCCCACAGACGGGTGAACTGAGGCTCAGAGAGGCGACATGTCCTTTCCAAGGTCCCACGTTAGCAAAGAACAGGCGGTACAGTTGGGTCCTGTCACACCAGTCGATGAGCCTCGGGGGCAGTGTGCTTGGGACAGGGTCACAGCTTCCTCAGGCACAGGCCGAGGTCAGGAGATGGGTGGCTGGCTGGGGCATAAGATGTGAGGGCCAGGGTCCCAGAGGTGGGACCTGAGAGACAGGCTTAGCAGAGAACACCATGTTCTGTGAGCAGCCAGTGTAAGTGTGGCTTGAAAGCCACTTTGGAATTGGGGAGCACCAGAGCCTGAAGGGCAGTGAAGGTCAGCCAGTGCGCAGGGCTCCAGGGGGGCTCCACCTGGTCCCTCTGGGCCTCCTGGGGGACTTTTGGGGTCTCTGGGACTCCCGCTCCCTCAGCCACTCAACGTCCTTCTGACTGGCTTACATAAAGGGGTTTGCAGAGAGGTTTTATCTGAGCAAAAGTTTTCTTGACAAAAAAATTAAAAACTGAATAATTGTTGCCTATATAAGTGAAGCGAGTGAAGAAGGCCCTGCAAGGGCGAGGGCTGCCGGGAAGGCCGTGCACAGCCAGGCCTGAGCCCTAGGACCCCACGGCCCCCAGCCACATTTTCTTTCCTGGTTTTCTCTATTCCTTTCCTGCCTCTTCCCTCTCTCTTCACAGAACACCCCTCAAGCTCAAGAAATTGGTTCTTGTTCTTTTCTTCCGGTAGTCCAGGACATGAACCGTCCTGAGGAAGGAACAGAATGCTCTCCTCCATGAGCAGCTGGAAGTGTGTGAGCACCCTCACCCCCAGGCTGCCCGAAGTCAGCAGGGCTCTGAGTGGAGCTGGAGGAGGCCTTCCTCGGGAGGGGGCTGGGGCTGAGGGGCGGGCACTGATGGAACAGACCAGCTTCCCTCCAGACACCTGGTATTTCTGTTTCAAAACCTGCCATGTACACATTGTGGAAGGGGATGTTGTCACCTCCTTGTATTTATTGACCCCGCTGGTCCCAGCCAGGTAGGGACCACACACAGGAATCACACTTCACAGAATTTGTCACTGGTTTCCTCCCTCTGTGCTTGCAACAAATGACTGGCCTTCACTGAGCCTTGCTTTCCAAATCTGCAAAATGGGGATATGCCCCTTGTCCCCCACATTTCCTGGGCTTTGACAATGGACAAAGAAGAGAGGGAGAGAATGAAGAAGAGAAGGAGGAAGAAGGCAGAGCCTTCTGGTGAAAAAATGGAAATATTCACTGTGCAGCCCTATGTGGTATCAGCTTGAGTTTTAAAGTCCAATGGGCCAGCACTTGCCACCTCAGCCAACTATGCATGATTTATGTGGCCTCAGCAGGTTGTGTAATTTCTGCCCCTCAGTGTCCTTGTTTACAAAATGGGGACAGTGACATCCTCTTCACAGGGTTCTTTGAGGTCTGAACCGGGTCACCTGGGAGAAGAAGCTGCATAGAGGACTCATGGCCACCAAGTGGTGAAGGCCTCTCCTTTCCCTTCTGGCCAGGCACCAGGCCCCCAGCATTCCCCTCCCATCACAGCTCCTTCTGCTCCAGCTATCCCCCACAAAATGAACTTCACCTGGCAGGAGGACTCAGAGAATTAAAACATGCAATCAAACAGCTTCTTGACGGGAAATACTTCGGAAATCTTCGGCTCCAGTTACTTCTCAATCTAATTTTGTTCTCGGGTGCAGATTATGCATGAGATATGATATCGTGCTTTGCCTGGTGCTCCACACACCAGCAGGAGGCACCTGGCATCACCTGCTGCTCATGCCTCCCCCTGCCCGTGAGTGGCATAATGAGGGCAGCCAGCAGACTCCAGAGTTCCCCTGGGCAAGAAGGCCCAGCCTGGACACCCTGGCACCCACAGGCCCCTCTTCATCCACAGTGTGGATTCCCGTGGCCATCCCACCAACCATCTCCCCACTGGCCTGGCCTCCTCCAGCATGCCCCCCCGCTGAGGGACCCTGCAGTCCTAAGCTCCCACCTGGACCAGCTTCCCACCACTGCTGGATCAAGTGCAAACCCCTTGCTGCCCTCCATTCCTGCTGGAGCAGTGTAGACTCCAGCCCCCACCCCAGCTTGGTCCTAAACGTCTTGCTTTCCCCCAACTCAACTCCAAGCTAAGGAAATGTTGCTGCCCTGCAAGACGAGCAGCACCAAGCTAACTCGCCTATGGCATCTCCTGTGGAATATCCTCCCCAATGGCTTGGCCCACCCAGCCCACCACAGTCATGCTCCATCCTCAGTGCTCTCAGAGCCCCTGTGCCCAGCTCCACATCCCAGTCTTGTTGAATGGCTGGGATGGCTGTCCATAGAGGACACTAGGCCGAGCCCTTCCAGGGAAGGCCTGGGTCCCAGTCCTGTTTCCCGTGGTGCCACACAGTTCTTAGCACAGAACTGAGGCCAAACACGGGCTGACCAGGCCTCTCTTTCTTTCCTCAGAAAACCTCTTTCCTTCCCCAGCTGCTCCTCTTGCCCAGCTCCGTGTCAGCATGGGTATTCTGTGCCCGTGGGCAGAGGAGGCTTTCTCTTTGATCCCAAAAGGCCATATTTTGCATCCTGCCTATTGGAGAAAAGCCACCAGTCACAGCTCAGAAGCTCCTCAAGCTCTGGTAAAGGGAAATGCCTCCTGAGAACCCTGGGCCCCCAGGGTGGGACTGTGCCACTGGGTCCTGGCTTTTCATCCTCCCTTCTCTTTTCCCCAGGCCAGTCACTCACCCAAGTCCCTCAGATCCTGAGAAAACAGCCCAAGCCCACAGGCTCCAAGCCTGGCAGCCTCCCCTCATGGGGGCTTTCCTGGAATGAAGAACAATCATTCCCCTCTCCTTTGGTGGCTTCTGGCCTATTTGCAGATGTCCTCAGGTTTGAACATAATGCTGCCTCAAATCCTGTGGGGGGGCGTTGGCCGCAGTCAATAAAGGACCCCAAGAACAAAGCCTTCCTAACTACAAAAGCAAATGGGTGCTTCTCAGCCCTCACCATCTTGGATCTCTCTGCTCACTCCCTAATTCTTCAAACATTTTTGACCACCTGACACCATTGAACACCCTTGTTTTGTGCTGGGAATTTTCCACCTTAAGAGTTTAGGCTTGGGGGCCAGTCTGGTGTTGTAGTGGTTAAGTTCACACGTGTTGCTTCAGTGTCCTGGAGCTCACGGCTTTGGATCCCGGGCACAGACCTAACAGCGCTCATCAAGCCATGCTGTGGAAGCATCCCACACAAAGTAGAGGAAGATAGGCACAGATGTTAGCTCAGCAGCAATCTTCCTCAAGAAAAAAGAGGAAGATTGGCAATAGATGTTAGCTGAGGGCCAGTCTTCCTCACAGAAAAAAAAGGCTCCTCTGGGCAGAGGTCAGAAGCTGGATCTCCCATCCTCCCTTGTAGGCACAGGCACCTTATTGGCACCATCAAGCAGACACAGGTGTGAATTGTTAACTCAAAAATCAGTGACACAAGCATCAAATCAGAAGCAGGAATCTGTGGAGTCCATCTGCTGAGGTAGACGGTCAAGTGGTGACATCTGGTGTTCAGTGACAGCAGCATGAGTTGAGCCAGTGTGCATGGGCCAAGCTGTGGTATCTGAATGGGAACAAGCCCTCTGATGCGGTTCAGGTATGGCTCACATGTGGTTTAGGTGTGGTTGAAGCGTGGTTCAGGTGTGGTTCAAGTGTGGCACATATGTGGTTCAAGTGTGGCACATATGTGGTTCAGGCATGGCTCAGGTGTGGCTCATGCATGGCTCAGTCATGGCTCAAGTGTGGCTCAGGTGTGGCTGATGCCTGGTTCAGGCATACTCACAAGGTCCAGCTGTGGCTGACACAAGGTTCAGAAGTGGCTGACACGTGGTTCAGGCATGGCTGGCATGTGATTAAGGTGTGGCTGGCATGTGGTTCATGAGTAGCTGACACATGGTTCAGGCGTGGCCCGCACACAATTCAGGTGTGGCTTGTTTTTGTTTCAGGCATGGTTTGCACATGAATCAGAGGTGGCTGACATGTGGTTAAGGCATGGCTCACAGTGACAAGCATGGGTGACACGTGTTTCAGGTGTGGGTGACGTGTTTCAGGAGTGACTGACACGTGGTTAAGGCATGGCTGACACGTGACTCAGGCGTGGCTCACATGTGACTAAGGGGTGGTATACACATGACTCAGGCGTGACTGGCACATGGTTCAAGCATGGCTGACACATGATTCAGGCATGCCTCACACCAGGGTCAGGTGTAGCTGACCCATGACTCAGCTGAGGCAGCCATGTGGCACAGGAGTGCCTGAGACATGATGCAGGTGTGGTTCACACATGGTTCATGCATGGCCTTCACATGGTTCAGGCGTGGCTGGCACGTGGCTCAAGGCACATCTGACACATTACTCAGGCATTTCTGACATGTGATTCAGGCATGGCATGCATTTTTTTCAGGTGTGGCTGATGCGTGTTTCAGGGTTGGCAAGTGTGTGGTTCAGTCATGGCTGGTGCATGGTCCCGGCATGGGTATCACGTCTTTCAGGCATGGCTGACGTGACTCAGGCATGTGCAACACATGACTCAGGCGTTGGTGACGTGTGACTCAGGTGTGGTTGACACGTGGCTCAGGAATGACTGAAATGTGACTCATACTTGGCTCAAACGTGATTCAGATGTGTCTGGCATGTGCTTCAGTTGTGGCTGACACACGACTCAGGTGTGGCTGGCACATGACTCAGCTGTGGCTGACACTTGACTGAGGCATGTCTCGCACATGGTGCAGGAGTGGCTGACATGCAGCTCATGTGTGAGTTTAGTGTGGCTGTCATATGGTTCAGGTGTGGCTGCCATGTGGTTAAGAAGTGGATGACATGTGGTTCAAGCATGACTGGACCAAGGTCAGGAGATGCTGGCTCATTATTCAGGGTTGGTTGGCACACGGTGGGCACATGGCTCACACATGGTTCATGCAAGAGTGGCATGTGATTCCGGTGGGTGTGGCATGTGGTTGAGGCGTGGGAGGAATGTGCTGGCAAGTGATGCAGGCATGGTTTGCATGTGGTTCTGGTGTGGCTGACGTGATTCAGGTGTGTCTGACACATGTTTCAGGGGTGTGTGATGCTTCGCTCAGGCCTCAGTGACACGTGATTTCTGTGTGGCTGACACTTGGTGTGTCGCGGTTGACACATGGCTCAGGTGTGGATGACAGGTGGTTCAGACGTTGGTGATAGTTGTTTCAGGTGTGGCTGGCATGTGACCCAGGCATTCATTGCACATAATTCATGCATGGCAGACGTGTGGTCACGTGTGTGTGACATGATGTACAGGTGTGGCTCACACGTGACTCACATGTTGACACTTGGCTGCCACGTACAGAGTCCTGGCTGGCACGTGGCTCACACATGGCTTAGCCATGGTTTATGTGTGGCTCACATGTGGTTCATGTCTTGTTCAAGCATCGAAGGTGTGTGCTTCACATGTGGTTCAGATGTGTTTCAAGGGTGTCTCACCTGCATTTCAGGTGTGGTTCATGTGTGGCTCACACATGGCTCAGGTGTAATTCAGGTGTGGCTCAGACATGACACATGTGTGGGTTACATATGGTTCAGGAGGGTTTCACATGTGATTCTGGTGTGGCTCACACGTGCTTGAGGTGTAGCTGAGCCATGGCTCACATGTAATGCAGGCGTGTCTCAGAAATGGGTCAGGGGTGGCTGCATATTATTCAGGTGTTTATCACCAATGGCTCACGCATGGCTCAGGTATGGCTCACGCATGGATGGGGTGTTGCCAAGGCATGGCTCGCACATTGTTCTGGTGTGGCTGGCATGAGATTCAGGGAAGGCAAGCAAGTGGTTCCAGCGTGACTGACACGTAGTTCACATGAGGCTATGTGGTTCAAGTGTGACTGGCACTTGGTTCAGGCCTGGCTGGCACGTGACATAGGCATGGCTGAGACATGATTCAGGTGTGGCTCACACGGGATTCAGGCGTGGCTGACACATGACTCAGCTGAGGCAGCCAATGACACAGGAGTGCCTGACACGTGACGTAGGTGTGGTTCACACATGGTTCATGCATGGCCTTCAGGTGGTTCAGGAGTGACTGGCACGTGGCTCATGCATGCCTGACACATTACTCAGGAGTGCCTGACATGGGATTCAGGCATGACATGCATGTTGTTCAGGTGTGACTGATGCGTGTTTCAGGCTTGGTAGGCCTATGGTTCAAGTGTGGCTAGTGTGTGGTTGAGGCATGGGTGATTAGTGGTTCAAGTGTTGGTGACATATGGCTCAGACATAGCTGACATGTGGCTTATGTGTGAGTCCAGTGTGGCTGACGTGTGGTTCAGGTGTGGCTGGCTTGTGGTTCAGATGCGGATGGCATGTGGTTCAAGCAAGGCTGTACCAAGGTCGAGAGATGCTGGCTCATTATTCAGGGTCTGCTGGCACAAGGTAGGCACATGGCTCACACGAGGCTCATGTGTGACTGGCACGTGACTCCTCTGGGTCTACCATTTGGTTCAGGCATGGCAGGAACTTGCTTCAGGCGTGGCTGTCATTTGATACAGGTGTGACTGCCACATGGTTCTGGTTTGGCTGACATGTGTTTCAGGTGTGTCTGACACGTGTTTCAGGGGTGGGTGATTCGTGGTTTGGGCATCGGTGACACGTGATTCGGGTGTGGCTGAGACATGGTTGTGGTGCCATTGCCACATGGCTCAGGCGTGGCTGACATGTGCTTCACTTGTGGCTGACACATGGTTCAGACGTGGCTGACAAGTGGATCAGGTGTGGTCACAATGGGACTTTTGCATGGCTGAAATGTGACTCTGGATTGTCTGGCATGTGCTTCAGCCATGGCTCACATGTGACTCAGGCGTGGTTGACACGTGGCTCAGGAATGACTGAAACATGACTCATGCTTGGCTCAGATGTCATTCAGATGTGCCTGGAATGTGTTTCAGTTGTGGCTGACACTTGACTCAGGCGTGTCTCACACCTGGTGCAGGAGTGGCTGACATTCATCTCATGCGTGAGTCTAGTGTGGGTGACATGTGATTCAGGTGTGTGTGACACGTGTTCCAGTGGTGTGTGATGCTTCGTTCAGACCTCAGTGACACGTGATTCCTGGGTGGCTGACACTTGGTGTGTCGCAGTTGACACATGGCACAGGCATGGCTGACATGTTCAGACGTGGCTGGCACGTGAATCATGCATGGCTGACACACGACTCAGGCATGGCTCACACGTGACTCAGGCATTCATCACACATTATTCATGTGTGGCAGACATGTGCTCACGTGTGTGTGACATGCCATACAGGTGTGGCTCCCCTGTGGTTCCTGTGTGGTTCAAGCATTGGACATGTGTGTTTCACATGTGGCTCAGATGTGGCTCAAGGGTGTCTCACATGTGGTTCATGCATGGTTCAAGTGTGGCTCACACATGGTTCAGGTGTAATTCAGGCGTGGCTAACACACGACTCATGTGGGTCACACATGGTAGAGGACACTTTCACACGTGATTTAGGCATAGCTCAGCCATGGCTCACACGTGATGCAAGCATGCCACAGAACTGGCTCACATGTGGCTGGCACATGATTCAGGCTTTTGTCATGCATGGCTCACACATGGCTCAGGTGTGGCTCATGCATGGCTGTGGTGTTGCTCGGGCGTGGCTCACATGTGTTTGTGGCATACTTGGCACGTGGTTCAGGCATGGCAGGCAAGTTGTGCCAGCGTGGCTGACCCGTGCTTCAAGTGAGGCTGACCTGTGGTTCAAGAGTGAATGGCACATGGTTCAGGTGTGACTGGCACTTGGTTCAGGCCTGGCTGGCAGGTGACTTCGGCATGGCTGAGACGTGACTCAGGCATGGCACACACATTATTCAGGAGTGGCCGGCACATGACTCAGGTGAGGCGGCCACATGACACAGGTGTGCCTGACACGTCACATAGGTGTGGTTCGCACATGGTTCATGCATGGCCTTTGTGTGGTTCAGGGATGGCTGGTGCATGGTTCATGCATGGGTGGCAGGTGGTTCAGGTGTGGCTGACATGTGACTCAGGCATATGTGAAACATGACTCCAGTGTGGCTGACACATGTCTCAGGCATGGCTGACACGTGACTCAGGCATTCATCACACAGTATCCATACGTGGCAGACGTTTGCTTCACATATGGGTGACATGGCGTTCATATGTGGCTCCCACGTGACTCACACGTTGCTGACACATGGCTCCCACATACTCAGGCGTGTCTGGCATGTGGCTCACGCATGGCTCAGCCGTGTTTCACGTGTGGTTCCCATGTGCCTCATGTGTGGTTCAAGTATTGAACATGCGTGCTTCACACGTGGTTCACATGTGGTTCGAGTGTGTCACATGTGGTTCAGGCATGGTTCATGGAGGCTCACACATGGTTCAGGTGTAACTCAGGTGTGGCTCACACATGACCCATGTGGAGGTCTCATATAGTTCAGGAGGGTTTCACCCGTGATTCAGGCGTGGCTCACAGGTGGTTCAGCCATGGCTCAGCCATGGCTCACACGTAGTTCAGGCGTTCCTCATACTGGGGTCAGGTGTGGCTGACACATGATTCAGGAGTTTGTCACACCTGGCTAACACATGTCTCAGGTGAGGCTCACAAATGGCTGGGGCGTTGCTCTGGCCTTGCTCACACGTGGCTCTGGCATTGTTGGCACGTGGCTCAGGCATGGCTGACACGAGACTCAGGTGTTTCTGACACGTGTCTCGGTCATGGCATGCATTTTGTTCAGGTGTGGCTGATGCCTGGTTCAGGCATGGCTGACATGTGACTCAGGCATGTGTGAAACATGCCGGGTGTTGGTGACATGTGACTCAGGCGTGGCTGACATGTGGCTCAGATGTGGCTACAACGTGACTCGTGTCATTCAAACGTGATTCAGGCTGCTTATGTGGCATGTTCTTCAGCCCTGGCTCACATGTGACTCAGGCATTCAGGCGTGTCTGGCATGTGATTCAGTTGTCGCTGACACTTGACCTAGGTGTGGTTGACATGTGACTCAGCTGTGGCTGACACGTGACTCAGGCATGTCTTGCAAGTGGTGTAGGTGTGGCTGACTCATCACTCAGGCATGGTTCACATGTGACTTAGTTGTGCCTGACTTGTGATTCAGGCTTGGCTCACACATTGTTCAGGTGTGCCTGATGCGTGGTTCAGGCATGGCTGGCATGAGGCTCAGGTGTGGCTGGTGCAAGGTTCTGGTGTGGCTGGTGCATGGGGCAGCAATGGGGGACAGGCGGTTCAAGTGTTGTTGACACATGGCTCAGACGTGGCTGACATGTGGCTTATGTGTGAGTCCAGTGTGGCTGACGTGTGGTTCAGGTGTGGCTGGCTTGTGGTTCAGATTCGGATGGCATGTGGTTCAAGCAAGGCTGTACCAAGGTCGAGAGATGTTGGCTCGTTATTCAGGGTCCACTGGCACAAGGTAGGCACATGGCTCACATGTGGTTCCATCGTGTGCCGTTAGTGCTTTCAGAGTGTCGAGGAGTTGGTTCCGGCATGTCTGGCAGTTGGTTCCCTCATGTCCAGTGGGTGTTTCCGGCATGTCCGGCATGTTGATCCAGCCTTTTCCGGAAATTGATTCTGGAGTATCCTGGACCTAGTTCTGGTGTATCCAGCAGGTGATTTTGGCATGTCTGACATGTTGTTCTGGCGTATTAGTCTGGTGGTTTCAGCTTGTCTGGCAGGTGTTTGTGGCCTGTCCGGCACCTCCTTCTGGCATATTCAGTAGGCAGTTTCAGTGTTTCTGGCACCTGGTTCTGGCATATCCAACAGGTGGTTCCGAAGTTTCTGGCAGGTGGTTCCTCTGTGTCTGGCATGTGGTTCTGGTACATTCGGAAGATGGTTCCGGCCTGTTGCTTGAGTGCTTGTGGCATGGCCGGGAGTCAGTTCTGTGTGTCAGAGTGATGGTTGCAGTGTGTCTGGTGGGTGGTTCCAGGTTGTTCTGGCATGTCCAGTGGGTGCTTCCTGTGTGTCTGGTGGGTCGTTCTGCATGTCTGTTTGGTGGTCCCAGAGTGTCCGGCGGGTGGTTCTGGCATGGATGTCAGGTTTTTCCGGGAGTCCAAGTGGCGTATCCAGAAGGTGATTCTGGCATATCTGGCAGGTGGTTCTGGCGAGTCAAGCAGGTGGTTCAGGTTTGTCCAGGAGGTGGTTCCGGCATGTCCGGCACATGGTTCTGGCATATCTGAGAGGTGGTTCCGGCATGCCCGGCATGTGATTCTGGAGTGTCTGTCAAGTGGTTCTGGCGTATCCGGCAGGTGATTTTGCCATGTGAGTCAGGTGGTTCTGGTGTGTCCTGAAGGTGCTTCCGGCGCATTCTGGACCTGATTCTCGCATCAGCAGTGGATGGTTCCAGAGTGTCCAGATGATGGTTCCAACATTTCCAGCAGTTGGTTCCAGCATGTCAGGCAGGTGGGTCACACATGTGCGGCAGTTGGTTCCGGCGTTTGCCACAGATGGTTCTGGCGCATCCAGAAGGTGGTTTTGGCATGTCTGGCAGATGGTTCAGTCTTGTGCAGCAAGTGGATCCGTCGTGTGGGGCACCTGGTTCCGGCGTATACTGCGCCTGTTTCTGGCGTATCCGGCAGGTGGCTCCGGCGTGTCCGGAAGGTGGTTCCGTTCTGTGTGGCACATGGTTATGGGGTATCATGCAGGTGATTTCGTCGTGTCTGGTGGATTGTCCAGGCATGTCCGACACCTGGTTCTGGCTTGTCTGGCAGGTAGTTTCAGTGAATCAGGCACCTGGTTGCGGCGTATCCAACAGGTGGTCCTGGCATGTCTGGAAGGTGATTTGGTTTTATGCTGCACATGGTTCCAGTGTATCTGGCAAGCAATTTTGCCGTGTCAGGCAGGTGGTTCCAGCATGTCCAGCACCTGGTTCTGGCATCTCTGGCAGGTGGTTCAGTCGTGTCTGGCCCCTGGTCTTGGCATGTGCTACACCTGTTTCCAGTGTATCCCGGAGGTGGTTCTCACAAGACTGGCAGGTGGTCCAGGCATGTCCAGCAGGTGGTCCCGGCATGTCTGGCACCTGGTTCTGGCCTGTGCTGGACCTGTTTCTGATGTATCTATCACATGATTCCAGTGTGTCCGGCACATGATTTTGGTGTATTCGGCAGGTGGCTTCAGCATACGGGGTGCCTGGTTCCAATGTATCTGACGGTTGGTTTCATGCTGTCTGGCAGGTGGTTCCTGTGTGTTTGGCATGTGGTTCCGGTACGTCCTGAAGGTGGTTCCGGCGTGCCCGGCAGGTGGCTACCGTGTATCCAAGATGTGATTCCATCATGTACAGTTGGTGCTTTCAGAGTGTTCAGGTGTTTGCTCTGATGTGTCTGGCTCTTCATTCCCGCATGTCCGGTGGTTGAGTCCAGTGTTTCCAGCAGCTTGTTCTGGACTTTTCTGGGAATTGGTTCTGGCATATCAGGACCTGGTTCCGGTGTATCTGGCAGGTGATTTTTGCATTTCTGGCAGGTTGTTCCAGCGCGTTTGCCTGGTGGTTCTGGCTTTATGACAGGTGTTTGTGGCATGTCTGACACCTCGTTCTGATGTATTTGGCAGGTGGTTTCAGTGTATCTGGCATCTGATTGAAGCATATAAAACAGGTGTTTCCAATGTGTCTGGCATGTGGTTCTCCTATGTTTGGAAGATAGTCTGTTGTGTGCTGCCGGCATGTCCAAGAGAAGGTTCTGCCATGTTAGAATCATTGTTCCAATGTGTCTGGCAGGTGGTTCCAGGTGGTTCAGGCATGTACTGTGGGTGCTTCTGGTGTGTCTGGTGGGTCGTTCTGGCATGACTGTTTGGTGGTTAGACAGAGTGCACTGGGTGGTTTTGGCATGTCTCTCAGAGCTTTCCGCTGTCTAAGGGGCATGGTTCCTTCGTATAAGTCAGGTGAGTTCTTTCTCAACTTCCTAAAGAGCTGGAAGCAAGATGGTTTGTGGCTTGTCTCACCTAGAGAAATGGAGACAGTGCTTTGTGCCCTCAACCACTAGAGCAAGGTAGGGCATGGCTGAGAGCAAAGGAGCCTTTCTGATATATGTGCTTTCTGACACTTTCTACAGAAGAGCAGAACGGCAGTTGGTTAAAAGCCTATTGTCTCTCTCTTCCTAAGCATGTGGAAGAACAATCATCCAGCCCACATCCCCATTCCTTAAGGGGAAAATGTGGGAATTTCGTCAGAGATGAGTTGGCAAGGTGGAAATGTGGCAGAAGCAGAAGTTCAAAATCGGTGAGTTAAGGGCTGAAAAGAAACGGCCTTCAGCTGCCTTTGTATGAGATGTTCCCCAGACTCTGTAAGAGCACTGTGGAAAGCGAGATCTTTCTCAACTTGCTAAAGAGCTGGAAGCAAGACAGTTTGTGGCTTGTCACCCCTTGAGTGGTGGAGCCAGAGTCAGTGCCTTGGGCCTTCCACCTCTAGAGCAATGGAGGGCATGGCTGAGGGCAAAGGGGCCTTTCTGACATGGGTGCTTTCTGACACTCTCTCCACCAGTGCACAATGGGGGTTTGTAAAAAACCTATTGTCTGTCTCCTCCTAAGCATGTGGAAGAACAATCATCTGGGCCTGGTCCCTGTTGCTTAAGGGGACATGTAGGCATTTCGTCTGAGCTGGGTTTGCAAGGTGGAAATGTGGTAGAAGCAGAAGTTCAAAATCGGTGAGTTAAGAGCTGAAAGGAAATGGCGTCCTGGTGCCTTTGTATGAGATGTTCCCAGGATGCTGTAAGATCACTGTGGAAAGCGAGTTCTTTCTCAGCTTCTCAAAGACCTGGAAGCAAGAT
The DNA here is from genome assembly GCF_041296265.1 of Equus caballus. Classification (NCBI taxonomy): domain Eukaryota; kingdom Metazoa; phylum Chordata; class Mammalia; order Perissodactyla; family Equidae; genus Equus; species Equus caballus. The sequence continues at coordinate 32,734,241 of NC_091691.1, forward strand.
GGTTTGTGGCTTGTCTCCCCTTGACTGGTGGAGCCAGAGCCAGTGCCTTGTGCCTTCCACCTCTAGAGCAATGGAGGTCATGGCTGAGAGCAAAGGGGCCTTTCTGACATAGGTGCTTTCTGACACTCTCTCCGCCATTTTTGCCACAATGGTGGTTGGCAAAAAGCCTATTGTCTGTCTCCTCCTAAGCATGTGGAACCACAATCATTTGGGCCTCAGTCCAGTTGCTCAAGGGGAAGATGCAGGCATTTTGCCTGAGCCAGGTTGGCAAGGTGGAATTGTGGCAGAAGCAGAAGTTCTAAAGCGGTGAGTTAAGGGATGGGAAGAAACGGCATTTGAGCTGCCTTTGCATGAGAGGTTCCTGGTATGCTGTAACAACACTGTGGAAAGCGAGGTCTTTCTCAGCTTCCTAAAGAGCTGGAAGCAAGACAGTTTATGGCTTGTCTCCCATTGAAGGATGGAGGCAGTGCTTTGTGCCTTCCACCTCTAGAGCAATTTAGGGCATGGCTGAGAGCAAAAGGGCCTTTCTTCCACAGGTGCTTTCTGACACTTCACCAGTGCTCAAGGGTGGTTGCTTAAAATCCTATTGTCTCTCTCCTGCAAAGCATGTGGAAGCACAATCATCCGGGCCTCATCCCCATTGCTTAAGGGGAAGATGTAGGCATTTCGTCTGAGCCGGGTTGGCAAGGTGGAAATGTGGCAGAAGCAGAAGTTGAAAATCGGCGAGTTAAGGGCTGAAAAGAAACAGCCTTCAGCTGCCTTTGTATGAGGTGTTGCCAGGACGCTGTAAGAGCACTGTGGAAAGCGAGTTCTTTCTCAGCTTCCTAAAGAGATGGAAGCAAGATGGTCTGTGGCTTGTCTCCCCTTGAGGGGTGGAGCCAGTGCCTTGTGCCTTCCAACTCTGAAGCAATGGAGGGCACAGCTGAGAGCAAAGGGGCCTTTCTGACATAGGTGCTTTCTGACACTCTCTCCACCAGTGCACAACGGTGGTTGGTAAAAAGCCTATTGTCTGTCTCCTCCTAAGCATGTGGAAGCACAATCATTCAGTCCTCAACCCTGTTGCTTAAGGACAAGATTTAGGCATTTCGTCTTTGCCAGGTGGCAAGATGCAAATTCCAAGAAGCAGAAGTTCTGAAGCAATGAATTAAGGGCTCTAAAGAAACAGCATTGCAGCTTCCTTTGTATGAGATGTTCCCAGTATGCTTTAAGAGCACTTTGGAAAGCGAGTTCTTTCTCAGATTCCTAAAGAGCTGGAAGAAAGACGGATTGTGGCTCGTCTCCCCTTGAGGGATGGAAGCATTGTTTTGTTCCTTCCATCTCTAGAGCAACATCAGACATAGCTGAGAGCAAACTTGGCCTGTCTGACATAGGTGCTTTCTGACACTCTCTCCACCAGTGTACAAAGGAAGTAGGATCAGTTGCCGGTATGCTGTAATAGCACTGTGGAAAGCAAGTTCTTTATTAACTTCAAAAGATCAGTTGATTTAAATCCTATAGTCTATCTCCTCCTAAGCATGTGGAAGCACAACCATTCATGTCTTAGCTGAATGATTCAGGCAGGACATGTGTGACCCACCTGCCTGACACACTGGAACCAACTGTCGGACACTTTGAAACCATCATCTGGACACTGGAAACAGGAGAATAAGGTCCAGTAGGAGCCAGAAGCACCTGCAGGACACGCCAGAACCACTTGACTCACATGCCAGAATCACCTGCTGGATGCACCAGAAACACTTCACAGACACTCCAGAATCACATGCTGGGCAAGCCGGAACCAGCTCTCAGATATGCCAGAACCACGTGCTGGACATGCCAGAACCACGTCCCAGACAGACCTGAACCATCTGTTAGACACGCCTTAACCACCTGCTAGACAGACCAGAACCACAGGCTGGACATGCTTGAACCACCTGCCAAACACGCCGGAGCCACCTGCTTCATTCCCCAGAACCACCTGCCGGACACGCCTAAACCACTTGCTGGATGTGTGGGAACCCTGCCATTTGGACGCCGGAAAAGCCTGACATCCATGCTGGAACCACGCGCCAGAAACTCTGGAACCACCAAACAGACATGCAGAATGACACACAAGACACAACGGAAGCACCCACTGGACACGCCAGAACCACCTGTAACCACCCACCGGACACAATAGAACCATCACTGTGACATGCCAGAACTGACTCCCGGCCATGCCTCAAGCACTCAACGGACAGGCAGAAACTGTCTTCTGAATGTACCAGAACCACATGCCGGACACGCCTGAACCGCCTGCCGAGCACTCTGGAACCACCTGCTCGACTCACCGGAACCACCTGCCAGACACACCAAAATCACCTGCTGGCTATGCCGGAACCACTTGGCGGACACTCCGGAATCACATGCCGAGCATGCCAGAACCACCTCCCGGACAGACTGCAACCACCTGCCAGACGCACCTGAACCACCTGCAGAGCACGACAGAACCACCTGCTCGACTCGCAGGAACCACCTACCAGAAAACTCACATAGAAAGGCAGGTCAAATGGCATTTCTTGCCAGCCCTTAACTCGCCACTTCAGAACTTCTGCTTCTGCCACAATTCCACCTTGCCAACCCGGCTCAGACGAAATGCCTACATCTTCCCCTGAAGCAACTGGGCTGAGTCCCAAAGGATTGAGCGTCCACCTGCTTAGGAAGAGATAGACAATACCCTTTTTACAAACCACCGTTGGGCACTGGTAGAGAGAGTTTTGGAAAGCACCTATGTCAGAAAGGCCCCTTTGCTCTCAGCCGTGCCCTCCATTGCTCTAGAGGTGGAAGGCACTGCCTCCATCCTTCAATGGGAAACAAGCCATAAACTGTCGTGCTTCCAGCTCTTTAGGAAGCTGACAAACAGCTCTCTTTCCACAGTCCTGTTACAGCATACCAGGAACCTCTCATACAAACGCAGCTCAAACGCCATTTCTTCCCAGCCCTTAACTCGCCACTTTAGGACTTCTGCTTCTGCCACAATTGCACCTTGCCAACCCGGCTCAGACGAAATGCCTACATCTTCCCCTTAGGCAACAGGGCTGAGTCCCAAATGATTGAGCGTCCACGTGCTTAGGAGGCGATAGATTGTATGCCTTTTTCCAACCACCATTGTGAACTGGTGGAGAGAGTGTCAGAAAGCACCTATGTCAGAAAGACCCCTTTGCTCTCAGCCGTGCCCTCCATTGCTCTAGATGTGGAATGCACAATGCACTGACTCCACCCCTCAAGGGGCGACAAGCCACAGACCCTCTTGCTTCCATCTCTTTAGGAAACTAAGAAAGAACTCGCTTTCAACAGTGCTCTTTCTGTTTCGTGGCAACATCTCATACAAGGGCAGCTGAAACACCGTTTCTTTTCAGCCCTTAACACGCCAATTTGCAACTTCTGCTTTGCCACATTTCCACCTTGCCAACCTGGCTCTGACGAAATGCCTACATCTTCCCCTTCAGCAATGGGGACGAGGCCCAGATGACTGTGCTTCCACATGCTTAGGAGGACACAACAATAGGATTTTTACAAACCACCATTGTGCACTGGTGCAGAGAGAGTCAGAATGCACCTATGTGAGAATGGCCCATTTACTCTCCGCCATGCCCTCCATTGCTCTAGAGGTGGAAGGAACAAAGCAGTGCCTCCATCCTTCAATGGGAGACAAGCCATAAACTGTCTTGCTTCCAGCTCTTTAGGAAGCTGAGAAAGACCTCGCTTACCACAGTGCTGTTACAGCATACATAGAAACTCTCATACAAAGGCAGCTCAAACGCCATTGTTTTCCCAGCCCTTAACTCGACACGTTAGAACTTCTGCTTCTGCCACAATTCCACCTTGCCACCCCAGCTCAGACGAAATGCCTACATCTTCCCCTGAAGCAACTGGGCTGAGTCCCAAAGGATTGAGCATCCATGTGCTTAGGAGGAGATAGACAATACGCTTTTTACCAACCACCGTTGTGCACTGGTAGAGAGAGTGTCGGAAAGCAGCTATGTCAGAAAGGCCCCTTTGCTCTCAGTCGTGCCGTCCATTGCTCTAGAGTTGGAAGTGACAAGGCACTGGCTCCACCCCTGAAGGGTGTCAGAAAGCACCTATGGTAGAGAGTCCACATTGCCCTCAGCCATGCCATCCATTTCTCTAGAGGTGTAAGGCACAAAGCACAGCCTCCATCGTTCAATGGGAGACAAGCCATAAACTGTCCTGCTTCCAGCTCTTTAGGAAGCTGTGAAAGACGTCGCATTCCACAGTGCTCTTATGGTGTCCTGGGTACATCTCATACAAAGGCAGCTGAACGTCATTTCTTTTCAGCCCTAACTCGCCAATCTGCAACATCTGCATCTGCCACATTTCCACCTTGGCAACCCAGCTCAGAGGAAATGCCTACATCTTCCCCTTAAGCAATGGGGATGAGGCCCTGATGATTGTGCTTCCACATGCTGAGGAGGAGAGAGAGAATGCGCTTTTAACAAACCACCCTTGAGCAATGTTTGGGAGAGTGTCTGAAAGCACCAATGTCAGAACGGCCCATTTACTCTCAGCTGTGCCATCCATTGCTCTAGAAGTGGAAGGAACAAGGCACTGGCTCCACCCCTGAAGTATGTCAGAGAGCACCTATGGCAGAAAGACCCCTTTGCTCTCAGCCATGCCCTCCATTCCTCTGGAGGTGGAAGGCACAAACACTGCCTCCATCCTTCAATGGGAGACTAGCCATAAACTGTCTTGCCTCCAGCTCTTTAGGAAGCTGACAAACAACTCGCTTTCCACAGTCCTGTTACAGCAGACTGGGAACTTCTCATAGAAAGGCAGCTCAAATGGCATTTCTTCCCAGCCCTTAACTTGCAGCTTTAGAACTTCTGCTTCTGCCACAATTCCACCTTGCCAACCTGGCTCAGACGAAATGCCTACATCTTCCCATTAAGCAACTTGGCAGAGGAGTCCCAAATGATTATGCAACCATGTGCTTAGCAGGAGATAGACAATACACTTTTCACCAACCACAGTTGAGCACTGGTGGAGAGAGTGTCAGAAAGCACCTATGTCACAAAGGCCCCTTTCCTCTCAGCCTTGCCCTCCATTGCTCTAGAAGTGGAATGCACAATGCATTGGCTCCACCCCTCAAGAGGCGACAAGCCACAGACCATCTTTCTTCCATCTCTTTAGGAAGCTGAGATCAAACTCACGTGACATATACAAAGGAATCATGCCCCTTAGATGCCAGAAAACCCTGGGAGACATGCCAAAAACACCCTCCGCACACTCTCAAACCACCACACGTTCATGCCAGAACGACCCAACAGGTACACCAGAAGCACCTACGTTGCATGCCAGAACCACCTGTAACCACCTGCTGGACACAGTGGAACAACGATTCTGACATTGCAGAACCACCTCTTCAACATGCCAGCTGCACACAACAGACACGACAGAACCAGTTTACAAACGTAGCACAACCACATGAAAGACATATTGGAAACGCCTGTTGGATATGTCACAAAGAGGTGCCAGACACACTGAAGCCACCTGTGGAGTATGTCAGAACCGGGGACCAGAAATGCCACAAATACCTGTCTTACAAGCCAGAGCCACTAACCCAAAAAGCCAGAAAGACCTGCTGGACACGCCAAAATCACCTGCTGGCTACCCCAGATCCACTTGGTGGACACTCCGGAATCACCTGCTGGGCATGCTGGCACCACCTCTCTGACGTGCCAGAACGGTGTGCTGGACACGCCAGAACCACCTACAGGACACACTGGAACCACCTGCCAGCCACGCCTGAGCTACTTGCCTAGCATGCCGGAACCACCTCCTTGACAGACCAGAACCACCTGCCGGAGATGCCTGAACCACTTGCTGAGCATGCCGGAACCACCTGCTCGACTCTCCGGAACCACCTGCTGGACACACCAAAATCACCTGCCAGCTACGCCACAACCACGTGCTAGACAGTCTGGAATGACCTGCCGGGCATGCCAGAACCACCTCTCAGACGTAACAGAAACACGTGCTGGACACCCCGGCACCACCTCCCGCACAGACAGGAACCACCTGCTCAACTTGCCGGAACCACCTGCCAGACACGTGAAAATCACCTGCTGGCAACGCCAGAACAACTTGGCGGACAGTCCCGAATCACCTGCCGGGCTTTCAGAACCACCTCTCAGACTTGCCATAAACACGTGCCTCACACGTCGGAACCACCTGCCGGCTATGCAAGAACGACTTGGCGGACACTCTGGAATCACCTGCCGGGCTTGCCAGAACCACATCTCAGACGTGCCAGAACCACATGCCGGACACGCTGGAACCACCTGCCGAGCATGCCGGAACCACCTGCTCGACTCACCGGAAACACCTGCCGGACATGCCATAATCACCTGCCAGCTATGCCAGAACCACGTGGCGGACACTCTGGAATCACCTGCTGGGCATGCCAGAACCACATCTCAGACGTGCCAGAACCACATGCCGGACACGCTGGAACCACCTGCCGAGCACGCCGGAACCACCTGCTCAACTCGCTGGAACCACCTGCCAGACACGTCAAAATCACCTGCCAGCTATGCCACAACCACGTGGCACACAGTCAGGAATCACCTGAAGAACATGCCAGAACCAAGTCTGAGAGTCTCAGAATGACGTGCAGCACATGCTGGAACCACCTAATGGAAAGACGCAACCACCTGCTGGACATGCCTGAACCACCTGCCAGCTATGTGAGAACCACTTGGTGGACACTCCAGAATCACCTGCCAGGCATGCCGGAACCATCTCTCAGACATGCCAGAAACATGAGCTGAATACGCCGGAACCACCTCCCGGACAGCCCAGAACCACCTGCCGGACACACCTGAACCACTTGCTGGCTACTCCAGAACCACTTGGTGGACACTCTGAAATCATCTGCCAGGCATGCCGGAACCACGTTTCAGACACGCCGGAACCACCTCCTGGACAGTCCGGAACTAACTGCCGACCATGCCTGAACCACCTGCCGAGCACACCGGAACCACCTGCTTGACTCACCAGAACCACCTGCTGGGCACGGCACAATCACCTGCCAGCTACGTCAGAACCACTTGCAGGACACTCGGGAATCACCTGCTGAGCACGCCGGAACCACTGGGCAGATACTCCGGAACCACCTCCTTGAGAGACGGGAACCAACTGCTTGACCCGCCTGAACCAACTGCCAAGCACGCCAGAACCACCTGTTTGAATTGCCGGAACCACATCCCGGACATGCCAAAATCACCTACCGGCTACACCAGAACCACTTGGTGGACAAGCCGGAATCACGTGCCGGACACGCCAGAACCACCTCCCGGACATGCCGGAACCACCTGCTCGACTTGCCGGAACCACCTGCCAGACACGCGAAAATCACCTGCCGGGTATGCCAGAACCACTTCTCAGACATGCCACAACCACGTGCCGGAGACTCCAGAAGCACCTGCTGCGCATGCCAGAACCACCTGATCCACTCACCAGAACCACCTGCCGGACATGCCAAAATCAACCACTGGCTATGCCAGAACCACTTGGCGGACACTCCGGAATCACCTGCCGGGTATGCCAGAACCACCTCTCAGACGTGCCAGAACCACGTGCTGGAGACGCCAGAAGCACCTGCTGAGCACTCCACAGCCACCTGCTCGACTCGCCGGAACCACCTGCTGGACACGTCAAAATCACCTGGCAGCTACACCAGAACCACTTGCCGGACACTCCGGAATCACCTGCTGGGCATGCCAGCAAAACCTCTCAGATGTGCCCGAAGCACGTGCTAGACACACAGGAACCACCTCCCAGACACACCGGAACCACCAGCCAAACTCGCCAGAACCACGTGCTTAACTCGCCGGACCCACATGCCGGACACGCCAAAATCACCTGCCAGCTATGCCAAAATCACTTGGAGGACTCCCAGGGATCACCTGCCAGGCATGCCGGAACCACCTCTCAGACATGCCACTACCACGTGCCGGAGATGCCGGAAGCACCTGCTGTGCATGCCGGAACGACCTGATCCACTAGCCAGAACCACCAGCCGGACATACCAAAATCAACAGCCGGCTATGCCAGAACCACTTGGCGGACACTCCGGAAACACCTGCAGGGCATGCAGAACCACCTCTCAAACGTGCCAGAAGCATGTGCCGGACACACCAGAACCACCTACCGGACACACCGGAACCACCTGCCGGACACACCAAAATCACCTGCCGCCTATGCCAGAACCACTTGCCAGATATTCCGAAATCACCCGCCGGGCATGCTGGAACCACCTCTCAGACGTGCCACAACCACGGCCGGTGATGCCGGAAGCATCTGCCAAGAATGCTGGAAGTACCTGATCCACTCCACAGAACCACCTGCCGGACATGTCAAAATCACCTGCCGGCTACACCAGAACCACTTGGCGGACACTCCGGAATCATCTGACGGGCATGCCGGAACCACCTCTCAGACGTGCCAGAAGCACCTGCCGGACATGCCGGAACCACCTCCCGGACAGACCAGAACCACCTGCCAGACACGCCGGAACCACCTGCTCAACTTGGTGGAACCACCTGCTGGACACGCGAAAATCACCTGCCGGCTATGCCAGAACCACTTGGCAGACACGCCAAAATCGCCTGCCGGCTATGCCAGAACCACTTGGAGGTCTCTCTGGGATGACCTGCCGGGCATGCCGGAATCACCTCTCAGATGTGCCAGAACCACGTGGCGGACAGTCCGGAATCACCTGTTGGGCATGCGCAACCACCTCTGAGACGTCCCAGAACCACGTGCTGTACACGCCGGAACCACCTACCGGAAAGACCGGAACCACCTGCCGGACACACCGGAACCACTGCCGAGCACGCCAGAACCAACTGCTCGACTCACTGTAACCAGATCCCTGACATGCCAAAATCACCTGCTGGGTATGCCAGAAGCATGTGGCTGACAGTCCGGGTTCAAATGCCAGGCATGCCGGAACCACCTGATCCACTCCCCAGAACCACCTGCCAGACACGCCAAAATCACCTGCCAGCTGCGCCAGAACCACTTGGCAGACAAGCCGGCATCACGTGAAGGGCATGCCGGCACAACCTCTCAGACATGCCTGAACCTCTGCCGGACACCCAGAAACACCTGCCGGATAGACCGGAACCACCTGCCGGTCACGCCGGAACCACCGGCTCGACTCGCCGGAACCACCGCCGGACATGTAAAATCACCTGCCAGCTATGCCAGAACCACTTGGCTAACACTCCGGAATCACCTGCCGGGCATGCAGGAACCACCTCTCAGACGTACCAGGACCACATGCTGGACATGCTGGAACCACGTCCTGGACAGGTTGGAACCACCTGCCGGACACGCCTGGACCAGATGCCGAGCACGCAGGAAGCACCTGCTTGACTCGCAGGACCCACCTGCCAGACACGCCAAAATGAACTGCCGGCTACACCAGAACCACTTACCGGACACTCCGGAATCACCTGCCGGGCATGCCAGAACCACCTCTCAGACATGCCAGAAGCACATGCCGGACATGCCGGAATGACCTACCGGACACAACGGAACCACCTGTCAGACACGCCGGAACCACCTGCCGGACAGGCCAAAATCAACTGCCGGCTATGCCACAACCACCTGGGGGACAGTCTGGAATCACCTGCCAGCCATGCCGGAACCACCTCTCAGACGTACCAGAACCACGTGCCAGACAAGCTGGAAACATGTACTGCATAAACTGGAACCACCTCCCGGCCACGCCTGAACCACCTGTCGAGCACGCTGGAACCACCTGCCGCACACGCCAAAATCAGCTGCTGGCTACGCCAGAACCACTTGGAGGTCTCTCTGGGATGACCTGCCGGGCATGCCGGAATCACCTCTCAGACATGCCAGAACCACGTGGCGGACAGTCCGGAATCACCTGTTGGGCATGCGCAACCACCTCTGAGACGTCCCAGAACCACGTGTCGTACACGCCGGAACCACCTACCGGACAGACCGGAACCACCTGCCGGAGACACCAGAACCATCTGCCGAGCACGCCAGAACCAACTGCTCGACTCACCGTAACCAGATCCCTGACATGCCAAAATCACCTGCTGGGTATGCCAGAAGCACGTGGCTGACAGTCCGGGTTCAAATGCCGGGCATGCAGGAACCACCTGATCCACTCCCCAGAACCACCTGCCGGACACGCCAAAATCACCTGCCAGCTGCACCAGAACCACTTGGCACACACTCCGGAATCACATGCCGGTCATGCCGGAACCACCTCTCAAATGTGCAAGAACCACTTACCGGAGACGCTGGAAGCACGGGCCGAGCATGCCAGAACCACCTGTGCCACTCCACAGAACCACCTGCCGGACATGCCAAAATCACCTTCCGGCTATGCCAGAACCACTTGGCGGACACTCCGGAATCACCTGCTGGGCATGCCGGAACCATCTCTCAGACGTGCCAGAACCAAGTGCCTGACACGCCGGAACCACCTACGGGACACAACGGAACCACCTGCCCCTCACGCCTGAACCACATGCCGAGCATGCGGGAACCACCTGCTGCACTCGCAAGACCCACCTCCCGTACATGCAAAAATCACCTGCAGGCTATGCCATAACCACATGCCGGACTTTCCGGAATCACCTGCCGGGAATGCCGGAACCACCTCTCAGACATGCCAGAACCACATGCGAATGACACTGGAAGCACCTGCCAAGCACGCCGGAACCACCTGCTCGACTCGCAAGAAACACCTGCCGGACACGCCAAAATCACCTGCCGGGTACGCCAGAACCACTTGGCCGACACTTTGGAATCACCTGCCGCACATGCCGGAAGCACCTCTCAGACGTTCCGGAAGCATGTGCTGGACACGCCGGAAACACGTACCGCACAGACTGGAACCACCTGCCAGACATGCCGGAACCACCTGCCGAGCACGCCAGAGCCACTTGCCAGACAGGCCAAACTCAACTGCCGGCTATGCCACAACCACCTGGGGGACAGTCTGGAATCACCTGCCAGCCATGCCGGAACCACCTCTCAGACGTACCAGAACCACGTGCTGGACAAGCTGGAAACATGTACTGCACAGACTGGAACCACCTCCAGCCACGCCTGAACCACCTGCCGAGCATGCAGGAACCACCTACTCGACTCCAGGACCCACCTGCCGGACACGCAAAAATCACCTGCTGGCTATGCCAGAACCACTTGCCGGACTTTCCGGAATCACCTGCCGGGAATGCCGGACCCACCTCTCAAATGTGCCAAAATCAAGTGCCGGAGACGCCAGAAGCACCTGCTGAGCTAGCCGGAAGCACCTGCTCGAATCGTAGGAACCACCTGTGGGACACGCCAAAATCACCTGCTGGCTACGCCAGAACCACTTGGTGGACAATCCGGAATCACCTGCCAGACATGCCAGAAAAACCTGTCAGACGTGGTGGAAGCACGTGCTGAACACGCCGGAACCACCTCCCGGACAGACTGGAACCACCTACCTGACCGGCCTGAACCACATGCCGAGCATGCCGGAACCACCTGCCGGACAGGCCAAAATCACCTGCCGGACACACCAAAATAACCTGATGGATACGCCAGAACCACTTGCCGGACACTCCGGAATCACCAGTCGGGCATGCCGGAACGACCTCTCAGTCGTGCCAGAACCACATGCCAGAGACACTGGATGCACCTGCCGAGCACGCCGGAACCTCCTGCTCAACTTGCCTGAACCACCTGCCGTAGATTCCAAAATCACCTGCCGGCTAGGCCAGAACCACGTGGCGGACTCTATGGAATAACCCACCGGGCATGCCGGGACCACCTCTCAGACGTGCCGGAAGCACGTGCCAGACACGCCAGAACCACCTACTGGACAGACCGGAACCACCTGCCGGACCCACCTGAACCACCTGCTGAGCACGCTGGAACAGCCTGCTCGACTCGCTGCAGCCACCTGCTGGACACGCCAAAATCACCAGCCGGCTATGCCAGAACCAAATGCCGGACACTCTGGAATCACCTGCAGGGCATGCCGGAACCACCTCTCAGATGGGCCAGAACCACATGCAGCAGACTCCAGAATCACCTGCCGGGCATGCCGGAACCACCTCTCAGACGTGCCACAACCACATGCCGTAGAGACCGGAAGCACCTGCCGAGCTCGCCGGAACCACCTGCCTGACACGCCAAAATCACATGACGGCTACACCAAAACCACTTGGTGGACACTCCAGAATCACCTTCTGAGCATGCTGGAACCACGTCATGGACAGACTGCAAACACCTGCCAGACCTGCCTGAACCACCTGCAGAGCACGCTGGAACCACCGGCTCGACTCGCCAGAACCACCTGCCGGACACACCAAATACACCTGCGGGCTACGCCAGAACCACTTGGAGGACTCTCTGGGATCACCTGCCGGGCATGCCGGAACCACCTGTCAGACGTGCCAGAACCATGTGCCGGACACGCCGGAACCATCTGCCAAGTATGCCGGAACCACCTGATCCACTCCCCAGAACCACCTGCTGGACACGTGAAAATCACCTGCCGGCTACGCCAGAACCACTTGGCGGACACTCTAGAATCACCTGCGGGCATGCAGGAACCACCTCTCAAATGTGCCACAACCACAAGCCTGACATGCCAGAACCACCTCCCGAACAGACTGGAAGCACATGCTGAGCATGCCAGAATAACCTGCTCAACTCGCTTGAACCACGTGCCAGACATGCCATAATCATCTGCCGGCTATGCCAGAACAACATGGCGGACACTCTGGAATCACCTGCAGGGAATGCCAGTAAAACTTCTTAGACATGTCAGAACCAAGTGCCGGACACGCCGGCACCACCTCCCGGACAGACCGGAACCACCTGCCGAGCACTCTGGAACCACCTGCTTGACTCGCTAGAACCACATGCTGGACAAGCCAAAATCACCTGTCGGCTATGCCTGAACCACTTGTCGGACACTCCAGAACCACCTGCTGGGCATGCTGCAACCACCTCTCAGACACGCCAGAACCACGTGCAGGACATGCTGGAACCACCTACCGGACAGACCGGAACCACATGCCGGAAACGACTGAACCACCTGCCGAGCACGCCGGAACCACCTGCTCGACTCTCTGGAACCACCAGCCTCACACGCCAAAAGCACCTGCCGGCGGCACCAGAACCACTTGCCGGACACTGTGGAATCACCTGCCGGGCATGCCGGAACCACCTCTCAGACGTGCTAGAAGTACGTGCCGGAGACGCCTGAAGCACCTGCCTAGCATGCCGGAACCACCTCACAGAAAGACAGGAACCATGTGCTAGACACGCCGGAAGCACCTGCCGAGCACGCCGGAGCCACCTGAGCGACTCACCGGAACCACCTTTCGGACACGCCAAAATCACCTGCCAGCTATGCTAGAACCATGTGGCGGACAGTTCAGAATCACCTGCAGTGCATGCCGGAACCACCTCTCAGATGTACCAGAACAACGTTCCGGACATGCTGAAACCACCTACAGGACATACCAGAACCATATGCCGAGCATTCTGGAACCACCTGCTCGACTCGCTAGAACCAACTGCCGGACACGCCAAGATCACCTGGCACGCCAGAACCACTTGGCAGACATTACAGAATCACTTGTCGGGCATGCCAGAACCTCCTCTCAGACATGCCTCAACCACATGTCAGAGACGCCGGAATCACATGCCGAGCATGCCGGAACCACTTCTGGGACAGACCAGAACCACCTGCAGGACACGACGGAACCATCTGCTCAAATCGGCAGAACCACTGCCGGACATGCAAAATCACCTGCCGAGCATGCCGGAACCACCTGCACGACCCACAGGACCCACTGGCCGGACACGCCAAAATCACCTGCCGGCTATGCCAGAACCACTTTCCAAACACTCCGGAATCACCTGCCGGGCATGCTGGAACCAACTCCCAGATGTGCCAGAACCACGTGCCGGAGACGCCGTAAGAACCTGCCGAGCACACCGGAAGTACCTGCTCGAATTGCCGGAACCACCTGCCAGACACGCCAAAATCACCTGCCAGCTATGCCCGAACCACTTGTTGGACACTCTGGAACAACCTGCCGGGCATGCTGGAACCACCTCTCATACGTGCCAGAACCACATGGCGGACAGTCCGGAATCACCTGCTGGGCATGCAGGAACCACCTCTTAGATGTACCAGAACCACGTGCCAGACACGCTGGAACCACATACCGGACAGACCGGAACCACCTGCCAGACACAGGGGAACCACCTGCCTAGCATGCTGGAGCCACCTGCTCGACTCGCCGGAACCCCCTGCCGGACACGCCAAAATCACCTGCTGGCTAAGCTAGAACCACTTGCCGGACACTCTGGAATCACCGGTCGGGCATGCGGGAACCAACTCTCAGACGTGGCAGAAAGATGTGCTGGAGATGCTGGAAGCACCTGCCGAGCACACTGGGACCACCTGCTCAACTCACCAGAACCCCCTGCCGGACACGCCAAAATCACCTGCTGGCTATGCCACAACCACTTGGCGGACTCTCTGGAATCACCTGCCGGGCATGATAGAACCACCTCTCAGACATGCCGGAACCATGTGCCGGACATGCCGGAAGCACATGCCGGACAGACCGGAACCACCTGCCGGACATGTCGGAACCACCTGCTGAGCATACCAGAACCAAATGCCTGACACGCCAAAATCACCTGACGGACTGGCTAAAATCACCTGCCGGCTATGCCAGAACCACTTGGAGGACTCTCAGGGATCACCTGTCAGGCATGCCGGAACCACCTCTCAGACGTGCTGGAAGCACGTGCCAGACACCCCGGAACCACCTACCGGACAGACTGGAACAACCTGCCGGAAACGCCTGAACCACCTGCCGAGCACACCGGAACCACCAGCTCGACTCGCAGGACCCACCTGCCGGACATGCCAAAATGAACTGCAGGCTACACCAGAACCACTTGCCGGACACTCTGCAATCACCTGCCGGGCATGCCGGAACCACCTCTCAGACATGTGAGAACCACATGCCAGAACCACCTGCCGAACACGCCGGAGCCACCTGCTCGACTCACCAGAACCACCTGCTGGACAGGCCAAAATCAACTGCCTGCTATGCCAGAACCACCTGGGGGACAGTCCGGAATCACCTGCCAGCCATGCCGGAACCACCTCTCAGACGTGCCAGAAGCACGTGCCGGAGACGCCGGAACCACCTCCCGGACAGACCCGAACCACCCACCGGACACGCTGGAACCACCTGCTCGAATTTCTGGACACACCTGCCCGACACCCGAAAATCACCAGCCGGCTACGCCAAAACCACTTGCCAGAAACTCCTTAATGACCTTCCGGGCATGCCGGAACCACCTCTCAAATGTGCCAGAACCATACGCAGGACACTCCGGAATCACCTGCCGGGCATGCTGGCACAACCTCTCAGACATGCCGGAAGCACGTGCCAGATATGCCGGAACCACCTCTCAGACGTGCCAAACCACGGGCCAGAGACGCCGGAAGCACCTGCCGAGCACGCCAGAACCAAATGCCGGAGACGCCAAAATCACCTGACGGCTACGCCAGAACCACTTGGAGGACTCTCCGGGATGACCTACTGGGCATGCCGGAACCACCTCTCTGATGTGCCAGAACCACGTGGCGGACAGTCCGGTATCACCTGCTGGGCATTCTGGAACCACCTCTCAGACGTCCTAGAAGCACGTGCCGGAGATGCTGGAAGCACCTGCTGAAGACACCACAACCACCTCCTGGACAGACAGGAACCACCTGCCGGACACGCCGGAACCACGTCCCGGAAAGACAGGAACCACCTGTCTGACATGCCTGAACCACCAGCCCAGCTCCCCGGAACCACATGCTCGAATCACCGGAAACACCTGCTGGACACGCAAAAATCACCTGCCAGCTACGCCAGAACCACGTGGGGGACAGTCCGGGATCACCTGCCGGGCATGCCGGAACCACCTCTCAGACATGCCAGAACCATGTGCAGGACACGCCGAAAGCACCTACAGGACAGAGTGGAACCACCTGCCCGAAACGCCTGAACCACATGCCGAGCCCACCAGAACCACCTGCTCGACTTGCCGGAACCACCAGCCCAACTCGACCAAATCACAAGCTGGCTATGCCAGAAGCACTTGTTGGACACTCCGGAATCACCTGCTGGGCATGCCGGAACCACCTCTCAGACGTGCCAGAAGCACATGCTGGAGACGCCGGAAGCACCTGCCGAGCATGCCTGAACAACCCGATCCACTCCCCAGAACCACCTGCCGGACATGCCAAAGCCACCTACCAGCTATGCCAGAACCACTTGGCGGACACCCAGGAATCACCTGCCGGGCATGCCGGACCAAACTCTCAGACATACCAGAACCATGTGCCGGACACGCCAGAATCACGTCCTGGACAGACTGGAACTAACTGCCGGACACGCCTGAACCAGCTGCCAAGCACGCCGGAACCACCTGCTCGACTCCCTAGAAGCACCTGCCAGACACGCCCAAATCACATGCCGGCTACGCCAGTACTACTTGGCGGACTCTCTGGAATCATCTGCCAGGAATGCCAGAAACACCACCCGGACAGAACAGAACCACATACCGGACCCACCTGAACCACCTGCTGAGCACTCCGGAACCACCTGCTCGACTCGCCAGAACCACCTACTGGACACGCCAAAATCACCTGCTGGCTACGCCACAACCACTTGTCGGACACTCCGGGATCACCAGCCGGGCATGCCGGAACCAAATCTCAGATGTGCCAGAAGCACATGCTGGAGAAGTCGGAAGCACCTGCCGAGCATGCCGGAAGTACCTGATCCACTCCCCAGAACCACCTGCCGGACATGACAAAATCACCTGCAGGCTACGCCAGAACCATGTGACGGAGACGCCGGAAGCACCTGCCGAGCTTGCCGGAATAACCAGCTCGACATGCCGGAACCGCATGCCGGACACGCTAAAATCACCTGCCGGCTATGCCAGAAACACTTGGAGGACTCTCCTGGATCACCTGCTGGGCATGCCGGAACCACCTCTCAGATGTGCCAGAACCACGTGCCGGACACACCAGAACCACCTGCAGGACAGAACGGAACCACCTGCCGGACACGCCTGAACCACCTGCCTTAGCATGCCGGAACCACCTGCTTGACTTGCAGGACCCACCTGCTGGACACGCCAAAATCACCAGTCGGTTATGCCAGAACCACTTGCTGGACACTCTGGAAACACCTGCCGGGCATGCCAGAACCACCTCTCAAACGTGCCAGAACCACATGCAGGACCTGTCAAAATCACCTGCCGTCTAAGCCAGAACCACTTAGTGGACAATCCGGAATCACCTGCAGGGCATGACAGAACCAAGTGCTGGAGATACCGGAAGCACCTGCCAAGCTCGCCGAGACCACCTGCTCAACTGGCCGGAACCACTGCCAGACACACAAAAACACCTTCCAGCTACGCCAGAACCACTTGGCGGACACACCGGAATCACCTGCAAGGCATGCCGGAACCACCTGTCAGACATGTCTGAACCAGTTGCCAAAGACACTGGTAGCACCTGCCGAGCACGCCGGAACCACCTGCTCAGCTCGCTAGAAGCAGCTGCCAGACATGACCAAATCACATGCTGGCTCCTCCAGTACCACTTGGCGGACTCTCAGGAATCACCTGCCGGGCATGCCGGAACCACCTCTGAGACGTGCCGGAACCACGTGCCGGACACACAGGAACCACCTCCCAGACAGACCGGAACCACCTGCCGGACACGCCTGAACCATCAGCCGAGCACGCCGGAACCACCTGCTCGACTCACCAGAACCACGTGCTGGACACGCCAAAATCACCTGCCGGCTATGCCAGAACCACTTGTCGGACTCTCCGGGATCACCTGGTGGGCATGCCGGAACCACCTCTCAGACATGCAAGAACGAAGTGCCGGACACGCCGGAACCACCTCCCGGACAGACCGGAACCACCTGTCGAGCACGCCGGGACCACCTGCTGGACACGCCAAAATCACCTTCCGGCTATGCCAGAATCACTTGGAGGACTCTCCGGGATCACCTGCTGGGCATGCCGGAACCACCTCTCAGACGTGCTAGAACCACGTGGGGGACAGTCCGAAATCACCTGCCGGGCATGCCGGAACCACGTCTGAGATGTACCAGAACCACGTGCTGGACACGCCGGAATCACGTCCTGGACAGACTGGAACCACCTGCTGGACACGCCTGAACCACCTGTCGAGCATGCCGGAACCAGCAGGAACCACCTCCTCGACATGCCGGGACCACCTACTGGACACGCCAAAATCACCCTACGCAAGAACCCTATGGCGGACACTCCGGAATCGACTGCTAGGCATGCCAGAACCAAGTCTCAGACGTGCCAGAACCACGTGCCGGACATGCCGGAACCACCTGCCGAACAGGCCAAAATCAACTGCCGGCTATGCCAGAACCACTTGGCGGACAGTCCGGAATCACCTGCTGGGCATGCCAGTACCACCTCTAAGACGTGCCAAACCACATGCCAGAGATGCGAGAAGCACCTGCCGAGCATGCTGGAACCACCTGATCGACTCTGCAGAACCACCTGCCGGACATGCCAAAATCACCTGCCGGCTACACCAGAACAACTTGCCGGACAAGCTGGAATCACGTGCTGGGCATGCCGACACAACCTCTAAGAAGTGCCAGAACCATGTGCCGGACACGGTGGAACCACCTCCCGGAACGACCGGAACCACCTGCCAGACCCACCTGAACCACGTGCCAAGCACGCCAGAACCACCTGCCGGACCCGGTAAAATCACCTCCCGGCTACACCAGAACCACATGACGGACACTCCGAAATCACCTGCCGGGCATGCCGGCACAAACTCTCAGACGTGCATGAAGCACGTGTTGGACACGCCGGAACCACCTCCCAGAAAGACCAGTACCACCTGCCGGACACGCCGGAACCACCTGCCGGCTACGCCAGAACTACTTGGCGGACACTGCAGAATCACCTGCCCTGCATGCTGGAACCACCTCTCAGACATGACGGAACCACGTGCTAGAGACCTCGGAAGCACCTGCCGAGCACACAGGAACCACCTGTTCGAATCACGGAAACCACCTGCCGGACACTCCAAAGTCACCTGACAGCTATGCCAGAACCACTTGGCGGACTCTCTGGAATCACCCGCTGGGCATGCCGGGACCACCTCTCAGATGTGCTGGAACCACGTGCCGGACACTCCGGAACCGACTCCCGGACAGACCGGAACCACCTGCTGGACCCACCTGAACCACCTCCGAGCATGCTGGAACCACCTGCTTTACTCCCCGGAACCACCTGCCGGACACGCCAAAATCACCAGCCGGCTACGCCGGAACCACTTGTCGGACACTCCGGAATCACCTGCCAGGCATGCCGGAACCACCTCCCAGACGTGCCAGAACCACATGTCGGACACTCTGGAAGCACCTGCCAGGCATGACGGCACAACCTCTCAGACATGCCGGAAGCACGTGCCGGATACGCCAGAACCACCTCCCGCACATCGGGAACCACCGTCTGAACACGCCTTAACCACTGCCGAGCACGCCGGAACCACCTGTTCGACTCGCCAGACCCACCTGCCAAACACGTAAAAATCACCTGCCAGCTATGCCAGAACCACTTGGCGGACGCTACAGAATCACCTGCCAGGCATGACAGAACCACATCTCAGACTTGACAGAACCATGTGCTGGACACGCCGGAACCATCTCCCGTGCAGACTGGAACCACCTGCTGGACAAGCCTGAACCATCTGCCGAGCATGCCAGAACCACCTGCTACACTCACAGGAACCACCTGCCATACACACCAAAATCACGTGCCGGCTACGCCAGAAACACTTGGTGGACACTCCAGAATCACCTGCCAGGCATGCAGGAACCACCTCTCAGACGTGCCAAACCATGTGCCGGAGACTCCGGAACCACCTCCCGGACAGACCAGAACCACCTGCCGGACACACTGGAACCACCTGCTCGAATCACCTGACACAGCTGCCGGACACGCCAAGATCACCCGCTGGCACGCCAGAACCACTTGGCGGACAATACGGAATCAGTTGCCGGGCATGCCAGAACCTCCTCTCAGACGTGCCACAACCAAATGCTGGAGATGCTGGAAGCCTCTGCCGAGTATGCCGGAACGACCTGATCCACTCCCCTGAACCACCTGCCGGACACGCCAAAATCACCTGACGGCTACGGCAGAACCACTTGGCGGACACTCCGGAATCACCTGCCGGGCAAGAGGGAACCACCTGTCAGGCCAGAACCATGTGCCAAAGACACCGGGAGCACCAGCCGAGCACGCCAGAACCACCTGCTTGACTCACTGGAAGCACCTGATGGACACGCCCAAATCACATGCCGGCTACGCCAGTACCACTTGGCGGACTCTCTGCAATCACCTGCCGGGCATGCTGGAACCACCTCTCAGACATGCCGGAACCATGTGCCGGACACGCCAGAACCACCTCCTGGACAGACCAGAACCACCTGCCGGACCCGCCTGAACCACCAGCTGAGCACGCCGGAACCACCTGCTTGACACGCCAGAACGACCTACCGGACATGCCAAAATCACCCACCGGCTATGCCAAAACCACTTGTCGGACTCTCCGGGATCACCTGGCGGGCATGCCAGAACCACCTCTCAGACGTGCCAGAACCATGTGCGGGACACGCAGAAAGCACCTACAGGACAGACCAGAACCACCTGCCCGAAAGGCCTGAACAACCTGCCGATCACGTTGGAACCACCTGATCGACTCGCCGGAATCACCAGCCGGACAAGCCAAAATCACCTGCCGGCTATGCCAGAACCACTTGGAGGACACTCCGGAATCACCTTCTGGGCATGCTGGAACCATGTCTCAGACGTGCCAGAACCACATGCTGGACATGCCAGAACCACCTCCTGAACAAACCGGAACCACCTGTTGGACACGCCTGAACCACTTGGCAGACAGTCCGGAATCACCTGCCGAGCATCACAGAATCACCTCTCAGACGTGCCAGAACCACGTGCTGGACACGCTGGAACCACCTGCTGAGCACGCTGGACCCACCTGCTCGCCTTGCTATAACCACCTGCCGGACACACCAAAATCACCTGCCGAGCACGCCGGAACCTCCTCTCAGACGTGCCGGAACCATGTGCCGGACATGCCGGAACCACCTGGCAATCACGCCGGAACCACCGGATCGACTTGCCAGAACCACTTACCGGACACGCCAAAATCACCTGCCGGCTACGCCAGAACCACTTGGGGGACTCTCCGGGATCACCTGCCGGGCAGGCTGGAACCACCTCTCAGACTTGCCAGAACCACGTGCCAGAGACGCCGGGAGCACCTGCCGAGCTCGCCAAAGCAACCTGCTCAACTCGCCGGAACCAACTTCCGCACACGCCAAAACCAACTGCCGGCTACGCCGGAACCACTTGGTGCACAATCCAGAAGCACCTGCCGGTCATGCCGGAAACACCTCTCAGACGTGCCAGAACCACATGCCGGAGACACTGGAAGCACTTGCCGGCTATGCCAGAACCACTTGGTGGACACTCCGGAATCACCTGCCGGGCATGCCGGAACTACCTCTCAGACGTGCCAGATCCATGTGCGAGACACGCCGAAACCACCTACAGGACAGACCGGAACCACCTGCACGAAATGCTGGAACCACTTGCCAAGCACGCCGGAATCACCTGCTCGACTCGCCACAACCACCTGTCGGACATGCCAAAATCACCATCTGGCTACACCAGAACCACTTGTTGGACACTCCGGAATCACCTGCTGGGCATGCCGGAACCACCTCTCGAACGTGCCTGAAACACGTTCCGGACACGCCGTAACCGCCTCCTGGACAGACCAGAACAACCTGCCGGACACGGCTGAACCACCTGCCGAGCATGCTTGAACCACCTGCTCAACTCGCTGGAACCACCTGCCGCACACATCAACATCGCCTGCCAGCTACGCCAGAACCACGAGGCGGACAGTGTGTAAAGACATGCCAGGCGTGCCAGAACCACCGCTCAGACGTGCCAAAACCATATTCCGGACACGCCGGAACCAGCTGCCGAGCATGCCGGAACCACTCTCGACTCGCCAGAAGCACCCGCTGGACATGCCAAAATCACCTGCTGGCTACAGCAGAACCACTTGGCGGACTCTCCGGAATCACCTGCTTGGCATGCTGGAACCACATCTCAGACGTGCCAGTACCACATGCCAGAGACTCTGGAAGCACCTGCCGAGCATGCCGCAACCACCTGATCCACTCCCCAGAACCACCTGCCGGACACGCCAAAATCAACTGATGGCTATGCCAGAACCACTTGGCAGACACTCCGGAATCACCTGCCGGGCATATTGGAACCACCTCTCAGACATGCCAGAACCACGTGCCTGACACCCAGGAACCACCTACCGGACAGAAGGGAACCACATGCCGGAAATGCCAGAACCACCTGCCGAGCACGCCAGAGCCACCTGCTCGACTCGCCGGAACCCCAAGTCGGACACGCCAAAATCACGTGTTGGCTATGCCAGAACCACGTGGTGGACATTACAGAATCACCTGCCAGACATGCAGGAACCACCTCTGAGACATACCAGAACCACGTGCCAGACACGGTGGAACCAGGTCCTGGACAGACTGGAACCACCTGCCGGACTCGCCTGAACAACCTGCTGTGCACGCCGGAGCCACCTGCTAGACTCGCAGGACACACCTGCCGTACACGCCAAAATCACCTACAGCTACGCCAGAACCACTTGCCGGACACTCCGGAATCATGTGCCGGGCATGCCGGAACGACCCCTCAAACGTGCCAGAACCACAGGCCGGAGATGCCAGAAGCACCTGCCGAGCATGCCGGAACCACCTCCTGGACGTGCCAGAAGCACTTGCCGGACACGCCGGAACCACCTCCTGGACAGACTGGAACCACCTGCCGGACCCGCTGGAACCACCTGGCGAGCACACGGGAACCACCTGATCGACTCGCCAGAACCACCTGCCAGACACGCCAAAATCAAGTGCCAGCTACACTAGAACCACTTGGCAGACAAGCTGGAATCACATGCCGGGCATGCCGGCAAAAGCTCTCAGACGTTCCAGAACCACGTGCCAGACACGCTGGAACCACCTCCCAGACAGACCGGAACCACCTGCCAGACACACCTGAACCACCTGCCGAGCACGCGGGAACCACCTGCTCGACTCGTGGGAACCACCTGCCGGACATGGCAAAATCACCTGCCGGCTGCACCAGAACCACATGCCGGACACGCCGGAACCAACTCCCAGACAGACCGGAACCACCTGCCTGACATGCCAGAACCACCTGCTCGAATTGCCGGACACACCTGCCGGACATGCCAAAATCACCTGCCGGAAACACCAGAACCACTTGGCGGACACTCCGGAATCAACTGCTGGGCATGCCGGAACCACCTCTCATTCATGCCAGAATCACGAACCGGACACATCTGAACCACCTACCAGACAGAACGGAAACAACTGCCAGACATGCCTGAATCACCTGCTGAGCACGCCGGAGCCACCTGGTCGACTCGCCAGAAGCCCATGCTGGACACGCCAAAATCACCTGCCGGCCTCGCCAGAACCACTTGGCTGACACTCCAGAATCACCTGCCTGGCATGCTGGAACCACCCCTCAGACATGCCAGAACCATGTGCCAGAGTCACTGGATGCACCTCCCAAGCACACAGGAAACACCTGCTCGACTCGCCGGAACCACCTGCTGGACATGCCACAATCACCTGTCACTACGCCAGTACCACTTGGCGGACACTCCGGACTCACCTGTCGGGCATGCCGGAACCACCTCTCAGACGTGCGAGAACAACGTGCTGGACACTCCGGAACAACCTCCCGGACAGACTGGAACCACCTGCTGAGCACGCGGGACCCACTGCTCGACTCGCGGGAAGCACCTGCCAGACACACCAAAATCACCTGCCGGCTACACCAGAACCACATGCGGGACACTGTGGAATCACCCGCTGGGCATGCCGGAACCACCTCTCGGATGTGCTAGAAGCACGTGCCGGAGACACCGGAACCACCTGCCGAAAACGCCTGAACCACCTCCCGGACAGACAGGAACCACCTGCGGGACAAGCGGGAACCATCTCCCGGACAGACCAGAACAACCTGCCGGACACGCCTGAACCACCAGCCCAGCACGCCGGAACCACCTGCTCGACTCGCTATAGCCACCTGTCAGACAAGCCAAAATCACCTGACGGCTACGCCAGAACCACTTGTCGGACACTCCGGAATCACCTTTCAGGCATGCCAGAACCACCTCTCAGACGTGTCAGAACCACATGCCGGAGACTCCGGAATCTCCTGCCAGGCATGCCAGCACAACCTCTCAGACGTGCCTGAAGCACCCTCTGGACACGCCGGAACCACCTCCTGGACAGACTGGAAGCACCTGCCAGACTCGCCAGAACCACCTGCTCGACTCACCGGAACAACCACGGGAAACACAAAATCACCTGCTGGCTACGCCAGAACCACTTGGCGGAGACTCCGGAATCAGCTGCTGGGCATGCCCAAACCACCTCTCAGACATGCCAGAACCACGTGCCAAAGACACCGCAAGCACCTGCTGAGCACGCCAGAACCACCTGCTCGACTCGCTGGAACAACCGCCGGACACACAAAATCACCTGTCGGCTATGCCAGAACCACTTGTCGGACACTCCAGCATCACCTGCTGGGCATGCAGGCACAACCTCTCAGACATGCCGGAAGCACGTGCCGGATACGCCGGAACCACCTCCCACACAGACAGGAACCACCTTATGGACACGCCTCAACCACCTGCCGAGCACGCCGGAACCACCTGTTCAATTCACCAGACCCACCTGCTGAACACGCAAAAATCACCTGCCAGCTATGCCAGAACCACTTGACGGATGCAACAGAATCACCTGCCGGGCATGCCAGAATCACGTCTCAGACGTGCCAGAACCATGTTCTGGACATGCCGGAACCACCTCCCGTGCAGACTGGAACCACCTGCTGGACAAAGCTGAACCATCTGCCGAGCACGCCAGAACCACCTGCTCCACTCGCAGGAACCACGTGCCATACACGCCAAAATAACCTGCCGGCTACGCCAGAACCACTTGCCAGACACTCTGGAATCACCTGCCGTCAGGCCGGAACCACCTCTTAGACATGCCAGAACCACATGCTGGAGAGGACGGAAGCACCTACCGAGCTCGCCGGAACCACCTGCTCGACTTGCCGGAACCACCTTCCTGACAAGCCAAAATCACGTGCCGGATATTCCAGAACAACTTGGCGGACACTCCGGAATCACCTGCAGGACACACCTGAATCACCTGCCGAGCATGCCAGAGCCACCTGCTCGACTCGCCGGAAGCCCATGTCGGACACGCCAAAATCACCTGCCGGCCTCACCAGAACCACTTGGCGGATGCTCCAGAATCACCTGCCTGGCATGCCGGAACCACCTCTCAGACATGCCAGAACCATGTGCCAGAGACACTGGATGCACGTCTCAAGCACGCAGGAACCACCTGCTCGACTTGCCGGAACCACCTGCTGGACATGCCAAAATCACCAGCTGGCTATGCCAGAACCACTTGCCGGACACTCCGGAATCACCTGCAGGGCATGCCGGAACCACCTCTCAAACGTGCTAGAACTACGTGCCGTAGATGCCGAAGGCACCTGCCGATCTCCCCAGAATCACCTGCTCGACTCGCCGGAACCACCGGCCGGACACGGGAAAATCACCTGCCGGCTACACCAGAACCACTTGCCAGACACTCTGGAATGACCTGCCAGGCATGCCAGCACAACCTCTCAGACGTGCCTCAAGCAGCCTCTGGACACGCCGGAACCACCTCCCGGACAGACTGGAACCACCTGCCAGACTCGCCAGAACCACCTGCTTGAATCGCCGAACCCACCTGCTGGACATGCCAAAATCACCTGCCGGGTACGCCAGAACCACTTGGCAGACAAGGTGGAATCACGTGCCGGGCATGCCGGCAAAACCGCTCAGACGTGCCAGAACCACGTGCAGGACATGCCGGAACCACCTCCTGGACAGACCGGAACCACCTGCCGGACATGCCGGAACCACCTGCTCGACTCGCAGGAACCACCGCTGGACACCCAAAATTACCTGCCGGCTACGCCAGAACCACTTGTTGGACACTCCGGAATCACCTGCCGGGCATGCCGGAACCACCTCTCAGACATGCCAGAACCATGTGCCAAAGACACCAGACGCACCTGCTGAGCATGCTGGAACCACCTGATCCACTCCCCAGAACCACCTGCTGGTCACGCCAAAATCACCTGCCGGCTACGCCAGAACCGCTTGGCGGACACTCCCGCATCACCTGCCGGGCATGCCGGCACAACCTCTCAGACGTGACTGAAACACGTGCCGGATAAGCCAGAACCACCTTCCGCACAGATGGGAGCCACCTTCTAGACACGCCTTAACCACCTGCTGAGCATGCCGGAACCACCTGTTCGACTCGCCAGACCCACCTAATGAACATGCAAAAATCACCTGCCAGCTACGCCCAAGCCACTTGGCGGATGCTATGGAATCACCTGCCGGGCACGCCTGAACCACATCTCAGATGTGCCAAAGCCATGCGCCAGACAAGCCGGAATCACCTCCCATGCAGACTGGAACCACCTGCCGGACAAGCCTGAACCATCTGTCGAGCACGCCAGAACCACCTGCTCCACTCGCAGGAACCACCTGCAATACACGCCAAAATAACCTGCCGGCTATGCCAGAATCACTTGCCAGATACTCTGGAATCACCTGCTGGGCATACCAGTACCACCTCTGAGACGTGCCAAACCATGTGCCGGAGATGCCAGAAGGACCTGCCAAGCATGCCAGAACCACCTGATCGAATCTGCAGAACCACCAGCAGGACACACCAAAATCACCTACCGGCTACACCAGAACCACTTGCAGGACACTCCAGAATCACCTGCAGGGCATGCCAGCACAACCTCTCAGACGTGCCAACAGCTCGTGTCGGACACGCTGGAACCACCTCCCGGACAGACCAGAACCACCTGCCGGACATGCCAAAATCACCTGCTGGCTATGCCAGATCCACTTGGCTGACTCTGTGGAATCACCTGCCCCGCATGCTGGAACCACCTCCCGGACAGACAGGAACCACCTGCCGGACATACGAGAACCTGTGGGAAACGCTTGAACCACCAGCCCAGCATGCCAGAACCACCTGCTCGACTCACCAGAACCACCTGCTGGACATGCCAAAATCACCTGCAGGCTACGCCCGAACCACATGGTGGACAGTCAGGGATCACCTGCCGGACATGCCGGAACCACCTCTCAGGCATGCCAGAACCATGTGCGGGACACACCAAAACTACCTACAGTACACACCGGAACCACATGCCTGAAACGCCTGAACAACCTGCCGAGCATGCCTGAACCACCTGATCCACTCCCCAGAACCACCTGGCGGACACGTCAAAATCACCTGCCAGCTACACCAGAACCACTTGCCGGACACTGTGGGATCAGCCGCCGGGCATGCCGGAACCACCTCTCAGACGTGCTAGAAGCACGTGCCGGAGATGCCGGAAGCACCTTCCCAGCATGCCGGAACCACCTAGTGGACAGACTGGAACCACCTGCCGGACACGCCTGAAACAGCTGCCGAGCACGCTGGAACCACCTGCTCGACTCGCAGGACACACCTACCAGACATGCCAAAATCACCTGCCAGCTGTGCCAGAACCACTTGTCGGACACTCCGGTATCACCTGACGGGCATGCTGGAACCACCTCTCAGACGTGCAGGAACCACGTGCCAGACATGCTGGAGCCACCTCCCAGACAGACTGGAACCAACTGCCGGACCCGCCTGAACCACCTGCCGAGCACGCCTGAACCGCCTGCTCGACTCGCAGGGCCCACCTACCGGACATGCCAAAATCACCTGCCGGCTGCACCAGAACCATTTGTCCGACACTCCGGAATCACCTGCCGGGCATGCCAGAACCACCTCCCAGATGTGCCAGAACCATGTGACAGTGACGCCGGAAGCACATGCCGAGCACGCCGGAACCACCTGCTCAATTTGCCGGAACCTCCTGCTCTACTCGCCGTAACCACCACCCAGACACGCCAAAATCACATGCCGGGTATGCCAGAACAATGTGGCGGGCGGTCCAGGGTCATATGCCGGGCATGCCGGAACCACCTGCTAGAGTCGCCGGAATCACCTGCCGGACACAGGAAAATCACCTGCCGGCTACACCAGAACCACTTGCCGGACAGTCCGGAATCACCTGCCGGGCATGCCAGCACAACCTCTCAGACGTGCCTGAAGAACCTTCATGACACGCCGGAACTACCTCCCGGACAGACTGGAACCACCTGCCAGATCGCCAGAACCACCTGCTTGACTCGCCAAACCCACCTGCCGGACATGCCAAAATCACCTGCCGGGTACGCCAGAACCACTTGGCAGACAAGGCGGAATCACGTGCCGGGCATGCCGGCAAAACCCCTCAGACGTGCCAGAGCCACGTGCCAGACACGCCAGGACCACCTCCCGGACAGACCGGAACCACCTGCCGGATACACCAGAACCACCTGCTCGACTCACCGGAACCACCGCCAGACACCCAAAATCACCTGCCGTCTATGCCAGAATGACTGGACGGACCCTCCAGAATCACCTGCCGGGCATGCCGGAACCACCTCTCAGACATGCCAGAACCACTTGCCAAAGACACCGGAAGCACCTGCCAAGAACGCCGGAACCACCAGCTCGACTTGCCACAGCCACCTACCGGACATGCAAAATCAGCAGCTGGCTACACCAGAACCACTTGTCGCACTCTCCGGGATCACTGGCCAGGCATGATGGAACCACCTCTCAGACGTGCCAGAACCACATACCAGAGACGCCAGAAGCACCTGCCGAGCATGCCAGAACCACCTGATCCACTCCACAGAACCAATTGCTGGACATGCAAAAATCACCTGCCAGGT
Organism: Equus caballus; assembly: GCF_041296265.1. Classification (NCBI taxonomy): domain Eukaryota; kingdom Metazoa; phylum Chordata; class Mammalia; order Perissodactyla; family Equidae; genus Equus; species Equus caballus. The sequence continues at coordinate 32,763,459 of NC_091691.1, forward strand.
ACGCCAGAACCACTTGGCGGACACTCGGGAATCACCAGCCAGGCATGCTGGAGCCACCTCTAAGACGTGCCAGAACCAAGTGCCGGACACGCCGGAACCACCTACTGGACAGAACGGAACCACCTGCCTGACATGCCGGAACCAACTGGCTGTGCACACCGGAGCCACCTGCTCGACTCGCCGGAACCACCTGCCGGACATGCCAAAATCACCAGCTGGCTACGCCAGATACACCTGACGGACACTCCGGAATCACCTGCCAGGCATGCCAGCATGACCTCTCAGACGTGCCAGAAGCACGTGCCGGACATGCCTGAGCCACCTCCCGTACAGACCGGAACCAGCTGACAGACTCGCTGGTCCCACCTGCCAGACATGCCAAAATCACCTGCCGGCTACACCAGAACCACTTGGTGGACAAGCCAGAATCATGTGTAGGGCATGCCGGCACAACGTCTCAGACGTGCCACAACCATGTGCCGGACACCCCAGAACCACCTCCCAGACAGACCGGAAGCACCTGCCGAGCATGCCGGAACCACCTGCCTGACATGCCAAAATCACCTGCCGGCTATATCAGAACCACTTGCCGGACACTCTGGAATCACCTGTCGGGCATGCCAACACAACCTCTCACACGTGACAGAAGCAGGTGCCGGACACACCAGGACGACCTCCTGGACAGACCGGAACCACTTGCCAGACTCGCTGGAACCACCTGCTTCACTCGCCGGATCCAACTGCCGGACATGCCAAAATCACCTGAGGGCTAAGCGAAAACCACTTGGCAGACAAGCTGGAATCCTGTGCCGGGCATGCCGGCACAACCTCTCAGACGTGCCAGAACCACGTGCTGGAGACGCCGGAACCACCTCCCGGACAGACCGGAACCACCTGCCGGACCCGCCTGAACCACTTGCCGAGCACGCCAGAACGACCTGCTCGACTCACAGGACCTGCCTACCGGACACGCCAAAATCACCTGCCGGCTGCGCCAGAACCAATTGTCGGACACTCCGGAATCACCTGCCGGGCATGCAGTAACCACCTCTCAGACGTGCCAGAAACACGTGCCAGACACGCCAGAACCACCTCCAGGACAGACCAGAACCACCTGCCGCACATGCTGGAACCACCTGCTCGACCCGTTGGAACCACCTGCCGGACACACCAAAATCACCTGCCGGCTACACCAGAACCACTTCCCGGACACTGTGGAATCACCCACTGGGCATGCCAGAACCACCTCTCAGACGTGCTAGAAGCACGTGCCGGAAATGCCGGAAGCACCTGCCGAGCACGCCAGAACCACCTCCCGGACCGACTGGAACCACCGGCTGGACACGCCGTAACCACCTGACAATCATGCCAGAACCACCTGCTCGACTTGCCGGAACCACCATCTGGACATGCCAAAATCACCTTCCAGCTATGCCAGATCCACTTGACGGACTCTCCGGAAACACCTGGCGGGCATGCCGGAACCACCTCTCTGACATCCCAGAAGCATGTGAGGGACACGCCAAAACCCCCTCCCAGACACACCAGAACCACCTGCCGGACCCGCCTGAACCACCTGCCGAGCATGCCGGAACCATCTGCTCAACTCGCCGGAACCACCTGCCGGACATGCCAAAATCACCAGCCGGCTACGCTAGACCCACTTGTCAGACACTCTGGAATCACCTGCTGGGCATGCCGGAAACATCTCTCAGAGGTGCCAGAAGCACATGCCGGAGACGCCAGAAGCTCCTGCCTAGCATGCCGGAACCACCTGATCCACTCCCCAGAACCACCTGCCAGACACGTCTGAACCACCTGCCAGCTAGGCAGGAACCACTTGGCGGACACTCTGGAATCACCTGCTGGGCATGCCGGAACCACCTCTCATACGTGCCATAACCACGTGCCGGACACGCTGGAACCACCTCCCGGACAGTCTATCACCACCTACTGGACACACCTGAAAGACCTCGGAGCATGGCGGCACCTCCTGCTCAACTCAACGGCACCACCTTCCGGACATGCCAAAATCACCTGCTGGCTACACCAGAACCACTTGACAGACACTCCGGAATTCCCTGCCGGACATGCCAGGACCCCCTTCACATGTCCCAGAACCACGTGAGGGACACGCCAGAACTACCTCCTGGACAGACCGGAACCAACTGCCGGACACGCCAAAATCAACTGCAGGCTACACCAGAACCACTTGGCGGACAGTCCGCAATCGCCTGCTGGGCATGCAGGAACCATGTCACAGATGTGCCAGAATCATGTGCCAGACACGCTGGAACCACCTCCCAGACAGACCGGAACCACCTGTGGGAGCCGCCTGAACCACCTGCCGGGAACGCTGGAAGCACCTGGTCGACTCGCCGGAAACACCTGCCTGCCATGGCAAAATCACCTGCCAGCTATGCAAGAACCACACGCCGGACACGCTGGAACCACCTGCCGAGCATGCCGGAACCATGTGCTCGACTGGCAGGAACCACCTGCCAAACACGACAAAATAACCTGCTGGCTATGCCACAACGACATGGGAGACAGTCCGGAATCACCTGAAGCTCATGCCGGAACCACCTCTCATATGTCTCAGAATGACGTGCCGGACACGCCGGAGCCACCTCCCGGAGAGACCGGAACCACTTGCCGGACACACCTGGACCACCAGCCAAGCACACTCGAACCACCTGCTCGACTCGCCTGAACCACCTGCCGGACACAGCAAAACCACCTGCCGGCTACGCCAGAACCACTTGGCGGTCACTACGGAATCACCTGCAGGGCATGCGAGAACCACCTGTCAGACGTGCCAGAATCACGTGTCGGACATGCCAGAACCACTTCCCGGACAGACCGGAACCACATGTCGGACATGCCTGAACCACCTGCCGAGCACGCCGGTACCACCTGCTTGACTCGCCGGAACCACCTGCCAGAAACGGCAAAATCACCTTCCGAGTCGACAGACCACTTGGTGGAAACTCCAGAATCACCTGACAGGCAGGCTGGAACCACCTCTCAGACGTGCCAGAAACACGTGCTGGAGTCACTGGAAGCACCTGCCGAGCACACTGGAACCACCTGCTTGACTTGCAGGACCCCCCTGCCGGACACGCCAAAATCACCTGCCGGCTACGCCAGAACCACTTGCCGGACATTCCGGAATCACCTGCCGGGCATGCTGGAACCACCTCTCAGACATGCCAGAAACACCTGCCGGAGACGCTGGAAGCACCTGCCGAGCTCGCCGAAACCACCTGCTCGATTCGGTGGAACCACCTACTGAACACGCCAAAATCACCGGCCGGCTACACCAGAACCACTTGATGGACAATCCGGAATCAACTGCCGGGCATGCCAGAAACACCTGTCAGAAGTGCCAGGAGCACGTGCCGGACACGCCAGAACCACCTCCCGGACAGACCGGAACCACCTGCCAGTCTTGTCAGAACCACCTGCTTTACTCGCTGGACCGACCTGCTGGACACACCAAAATCACCTGCTGGCTACGCCAGAACCACTTGGTGTACAAGCCGGAATAACGTTCCAGGCATGCCGGCACAACCTCTCAGACGTGCCAGAAGCATGTGCCGGACACGCCAGAACCACCTCCAGGACAGACCGGAACCACCTGCCGCACACGCCAGAACCACTTGCTCAACTCGCCAGAACCACCTACCGGACATGCCAAAATCACCTGCTGTCTATGCCAGAACTGCTTGGCGGACACTCCGGAATCACCTGGTGGGCATGCCGGAACCACCTCTCAGACGTGCCAGAACCAAGTGCCGGACACGCCGGAACCACCTCCCGGACATACCGGAACCACCTGCCGGACCTGCCTGAACCACCTGCCAAGCACGCCAGAACCACCAGCTGGACATGCCTAAATCACCTGCCGGCTGCGTCAGAACCACTTGGAGGACTCTCCGGGATCACCTGCCGAGCATGCTGGAACCATCTTTCAGACGTGCTAGAACCACGTGGTGGACAGTCTGCAATCACCTGCCGGGCATGCCGGAACCACCTCTGAGACGTACCAGAACCACATGCCGGACAGGCCGGAAACACCTGCCCAGCACTCTGGAACCACCTGCTCCACTCGCCGGAACCACCTGCCGGACACACCAAAATCACCTGCCGGCTAAGCCAGAACCACTTGGTGGGCTCTCTGGAATCACCTGCCGGGCATGCGGGAACCACCTCTCAGATGTGCCCCCACCACGTGCCAGACACGCTGGAACCACCTCACGGACAGACCAGAACCACCTGCCAGATCTGCGTGAACCACCTGCCGAGCATGCTGGAACGACCTGCTCGAACCACCAGAACCAACTACCGGACACGCCAAAATCACCTGCCGGCTATGCCAGAACCATGTGACAGACACTCTGGAATCACCTTCCGGTCATGCCGGAACTACGTCCTGGACAGACTGGAACCACCTGCCGGACATGCCTGAACCACTTACCGAGCACCCTGGAACCACCTGCTCGACTCGCTGGACCCACCTGCCGGACACGCCAAAATCACCTGCGGGCTACGCCGGAACCACTTGGCGGACACTCCGGAATCACCTGCCGGGCATTCCGGAACCACCTCTCAGACGTGTCAGAACCATGTGCCTGACACGCCGGAAGCACCTGCCAGGCATGCCAGAACCATCTGATCCACACCCCAGAACCACCTTCTGGACACACCAAAATCACCTGCCGGGTACGCCAGAACCACTTGGTGGACACTCCGGAATCACCTGCCAGGCATGCCGGAACCACCTCTCAGATGTGCCAGAACCATGTGCCGGACACGCCGGAACCACGTACCGAACAGACCAGAACCACCTGCCAGACACGCCGGAATCACCTGCCGGACATGCCAAAATCACCTGCCGGCTAGGCCAGAACCACTTGGCGGACAGTCCGAATCACCTGCTGGGCATGTCGGAACCACCTCTCAGATGTACCAGAACCATGTGCCGAACACACCGGAACCACGTCCTGGACAGACTGGAAACACCTGCTGGACACGCCTGAACCGTATGCTGAGCACTCCGGAACCAACTAATCAAATCGCAGGATCCACCTATCGGACATGCCAAAATCACGTGCCGGCTATGCCAGAACCACTTGGTGGACACTCCAGAATAACCTGCCGGACATGCCGGAATCACCTCTCAGACGTGCCAGAACCACGTGCCAGAGACGCCGGAAGCACCTGCTGAGCTCGCCGGAACCACCTGCTTGACTTGCCGTAACCACCTGCCAGACACGCCAAAATCAACTGCCTGCTACACCAGAACCACTTGGTGGACACTCCAGAATCACCTGCTGGACACGCCGAAACCACCTACAGGACAGACTGGGACCACATGCCTAGCATGCCAGAACCACCTGCTCAACTCGCTGGAACCACCTGCCAGACATGCCAAAATCACCTGCCGGGTACACCAGAAGCACTTGACGGACACTCCAGTATCACCTACTGGGCATGCCAGAACCACCTGTTCCACTCCCCAGAACCACCTGCAGGACATGCCAAAATCAACTGTTGGCTATGCCTGAACCCCTTGCAGACACTCCGGAATCGCCTCCCGGGCATGCTGGAGCCACCTCTCAGACGTGCCACAACCACGTGCCAGAGAAGCCAGAAGCACATGACAAGCACACAGGAAAAACCTGCTCGACTCGCGAGAAGGACATGCCGGACACGCCAAGATCACCCGCTGGCACGCCAGAACCACTTGGCGGACATTCTGGAATCACTTGCTGGGCATGCCAGAACGTCCTCTCAGATGTGCCACAACCACATGCTGGAGACGCCAGAAGCACATGCCGAGCACGCCAGAAACACCTGCTCGACTCACCATAACCAGCTGCCGGACACACCAAAATCACCTGCCGGCTACACCAGAACCACTTGCCGGACACTGTGGAATCTCCCGCCGGGCATGCCAGAACCACCTCTGAGAAGTGCTAGAAGCACGTGCCGGAGACGCCGGAAGCACCTGCTGAGCAGGCCAGAACCACCTCCTGGACCGACTGGAACCACCTGCTGGACACGCTGGAACCACCTGGTGAGCATGCAGGAACCACCTGCTCAACTCGCCAGAACCACCTTCCGGACACGCCAAAATCACCTGCCGGCTACACCAGATCAACTTGGCGGACACTCCGGAATCACCTGCTGGGCATGCCGGATCCACCTCTCAGACATGCCAGAAGCATGTGCGGGACACGCCGAAACCACCTCCCGGACAGACTGGAACCACTGCCCGACATGCCTGAACCACCTGCCGAGCACGCCGGAACCACCTGCTCTTCTTGCAGGAACCACCTGCCGGACATGCCAAAATCACCTTTCGGGTACGCCAGAACAACTTAGCGGACACTCCGGAATCACCTGCCGGGCATGCCGGAACCACCTCTCAAACGTGCCAGATCCACCTGTAGGACACGCCGGAATGACCTCCGGAGAGACCGGAACCAACCGCCAGACATGCCTGAACCACCTGTCGCGCACACCGGAATCACCGGCTCGAGTACCCCGGACCACCGGCCAAACATGCCAAAGTCACCAGCCGGCACCACCAGAATCACTTGCCGGACACTCCAGAATCACCTGCTGGGCATACCAGCACAACATCTCAGACGTGCCAGAAGCACGTGCCGGACATGCTGGAACCACCACCCGGACAGACCAGAACCACCTGCCAGACTCGCCGGAACCACCTGCTTGACTCGCTGGACCCACCTACCGGACACGCCAAAATCACCTGCCGGCTACGCCAAAACCACTTGTCGGACATGCGGAATCACGTGCCGGGCATGCCGGCACAACTTCTCAGACGTGCCACAACCACGTGCCGGACACGCCGGAACCACCTCCCAGACAGACCGGAACCACCTGCCGGACACGCCTGAACCACATGGCGAGCACGCAGGAACCACCTGCTCGACTCCCAGGACCCACCTACCGGACACACCAAAATCACCTGCCAGCTATGCCAGAACCACTTGTCAGACACTCTGGAACAACCTGCCTGGCATGCCGGAACCATCTCTCAGACGTGCCAGAACAACGTGCCGGAGACCCCAGAAGCACCAGCCGAGCTAGCTGGAACCACCTGCTCGACTAGCCGGAACCACCTGCCTGACACACCAAAATCACATGATGGCTACGCAAGAAACACTTAGTGGACACTCTGGAATCACCTGCCGGGCATGCCGGAACCAGCTCTCATATGTGCCAGAACCACGAACCGGACACGCCGGAACAACCTACCGGACAGAACGGAAACACGTGCTGGAGACGCCTGAATCACCTGCCAAGCATGCCGGAGCCACCTGCTCAACTGGCCAGAAGCCCCTGCCGGACACGCCAAAATAACCTGCTGGCTACGCCAGAACCACTTGGCGGACACTCCGGCATCACCTGCCTGGCATGCTGGAACCACCTCTCAGACATGCCAGAACCACGTGTCAGAGACACCAGATGCACCTGCTGAGCATGCCGGAACCACCTGCTTGACTCGCCAGAACCACCTGCCAGACACGCCAATACAACCTGCCGGCTAGGCCAGAACCACGTGGCAGACTCTATGGAATCAATCTTCAGGCATGCCAGAACCTCCTCTCAGACGTGCCGGAAGCATGTGCTGGACACGCAGGAACCACCTCCCAGAAAGACTGGAACCACCTACTGGACCCGCCTGAACCACCTGCCGAGCACGCCGGAACCACCTGATCCACTCCTCAGAACCACCTGCCGGACATGCCAAAATCACCTGCCGGATACGCCAGAACCACTTGCCGGACATTCCGGAATCACCTGCTGGACATGCCTGAACCACCTCTCAGATATGCCAGAACCATGTGCCGGACACGTCGGAACCACCTACTGGACAGAATGGAACCACCTGCTGGATGTGCCTGAACCACCTGCCAAGCATGCCGGAACCACCTGCTCGGCTCGCAGGACCCACCTGCTGGACACGCCAGAATCACCTACTGGCTATGCCAAAACCACTTGCCGGACACTCCGGAATCACCTGCTAGGCATGCAGGAACCACCTCTCAAACCTGCCACAACCACATGCTGGAGACGCCAGAAACACCTGCCGAGCTAGCCGGAACCACCTGCTGGACACGCCAAAATCACCTGGTGGCTACGCCAGAACCACTTAGTAGACAATCTGGAATCACGTGCCGTGCATGCCAGAAGCACCTCTCACACGTGCCAGAACAGCGGGCCTGAGATGCCGGAAGCACCTGCCGAGCTCGCTCAAACCACCTGCTCGACTCGCCAGAACCACCTGCTCAATGCGCCGGAACCACCGCTGGACACGCAAAATCACCTGCTGTCTATGCCAGAACCACTTGGCGGACACACCGGAATCACCTACCAGACAGAACAGAACCACCTGCCGAGCATGCCAGAACCACCTCTCAGATGTGCTAGAACCACGTGGAAGACAGTCCGGAATCACCTGCCGGGCATGCTGGAACCACCTCTGAGACGTACCAGAACCACATGCCGGACACGCCGGAACCACATCCTGGAGAGAATGGAATCACCTGCCGGACACACCTGAACGACCTGCCCAGCATGCCGGAACCACCTGTTTGACTTGCAAGACCCACTTACCAGACATGCCCAAATCACATGCCGGCGGCTCCAGAACCACTTGTCCGACACTCCGGAATCACCTGCCAGGCATGCCAGAACAACCTCTCAAACATGCCAGAACCACGTGCCAGATACGCCAGAAGCACCTGCCGAGCTCTCCAGACCCACCTGCTCGACTCACCATAACCAGATCCCTGACATGCCAAAATCACCTGCCCGGTATGCCAGAAGCACTTGGCTGACAGTCCCGGGTCAAATGCTGGGCATGCGGGAACCACCTGATCCACTCCCCAGAACCACCTGCCGGACACTCCAAAATCAACTGCCGGCTACTCCAGAATGACTTGGCAGACACTCCGGAATCACTTGACGGGCACGCCGGAACCACATCTCAGACGTGCCAGAACCAGGTGTTGGACACGCCGGAACCACCTACCGGACAGAAGGGAACCACATGCCAGACACGCCGGAACAAACTGGGCGAGCACACCGGAGCCACATGCTCGACTAGCCAGAACTGCATGCCGGACACGCCAAAATCAACTGCTGGCTATGCCAGAACCACTGGGCGGACTCTGTGGAATCACCTGCCGGGCATGCCAGAACCACCTATCAGACGTGCCAGAACCATGTGCCGGACACGCAACAACCACCTCCAGGACAGACCAGAACCACCTGCCGGACCTGCCTGAACCACCTGCCAAGCACGACGGAACCACCTGCTTGACTCGCCAGAACTACATGCCGGACACGGCAAAATCACCTGCCAGCTACACCAGAACCACTTGCCGGACACTCTGGAATCACCTGCTGGGCATGCCAGCACAACCTCTCAGACGTGCCAGAAGCACGTGCCGGACAGGCTGGAACCATCTCCCAGACATACCGGAACCACCGTAAAGACTCACTGGAAACACCTGATTGACTCGCCGGTCCCACCTGCCGGGCACACCAAAATCACCTGCCTGCTACACCAGAACCACTTGGTGGACAAGCCGGAATCACGTGAAGGGCATTCTGGCACAACCTCTCAGACGTGCCAGAACCACGTGCTGGACACGCCAGAACCACGTCCTGGACATTCTGGAACCACCTGCCAGACACACCTGAACCACCTGCCAAGCATGCCGGAATCACCTGCTCGACTCGCAGGAGCCCCCTACCGGACACGCCAAAACCACCTGCCGGCTGCGCCAGAACCACTTGTCGGACACCCCGGAATCACCTGCCGGGAATGCCAGAACCACCTCTCAAACGTGCCAGAACCACATGCCGGAGATGCTGGAAGCACCTGCCGAGCTCGCCAGAACGACCTGCTCGACCGGCCGGAACCACCTGCCAGACACGCCAAAATCACCTGTGGCTATGCCAGAACCACTTGCCATACACTCTGGAATCACCTATCGGGCATGCCAGAATTACCTCTCAAACGTGCCAGAACCATGTGCCGGAGACGCCAGAAGCACCTGCCGAGCTCGCCGGAACCACCTGCTTGACTCGCTGGAACCAGCTGCCGGATGCGCCAAAATCACCTGCCAGCTATGCCAGAAACACACGGCCGACACTCCTGAATCACTTTCCGGGCATGCTGGAAGCACATATCAGATGTGCCATAACAACATGCCGGACATACCGGCACCACCTCCTGGACATACCGGAACCACCTGCCGGACACGCCTGAACCACCTGCCGAGCACGCCAGAAGCACCTGCCGGACACGCCAACATCACCTGCCTGCTATGCCAGAACCACGTGGTGGACACTCTGGAATCACCTGCCGGGCTTGCCGGAACCACCTCTCAGACATGCCAGAAGCACATGCTGGAGACGCCGGAAGCACCTGCCGAGCATGCCTGAACCACCTGATCCACTCCCCTGAACCACCTGCCGGACATGCCAAAATCACCTGCTGGCTACACCAGAACCACTTGCCAGACACTCTGGAATCACCTGCCGGGCATGCCGGAACCACCTCTCAGACGTGCCAGAACCACCTGCCGGACACGCCAAAGTCAACTACCGGCTATGCCAGAACGATGTGGCGGACAGTCCGGAATCACCTGCCAGGCATGCCAGAACCACCTCTCAGATGTGCTAGAACCATGTGGGGGACACTCCGGAATCACCTGCTGGGCATGCCAGAAACACCTCTGAGACGTACCACAACCACGTGCTGGACACGCCGGAACCATCTCCCAGACAGAACGCAACCACCTGCCGGACACGCCTGAACCACCTTCCGAGCACGCCGGTACCACCTGCTCAACTTAGCGGAACCACCGGATGGACATGTAAAAATCACCTGCCAGCTACTCCAGGACGACTTGGTGGACACTCAGGAATCACCTGCCGGGCATGCTGGAACCACGTCTCAGACGTGCCAGAACCACGTGTCGGATGCAGCCTAACCACATCCTGGAAAGAGCGAAACCACCTGCTGGACCCGCCTGAACCACCTGCCTAGCACGCTGGAACCACATCCTCTGCTCGCCGGAAACACCTGCCGGACACACCTGAACCACCTCCCGAGCATGCCGGAACCACCTGCTCGACTCGCCGGAACCTCTTGCAGGACACGGCAAAATCACCTGCCGGCTACACCAGAACCACTTGGAGGACACTCCGAAATCACCGACTGGGCATGACAGAACCCCCTTCAGATGTGCCAGAATCACGTGAAGGACACCCCAGAACCACCTCACGGACTGAATGGAACAACCTGACAGACACGCCAAAATCACCTGAAGGCCATGCCAGACCACTTGGTGGAATCTCCTGAATCACCTATCGGGCATGCCAAACCCACCTCTCAGATGTGCCAGAAACACGTGCTGGAAACGCGGCACCACCTCCCACACAGACCGGAACCACCTTCCGAGCATGCCAGAACCACCTGCTCAACTCGCCAGAACCCCCTGCCGGACATGGCAAAATCACCTGCTGGCTACGCCAGAACCACTTGTAGTACACTCCAGAATCACCTGCCGGGCATGCCGGAAGCATCTCTCAGACGTACCAGAAGCACGTGCCAGACATGCCGGAACCACATCCCGGACTGACCGGAACCACCTGCTGGATATGCCAAAATCACCTGCTGGCTACGCCAGAACCACTGGCGGACACTCAAGAATCACCTGCCGGGCATGCCAGAAGCACCTCTCAGACGTGCCAGAACCACGTGCCGAACACGCCGGAACCACCTCCTGGACAGAACAGAACCACCTGCTGGACACGCCTGAACCACCTGCATAGCACGGCGGACCCACCTGCTCACCTCGCAACAACCACCTGCCATACATGTGAAAATCACCTGCCGGCCAGGACAGAACCACTTGGTGGACATTTCAGACTCACCTGCCCAACTCGCCTGAACCACATGCCGAGCACGCTGGAACAACCTGCTCAACTCGCTGGACCCACCTGCCGGACACGCCTGAATCACCTTTTGGCTACACCAGAACCACTTGGCGGACACTCCGGAATCACATGCTGAGCACTCCGGAACCACCTGCTCGACTCGCCGGAACCACATGCCGGACACGTCAAAATCGCCTGCCGGGTACGCCACAACCACTTGGCGGACACTCCAGAATCACCTGCCGGGCGTGCCGGAACCACCTCTCAGACGTGGCAGGAACACATGCCGCGCACGCCGGAACCACCTCCTGGACTGACCATAACCACCTGTCAGACACGTCTGAACCACCTGCTGAGCACGCTGGAAACATCTGCTCCACTTGCCGGGACCACATTCTGGATACTCCAAAATCACCTCCCGGCTATGCCAGAATCACTTGGCCTGCACTCCGGAATCACCTTACGGGCATGCTGGAACCACATCTCAGACGTGCCAGAACCACGTGCTGGACATGCCAGAACCACCTCCTGGAGAGCCCGGAACCAACTGCCAGACACTCCTGAAGCATCTGCCGAGCACGCCGGAACCACCTGCTCAACTCGCCGGAACCACGTGCCGGACTCGCCTCAACCACCTGCCAGCTATGCCAGAACTATTTGGCGGACACTCAGGAATCACAAGCCGAGCATCCCAGAACCACCTCTCTGATGTGCCGGAACCACATCCCGGACACTCCGGAACCACCTGCTGAGCATGCCGGATCCACCTGCTCAGCTCACCGGAACCACCTGCCGAACACGTCAAAATCGCCTGTCTGCTACGCCAGAACCACGTGATGGACAGTGTGGAAAGACATGCCAGGCATGCCGGAACCACATCTCAGACGTGCCAAAACCATATTCTGGACACGCCTGAACCAGCTGCTGAGCATGCCAGATCCACCTGCTCGACTCAGCGAAACCACCTGCCGGACACACCAAAATCACCTGCCGGCTACACCAGAACCACCTGTCGGACTCTCCGGAATCACCGGCTGGGCATGCAAGAGCTACCTCTCATACGTGCCAGAACCACGTGCTGGGCACGTCAGAACCAGCTCCCAAAGTGACTGGAACCACCTGCAGGACGCGCCTGAACCACCTGGGGGCTGGGCCCAAGCCACTTGGCTTACACTCCAGAATCACCTTCAGGGCATGCCGGTACGACCTCTCGGACGTGCCAGAAACAGGTGCAGTACACACCGGAACCAGCTGCCGGACAGACCGGAACCACATGCTGGACACGCCAGAACCACCTGCCGAGCACCTCGGAACCACCAGCTCGACTCGCCGGAAACACCTGCCGAACATGTCAAAATCACCTGCCGGCTATGCCAGAACCACGTGGCAGACAGTCTGGAAAGACATGCCAGGCATGCCGGAACCACCTCTCAGACATACCAGAAACACGTGCCAGAGATGCCAGAAGCACTTGCCGAGCACGCCGGAACTACCTGCTCAACTCGCTGGAACCACCTGTCAGACACGCCAAAATCACCTTCCGGCTATGCCAGAACCACTTGGCGGACACTCCGGAATCACCTGCCGGGCGTGTCAGAACCACATCTAAGACATGCCAGAACCATGTGCCAGACACGCAGGAACCACCTCCTGGACAGACTGGAACCAACTGCCGAGCATGCCGTAACCACCTGCTCGACTCGCCGGAATCACCTGCCAGATACGCCTGAACCATCCGCAGAGCATGCCAGAACCACCTCCATGACTCGCTCGAACCACCTGCCGGACATGCCCAAATCACCTGCCGGCTACGCCAGAACCACTTGGTGGACACTCCGGAATCACCTGCCGGGCGTGTCAGAACCACATCCAAGACGTGACAGAACCACGTGCCAGACATGCAGGAACCCCCTCCTGGACAGACTGGAACCAACTGCCGAGCATGCCGGAACCACCTGCTCGACTCGGCGGAACCACTTGCTGGACACGCCTGAAGCACCAGCCGGCTACCCCAGAACCACTTGGCAGACACTCTGGAATCACCTGCGGGGAATGCCAGAACCACTTCTCAGAAGTTCCACCGCCAACTGCCGGACACGCCTGAACCACCTTCTGAGCACGCCGGAACCACATGCCGGCTATGTCAGAACCACTTGGCAGACACTCTCGAATCACCTGCCGGCCACGCCAGAACCACTTGGCAGACACTCCGGAATCACCTGTCAGGCCTGCCAGAAATGCCTTTAGATGTGCCAGAACCACGTGCCTGACACTCCAGAACCACCTCCCGGACAGACCAGACCCACCTGCCGGACACGCCTGAACCACCTGCCGACCACGCCGGAATCGCCTGCTCGACTCGCCGGAACCACCTGCTGGACACACCAAAATGACCTGCTGGCTACGCCAGAACCACTTGGCGGACACTCCAGAATCACATGCAGGTCATGCTGGAACCACCATTCAGACGAGACAGAACCACATGCTGGAGACGCTGGAAGCACCTGCTGAGCATGCTGGAACCACCTGATCCACTCCCCAGAACCACCTCCCAGACAGGCCAAAATCACCTGCTAACTATGCCAGAACCACTTGGCGGACACTGCGGAATCACCTGCCAGGCATGCAGGAACCACCGCTCAGACGTGCCGGAACCACATGCCGGACACGCCGGAAGCACCTACCGGACAGGCCAGAAACACCAATCGGACATGCCGGAACCACCTGCCGAGCATGCCGGAGGCACCTGCTCGAGTCGCCGGAACGACGTGCCTGACATGCCAAAATCACCTGCCGGCTACGCCAGAACCACTTGGCGGACACTGTAGAATCACTCGCTGGGCATTCCAGAACCACCTCTCAGACGTGCTAGAAGCACATGCCGGAGACGCCGGAAGCACCTGCTGAGCACGCCACAACCACCTTCCGGAGAGACAGGAACCACATGCCGGACATGCCGGAACCCCCTCCCGGACAGACCAGAACAACCAGCTGGACACGCCTGAACCACCAGCCCAGCACGCCGGAACCAGCTGCTCGAGTCGCCGGAACCACGTGCCGGACACACCAAATCACCTGCCGGCTACTCCAGAACCACGTGGGGGACAGTCCGGGATCACCTGCTGGGCATGCCGGAACCACCTCTCAGACGTGCCAGAGCCATGTGTGGGACACACCGAAAGCACCTACAGGACAGACTGGAACCACATGCCGGACACACCTGAACCACCTGCCGAGCATGCCAGAACCACCTGCTCTACTCGCTGGAACCACATTTCGGACACTCCAAAATCACCTGCCGGCTACACCACAACTACTTGCCAGACACTCCGGAAGCACTTGCCGGGCATACCAGCACAACCTTTCAGAGATGCCAGAAGCACGTGCCAGACACGCTGGACCCACCTCCTGGACAGACCGGAGCCACCTGCCGGACACGCAGGAACCACCTGCAGAGCATGCCGGAGCCACCTGCTTGACTCGCCGGAATCACCTGCCGGACACGTCAAAATCAACTGGTGGCTATGCCAGAACCACGTGGCGGACAGTCCGGAATCACCTGCCGGGCATGCTGGAACCACATCCTGGACAGACTGGAAACACCTGCCGGACACGCCTGAACCACTTGCCAGGCATGCAGGAACCACCTCTCAGATGTGCCAGTAGCCCATGCCGAAAATGCCGGAAGCTCCTGCCGAGCATACCGGAAGTACCTGATCCACTCCCTAGAACCACCTGCCAGAAACACCAAAATCACATTCCGGCTATGCCAGATCCACGTGCCGGAGACACTGGAAGCACATACCGAGCTCACCAGAACCACCTGTTCAACATGCTGGAACCATCTGCCGGACATGCCAAAATCACCTGCCGGCTACGCCAGAACCACTTAGTGGACAATCCAGAATCACCTGCCGGGCATGCCAGAACCACCTCTCAGACGTGCTGGAACCACGTGGCAGACACTGCGGAATCACCTGCCGGGAATGCCAGCACAACCTGCTAGACGTGCCAGAAGCACGTGCCGGACATGCCGGAACAACCTCCCGGACAGACAGGAACCCCCTGCGAGACTCGCCGGAACCACCTGCTTGACTTGCTGGACCCACCTGCCATACACGCCTGAACCACCTGCCGAGCACGGCGGAACCACCTGCTCTACCCACCAGAACCACCTGCCGGACATGCCAAAATCACCTGCCGGCTACGCCAGAACCACTTGGCGGACTCTCCGGGATCACGTGGCGGGCATGCCGGAACCACCTCTCAAACGTGCCAGAACCATGTGCCTGACACGCCAGAACCACATCCTGGACAGACCGGAACGACCTGCCGGACCCGCCTGAATGACCTGCCGAGCACGCCGAAACAACCTGCTTGACTCACTAGAACCACCTACCGGACACCCCAAAATCACCAGCCGGCTATGCCATAACCACTTGTCAGACACTCCAGAATCACCTGCCGGGCATGCTGGAACCACCTCTCAGATGTGCCAGAACCCCATGCCGGAGATGCTGGAAGCACCTGCAGAGAATGCATCAAGTACCTGATCCACTCCACAGAAGCACCTGCCAGACACGCCAAAATCACCTGCCGGGTACGCCAGAACCACTTGGCAGACACTCCGGAATCACCAGCCGGGCTTGCCGGAACCACCTCTCCGACGTGCCAGAATCACGTGCCGGACACGCCGGAACCACCTACCGGACAGAATAGAACCACATGACGGATGCGCCTGAACCACCTGCCGAGTATGCCGGAACCACCTCTCAAATGTGCCAGAACCACGTGCCGGACACGCTGGAACCACCTCTCACACCGACCAGAACCACCTGCCGGACACGCCGGAATCACCAGTTCGACTCGCTGGAACCACCGCTGGACACTCAAAATCACCTGCCGGCTATGCCAGAACCACTTGGCGGACACACCGGAATCACCTGCCGGGCATGCCGGCACAACCTCTCAGACGTGCCAGAACCATGTTCCAGACACGCCAGAACAATCTCCCGGACAGACCGGAACCACCTGCTGGACCTGCCTGAACCACCTGCCGAGCACGCTGGGACCACCTGCCAGACACACCAAAATCACCTGCCGGCTACGCCAGAACCACTTGCTGGACACTCCGGAATCACCTGCCCTGCATGCCGGAACCACCTCTCAGACATGCAAGAAACACGTGTCAGAGACCTCGGAAGCACCAGCCGAGCACGACGGAACCACCTGCTCAAATCGCCGAAACCACCTGATGGACACGCCAAAATCACCTGCCGGCTAGGCCAGAACCACTTGGCGGACACTCTGGAATCACCTGCCAGGCATGCCAGAACCACCTCTAAGATGTGCCGGAACCACATGCCGGACAAGCCGGAATCGCCTCCCGGACAGACCGGAACCACCTGCCGAACCCGCCTGAACCCCCTGTGAGCACGCCGGAACCACCTGCTCAACTCGCCAGAACCACATGCCGGACACGCCAAAATCACCAGCCGGCTACGTCAGAACCACTTGCCAGACACTCCAGAATCACCTGACGGGCATGCCGGAACCACCTCTCAGACGTGCGACAACCACGTGCCAGAGAGACCTGAAGCACCTGCCGTCCTCGCCGGAACCACCTGCTGGACTTGCCGGAACCACCTGCCTGACACGCCAAAATAACGTGCCGGCTACACCAAAACCGCTTGGTGGACACTCGAGAATCACCTGCCGGGCATGCCGGAACCACCTGATCAACTCCCCAGAACCACTTGCCGGACACTCCAGAATCACCTGCCGGGCATGCCGGCACAACCTCTCAGACGTGCCACAACCACGTTCCAGACATGCCGAACCATCTCCCGGACAGACCGGAACCACCTGCCGGACACGCCTGAACAACCTGCCAAGCACTCCAGAACCACCTGCTCAAATAGCTGGAAACACCGGCCAGACATGGAGAAATCACCTGCCGGCTACGCCAGAACCACTTGCCGGACACTCCGGAATCACCTGCTGGCTACGCCACAACCAGTTGGTGAACACTTCGGAATCACCTGCCGGCCTTGCTGGAACCACCTGCTGGTCACGCCAAAATCACCTGCCAACTATGCCAGAACCACTTGGCGGACACTCCGGAAGCACCTGTCAGGCCCGCCGGAACCACCTCTCAGACGTGCCAGAACCATGTGCCTGAGATGCCGGAACCACACCCCGAACAGACCAAAACCACCTGCCAGACCCGCCTGAACCACCTGCCGAGCACGCCGGAGCCACCTGCTTGACTCGCCGGAACCACCTACCTGACACGCCAAAATCACCTGCCAACTACACCAGAACCACTTGGCGGACACTCCGGAATCATCTGCTGGACATGCCGGAACCAACTCTCAGACACACCAGAACCACGTGCAGGAGACGCCGGAAGCACCTGCCGAGCATGCCTGAGCCACCTGCTCGACTTGCAAGAAACACCTGCCGGACACACCAAAATCACCTGCCGGGTACGCCAGAACCACTTGGCCGACAATTTGGAGTCACCTGCCGCGCATGCCAGAAGCACCTCTCAGACGTTCCGGAACCATGTGCTGGACAGGCCGGAAACACGTACCGCACAGACTGGAACCACCTGCCAGACATGCCGGAACCACCTGCCGAGCACGCCGGAGCCACCTGCTCGACTCGCCGGAACCATCTGCCGGACAGGCCAAACTCAACTGCCAGCTATGCCACAACCACCTGGGGGACAGTCCGGAATCACCTGCCAGCCATGCCGGAACCACCTCTCAGACGTACCAGAACCACGTGCTGGACAAGCTGGAAACATATACTGCACAGACTGGAACCACCTGCCAGACCCGCCTGAACCACCTGCCGAGCATCCAGGAACCACCTACTCGACTCCAGGACCCACTTGCCAGACTCGCAAAAATCACCTGCCGGCTAGGCCAGAACCACGTGGCGGACTCTATTGAATCACCCGCCTGGCATGCCAGAACCCCCTCTCAAACGTGCCGGAAGCACGCGCCAGACACGCCAGAACCACCTACTGGACAGACCGGAACCACCTGCCGGACCCGCCGGAACCACCTGCTGAGCATGCCGGAACAACCTGCTCGACACGCTGGAGCCACCTGCCGGACATGCCAAAATCAGCTGCCGGCTATGCCAGAACCACTTGCCGGACACTCCAAAATCACCTGCCTGGCGTGCCGGAACCACCTCTCATACGTACCAGAACCACGTGCAGGAGACGCCGGAAGCACGTGCCAAGCATGCCAGAACCACCTGTGCCACTCCACAGAACCACCTGCCGGACACGCCAAAATCACCTGCCAGCTACGCCACAACCAGTTGCTGAACACTTAGGAATCACCTGCCAGGCTTGCTGGAACCACCTGCCGGTCACACCAAAATCACCTGCCAACTACGCCAGAACTACATGGCGGACACTCCGGAAACACCTGTCGGGCCGGCCGGAACCACCTCCCAGACGTGCCAGAACCATGTTCCTGAGATGCCGGAACCACACCCCGAACAGACCAAAACCACCTGCCGGAACCGCCTGAACCACCTGCCGAGCAAGCCGGAACCACTTGCTCGACTCGCCGGAACCACCTACCTGACTCGCCAAAATCACCTGCCAGCTGCGCCAGAACCACTTGGCACACACTCCAGAATCACATGCTGGTCATGCTGGAACCACCTCTCAAACGTGCAAGAACCACATACCGGAGACGCTGGAAGCACGTGCCGAGCATGCCAGAACCACTTGTGCCACTCCACAGAACCACCTGCTGGACACGCCAAAATCACATGCCGGCTATGCCAGAACCACTTGGCGAACACTCCAGAATCACCTGTCGGGCATGCCGGAACCACCTCTCAGACGTGCCAGAACCACGGGCCAGAGACACTGGATGCACCAGCTGAGCACGCCGGAACCTCTTGCTCGACTCGCCGAAACCACCTGCCGGAGATGCCAAAATCACCTGCGGGCTAGGCCAGAACCACGTGGCGGACACTCCAAAATCACCTGCCTGGCGTGCCGGAACCACCTCTCATACGTACCAGAACCACGTGCAGGAGACGCCGGAAGCACCTGCCGAGCATGCCAGAACCACCTGATCCACTCCCCAGAACCACCTGCTGGACCCGCCTGAACCACCTGCCGGCTACGCGGGAACCACTTGGCGGACACTCCGAATCACCTGCCGTGCATGCCGGAACCACCCCTCAGACGTGCCTGAAAAACGTGCCAGACACGCCGGAACCACCTCCCGGACTAACCGCAACCACCTTTCGGACATGCCTGAACCACCTTATGAGCACGCTGGAACCATCTGCTGGATACTCCAAAATCACCTGCCGGCTACGCCAGAACCACTTGCCGACACTCCGGAATAACCTGCCATTCATCCTGGAACCGCCTCTCAGATGTGCCAGAACCACGTGCTGGACGCCCCGGACCACTTCCGTGAAAGACTGGAACCACCTGCTGAGCATTCTGGAAACACCTGCTCGACTCCCAGGAACCGCCTCCGGGGAAACTGTCATAGAAATGCAGGTAAAACGGCCTTTCTTGCCAGCCCTTAACTCGCAACTTTAGAACTTCTGCTTCTGCCACAATTGCACCTTGCCAACCCGGCTCAGACGAAATGCCTACATCTTCCCCTGAAGCAACTGGGCTGAGTCCCAAATGATTGAGCGTCCACGTGCTTCGGAGGCGATAGACTGCACGCCTTTTTCCAACCACCATTGTGCACTGCTGGAGAGAGTTTCGGAAAGCAGCTATGTCAGAAAGACCACTTTGCTCTCAGCCTTGCCCTCCATTGATCTAGACCTGGAATGCACAAAGCACTGGCTCCACCCCTGAAAGGGGACAAGCCACAGACCACCTTGCTTCCATCTCTTTAGGAAGCTGAGAAGGAACTCGCTTTCAACAGTGATCTTACAGAGTCCAGGGAACATCTCATACAAAGGCAGCTGAAACGCCGTTTCTTTTCAGCCCTTAACTTGCCGATTTGGAACTTCTGTTTCTGCCACATTTCCACCTTGCCATCCGGGCTCCGACGAAATGCCTACATCTTCCCCTTCAGCAACGGGGACGAGGCCCAGATGACTGTGCTTCCGCATGCTTAGCAGGAGCAGACAATAGGCTTTTTACAAACCGCCATTGTGCACTGGGTCAGAGAGGGTCAGAATGCACCTAGGTCAGAAAGGGCCCTTTGCTCTCAGCCGTGCCCTCCATTGCTCTAGAGGTGGAAGGCACAAAGCACTGCCTCCATCCTTCAATGGGAGACAAGCCATCAACTGTCCTGCTTCCAGCTCTTTAGGAAGCTGGGGAAGCACTCGCATTCCACAGTGCTCTTACAGCGTCCTGGGAACGTCTCATACAAAGGCAGCTGAACACCGTGTCTTTTCAGCCCTTAACTCACCAATCTGCAACATCTGCTTCTGCCGCATTTCCACCTTGCCAACCCGGCTCAGACGAAATGCCTACATCTTCCCCTGAAGCAACTGTGCTGATTCCCAGATGATTGAGCATCCACATGCTTAGGAGGCGATCAACTGCATGCCTTTTTCCAACCACCATTTTACACTGCTTAGAGAGCGTCGGAAAGCAGCTATGTCAGAAAGGCCCCTTTGGTCTCAGGCATGCCCTCCATTGCTCTCGAGGTGGAAGGCACAAGGCACTGGTTCTGGATTCACCCCTCATTGGGAGACAAACAACACTCCGGAATCACCTGCCGGGCATGCTGGAACCACCTCTCAGACATGCTAGAACCACGTGCCAATGACACCAGAAGCACTAGCCGAGCACGCCGGAACCACCTGCTCGACTCGCCAGAACCACCTGCCGGACACGCCAAAATCACCTGCCGGCTACACCAAAACCACTTGCTGGACTCTCTGAATCACCTGCCGGGCTTGATAGAACCACCTCTCAGACGTGCCGGAACCACGTACCGGACGCGCCGGAAACACCTCCCGGACAGACCGGAACCCTGTGCCGGGCCGGCCTGAACCAACTGTCGAGCACGCCAGAAACACATGCTCGACTCGCTGGAACCACATGCCGGACTTGGCCAAATCACCTGCCGGGTATGCCAGAACCACTTGGTGGACACTCCGGAATCACCTGCCGGGCATGCCAGCACAACCTCTCCGAAGTGCCAACAGCACGTGCCCGACATCCCGGAACCATCTCCCGGACAGACCGGAACCAGAGGAAACACTCGCCGGAACCACCTGCTTGAGTCACCGGTCCCACCTGCCGGACACGCCAAAATCACCTGCCCGCTACACCAGAACCACTTGGGGGACAAGCTGGAATCACGTGAAGGGCATGCCGGAACAACCTCTCAGACGTGCCAGAACCTCGTGCCGGACACCCCAGAACCACCTGCCGGACAGACCGCAACCACCTGCCGGACATGCCCCAAGCCCCGGCTCGACCCGCCGCAACCACTGCCTGACATGCAAAATCACCTGCCGGCTACGCCAGAAGCACTTGACAAACACTCTGGAATCACCGGCCGGGCATGCCGGAACCACCTCTCAGACATGCCAGAACCACATGCCAATGACACCGGAAGCACCTGCCGAGCACGCCGGAACCCCCTGCTCGACTCACCAGAACCACCTGCCGGACACGCCAAAATCACCTGCCGTCTACGCCACAACCCGTTGGTGAACACTTGGCAATCACCTGCCGGGGTTGCTGGAACCACCTGCCGGTCATGCAAAAATCAACTGCCAACTACGCCAGAACCACTTGTCGACACTGCGGAAGCACCTGTCGGGGCGGCCGGAACCACAACTCAGATGTGCCAGAACCATGTGCATAAGATGCCAGAACCACACCCCGAACAGACGGAAACCACCTGCCAGACCCGCCTGAACCACCTGCCGAGCATGCCGGAACCTCCTGCTCAAATCGCTGGAACCACCTACCTGACACGCCAAAATCACCTGCCAGGTATGCCAGAACCACTTGGCAGACACTCCGGAATCATCTGCCGTACATGCTGGAACCACCTCTCAACAACACCAGAACGACGTGCCGGAGACGCCGAGAACTCCTGCCGAGCATGGCAGAACACCTGCGTGACTCGTCAGAAACACCTACCAGACACGCCAAAATGACCTGGCGAGTACGCCAGAACCACGTGGCGGACACTACGGAATCACCTGCCGCGCCTGCCGGAAACACCTCTCAGACATGCCAGAACCACGTGCCAATGACACCAGAAGCACCTGTCGAGCACGCCGGAACCACCTGCTCGACTCGCCAAAACCACCTGCTGGACACGCCAAAATCACCTGCCGGCTACACCAGAACCACTTGGCGAACACTCCAGAATCACCTGCCGGGTATGGCGGAACCACCTCTCAGACATGCCGGAACCACATGCCAATGACACCGGAAGCACCTGCGGAGAACGCCAGAACCACCTGCTCGACTCGCCAAAACCACCTGCTGGACACGCCAAAATCACCTGCCGGCTACACCACAACCATTTGGTGAACACTTCGGAATCACCTGCCGGGCTGGCTGCAACCACCTGCCGGTCACACCAACATCACCTGCCAGCTATTCCAGAACCACTTGGCGGACACTCCGGAAACACCTGTCGGGCCGGCCGGAACCACCTCTCAGACGTGCCAGAACCATGTGCCTGAGATGCCGGAACCACACCCCGAACAGACCGAAACCACCTGCCAGACCCGCCTGAACCACCTGCCGAGCATGCTGGAACCACCTACTCGACTCGCCGGAACCACCTACCTGACACGCCAAAATCACCTGCCGGGTATGCCAGAACCACTTGGTGGACACTCCGGAATCATCTGCTGGACATGCCAGAACCAGCTCTCAGACACACCAGAACCACGTGCCGGACACGCCGAAGCACCTGCTGAGCATGCCTGAGCCACATGCTCGACTTGCAAGAAACACCAGCCAGACATGCCAAAATCACCTGCTGGGTATGCCAGACCACGTGGCGGACACTCCGGAATCACCTGTCGGGCATGCCGGAACCACCTCTCAGACGTGACAGAACCTCGTTCCTGACACGCCAGAACCACCTGCCGAGTATGCCGGAACCACCTCATCCACTCCCCAGAACCACCCAATGGACACGCCAAAATCAACTGTCGGCTATGCCACAACCACTCGGCAGACACTCCGGAATCACACGCCAGGCATTCCGGAACCACCTCTCAGAGGTGCCAGAACCACATGCCGGAGACTCCGGAATCACCTGCCGGGCATGCCGGAAACACCTCTCAGAGGTGCCAGAACCACATGCCGGACACTCCGGAATCATCTGCCGGGCATGCCGGAACCATCTCTCAGACACACCAGAACCACGTGCCGGACACGCCGGAAGCACCTGCAGAGCATGCCTGAGCCACATGCTCGACTTGCAAGATACACGTGCCAGACACACCAAAATCACCTGCCGGGTATGCCAGAACCACGTGGCGGACACTCCGGAATCACCTGCCGCGCATGCCGGAACCACCTCTCAGACATGCCAGAACCACGTGCCAATGACACCGGAAGCACCTGCCGAGCACGCCGGAACCACCTGCTCGACTCGCCAGAACCACCTGCCGATCACGCAAAAATCACCTGCCGGCTACGCCACAACCAGTTGGTGAACACTTCGGAATCACCTGATGAGCTTGCTGGAATCACCTGCCGCTCATGCCAAAATCACCTGCCAACTACGCCAGAACCGCTTGGCGGACACTGCGGAAACACATGTCGGGCCGGCCGGAACCACCTCTCAGACGTGCCAGAACCATGTGCATGACATTCCGGAACCACACGCCGAACAGACGGAAACCACCTGCCAGACCCGCCTGAACCACCTGCCGAGCACACCGGAATCACCTGCTCGACTCGCCGGAACCACCTACCTGACACGCCACAATCACCTGCCCGGTATGCCAGATCCACTTGGTGGACACTCCGGAATCATCTGCCGGACATGCAGGAACAAGCTCTCAGACACACCAGAACCCCGTGCCGGAGACGCCGGAAGCACGTGCCGAGCGTGAAGGACCCACCTGGTCGACTCGCCAGAAACAATTGCCGGACACGCCAAAATCACCTGCCGGGTACGCCAGAACCACCCGGCAGGCACTCCGGAATCACCTGCCGGGCATGCTGGAACCACCTCTCAGACATGCTAGAACCACGTGCCAATGACACCAGAAGCACTAGCCGAGCACGCCGGAACCACCTGCTCGACTCGCCAGAGCCACCTGCCGGACACGCCAAAATCACCTGCTGGCTACACCAAAACCACTTGCTGGACTCTCTGAATCACCTGCCGGGCTTGATAGAACCACCTCTCAGACGTGCCGGAACCACGTGCCGGACACGCCGGAACCACCTCCCGGACAGACCGGAACCCTCTGCCGGACCTGCCTGAACCAACTGTCGAGCACGCCGGAACCACATGCTCGACTCGCTGGAACCACATGCCGGACATGGCCAAATCACCTGCCGGGTATGCCAGAACCACTTGGTGGACACTCCGCAATCACCTGCCGGGCATGCCAGCACAACCTCTCCGAAGTGCCAGAAGCACGTGCTGGACACCCCAGGACCACCTGCTGGACAGACCGCAACCACCTGCCGGACATGACCCAACCACCGGCTCGACCCGCCGGAACCACTGCCTGACATGCAAAATCTCCTGCCGGGTATGCCAGAACCACTTGGCGGACACTCCGGAACCATCTGCCGTGCATGCTGGAACCAGCTCTCAGACACACCAGAACCACGTGCCGGAGACGCCGAGAGCTCCTGCCGAGCATGGCAGACCCACCTGCTCGACTCGCCAGAAACACCTGCCGGACACGCCAAAATCACCTGCCGGCTACGCCAGAACCACTCGGCAGACACTCTGGAACCACCTCCAGGACAGACCGGAACCACCTGCCGGACACGCCGGGAACTCCTGCTTGACTCACCGGAACCACCGCCGGACACGCCAGAATCACAAGCCGGCTATGCCACAACCACTTGTTGGACACTCCAGAATCACCTGACGGGCATGCTGTAACCACCTCTCAGAGGTGCCAGAAACACATGCCGGAGACGGCAGAAGCACCTGCTGAGAATACTGGATGCTCCTGATCCATTCCACAGAACCACCTGCCGGTCACGCCAACATCACCTGCCAGCTACGCCAGAACCACTTGGCGGACACTCCGGAAACACCTGTCGGGCCAGCCGGAACCACCTCTCAGACGTGCCAGAACCTCGTGCCGGACACGCCAGAACCACCTGCCGGACAGACCGGAACCACCTGCCGGACACGCCGCAACCAGCAGCTCGACTCGCCGGAACCACCGCCGGACATGCAAAATCAC
Organism: Equus caballus; assembly: GCF_041296265.1. Lineage (NCBI taxonomy): Eukaryota > Metazoa > Chordata > Mammalia > Perissodactyla > Equidae > Equus > Equus caballus. The sequence continues at coordinate 32,789,832 of NC_091691.1, forward strand.
CTGCCGGCTACGCCAGAACCACTTGGCGAACAATCCGGAATCACCTGCCGGGCATGCCAGAACCACCTCTCAAACTTGCCAGAACCATGTTACGGACACGCCGGTACCACCTGCCGAGCATGCCGGAACCAGCTGATCCACTCCCCAGAACCACCTACAAGACACGCCAAAATCAACTGCTGGCTACGCCAAAACCACTCGGCAGACACTCCGGAATCACATGCCAGGCATTCCGGAACCACCTCTCAGAGGTGCCAGAACCACATGCCGGAGACTCTGGAATCACCTGCCGGGCATGCCGGAACCAACTCTCAGACGTGTCACAACCACGTGCCGGAGAGACCGGAAGCACCTGCCGACCTCGCCGGAACCACCTGCTGGACATGCCGGAACCACCTGCCTGAGAGGCCAAAATCATATGCCGGCTACGCCAAAACCACTTGGTGGACACTCCAGAATCACCTTGTGGGCATGCCGGAACCACGTCATGGACAGACGGCAAACACCTGCCGGACATGCCGGAACCCCCTGCCGAGCATGCCGGAACCACCTGCTCTACTCACCAGAGCCTACAGCCGGACACACCAGAAACACCTGCGGGGTATGCCAGAACCACTTGGAGAACTCTCCGGGATCACCTGCTGGGTATGCCGGAACCACCTCTCAGACGTGCCAGAACCACATGCCGGAGACTCCGGAATCACCTGCCGGGCATGCCGGAACCATCTCTCAGACGTGCGACAACCACGTGCCGGAGAGACCGCAAGCACCTGCCGAGCTCGCCGGAACCACCTGCCGGACACGCCGGAACCACCGGCTCGACTTGCCGGAACCACCGCCAGACATGCAAACTCTCCTGCCGGCTATGCCAGAAACACTTGGCGAACACTCCGGAATCACCTGCTGGGCATGCCGGAACCACCTCTTAGACATGCCGGAACCACGTGCCAATGACACTGGAAGCACCTGCCGAGCACGCCGGAACCACCTGCTCGACTTGCCAGAACCACCTTTCGGACACGCCAAAATCACATGCCGGCTACGCCACAACCACTTGGTGAACACTTCGGAATCACCTGCCGGGCTTGCTGGAATCACCTGCCGGTCACGCCAACATCACCTGCCAGCTACGCCAGAACCACTTGGCGGACACTCCGGAAACACCTGTCGGGCCGGCCGGAACCACCTGTCAGACGTGCCCGAACCATGTGCCTGAGATGCTGGAACCACACCCCGAACAGACAGAAACCACCTGCCAGACCCGCATGAACCACCTGCCGAGCACGCCGGGTCCACCTGCTCGACTCGCTGGAACCACTTACCTGACACGCCAAAATCACCTGCCGGGTATGCCAGAACCACGTGGCGGACACTCCGGAATCACCTGTCGGGCATGCCGGAACCACCTCTCAGACGTGCCAGAACCTCGTGCCGGACACGCCAGAACCACCTGCCAGACAGACCAGAACGACCTGCCACACACGCCGCAACCACCGGCTTGACTCGCCGGAACCACCGCCGGACATGCAAAATCACCTGCAGGCTATGCCAGAACCACTTGGCGAACACTCCATAATCACCTGCTGGGCATGCCGGAAGCACCTCTCAGACTTGCCAGAACTATGTTCCGGACACGCCGGTACCACCTGCCGAGTATGCCGGAACCACCTGATCCACCCCCCAGAACCACCTGCTGGACACGCCAGAATCACCTGCCAGCTATGCCAGAACCACTTGGCAGACACTCCGCAACCACCTGCCGGGCATGCCGCAACCACCTCTCAAAGGTGCCAGAACCACATGCCGGACACTCCGGAATCACCTGCGGGCATGCCGGAACCATCTCTCAGACGTGCCAGAACCATGTTCCGGACATGCCGGTACCACCTGCCGAGCTCGCCGGAACCACCTGCTGGACACGCCAAAATCACCTGCTGTCTACGCCAGAACCACTCGGCAGACACTCCGGAATCACCTGCCGGGCTTGCTGGAATCACCTGCCGGTCACGCCAACATCACCTGCCAGCTATGCCAGAACCACTTGGCAGACACCATGGAAACACCTGTCGGGCCGGCCGGAACCACCTATCAAACGTGCCAGAACCATGTGCCTGAGATGCCGGAACCACACCCCGAACAGACAGAAAAAACCAGACAGATACGCCTGAACCCCCTGGCGAGCACACCTGATCCACCTGCTCAACTAGCCAGAACCACCTTCCTGACACGCCAAAATCACCTGCCAGGTATACCAGAACCACTTGGTGGACACTCCGGAATCATCTGCCGGACATGCCAGAACCAGCTCTCAGACACACCAGAACCACGTGCCAGAGTCGCCGGAAGCACCAGCTGAGCATACCTTAACCAACCTGCTCGAATCGCAAGAAACACCTGTCGGACATGCCAAAATCACCTGCCGGGTACGCCAGAAACACTTGGCGGACACTCCGGAATCACCTCCAGGACAGTCCGGAACCACCTGCCGGACACGCCGGGACCACCTGCTTGACTCGCCAGAACCACCTGCCGGACACGCCAGAATCACCAGCCGGCTACGCCACAACCACTTGTCGGACACTCCGGAATCACCAGCCGGGCATGCTGGAACCACCTCTCAGAGGTGCCACAACCACATGCCGGAGACGGCGGAAGCACCTGCCGAGAATGCCGGAAGGTCCTGATCCACTCCCCAGAACCACCTGCCGGACACGCCAAAATCACCTGCCGGCTACGCCAGAACCACTTGGCGGACACTCCAAAGTCACCTGCCGGGCATGCCAGCACAACCTCTCAGAAGTGCCAGAAGCACGTGCCGGAGAGGCCGGAACCATCTCCCGGACAGACCGGAAACACAGGAAACACTCGCCGGAACCACCTGCTTGACTCACCGGTCCCACGTGCCGGACAAGCCCAAATCACCTTTCCGCTACACCAGAACCACTTGGCGGACAAGCCGGAATCACGTGAAGTGCATGCCGACACAACCTCTCAGACGTGCCAGAACCTCTTGCCGGACACCCCAGAACCACCAGCTGGACACACCGGAACCACCTGACGGACACGCCGCAACCACCGGCTGGACTCGCCGGAACCATTTCCGGACATGCAAAATCACCTGCCGGCTACGCCAGAACCACTTGGCGAACACTCCGGAATCACCTGCCGGGCATGGCGGAACCACCTCTCGGACAGCCGGAACCACATGCCAATGACACCGGAAGCACCTGCCGAGCACGCCAGAACCACCTGCTCGACTCGCCAAAACCACCTGCTGGACACGCCAAAATCACCTGCCAGCTACGCCACAACCATTTGGTGAACACTTCGGAATCACCTGCTGGGCTGGCGGAACCATCTGCCGGTCACGCCAAAATCACCTGCCAGCTATGCCAGAACCACTTGGCGGACACCATGGAAACACCGGTCGGGCCGGCCGGAACCACCTCTCAGACGTGCCAGAACCATGTGCCTGAGATGCCGGAACCACACCCCGAACAGACCGAAACCACCTGCCAGACCCGCCTGAACCCCCTGGCGAGCACACCTGATCCACCTGCTCAACTAGCCGGAACCACCTTCCTGACACGCCAAAATCACCTGCCAGGTATACCAGAACCACTTGGTGGACACTCCGGAATCATCTGCCGGACATGCCAGAACCAGCTCTCAGACAGACCAGAACCATGTGCCAGAGACGCCAGAATCACCAGCTGAGCATGCCTGAGCCACCTGCTCGACTCGCAAGAAACACCTGTCGGACATGCCAAAATCACCTGCCGGGTACGCCAGAAACACTTGGCGGACACTCCGGAATCACCTGTCGGGCATGCCGGAACCACCTCTCAGACTTGCCAGAACCATGTTCTGGACATGCCGGTACCACCTGCCGAGTATGCCGGAACCAGCTGATCCACTCCCCAGAACCACCCAATGGACACGCCAAAATCAACTGCTGGCTACACCAAAACCACTCGGCAGACACTCCGGAATCACATGCCAGGCATTCCGGAACCACCTCTCAGAGGTGCCAGAACCACATGCCGGAGACTCTGGAATCACCTGCCGGGCATGCCAGCACAACCACTCAGAAGTGCCAGAAGCATGTGCCGGACAGGCCGGAACCATCTTCCAGACAGACAGGAAACACAGGAAACACACGCCGGAACCACCTGCTTGACTCACCGGTCCCACCTGCCGGACACGCCAAAATCACCTGCCCGCTACACCAGAATCACTTGGTGGACAAGCTGGAATCAGGTGAAGGGCATGCCGACACAACCTCTCAGACGTGCCAGAACCTCGTGCCGGACACCCCAGAACCACCTGCCGGACAGACCGGAACCACCTGACGGACACGCCGGGACCACCTGCTTGACTCACCAGAACCACCTGCTGGACATGCCAGAATGACCAGCCGGCTACGCCACAACCACTTGTCGGACACTCCGGAACCACCTGCCGGGCATGCTGGAACCACCTCTCAGAGGTGCCACAACCACATGCCGGAGACGGCGGAAGCACCTGACGAGAATAACGGAAGTTCCAGATCCACTGCACAGAACCACCTGCCGGACACGCCAAGATCGCCTGCCCACTACGCCACAACCACTTGGCGGACAAGCCGGAATCACACGAAGGTCATGCAGACACAACCTGTCAGACGTGCCAGAACCTCGTGCCGGACACCCAAGAACCACCTGACGGACAGACCAGAACCACCTGCCGGACACGCTGGAACCACCGGCTCGACTCGCATGAACCACCACCGGACATGGAAAATCACCTGCTGGCTACGCCAGAACGACTTGGCGAACACTCCGGAATCACCTGCCGAGCATGCTGGAACCACCTCTCAGAGGTGCCAGAACCACATGCCAATGACACCGGAAGCACCTGCTGAGCACGCCGGAACCACATGCTCGACTCACCAGAACCACCTGCCAGACATGCCACAATCACCTGCTGGCTACGCCACAACCAGTTGGCGAACACTCCGGAATCACCTGCCGAGAATGCTGGAACCACCTCTCAGAGGTGTCACAACCACATGCCGGAGACGGCGGAAGCAGCTGCCGAGAAAGACGGAAGTTCCTGATCCACTCCCCAGAACCATCTGCCGGACACGCCAAAATCACCTGCCGGCTACGCCAGATCCACTTGGCGGACACTCCAGAATCACCTGCCGGGGACGCCAGCACAAACTTTCAGAAGTGCCAGAAGCACATGCCTGACATTCCGGAACCATCTCCCGGACAGACCGGAAACACAGGAAACACCCGCCGGAACCACCTGCTTGAATCACCGGTCCCACCTGCCGGACACGCCAAAATCACCTGCCCGCTACACCAGAACCACTTGGGGGACAAGCCGGAATCAGGTGAAGGGCATGCCGACACAACCTCTCAGACGTGCCAGAACCTTGTGCCGGACACGCCAGAACCACCTGCCAGACACACCGGAACCACCTGCTGGACACGCCGGAACCACCGGCTCGACTTGCCGGAACCACCGGCTCGACTCGCCGGAACCACCGCCGGACATGCAAAATCACCTGCCGGCTACGCCAGAACCACTTGGTGAACACTCCGGAATCACCTGCCGGGCATGCCGGAACCACCTCTCAGACATGCCAGAACCACCTGCCAATGACACCGGAAGCACCTGCCGAGAACGCCGGAACCACCTGCTCGACTCGCCAGAACCACCTGCCGGACACGCCAAAATCACCTGCCGGCTACTCCAGAACCACTTGGCGGACAAGCCAGAATCACGTGAAGTGCATGCCGACACAAACTCTCAGACGTGCCAGAAACTCGTGCCGGACACCCCAGAACCACCTGCTGGACAGACCGGAACCACCTCCCGGACACGCCGCAAACACCGGCTCGACTCACCGGAACCATTGCCGGACATGCAAAATCACCTGCCGGCTACGCCAGAACCACTCAGCAGACACTCCGGAACCACCTACAGGATAGACCGGAACCACCTGCCGGACACATGGGGACCACCTGCTTGACTCGCCAGAACCACCTGCTGGACACGCCAGAATCACCAGCCGGCTACGCCACAAACACTTGTCGGACACTCCGGAATAACCTGCCGGGCATGCTGGAATCACCTGTCAGAGGTGCCACAACCACATGCCGGAGATGGCGGAAGCACCTGCCAAGAATGCCAGAAGTTCCTGATCCACTCAACAGAACCACCTGCCGGACACGCCAAAATCCCCTGCCGGCTACGCCAGAACCACTTGGCGGACACTCCAGAATCACCTGCCGGGCATGCCAGCACAACCTTTCAGAAGTGCCAGAAGCACGTGCCGGACAGGCTGGAACCATCTCCCGCACAGACCGGAAACACAGGAAACACTCGCCGGAACCACCTGCTTGATGCACCGGTCCCACCTGCCGGACATGCCAAAATCACCTGCCCGCTACACCAGAACCACTTGGCGGACAAGCCGGAATCACGTGAAGTGCATGCCGACACAACCTCTCAGACGTGCCAGAACCTCGTGCCGGACACCCCAGAACCACCTGCTGGACAGACCGGAACCACCTGACGGACACGCCGGAACCACCGGCTCGACTCGCCAGAACCATTGCCGGACATGCAAAATCACCTGCCGGCTACACCAGAACCACTTGGCGAACACTCCAGAATCACCTGCCGGGTATGGCGGAACCACCTCTCAGACATGCCGGAACCACATGCCAATGACACCGGAAGCACCTGCGGAGAACGCCAGAACCACCTGCTCGACTCGCCAAAACCACCTGCTGGACACGCCAAAATCACCTGCCGGCTACACCACAACCATTTGGTGAACACTTCGGAATCACCTGCCGGGCTGGCTGCAACCACCTGCCGGTCACACCAACATCACCTGCCAGCTATTCCAGAACCACTTGGCGGACACTCCGGAAACACCTGTCGGGCCGGCCGGAACCACCTCTCAGACGTGCCAGAACCATGTGCCTGAGATGCCGGAACCACACCCCGAACAGACCGAAACCACCTGCCAGACCCGCCTGAACCACCTGCCGAGCATGCTGGAACCACCTACTCGACTCGCCGGAACCACCTACCTGACACGCCAAAATCACCTGCCGGATATGCCAGAACCACTTGGTGGACACTCCGGAATCATCTGCTGGACATGCCAGAACCAGCTCTCAGACACACCAGAACCACGTGCCGGACACGCCGAAGCACCTGCTGAGCATGCCTGAGCCACATGCTCGACTTGCAAGAAACACCAGCCAGACATGCCAAAATCACCTGCTGGGTATGCCAGACCACGTGGCGGACACTCCGGAATCACCTGTCGGGCATGCCGGAACCACCTCTCAGACGTGACAGAACCTCGTTCCTGACACGCCAGAACCACCTGCCGAGTATGCCGGAACCACCTCATTCACTCCCCAGAACCACCCAATGGACACGCCAAAATCAACTGTCGGCTATGCCACAACCACTCGGCAGACACTCCGGAATCACACGCCAGGCATTCCGGAACCACCTCTCAGAGGTGCCAGAACCACATGCCGGAGACTCCGGAATCACCTGCCGGGCATGCCGGAAACACCTCTCAGAGGTGCCAGAACCACATGCCGGACACTCCGGAATCATCTGCCGGGCATGCCGGAACCATCTCTCAGACACACCAGAACCACGTGCCGGACACGCCGGAAGCACCTGCAGAGCATGCCTGAGCCACATGCTCGACTTGCAAGATACACGTGCCAGACACACCAAAATCACCTGCCGGGTATGCCAGAACCACGTGGCGGACACTCCGGAATCACCTGCCGCGCATGCCGGAACCACCTCTCAGACATGCCAGAACCACGTGCCAATGACACCGGAAGCACCTGCCGAGCACGCCGGAACCACCTGCTCGACTCGCCAGAACCACCTGCCGATCACGCAAAAATCACCTGCCGGCTACGCCACAACCAGTTGGTGAACACTTCGGAATCACCTGATGAGCTTGCTGGAATCACCTGCCGCTCATGCCAAAATCACCTGCCAACTACGCCAGAACCGCTTGGCGGACACTGCGGAAACACATGTCGGGCCGGCCGGAACCACCTCTCAGACGTGCCAGAACCATGTGCATGACATTCCGGAACCACACGCCGAACAGACGGAAACCACCTGCCAGACCCGCCTGAACCACCTGCCGAGCACACCGGAATCACCTGCTCGACTCGCCGGAACCACCTACCTGACACGCCACAATCACCTGCCCGGTATGCCAGATCCACTTGGTGGACACTCCGGAATCATCTGCCGGACATGCAGGAACAAGCTCTCAGACACACCAGAACCCCGTGCCGGAGACGCCGGAAGCACGTGCCGAGCGTGAAGGACCCACCTGGTCGACTCGCCAGAAACAATTGCCGGACACGCCAAAATCACCTGCCGGGTACGCCAGAACCACCCGGCAGGCACTCCGGAATCACCTGCCGGGCATGCTGGAACCACCTCTCAGACATGCTAGAACCACGTGCCAATGACACCAGAAGCACTAGCCGAGCACGCCGGAACCACCTGCTCGACTCGCCAGAGCCACCTGCCGGACACGCCAAAATCACCTGCTGGCTACACCAAAACCACTTGCTGGACTCTCTGAATCACCTGCCGGGCTTGATAGAACCACCTCTCAGACGTGCCGGAACCACGTGCCGGACACGCCGGAACCACCTCCCGGACAGACCGGAACCCTCTGCCGGACCTGCCTGAACCAACTGTCGAGCACGCCGGAACCACATGCTCGACTCGCTGGAACCACATGCCGGACATGGCCAAATCACCTGCCGGGTATGCCAGAACCACTTGGTGGACACTCCGCAATCACCTGCCGGGCATGCCAGCACAACCTCTCCGAAGTGCCAGAAGCACGTGCTGGACACCCCAGGACCACCTGCTGGACAGACCGCAACCACCTGCCGGACATGACCCAACCACCGGCTCGACCCACCGGAACCACTGCCTGACATGCAAAATCTCCTGCCGGGTATGCCAGAACCACTTGGCGGACACTCCGGAACCATCTGCCGTGCATGCTGGAACCAGCTCTCAGACACACCAGAACCACGTGCCGGAGACGCCGAGAGCTCCTGCCGAGCATGGCAGACCCACCTGCTCGACTCGCCAGAAACACCTGCCGGACACGCCAAAATCACCTGCCGGCTACGCCAGAACCACTCGGCAGACACTCTGGAACCACCTCCAGGACAGACCGGAACCACCTGCCGGACACGCCGGGAACTCCTGCTTGACTCACCGGAACCACCGCCGGACACGCCAGAATCACAAGCCGGCTATGCCACAACCACTTGTCGGACACTCCAGAATCACCTGACGGGCATGCTGTAACCACCTCTCAGAGGTGCCAGAAACACATGCCGGAGACGGCAGAAGCACCTGCTGAGAATACTGGATGTTCCTGATCCATTCCACAGAACCACCTGCCGGTCACGCCAACATCACCTGCCAGCTACGCCAGAACCACTTGGCGGACACTCCGGAAACACCTGTTGGGCCGGCCGGAACCACCTCTCAGACGTGCCAGAACCTCGTGCCGGACACGCCAGAACCACCTGCCGGACAGACCGGAACCACCTGCCGGACATGCCGCAACCAGCAGCTCGACTCGCCGGAACCACCGCCGGACATGCAAAATCACCTGCCGGCTACGCCAGAACCACTTGGTGAACACTCCGGAATCACCTGCCGGGCATGCCGGAACCACCTCTCAGACATGCCAGAACCACCTGCCAATGACACCGGAAGCACCTGCCGAGAACGCCGGAACCACCTGCTCGACTCGCCAGAACCACCTGCCGGACACGCCAAAATCACCTGCCGGCTACTCCAGAACCACTTGGCGGACAAGCCGGAATCACGTGAAGTGCATGCCGACACAAACTCTCAGACGTGCCAGAAACTCGTGCCGGACACCCCAGAACCACCTGCTGGACAGACCGGAACCACCTCCCGGACACGCCGCAAACACCGGCTCGACTCACCGGAACCATTGCCGGACATGCAAAATCACCTGCCGGCTACGCCAGAACCACTCAGCAGACACTCCGGAACCACCTACAGGATAGACCGGAACCACCTGCCGGACACATGGGGACCACCTGCTTGACTCGCCAGAACCACCTGCTGGACACGCCAGAATCACCAGCCGGCTACGCCACAAACACTTGTCGGACACTCCGGAATAACCTGCCGGGCATGCTGGAATCACCTGTCAGAGGTGCCACAACCACATGCCGGAGATGGCGGAAGCACCTGCCAAGAATGCCAGAAGTTCCTGATCCACTCAACAGAACCACCTGCCGGACACGCCAAAATCCCCTGCCGGCTACGCCAGAACCACTTGGCGGACACTCCAGAATCACCTGCCGGGCATGCCAGCACAACCTTTCAGAAGTGCCAGAAGCACGTGCCGGACAGGCTGGAACCATCTCCCGCACAGACCGGAAACACAGGAAACACTCGCCGGAACCACCTGCTTGATGCACCGGTCCCACCTGCCGGACATGCCAAAATCACCTGCCCGCTACACCAGAACCACTTGGCGGACAAGCCGGAATCACGTGAAGTGCATGCCGACACAACCTCTCAGACGTGCCAGAACCTCGTGCCGGACACCCCAGAACCACCTGCTGGACAGACCGGAACCACCTGACGGACACGCCGGAACCACCGGCTCGACTCGCCAGAACCATTGCCGGACATGCAAAATCACCTGCCGGCTACACCAGAACCACTTGGCGAACACTCCAGAATCACCTGCCGGGTATGGCGGAACCACCTCTCAGACATGCCGGAACCACATGCCAATGACACCGGAAGCACCTGCGGAGAACGCCAGAACCACCTGCTCGACTCGCCAAAACCACCTGCTGGACACGCCAAAATCACCTGCCGGCTACACCACAACCATTTGGTGAACACTTCGGAATCACCTGCCGGGCTGGCTGCAACCACCTGCCGGTCACACCAACATCACCTGCCAGCTATTCCAGAACCACTTGGCGGACACTCCGGAAACACCTGTCGGGCCGGCCGGAACCACCTCTCAGACGTGCCAGAACCATGTGCCTGAGATGCCGGAACCACACCCCGAACAGACCGAAACCACCTGCCAGACCCGCCTGAACCACCTGCCGAGCATGCTGGAACCACCTACTCGACTCGCCGGAACCACCTACCTGACACGCCAAAATCACCTGCCGGGTATGCCAGAACCACTTGGTGGACACTCCGGAATCATCTGCTGGACATGCCAGAACCAGCTCTCAGACACACCAGAACCACGTGCCGGACACGCCGAAGCACCTGCTGAGCATGCCTGAGCCACATGCTCGACTTGCAAGAAACACCAGCCAGACATGCCAAAATCACCTGCTGGGTATGCCAGACCACGTGGCGGACACTCCGGAATCACCTGTCGGGCATGCCGGAACCACCTCTCAGACGTGACAGAACCTCGTTCCTGACACGCCAGAACCACCTGCCGAGTATGCCGGAACCACCTCATCCACTCCCCAGAACCACCCAATGGACACGCCAAAATCAACTGTCGGCTATGCCACAACCACTCGGCAGACACTCCGGAATCACACGCCAGGCATTCCGGAACCACCTCTCAGAGGTGCCAGAACCACATGCCGGAGACTCCGGAATCACCTGCCGGGCATGCCGGAAACACCTCTCAGAGGTGCCAGAACCACATGCCGGACACTCCGGAATCATCTGCCGGGCATGCCGGAACCATCTCTCAGACACACCAGAACCACGTGCCGGACACGCCGGAAGCACCTGCAGAGCATGCCTGAGCCACATGCTCGACTTGCAAGATACACGTGCCAGACACACCAAAATCACCTGCCGGGTATGCCAGAACCACGTGGCGGACACTCCGGAATCACCTGCCGCGCATGCCGGAACCACCTCTCAGACATGCCAGAACCACGTGCCAATGACACCGGAAGCACCTGCCGAGCACGCCGGAACCACCTGCTCGACTCACCAGAACCACCTGCCGATCACGCAAAAATCACCTGCCGGCTACGCCACAACCAGTTGGTGAACACTTCGGAATCACCTGATGAGCTTGCTGGAATCACCTGCCGCTCATGCCAAAATCACCTGCCAACTACGCCAGAACCGCTTGGCGGACACTGCGGAAACACATGTCGGGCCGGCCGGAACCACCTCTCAGACGTGCCAGAACCATGTGCATGACATTCCGGAACCACACGCCGAACAGACGGAAACCACCTGCCAGACCCGCCTGAACCACCTGCCGAGCACACCGGAATCACCTGCTCGACTCGCCGGAACCACCTACCTGACACGCCACAATCACCTGCCCGGTATGCCAGATCCACTTGGTGGACACTCCGGAATCATCTGCCGGACATGCAGGAACAAGCTCTCAGACACACCAGAACCCCGTGCCGGAGACGCCGGAAGCACGTGCCGAGCGTGAAGGACCCACCTGGTCGACTCGCCAGAAACAATTGCCGGACACGCCAAAATCACCTGCCGGGTACGCCAGAACCACCCGGCAGGCACTCCGGAATCACCTGCCGGGCATGCTGGAACCACCTCTCAGACATGCTAGAACCACGTGCCAATGACACCAGAAGCACTAGCCGAGCACGCCGGAACCACCTGCTCGACTCGCCAGAGCCACCTGCCGGACACGCCAAAATCACCTGCTGGCTACACCAAAACCACTTGCTGGACTCTCTGAATCACCTGCCGGGCTTGATAGAACCACCTCTCAGACGTGCCGGAACCACGTGCCGGACACGCCGGAACCACCTCCCGGACAGACCGGAACCCTCTGCCGGACCTGCCTGAACCAACTGTCGAGCACGCCGGAACCACATGCTCGACTCGCTGGAACCACATGCCGGACATGGCCAAATCACCTGCCGGGTATGCCAGAACCACTTGGTGGACACTCCGCAATCACCTGCCGGGCATGCCAGCACAACCTCTCCGAAGTGCCAGAAGCACGTGCTGGACACCCCAGGACCACCTGCTGGACAGACCGCAACCACCTGCCGGACATGACCCAACCACCGGCTCGACCCGCCGGAACCACTGCCTGACATGCAAAATCTCCTGCCGGGTATGCCAGAACCACTTGGCGGACACTCCGGAACCATCTGCCGTGCATGCTGGAACCAGCTCTCAGACACACCAGAACCACGTGCCGGAGACGCCGAGAGCTCCTGCCGAGCATGGCAGACCCACCTGCTCGACTCGCCAGAAACACCTGCCGGACACGCCAAAATCACCTGCCGGCTACGCCAGAACCACTCGGCAGACACTCTGGAACCACCTCCAGGACAGACCGGAACCACCTGCCGGACACGCCGGGAACTCCTGCTTGACTCACCGGAACCACCGCCGGACACGCCAGAATCACAAGCCGGCTATGCCACAACCACTTGTTGGACACTCCAGAATCACCTGACGGGCATGCTGTAACCACCTCTCAGAGGTGCCAGAAACACATGCTGGAGACGGCAGAAGCACCTGCTGAGAATACTGGATGCTCCTGATCCATTCCACAGAACCACCTGCCGGTCACGCCAACATCACCTGCCAGCTACGCCAGAACCACTTGGCGGACACTCCGGAAACACCTGTCGGGCCAGCCGGAACCACCTCTCAGACGTGCCAGAACCTCGTGCCGGACACGCCAGAACCACCTGCCGGACAGACCGGAACCACCTGCCGGACATGCCGCAACCAGCAGCTCGACTCGCCGGAACCACCGCCGGACATGCAAAATCACCTGCCGGCTACGCCAGAACCACTTGGTGAACACTCCGGAATCACCTGCCGGGCATGCCGGAACCACCTCTCAGACATGCCAGAACCACCTGCCAATGACACCGGAAGCACCTGCCGAGAACGCCGGAACCACCTGCTCGACTCGCCAGAACCACCTGCCGGACACGCCAAAATCACCTGCCGGCTACTCCAGAACCACTTGGCGGACAAGCCGGAATCACGTGAAGTGCATGCCGACACAAACTCTCAGACGTGCCAGAAACTCGTGCCGGACACCCCAGAACCACCTGCTGGACAGACCGGAACCACCTCCCGGACACGCCGCAAACACCGGCTCGACTCACCGGAACCATTGCCGGACATGCAAAATCACCTGCCGGCTACGCCAGAACCACTCAGCAGACACTCCGGAACCACCTACAGGATAGACCGGAACCACCTGCCGGACACATGGGGACCACCTGCTTGACTCGCCAGAACCACCTGCTGGACACGCCAGAATCACCAGCCGGCTACGCCACAAACACTTGTCGGACACTCCGGAATAACCTGCCGGGCATGCTGGAATCACCTGTCAGAGGTGCCACAACCACATGCCGGAGATGGCGGAAGCACCTGCCAAGAATGCCAGAAGTTCCTGATCCACTCAACAGAACCACCTGCCGGACACGCCAAAATCCCCTGCCGGCTACGCCAGAACCACTTGGCGGACACTCCAGAATCACCTGCCGGGCATGCCAGCACAACCTTTCAGAAGTGCCAGAAGCACGTGCCGGACAGGCTGGAACCATCTCCCGCACAGACCGGAAACACAGGAAACACTCGCCGGAACCACCTGCTTGATGCACCGGTCCCACCTGCCGGACATGCCAAAATCACCTGCCCGCTACACCAGAACCACTTGGTGGACAAGCCGGAATCACGTGAAGTGCATGCCGACACAACCTCTCAGACGTGCCAGAACCTCGTGCCGGACACCCCAGAACCACCTGCTGGACAGACCGGAACCACCTGACGGACACGCCGGAACCACCGGCTCGACTCGCCAGAACCATTGCCGGACATGCAAAATCACCTGCCGGCTACACCAGAACCACTTGGCGAACACTCCAGAATCACCTGCCGGGTATGGCGGAACCACCTCTCAGACATGCCGGAACCACATGCCAATGACACCGGAAGCACCTGCGGAGAACGCCAGAACCACCTGCTCGACTCGCCAAAACCACCTGCTGGACACGCCAAAATCACCTGCCGGCTACACCACAACCATTTGGTGAACACTTCGGAATCACCTGCCGGGCTGGCTGCAACCACCTGCCGGTCACACCAACATCACCTGCCAGCTATTCCAGAACCACTTGGCGGACACTCCGGAAACACCTGTCGGGCCGGCCGGAACCACCTCTCAGACGTGCCAGAACCATGTGCCTGAGATGCCGGAACCACACCCCGAACAGACCGAAACCACCTGCCAGACCCGCCTGAACCACCTGCCGAGCATGCTGGAACCACCTACTCGACTCGCCGGAACCACCTACCTGACACGCCAAAATCACCTGCCGGGTATGCCAGAACCACTTGGTGGACACTCCGGAATCATCTGCTGGACATGCCAGAACCAGCTCTCAGACACACCAGAACCACGTGCCGGACACGCCGAAGCACCTGCTGAGCATGCCTGAGCCACATGCTCGACTTGCAAGAAACACCAGCCAGACATGCCAAAATCACCTGCTGGGTATGCCAGACCACGTGGCGGACACTCCGGAATCACCTGTCGGGCATGCCGGAACCACCTCTCAGACGTGACAGAACCTCGTTCCTGACACGCCAGAACCACCTGCCGAGTATGCCGGAACCACCTCATCCACTCCCCAGAACCACCCAATGGACACGCCAAAATCAACTGTCGGCTATGCCACAACCACTCGGCAGACACTCCGGAATCACACGCCAGGCATTCCGGAACCACCTCTCAGAGGTGCCAGAACCACATGCCGGAGACTCCGGAATCACCTGCCGGGCATGCCGGAAACACCTCTCAGAGGTGCCAGAACCACATGCCGGACACTCCGGAATCATCTGCCGGGCATGCCGGAACCATCTCTCAGACACACCAGAACCACGTGCCGGACACGCCGGAAGCACCTGCAGAGCATGCCTGAGCCACATGCTCGACTTGCAAGATACACGTGCCAGACACACCAAAATCACCTGCCGGGTATGCCAGAACCACGTGGCGGACACTCCGGAATCACCTGCCGCGCATGCCGGAACCACCTCTCAGACATGCCAGAACCACGTGCCAATGACACCGGAAGCACCTGCCGAGCACGCCGGAACCACCTGCTCGACTCGCCAGAACCACCTGCCGATCACGCAAAAATCACCTGCCGGCTACGCCACAACCAGTTGGTGAACACTTCGGAATCACCTGATGAGCTTGCTGGAATCACCTGCCGCTCATGCCAAAATCACCTGCCAACTACGCCAGAACCGCTTGGCGGACACTGCGGAAACACATGTCGGGCCGGCCGGAACCACCTCTCAGACGTGCCAGAACCATGTGCATGACATTCCGGAACCACACGCCGAACAGACGGAAACCACCTGCCAGACCCGCCTGAACCACCTGCCGAGCACACCGGAATCACCTGCTCGACTCGCCGGAACCACCTACCTGACACGCCACAATCACCTGCCCGGTATGCCAGATCCACTTGGTGGACACTCCGGAATCATCTGCCGGACATGCAGGAACAAGCTCTCAGACACACCAGAACCCCGTGCCGGAGACGCCGGAAGCACGTGCCGAGCGTGAAGGACCCACCTGGTCAACTCGCCAGAAACAATTGCCGGACACGCCAAAATCACCTGCCGGGTACGCCAGAACCACCCGGCAGGCACTCCGGAATCACCTGCCGGGCATGCTGGAACCACCTCTCAGACATGCTAGAACCACGTGCCAATGACACCAGAAGCACTAGCCGAGCACGCCGGAACCACCTGCTCGACTCGCCAGAGCCACCTGCCGGACACGCCAAAATCACCTGCTGGCTACACCAAAACCACTTGCTGGACTCTCTGAATCACCTGCCGGGCTTGATAGAACCACCTCTCAGACGTGCCGGAACCACGTGCCGGACACGCCGGAACCACCTCCCGGACAGACCGGAACCCTCTGCCGGACCTGCCTGAACCAACTGTCGAGCACGCCGGAACCACATGCTCGACTCGCTGGAACCACATGCCGGACATGGCCAAATCACCTGCCGGGTATGCCAGAACCACTTGGTGGACACTCCGCAATCACCTGCCGGGCATGCCAGCACAACCTCTCCGAAGTGCCAGAAGCACGTGCTGGACACCCCAGGACCACCTGCTGGACAGACCGCAACCACCTGCCGGACATGACCCAACCACCGGCTCGACCCGCCGGAACCACTGCCTGACATGCAAAATCTCCTGCCGGGTATGCCAGAACCACTTGGCGGACACTCCGGAACCATCTGCCGTGCATGCTGGAACCAGCTCTCAGACACACCAGAACCACGTGCCGGAGACGCCGAGAGCTCCTGCCGAGCATGGCAGACCCACCTGCTCGACTCGCCAGAAACACCTGCCGGACACGCCAAAATCACCTGCCGGCTACGCCAGAACCACTCGGCAGACACTCTGGAACCACCTCCAGGACAGACCGGAACCACCTGCCGGACACGCCGGGAACTCCTGCTTGACTCACCGGAACCACCGCCGGACACGCCAGAATCACAAGCCGGCTATGCCACAACCACTTGTTGGACACTCCAGAATCACCTGACGGGCATGCTGTAACCACCTCTCAGAGGTGCCAGAAACACATGCCGGAGACGGCAGAAGCACCTGCTGAGAATACTGGATGCTCCTGATCCATTCCACAGAACCACCTGCCGGTCACGCCAACATCACCTGCCAGCTACGCCAGAACCACTTGGCGGACACTCCGGAAACACCTGTCGGGCCAGCCGGAACCACCTCTCAGACGTGCCAGAACCTCGTGCCGGACACGCCAGAACCACCTGCCGGACAGACCGGAACCACCTGCCGGACATGCCGCAACCAGCAGCTCGACTCGCCGGAACCACCGCAGGACATGCAAAATCACCTGCCGGCTACGCCAGAACCACTTGGCGAACAATCCGGAATCACCTGCCGGGCATGCCAGAACCACCTCTCAAACTTGCCAGAACCATGTTAGGGACACGCCGGTACCACCTGCCGAGCATGCCGGAACCAGCTGATCCACTCCCCAGAACCACCTACAAGACACGCCAAAATCAACTGCTGGCCTCGCCAAAACCACTCGGCAGACACTCCGGAATCACATGCCAGGCATTCCGGAACCACCTCTCAGAGGTGCCAGAACCACATGCCGGAGACTCTGGAATCACCTGCCGGGCATGCCGGAACCAACTCTCAGACGTGTCACAACCACGTGCCGGAGAGACCGGAAGCACCTGCCGACCTCGCTGGAACCACCTGCTGGACATGCCGGAACCACCTGCCTGACAGGCCAAAATCATATGCCGGCTACGCCAAAACCACTTGGTGGACACTCCAGAATCACCTTGTGGGCATGCCGGAACCACGTCATGGACAGACGGCAAACACCTGCCGGACATGCCGGAACCCCCTGCCGAGCATGCCGGAACCACCTGCTCTACTCACCAGAGCCTACAGCCGGACACACCAGAAACACCTGCGGGGTATGCCAGAACCACTTGGAGAACTCTCCGGGATCACCTGCTGGGTATGCCGGAACCACCTCTCAGAGGTGCCAGAACCACATGCCGGAGACTCCGGAATCACCTGCCGGGCATGCCGGAACCATCTCTCAGACGTGCGACAACCACGTGCCGGAGAGACCGCAAGCACCTGCCGAGCTCGCCGGAACCACCTGCCGGACACGCCGGAACCACCGGCTCGACTTGCCGGAACCACCGCCAGACATGCAAACTCTCCTGCCGGCTATGCCAGAAACACTTGGCGAACACTCCGGAATCACCTGCTGGGCATGCCGGAACCACCTCTTAGACATGCCGGAACCACGTGCCAATGACACTGGAAGCACCTGCCGAGCACGCCGGAACCACCTGCTCGACTTGCCAGAACCACCTTTCGGACACGCCAAAATCACATGCCGGCTACGCCACAACCACTTGGTGAACACTTCGGAATCACCTGCCGGGCTTGCTGGAATCACCTGCCGGTCACGCCAACATCACCTGCCAGCTACGCCAGAACCACTTGGCGGACACTCCGGAAACACCTGTCGGGCCGGCCGGAACCACCTGTCAGACGTGCCCGAACCATGTGCCTGAGATGCTGGAACCACACCCCGAACAGACAGAAACCACCTGCCAGACCCGCATGAACCACCTGCCGAGCACGCCGGGTCCACCTGCTCGACTCGCTGGAACCACTTACCTGACACGCCAAAATCACCTGCCGGGTATGCCAGAACCACGTGGCGGACACTCCGGAATCACCTGTCGGGCATGCCGGAACCACCTCTCAGACGTGCCAGAACCTCGTGCCGGACACGCCAGAACCACCTGCCAGACAGACCAGAACGACCTGCCACACACGCCGCAACCACCGGCTTGACTCGCCGGAACCACCGCCGGACATGCAAAATCACCTGCAGGCTATGCCAGAACCACTTGGCGAACACTCCATAATCACCTGCTGGGCATGCCGGAAGCACCTCTCAGACTTGCCAGAACTATGTTCCGGACACGCCGGTACCACCTGCCGAGTATGCCGGAACCACCTGATCCACCCCCCAGAACCACCTGCTGGACACGCCAGAATCACCTGCCAGCTATGCCAGAACCACTTGGCAGACACTCCGCAACCACCTGCCGGGCATGCCGCAACCACCTCTCAAAGGTGCCAGAACCACATGCCGGACACTCCGGAATCACCTGCGGGCATGCCGGAACCATCTCTCAGACGTGCCAGAACCATGTTCCGGACATGCCGGTACCACCTGCCGAGCTCGCCGGAACCACCTGCTGGACACGCCAAAATCACCTGCTGTCTACGCCAGAACCACTCGGCAGACACTCCGGAATCACCTGCCGGGCTTGCTGGAATCACCTGCCGGTCACGCCAACATCACCTGCCAGCTATGCCAGAACCACTTGGCAGACACCATGGAAACACCTGTCGGGCCGGCCGGAACCACCTATCAAACGTGCCAGAACCATGTGCCTGAGATGCCGGAACCACACCCCGAACAGACAGAAAAAACCAGACAGATACGCCTGAACCCCCTGGCGAGCACACCTGATCCACCTGCTCAACTAGCCAGAACCACCTTCCTGACACGCCAAAATCACCTGCCAGGTATACCAGAACCACTTGGTGGACACTCCGGAATCATCTGCCGGACATGCCAGAACCAGCTCTCAGACACACCAGAACCACGTGCCAGAGTCGCCGGAAGCACCAGCTGAGCATACCTTAACCAACCTGCTCGAATCGCAAGAAACACCTGTCGGACATGCCAAAATCACCTGCCGGGTACGCCAGAAACACTTGGCGGACACTCCGGAATCACCTCCAGGACAGTCCGGAACCACCTGCCGGACACGCCGGGACCACCTGCTTGACTCGCCAGAACCACCTGCCGGACACGCCAGAATCACCAGCCGGCTACGCCACAACCACTTGTCGGACACTCCGGAATCACCAGCCGGGCATGCTGGAACCACCTCTCAGAGGTGCCACAACCACATGCCGGAGACGGCGGAAGCACCTGCCGAGAATGCCGGAAGGTCCTGATCCACTCCCCAGAACCACCTGCCGGACACGCCAAAATCACCTGCCGGCTACGCCAGAACCACTTGGCGGACACTCCAAAGTCACCTGCCGGGCATGCCAGCACAACCTCTCAGAAGTGCCAGAAGCACGTGCCGGAGAGGCCGGAACCATCTCCCGGACAGACCGGAAACACAGGAAACACTCGCCGGAACCACCTGCTTGACTCACCGGTCCCACGTGCCGGACAAGCCCAAATCACCTTTCCGCTACACCAGAACCACTTGGCGGACAAGCCGGAATCACGTGAAGTGCATGCCGACACAACCTCTCAGACGTGCCAGAACCTCTTGCCGGACACCCCAGAACCACCAGCTGGACACACCGGAACCACCTGACGGACACGCCGCAACCACCGGCTGGACTCGCCGGAACCATTTCCGGACATGCAAAATCACCTGCCGGCTACGCCAGAACCACTTGGCGAACACTCCGGAATCACCTGCCGGGCATGGCGGAACCACCTCTCGGACAGCCGGAACCACATGCCAATGACACCGGAAGCACCTGCCGAGCACGCCAGAACCACCTGCTCGACTCGCCAAAACCACCTGCTGGACACGCCAAAATCACCTGCCAGCTACGCCACAACCATTTGGTGAACACTTCGGAATCACCTGCTGGGCTGGCGGAACCATCTGCCGGTCACGCCAAAATCACCTGCCAGCTATGCCAGAACCACTTGGCGGACACCATGGAAACACCGGTCGGGCCGGCCGGAACCACCTCTCAGACGTGCCAGAACCATGTGCCTGAGATGCCGGAACCACACCCCGAACAGACCGAAACCACCTGCCAGACCCGCCTGAACCCCCTGGCGAGCACACCTGATCCACCTGCTCAACTAGCCGGAACCACCTTCCTGACACGCCAAAATCACCTGCCAGGTATACCAGAACCACTTGGTGGACACTCCGGAATCATCTGCCGGACATGCCAGAACCAGCTCTCAGACAGACCAGAACCATGTGCCAGAGACGCCAGAATCACCAGCTGAGCATGCCTGAGCCACCTGCTCGACTCGCAAGAAACACCTGTCGGACATGCCAAAATCACCTGCCGGGTACGCCAGAAACACTTGGCGGACACTCCGGAATCACCTGCCGGGCATGCCGGAACCACCTCTCAAACTTGCCAGAACCATGTTACGGACACGCCGGTACCACCTGCCGAGCATGCCGGAACCAGCTGATCCACTCCCCAGAACCACCTACAAGACACGCCAAAATCAACTGCTGGCCTCGCCAAAACCACTCGGCAGACACTCCGGAATCACATGCCAGGCATTCCGGAACCACCTCTCAGAGGTGCCAGAACCACATGCCGGAGACTCTGGAATCACCTGCCGGGCATGCCAGCACAACCACTCAGAAGTGCCAGAAGCATGTGCCGGACAGGCCGGAACCATCTTCCAGACAGACAGGAAACACAGGAAACACACGCCGGAACCACCTGCTTGACTCACCGGTCCCACCTGCCGGACACGCCAAAATCACCTGCCCGCTACACCAGAATCACTTGGTGGACAAGCTGGAATCAGGTGAAGGGCATGCCGACACAACCTCTCAGACGTGCCAGAACCTCGTGCCGGACACCCCAGAACCACCTGCCGGACAGACCGGAACCACCTGCCGGACACGCCGGGACCACCTGCTTGACTCACCAGAACCACCTGCTGGACATGCCAGAATGACCAGCCGGCTACGCCACAACCACTTGTCGGACACTCCGGAACCACCTGCCGGGCATGCTGGAACCACCTCTCAGAGGTGCCACAACCACATGCCGGAGACGGCGGAAGCACCTGACGAGAATAACGGAAGTTCCAGATCCACTGCACAGAACCACCTGCCGGACACGCCAAGATCGCCTGCCCGCTACGCCACAACCACTTGGCGGACAAGCCGGAATCACACGAAGGTCATGCAGACACAACCTGTCAGACGTGCCAGAACCTCGTGCCGGACACCCAAGAACCACCTGACGGACAGACCAGAACCACCTGCCGGACACGCTGGAACCACCGGCTCGACTCGCATGAACCACCGCCGGACATGGAAAATCACCTGCTGGCTATGCCAGAACGACTTGGCGAACACTCCGGAATCACCTGCCGAGCATGCTGGAACCACCTCTCAGAGGTGCCAGAACCACATGCCAATGACACCGGAAGCACCTGCTGAGCACGCCGGAACCACATGCTCGACTCACCAGAACCACCTGCCAGACATGCCACAATCACCTGCTGGCTACGCCACAACCAGTTGGCGAACACTCCGGAATCACCTGCCGAGAATGCTGGAACCACCTCTCAGAGGTGTCACAACCACATGCCGGAGACGGCGGAAGCAGCTGCCGAGAAAGACGGAAGTTCCTGATCCACTCCCCAGAACCATCTGCCGGACACGCCAAAATCACCTGCCGGCTACGCCAGATCCACTTGGCGGACACTCCAGAATCACCTGCCGGGGACGCCAGCACAAACTTTCAGAAGTGCCAGAAGCACATGCCTGACATTCCGGAACCATCTCCCGGACTGACCGGAAACACAGGAAACACCCGCCGGAACCACCTGCTTGAATCACCGGTCCCACCTGCCGGACACGCCAAAATCACCTGCCCGCTACACCAGAACCACTTGGGGGACAAGCCGGAATCAGGTGAAGGGCATGCCGACACAACCTCTCAGACGTGCCAGAACCTTGTGCCGGACACGCCAGAACCACCTGCCAGACACACCGGAACCACCTGCTGGACACGCCGGAACCACCGGCTCGACTTGCCGGAACCACCGGCTCGACTCGCCGGAACCACCGCTGGACATGCAAAATCACCTGCCGGCTACGCCAGAACCACTTGGTGAACACTCCGGAATCACCTGCCGGGCATGCCGGAACCACCTCTCAGACATGCCAGAACCACCTGCCAATGACACCGGAAGCACCTGCCGAGAACGCCGGAACCACCTGCTCGACTCGCCAGAACCACCTGCCGGACACGCCAAAATCACCTGCCGGCTACTCCAGAACCACTTGGCGGACAAGCCGGAATCACGTGAAGTGCATGCCGACACAAACTCTCAGACGTGCCAGAAACTCGTGCCGGACACCCCAGAACCACCTGCTGGACAGACCGGAACCACCTCCCGGACACGCCGCAAACACCGGCTCGACTCACCGGAACCATTGCCGGACATGCAAAATCACCTGCCGGCTACGCCAGAACCACTCAGCAGACACTCCGGAACCACCTACAGGATAGACCGGAACCACCTGCCGGACACATGGGGACCACCTGCTTGACTCGCCAGAACCACCTGCTGGACACGCCAGAATCACCAGCTGGCTACGCCACAAACACTTGTCGGACACTCCGGAATAACCTGCCGGGCATGCTGGAATCACCTGTCAGAGGTGCCACAACCACATGCCGGAGATGGCGGAAGCACCTGCCAAGAATGCCAGAAGTTCCTGATCCACTCAACAGAACCACCTGCCGGACACGCCAAAATCCCCTGCCGGCTACGCCAGAACCACTTGGCGGACACTCCAGAATCACCTGCCGGGCATGCCAGCACAACCTTTCAGAAGTGCCAGAAGCACGTGCCGGACAGGCTGGAACCATCTCCCGCACAGACCGGAAACACAGGAAACACTCGCCGGAACCACCTGCTTGATGCACCGGTCCCACCTGCCGGACATGCCAAAATCACCTGCCCGCTACACCAGAACCACTTGGCGGACAAGCCGGAATCACGTGAAGTGCATGCCGACACAACCTCTCAGACGTGCCAGAACCTCGTGCCGGACACCCCAGAACCACCTGCTGGACAGACCGGAACCACCTGACGGACACGCCGGAACCACCGGCTCGACTCGCCAGAACCATTGCCGGACATGCAAAATCACCTGCCGGCTACACCAGAACCACTTGGCGAACACTCCAGAATCACCTGCCGGGTATGGCGGAACCACCTCTCAGACATGCCGGAACCACATGCCAATGACACCGGAAGCACCTGCGGAGAACGCCAGAACCACCTGCTCGACTCGCCAAAACCACCTGCTGGACACGCCAAAATCACCTGCCGGCTACACCACAACCATTTGGTGAACACTTCGGAATCACCTGCCGGGCTGGCTGCAACCACCTGCCGGTCACACCAACATCACCTGCCAGCTATTCCAGAACCACTTGGCGGACACTCCGGAAACACCTGTCGGGCCGGCCGGAACCACCTCTCAGACGTGCCAGAACCATGTGCCTGAGATGCCGGAACCACACCCCGAACAGACCGAAACCACCTGCCAGACCCGCCTGAACCACCTGCCGAGCATGCTGGAACCACCTACTCGACTCGCCGGAACCACCTACCTGACACGCCAAAATCACCTGCCGGGTATGCCAGAACCACTTGGTGGACACTCCGGAATCATCTGCTGGACATGCCAGAACCAGCTCTCAGACACACCAGAACCACGTGCCGGACACGCCGAAGCACCTGCTGAGCATGCCTGAGCCACATGCTCGACTTGCAAGAAACACCAGCCAGACATGCCAAAATCACCTGCTGGGTATGCCAGACCACGTGGCGGACACTCCGGAATCACCTGTCGGGCATGCCGGAACCACCTCTCAGACGTGACAGAACCTCGTTCCTGACACGCCAGAACCACCTGCCGAGTATGCCGGAACCACCTCATCCACTCCCCAGAACCACCCAATGGACACGCCAAAATCAACTGTCGGCTATGCCACAACCACTCGGCAGACACTCCGGAATCACACGCCAGGCATTCCGGAACCACCTCTCAGAGGTGCCAGAACCACATGCCGGAGACTCCGGAATCACCTGCCGGGCATGCCGGAAACACCTCTCAGAGGTGCCAGAACCACATGCCGGACACTCCGGAATCATCTGCCGGGCATGCCGGAACCATCTCTCAGACACACCAGAACCACGTGCCGGACACGCCGGAAGCACCTGCAGAGCATGCCTGAGCCACATGCTCGACTTGCAAGATACACGTGCCAGACACACCAAAATCACCTGCCGGGTATGCCAGAACCACGTGGCGGACACTCCGGAATCACCTGCCGCGCATGCCGGAACCACCTCTCAGACATGCCAGAACCACGTGCCAATGACACCGGAAGCACCTGCCGAGCACGCCGGAACCACCTGCTCGACTCGCCAGAACCACCTGCCGATCACGCAAAAATCACCTGCCGGCTACGCCACAACCAGTTGGTGAACACTTCGGAATCACCTGATGAGCTTGCTGGAATCACCTGCCGCTCATGCCAAAATCACCTGCCAACTACGCCAGAACCGCTTGGCGGACACTGCGGAAACACATGTCGGGCCGGCCGGAACCACCTCTCAGACGTGCCAGAACCATGTGCATGACATTCCGGAACCACACGCCGAACAGACGGAAACCACCTGCCAGACCCGCCTGAACCACCTGCCGAGCACACCGGAATCACCTGCTCGACTCGCCGGAACCACCTACCTGACACGCCACAATCACCTGCCCGGTATGCCAGATCCACTTGGTGGACACTCCGGAATCATCTGCCGGACATGCAGGAACAAGCTCTCAGACACACCAGAACCCCGTGCCGGAGACGCCGGAAGCACGTGCCGAGCGTGAAGGACCCACCTGGTCGACTCGCCAGAAACAATTGCCGGACACGCCAAAATCACCTGCCGGGTACGCCAGAACCACCCGGCAGGCACTCCGGAATCACCTGCCGGGCATGCTGGAACCACCTCTCAGACATGCTAGAACCACGTGCCAATGACACCAGAAGCACTAGCCGAGCACGCCGGAACCACCTGCTCGACTCGCCAGAGCCACCTGCCGGACACGCCAAAATCACCTGCTGGCTACACCAAAACCACTTGCTGGACTCTCTGAATCACCTGCCGGGCTTGATAGAACCACCTCTCAGACGTGCCGGAACCACGTGCCGGACACGCCGGAACCACCTCCCGGACAGACCGGAACCCTCTGCCGGACCTGCCTGAACCAACTGTCGAGCACGCCGGAACCACATGCTCGACTCGCTGGAACCACATGCCGGACATGGCCAAATCACCTGCCGGGTATGCCAGAACCACTTGGTGGACACTCCGCAATCACCTGCCGGGCATGCCAGCACAACCTCTCCGAAGTGCCAGAAGCACGTGCTGGACACCCCAGGACCACCTGCTGGACAGACCGCAACCACCTGCCGGACATGACCCAACCACCGGCTCGACCCGCCGGAACCACTGCCTGACATGCAAAATCTCCTGCCGGGTATGCCAGAACCACTTGGCGGACACTCCGGAACCATCTGCCGTGCATGCTGGAACCAGCTCTCAGACACACCAGAACCACGTGCCGGAGACGCCGAGAGCTCCTGCCGAGCATGGCAGACCCACCTGCTCGACTCGCCAGAAACACCTGCCGGACACGCCAAAATCACCTGCCGGCTACGCCAGAACCACTCGGCAGACACTCTGGAACCACCTCCAGGACAGACCGGAACCACCTGCCGGACACGCCGGGAACTCCTGCTTGACTCACCGGAACCACCGCCGGACACGCCAGAATCACAAGCCGGCTATGCCACAACCACTTGTTGGACACTCCAGAATCACCTGACGGGCATGCTGTAACCACCTCTCAGAGGTGCCAGAAACACATGCCGGAGACGGCAGAAGCACCTGCTGAGAATACTGGATGCTCCTGATCCATTCCACAGAACCACCTGCCGGTCACGCCAACATCACCTGCCAGCTACGCCAGAACCACTTGGCGGACACTCCGGAAACACCTGTCGGGCCAGCCGGAACCACCTCTCAGACGTGCCAGAACCTCGTGCCGGACACGCCAGAACCACCT
Source organism: Equus caballus (assembly GCF_041296265.1). Lineage (NCBI taxonomy): Eukaryota > Metazoa > Chordata > Mammalia > Perissodactyla > Equidae > Equus > Equus caballus. Next base: position 32,817,440 of record NC_091691.1, read on the forward strand.
GCCGGACAGACCGGAACCACCTGCCGGACACGCCGCAACCAGCAGCTCGACTCGCCGGAACCACCGCCGGACATGCAAAATCACCTGCCGGCTACGCCAGAACCACTTGGCGAACAATCCGGAATCACCTGCCGGGCATGCCAGAACCACCTCTCAAACTTGCCAGAACCATGTTACGGACACGCCGGTACCACCTGCCGAGCATGCCGGAACCAGCTGATCCACTCCCCAGAACCACCTACAAGACACGCCAAAATCAACTGCTGGCCTCGCCAAAACCACTCGGCAGACACTCCGGAATCACATGCCAGGCATTCCGGAACCACCTCTCAGAGGTGCCAGAACCACATGCCGGAGACTCTGGAATCACCTGCCGGGCATGCCGGAACCAACTCTCAGACGTGTCACAACCACGTGCCGGAGAGACCGGAAGCACCTGCCGACCTCGCTGGAACCACCTGCTGGACATGCCGGAACCACCTGCCTGACAGGCCAAAATCATATGCCGGCTACGCCAAAACCACTTGGTGGACACTCCAGAATCACCTTGTGGGCATGCCGGAACCACGTCATGGACAGACGGCAAACACCTGCCGGACATGCCGGAACCCCCTGCCGAGCATGCCGGAACCACCTGCTCTACTCACCAGAGCCTACAGCCGGACACACCAGAAACACCTGCGGGGTATGCCAGAACCACTTGGAGAACTCTCCGGGATCACCTGCTGGGTATGCCGGAACCACCTCTCAGAGGTGCCAGAACCACATGCCGGAGACTCCGGAATCACCTGCCGGGCATGCCGGAACCATCTCTCAGACGTGCGACAACCACGTGCCGGAGAGACCGCAAGCACCTGCCGAGCTCGCCGGAACCACCTGCCGGACACGCCGGAACCACCGGCTCGACTTGCCGGAACCACCGCCAGACATGCAAACTCTCCTGCCGGCTATGCCAGAAACACTTGGCGAACACTCCGGAATCACCTGCTGGGCATGCCGGAACCACCTCTTAGACATGCCGGAACCACGTGCCAATGACACTGGAAGCACCTGCCGAGCACGCCGGAACCACCTGCTCGACTTGCCAGAACCACCTTTCGGACACGCCAAAATCACATGCCGGCTACGCCACAACCACTTGGTGAACACTTCGGAATCACCTGCCGGGCTTGCTGGAATCACCTGCCGGTCACGCCAACATCACCTGCCAGCTACGCCAGAACCACTTGGCGGACACTCCGGAAACACCTGTCGGGCCGGCCGGAACCACCTGTCAGACGTGCCCGAACCATGTGCCTGAGATGCTGGAACCACACCCCGAACAGACAGAAACCACCTGCCAGACCCGCATGAACCACCTGCCGAGCACGCCGGGTCCACCTGCTCGACTCGCTGGAACCACTTACCTGACACGCCAAAATCACCTGCCGGGTATGCCAGAACCACGTGGCGGACACTCCGGAATCACCTGTCGGGCATGCCGGAACCACCTCTCAGACGTGCCAGAACCTCGTGCCGGACACGCCAGAACCACCTGCCAGACAGACCAGAACGACCTGCCACACACGCCGCAACCACCGGCTTGACTCGCCGGAACCACCGCCGGACATGCAAAATCACCTGCAGGCTATGCCAGAACCACTTGGCGAACACTCCATAATCACCTGCTGGGCATGCCGGAAGCACCTCTCAGACTTGCCAGAACTATGTTCCGGACACGCCGGTACCACCTGCCGAGTATGCCGGAACCACCTGATCCACCCCCCAGAACCACCTGCTGGACACGCCAGAATCACCTGCCAGCTATGCCAGAACCACTTGGCAGACACTCCGCAACCACCTGCCGGGCATGCCGCAACCACCTCTCAAAGGTGCCAGAACCACATGCCGGACACTCCGGAATCACCTGCGGGCATGCCGGAACCATCTCTCAGACGTGCCAGAACCATGTTCCGGACATGCCGGTACCACCTGCCGAGCTCGCCGGAACCACCTGCTGGACACGCCAAAATCACCTGCTGTCTACGCCAGAACCACTCGGCAGACACTCCGGAATCACCTGCCGGGCTTGCTGGAATCACCTGCCGGTCACGCCAACATCACCTGCCAGCTATGCCAGAACCACTTGGCAGACACCATGGAAACACCTGTCGGGCCGGCCGGAACCACCTATCAAACGTGCCAGAACCATGTGCCTGAGATGCCGGAACCACACCCCGAACAGACAGAAAAAACCAGACAGATACGCCTGAACCCCCTGGCGAGCACACCTGATCCACCTGCTCAACTAGCCAGAACCACCTTCCTGACACGCCAAAATCACCTGCCAGGTATACCAGAACCACTTGGTGGACACTCCGGAATCATCTGCCGGACATGCCAGAACCAGCTCTCAGACACACCAGAACCACGTGCCAGAGTCGCCGGAAGCACCAGCTGAGCATACCTTAACCAACCTGCTCGAATCGCAAGAAACACCTGTCGGACATGCCAAAATCACCTGCCGGGTACGCCAGAAACACTTGGCGGACACTCCGGAATCACCTCCAGGACAGTCCGGAACCACCTGCCGGACACGCCGGGACCACCTGCTTGACTCGCCAGAACCACCTGCCGGACACGCCAGAATCACCAGCCGGCTACGCCACAACCACTTGTCGGACACTCCGGAATCACCAGCCGGGCATGCTGGAACCACCTCTCAGAGGTGCCACAACCACATGCCGGAGACGGCGGAAGCACCTGCCGAGAATGCCGGAAGGTCCTGATCCACTCCCCAGAACCACCTGCCGGACACGCCAAAATCACCTGCCGGCTACGCCAGAACCACTTGGCGGACACTCCAAAGTCACCTGCCGGGCATGCCAGCACAACCTCTCAGAAGTGCCAGAAGCACGTGCCGGAGAGGCCGGAACCATCTCCCGGACAGACCGGAAACACAGGAAACACTCGCCGGAACCACCTGCTTGACTCACCGGTCCCACGTGCCGGACAAGCCCAAATCACCTTTCCGCTACACCAGAACCACTTGGCGGACAAGCCGGAATCACGTGAAGTGCATGCCGACACAACCTCTCAGACGTGCCAGAACCTCTTGCCGGACACCCCAGAACCACCAGCTGGACACACCGGAACCACCTGACGGACACGCCGCAACCACCGGCTGGACTCGCCGGAACCATTTCCGGACATGCAAAATCACCTGCCGGCTACGCCAGAACCACTTGGCGAACACTCCGGAATCACCTGCCGGGCATGGCGGAACCACCTCTCGGACAGCCGGAACCACATGCCAATGACACCGGAAGCACCTGCCGAGCACGCCAGAACCACCTGCTCGACTCGCCAAAACCACCTGCTGGACACGCCAAAATCACCTGCCAGCTACGCCACAACCATTTGGTGAACACTTCGGAATCACCTGCTGGGCTGGCGGAACCATCTGCCGGTCACGCCAAAATCACCTGCCAGCTATGCCAGAACCACTTGGCGGACACCATGGAAACACCGGTCGGGCCGGCCGGAACCACCTCTCAGACGTGCCAGAACCATGTGCCTGAGATGCCGGAACCACACCCCGAACAGACCGAAACCACCTGCCAGACCCGCCTGAACCCCCTGGCGAGCACACCTGATCCACCTGCTCAACTAGCCGGAACCACCTTCCTGACACGCCAAAATCACCTGCCAGGTATACCAGAACCACTTGGTGGACACTCCGGAATCATCTGCCGGACATGCCAGAACCAGCTCTCAGACAGACCAGAACCATGTGCCAGAGACGCCAGAATCACCAGCTGAGCATGCCTGAGCCACCTGCTCGACTCGCAAGAAACACCTGTCGGACATGCCAAAATCACCTGCCGGGTACGCCAGAAACACTTGGCGGACACTCCGGAATCACCTGTCGGGCATGCCGGAACCACCTCTCAGACTTGCCAGAACCATGTTCTGGACATGCCGGTACCACCTGCCGAGTATGCCGGAACCAGCTGATCCACTCCCCAGAACCACCCAATGGACACGCCAAAATCAACTGCTGGCTACACCAAAACCACTCGGCAGACACTCCGGAATCACATGCCAGGCATTCCGGAACCACCTCTCAGAGGTGCCAGAACCACATGCCGGAGACTCTGGAATCACCTGCCGGGCATGCCAGCACAACCACTCAGAAGTGCCAGAAGCATGTGCCGGACAGGCCGGAACCATCTTCCAGACAGACAGGAAACACAGGAAACACACGCCGGAACCACCTGCTTGACTCACCGGTCCCACCTGCCGGACACGCCAAAATCACCTGCCCGCTACACCAGAATCACTTGGTGGACAAGCTGGAATCAGGTGAAGGGCATGCCGACACAACCTCTCAGACGTGCCAGAACCTCGTGCCGGACACCCCAGAACCACCTGCCGGACAGACCGGAACCACCTGCCGGACACGCCGGGACCACCTGCTTGACTCACCAGAACCACCTGCTGGACATGCCAGAATGACCAGCCGGCTACGCCACAACCACTTGTCGGACACTCCGGAACCACCTGCCGGGCATGCTGGAACCACCTCTCAGAGGTGCCACAACCACATGCCGGAGACGGCGGAAGCACCTGACGAGAATAACGGAAGTTCCAGATCCACTGCACAGAACCACCTGCCGTACACGCCAAGATCGCCTGCCCGCTACGCCACAACCACTTGGCGGACAAGCCGGAATCACACGAAGGTCATGCAGACACAACCTGTCAGACGTGCCAGAACCTCGTGCCGGACACCCAAGAACCACCTGACGGACAGACCAGAACCACCTGCCGGACACGCTGGAACCACCGGCTCGACTCGCATGAACCACCGCCGGACATGGAAAATCACCTGCTGGCTACGCCAGAACGACTTGGCGAACACTCCGGAATCACCTGCCGAGCATGCTGGAACCACCTCTCAGAGGTGCCAGAACCACATGCCAATGACACCGGAAGCACCTGCTGAGCACGCCGGAACCACATGCTCGACTCACCAGAACCACCTGCCAGACATGCCACAATCACCTGCTGGCTACGCCACAACCAGTTGGCGAACACTCCGGAATCACCTGCCGAGAATGCTGGAACCACCTCTCAGAGGTGTCACAACCACATGCCGGAGACGGCGGAAGCAGCTGCCGAGAAAGACGGAAGTTCCTGATCCACTCCCCAGAACCATCTGCCGGACACGCCAAAATCACCTGCCGGCTACGCCAGATCCACTTGGCGGACACTCCAGAATCACCTGCCGGGGACGCCAGCACAAACTTTCAGAAGTGCCAGAAGCACATGCCTGACATTCCGGAACCATCTCCCGGACTGACCGGAAACACAGGAAACACCCGCCGGAACCACCTGCTTGAATCACCGGTCCCACCTGCCGGACACGCCAAAATCACCTGCCCGCTACACCAGAACCACTTGGGGGACAAGCCGGAATCAGGTGAAGGGCATGCCGACACAACCTCTCAGACGTGCCAGAACCTTGTGCCGGACACGCCAGAACCACCTGCCAGACACACCGGAACCACCTGCTGGACACGCCGGAACCACCGGCTCGACTTGCCGGAACCACCGGCTCGACTCGCCGGAACCACCGCTGGACATGCAAAATCACCTGCCGGCTACGCCAGAACCACTTGGTGAACACTCCGGAATCACCTGCCGGGCATGCCGGAACCACCTCTCAAACTTGCCAGAACCATGTTACGGACACGCCGGTACCACCTGCCGAGCATGCCGGAACCAGCTGATCCACTCCCCAGAACCACCTACAAGACACGCCAAAATCAACTGCTGGCCTCGCCAAAACCACTCGGCAGACACTCCGGAATCACATGCCAGGCATTCCGGAACCACCTCTCAGAGGTGCCAGAACCACATGCCGGAGACTCTGGAATCACCTGCCGGGCATGCCAGCACAACCACTCAGAAGTGCCAGAAGCATGTGCCGGACAGGCCGGAACCATCTTCCAGACAGACAGGAAACACAGGAAACACACGCCGGAACCACCTGCTTGACTCACCGGTCCCACCTGCCGGACACGCCAAAATCACCTGCCCGCTACACCAGAATCACTTGGTGGACAAGCTGGAATCAGGTGAAGGGCATGCCGACACAACCTCTCAGACGTGCCAGAACCTCGTGCCGGACACCCCAGAACCACCTGCCGGACAGACCGGAACCACCTGCCGGACACGCCGGGACCACCTGCTTGACTCACCAGAACCACCTGCTGGACATGCCAGAATGACCAGCCGGCTACGCCACAACCACTTGTCGGACACTCCGGAACCACCTGCCGGGCATGCTGGAACCACCTCTCAGAGGTGCCACAACCACATGCCGGAGACGGCGGAAGCACCTGACGAGAATAACGGAAGTTCCAGATCCACTGCACAGAACCACCTGCCGGACACGCCAAGATCGCCTGCCCGCTACGCCACAACCACTTGGCGGACAAGCCGGAATCACACGAAGGTCATGCAGACACAACCTGTCAGACGTGCCAGAACCTCGTGCCGGACACCCAAGAACCACCTGACGGACAGACCAGAACCACCTGCCGGACACGCTGGAACCACCGGCTCGACTCGCATGAACCACCGCCGGACATGGAAAATCACCTGCTGGCTATGCCAGAACGACTTGGCGAACACTCCGGAATCACCTGCCGAGCATGCTGGAACCACCTCTCAGAGGTGCCAGAACCACATGCCAATGACACCGGAAGCACCTGCTGAGCACGCCGGAACCACATGCTCGACTCACCAGAACCACCTGCCAGACATGCCACAATCACCTGCTGGCTACGCCACAACCAGTTGGCGAACACTCCGGAATCACCTGCCGAGAATGCTGGAACCACCTCTCAGAGGTGTCACAACCACATGCCGGAGACGGCGGAAGCAGCTGCCGAGAAAGACGGAAGTTCCTGATCCACTCCCCAGAACCATCTGCCGGACACGCCAAAATCACCTGCCGGCTACGCCAGATCCACTTGGCGGACACTCCAGAATCACCTGCCGGGGACGCCAGCACAAACTTTCAGAAGTGCCAGAAGCACATGCCTGACATTCCGGAACCATCTCCCGGACTGACCGGAAACACAGGAAACACCCGCCGGAACCACCTGCTTGAATCACCGGTCCCACCTGCCGGACACGCCAAAATCACCTGCCCGCTACACCAGAACCACTTGGGGGACAAGCCGGAATCAGGTGAAGGGCATGCCGACACAACCTCTCAGACGTGCCAGAACCTTGTGCCGGACACGCCAGAACCACCTGCCAGACACACCGGAACCACCTGCTGGACACGCCGGAACCACCGGCTCGACTTGCCGGAACCACCGGCTCGACTCGCCGGAACCACCGCTGGACATGCAAAATCACCTGCCGGCTACGCCAGAACCACTTGGTGAACACTCCGGAATCACCTGCCGGGCATGCCGGAACCACCTCTCAGACATGCCAGAACCACCTGCCAATGACACCGGAAGCACCTGCCGAGAACGCCGGAACCACCTGCTCGACTCGCCAGAACCACCTGCCGGACACGCCAAAATCACCTGCCGGCTACTCCAGAACCACTTGGCGGACAAGCCGGAATCACGTGAAGTGCATGCCGACACAAACTCTCAGACGTGCCAGAAACTCGTGCCGGACACCCCAGAACCACCTGCTGGACAGACCGGAACCACCTCCCGGACACGCCGCAAACACCGGCTCGACTCACCGGAACCATTGCCGGACATGCAAAATCACCTGCCGGCTACGCCAGAACCACTCAGCAGACACTCCGGAACCACCTACAGGATAGACCGGAACCACCTGCCGGACACATGGGGACCACCTGCTTGACTCGCCAGAACCACCTGCTGGACACGCCAGAATCACCAGCCGGCTACGCCACAAACACTTGTCGGACACTCCGGAATAACCTGCCGGGCATGCTGGAATCACCTGTCAGAGGTGCCACAACCACATGCCGGAGATGGCGGAAGCACCTGCCAAGAATGCCAGAAGTTCCTGATCCACTCAACAGAACCACCTGCCGGACACGCCAAAATCCCCTGCCGGCTACGCCAGAACCACTTGGCGGACACTCCAGAATCACCTGCCGGGCATGCCAGCACAACCTTTCAGAAGTGCCAGAAGCACGTGCCGGACAGGCTGGAACCATCTCCCGCACAGACCGGAAACACAGGAAACACTCGCCGGAACCACCTGCTTGATGCACCGGTCCCACCTGCCGGACATGCCAAAATCACCTGCCCGCTACACCAGAACCACTTGGCGGACAAGCCGGAATCACGTGAAGTGCATGCCGACACAACCTCTCAGACGTGCCAGAACCTCGTGCCGGACACCCCAGAACCACCTGCTGGACAGACCGGAACCACCTGACGGACACGCCGGAACCACCGGCTCGACTCGCCAGAACCATTGCCGGACATGCAAAATCACCTGCCGGCTACACCAGAACCACTTGGCGAACACTCCAGAATCACCTGCCGGGTATGGCGGAACCACCTCTCAGACATGCCGGAACCACATGCCAATGACACCGGAAGCACCTGCGGAGAACGCCAGAACCACCTGCTCGACTCGCCAAAACCACCTGCTGGACACGCCAAAATCACCTGCCGGCTACACCACAACCATTTGGTGAACACTTCGGAATCACCTGCCGGGCTGGCTGCAACCACCTGCCGGTCACACCAACATCACCTGCCAGCTATTCCAGAACCACTTGGCGGACACTCCGGAAACACCTGTCGGGCCGGCCGGAACCACCTCTCAGACGTGCCAGAACCATGTGCCTGAGATGCCGGAACCACACCCCGAACAGACCGAAACCACCTGCCAGACCCGCCTGAACCACCTGCCGAGCATGCTGGAACCACCTACTCGACTCGCCGGAACCACCTACCTGACACGCCAAAATCACCTGCCGGGTATGCCAGAACCACTTGGTGGACACTCCGGAATCATCTGCTGGACATGCCAGAACCAGCTCTCAGACACACCAGAACCACGTGCCGGACACGCCGAAGCACCTGCTGAGCATGCCTGAGCCACATGCTCGACTTGCAAGAAACACCAGCCAGACATGCCAAAATCACCTGCTGGGTATGCCAGACCACGTGGCGGACACTCCGGAATCACCTGTCGGGCATGCCGGAACCACCTCTCAGACGTGACAGAACCTCGTTCCTGACACGCCAGAACCACCTGCCGAGTATGCCGGAACCACCTCATCCACTCCCCAGAACCACCCAATGGACACGCCAAAATCAACTGTCGGCTATGCCACAACCACTTGGCAGACACTCCGGAATCACACGCCAGGCATTCCGGAACCACCTCTCAGAGGTGCCAGAACCACATGCCGGAGACTCCGGAATCACCTGCCGGGCATGCCGGAAACACCTCTCAGAGGTGCCAGAACCACATGCCGGACACTCCGGAATCATCTGCCGGGCATGCCGGAACCATCTCTCAGACACACCAGAACCACGTGCCGGACACGCCGGAAGCACCTGCAGAGCATGCCTGAGCCACATGCTCGACTTGCAAGATACACGTGCCAGACACACCAAAATCACCTGCCGGGTATGCCAGAACCACGTGGCGGACACTCCGGAATCACCTGCCGCGCATGCCGGAACCACCTCTCAGACATGCCAGAACCACGTGCCAATGACACCGGAAGCACCTGCCGAGCACGCCGGAACCACCTGCTCGACTCGCCAGAACCACCTGCCGATCACGCAAAAATCACCTGCCGGCTACGCCACAACCAGTTGGTGAACACTTCGGAATCACCTGATGAGCTTGCTGGAATCACCTGCCGCTCATGCCAAAATCACCTGCCAACTACGCCAGAACCGCTTGGCGGACACTGCGGAAACACATGTCGGGCCGGCCGGAACCACCTCTCAGACGTGCCAGAACCATGTGCATGACATTCCGGAACCACACGCCGAACAGACGGAAACCACCTGCCAGACCCGCCTGAACCACCTGCCGAGCACACCGGAATCACCTGCTCGACTCGCCGGAACCACCTACCTGACACGCCACAATCACCTGCCCGGTATGCCAGATCCACTTGGTGGACACTCCGGAATCATCTGCCGGACATGCAGGAACAAGCTCTCAGACACACCAGAACCCCGTGCCGGAGACGCCGGAAGCACGTGCCGAGCGTGAAGGACCCACCTGGTCAACTCGCCAGAAACAATTGCCGGACACGCCAAAATCACCTGCCGGGTACGCCAGAACCACCCGGCAGGCACTCCGGAATCACCTGCCGGGCATGCTGGAACCACCTCTCAGACATGCTAGAACCACGTGCCAATGACACCAGAAGCACTAGCCGAGCACGCCGGAACCACCTGCTCGACTCGCCAGAGCCACCTGCCGGACACGCCAAAATCACCTGCTGGCTACACCAAAACCACTTGCTGGACTCTCTGAATCACCTGCCGGGCTTGATAGAACCACCTCTCAGACGTGCCGGAACCACGTGCCGGACACGCCGGAACCACCTCCCGGACAGACCGGAACCCTCTGCCGGACCTGCCTGAACCAACTGTCGAGCACGCCGGAACCACATGCTCGACTCGCTGGAACCACATGCCGGACATGGCCAAATCACCTGCCGGGTATGCCAGAACCACTTGGTGGACACTCCGCAATCACCTGCCGGGCATGCCAGCACAACCTCTCCGAAGTGCCAGAAGCACGTGCTGGACACCCCAGGACCACCTGCTGGACAGACCGCAACCACCTGCCGGACATGACCCAACCACCGGCTCGACCCGCCGGAACCACTGCCTGACATGCAAAATCTCCTGCCGGGTATGCCAGAACCACTTGGCGGACACTCCGGAACCATCTGCCGTGCATGCTGGAACCAGCTCTCAGACACACCAGAACCACGTGCCGGAGACGCCGAGAGCTCCTGCCGAGCATGGCAGACCCACCTGCTCGACTCGCCAGAAACACCTGCCGGACACGCCAAAATCACCTGCCGGCTACGCCAGAACCACTCGGCAGACACTCTGGAACCACCTCCAGGACAGACCGGAACCACCTGCCGGACACGCCGGGAACTCCTGCTTGACTCACCGGAACCACCGCCGGACACGCCAGAATCACAAGCCGGCTATGCCACAACCACTTGTTGGACACTCCAGAATCACCTGACGGGCATGCTGTAACCACCTCTCAGAGGTGCCAGAAACACATGCCGGAGACGGCAGAAGCACCTGCTGAGAATACTGGATGCTCCTGATCCATTCCACAGAACCACCTGCCGGTCACGCCAACATCACCTGCCAGCTACGCCAGAACCACTTGGCGGACACTCCGGAAACACCTGTCGGGCCAGCCGGAACCACCTCTCAGACGTGCCAGAACCTCGTGCCGGACACGCCAGAACCACCTGCCGGACAGACCGGAACCACCTGCCGGACACGCCGCAACCAGCAGCTCGACTCGCCGGAACCACCGCCGGACATGCAAAATCACCTGCCGGCTACGCCAGAACCACTTGGCGAACAATCCGGAATCACCTGCCGGGCATGCCAGAACCACCTCTCAAACTTGCCAGAACCATGTTACGGACACGCCGGTACCACCTGCCGAGCATGCCGGAACCAGCTGATCCACTCCCCAGAACCACCTACAAGACACGCCAAAATCAACTGCTGGCCTCGCCAAAACCACTCGGCAGACACTCCGGAATCACATGCCAGGCATTCCGGAACCACCTCTCAGAGGTGCCAGAACCACATGCCGGAGACTCTGGAATCACCTGCCGGGCATGCCGGAACCAACTCTCAGACGTGTCACAACCACGTGCCGGAGAGACCGGAAGCACCTGCCGACCTCGCTGGAACCACCTGCTGGACATGCCGGAACCACCTGCCTGACAGGCCAAAATCATATGCCGGCTACGCCAAAACCACTTGGTGGACACTCCAGAATCACCTTGTGGGCATGCCGGAACCACGTCATGGACAGACGGCAAACACCTGCCGGACATGCCGGAACCCCCTGCCGAGCATGCCGGAACCACCTGCTCTACTCACCAGAGCCTACAGCCGGACACACCAGAAACACCTGCGGGGTATGCCAGAACCACTTGGAGAACTCTCCGGGATCACCTGCTGGGTATGCCGGAACCACCTCTCAGAGGTGCCAGAACCACATGCCGGAGACTCCGGAATCACCTGCCGGGCATGCCGGAACCATCTCTCAGACGTGCGACAACCACGTGCCGGAGAGACCGCAAGCACCTGCCGAGCTCGCCGGAACCACCTGCCGGACACGCCGGAACCACCGGCTCGACTTGCCGGAACCACCGCCAGACATGCAAACTCTCCTGCCGGCTATGCCAGAAACACTTGGCGAACACTCCGGAATCACCTGCTGGGCATGCCGGAACCACCTCTTAGACATGCCGGAACCACGTGCCAATGACACTGGAAGCACCTGCCGAGCACGCCGGAACCACCTGCTCGACTTGCCAGAACCACCTTTCGGACACGCCAAAATCACATGCCGGCTACGCCACAACCACTTGGTGAACACTTCGGAATCACCTGCCGGGCTTGCTGGAATCACCTGCCGGTCACGCCAACATCACCTGCCAGCTACGCCAGAACCACTTGGCGGACACTCCGGAAACACCTGTCGGGCCGGCCGGAACCACCTGTCAGACGTGCCCGAACCATGTGCCTGAGATGCTGGAACCACACCCCGAACAGACAGAAACCACCTGCCAGACCCGCATGAACCACCTGCCGAGCACGCCGGGTCCACCTGCTCGACTCGCTGGAACCACTTACCTGACACGCCAAAATCACCTGCCGGGTATGCCAGAACCACGTGGCGGACACTCCGGAATCACCTGCCGCGCATGCCGGAACCACCTCTCAGACATGCCGGAACCACGTGCCAATGACACTGGAAGCACCTGCCGAGCTCGCCAGAACCACCTACTGGACACACAAAAATCACCTGCCCGCTACGCCAGAACCACTCGGCAGACACTCCGGAATCACCTGCCGGGCTTGCTGGAGCCACCTGCCGGTAACGCCAACATCACCTGCCAGCTACGCCAGAACCACTTGGCGTACACTCCGGAAACATCTGTCGGGCCGGCCGGAACCACCTCTCAGACATGCCAGAACCATGTGCCTGAGATGCCGGAACCACACCCCGAACAGACCGAAACCACCTGCCAGACCCGCCTGAACCCCCTGGCGAGCACGCCTGATCCACCTGCTCAACTAGCCGGAACCACCTTCCTGAAACGCCAAAATCACCTGCCAGGTATACCAGAACCACTTGGTGGACACTCTGGAATCATCTGCTGGACATGCCAGAACCAGATCTCAGACACACCAGAACCACGTGCCAGAGATGCCGGAAGCACCAGCTGAGCATGCCTGAGCCACCTGCTCGACTCGCAAGAAACACTTGTCGGACATGCCAAAATCACCTGCCGGGTACGCCAGAAACACTTATTGGACACTCCGGAATCACCAGTCGGGCATGCCGGAATCACCTCTCAGACTTGCCAGAACCATGTTCTGGACACGCCGGTACCACCGGCTGAGTATAACGGAACCAGCTGATCCACTCCCCAGAACCACCTACTGGACACGCCAAAATCAACTGCCGGCTACGTCAGGACCACTCGGCAGACACTCCGGAATCACACGCCAGGCATTCCGGAACCACCTCTCAGAGGTGCCAGAACCATATGCCGAAGACTCCGGAATCACCTGCCGGGCATGGAGCACAACCTCTCCGAACTGCCAGAAGCACGTGCCGGACATCCCGGAACCATCTCCCGGACAGACTGGAACCACAGGAAACACTCGCCCTAACCACCTGCTTGAGTCACCGGTCCCACCTGCCGGACACGCCAAAATCACCTGCCCGCTACACCAGAACCACTTGGGGGACAAGCTGGAATCACGTGAAGGGCATGCCGGCACAACCTCTCAGACGTGCCAGAACCTCGTGCCGGACACCCCAGAACCACCTGCCGGCCAGACCGCAACCACCTGCCGGACATGCCCCAACCACCGGATCGACCCGCCGGAACCACTGCCTGACATGCAAAATCACCTGCCGGCTACGCCAGAACCACTTGGCGAACACTCTGGAATCACCGGCCGGGCATGCCGGAACCACCTCTCAGACATGCCAGAACCACATGCCAATGACACCGGAAGCACCTGCCGAGCACGCCGGAACCTCCTGTTCGACTCACCAGAACCACCTGCCGGACACGCCAAAATCGCCTGCCATCTACGCCACAACCCGTTGGTGAACACTTCGCAATCACCTGCCGGGCTTGCTGGAACCACCTGCCGGTCATGCCAAAATCACCTGCCAACTACGCCAGAACCACTTGTCGACACTGCGGAAACACCTGTCGGGCCGGCCGGAACCACAACTCAGACGTGCCAGAACCATGTGCATGAGATGCCAGAACCAAACCCCGAACAGACGGAAACCACCTGCCAGACCCGCCTGAACCACCTGCCGAGCACGCCGGAACCTCCTGCTCGAATCGCCGGAACCACCTACCGGACACGCCAAAATCACCTGCCGGGTATGCCAGAACCACTTGGCGGACACTCCGGAATCATCTGCCGGGCATGCCGGAACCACCTCTCAAAGGTGCCAGAACCACATGCCGGACACTCCGGAATCACCTGCCGGGCATGCCGGAACCATCTCTCAGACGTGCCAGAACCATGTTCCGGACACGCCGGTACCACCTGCCGAGCTCGCCTTAACCACCTGCTGGACACGCCAAAATCACCTTCCGGCTCCGCCAGAACCACTCGGCAGACACTCCGGAATCGCCTGCCGGGCTTGCTGGAGCCACCTGCCGGTCACGCCAACATCACCTGCCAGCTACACCAGAACCACTTGGCGGACACTCCAGAAACATCTGTCGGGCCGGCCGGAACCACCTCTCAGACGTGCCAGAACCATGTGCCTGAGATGCCGGAACCACACCCCGAACAGACAGAAACCACCTGCCAGACCCGCCTGAACCCCCTGGCAAGCACACCTGATCCACCTGCTCAACTAGCCGGAACCACCTTCCTGACACGGCAAAATCACCTGCCATGTATACCAGACCCACTTGGTGGTCACTCCGGAATCATCTGCCGGACATGCCAGAACCAGCTCTCAGACACACCAGAACCACGTGCCAGAGACGCTGAAAGCACCAGCTGAGCATGCCTGAGCCACCTGCTCTACTCGCAAGAAACACCTGTCGGACATGCCAAAATCACCTGGCGGGTATGCCAGAAACACTTGGCGGACACTCCGGAATCACCTGTCGGGCATGCCGGAACCACCTCTCAGAGTTGCCAGAAGCATGTTCTGCACACGCCGGTACCACCTGCCGAGTATGCCGGAACCAGCTGATCCACTCCCCAGAACCACCTACAAGACATGCCAAAATCAACTGCTGGCTACGCCAAAACCACTCGTCAGACACTCCGGAATCACATGCCAGGCATTCCGGAACCACCTGTCAGACGTGCCAGAACCATGTGCTGGACACGCTGGAGCCACCTGCCGAGTATGCTGGAACCACCTGTTCCACTCCCCAGAACCACCTGCTGGACACGCCAAAATCACCTGCCGGCTATGCCACAACCACTTGTCAGACACTCCGGAATAACCTACAGGATAGACCGGAACCACCTGCCGGACACATGGGAACCACCTGCTTGACTCCCCAAAACCACCTGCCGGACACGCCAGAATCACCAGCCGGCTACGCCACAACCACTTGTCAGACACTCCGGAATAACCTGCCTGGCATGCTGGAATCACCTCTCAGAGGTGCCACAACCACATGCCGGAGACGGTGGAAGCACCTGCCGAGAATGCCGGAAGTTCCTGATCCACTCCCCAGAACCACCTGCCGGACACGCCAAAATCACCTCCCGGCTATGCCAGAACCACTTGGCAGACACTCCAGAATCACCTGCCGGGCATGCCAGCACAACCTTTCAGAAGTGCCAGAAGCACGTGCCGGACAGGTCGGAACCATCTCCTGCACAGACCGGAAACACAGGAAACACTCGCCGGAACCACCTGCTTGACTCACCGGTCCCACGTGCCGGACAAGCCAAAATCACCTTTCCGCTACACCAGAACCACTTGGCGGACAAGCCGGAATCACGTGAAGTGCATGCTGACACAACCTCTCAGACGTGCCAGAACCTCGTGCCGGACACCCCAGAACCACCTGCTGGACAGACCGGAACCACCTGACGGACACACCGGAACCACCGGCTCGACTCGCCGGAACCATTGCCGGACATGCAAAATCACCTGCCGACTACCCCAGAACCACTTGGCGAACACTCCAGAATCACCTGCTGGGCATGGCGGAACCACCTCTCAGACATGCCGGAACCACATGCCAATGACACCGGAAGCACCTGCCGAACACGCCAGAACCACCTGCTAGACTCGCCAAAATCACCTGCTGGACACGCCAAAATCACCTGCCGGCTACGCCACAACCATTTGGTGAACACTTCGGAATCACCTGCCGGTCTGGCTGGAACCACCTGCCGGTCATGCCAACATCACCTGCCAGCTACGCCAGAACCACTTGGCGGACACTCCGGAATCACCTGTCGGGCATGCCGGAACCACCTCTCAGACTTGCCAGAACCATGTTCCGGACACGCCGGTACCACTTGCCAAGTATGCCGGAACCACCTGATCCACTCCCTAGAACCACCTGCTGGATACGCCAAAATCACCTGCCGGCTACGCCAGAACCACTCGGCAGACACTCCAGAATCACCTGCCGGGCATGCCGGAAACACCTCTCAGAGGTGCCAGAACCACATGCCGGAGACTCCGGAAGCACCTGCCTAGCTCGCCGTAACCACCTGCTGGACATGCCGGAATCACCTGCCTGACAGGCCAAAATCATATGCTGGCTATGCCAAAACCACTTGGTGGAAACTCCAGAATCACCTTGCGGGCATGCCGGAACCACGTCATGGACAGACTGCAAACACCTGCCGGACCTGCCTGAACCACCTGCCGAGCATGCCGGAACCACCTGCTCGACTCGCCAGAACCACCTGCCGGACATGCAAAAATCACCTGCTAGCTGCGCCAGAACCACTTGGCACACACTCCGGAATCACATGCTGGTCATGCCGGAAGCACCTCTCAAACGTGCATGAACCACATACCAGAGACGCCGGAAGCACGTGCCGAGCATGCCAGAACCACCTGTGCCACTCCACAGAACCACCTGCCGGACACGCCAAAATCACCTGCCGGCTATGCCAGAACCACTTGGCGAACACTCCGGAATCACCTGCTGGGCATGCCGGAACCACCTCTCAGACATGCCAGAACCACATGCCAATGACACCGGACGCACCTGCCGAGCACGCCGGAACCACATGCTCTACTCGCCAGAAACACCTGCCGGACATGCCAAAATCACCTGCCAGCTACGCCAGAACTACATGGCGGACACTCCGGAAACACCTGTCGGGCCAGCTGGAACCACCTCTCAGACGTGCCAGAACCATGTGCCTGAGATCCCGGAACCACACCCCAAACAGACCGAAAACACCTGCCAGAACCGCCTGAACCACCTGCCAAGCAAGCCGGAACCACCTGCTCGACTCGCCGGATCCACCTACCTAACACGCCAAAATCACCTGCCAGCTGCGCCAGAACCACTTGGCACACACTTCAGGATCACATGCCGGTCATGCCAGAACCACCTCTCAAACGTGCAAGAACAACATACCGGAGACGCTGGAAGCACGTGCCGAGCATGCCAGAACCACTTGTGCCACTCCACAGAACCACCTGCTGGACACACCAAAATCACATGCCAGCTATGCCACAACCACTTGGCGAACACTCCAGAATCACCTGTCGGGCATGCCAGAACCACCTCTCAGACGTGCCAGAACCACGTGCCTGAGACACTGGATGCACCAGCTGAGCACGCTGGAACCTCCTGCTCGACTCTCCAAAACCACCTGCCGGAGATGCCAAAATCACCTGCTGGCTAGGCCAGAACCACGTGGCGGACTCTATTGAATCACCCGCCGGTCATGCCAGAACCCCCTCTCAGACGTGCCGGAAGCACGTGCCGGACACGCCAGAAACACCTACTGGACAGACCGGAACTACCTGCCGGACCCGCCGTAACCACCTGCTGAGCATGCCAGAACAACCTGCTCGACTCGCTGGAGCCACCTGCCGGACATGCCAAAATCAGCTGCCGGCTATGCCAGAACCACTTGCCGGACACTCCAAAATCACCTGCCTGGCGTGCCGGAACCACCTCTTATACATACCAGAACCACGGGCAGGAGACGCCGGAAGCACCTGCCGAGCATGCCAGAACCACCTGATCCACTCCCCAGAACCACCTGCTGGACCCACCTGAACCACCTGCCGGCTACGCGGGAACCACTTGGCGGACACTCCAGAATCACCTGCCGTGCATGCTGGAACCACCCCTCAGACGTGCCTGAAAAACGTGCCGGACACGCTGGAACCACCTCCCGGACTAACCGGAACCACCTTTCGGACATGCCTGAACCACCTTACGAGCACACTGGAACCACCTGCTCGACTCGCTGGAACCATCTGCTGGACACCAAAATGACCTGCCGGCTACGCCAGAACCACTTGCCGACACTCCGGAATAACCTGCCATGCATCCCGGAACCGCCCCTCAGATGTGCCAGAACCACGTGCTGGACGCCCCGGACCACTTCCGAGTAAGACTGGAACCACCTGTTGAGCATTCTGGAAACACCTGCTCGACTCCCGGGAACCGCCTCTGGGGAAACTGTCATAGAAATGCAGGTAAAACGGCCTTTCTTGCCAGCCCTTAACTCGCCACTTTAGAACTTCTGCTTCTGCCACAATTGCACCTTGCCAACCCGGCTCAGACGAAATGCCTACATCTTCCCCTGAAGCAACTGGGCTGAGTCCCAAATGATTGAGCGTCCACGTGCTTCGGAGGCGATAGACTGCACGCCTGTTTCAAACCACCATTGTGCACTGCAGGAGAGAGTGTCGGAAAGCAGCTAGGTCAGAAAGACCCCTTTGCTCTCAGCCGTGCCCTTCATTGCTCTGGACGTGGAATGCACAATGCACTGGCTCCCCCCACCCCTCAAGGGGCGACAAGCCACAGACCACCTTGCTTCCATCTCTTTAGGAAGCTGAGAAGGAACTCGCTTTCAACAGTGATCTTACAGAGTCCAGGCAACATCTCATACAAAGGCAGCTGAAACGCCGTTCCTTTTCAGCCCTTAACTTGCCGATTTGGAAGTTCTGTTTGTGCCACATTTCCACCTTGCCATCCGGGCTCCGACGACATGCCTACATCTGCCCCTTCAGCAACGGGGACGAGGCCCATATGACTGTGCTTCCACATGCTTAAGAGGAGAGAGACAGGCTTTTTACAATCACGATTGTGCACTGGTGGAGAGAGTGTCAGAAAGCACCTATGTCAGAAAGGTCCCTTTGATCTCAGCCATGCCCTAAATCGCTCTAGAGGAGGAAGGCACAATGCACTGCCTCTGGCTCCACCCCTCAATGGCAGACGAACCACACACCTTCTTGCGTCCAGCTCTTTAGGACGCTGAGAAAGAGCTCGCATTCCATAGTGCTCTTAGAGCGTCCAGAGAACATCTCATACAAAGGCAGCTGAACGCCGTTTCTTCCAGCACTTCACTCGCCGATCTGGAAGATCTGCATGTGCCACATTTCCACCTTGTCAACCCAGCTCAGACGAAATGCCTACAACTTCCCCTTAAGCAATGGGGACGAGGCCCGAATGATTGTGGTTGCACCTGCTTAGTAGGAGAGAGACAATAGGCTTTTAACCAACCGCCCTTGAGCAATGGTTGGGGGAGTGTCAGAAAGCACCAATGTCAGAAGGGGCCCTTTGCTATCAGCCGTGCCCTCCATTGCTCTAGAGGTGAAAGGCACAAAGCACTGCCTCCATCCTTCAATTGGAGACAAGCCATCAACTGTCCTGCTTCCAGCACTTTAGGAAGCTGGGAAAGCACTCGCATTCCACAGTGCTCTTACAGCGTCCTGGGAACATCTCATACCAAGGCAGCTGAACGCCGTGTCTTTTCAGCCCTTAGCTCGCCAATCTGCAACATCCGCTTCTGCCGCCTTTCCACCTTGCCAACCCGGCTCAGAAGAAATGCCTACATCTTCCCATTGAGCAATGGGGACGAGGCCCGGATGATTGTGGTTCCACATGCTGCGGACGAGACAGACAGTAGGCTTTGAACAAACTGGCTTTGAGCAATGGTTGGGGGAGTGTCAGAAAGCACCAATGTCAGAAAGGCCCTTTAATCTCGGCCATGCCCTCCATTCCTCTAGAGGCAGGAGGAACAAGGCACTGGCACCACCGCTGAAGGGGATCAGAAAGCAGCTATGGCAGAAAGCCCCCTTTGCTCTCAGCCGAGTTCTCCATTGCTCTGCAGGTGGAAGGCACAAAGCACTGCCTACATCCTTCAATGGGAGACAAGCCATAAACTGTCTTGCCTCCAGCTATTTAGGAAGCTGAGAAAGAGCACGCTTTCCACAGTGCTCTTACAGAAAACGAGGAAACACTCATACAGAGGCAGCTCAAATGCCATTTCTTCCCAGTGCTTAAATGGCCGCTTTAGGACTTCCGCTTCTGCCACAGTTCCACCTTGCCAACCCGGCTCAGACGAAATGCCTACATCTTCCCCTTCAGCAACGGGGGCGAGGCCCAGATGACTGTGCTTCCGCATGCTTAGCAGGAGCAGACAATAGGCTTTTTACAAACCGCCATTGTGCACTGGGTCAGAGAGGGTCAGAATGCACCTAGGTCAGAAAGGGCCCTTTGCTCTCAGCCGTGCCCTCCATTGCTCTAGAGGTGGAAGGCACAAAGCACTGCCTCCATCCTTCAATGGGAGACAAGCCATCAACTGTCCTGCTTCCAGCTCTTTAGGAAGCTGGGAAAGCACTCGCATTCCACAGTGCTCTTACAGCGTCCTGGGAACGCCTCATACAAAGGCAGCTGAACACCGTGTCTTTTCAGCCCTTAACTCGCCAATCTGCAACATCTGCTTCTGCCGCATTTCCACCTTGCCAACCCGGCTCAGACGAAATGCCTACATCTTCCCCTTCAGCAACGGGGATGAGGCCAAGATGACTGTGCTTCCGCATGTTTAGCAGGAGCAGACAATAGGCTTTTTACAAACCGCCATTGTGCACTGGGTCAGAGAGGGTCAGAATGCACCTATGTCAGAAAGGGCCCTTTGCTCTCAGCCGTGCCCTCCATTGCTCTAGAGGTGGAAGGCACAAAGCACTGCCTCCATCCTTCAATGGGAGACAAGCCATCAACTGTCTTGCCTCCAGCTCTTTAGGAAGCTGACAAACAACTCGCTTTCCACAGTCCTGTTACAGCAGACCGGGGAACTTCTCATACAAAGGCAGCTCAAATGGCCTTTCTTCCCAGCCCTTAACTCGCAGCTTTAGGACTTCTGCTTCTGCCGCAATTCCACCTTGCCAACCCGGCTCAGACGAAATGCCTACATCTTCCCCTGAAGCAACTGGGCTGAGTCCCAAATGATTGAGCGTCCACGTGCTTCGGAGGCGATAGACTGCACGCCTTTTTCCAACCACCACTGGGCACTGCTGGAGAGAGTGTCGGAAAGCAGCTAGGTCAGAAAGACCCCTTTGCTCTCAGCCGTGCCCTTCATTGCTCTGGACGTGGAATGCACAATGCACTGGCTCCCCCCACCCCTCAAGGGGCGACAAGCCACAGACCATCTTCCTTCCATCTCTTTAGGAAGCTGAGAAAGAACTCGCTTTCAACAGTGCTCTTTCTGTGTCCTGGCAACATCTCATACAAAGGCAGCTGATATGCCATTTCTTTTCAGCGCTTCACTCGCAGATTTGGAACTTTTGCTCCTGCCACATTTCCACCTTGCCAACCCGGCTCAGACGAAATGCCTACATCTTCCCCTTCAGCAACAGGGACGAGGCCCAGATGACTGTGCTTCCGCATGCTTAGCAGGAGCAGACAATAGGCTTTTTACAAACCGCCATTGTGCACTGGGTCAGAGAGGGTCAGAATGCACCTAGGTCAGAAAGGGCCCTTTGCTCTCAGCCGTGCCCTCCATTGCTCTAGAGGTGGAAGGCACAAAGCACTGCCTCCATCCTTCAATGGGAGACAAGCCATCAACTGTCCTGCTTCCAGCTCTTTAGGAAGCTGGGAAAGCACTCGCATTCCACAGTGCTCTTACAGCGTCCTGGGAACGTCTCATACAAAGGCAGCTGAACACCGTGTCTTTTCAGCCCTTAACTCACCAATCTGCAACATCTGCTTCTGCCGCATTTCCACCTTGCCAACCCGGCTCAGACGAAATGCCTCCATCTTCCCCTGAAGCAACTGTGCTGATTCCCAGATGATTGAGCATCCACATGCTTAGGAGGCGATCAACTGCATGCCTTTTGCCAACCACCATTTTACACTGCTTAGAGAGCGTCGGAAAGCAGCTATGTCAGAAAGGCCCCTTTGCTCTCAGCCATGCCCTCCATTGCTCTCGAGGTGGAAGGCACAAGGCACTGGTTCTGGATCCACCCCTCAATGGGAGACAAACCACATCTTGTCCTGCTTCCAGCTCTTCAGGAAGTGGAGAAAAAACTCCCTTTCCACAGGGCTCTTCCAGCGTCCTGGGAACATCTCATACAAAGGAGGCTGAACGCCGTTTCTTTTCAGCACTTCACTCGGCAGTCTGGGACATCTGCATCCTGCACGTTTCCACCTTGCCAACCCGGCTCAGACGAAATGCCTACATCTTCCCCTTGAGCAATGGGGATGAGGCCCATATGATTGTGGTTCCACATGCTGAGGAGGAGAGAGACAATAGGCTTTTAACTAACCACGAAGTGCAATGGTTGGGAGAGTGTCAGAAAGCACCAATGGCAGAAAGACCCCTTTACTCTCAGCCGCGCCCTCCATTGCTGTAGAGGTGGAAGGCACAAAGCACTGCCTCCATCCTTCAATGGGAGACAAGCCATAAACTGTCTTGCCTCCAGCTCTTTAGGAAGCTGAGAAAGAACTCGCTTTCCACAGTGCTGTTACAGCATACGAGGAAACTCTCATACAGAGGCAGCTCAAATGCCATTTCTTCCCAGTGCTTAACTGGCCGCTTTAGGACTTCCGCTTCTGCCACAGTTCCACCTTGCCAACCCGGCTCAGACGAAATGCCTACATCTTCCCCTTCTGCAACGGGGACGAGGCCCACAGGATTGTGCTTCCACATGCTTAGCAGGAGCAGACAATAGGCTTTTTACAAACCGCCATTGTGCACTGGGTCAGAGAGGGTCAGAATGCACCTAGGTCAGAAAGGGCCCTTTGCTCTCAGCCGTGCCCTCCATTGCTCTAGAGGTGGAAGGCACAAAGCACTGCCTCCATCCTTCAATGGGAGACAAGCCATCAACTGTCCTGCTTCCAGCTCTTTAGGAAGCTGGGAAAGCACTCGCATTCCACAGTGCTCTTACAGCGTCCTGGGAACGCCTCATACAAAGGCAGCTGAACACCGTGTCTTTTCAGCCCTTAACTCACCAATCTGCAACATCTGCTTCTGCCGCATTTCCACCTTGCCAACCCGGCTCAGACGAAATGCCTACATCTTCCCCTTCAGCAACGGGGATGAGGCCCAGATGACTGTGCTTCCGCATGCTTAGCAGGAGCAGACAATAGGCTTTTCACAAACCGCCATTGTGCACAGGGTCAGAGAGGGTCAGAATGCACCTATGTCAGAAAGGGCCCTTTGCTCTCAGCCGTGCCCTCCATTGCTCTAGAGGTGGAAGGCACAAAGCACTGCCTCCATCCTTCAATGGGAGACAAGCCATCAACTGTCTTGCCTCCAGCTCTTTAGGAAGCTGACAAACAACTCGCTTTCCACAGTCCTGTTACAGCAGACCGGGGAACTTCTCATACAAAGGCAGCTCAAATGGCCTTTCTTCCCAGCCCTTAACTCGCAGCTTTAGGACTTCTGCTTCTGCCGCAATTCCACCTTGCCAACCCGGCTCAGACGAAATGCCTACATCTTCCCCTGAAGCAACTGGGCTGAGTCCCAAATGATTGAGCGTCCACGTGCTTCGGAGGCGATAGACTGCACGCCTTTTTCCAACCACCACTGGGCACTGCTGGAGAGAGTGTCGGAAAGCAGCTAGGTCAGAAAGACCCCTTTGCTCTCAGCCGTGCCCTTCATTGCTCTGGACGTGGAATGCACAATGCACTGGCTCCCCCCACCCCTCAAGGGGCGACAAGCCACAGACCATCTTCCTTCCATCTCTTTAGGAAGCTGAGAAAGAACTCGCTTTCAACAGTGCTCTTTCTGTGTCCTGGCAACATCTCATACAAAGGCAGCTGATATGCCATTTCTTTTCAGCGCTTCACTCGCAGATTTGGAACTTCTGCTCCTGCCACATTTCCACCTTGCCAACCCGGCTCAGACGAAATGCCTACATCTTCCCCTTCAGCAACGGGGACGAGGCCCAGATGACTGTGCTTCCGCATGCTTAGCAGGAGCAGACAATAGGCTTTTTACAAACCGCCATTGTGCACTGGGTCGGAGAGGGTCAGAATGCACCTAGGTCAGAAAGGGCCCTTTGCTCTCAGCCGTGCCCTCCATTGCTCTAGAGGTGGAAGGCACAAAGCACTGCCTCCATCCTTCAATGGGAGACAAGCCATCAACTGTCCTGCTTCCAGCTCTTTAGGAAGCTGGGAAAGCACTCGCATTCCACAGTGCTCTTACAGCGTCCTGGGAACGTCTCATACAAAGGCAGCTGAACACCGTGTCTTTTCAGCCCTTAACTCACCAATCTGCAACATCTGCTTCTGCCGCATTTCCACCTTGCCAACCCGGCTCAGACGAAATGCCTCCATCTTCCCCTGAAGCAACTGTGCTGATTCCCAGATGATTGAGCATCCACATGCTTAGGAGGCGATCAACTGCATGCCTTTTGCCAACCACCATTTTACACTGCTTAGAGAGCGTCGGAAAGCAGCTATGTCAGAAAGGCCCCTTTGCTCTCAGCCATGCCCTCCATTGCTCTCGAGGTGGAAGGCACAAGGCACTGGTTCTGGATCCACCCCTCAATGGGAGACAAACCACATCTTGTCCTGCTTCCAGCTCTTCAGGAAGTGGAGAAAAAACTCCCTTTCCACAGGGCTCTTCCAGCGTCCTGGGAACATCTCATACAAAGGAGGCTGAACGCCGTTTCTTTTCAGCACTTCACTCGGCAGTCTGGGACATCTGCATCCTGCACGTTTCCACCTTGCCAACCCGGCTCAGACGAAATGCCTACATCTTCCCCTTGAGCAATGGGGATGAGGCCCATATGATTGTGGTTCCACATGCTGAGGAGGAGAGAGACAATAGGCTTTTAACTAACCACGAAGTGCAATGGTTGGGAGAGTGTCAGAAAGCACCAATGGCAGAAAGACCCCTTTACTCTCAGCCGCGCCCTCCATTGCTGTAGAGGTGGAAGGCACAAAGCACTGCCTCCATCCTTCAATGGGAGACAAGCCATAAACTGTCTTGCCTCCAGCTCTTTAGGAAGCTGAGAAAGAACTCGCTTTCCACAGTGCTGTTACAGCATACGAGGAAACTCTCATACAGAGGCAGCTCAAATGCCATTTCTTCCCAGTGCTTAACTGGCCGCTTTAGGACTTCCGCTTCTGCCACAGTTCCACCTTGCCAACCCGGCTCAGACGAAATGCCTACATCTTCCCCTTCTGCAACGGGGACGAGGCCCACAGGATTGTGCTTCCACATGCTTAGCAGGAGCAGACAATAGGCTTTTTACAAACCGCCATTGTGCACTGGGTCAGAGAGGGTCAGAATGCACCTATGTCAGAAAGGGCCCTTTGCTCTCAGCCGTGCCCTCCATTGCTCTAGAGGTGGAAGGCACAAAGCACTGCCTCCATCCTTCAATGGGAGACAAGCCATCAACTGTCTTGCCTCCAGCTCTTTAGGAAGCTGACAAACAACTCGCTTTCCACAGTCCTGTTGCAGCAGACCGGGGAACTTCTCATACAAAGGCAGCTCAAATGGCCTTTCTTCCCAGCCCTTAACTCGCAGCTTTAGGACTTCTGCTTCTGCCGCAATTCCACCTTGCCAACCCGGCTCAGACGAAATGCCTACATCTTCCCCTGAAGCAACTGGGCTGAGTCCCAAATGATTGACCGTCCACGTGCTTCGGAGGCGATAGACTGCACGCCTTTTTCCAACCACCACTGGGCACTGCTGGAGAGAGTGTCGGAAAGCAGCTAGGTCAGAAAGACCCCTTTGCTCTCAGCCGTGCCCTTCATTGCTCTGGACGTGGAATGCACAATGCACTGGCTCCCCCCACCCCTCAAGGGGCGACAAGCGACAGACCATCTTCCTTCCATCTCTTTAGGAAGCTGAGAAAGAACTCGCTTTCAACAGTGCTCTTTCTGTGTCCTGGCAACATCTCATACAAAGGCAGCTGATATGCCATTTCTTTTCAGCGCTTCACTCGCAGATTTGGAACTTCTGCTCCTGCCACATTTCCACCTTGCCAACCCGGCTCAGACGAAATGCCTACATCTTCCCCTTCAGCAACGGGGACGAGGCCCAGATGACTGTGCTTCCGCATGCTTAGCAGGAGCAGACAATAGGCTTTTTACAAACCGCCATTGTGCACTTGGTCAGAGAGGGTCAGAATGCACCTAGGTCAGAAAGGGCCCTTTGCTCTCAGCCGTGCCCTCCATTGCTCTAGAGGTGGAAGGCACAAAGCACTGCCTCCATCCTTCAATGGGAGACAAGCCATCAACTGTCCTGCTTCCAGCTCTTTAGGAAGCTGGGAAAGCACTCGCATTCCACAGTGCTCTTACAGCGTCCTGGGAACGTCTCATACAAAGGCAGCTGAACACCGTGTCTTTTCAGCCCTTAACTCACCAATCTGCAACATCTGCTTCTGCCGCATTTCCACCTTGCCAACCCGGCTCAGACGAAATGCCTCCATCTTCCCCTGAAGCAACTGTGCTGATTCCCAGATGATTGAGCATCCACATGCTTAGGAGG
Organism: Equus caballus; assembly: GCF_041296265.1. Taxonomy (NCBI): domain Eukaryota; kingdom Metazoa; phylum Chordata; class Mammalia; order Perissodactyla; family Equidae; genus Equus; species Equus caballus. The sequence continues at coordinate 32,844,640 of NC_091691.1, forward strand.
CGATCAACTGCATGCCTTTTGCCAACCACCATTTTACACTGCTTAGAGAGCGTCGGAAAGCAGCTATGTCAGAAAGGCCCCTTTGCTCTCAGCCATGCCCTCCATTGCTCTCGAGGTGGAAGGCACAAGGCACTGGTTCTGGATCCACCCCTCAATGGGAGACAAACCACATCTTGTCCTGCTTCCAGCTCTTCAGGAAGTGGAGAAAAAACTCCCTTTCCACAGGGCTCTTCCAGCGTCCTGGGAACATCTCATACAAAGGAGGCTGAACGCCGTTTCTTTTCAGCACTTCACTCGGCAGTCTGGGACATCTGCATCCTGCACGTTTCCACCTTGCCAACCCGGCTCAGACGAAATGCCTACATCTTCCCCTTGAGCAATGGGGATGAGGCCCATATGATTGTGGTTCCACATGCTGAGGAGGAGAGAGACAATAGGCTTTTAACTAACCACGAAGTGCAATGGTTGGGAGAGTGTCAGAAAGCACCAATGGCAGAAAGACCCCTTTACTCTCAGCCGCGCCCTCCATTGCTCTAGAGGTGGAAGGCACAAAGCACTGCCTCCATCCTTCAATGGGAGACAAGCCATAAACTGTCTTGCCTCCAGCTCTTTAGGAAGCTGAGAAAGAACTCGCTTTCCACAGTGCTGTTACAGCATACGAGGAAACTCTCATACAGAGGCAGCTCAAATGCCATTTCTTCCCAGTGCTTAACTGGCCGCTTTAGGACTTCCGCTTCTGCCACAGTTCCACCTTGCCAACCCGGCTCAGACGAAATGCCAACATCTTCCCCTTCTGCAACGGGGACGAGGCCCACAGGATTGTGCTTCCACATGCTTAGCAGGAGCAGACAATAGGCTTTTTACAAACCGCCATTGTGCACTGGGTCAGAGAGGGTCAGAATGCACCTATGTCAGAAAGGGCCCTTTGCTCTCAGCCGTGCCCTCCATTGCTCTAGAGGTGGAAGGCACAAAGCACTGCCTCCATCCTTCAATGGGAGACAAGCCATAAACTGTCTTGCCTCCAGCTCTTTAGGAAGCTGACAAACAACTCGCTTTCCACAGTCCTGTTACAGCAGACCGGGGAACTTCTCATACAAAGGCAGCTCAAATGGCCTTTCTTCCCAGCCCTTAACTCGCAGCTTTAGGACTTCTGCTTCTGCCGCAATTCCACCTTGCCAACCCGGCTCAGACGAAATGCCTACATCTTCCCCTGAAGCAACTGGGCTGAGTCCCAAATGATTGAGCGTCCACGTGCTTCGGAGGCGATAGACTGCACGCCTTTTTCCAACCACCACTGGGCACTGCTGGAGAGAGTGTCGGAAAGCAGCTAGGTCAGAAAGACCCCTTTGCTCTCAGCCGTGCCCTTCATTGCTCTGGACGTGGAATGCACAATGCACTGGCTCCCCCCACCCCTCAAGGGGCGACAAGCCACAGACCATCTTCCTTCCATCTCTTTAGGAAGCTGAGAAAGAACTCGCTTTCAACAGTGCTCTTTCTGTGTCCTGGCAACATCTCATACAAAGGCAGCTGATATGCCATTTCTTTTCAGCGCTTCACTCGCAGATTTGGAACTTCTGCTCCTGCCACATTTCCACCTTGCCAACCCGGCTCAGACGAAATGCCTACATCTTCCCCTTCAGCAACGGGGACGAGGCCCAGATGACTGTGCTTCCGCATGCTTAGCAGGAGCAGACAATAGGCTTTTTACAAACCGCCATTGTGCACTGGGTCAGAGAGGGTCAGAATGCACCTAGGTCAGAAAGGGCCCTTTGCTCTCAGCCGTGCCCTCCATTGCTCTAGAGGTGGAAGGCACAAAGCACTGCCTCCATCCTTCAATGGGAGACAAGCCATCAACTGTCCTGCTTCCAGCTCTTTAGGAAGCTGGGAAAGCACTCGCATTCCACAGTGCTCTTACAGCGTCCTGGGAACGTCTCATACAAAGGCAGCTGAACACCGTGTCTTTTCAGCCCTTAACTCACCAATCTGCAACATCTGCTTCTGCCGCATTTCCACCTTGCCAACCCGGCTCAGACGAAATGCCTCCATCTTCCCCTGAAGCAACTGTGCTGATTCCCAGATGATTGAGCATCCACATGCTTAGGAGGCGATCAACTGCATGCCTTTTGCCAACCACCATTTTACACTGCTTAGAGAGCGTCGGAAAGCAGCTATGTCAGAAAGGCCCCTTTGCTCTCAGCCATGCCCTCCATTGCTCTCGAGGTGGAAGGCACAAGGCACTGGTTCTGGATCCACCCCTCAATGGGAGACAAACCACATCTTGTCCTGCTTCCAGCTCTTCAGGAAGTGGAGAAAAAACTCCCTTTCCACAGGGCTCTTCCAGCGTCCTGGGAACATCTCATACAAAGGAGGCTGAACGCCGTTTCTTTTCAGCACTTCACTCGCCAGTCTGGGACATCTGCATCCTGCACGTTTCCACCTTGCCAACCCGGCTCAGACGAAATGCCTACATCTTCCCCTTGAGCAATGGGGATGAGGCCCATATGATTGTGGTTCCACATGCTGAGGAGGAGAGAGACAATAGGCTTTTAACTAACCACGAAGTGCAATGGTTGGGAGAGTGTCAGAAAGCACCAATGGCAGAAAGACCCCTTTACTCTCAGCCGCGCCCTCCATTGCTGTAGAGGTGGAAGGCACAAAGCACTGCCTCCATCCTTCAATGGGAGACAAGCCATAAACTGTCTTGCCTCCAGCTCTTTAGGAAGCTGAGAAAGAACTCGCTTTCCACAGTGCTGTTACAGCATACGAGGAAACTCTCATACAGAGGCAGCTCAAATGCCATTTCTTCCCAGTGCTTAACTGGCCGCTTTAGGACTTCCGCTTCTGCCACAGTTCCACCTTGCCAACCCGGCTCAGACGAAATGCCTACATCTTCCCCTTCTGCAACGGGGACGAGGCCCACAGGATTGTGCTTCCACATGCTTAGCAGGAGCAGACAATAGGCTTTTTACAAACCGCCATTGTGCACTGGGTCAGAGAGGGTCAGAATGCACCTATGTCAGAAAGGGCCCTTTGCTCTCAGCCGTGCCCTCCATTGCTCTAGAGGTGGAAGGCACAAAGCACTGCCTCCATCCTTCAATGGGAGACAAGCCATCAACTGTCTTGCCTCCAGCTCTTTAGGAAGCTGACAAACAACTCGCTTTCCACAGTCCTGTTGCAGCAGACCGGGGAACTTCTCATACAAAGGCAGCTCAAATGGCCTTTCTTCCCAGCCCTTAACTCGCAGCTTTAGGACTTCTGCTTCTGCTGCAATTCCACCTTGCCAACCCGGCTCAGACGAAATGCCTACATCTTCCCCTGAAGCAACTGGGCTGAGTCCCAAATGATTGAGCGTCCACGTGCTTCGGAGGCGATAGACTGCACGCCTTTTTCCAACCACCACTGGGCACTGCTGGAGAGAGTGTCGGAAAGCAGCTAGGTCAGAAAGACCCCTTTGCTCTCAGCCGTGCCCTTCATTGCTCTGGACGTGGAATGCACAATGCACTGGCTCCCCCCACCCCTCAAGGGGCGACAAGCGACAGACCATCTTCCTTCCATCTCTTTAGGAAGCTGAGAAAGAACTCGCTTTCAACAGTGCTCTTTCTGTGTCCTGGCAACATCTCATACAAAGGCAGCTGATATGCCATTTCTTTTCAGCGCTTCACTCGCAGATTTGGAACTTCTGCTCCTGCCACATTTCCACCTTGCCAACCCGGCTCAGACGAAATGCCTACATCTTCCCCTTCAGCAACGGGGACGAGGCCCAGATGACTGTGCTTCCGCATGCTTAGCAGGAGCAGACAATAGGCTTTTTACAAACCGCCATTGTGCACTTGGTCAGAGAGGGTCAGAATGCACCTAGGTCAGAAAGGGCCCTTTGCTCTCAGCCGTGCCCTCCATTGCTCTAGAGGTGGAAGGCACAAAGCACTGCCTCCATCCTTCAATGGGAGACAAGCCATCAACTGTCCTGCTTCCAGCTCTTTAGGAAGCTGGGAAAGCACTCGCATTCCACAGTGCTCTTACAGCGTCCTGGGAACGTCTCATACAAAGGCAGCTGAACACCGTGTCTTTTCAGCCCTTAACTCACCAATCTGCAACATCTGCTTCTGCCGCATTTCCACCTTGCCAACCCGGCTCAGACGAAATGCCTCCATCTTCCCCTGAAGCAACTGTGCTGATTCCCAGATGATTGAGCATCCACATGCTTAGGAGGCGATCAACTGCATGCCTTTTGCCAACCACCATTTTACACTGCTTAGAGAGCGTCGGAAAGCAGCTATGTCAGAAAGGCCCCTTTGCTCTCAGCCATGCCCTCCATTGCTCTCGAGGTGGAAGGCACAAGGCACTGGTTCTGGATCCACCCCTCAATGGGAGACAAACCACATCTTGTCCTGCTTCCAGCTCTTCAGGAAGTGGAGAAAAAACTCCCTTTCCACAGGGCTCTTCCAGCGTCCTGGGAACATCTCATACAAAGGAGGCTGAACGCCGTTTCTTTTCAGCACTTCACTCGGCAGTCTGGGACATCTGCATCCTGCACGTTTCCACCTTGCCAACCCGGCTCAGACGAAATGCCTACATCTTCCCCTTGAGCAATGGGGATGAGGCCCATATGATTGTGGTTCCACATGCTGAGGAGGAGAGAGACAATAGGCTTTTAACTAACCACGAAGTGCAATGGTTGGGAGAGTGTCAGAAAGCACCAATGGCAGAAAGACCCCTTTACTCTCAGCCGCGCCCTCCATTGCTGTAGAGGTGGAAGGCACAAAGCACTGCCTCCATCCTTCAATGGGAGACAAGCCATAAACTGTCTTGCCTCCAGCTCTTTAGGAAGCTGAGAAAGAACTCGCTTTCCACAGTGCTGTTACAGCATACGAGGAAACTCTCATACAGAGGCAGCTCAAATGCCATTTCTTCCCAGTGCTTAACTGGCCGCTTTAGGACTTCCGCTTCTGCCACAGTTCCACCTTGCCAACCCGGCTCAGACGAAATGCCAACATCTTCCCCTTCTGCAACGGGGACGAGGCCCACAGGATTGTGCTTCCACATGCTTAGCAGGAGCAGACAATAGGCTTTTTACAAACCGCCATTGTGCACTGGGTCAGAGAGGGTCAGAATGCACCTATGTCAGAAAGGGCCCTTTGCTCTCAGCCGTGCCCTCCATTGCTCTAGAGGTGGAAGGCACAAAGCACTGCCTCCATCCTTCAATGGGAGACAAGCCATAAACTGTCTTGCCTCCAGCTCTTTAGGAAGCTGACAAACAACTCGCTTTCCACAGTCCTGTTACAGCAGACCGGGGAACTTCTCATACAAAGGCAGCTCAAATGGCCTTTCTTCCCAGCCCTTAACTCGCAGCTTTAGGACTTCTGCTTCTGCCGCAATTCCACCTTGCCAACCCGGCTCAGACGAAATGCCTACATCTTCCCCTGAAGCAACTGGGCTGAGTCCCAAATGATTGAGCGTCCACGTGCTTCGGAGGCGATAGACTGCACGCCTTTTTCCAACCACCACTGGGCACTGCTGGAGAGAGTGTCGGAAAGCAGCTAGGTCAGAAAGACCCCTTTGCTCTCAGCCGTGCCCTTCATTGCTCTGGACGTGGAATGCACAATGCACTGGCTCCCCCCACCCCTCAAGGGGCGACAAGCGACAGACCATCTTCCTTCCATCTCTTTAGGAAGCTGAGAAAGAACTCGCTTTCAACAGTGCTCTTTCTGTGTCCTGGCAACATCTCATACAAAGGCAGCTGATATGCCATTTCTTTTCAGCGCTTCACTCGCAGATTTGGAACTTCTGCTCCTGCCACATTTCCACCTTGCCAACCCGGCTCAGACGAAATGCCTACATCTTCCCCTTCAGCAACGGGGACGAGGCCCAGATGACTGTGCTTCCGCATGCTTAGCAGGAGCAGACAATAGGCTTTTTACAAACCGCCATTGTGCACTGGGTCAGAGAGGGTCAGAATGCACCTAGGTCAGAAAGGGCCCTTTGCTCTCAGCCGTGCCCTCCATTGCTCTAGAGGTGGAAGGCACAAAGCACTGCCTCCATCCTTCAATGGGAGACAAGCCATCAACTGTCCTGCTTCCAGCTCTTTAGGAAGCTGGGAAAGCACTCGCATTCCACAGTGCTCTTACAGCGTCCTGGGAACGTCTCATACAAAGGCAGCTGAACACCGTGTCTTTTCAGCCCTTAACTCACCAATCTGCAACATCTGCTTCTGCCGCATTTCCACCTTGCCAACCCGGCTCAGACGAAATGCCTCCATCTTCCCCTGAAGCAACTGTGCTGATTCCCAGATGATTGAGCATCCACATGCTTAGGAGGCGATCAACTGCATGCCTTTTGCCAACCACCATTTTACACTGCTTAGAGAGCGTCGGAAAGCAGCTATGTCAGAAAGGCCCCTTTGCTCTCAGCCATGCCCTCCATTGCTCTCGAGGTGGAAGGCACAAGGCACTGGTTCTGGATCCACCCCTCAATGGGAGACAAACCACATCTTGTCCTGCTTCCAGCTCTTCAGGAAGTGGAGAAAATTTTCCCTTTCCACAGGGCTCTTCCAGCGTCCTGGGAACATCTCATACAAAGGAGGCTGAACGCCGTTTCTTTTCAGCACTTCACTCGCCAGCCTGGGACATCTGCATCCTGCACGTTTCCACCTTGCCAACCCGGCTCAGACGAAATGACTACATCTTCCCCTTGAGCAATGGGGATGAGGCCCCTATGATTGTGGTTCCACATGCTGAGGAGGAGAGAGACAATAGGCTTTTAACTAACCACGAAGTGCAATGGTTGGGAGATTGTCAGAAAGCACCAATGGCAGAAAGACCCCTTTACTCTCAGCCGTGCCCTCCATTGCTGTAGAGGTGGAAGGCACAAAGCACTGCCTCCATCCTTGAATGGGAGACAAGCCATAAACTGTCTTGCCTCCAGCTCTTTAGGAAGCTGAGAAAGAACTCGCTTTCAACAGTGCTGTTACAGCATACGAGGAAACTCTCATACAGAGGCAGCTCAAATGCCATTTCTTCCCAGTGCTTAACTGGCCGCTTTAGGACTTCCGCTTCTGCCACAATTCCACATTGCCAACCCGGCTCAGACGAAATGCCTACATCTTCCCCTTCAGCAACGGGGGCGAGGCCCAGATGACTCTGCTTCCGCATGCTTAGCAGGAGCAGACAATAGGCTTTTTACAAACCGCCATTGTGCACTGGGTCAGAGAGGGTCAGAATGCACCTAGGTCAGAAAGGGCCCTTTGCTCTCAGCCGTGCCCTCCATTGCTCTAGAGGTGGAAGGCACAAAGCACTGCCTCCATCCTTCAATGGGAGACAAGCCATCAACTGTCCTGCTTCCAGCTCTTTAGGAAGCTGGGAAAGCACTCGCATTCCACAGTGCTCTTACAGCGTCCTGGGAACGTCTCATACAAAGGCAGCTGAACACCGTGTCTTTTCAGCCCTTAACTCACCAATCTGCAACATCTGCTTCTGCCGCATTTCCACCTTGCCAACCCGGCTCAGACGAAATGCCTACATCTTCCCCTTCAGCAACGGGGACGAGGCCCAGATGACTGTGCTTCCGCATGCTTAGCAGGAGCAGACAATAGGCTTTTTACAAACCGCCATTGTGCACTGGGTCAGAGAGGGTCAGAATGCACCTAGGTCAGAAAGGGCCCTTTGCTCTCAGCCGTGCCCTCCATTGCTCTAGAGGTGGAAGGCACAAAGCACTGCCTCCATCCTTCAATGGGAGACAAGCCATAAACTGTCTTGCCTCCAGCTCTTTAGGAAGCTGACAAACAACTCGCTTTCCACAGTCCTGTTACAGCAGACCGGGGAACTTCTCATACAAAGGCAGCTCAAATGGCCTTTCTTCCCAGCCCTTAACTCGCAGCTTTAGGACTTCTGCTTCTGCCGCAATTCCACCTTGCCAACCCGGCTCAGACGAAATGCCTACATCTTCCCCTGAAGCAACTGGGCTGAGTCCCAAATGATTGAGCGTCCACGTGCTTAGGAGGCGATAGACTGCACGCCTTTTTCCAACCACCACTGGGCACTGCTGGAGAGAGTGTCGGAAAGCAGCTAGGTCAGAAAGAACCCTTTGCTCTCAGCCGTGCCCTTCGTTGCTCTGGACGTGGAATGCACAATGCACTGGCTCCCCCCACCCCTCAAGGGGCGACTAGCCACAGACCATCTTCCTTCCATCTCTTTAGGAAGCTGAGAAAGAACTCGCTTTCAACAGTGCTCTTTCTGTGTCCTGGCAACATCTCATACAAAGGCAGCTGATATGCCATTTCTTTTCAGCGCTTCACTCGCAGATTTGGAACTTCTGCTCCTGCCACATTTCCACCTTGCCAACCCGGCTCAGACGAAATGCCTACATCTTCCCCTTCAGCAACGGGGACGAGGCCCAGATGACTGTGCTTCCGCATGCTTAGCAGGAGCAGACAATAGGCTTTTTACAAACCGCCATTGTGCACTTGGTCAGAGAGGGTCAGAATGCACCTAGGTCAGAAAGGGCCCTTTGCTCTCAGCTGTGCCCTCCATTGCTCTAGAGGTGGAAGGCACAAAGCACTGCCTCCATCCTTCAATGGGAGACAAGCCATCAACTGTCCTGCTTCCAGCTCTTTAGGAAGCTGGGAAAGCACTCACATTCCACAGTGCTCTTACAGCGTCCTGGGAACGTCTCATACAAAGGCAGCTGAACACCGTGTCTTTTCAGCCCTTAACTCACCAATCTGCAACATCTGCTTCTGCCGCATTTCCACCTTGCCAACCCGGCTCAGACGAAATGCCTCCATCTTCCCCTGAAGCAACTGTGCTGATTCCCAGATGATTGAGCATCCACATGCTTAGGAGGCGATCAACTGCATGCCTTTTGCCAACCACCATTTTACACTGCTTAGAGAGCGTCGGAAAGCAGCTATGTCAGAAAGGCCCCTTTGCTCTCAGCCATGCCCTCCATTGCTCTCGAGGTGGAAGGCACAAGGCACTGGTTCTGGATCCACCCCTCAATGGGAGACAAACCACATCTTGTCCTGCTTCCAGCTCTTTAGGAAGTGGAGAAAAAACTCCCTTTCCACAGGGCTCTTCCAGCGTCCTGGGAACATCTCATACAAAGGAGGCTGAACGCCGTTTCTTTTCAGCACTTCACTCGCCAGTCTGGGACATCTGCATCCTGCACGTTTCCACCTTGCCAACCCGGCTCAGACGAAATGCCTACATCTTCCCCTTGAGCAATGGGGATGAGGCCCATATGATTGTGGTTCCACATGCTGAGGAGGAGAGAGACAATAGGCTTTTAACTAACCACGAAGTGCAATGGTTGGGAGAGTGTCAGAAAGCACCAATGGCAGAAAGACCCCTTTACTCTCAGCCGCGCCCTCCATTGCTGTAGAGGTGGAAGGCACAAAGCACTGCCTCCATCCTTCAATGGGAGACAAGCCATAAACTGTCTTGCCTCCAGCTCTTTAGGAAGCTGAGAAAGAACTCGCTTTCCACAGTGCTGTTACAGCATACGAGGAAACTCTCATACAGAGGCAGCTCAAATGCCATTTCTTCCCAGTGCTTAACTGGCCGCTTTAGGACTTCCGCTTCTGCCACAGTTCCACCTTGCCAACCCGGCTCAGACGAAATGCCTACATCTTCCCCTTCAGCAACGGGGATGAGGCCCAGATGACTGTGCTTCCGCATGCTTAGCAGGAGCAGACAATAGGCTTTTTACAAACCGCCGTTGTGCACTAGGTCAGAGAGGGTCAGAATGCACCTAGGTCAGAAAGGGCCCTTTGCTCTCAGCCGTGCCCTCCATTGCTCTAGAGGTGGAAGGCACAAAGCACTGCCTCCATCCTTCAATGGGAGACAAGCCATCAACTGTCTTGCCTCCAGCTCTTTAGGAAGCTGACAAACAACTCGCTTTCCACAGTCCTGTTACAGCAGACCGGGGAACTTCTCATACAAAGGCAGCTCAAATGGCCTTTCTTCCCAGCCCTTAACTCGCAGCTTTAGGACTTCTGCTTCTGCCGCTATTCCACCTTGCCTACCCGGCTCAGACGAAATGCCTACATCTTCCCCTGAAGCAACTGGGCTGAGTCCCAAATGATTGAGCGTCCACGTGCTTCGGAGGCGATAGACTGCACGCCTTTTTCCAACCACCACTGGGCACTGCTGGAGAGAGTGTCGGAAAGCAGCTAGGTCAGAAAGACCCCTTTGCTCTCAGCCGTGCCCTTCATTGCTCTGGACGTGGAATGCACAATGCACTGGCTCCCCCCACCCCTCAAGGGGCGACAAGCCACAGACCATCTTCCTTCCATCTCTTTAGGAAGCTGAGAAAGAACTCGCTTTCAACAGTGCTCTTTCTGTGTCCTGGCAACATCTCATACAAAGGCAGCTGATATGCCATTTCTTTTCAGCGCTTCACTCGCAGATTTGGAACTTCTGCTCCTGCCACATTTCCACCTTGCCAACCCGGCTCAGACGAAATGCCTACATCTTCCCCTTCAGCAACGGGGACGAGGCCCAGATGACTGTGCTTCCGCATGCTTAGCAGGAGCAGACAATAGGCTTTTTACAAACCGCCATTGTGCACTTGGTCAGAGAGGGTCAGAATGCACCTAGGTCAGAAAGGGCCCTTTGCTCTCAGCCGTGCCCTCCATTGCTCTAGAGGTGGAAGGCACAAAGCACTGCCTCCATCCTTCAATGGGAGACAAGCCATCAACTGTCCTGCTTCCAGCTCTTTAGGAAGCTGGGAAAGCACTCGCATTCCACAGTGCTCTTACAGCGTCCTGGGAACGTCTCATACAAAGGCAGCTGAACACCGTGTCTTTTCAGCCCTTAACTCACCAATCTGCAACATCTGCTTCTGCCGCATTTCCACCTTGCCAACCCGGCTCAGACGAAATGCCTCCATCTTCCCCTGAAGCAACTGTGCTGATTCCCAGATGATTGAGCATCCACATGCTTAGGAGGCGATCAACTGCATGCCTTTTGCCAACCACCATTTTACACTGCTTAGAGAGCGTCGGAAAGCAGCTATGTCAGAAAGGCCCCTTTGCTCTCAGCCATGCCCTCCATTGCTCTCGAGGTGGAAGGCACAAGGCACTGGTTCTGGATCCACCCCTCAATGGGAGACAAACCACATCTTGTCCTGCTTCCAGCTCTTCAGGAAGTGGAGAAAAAACTCCCTTTCCACAGGGCTCTTCCAGCGTCCTGGGAACATCTCATACAAAGGAGGCTGAACGCCGTTTCTTTTCAGCACTTCACTCGGCAGTCTGGGACATCTGCATCCTGCACGTTTCCACCTTGCCAACCCGGCTCAGACGAAATGCCTACATCTTCCCCTTGAGCAATGGGGATGAGGCCCATATGATTGTGGTTCCACATGCTGAGGAGGAGAGAGACAATAGGCTTTTAACTAACCACGAAGTGCAATGGTTGGGAGAGTGTCAGAAAGCACCAATGGCAGAAAGACCCCTTTACTCTCAGCCGCGCCCTCCATTGCTCTAGAGGTGGAAGGCACAAAGCACTGCCTCCATCCTTCAATGGGAGACAAGCCATAAACTGTCTTGCCTCCAGCTCTTTAGGAAGCTGAGAAAGAACTCGCTTTCCACAGTGCTGTTACAGCATACGAGGAAACTCTCATACAGAGGCAGCTCAAATGCCATTTCTTCCCAGTGCTTAACTGGCCGCTTTAGGACTTCCGCTTCTGCCACAGTTCCACCTTGCCAACCCGGCTCAGACGAAATGCCAACATCTTCCCCTTCTGCAACGGGGACGAGGCCCACAGGATTGTGCTTCCACATGCTTAGCAGGAGCAGACAATAGGCTTTTTACAAACCGCCATTGTGCACTGGGTCAGAGAGGGTCAGAATGCACCTATGTCAGAAAGGGCCCTTTGCTCTCAGCCGTGCCCTCCATTGCTCTAGAGGTGGAAGGCACAAAGCACTGCCTCCATCCTTCAATGGGAGACAAGCCATAAACTGTCTTGCCTCCAGCTCTTTAGGAAGCTGACAAACAACTCGCTTTCCACAGTCCTGTTACAGCAGACCGGGGAACTTCTCATACAAAGGCAGCTCAAATGGCCTTTCTTCCCAGCCCTTAACTCGCAGCTTTAGGACTTCTGCTTCTGCCGCAATTCCACCTTGCCAACCCGGCTCAGACGAAATGCCTACATCTTCCCCTGAAGCAACTGGGCTGAGTCCCAAATGATTGAGCGTCCACGTGCTTCGGAGGCGATAGACTGCACGCCTTTTTCCAACCACCACTGGGCACTGCTGGAGAGAGTGTCGGAAAGCAGCTAGGTCAGAAAGACCCCTTTGCTCTCAGCCGTGCCCTTCATTGCTCTGGACGTGGAATGCACAATGCACTGGCTCCCCCCACCCCTCAAGGGGCGACAAGCCACAGACCATCTTCCTTCCATCTCTTTAGGAAGCTGAGAAAGAACTCGCTTTCAACAGTGCTCTTTCTGTGTCCTGGCAACATCTCATACAAAGGCAGCTGATATGCCATTTCTTTTCAGCGCTTCACTCGCAGATTTGGAACTTCTGCTCCTGCCACATTTCCACCTTGCCAACCCGGCTCAGACGAAATGCCTACATCTTCCCCTTCAGCAACGGGGACGAGGCCCAGATGACTGTGCTTCCGCATGCTTAGCAGGAGCAGACAATAGGCTTTTTACAAACCGCCATTGTGCACTGGGTCAGAGAGGGTCAGAATGCACCTAGGTCAGAAAGGGCCCTTTGCTCTCAGCCGTGCCCTCCATTGCTCTAGAGGTGGAAGGCACAAAGCACTGCCTCCATCCTTCAATGGGAGACAAGCCATCAACTGTCCTGCTTCCAGCTCTTTAGGAAGCTGGGAAAGCACTCGCATTCCACAGTGCTTTTACAGCGTCCTGGGAACGTCTCATACAAAGGCAGCTGAACACCGTGTCTTTTCAGCCCTTAACTCACCAATCTGCAACATCTGCTTCTGCCGCATTTCCACCTTGCCAACCCGGCTCAGACGAAATGCCTCCATCTTCCCCTGAAGCAACTGTGCTGATTCCCAGATGATTGAGCATCCACATGCTTAGGAGGCGATCAACTGCATGCCTTTTGCCAACCACCATTTTACACTGCTTAGAGAGCGTCGGAAAGCAGCTATGTCAGAAAGGCCCCTTTGCTCTCAGCCATGCCCTCCATTGCTCTCGAGGTGGAAGGCACAAGGCACTGGTTCTGGATCCACCCCTCAATGGGAGACAAACCACATCTTGTCCTGCTTCCAGCTCTTTAGGAAGTGGAGAAAATTTTCCCTTTCCACAGGGCTCTTCCAGCGTCCTGGGAACATCTCATACAAAGGAGGCTGAACGCCGTTTCTTTTCAGCACTTCACTCGCCAGCCTGGGACATCTGCATCCTGCACGTTTCCACCTTGCCAACCCGGCTCAGACGAAATGACTACATCTTCCCCTTGAGCAATGGGGATGAGGCCCCTATGATTGTGGTTCCACATGCTGAGGAGGAGAGAGACAATAGGCTTTTAACTAACCACGAAGTGCAATGGTTGGGAGATTGTCAGAAAGCACCAATGGCAGAAAGACCCCTTTACTCTCAGCCGTGCCCTCCATTGCTGTAGAGGTGGAAGGCACAAAGCACTGCCTCCATCCTTGAATGGGAGACAAGCCATAAACTGTCTTGCCTCCAGCTCTTTAGGAAGCTGAGAAAGAACTCGCTTTCCACAGTGCTGTTACAGCATACGAGGAAACTCTCATACAGAGGCAGCTCAAATGCCATTTCTTCCCAGTGCTTAACTGGCCGCTTTAGGACTTCCGCTTCTGCCACAATTCCACATTGCCAACCCGGCTCAGACGAAATGCCTACATCTTCCCCTTCAGCAACGGGGGCGAGGCCCAGATGACTCTGCTTCCGCATGCTTAGCAGGAGCAGACAATAGGCTTTTTACAAACCGCCATTGTGCACTGGGTCAGAGAGGGTCAGAATGCACCTAGGTCAGAAAGGGCCCTTTGCTCTCAGCCGTGCCCTCCATTGCTCTAGAGGTGGAAGGCACAAAGCACTGCCTCCATCCTTCAATGGGAGACAAGCCATCAACTGTCCTGCTTCCAGCTATTTAGGAAGCTGGGAAAGCACTCGCATTCCACAGTGCTCTTATAGCGTCCTGGGAACGTCTCATACAAAGGCAGCTGAACACCGTGTCTTTTCAGCCCTTAACTCACCAATCTGCAACATCTGCTTCTGCCGCATTTCCACCTTGCCAACCCGGCTCAGACGAAATGCCTACATCTTCCCCTTCAGCAACGGGGACGAGGCCCAGATGACTGTGCTTCCGCATGCTTAGCAGGAGCAGACAATAGGCTTTTTACAAACCGCCATTGTGCACTGGGTCAGAGAGGGTCAAAATGCACCTATGTCAGAAAGGGCCCTTTGCTCTCAGCCGTGCCCTCCATTGCTCTAGAGGTCGAAGGCACAAAGCACTGCCTCCATCCTTCAATGGGAGACAAGCCATAAACTGTCTTGCCTCCAGCTCTTTAGGAAGCTGACAAACAACTCGCTTTCCACAGTCCTGTTACAGCAGACCGGGGAACTTCTCATACAAAGGCAGCTCAAATGGCCTTTCTTCCCAGCCCTTAACTCGCAGCTTTAGGACTTCTGCTTCTGCCGCAATTCCACCTTGCCAACCCGGCTCAGACGAAATGCCTACATCTTCCCCTGAAGCAACTGGGCTGAGTCCCAAATGATTGAGCGTCCACGTGCTTAGGAGGCGATAGACTGCACGCCTTTTTCCAACCACCACTGGGCACTGCTGGAGAGAGTGTCGGAAAGCAGCTAGGTCAGAAAGAACCCTTTGCTCTCAGCCGTGCCCTTCGTTGCTCTGGACGTGGAATGCACAATGCACTGGCTCCCCCCACCCCTCAAGGGGCGACAAGCCACAGACCATCTTCCTTCCATCTCTTTAGGAAGCTGAGAAAGAACTCGCTTTCAACAGTGCTCTTTCTGTGTCCTGGCAACATCTCATACAAAGGCAGCTGATATGCCATTTCTTTTCAGCGCTTCACTCGCAGATTTGGAACTTCTGCTCCTGCCACATTTCCACCTTGCCAACCCGGCTCAGACGAAATGCCTACATCTTCCCCTTCAGCAACGGGGACGAGGCCCACATGACTGTGCTTCCGCATGCTTAGCAGGAGCAGACAATAGGCTTTTTACAAACCGCCATTGTGCACTTGGTCAGAGAGGGTCAGAATGCACCTAGGTCAGAAAGGGCCCTTTGCTCTCAGCTGTGCCCTCCATTGCTGTAGAGGTGGAAGGCACAAAGCACTGCCTCCATCCTTCAATGGGAGACAAGCCATCAACTGTCCTGCTTCCAGCTCTTTAGGAAGCTGGGAAAGCACTCACATTCCACAGTGCTCTTACAGCGTCCTGGGAACGTCTCATACAAAGGCAGCTGAACACCGTGTCTTTTCAGCCCTTAACTCACCAATCTGCAACATCTGCTTCTGCCGCATTTCCACCTTGCCAACCCGGCTCAGACGAAATGCCTCCATCTTCCCCTGAAGCAACTGTGCTGATTCCCAGATGATTGAGCATCCACATGCTTAGGAGGCGATCAACTGCATGCCTTTTGCCAACCACCATTTTACACTGCTTAGAGAGCGTCGGAAAGCAGCTATGTCAGAAAGGCCCCTTTGCTCTCAGCCATGCCCTCCATTGCTCTCGAGGTGGAAGGCACAAGGCACTGGTTCTGGATCCACCCCTCAATGGGAGACAAACCACATCTTGTCCTGCTTCCAGCTCTTTAGGAAGTGGAGAAAAAACTCCCTTTCCACAGGGCTCTTCCAGCGTCCTGGGAACATCTCATACAAAGGAGGCTGAACGCCGTTTCTTTTCAGCACTTCACTCGCCAGTCTGGGACATCTGCATCCTGCACGTTTCCACCTTGCCAACCCGGCTCAGACGAAATGCCTACATCTTCCCCTTGAGCAATGGGGATGAGGCCCATATGATTGTGGTTCCACATGCTGAGGAGGAGAGAGACAATAGGCTTTTAACTAACCACGAAGTGCAATGGTTGGGAGAGTGTCAGAAAGCACCAATGGCAGAAAGACCCCTTTACTCTCAGCCGCGCCCTCCATTGCTGTAGAGGTGGAAGGCACAAAGCACTGCCTCCATCCTTCAATGGGAGACAAGCCATAAACTGTCTTGCCTCCAGCTCTTTAGGAAGCTGAGAAAGAACTCGCTTTCCACAGTGCTGTTACAGCATACGAGGAAACTCTCATACAGAGGCAGCTCAAATGCCATTTCTTCCCAGTGCTTAACTGGCCGCTTTAGGACTTCCGCTTCTGCCACAGTTCCACCTTGCCAACCCGGCTCAGACGAAATGCCTACATCTTCCCCTTCAGCAACGGGGATGAGGCCCAGATGACTGTGCTTCCGCATGCTTAGCAGGAGCAGACAATAGGCTTTTTACAAACCGCCGTTGTGCACTAGGTCAGAGAGGGTCAGAATGCACCTAGGTCAGAAAGGGCCCTTTGCTCTCAGCCGTGCCCTCCATTGCTCTAGAGGTGGAAGGCACAAAGCACTGCCTCCATCCTTCAATGGGAGACAAGCCATCAACTGTCTTGCCTCCAGCTCTTTAGGAAGCTGACAAACAACTCGCTTTCCACAGTCCTGTTACAGCAGACCGGGGAACTTCTCATACAAAGGCAGCTCAAATGGCCTTTCTTCCCAGCCCTTAACTCGCAGCTTTAGGACTTCTGCTTCTGCCGCTATTCCACCTTGCCTACCCGGCTCAGACGAAATGCCTACATCTTCCCCTGAAGCAACTGGGCTGAGTCCCAAATGATTGAGCGTCCACGTGCTTCGGAGGCGATAGACTGCACGCCTTTTTCCAACCACCACTGGGCACTGCTGGAGAGAGTGTCGGAAAGCAGCTAGGTCAGAAAGACCCCTTTGCTCTCAGCCGTGCCCTTCATTGCTCTGGACGTGGAATGCACAATGCACTGGCTCCCCCCACCCCTCAAGGGGCGACAAGCCACAGACCATCTTCCTTCCATCTCTTTAGGAAGCTGAGAAAGAACTCGCTTTCAACAGTGCTCTTTCTGTGTCCTGGCAACATCTCATACAAAGGCAGCTGATATGCCATTTCTTTTCAGCGCTTAACTCGCAGATTTGGAACTTCTGCTCCTGCCACATTTCCACCTTGCCAACCCGGCTCAGACGAAATGCCTACATCTTCCCCTTCAGCAACGGGGACGAGGCCCAGATGACTGTGCTTCCGCATGCTTAGCAGGAGCAGACAATAGGCTTTTTACAAACCGCCATTGTGCACTGGGTCGGAGAGGGTCAGAATGCACCTAGGTCAGAAAGGGCCCTTTGCTCTCAGCCGTGCCCTCCATTGCTCTAGAGGTGGAAGGCACAAAGCACTGCCTCCATCCTTCAATGGGAGACAAGCCATCAACTGTCCTGCTTCCAGCTCTTTAGGAAGCTGGGAAAGCACTCGCATTCCACAGTGCTCTTACAGCGTCCTGGGAACGTCTCATACAAAGGCAGCTGAACACCGTGTCTTTTCAGCCCTTAACTCACCAATCTGCAACATCTGCTTCTGCCGCATTTCCACCTTGCCAACCCGGCTCAGACGAAATGCCTCCATCTTCCCCTGAAGCAACTGTGCTGATTCCCAGATGATTGAGCATCCACATGCTTAGGAGGCGATCAACTGCATGCCTTTTGCCAACCACCATTTTACACTGCTTAGAGAGCGTCGGAAAGCAGCTATGTCAGAAAGGCCCCTTTGCTCTCAGCCATGCCCTCCATTGCTCTCGAGGTGGAAGGCACAAGGCACTGGTTCTGGATCCACCCCTCAATGGGAGACAAACCACATCTTGTCCTGCTTCCAGCTCTTTAGGAAGTGAGAAAAAACTCCCTTTCCACAGGGCTCTTCCAGCGTCCTGGGAACATCTCATACAATGGAGGCTGAACGCCGTTTCTTTTCAGCACTTCACTCGCCAGTCTGGGACATCTGCATCCTGCACGTTTCCACCTTGCCAACCCGGCTCAGACGAAATGCCTACATCTTCCCCTTGAGCAATGGGGATGAGGCCCATATGATTGTGGTTCCACATGCTGAGGAGGAGAGAGACAATAGGCTTTTAACTAACCACGAAGTGCAATGGTTGGGAGAGTGTCAGAAAGCACCAATGGCAGAAAGACCCTTTTACTCTCAGCCGCGCCCTCCATTGCTGTAGAGGTGGAAGGCACAAAGCACTGCCTCCATCCTTCAATGGGAGACAAGCCATAAACTGTCTTGCCTCCAGCTCTTTAGGAAGCTGACAAACAACTCGCTTTCCACAGTGCTGTTACAGCATACGAGGAAACTCTCATACAGAGGCAGCTCAAATGCCATTTCTTCCCAGTGCTTAACTGGCCGCTTTAGGACTTCCGCTTCTGCCACAGTTCCACCTTGCCAACCCGGCTCAGACGAAATGCCTACATCTTCCCCTTCTGCAACGGGGGCGAGGCCCACAGGATTGTGCTTCCACATGCTTAGCAGGAGCAGTCAATAGGCTTTTTACAAACCGCCATTGTGCACTGGGTCAGAGAGGGTCAGAATGCACCTATGTCAGAAAGGGCCCTTTGCTCTCAGCCGTGCCCTCCATTGCTCTAGAGGTGGAAGGCACAAAGCACTGCCTCCATCCTTCAATGGGAGACAAGCCATCAACTGTCTTGCCTCCAGCTCTTTAGGAAGCTGACAAACAACTCGCTTTCCACAGTCCTGTTACAGCAGACCGGGGAACTTCTCATACAAAGGCAGCTCAAATGGCCTTTCTTCCCAGCCCTTAACTCGCAGCTTTAGGACTTCTGCTTCTGCCGCTATTCCACCTTGCCTACCCGGCTCAGACGAAATGCCTACATCTTCCCCTGAAGCAACTGGGCTGAGTCCCAAATGATTGAGCGTCCACGTGCTTCGGAGGCGATAGACTGCACGCCTTTTTCCAACCACCACTGGGCACTGCTGGAGAGAGTGTCGGAAAGCAGCTAGGTCAGAAAGACCCCTTTGCTCTCAGCCGTGCCCTCCATTGCTCTGGACGTGGAATGCACAATGCACTGGCTCCCCCCACCCCTCAAGGGGCGACAAGCCACAGACCATCTTCCTTCCATCTCTTTAGGAAGCTGAGAAAGAACTCGCTTTCAACAGTGCTCTTTCTGTGTCCTGGCAACATCTCATACAAAGGCAGCTGATATGCCATTTCTTTTCAGCGCTTCACTCGCAGATTTGGAACTTCTGCTCCTGCCACATTTCCACCTTGCCAACCCGGCTCAGACGAAATGCCTACATCTTCCCCTTCAGCAACGGGGACGAGGCCCAGATGACTGTGCTTCCACATGCTTAGCAGGAGCAGACAATAGGCTTTTTACAAACCGCCATTGTGCACTGGGTCAGAGAGGGTCAGAATGCACCTAGGTCAGAAAGGGCCCTTTGCTCTCAGCCGTGCCCTCCATTGCTCTAGAGGTGGAAGGCACAAAGCACTGCCTCCATCCTTCAATGGGAGACAAGCCATCAACTGTCCTGCTTCCAGCTCTTTAGGAAGCTGGGAAAGCACTCGCATTCCACAGTGCTCTTACAGCGTCCTGGGAACGTCTCATACAAAGGCAGCTGAACACCGTGTCTTTTCAGCCCTTAACTCACCAATCTGCAACATCTGCTTCTGCCGCATTTCCACCTTGCCAACCCGGCTCAGACGAAATGCCTCCATCTTCCCCTGAAGCAACTGTGCTGATTCCCAGATGATTGAGCATCCACATGCTTAGGAGGCGATCAACTGCATGCCTTTTGCCAACCACCATTTTACACTGCTTAGAGAGCGTCGGAAAGCAGCTATGTCAGAAAGGCCCCTTTGCTCTCAGCCATGCCCTCCATTGCTCTCGAGGTGGAAGGCACAAGGCACTGGTTCTGGATCCACCCCTCAATGGGAGACAAACCACATCTTGTCCTGCTTCCAGCTCTTTAGGAAGTGAGAAAAAACTCCCTTTCCTCAGGGCTCTTACAGCCTCCTGGGAACATCTCATACAAAGGAGGCTGAACGCTGTTTCTTTTCAGCACTTCACTCGCCAGTCTGGGACATCTGCATCCTGCACGTTTCCACCTTGCCAACCCGGCTCAGACGAAATGCCTACATCTTCCCCTTGAGCAATGGGGATGAGGCCCATATGATTGTGGTTCCACATGCTGAGGAGGAGAGAGACAATAGGCTTTTAACTAACCACGAAGTGCAATGGTTGGGAGAGTGTCAGAAAGCACCAATGGCAGAAAGACCCCTTTACGCTCAGCCGCGCCCTCCATTGCTGTAGAGGTGGAAGGCACAAAGCACTGCCTCCATCCTTCACTGGGAGACAAGCCATAAACTGTCTTGCCTCCAGCTCTTTAGGAAGCTGAGAAAGAACTCGCTTTCCACAGTGCTGTTACAGCATACGAGGAAACTCTCATACAGAGGCAGCTCAAATGCCATTTCTTCCCAGTGCTTAACTGGCCGCTTTAGGACTTCCGCTTCTGCCACAGTTCCACCTTGCCAACCCGGCTCAGAAGAAATGCCTACATCTTCCCCGTCAGCAACGGGGGCGAGGCCCAGATGACTGTGCTTCCTCATGCTTAGCAGGATCAGACAAGAGGCTTTTTACAAACCGCCATTGTGCACTGGGTCAGAGAGGGTCAGAATGCACCTATGTCAGAAAGGGCCCTTTGCTCTCAGCCGTGCCCTCCATTGCTCTAGAGGTGGAAGGCACAAAGCACTGCCTCCATCCTTCAATGGGAGACAAGCCATCAACTGTCTTGCCTCCAGCTCTTTAGGAAGCTGACAAACAACTCGCTTTCCACAGTCCTGTTACAGCAGACCGGGGAACTTCTCATACAAAGGCAGCTCAAATGGCCTTTCTTCCCAGCCCTTAACTCGCAGCTTTAGGACTTCTGCTTCTGCCGCAATTCCACCTTGCCTACCCGGCTCAGACGAAATGCCTACATCTTCCCCTGAAGCAACTGGGCTGAGTCCCAAATGATTGAGCGTCCACGTGCTTCGGAGGCGATAGACTGCACGCCTTTTTCCAACCACCACTGGGCACTGCTGGAGAGAGTGTCGGAAAGCAGCTAGGTCAGAAAGACCCCTTTGCTCTCAGCCGTGCCCTTCATTGCTCTGGACGTGGAATGCACAATGCACTGGCTCCCCCCACCCCTCAAGGGGCGACAAGCCACAGACCATCTTCCTTCCATCTCTTTAGGAAGCTGAGAAAGAACTCGCTTTCAACAGTGCACTTTCTGTGTCCTGGCAACATCTCATACAAAGGCAGCTGATATGCCATTTCTTTTCAGCGCTTAACTCGCAGATTTGGAACTTCTGCTCCTGCCACATTTCCACCTTGCCAACCCGGCTCAGACGAAATGCCTACATCTTCCCCTTCAGCAACGGGGACGAGGCCCAGATGACTGTGCTTCCGCATGCTTAGCAGGAGCAGACAATAGGCTTTTTACAAACCGCCATTGTGCACTGGGTCGGAGAGGGTCAGAATGCACCTAGGTCAGAAAGGGCCCTTTGCTCTCAGCCGTGCCCTCCATTGCTCTAGAGGTGGAAGGCACAAAGCACTGCCTCCATCCTTCAATGGGAGACAAGCCATCAACTGTCCTGCTTCCAGCTCTTTAGGAAGCTGGGAAAGCACTCGCATTCCACAGTGCTCTTACAGCGTCCTGGGAACGTCTCATACAAAGGCAGCTGAACACCGTGTCTTTTCAGCCCTTAACTCACCAATCTGCAACATCTGCTTCTGCCGCATTTCCACCTTGCCAACCCGGCTCAGACGAAATGCCTCCATCTTCCCCTGAAGCAACTGTGCTGATTCCCAGATGATTGAGCATCCACATGCTTAGGAGGCGATCAACTGCATGCCTTTTGCCAACCACCATTTTACACTGCTTAGAGAGCGTCGGAAAGCAGCTATGTCAGAAAGGCCCCTTTGCTCTCAGCCATGCCCTCCATTGCTCTCGAGGTGGAAGGCACAAGGCACTGGTTCTGGATCCACCCCTCAATGGGAGACAAACCACATCTTGTCCTGCTTCCAGCTCTTTAGGAAGTGAGAAAAAACTCCCTTTCCACAGGGCTCTTCCAGCGTCCTGGGAACATCTCATACAATGGAGGCTGAACGCCGTTTCTTTTCAGCACTTCACTCGCCAGTCTGGGACATCTGCATCCTGCACGTTTCCACCTTGCCAACCCGGCTCAGACGAAATGCCTACATCTTCCCCTTGAGCAATGGGGATGAGGCCCATATGATTGTGGTTCCACATGCTGAGGAGGAGAGAGACAATAGGCTTTTAACTAACCACGAAGTGCAATGGTTGGGAGAGTGTCAGAAAGCACCAATGGCAGAAAGACCCCTTTACTCTCAGCCGCGCCCTCCATTGCTGTAGAGGTGGAAGGCACAAAGCACTGCCTCCATCCTTCAATGGGAGACAAGCCATAAACTGTCTTGCCTCCAGCTCTTTAGGAAGCTGAGAAAGAACTCGCTTTCCACAGTGCTGTTACAGCATACGAGGAAACTCTCATACAGAGGCAGCTCAAATGCCATTTCTTCCCAGTGCTTAACTGGCCGCTTTAGGACTTCCGCTTCTGCCACAGTTCCACCTTGCCAACCCGGCTCAGACGAAATGCCTACATCTTCCCCTTCTGCAACGGGGGCGAGGCCCACAGGATTGTGCTTCCACATGCTTAGCAGGAGCAGTCAATAGGCTTTTTACAAACCGCCATTGTGCACTGGGTCAGAGAGGGTCAGAATGCACCTATGTCAGAAAGGGCCCTTTGCTCTCAGCCGTGCCCTCCATTGCTCTAGAGGTGGAAGGCACAAAGCACTGCCTCCATCCTTCAATGGGAGACAAGCCATCAACTGTCTTGCCTCCAGCTCTTTAGGAAGCTGACAAACAACTCGCTTTCCACAGTCCTGTTACAGCAGACAGGGGAACTTCTCATACAAAGGCAGCTCAAATGGCCTTTCTTCCCAGCCCTTAACTCGCAGCTTTAGGACTTCTGCTTCTTCCGCTATTCCACCTTGCCTACCCGGCACAGACGAAATGCCTACATCTTCCCCTGAAGCAACTGGGCTGAGTCCCAAATGATTGAGCGTCCACGTGCTTCGGAGGCGATAGACTGCACGCCTTTTTCCAACCACCACTGGGCACTGCTGGAGAGAGTGTCGGAAAGCAGCTAGGTCAGAAAGACCCCTTTGCTCTCAGCCGTGCCCTCCATTGCTCTGGACGTGGAATGCACAATGCACTGGCTCCCCCCACCCCTCAAGGGGCGACAAGCCACAGACCATCTTCCTTCCATCTCTTTAGGAAGCTGAGAAAGAACTCGCTTTCAACAGTGCTCTTTCTGTGTCCTGGCAACATCTCATACAAAGGCAGCTGATATGCCATTTCTTTTCAGCGCTTAACTCGCACATTTGGAACTTCTGCTCCTGCCACATTTCCACCTTGCCAACCCGGCTCAGACGAAATGCCTACATCTTCCCCTTCAGCAACGGGGACGAGGCCCAGATGACTGTGCTTCCAAATGCTTAGCAGGATCAGACAATAGGCTTTTTACAAACCGCCATTGTGCACTGGGTCAGAGAGGGTCAGAATGCACCTAGGTCAGAAAGGGCCCTTTGCTCTCAGCCGTGCCCTCCATTGCTCTAGAGGTGGAAGGCACAAAGCACTGCCTCCATCCTTCAATGGGAGACAAGCCATCAACTGTCCTGCTTCCAGCTCTTTAGGAAGCTGGGAAAGCACTCGCATTCCACAGTGCTCTTACAGCGTCCTGGGAACGTCTCATACAAAGGCAGCTGAACACCGTGTCTTTTCAGCCCTTAACTCACCAATCTGCAACATCTGCTTCTGCCGCATTTCCACCTTGCCAACCCGGCTCAGACGAAATGCCTCCATCTTCCCCTGAAGCAACTGTGCTGATTCCCAGATGATTGAGCATCCACATGCTTAGGAGGCGATCAACTGCATGCCTTTTGCCAACCACCATTTTACACTGCTTAGAGAGCGTCGGAAAGCAGCTATGTCAGAAAGGCCCCTTTGCTCTCAGCCATGCCCTCCATTGCTCTCGAGGTGGAAGGCACAAGGCACTGGTTCTGGATCCACCCCTCAATGGGAGACAAACCACATCTTGTCCTGCTTCCAGCTCTTCAGGAAGTGGAGAAAAAACTCCCTTTCCACAGGGCTCTTCCAGCGTCCTGGGAACATCTCATACAAAGGAGGCTGAACGCCGTTTCTTTTCAGCACTTCACTCGTCAGTCTGGGACATCTGCATCCTGCACGTTTCCACCTTGCCAACCCGGCTCAGACGAAATGCCTACATCTTCCCCTTGAGCAATGGGGATGAGGCCCATATGATTGTGGTTCCACATGCTGAGGAGGAGAGAGACAATAGGCTTTTAACTAACCACGAAGTGCAATGGTTGGGAGAGTGTCAGAAAGCACCAATGGCAGAAAGACCCCTTTACGCTCAGCCGCGCCCTCCATTGCTGTAGAGGTGGAAGGCACAAAGCACTGCCTCCATCCTTCACTGGGAGACAAGCCATAAACTGTCTTGCCTCCAGCTCTTTAGGAAGCTGAGAAAGAACTCGCTTTCCACAGTGCTGTTACAGCATACGAGGAAACTCTCATACAGAGGCAGCTCAAATGCCATTTTTTCCCAATGCTTAACTGGCCGCTTTAGGACTTCCGCTTCTGCCACAGTTCCACCTTGCCAACCCGGCTCAGAAGAAATGCCTACATCTTCCCCGTCAGCAACGGGGGCGAGGCCCAGATGACTGTGCTTCCGCATGCTTAGCAGGATCAGACAAGAGGCTTTTTACAAACCGCCATTGTGCACTGGGTCAGAGAGGGTCAGAATGCACCTATGTCAGAAAGGGCCCTTTGCTCTCAGCCGTGCCCTCCATTGCTCTAGAGGTGGAAGGCACAAAGCACTGCCTCCATCCTTCAATGGGAGACAAGCCATCAACTGTCTTGCCTCCAGCTCTTTAGGAAGCTCACAAACAACTCGCTTTCCACAGTCCTGTTACAGCAGACCGGGGAACTTCTCATACAAAGGCAGCTCAAATGGCCCTTCTTCCCAGCCCTTAACTCGCAGCTTTAGGACTTCTGCTTCTGCCGCAATTCCACCTTGCCAACCCGGCTCAGACGAAATGCCTACATCTTCCCCTGAAGCAACTGGGCTGAGTCTCAAATGATTGAGCGTCCACGTGCTTCGGAGGCGATAGACAGCACGCCTTTTTCCAACCACCACTGGGCACTGCTGGAGAGAGTGTCGGAAAGCAGCTAGGTCAGAAAGACCCCTTTGCTCTCAGCCGTGCCCTTCATTGCTCTGGACGTGGAATGCACAATGCACTGGCTCCCCCCACCCTATCCAGGGGAGACAAGCCACAGACCATCTTCCTTCCATCTCTTTAGGAAGCTGAGAAAGAACTCGCTTTCAACAGTGCTCTTTCTGTGTCCTGGCAACATCTCATACAAAGGCAGCTGATACGCCATTTCTTTTCAGCGCTTAACTCGCAGATTTTGAACTTCTGCTCCTGCCACATTTCCACCTTCCCAACCCGGCTCAGACGAAATGCCTACATCTTCCCCTTCAGCAACGGGGACGAGGCCCAGATGACTGTGCTTCCGCATGCTTAGCAGGAGCAGACAATAGGCTTTTTACAAACCGCCATTGTGCACTGGGTCAGAGAGGGTCAGAATGCACCTAGGTCAGAAAGGGCCCTTTGCTCTCAGCCATGCCCTCCATTGCTCTAGAGGTGGAAGGCACAAAGCACTGCCTCCATCCTTCAATGGGAGACAAGCCATCAACTGTCCTGCTTCCAGCTCTTTAGGAAGCTGGGAAAGCACTCGCATTCCACAGTGCTCTTACAGCGTCCTGGGAACGTCTCATACAAAGGCAGCTGAACACCGTGTCTTTTCAGCCCTTAACTCACCAATCTGCAACATCTGCTTCTGCCGCATTTCCACCTTGCCAACCCGGCTCAGACGAAATGCCTCCATCTTCCCCTGAAGCAACTGTGCTGATTCCCAGATGATTGAGCATCCACATGCTTAGGAGGCGATCAACTGCATGCCTTTTGCCAACCACCATTTTACACTGCTTAGAGAGCGTCGGAAAGCAGCTATGTCAGAAAGGCCCCTTTGCTCTCAGCCATGCCCTCCATTGCTCTCGAGGTGGAAGGCACAAGGCACTGGTTCTGGATCCACCCCTCAATGGGAGACAAACCACATCTTGTCCTGCTTCCAGCTCTTTAGGAAGTGGAGAAAAAACTCCCTTTCCACAGGGCTCTTACAGCCTCCTGGGAACATCTCATACAAAGGAGGCTGAACGCCGTTTCTTTTCAGCACTTCACTCGCCAGTCTGGGACATCTGCATCCTGCACGTTTCCACCTTGCCAACCCGGCTCAGACGAAATGCCTACATCTTCCCCTTGAGCAATGGGGATGAGGCCCATATGATTGTGGTTCCACATGCTGAGGAGGAGAGAGACAATAGGCTTTTAACTAACCACGAAGTGCAATGGTTGGGAGAGTGTCAGAAAGCACCAATGGCAGAAAGACCCCTTTACTCTCAGCCGCGCCCTCCATTGCTGTAGAGGTGGAAGGCACAAAGCACTGCCTCCATCCTTCAATGGGAGACAAGCCATAAACTGTCTTGCCTCCAGCTCTTTAGGAAGCTGACAAACAACTCGCTTTCCACAGTGCTGTTACAGCATACGAGGAAACTCTCATACAGAGGCAGCTCAAATGCCATTTCTTCCCAGTGCTTAACTGGCCGCTTTAGGACTTCCGCTTCTGCCACAGTTCCACCTTGCCAACCCGGCTCAGACGAAATGCCTACATCTTCCCCGTCAGCAACGGGGGCGAGGCCCAGATGACTGTGCTTCCTCATGCTTAGCAGGATCAGACAAGAGGCTTTTTACAAACCGCCATTGTGCACTGGGTCAGAGAGGGTCAGAATGCACCTAGGTCAGAAAGGGCCCTTTGCTCTCAGCCGTGCCCTCCATTGCTCTAGAGGTGGAAGGCACAAAGCACTGCCTCCATCCTTCAATGGGAGACAAGCCATCAACTGTCTTGCCTCCAGCTCTTGAGGAAGCTGACAAACAACTGGCTTTCCACAGTCCTGTTACAGCAGACCGGGGAACTTCTCATACAAAGGCAGCTCAAATGGCCTTTCTTCCCAGCCCTTAACTCGCAGCTTTAGGACTTCTGCTTCTGCCGCAATTCCACCTTGCCAACCCGGCTCAGACGAAATGCCTACATCTTCCCCTGAAGCAACGGGGCTGAGTCTCAAATGATTGAGCGTCCACGTGCTTCGGAGGCGATAGACAGCACGCCTTTTTCCAACCACCACTGGGCACTGCTGGAGAGAGTGTCGGAAAGCAGCTAGGTCAGAAAGACCCCTTTGCTCTCAGCCGTGCCCTTCATTGCTCTGGACGTGGAATGCACAATGCACTGGCTCCCCCCACCCTATCCAGGGGAGACAAGCCACAGACCATCTTCCTTCCATCTCTTTAGGAAGCTGAGAAAGAGCTCGCTTTCAACAGTGCTCTTTCTGTGTCCTGGCAACATCTCATACAAAGGCAGCTGATATGCCATTTCTTTTCAGCGCTTAACTCGCAGATTTGGAACTTCTGCTCCTGCCACATTTGCACCTTGCCAACCCGGCTCAGACGAAATGCCTACATCTTCCCCTTCAGCAACGGGGACGAGGCCCAGATGACTGTGCTTCCGCATGCTTAGCAGGAGCAGACAATAGCCTTTTTACAAACCGCCATTGTGCACTGGGTCAGAGAGGGTCAGAATGCACCTAGGTCAGAAAGGGCCCTTTGCTCTCAGCCGTGCCCTCCATTGCTCTAGAGGTGGAAGGCACAAAGCACTGCCTCCATCCTTCAATGGAGACAAGCCGTCAACTGTCCTGCTTCCAGCTCTTTAGGAAGCTGGGAAAGCACTCGCATTCCACAGTGCTCTTACAGCGTCCTGGGAACGTCTCATACAAAGGCAGCTGAACACCGTGTCTTTTCAGGCCTTAACTCACCAATCTGCAACATCTGCTTCTGCCGCATTTCCACCTTGCCAACCCGGCTCAGACGAAATGCCTCCATCTTCCCCTGAAGCAACTGTGCTGATTCCCAGATGATTGAGCATCCACATGCTTAGGAGGCGATCAACTGCATGCCTTTTGCCAACCACCATTTTACACTGCTTAGAGAGCGTCGGAAAGCAGCTATGTCAGAAAGGCCCCTTTGCTCTCAGCCATGCCCTCCATTGCTCTCGAGGTGGAAGGCACAAGGCACTGGTTCTGGATCCACCCCTCAATGGGAGACAAACCACATCTTGTCCTGCTTCCAGCTCTTTAGGAAGTGGAGAAAAACCTCCCTTTCCTCAGGGCTCTTCCAGCGTCCTGGGAACATCTCATACAAAGGAGGCTGAACGCCGTTTCTTTTCAGCACTTCACTCGCCAGTCTGGGACATCTGCATCCTGCACGTTTCCACCTTGCCAACCCGGCTCAGACGAAATGCCTACATCTTCCCCTTGAGCAATGGGGATGAGGCCCATATGATTGTGGTTCCACATGCTGAGGAGGAGAGAGACAATAGGCTTTTAACTAACCACGAAGTGCAATGGTTGGGAGAGTGTCAGAAAGCACCAATGGCAGAAAGACCCCTTTACTCTCAGCCGCGCCCTCCATTGCTGTAGAGGTGGAAGGCACAAAGCACTGCCTCCATCCTTCAATGGGAGACAAGCCATAAACTGTCTTGCCTCCAGCTCTTTAGGAAGCTGACAAACAATTCGGTTTCCTCAGTGCTGTTACAGCATACGAGGAAACTCTCATACAGAGGCAGCTCAAATGCCATTTCTTCCCAGTGCTTAACTGGCCGCTTTAGGACTTCCGCTTCTGCCACAGTTCCACCTTGCCAACCCGGCTCAGACGAAATGCCTACATCTTCCCCTTCAGCAACGGGGACGAGGCCCACAGGATTGTGCTTCCACATGCTTAGCAGGAGCAGTCAATAGGCTTTTTACAAACCGCCATTGTGCACTGGGTCAGAGAGGGTCAGAATGCACCTATGTCAGAAAGGGCCCTTTGCTCTCAGCCGTGCCCTCCATTGCTCTAGAGGTGGAAGGCACAAAGCACTGCCTCCATCCTTCAATGGGAGACAAGCCATCAACTGTCTTGCCTCCAGCTCTTTAGGAAGCTGACAAACAACTCGCTTTCCACAGTCCTGTTACAGCAGACCGGGGAACTTCTCATACAAAGGCAGCTCAAATTGCCTTTCTTCCCAGCCCTTAACTCGAAGCTTTAGGACTTCTGCTTCTGCCGCAATTCCACCTTGCCTACCCGGCTCAGACGAAATGCCTACATCTTCCCCTGAAGCAACTGGGCTGAGTCCCAAATGATTGAGCGTCCACGTGCTTCGGAGGCGATAGACTGCACGCCTTTTTCCAACCACCACTGGGCACTGCTGGAGAGAGTGTCGGAAAGCAGCTAGGTCAGAAAGACCCCTTTGCTCTCAGCCGTGCCCTTCATTGCTCTGGACGTGGAATGCACAATGCACTGGCTCCCCCCACCCCTCAAGGGGCGACAAGCCACAGACCATCTTCCTTCCATCTCTTTAGGAAGCTGAGAAAGAACTCGCTTTCAACAGTGCTCTTTCTGTGTCCTGGCAACATCTCATACAAAGGCAGCTGATATGCCATTTCTTTTCAGCGCTTAACTCGCAGATTTGGAAATTCTGCTCCTGCCACATTTCCACCTTGCCAACCCGGCTCAGACGAAATGCCTACATCTTCCCCTTCAGCAACGGGGACGAGGCCCAGATGACTGTGCTTCCGCATGCTTAGCAGGAGCAGACAATAGGCTTTTTACAAACCGCCATTGTGCACTGGGTCAGAGAGGGTCAGAATGCACCTAGGTCAGAAAGGGCCCTTTGCTCTCAGCCGTGCCCTCCATTGCTCTAGAGGTGGAAGGCACAAAGCACTGCCTCCATCCTTCAATGGGAGACAAGCCATCAACTGTCCTGCTTCCAGCTCTTTAGGAAGCTGGGAAAGCACTCGCATTCCACAGTGCTCTTACAGCGTCCTGGGAACGTCTCATACAAAGGCAGCTGAACACCGTGTCTTTTCAGCCCTTAACTCACCAATCTGCAACATCTGCTTCTGCCGCATTTCCACCTTGCCAACCCGGCTCAGACGAAATGCCTCCATCTTCCCCTGAAGCAACTGTGCTGATTCCCAGATGATTGAGCATCCACATGCTTAGGAGGCGATCAACTGCATGCCTTTTGCCAACCACCATTTTACACTGCTTAGAGAGCGTCGGAAAGCAGCTATGTCAGAAAGGCCCCTTTGCTCTCAGCCATGCCCTCCATTGCTCTCGAGGTGGAAGGCACAAGGCACTGGTTCTGGATCCACCCCTCAATGGGAGACAAACCACATCTTGTCCTGCTTCCAGCTCTTTAGGAAGTGGAGAAAAAACTCCCTTTCCTCAGGGCTCTTCCAGCGTCCTGGGAACATCTCATACAAAGGAGGCTGAACGCCGTTTCTTTTCAGCACTTCACTCGCCAGTCTGGGACATCTGCATCCTGCACGTTTCCACCTTGCCAACCCGGCTCAGACGAAATGCCTACATCTTCCCCTTGAGCAATGGGGATGAGGCCCATATGATTGTGGTTCCACATGCTGAGGAGGAGAGAGACAATAGGCTTTTAACTAACCACGAAGTGCAATGGTTGGGAGAGTGTCAGAAAGCACCAATGGCAGAAAGACCCCTTTACGCTCAGCCGCGCCCTCCATTGCTGTAGAGGTGGAAGGCACAAAGCACTGCCTCCATCCTTCACTGGGAGACAAGCCATAAACAGTCTTGCCTCCAGCTCTTTAGGAAGCTGAGAAAGAACTCGCTTTCCACAGTGCTGTTACAGCATACGAGGAAACTCTCATACAGAGGCAGCTCAAATGCCATTTCTTCCCAGTGCTTAACTGGCCACTTTAGGACTTCCGCTTCTGCCACAGTTCCACCTTGCCAACCCGGCTCAGAAGAAATGCCTACATCTTCCCCGTCAGCAACGGGGGCGAGGCCCAGATGACTGTGCTTCCGCATGCTTAGCAGGATCAGACAAGAGGCTTTTTACAAACCGCCATTGTGCACTGGGTCAGAGAGGGTCAGAATGCACCTATGTCAGAAAGGGCCCTTTGCTCTCAGCCGTGCCCTCCATTGCTCTAGAGGTGGAAGGCACAAAGCACTGCCTCCATCCTTCAATGGGAGACAAGCCATCAACTGTCTTGCCTCCAGCTCTTTAGGAAGCTGACAAACAACTCGCTTTCCACAGTCCTGTTACAGCAGACCGGGGAACTTCTCATACAAAGGCAGCTCAAATGGCCCTTCTTCCCAGCCCTTAACTCGCAGCTTTAGGACTTCTGCTTCTGCCGCAATTCCACCTTGCCTACCCGGCTCAGACGAAATGCCTACATCTTCCCCTGAAGCAACTGGGCTGAGTCTCAAATGATTGAGCGTCCACGTGCTTCGGAGGCGATAGACAGCACGCCTTTTTCCAACCACCACTGGGCACTGCTGGAGAGAGTGTCGGAAAGCAGCTAGGTCAGAAAGACCCCTTTGCTCTCAGCCGTGCCCTTCATTGCTCTGGACGTGGAATGCACAATGCACTGGCTCCCCCCACCCTATCCAGGGGAGACAAGCCACAGACCATCTTCCTTCCATCTCTTTAGGAAGCTGAGAAAGAACTCGCTTTCAACAGTGCTCTTTCTGTGTCCTGGCAACATCTCATACAAAGGCAGCTGATACGCCATTTCTTTTCAGCGCTTAACTCGCAGATATTGAACTTCTGCTCCTGCCACATTTCCACCTTCCCAACCCGGCTCAGACGAAATGCCTACATCTTCCCCTTCAGCAACGGGGACGAGGCCCAGATGACTGTGCTTCCGCATGCTTAGCAGGAGCAGACAATAGGCTTTTTACAAACCGCCATTGTGCACTGGGTCAGAGAGGGTCAGAATGCACCTAGGTCAGAAAGGGCCCTTTGCTCTCAGCCGTGCCCTCCATTGCTCTAGAGGTGGAAGGCACAAAGCACTGCCTCCATCCTTCAATGGGAGACAAGCCATCAACTGTCCTGCTTCCAGCTCTTTAGGAAGCTGGGAAAGCACTCGCATTCCACAGTGCTCTTACAGCGTCCTGGGAACGTCTCATACAAAGGCAGCTGAACACCGTGTCTTTTCAGCCCTTAACTCACCAATCTGCAACATCTGCTTCTGCCGCATTTCCACCTTGCCAACCCGGCTCAGACGAAATGCCTCCATCTTCCCCTGAAGCAACTGTGCTGATTCCCAGATGATTGAGCATCCACATGCTTAGGAGGCGATCAACTGCATGCCTTTTGCCAACCACCATTTTACACTGCTTAGAGAGCGTCGGAAAGCAGCTATGTCAGAAAGGCCCCTTTGCTCTCAGCCATGCCCTCCATTGCTCTCGAGGTGGAAGGCACAAGGCACTGGTTCTGGATCCACCCCTCAATGGGAGACAAACCACATCTTGTCCTGCTTCCAGCTCTTTAGGAAGTGGAGAAAAAACTCCCTTTCCACAGGGCTCTTACAGCCTCCTGGGAACATCTCATACAAAGGAGGCTGAACGCCGTTTCTTTTCAGCACTTCACTCGCCAGTCTGGGACATCTGCATCCTGCACGTTTCCACCTCGCCAACCCGGCTCAGACGAAATGCCTACATCTTCCCCTTGAGCAATGGGGATGAGGCCCATATGATTGTGGTTCCACATGCTGAGGAGGAGAGAGACAATAGGCTTTTAACTAACCACGAAGTGCAATGGTTGGGAGAGTGTCAGAAAGCACCAATGGCAGAAAGACCCCTTTACTCTCAGCCGCGCCCTCCATTGCTGTAGAGGTGGAAGGCACAAAGCACTGCCTCCATCCTTCAATGGGAGACAAGCCATAAACTGTCTTGCCTCCAGCTCTTTAGGAAGCTGAGAAAGAACTCGCTTTCCACAGTGCTGTTACAGCATACGAGGAAACTCTCATACAGAGGCAGCTCAAATGCCATTTCTTCCCCGTGCTTAACTGGCCGCTTTAGGACTTCCGCTTCTGCCACAGTTCCACCTTGCCAACCCGGCTCAGACGAAATGCCTACATCTTCCCCGTCAGCAACGGGGGCGAGGCCCACAGGATTGTGCTTCCACATGCTTAGCAGGAGCAGTCAATAGGCTTTTTACAAACCGCCATTGTGCACTGGGTCAGAGAGGGTCAGAATGCACCTATGTCAGAAAGGGCCCTTTGCTCTCAGCCGTGCCCTCCATTGCTCTAGAGGTGGAAGGCACAAAGCACTGCCTCCATCCTTCAATGGGAGACAAGCCATCAACTGTCTTGCCTCCAGCTCTTTAGGAAGCTGACAAACAACTCGCTTTCCACAGTCCTGTTACAGCAGACCGGGGAACTTCTCATACAAAGGCAGCTCAAATGGCCTTTCTTCCCAGCCCTTAACTCGCAGCTTTAGGACTTCTGCTTCTGCCGCTATTCCACCTTGCCTACCCGGCTCAGACGAAATGCCTACATCTTCCCCTGAAGCAACTGGGCTGAGTCCCAAATGATTGAGCGTCCACGTGCTTCGGAGGCGATAGACTGCACGCCTTTTTCCAACCACCACTGGGCACTGCTGGAGAGAGTGTCGGAAAGCAGCTAGGTCAGAAAGACCCCTTTGCTCTCAGCCGTGCCCTTCATTGCTCTGGACGTGGAATGCACAATGCACTGGCTCCCCCCACCCCTCAAGGGGCGACAAGCCACAGACCATCTTCCTTCCATCTCTTTAGGAAGCTGAGAAAGAACTCGCTTTCAACAGTGCTCTTTCTGTGTCCTGGCAACATCTCATACAAAGGCAGCTGATATGCCATTTCTTTTCAGCGCTTAACTCGCAGATTTGGAACTTCTGCTCCTGCCACATTTCCACCTTGCCAACCCGGCTCAGACGAAATGCCTACATCTTCCCCTTCAGCAACGGGGACGAGGCCCAGATGACTGTGCTTCCGCATGCTTAGCAGGAGCAGACAATAGGCTTTTTACAAACCGCCATTGTGCACTGGGTCAGAGAGGGTCAGAATGCACCTAGGTCAGAAAGGGCCCTTTGCTCTCAGCCGTGCCCTCCATTGCTCTAGAGGTGGAAGGCACAAAGCACTGCCTCCATCCTTCAATGGGAGACAAGCCATCAACTGTCCTGCTTCCAGCTCTTTAGGAAGCTGGGAAAGCACTCGCATTCCACAGTGCTCTTACAGCGTCCTGGGAACGTCTCATACAAAGGCAGCTGAACACCGTGTCTTTTCAGCCCTTAACTCACCAATCTGCAACATCTGCTTCTGCCGCATTTCCACCTTGCCAACCCGGCTCAGACGAAATGCCTCCATCTTCCCCTGAAGCAACTGTGCTGATTCCCAGATGATTGAGCATCCACATGCTTAGGAGGCGATCAACTGCATGCCTTTTGCCAACCACCATTTTACACTGCTTAGAGAGCGTCGGAAAGCAGCTATGTCAGAAAGGCCCCTTTGCTCTCAGCCATGCCCTCCATTGCTCTCGAGGTGGAAGGCACAAGGCACTGGTTCTGGATCCACCCCTCAATGGGAGACAAACCACATCTTGTCCTGCTTCCAGCTCTTTAGGAAGTGGAGAAAAAACTCCCTTTCCTCAGGGCTCTTCCAGCGTCCTGGGAACATCTCATACAATGGAGGCTGAACGCCGTTTCTTTTCAGCACTTCACTCGCCAGTCTGGGACATCTGCATCCTGCACGTTTCCACCTTGCCAACCCGGCTCAGACGAAATGCCTACATCTTCCCCTTGAGCAATGGGGATGAGGCCCATATGATTGTGGTTCCACATGCTGAGGAGGAGAGAGACAATAGGCTTTTAACTAACCACGAAGTGCAATGGTTGGGAGAGTGTCAGAAAGCACCAATGGCAGAAAGACCCCTTTACTCTCAGCCGCGCCCTCCATTGCTGTAGAGGTGGAAGGCACAAAGCACTGCCTCCATCCTTCAATGGGAGACAAGCCATAAACTGTCTTGCCTCCAGCTCTTTAGGAAGCTGACAAACAACTCGCTTTCCACAGTGCTGTTACAGCATACGAGGAAACTCTCATACACAGGCAGCTCAAATGCCATTTCTTCCCAGTGCTTAACTGGCCGCTTTAGGACTTCCGCTTCTGCCACAGTTCCACCTTGCCAACCCGGCTCAGACGAAATGCCTACATCTTCCCCTTCTGCAACGGGGGCGAGGCCCACAGGACTGTGCTTCCACATGCTTAGCAGGAGCAGTCAATAGGCTTTTTACAAACCGCCATTGTGCACTGGGTCAGAGAGGGTCAGAATGCACCTATGTCAGAAAGGGCCCTTTGCTCTCAGCCGTGCCCTCCATTGCTCTAGAGGTGGAAGGCACAAAGCACTGCCTCCATCCTTCAATGGGAGACAAGCCATCAACTGTCTTGCCTCCAGCTCTTTAGGAAGCTGACAAACAACTCGCTTTCCACAGTCCTGTTACAGCAGACCGGGGAACTTCTCATACAAAGGCAGCTCAAATGGCCTTTCTTCCCAGCCCTTAACTCGCAGCTTTAGGACTTCTGCTTCTGCCGCAATTCCACCTTGCCTACCCGGCTCAGACGAAATGCCTACATCTTCCCCTGAAGCAACTGGGCTGAGTCCCAAATGATTGAGCGTCCACGTGCTTCGGAGGCGATAGACTGCACGCCTTTTTCCAACCACCACTGGGCACTGCTGGAGAGAGTGTCGGAAAGCAGCTAGGTCAGAAAGACCCCTTTGCTCTCAGCCGTGCCCTTCATTGCTCTGGACGTGGAATGCACAATGCACTGGCTCCCCCCACCCCTCAAGGGGCGACAAGCCACAGACCATCTTCCTTCCATCTCTTTAGGAAGCTGAGAAAGAACTCGCTTTCAACAGTGCTCTTTCTGTGTCCTGGCAACATCTCATACAAAGGCAGCTGATATGCCATTTCTTTTCAGCGCTTAACTCGCACATTTGGAACTTCTGCTCCTGCCACATTTCCACCTTGCCAACCCGGCTCAGACGAAATGCCTACATCTTCCCCTTCAGCAACGGGGACGAGGCCCAGATGACTGTGCTTCCGCATGCTTAGCAGGAGCAGACAATAGGCTTTTTACAAACCGCCATTGTGCACTGGGTCAGAGAGGGTCAGAATGCACCTAGGTCAGAAAGGGCCCTTTGCTCTCAGCCGTGCCCTCCATTGCTCTAGAGGTGGAAGGCACAAAGCACTGCCTCCATCCTTCAATGGGAGACAAGCCATCAACTGTCCTGCTTCCAGCTCTTTAGGAAGCTGGGAAAGCACTCGCATTCCACAGTGCTCTTACAGCGTCCTGGGAACGTCTCATACAAAGGCAGCTGAACACCGTGTCTTTTCAGCCCTTAACTCACCAATCTGCAACATCTGCTTCTGCCGCATTTCCACCTTGCCAACCCGGCTCAGGCGAAATGCCTCCATCTTCCCCTGAAGCAACTGTGCTGATTCCCAGATGATTGAGCATCCACATGCTTAGGAGGCGATCAACTGCATGCCTTTTGCCAACCACCATTTTACACTGCTTAGAGAGCGTCGGAAAGCAGCTATGTCAGAAAGGCCCCTTTGCTCTCAGCCATGCCCTCCATTGCTCTCGAGGTGGAAGGCACAAGGCACTGGTTCTGGATCCACCCCTCAATGGGAGACAAACCACATCTTGTCCTGCTTCCAGCTCTTTAGGAAGTGGAGAAAAAACTCCCTTTCCACAGGGCTCTTCCAGCGTCCTGGGAACATCTCATACAAAGGAGGCTGAACGCCGTTTCTTTTCAGCACTTCACTCGCCAGTCTGGGACATCTGCATCCTGCACGTTTCCACCTTGCCAACCCGGCTCAGACGAAATGCCTACATCTTCCCCTTGAGCAATGGGGATGAGGCCCATATGATTGTGGTTCCACATGCTGAGGAGGAGAGAGACAATAGGCTTTTAACGAACCACGAAGTGCAATGGTTGGGAGAGTGTCAGAAAGCACCAATGGCAGAAAGACCCCTTTACTCTCAGCCGCGCCCTCCATTGCTGTAGAGGTGGAAGGCACAAAGCACTGCCTCCATCCTTCAATGGGAGACAAGCCATAAACTGTCTTGCCTCCAGCTCTTTAGGAAGCTGAGAAAGAACTCGCTTTCCACAGTGCTGTTACAGCATACGAGGAAACTCTCATACAGAGGCAGCTCAAATGCCATTTCTTCCCAGTGCTTAACTGGCCACTTTAGGACTTCCGCTTCTGCCACAGTTCCACCTTGCCAACCCGGCTCAGACGAAATGCCTACATCTTCCCCGTCAGCAACGGGGACGAGGCCCAGATGACTGTGCTTCCGCATGCTTAGCAGGGGCAGACAATAGGCTTTTTACAAACCGCCATTGTGCACTGGGTCAGAGAGGGTCAGAATGCACCTATGGCAGAAAGGGCCCTTTGCTCTCAGCTGTGCCCTCCATTGCTCTAGAGGTGGAAGGCACAAAGCACTGCCTCCATCCTTCAATGGGAGACAAGCCATCAACTGTCTTGCCTCCAGCTCTTTAGGAAGCTGACAAACAATTCGCTTTCCACAGTGCTGTTACAGCATACGAGGAAACTCTCATACAGAGGCAGCTCAAATGCCATTTCTTCCCAGTGCTTAACTGGCCGCTTTAGGACTTCCGCTTCTGCCACAGTTCCACCTTGCCAACCCGGCTCAGACGAAATGCCTACACCTTCCCCTTCTGCAACGGGGGCGAGGCCCACAGGATTGTGCTTCCACATGCTTAGCAGGAGCAGTCAATAGGCTTTTTACAAACGGCCATTGTGCACTTGGTCAGAGAGGGTCAGAATGCACCTATGTCAGAAAGGGCCCTTTGCTCTAAGGCGTGCCCTCCATTGCTCTAGAGGTGGAAGGCACAAAGCACTGCCTCCATCCTTCAATGGGAGACAAGCCATCAACTGTCTTGCCTCCAGCTCTTTAGGAAGCTGACAAACAACTCGCTTTCCACAGTCCTGTTACAGCAGACCGGGGAACTTCTCATACAAAGGCAGCTCAAATGGCCTTTCTTCCCAGCCCTTAACTCGCAGCTTTAGGACTTCTGCTTCTGCCGCAATTCCACCTTGCCTACCCGGCTCAGACGAAATGCCTACATCTTCCCCTGAAGCAACTGGGCTGAGTCCCAAATGATTGAGCGTCCACGTGCTTCGGAGGCGATAGACTGCACGCCTTTTTCCAACCACCACTGGGCACTGCTGGAGAGAGTGTCGGAAAGCAGCTAGGTCAGAAAGACCCCTTTGCTCTCAGCCGTGCCCTTCATTGCTCTGGACGTGGAATGCACAATGCACTGGCTCCCCCCACCCCTCAAGGGGCGACAAGCCACAGACCATCTTCCTTCCATCTCTTTAGGAAGCTGAGAAAGAACTCGCTTTCAACAGTGCTCTTTCTGTGTCCTGGCAACATCTCATACAAAGGCAGCTGATATGCCATTTCTTTTCAGCGCTTAACTCGCACATTTGGAACTTCTGCTCCTGCCACATTTCCACCTTGCCAACCCGGCTCAGACGAAATGCCTACATCTTCCCCTTCAGCAACGGGGACGAGGCCCAGATGACTGTGCTTCCGCATGCTTAGCAGGAGCAGACAATAGGCTTTTTACAAACCGCCATTGTGCACTGGGTCAGAGAGGGTCAGAATGCACCTAGGTCAGAAAGGGCCCTTTGCTCTCAGCCGTGCCCTCCATTGCTCTAGAGGTGGAAGGCACAAAGCACTGCCTCCATCCTTCAATGGGAGACAAGCCATCAACTGTCCTGCTTCCAGCTCTTTAGGAAGCTGGGAAAGAACTCGCATTCCACAGTGCTCTTACAGCGTCCTGGGAACGTCTCATACAAAGGCAGCTGAACACCGTGTCTTTTCAGCCCTTAACTCACCAATCTGCAACATCTGCTTCTGCCGCATTTCCACCTTGCCAACCCGGCTCAGACGAAATGCCTCCATCTTCCCCTGAAGCAACTGTGCTGATTCCCAGATGATTGAGCATCCACATGCTTAGGAGGCGATCAACTGCATGCCTTTTGCCAACCACCATTTTACACTGCTTAGAGAGCGTCGGAAAGCAGCTATGTCAGAAAGGCCCCTTTGCTCTCAGCCATGCCCTCCATTGCTCTCGAGGTGGAAGGCACAAGGCACTGGTTCTGGATCCACCCCTCAATGGGAGACAAACCACATCTTGTCCTGCTTCCAGCTCTTTAGGAAGTGGAGAAAAAACTCCCTTTCCACAGGGCTCTTACAGCGTCCTGGGAACATCTCATACAAAGGAGGCTGAACGCCGTTTCTTTTCAGCACTTCACTCGCCAGTCTGGGACATCTGCATCCTGCACGTTTCCACCTTGCCAACCCGGCTCAGACGAAATGCCTACATCTTCCCCTTGAGCAATGGGGATGAGGCCCATATGATTGTGGTTCCACATGCTGAGGAGGAGAGAGACAATAGGCTTTTAACTAACCACGAAGTGCAATGGTTGGGAGAGTGTCAGAAAGCACCAATGGCAGAAAGACCCCTTTACTCTCAGCCGCGCCCTCCATTGCTGTAGAGGTGGAAGGCACAAAGCACTGCCTCCATCCTTCAATGGGAGACAAGCCATAAACTGTCTTGCCTCCAGCTCTTTAGGAAGCTGACAAACAACTCGCTTTCCACAGTGCTGTTACAGCATACGAGGAAACTCTCATACAGAGGCAGCTCAAATGCCATTTCTTCCCAGTGCTTAACTGGCCGCTTTAGGACTTCCGCTTCTGCCACAGTTCCACCTTGCCAACCCGGCTCAGACGAAATGCCTACATCTTCCCCGTCAGCAACGGGGGCGAGGCCCAGATGACTGTGCTTCCGCATGCTTAGCAGGATCAGACAAGAGGCTTTTTACAAACCGCCATTGTGCACTGGGTCAGAGAGGGTCAGAATGCACCTATGGCAGAAAGGGCCCTTTGCTCTCAGCCGTGCCCTCCATTGCTCTAGAGGTGGAAGGCACAAAGCACTGCCTCCATCCTTCAATGGGAGACAAGCCATCAACTGTCTTGCCTCCAGCTCTTTAGGAAGCTGACAAACAACTCGCTTTCCACAGTCCTGTTACAGCAGACCGGGGAACTTCTCATACAAAGGCAGCTCAAATGGCCTTTCTTCCCAGCCCTTAACTCGCAGCTTTAGGACTTCTGCTTCTGCCGCAATTCCACCTTGCCTACCCGGCTCAGACGAAATGCCTACATCTTCCCCTGAAGCAACTGGGCTGAGTCTCAAATGATTGAGCGTCCACGTGCTTCGGAGGCGATAGACAGCACGCCTTTTTCCAACCACCACTGGGCACTGCTGGAGAGAGTGTCGGAAAGCAGCTAGGTCAGAAAGACCCCTTTGCTCTCAGCCGTGCCCTTCATTGCTCTGGACGTGGAATGCACAATGCACTGGCTCCCCCCACCCCTCCAGGGGAGACAAGCCACAGACCATCTTCCTTCCATCTCTTTAGGAAGCTGAGAAAGAACTCGCTTTCAACAGTGCTCTTTCTGTGTCCTGGCAACATCTCATACAAAGGCAGCTGATATGCCATTTCTTTTCAGCGCTTAACTCGCAGATTTGGAACTTCTGCTCCTGCCACATTTCCACCTTGCCAACCCGGCTCAGACGAAATGCCTACATCTTCCCCTTCAGCAACGGGGACGAGGCCCAGATGACTGTGCTTCCGCATGCTTAGCAGGAGCAGACAATAGGCTTTTTACAAACCGCCATTGTGCACTGGGTCAGAGAGGGTCAGAATGCACCTAGGTCAGAAAGGGCCCTTTGCTCTCAGCCGTGCCCTCCATTGCTCTAGAGGTGGAAGGCACAAAGCACTGCCTCCATCCTTCAATGGGAGACAAGCCATCAACTGTCCTGCTTCCAGCTCTTTAGGAAGCTGGGAAAGCACTCGCATTCCACAGTGCTCTTACAGCGTCCTGGGAACGTCTCATACAAAGGCAGCTGAACACCGTGTCTTTTCAGCCCTTAACTCACCAATCTGCAACATCTGCTTCTGCCGCATTTCCACCTTGCCAACCAGGCTCAGACGAAATGCCTCCATCTTCCCCTGAAGCAACTGTGCTGATTCCCAGATGATTGAGCATCCACATGCTTAGGAGGCGATCAACTGCATGCCTTTTGCCAACCACCATTTTACACTGCTTAGAGAGCGTCGGAAAGCAGCTATGTCAGAAAGGCCCCTTTGCTCTCAGCCATGCCCTCCATTGCTCTCGAGGTGGAAGGCACAAGGCACTGGTTCTGGATCCACCCCTCAATGGGAGACAAACCACATCCTGTCCTGCTTCCAGCTCTTTAGGAAGTGGAGAAAAAACTCCCTTTCCTCAGGGCTCTTACAGCGTCCTGGGAACATCTCATACAAAGGAGGCTGAACGCCGTTTCTTTTCAGCACTTCACTCGCCAGTCTGGGACATCTGCATCCTGCACGTTTCCACCTTGCCAACCCGGCTCAGACGAAATGCCTACATCTTCCCCTTGAGCAATGGGGATGAGGCCCATATGATTGTGGTTCCACATGCTGAGGAGGAGAGAGACAATAGGCTTTTAACTAACCACGAAGTGCAATGGTTGGGAGAGTGTCAGAAAGCACCAATGGCAGAAAGACCCCTTTACTCTCAGCCGCGCCCTCCATTGCTGTAGAGGTGGAAGGCACAAAGCACTGCCTCCATCCTTCAATGGGAGACAAGCCATAAACTGTCTTGCCTCCAGCTCTTTAGGAAGCTGACAAACAACTCGCTTTCCACAGTGCTGTTACAGCATACGAGGAAACTCTCATACAGAGGCAGCTCAAATGCCATTTCTTCCCAGTGCTTAACTGGCCGCTTTAGGACTTCCGCTTCTGCCACAGTTCCACCTTGCCAACCCGGCTCAGACGAAATGCCTACATCTTCCCCTTCTGCAACGGGGGCGAGGCCCACAGGATTGTGCTTCCACATGCTTAGCAGGAGCAGTCAATAGGCTTTTTACAAACCGCCATTGTGCACTGGGTCAGAGAGGGTCAGAATGCACCTATGTCAGAAAGGGCCCTTTGCTCTCAGCCGTGCCCTCCATTGCTCTAGAGGTGGAAGGCACAAAGCACTGCCTCCATCCTTCAATGGGAGACAAGCCATCAACTGTCTTGCCTCCAGCTCTTTAGGAAGCTGACAAACAACTCGCTTTCCACAGTGCTGTTACAGCATACGAGGAAACTCTCATAGAGAGGCAGCTCAAATGCCATTTCTTCCCAGTGCTTAACTGGCCGCTTTAGGACTTCCGCTTCTACCACAGTTCCACCTTGCCAACCCGGCTCAGACGAAATGCCTACATCTTCCCCTTCTGCAACGGGGGCGAGGCCCACAGGATTGTGCTTCCACATGCTTAGCAGGAGCAGTCAATAGGCTTTTTACAAACCGCTATTGTGCACTGGGTCAGAGAGGGTCAGAATGCACCTATGTCAGAAAGGGCCCTTTGCTCTCAGGCGTGCCCTCCATTGCTCTAGAGGTGGAAGGCACAAAGCACTGCCTCCATCCTTCAATGGGAGACAAGCCATCAACTGTCTTGCCTCCAGCTCTTTAGGAAGCTGACAAACAACTCGCTTTCCACAGTCCTGTTACAGCAGACCGGGGAACTTCTCATACAAAGGCAGCTCAAATGGCCTTTCTTCCCAGCCCTTAACTCGCAGCTTTAGGACTTCTGCTTCTGCCGCAATTCCACCTTGCCTACCCGGCTCAGACGAAATGCCTACATCTTCCCCTGAAGCAACTGGGC
The DNA here is from genome assembly GCF_041296265.1 of Equus caballus. Taxonomy (NCBI): domain Eukaryota; kingdom Metazoa; phylum Chordata; class Mammalia; order Perissodactyla; family Equidae; genus Equus; species Equus caballus. Next base: position 32,887,533 of record NC_091691.1, read on the forward strand.
TGAGTCCCAAATGATTGAGCGTCCACGTGCTTCGGAGGCGATAGACTGCATGCCTTTTTCCAACCACCACTGGGCACTGCTGGAGAGAGTGTCGGAAAGCAGCTAGGTCAGAAAGACCCCTTTGCTCTCAGCCGTGCCCTTCATTGCTCTGGACGTGGAATGCACAATGCACTGGCTCCCCCCACCCCTCAAGGGGCGACAAGCCACAGACCATCTTCCTTCCATCTCTTTAGGAAGCTGAGAAAGAACTCGCTTTCAACAGTGCTCTTTCTGTGTCCTGGCAACATCTCATACAAAGGCAGCTGATATGCCATTTCTTTTCAGGGCTTAACTCGCACATTTGGAACTTCTGCTCCTGCCACATTTCCACCTTGCCAACCCGGCTCAGACGAAATGCCTACATCTTCCCCTTCAGCAACGGGGACGAGGCCCAGATGACTGTGCTTCCGCATGCTTAGCAGGAGCAGACAATAGGCTTTTTACAAACCGCCATTGTGCACTGGGTCAGAGAGGGTCAGAATGCACCTAGGTCAGAAAGGGCCCTTTGCTCTCAGCCGTGCCCTCCATTGCTCTAGAGGTGGAAGGCACAAAGCACTGCCTCCATCCTTCAATGGGAGACAAGCCATCAACTGTCCTGCTTCCAGCTCTTTAGGAAGCTGGGAAAGCACTCGCATTCCACAGTGCTCTTACAGCGTCCTGGGAACGTCTCATACAAAGGCAGCTGAACACCGTGTCTTTTCAGCCCTTAACTCACCAATCTGCAACATCTGCTTCTGCCGCATTTCCACCGTGCCAACCAGGCTCAGACGAAATGCCTCCATCTTCCCCTGAAGCAACTGTGCTGATTCCCAGATGATTGAGCATCCACATGCTTAGGAGGCGATCAACTGCATGCCTTTTGCCAACCACCATTTTACACTGCTTAGAGAGCGTCGGAAAGCAGCTATGTCAGAAAGGCCCCTTTGCTCTCAGCCATGCCCTCCATTGCTCTCGAGGTGGAAGGCACAAGGCACTGGTTCTGGATCCACCCCTCAATGGGAGACAAACCACATCTTGTCCTGCTTCCAGCTCTTTAGGAAGTGGAGAAAAAACTCCCTTTCCTCAGGGCTCTTCCAGCGTCCTGGGAACATCTCATACAAAGGAGGCTGAACGCCGTTTCTTTTCAGCACTTCACTCGCCAGTCTGGGACATCTGCATCCTGCACGTTTCCACCTTGCCAACCCGGCTCAGACGAAATGCCTACATCTTCCCCTTGAGCAATGGGGATGAGGCCCATATGATTGTGGTTCCACATGCTGAGGAGGAGAGAGACAATAGGCTTTTAACTAACCACGAAGTGCAATGGTTGGGAGAGTGTCAGAAAGCACCAATGGCAGAAAGACCCCTTTACTCTCAGCCGCGCCCTCCATTGCTGTAGAGGTGGAAGGCACAAAGCACTGCCTCCATCCTTCAATGGGAGACAAGCCATAAACTGTCTTGCCTCCAGCTCTTTAGGAAGCTGACAAACAACTCGCTTTCCACAGTGCTGTTACAGCATACGAGGAAACTCTCATACAGAGGCAGCTCAAATGCCATTTCTTCCCAGTGCTTAACTGGCCGCTTTAGGACTTCCGCTTCTGCCACAGTTCCACCTTGCCAACCCGGCTCAGACGAAATGCCTACATCTTCCCCGTCAGCAACGGGGGCGAGGCCCACAGGATTGTGCTTCCACATGCTTAGCAGGAGCAGTCAATAGGCTTTTTACAAACCGCCATTGTGCACTGGGTCAGAGAGGGTCAGAATGCACCTATGTCAGAAATGGCCCTTTGCTCTCAGCCGTGCCCTCCATTGCTCTGGACGTGGAATGCACAATGCACTGGCTCCCCCCACCCCTCAAGGGGCGACAAGCCACAGACCATCTTCCTTCCATCTCTTTAGGAAGCTGAGAAAGAACTTGCTTTCAACAGTGCTCTTTCTGTGTCCTGGCAACATCTCATACAAAGGCAGCTGATATGCCATTTCTTTTCAGCGCTTAACTCGCAGATTTGGAACTTCTGCTCCTGCCACATTTCCACCTTGCCAACCCGGCTCAGACGAAATGCCTACATCTTCCCCTTCAGCAACGGGGACGAGGCCCAGATGACTGTGCTTCCGCATGCTTAGCAGGAGCAGACAATAGGCTTTTTACAAACCGCCATTGTGCACTGGGTCACAGAGGGTCAGAATGCACCTAGGTCAGAAAGGGCCCTTTGCTCTCAGCCGTGCCCTCCATTGCTCTAGAGGTGGAAGGCACAAAGCACTGCCTCCATCCTTCAATGGGAGACAAGCCATCAACTGTCCTGCTTCCAGCTCTTTAGGAAGCTGGGAAAGAACTCGCATTCCACAGTGCTCTTACAGCGTCCTGGGAACGTCTCATACAAAGGCAGCTGAACACCGTGTCTTTTCAGCCCTTAACTCACCAATCTGCAACATCTGCTTCTGCCGCATTTCCACCTTGCCAACCCGGCTCAGACGAAATGCCTCCATCTTCCCCTGAAGCAACTGTGCTGATTCCCAGATGATTGAGCATCCACATGCTTAGGAGGCGATCAACTGCATGCCTTTTGCCAACCACCATTTTACACTGCTTAGAGAGCGTCGGAAAGCAGCTATTTCAGAAAGGCCCCTTTGCTCTCAGCCATGCCCTCCATTGCTCTCGAGGTGGAAGGCACAAGGCACTGGTTCTGGATCCACCCCTCAATGGGAGACAAACCACATCTTGTCCTGCTTCCAGCTCTTTAGGAAGTGGAGAAAAAACTCCCTTTCCACAGGGCTCTTCCAGCGTCCTGGGAACATCTCATACAAAGGAGGCTGAACGCCGTTTCTTTTCAGCACTTCACTCGCCAGTCTGGGACATCTGCATCCTGCACGTTTCCACCTCGCCAACCCGGCTCAGACGAAATGCCTACATCTTCCCCTTGAGCAATGGGGATGAGGCCCATATGATTGTGGTTCCACATGCTGAGGAGGAGAGAGACAATAGGCTTTTAACTAACCACGAAGTGCAATGGTTGGGAGAGTGTCAGAAAGCACCAATGGCAGAAAGACCCCTTTACTCTCAGCCGCGCCCTCCATTGCTGTAGAGGTGGAAGGCACAAAGCACTGCCTCCATCCTTCAATGGGAGACAAGCCATAAACTGTCTTGCCTCCAGCTCTTTAGGAAGCTGAGAAAGAACTCGCTTTCCACAGTGCTGTTACAGCATACGAGGAAACTCTCATACAGAGGCAGCTCAAATGCCATTTCTTCCCAGTGCTTAACTGGCCGCTTTAGGACTTCCGCTTCTGCCACAGTTCCACCTTGCCAACCCGGCTCAGACGAAATGCCTACATCTTCCCCTTCTGCAACGGGGGCGAGGCCCACAGGATTGTGCTTCCACATGCTTAGCAGGAGCAGTCAATAGGCTTTTTACAAACCGCCATTGTGCACTGGGTCAGATAGGGTAAGAATGCACCTATGTCAGAAAGGGCCCTTTGCTCTCAGCCGTGCCCTCCATTGCTCTAGAGGTGGCAGGCACAAAGCACTGCCTCCATCCTTCAATGGGAGACAAGCCATCCACTGTCTTGCCTCCAGCTCTTTAGGAAGCTGACAAACAATTCGCTTTCCACAGTGCTGTTACAGCATACGAGGAAACTCTCATACAGAGGCAGCTCAAATGCCATTTCTTCCCAGTGCTTAAGTGGCCGCTTTAGGACTTCCGCTTCTGCCACAGTTCCACCTTGCCAACCCGGCTCAGACGAAATTCCTACATCTTCCCCTTCTGCAACGGGGGCGAGGCCCACAGGATTGTGCTTCCACATGCTTAGCAGGAGCAGTCAATAGGCTTTTTACAAACCGCTATTGTGCACTGGGTCAGAGAGGGTCAGAATGCACCTATGTCAGAAAGGGCCCTTTGCTCTCAGGCGTGCCCTCCATTGCTCTAGAGGTGGAAGGCACAAAGCACTGCCTCCATCCTTCAATGGGAGACAAGCCATCAACTGTCTTGCCTCCAGCTCTTTAGGAAGCTGACAAACAACTCGCTTTCCACAGTCCTGTTACAGCAGACCGGGGAACTTCTCATACAAAGGCAGCTCAAATGGCCTTTCTTCCCAGCCCTTAACTCGCAGCTTTAGGACTTCTGCTTCTGCCGCAATTCCACCTTGCCTACCCGGCTCAGACGAAATGCCTACATCTTCCCCTGAAGCAACTGGGCTGAGTCCCAAATGATTGAGCGTCCACGTGCTTCGGAGGCGATAGACTGCATGCCTTTTTCCAACCACCACTGGGCACTGCTGGAGAGAGTGTCGGAAAGCAGCTAGGTCAGAAAGACCCCTTTGCTCTCAGCCGTGCCCTTCATTGCTCTGGACGTGGAATGCACAATGCACTGGCTCCCCCCACCCCTCAAGGGGCGACAAGCCACAGACCATCTTCCTTCCATCTCTTTAGGAAGCTGAGAAAGAACTCGCTTTCAACAGTGCTCTTTCTGTGTCCTGGCAACATCTCATACAAAGGCAGCTGATATGCCATTTCTTTTCAGGGCTTAACTCGCACATTTGGAACTTCTGCTCCTGCCACATTTCCACCTTGCCAACCCGGCTCAGACGAAATGCCTACATCTTCCCCTTCAGCAACGGGGACGAGGCCCAGATGACTGTGCTTCCGCATGCTTAGCAGGAGCAGACAATAGGCTTTTTACAAACCGCCATTGTGCACTGGGTCAGAGAGGGTCAGAATGCACCTAGGTCAGAAAGGGCCCTTTGCTCTCAGCCGTGCCCTCCATTGCTCTAGAGGTGGAAGGCACAAAGCACTGCCTCCATCCTTCAATGGGAGACAAGCCATCAACTGTCCTGCTTCCAGCTCTTTAGGAAGCTGGGAAAGCACTCGCATTCCACAGTGCTCTTACAGCGTCCTGGGAACGTCTCATACAAAGGCAGCTGAACACCGTGTCTTTTCAGCCCTTAACTCACCAATCTGCAACATCTGCTTCTGCCGCATTTCCACCGTGCCAACCAGGCTCAGACGAAATGCCTCCATCTTCCCCTGAAGCAACTGTGCTGATTCCCAGATGATTGAGCATCCACATGCTTAGGAGGCGATCAACTGCATGCCTTTTGCCAACCACCATTTTACACTGCTTAGAGAGCGTCGGAAAGCAGCTATGTCAGAAAGGCCCCTTTGCTCTCAGCCATGCCCTCCATTGCTCTCGAGGTGGAAGGCACAAGGCACTGGTTCTGGATCCACCCCTCAATGGGAGACAAACCACATCTTGTCCTGCTTCCAGCTCTTTAGGAAGTGGAGAAAAAACTCCCTTTCCTCAGGGCTCTTCCAGCGTCCTGGGAACATCTCATACAAAGGAGGCTGAACGCCGTTTCTTTTCAGCACTTCACTCGCCAGTCTGGGACATCTGCATCCTGCACGTTTCCACCTTGCCAACCCGGCTCAGACGAAATGCCTACATCTTCCCCTTGAGCAATGGGGATGAGGCCCATATGATTGTGGTTCCACATGCTGAGGAGGAGAGAGACAATAGGCTTTTAACTAACCACGAAGTGCAATGGTTGGGAGAGTGTCAGAAAGCACCAATGGCAGAAAGACCCCTTTACTCTCAGCCGCGCCCTCCATTGCTGTAGAGGTGGAAGGCACAAAGCACTGCCTCCATCCTTCAATGGGAGACAAGCCATAAACTGTCTTGCCTCCAGCTCTTTAGGAAGCTGACAAACAACTCGCTTTCCACAGTGCTGTTACAGCATACGAGGAAACTCTCATACAGAGGCAGCTCAAATGCCATTTCTTCCCAGTGCTTAACTGGCCGCTTTAGGACTTCCGCTTCTGCCACAGTTCCACCTTGCCAACCCGGCTCAGACGAAATGCCTACATCTTCCCCTTCTGCAACGGGGGCGAGGCCCACAGGATTGTGCTTCCACATGCTTAGCAGGAGCAGTCAATAGGCTTTTTACAAACCGCCATTGTGCACTGGGTCAGAGAGGGTCAGAATGCACCTATGTCAGAAAGGGCCCTTTGCTCTCAGCCGTGCCCTCCATTGCTCTGGACGTGGAATGCACAATGCACTGGCTCCCCCCACCCCTCAAGGGGCGACAAGCCACAGACCATCTTCCTTCCATGTCTTTAGCAAGCTGAGAAAGAACTCGCTTTCAACAGTGCTCTTTCTGTGTCCTGGCAACATCTCATACAAAGGCAGCTGATATGCCATTTCTTTTCAGCGCTTAACTCGCAGATTTGGAACTTCTGCTCCTGCCACATTTCCACCTTGCCAACCAGGCTCAGACGAAATGCCTACATCTTCCCCTTCAGCAACGGGGACGAGGCCCAGATGACTGTGCTTCCGCATGCTTAGCAGGAGCAGACAATAGGCTTTTTACAAACCGCCATTGTGCACTGGGTCACAGAGGGTCAGAATGCACCTAGGTCAGAAAGGGCCCTTTGCTCTCAGCCGTGCCCTCCATTGCTCTAGAGGTGGAAGGCACAAAGCACTGCCTCCATCCTTCACTGGGAGACAAGCCATCAACTGTCCTGCTTCCAGCTCTTTAGGAAGCTGGGAAAGCACTCGCATTCCACAGTGCTCTTACAGCGTCCTGGGAACGTCTCATACAAAGGCAGCTGAACACCGTGTCTTTTCAGCCCTTAACTCACCAATCTGCAACATCTGCTTCTGCCGCATTTCCACCTTGCCAACCCGGCTCAGACGAAATGCCTCCATCTTCCCCTGAAGCAACTGTGCTGATTCCCAGATGATTGAGCATCCACATGCTTAGGAGGCGATCAACTGCATGCCTTTTGCCAACCACCATTTTACACTGCTTAGAGAGCGTCGGAAAGCAGCTATTTCAGAAAGGCCCCTTTGCTCTCAGCCATGCCCTCCATTGCTCTCGAGGTGGAAGGCACAAGGCACTGGTTCTGGATCCACCCCTCAATGGGAGACAAACCACATCTTGTCCTGCTTCCAGCTCTTTAGGAAGTGGAGAAAAAACTCCCTTTCCACAGGGCTCTTCCAGCGTCCTGGGAACATCTCATACAAAGGAGGCTGAACGCCGTTTCTTTTCAGCACTTCACTCGCCAGTCTGGGACATCTGCATCCTGCACGTTTCCACCTTGCCAACCCGGCTCAGACGAAATGCCTACATCTTCCCCTTGAGCAATGGGGATGAGGCCCATATGATTGTGGTTCCACATGCTGAGGAGGAGAGAGACAATAGGCTTTTAACTAACCACGAAGTGCAATGGTTGGGAGAGTGTCAGAAAGCACCAATGGCAGAAAGACCCCTTTACTCTCAGCCGCGCCCTCCATTGCTGTAGAGGTGGAAGGCACAAAGCACTGCCTCCATCCTTCAATGGGAGACAAGCCATAAACTGTCTTGCCTCCAGCTCTTTAGGAAGCTGAGAAAGAACTCGCTTTCCACAGTGCTGTTACAGCATACGAGGAAACTCTCATACAGAGGCAGCTCAAATGCCATTTCTTCCCAGTGCTTAACTGGCCGCTTTAGGACTTCCGCTTCTGCCACAGTTCCACCTTGCCAACCCGGCTCAGACGAAATGCCTACATCTTCCCCTTCTGCAACGGGGGTGAGGCCCACAGGATTGTGCTTCCACATGCTTAGCAGGAGCAGTCAATAGGCTTTTTACAAACCGCCATTGTGCACTGGGTCAGATAGGGTAAGAATGCACCTATGTCAGAAAGGGCCCTTTGCTCTCAGCCGTGCCCTCCATTGCTCTAGAGGTGGAAGGCACAAAGCACTGCCTCCATCCTTCAATGGGAGACAAGCCATCCACTGTCTTGCCTCCAGCTCTTTAGGAAGCTGACAAACAATTCGCTTTCCACAGTGCTGTTACAGCATACGAGGAAACTCTCATACAGAGGCAGCTCAAATGCCATTTCTTCCCAGTGCTTAAGTGGCCGCTTTAGGACTTCCGCTTCTGCCACAGTTCCACCTTGCCAACCCGGCTCAGACGAAATTCCTACATCTTCCCCTTCTGCAACGGGGGCGAGGCCCACAGGATTGTGCTTCCACATGCTTAGCAGGAGCAGTCAATAGGCTTTTTACAAACCGCTATTGTGCACTGGGTCAGAGAGGGTCAGAATGCACCTATGTCAGAAAGGGCCCTTTGCTCTCAGGCGTGCCCTCCATTGCTCTAGAGGTGGAAGGCACAAAGCACTGCCTCCATCCTTCAATGGGAGACAAGCCATCAACTGTCTTGCCTCCAGCTCTTTAGGAAGCTGACAAACAACTCGCTTTCCACAGTCCTGTTACAGCAGACCGGGGAACTTCTCATACAAAGGCAGCTCAAATGGCCTTTCTTCCCAGCCCTTAACTCGCAGCTTTAGGACTTCTGCTTCTGCCGCAATTCCACCTTGCCTACCCGGCTCAGACGAAATGCCTACATCTTCCCCTGAAGCAACTGGGCTGAGTCTCAAATGATTGAGCGTCCACGTGCTTAGGAGGCGATAGACTGCATGCCTTTTTCCAACCACCACTGGGCACTGCTGGAGAGAGTGTCGGAAAGCAGCTAGGTCAGAAAGACCCCTTTGCTCTCAGCCGTGCCCTTCATTGCTCTGGACGTGGAATGCACAATGCACTGGCTCCCCCCACCCCTCAAGGGGCGACAAGCCACAGACCATCTTCCTTCCATGTCTTTAGGAAGCTGAGAAAGAACTCGCTTTCAACAGTGCTCTTTCTGTGTCCTGGCAACATCTCATACAAAGGCAGCTGATATGCCATTTCTTTTCAGCGCTTAACTCGCAGATTTGGAACTTCTGCTCCTGCCACATTTCCACCTTGCCAACCCGGCTCAGACGAAATGCCTACATCTTCCCCTTCAGCAACGGGGACGAGGCCCAGATGACTGTGCTTCCGCATGCTTAGCAGGAGCAGACAATAGGCTTTTTACAAACCGCCATTGTGCACTGGGTCAGAGAGGGTCAGAATGCACCTAGGTCAGAAAGGGCCGTTTGCTCTCAGCCGTGCCCTCCATTGCTCTAGAGGTGGAAGGCACAAAGCACTGCCTCCATCCTTCAATGGGAGACAAGCCATCAACTGTCCTGCTTCCAGCTCTTTAGGAAGCTGGGAAAGCACTCGCATTCCACAGTGCTCTTACAGCGTCCTGGGAACGTCTCATACAAAGGCAGCTGAACACCGTGTCTTTTCAGCCCTTAACTCACCAATCTGCAACATCTGCTTCTGCCGCATTTCCACCGTGCCAACCAGGCTCAGACGAAATGCCTCCATCTTCCCCTGAAGCAACTGTGCTGATTCCCAGATGATTGAGCATCCACATGCTTAGGAGGCGATCAACTGCATGCCTTTTGCCAACCACCATTTTACACTGCTTAGAGAGCGTCGGAAAGCAGCTATGTCAGAAAGGCCCCTTTGCTCTCAGCCATGCCCTCCATTGCTCTCGAGGTGGAAGGCACAAGGCACTGGTTCTGGATCCACCCCTCAATGGGAGACAAACCACATCTTGTCCTGCTTCCAGCTCTTTAGGAAGTGGAGAAAAAACTCCCTTTCCTCAGGGCTCTTCCAGCGTCCTGGGAACATCTCATACAAAGGAGGCTGAACGCCGTTTCTTTTCAGCACTTCACTCGCCAGTCTGGGACATCTGCATCCTGCACGTTTCCACCTTGCCAACCCGGCTCAGACGAAATGCCTACATCTTCCCCTTGAGCAATGGGGATGAGGCCCATATGATTGTGGTTCCACATGCTGAGGAGGAGAGAGACAATAGGCTTTTAACTAACCACGAAGTGCAATGGTTGGGAGAGTGTCAGAAAGCACCAATGGCAGAAAGACCCCTTTACTCTCAGCCGCGCCCTCCATTGCTGTAGAGGTGGAAGGCACAAAGCACTGCCTCCATCCTTCAATGGGAGACAAGCCATAAACTGTCTTGCCTCCAGCTCTTTAGGAAGCTGACAAACAACTCGCTTTCCACAGTGCTGTTACAGCATACGAGGAAACTCTCATACAGAGGCAGCTCAAATGCCATTTCTTCCCAGTGCTTAACTGGCCGCTTTAGGACTTCCGCTTCTGCCACAGTTCCACCATGCCAACCCGGCTCAGACGAAATGCCTACATCTTCCCCTTCTGCAACGGGGGCGAGGCCCACAGGATTGTGCTTCCACATGCTTAGCAGGAGCAGTCAATAGGCTTTTTACAAACCGCCATTGTGCACTGGGTCAGAGAGGGTCAGAATGCACCTATGTCAGAAAGGGCCCTTTGCTCTCAGCCGTGCCCTCCATTGCTCTGGACGTGGAATGCACAATGCACTGGCTCCCCCCACCCCTCAAGGGGCGACAAGCCACAGACCATCTTCCTTCCATCTCTTTAGGAAGCTGAGAAAGAACTCGCTTTCAACAGTGCTCTTTCTGTGTCCTGGCAACATCTCATACAAAGGCAGCTGATATGCCATTTCTTTTCAGCGCTTAACTCGCAGATTTGGAACTTCTGCTCCTGCCACATTTCCACCTTGCCAACCCGGCTCAGACGAAATGCCTACATCTTCCCCTTCAGCAACGGGGACGAGGCCCAGATGACTGTGCTTCCGCATGCTTAGCAGGAGCAGACAATAGGCTTTTTACAAACCGCCATTGTGCACTGGGTCAGAGAGGGTCAGAATGCACCTAGGTCAGAAAGGGCCGTTTGCTCTCAGCCGTGCCCTCCATTGCTCTAGAGGTGGAAGGCACAAAGCACTGCCTCCATCCTTCAATGGGAGACAAGCCATCAACTGTCCTGCTTCCAGCTCTTTAGGAAGCTGGGAAAGCACTCGCATTCCACAGTGCTCTTACAGCGTCCTGGGAACGTCTCATACAAAGGCAGCTGAACACCGTGTCTTTTCAGCCCTTAACTCACCAATCTGCAACATCTGCTTCTGCCGCATTTCCACCGTGCCAACCAGGCTCAGACGAAATGCCTCCATCTTCCCCTGAAGCAACTGTGCTGATTCCCAGATGATTGAGCATCCACATGCTTAGGAGGCGATCAACTGCATGCCTTTTGCCAACCACCATTTTACACTGCTTAGAGAGCGTCGGAAAGCAGCTATGTCAGAAAGGCCCCTTTGCTCTCAGCCATGCCCTCCATTGCTCTCGAGGTGGAAGGCACAAGGCACTGGTTCTGGATCCACCCCTCAATGGGAGACAAACCACATCTTGTCCTGCTTCCAGCTCTTTAGGAAGTGGAGAAAAAACTCCCTTTCCTCAGGGCTCTTCCAGCGTCCTGGGAACATCTCATACAAAGGAGGCTGAACGCCGTTTCTTTTCAGCACTTCACTCGCCAGTCTGGGACATCTGCATCCTGCACGTTTCCACCTTGCCAACCCGGCTCAGACGAAATGCCTACATCTTCCCCTTGAGCAATGGGGATGAGGCCCATATGATTGTGGTTCCACATGCTGAGGAGGAGAGAGACAATAGGCTTTTAACTAACCACGAAGTGCAATGGTTGGGAGAGTGTCAGAAAGCACCAATGGCAGAAAGACCCCTTTACTCTCAGCCGCGCCCTCCATTGCTGTAGAGGTGGAAGGCACAAAGCACTGCCTCCATCCTTCAATGGGAGACAAGCCATAAACTGTCTTGCCTCCAGCTCTTTAGGAAGCTGACAAACAACTCGCTTTCCACAGTGCTGTTACAGCATACGAGGAAACTCTCATACAGAGGCAGCTCAAATGCCATTTCTTCCCAGTGCTTAACTGGCCGCTTTAGGACTTCCGCTTCTGCCACAGTTCCACCATGCCAACCCGGCTCAGACGAAATGCCTACATCTTCCCCTTCTGCAACGGGGGCGAGGCCCACAGGATTGTGCTTCCACATGCTTAGCAGGAGCAGTCAATAGGCTTTTTACAAACCGCCATTGTGCACTGGGTCAGAGAGGGTCAGAATGCACCTATGTCAGAAAGGGCCCTTTGCTCTCAGCCGTGCCCTCCATTGCTCTGGACGTGGAATGCACAATGCACTGGCTCCCCCCACCCCTCAAGGGGCGACAAGCCACAGACCATCTTCCTTCCATCTCTTTAGGAAGCTGAGAAAGAACTTGCTTTCAACAGTGCTCTTTCTGTGTCCTGGCAACATCTCATACAAAGGCAGCTGATATGCCATTTCTTTTCAGCGCTTAACTCGCAGATTTGGAACTTCTGCTCCTGCCACATTTCCACCTTGCCAACCCGGCTCAGACGAAATGCCTACATCTTCCCCTTCAGCAACGGGGACGAGGCCCAGATGACTGTGCTTCCGCATGCTTAGCAGGAGCAGACAATAGGCTTTTTACAAACCGCCATTGTGCACTGGGTCACAGAGGGTCAGAATGCACCTAGGTCAGAAAGGGCCCTTTGCTCTCAGCCGTGCCCTCCATTGCTCTAGAGGTGGAAGGCACAAAGCACTGCCTCCATCCTTCACTGGGAGACAAGCCATCAACTGTCCTGCTTCCAGCTCTTTAGGAAGCTGGGAAAGAACTCGCATTCCACAGTGCTCTTACAGCGTCCTGGGAACGTCTCATACAAAGGCAGCTGAACACCGTGTCTTTTCAGCCCTTAACTCACCAATCTGCAACATCTGCTTCTGCCGCATTTCCACCTTGCCAACCCGGCTCAGACGAAATGCCTCCATCTTCCCCTGAAGCAACTGTGCTGATTCCCAGATGATTGAGCATCCACATGCTTAGGAGGCGATCAACTGCATGCCTTTTGCCAACCACCATTTTACACTGCTTAGAGAGCGTCGGAAAGCAGCTATGTCAGAAAGGCCCCTTTGCTCTCAGCCATGCCCTCCATTGCTCTCGAGGTGGAAGGCACAAGGCACTGGTTCTGGATCCACCCCTCAATGGGAGACAAACCACATCTTGTCCTGCTTCCAGCTCTTTGGGAAGTGGAGAAAAAACTCCCTTTCCTCAGGGCTCTTACAGCGTCCTGGGAACATCTCATACAAAGGAGGCTGAACGCCGTTTCTTTTCAGCACTTCACTCGCCAGTCTGGGACATCTGCATCCTGCACGTTTCCACCTTGCCAACCCGGCTCAGACGAAATGCCTACATCTTCCCCTTGAGCAATGGGGATGAGGCCCATATGATTGTGGTTCCACATGCTGAGGAGGAGAGAGACAATAGGCTTTTAACTAACCACGAAGTGCAATGGTTGGGAGAGTGTCAGAAAGCACCAATGGCAGAAAGACCCCTTTACTCTCAGCCGCGCCCTCCATTGCTGTAGAGGTGGAAGGCACAAAGCACTGCCTCCATCCTTCAATGGGAGACAAGCCATAAACTGTCTTGCCTCCAGCTCTTTAGGAAGCTGAGAAAGAACTCGCTTTCCACAGTGCTGTTACAGCATACGAGGAAACTCTCATACAGAGGCAGCTCAAATGCCATTTCTTCCCAGTGCTTAACTGGCCGCTTTAGGACTTCCGCTTCTGCCACAGTTCCACCTTGCCAACCCGGCTCAGAAGAAATGCCTACATCTTCCCCTTCTGCAACGGGGGCGAGGCCCACAGGATTGTGCTTCCACATGCTTAGCAGGAGCAGTCAATAGGCTTTTTACAAACCGCCATTGTGCACTGGGTCAGATAGGGTAAGAATGCACCTATGTCAGAAAGGGCCCTTTGCTCTCAGCCGTGCCCTCCATTGCTCTAGAGGTGGAAGGCACAAAGCACTGCCTCCATCCTTCAATGGGAGACAAGCCATCCACTGTCTTGCCTCCAGCTCTTTAGGAAGCTGACAAACAATTCGCTTTCCACAGTGCTGTTACAGCATACGAGGAAACTCTCATACAGAGGCAGCTCAAATGCCATTTCTTCCCAGTGCTTAAGTGGCCGCTTTAGGACTTCCGCTTCTACCACAGTTCCACCTTGCCAACCCGGCTCAGACGAAATTCCTACATCTTCCCCTTCTGCAACGGGGGCGAGGCCCACAGGATTGTGCTTCCACATGCTTAGCAGGAGCAGTCAATAGGCTTTTTACAAACCGCTATTGTGCACTGGGTCAGAGAGGGTCAGAATGCACCTATGTCAGAAAGGGCCCTTTGCTCTCAGCCGTGCCCTCCATTGCTCTAGAGGTGGAAGGCACAAAGCACTGCCTCCATCCTTCAATGGGAGACAAGCCATCAACTGTCTTGCCTCCAGCTCTTTAGGAAGCTGACAAACAACTCGCTTTCCACAGTCCTGTTACAGCAGACCGGGGAACTTCTCATACAAAGGCAGCTCAAATGGCCTTTCTTCCCAGCCCTTAACTCGCAGCTTTAGGACTTCTGCTTCTGCCGCAATTCCACCTTGCCTACCCGGCTCAGACGAAATGCCTACATCTTCCCCTGAAGCAACTGGGCTGAGTCTCAAATGATTGAGCGTCCACGTGCTTAGGAGGCGATAGACTGCACGCCTTTTTCCAACCACCACTGGGCACTGCTGGAGAGAGTGTCGGAAAGCAGCTAGGTCAGAAAGACCCCTTTGCTCTCAGCCGTGCCCTTCATTGCTCTGGACGTGGAATGCACAATGCACTGGCTCCCCCCACCCCTCAAGGGGCGACAAGCCACAGACCATCTTCCTTCCATGTCTTTAGCAAGCTGAGAAAGAACTCGCTTTCAACAGTGCTCTTTCTGTGTCCTGGCAACATCTCATACAAAGGCAGCTGATATGCCATTTCTTTTCAGCGCTTAACTCGCAGATTTGGAACTTCTGCTCCTGCCACATTTCCACCTTGCCAACCCGGCTCAGACGAAATGCCTACATCTTCCCCTTCAGCAACGGGGACGAGGCCCAGATGACTGTGCTTCCGCATGCTTAGCAGGAGCAGACAATAGGCTTTTTACAAACCGCCATTGTGCACTGGGTCAGAGAGGGTCAGAATGCACCTAGGTCAGAAAGGGCCGTTTGCTCTCAGCCGTGCCCTCCATTGCTCTAGAGGTGGAAGGCACAAAGCACTGCCTCCATCCTTCAATGGGAGACAAGCCATCAACTGTCCTGCTTCCAGCTCTTTAGGAAGCTGGGAAAGCACTCGCATTCCACAGTGCTCTTACAGCGTCCTGGGAACGTCTCATACAAAGGCAGCTGAACACCGTGTCTTTTCAGCCCTTAACTCACCAATCTGCAACATCTGCTTCTGCCGCATTTCCACCGTGCCAACCAGGCTCAGACGAAATGCCTCCATCTTCCCCTGAAGCAACTGTGCTGATTCCCAGATGATTGAGCATCCACATGCTTAGGAGGCGATCAACTGCATGCCTTTTGCCAACCACCATTTTACACTGCTTAGAGAGCGTCGGAAAGCAGCTATGTCAGAAAGGCCCCTTTGCTCTCAGCCATGCCCTCCATTGCTCTCGAGGTGGAAGGCACAAGGCACTGGTTCTGGATCCACCCCTCAATGGGAGACAAACCACATCTTGTCCTGCTTCCAGCTCTTTAGGAAGTGGAGAAAAAACTCCCTTTCCTCAGGGCTCTTCCAGCGTCCTGGGAACATCTCATACAAAGGAGGCTGAACGCCGTTTCTTTTCAGCACTTCACTCGCCAGTCTGGGACATCTGCATCCTGCACGTTTCCACCTTGCCAACCCGGCTCAGACAAAATGCCTACATCTTCCCCTTGAGCAATGGGGATGAGGCCCATATGATTGTGGTTCCACATGCTGAGGAGGAGAGAGACAATAGGCTTTTAACTAACCACGAAGTGCAATGGTTGGGAGAGTGTCAGAAAGCACCAATGGCAGAAAGACCCCTTTACTCTCAGCCGCGCCCTCCATTGCTGTAGAGGTGGAAGGCACAAAGCACTGCCTCCATCCTTCAATGGGAGACAAGCCATAAACTGTCTTGCCTCCAGCTCTTTAGGAAGCTGACAAACAACTCGCTTTCCACAGTGCTGTTACAGCATACGAGGAAACTCTCATACAGAGGCAGCTCAAATGCCATTTCTTCCCAGTGCTTAACTGGCCGCTTTAGGACTTCCGCTTCTGCCACAGTTCCACCTTGCCAACCCGGCTCAGACGAAATGCCTACATCTTCCCCTTCTGCAACGGGGGCGAGGCCCACAGGATTGTGCTTCCACATGCTTAGCAGGAGCAGTCAATAGGCTTTTTACAAACCGCCATTGTGCACTGGGACAGAGAGGGTCAGAATGCACCTATGTCAGAAAGGGCCCTTTGCTCTCAGCCGTGCCCTCCATTGCTCTGGACGTGGAATGCACAATGCACTGGCTCCCCCCACCCCTCAAGGGGCGACAAGCCACAGACCATCTTCCTTCCATCTCTTTAGGAAGCTGAGAAAGAACTTGATTTCAACAGTGCTCTTTCTGTGTCCTGGCAACATCTCATACAAAGGCAGCTGATATGCCATTTCTTTTCAGCGCTTAACTCGCAGATTTGGAACTTCTGCTCCTGCCACATTTCCACCTTGCCAACCCGGCTCAGACGAAATGCCTACATCTTCCCCTTCAGCAACGGGGACGAGGCCCAGATGACTGTGCTTCCGCATGCTTAGCAGGAGCAGACAATAGGCTTTTTACAAACCGCCATTGTGCACTGGGTCACAGAGGGTCAGAATGCACCTAGGTCAGAAAGGGCCCTTTGCTCTCAGCCGTGCCCTCCATTGCTCTAGAGGTGGAAGGCACAAAGCACTGCCTCCATCCTTCAATGGGAGACAAGCCATCAACTGTCCTGCTTCCAGCTCTTTAGGAAGCTGGGAAAGAACTCGCATTCCACAGTGCTCTTACAGCGTCCTGGGAACGTCTCATACAAAGGCAGCTGAACACCGTGTCTTTTCAGCCCTTAACTCACCAATCTGCAACATCTGCTTCTGCCGCATTTCCACCTTGCCAACCCGGCTCAGACGAAATGCCTCCATCTTCCCCTGAAGCAACTGTGCTGATTCCCAGATGATTGAGCATCCACATGCTTAGGAGGCGATCAACTGCATGCCTTTTGCCAACCACCATTTTACACTGCTTAGAGAGCGTCGGAAAGCAGCTATTTCAGAAAGGCCCCTTTGCTCTCAGCCATGCCCTCCATTGCTCTCGAGGTGGAAGGCACAAGGCACTGGTTCTGGATCCACCCCTCAATGGGAGACAAACCACATCTTGTCCTGCTTCCAGCTCTTTAGGAAGTGGAGAAAAAACTCCCTTTCCACAGGGCTCTTCCAGCGTCCTGGGAACATCTCATACAAAGGAGGCTGAACGCCGTTTCTTTTCAGCACTTCACTCGCCAGTCTGGGACATCTGCATCCTGCACGTTTCCACCTTGCCAACCCGGCTCAGACGAAATGCCTACATCTTCCCCTTGAGCAATGGGGATGAGGCCCATATGATTGTGGTTCCACATGCTGAGGAGGAGAGAGACAATAGGCTTTTAACTAACCACGAAGTGCAATGGTTGGGAGAGTGTCAGAAAGCACCAATGGCAGAAAGACCCCTTTACTCTCAGCCGCGCCCTCCATTGCTGTAGAGGTGGAAGGCACAAAGCACTGCCTCCATCCTTCAATGGGAGACAAGCCATAAACTGTCTTGCCTCCAGCTCTTTAGGAAGCTGACAAACAACTCGCTTTCCACAGTGCTGTTACAGCATACGAGGAAACTCTCATACAGAGGCAGCTCAAATGCCATTTCTTCCCAGTGCTTAACTGGCCGCTTTAGGACTTCCGCTTCTGCCACAGTTCCACCTTGCCAACCCGGCTCAGACGAAATGCCTACATCTTCCCCTTCTGCAACGGGGGCGAGGCCCACAGGATTGTGCTTCCACATGCTTAGCAGGAGCAGTCAATAGGCTTTTTACAAACCGCCATTGTGCACTGGGTCAGATAGGGTAAGAATGCACCTATGTCAGAAAGGGCCCTTTGCTCTCAGCCGTGCCCTCCATTGCTCTAGAGGTGGAAGGCACAAAGCACTGCCTCCATCCTTCAATGGGAGACAAGCCATCCACTGTCTTGCCTCCAGCTCTTTAGGAAGCTGACAAACAATTCGCTTTCCACAGTGCTGTTACAGCATACGAGGAAACTCTCATACAGAGGCAGCTCAAATGCCATTTCTTCCCAGTGCTTAAGTGGCCGCTTTAGGACTTCCGCTTCTACCACAGTTCCACCTTGCCAACCCGGCTCAGACGAAATTCCTACATCTTCCCCTTCTGCAACGGGGGCGAGGCCCACAGGATTGTGCTTCCACATGCTTAGCAGGAGCAGTCAATAGGCTTTTTACAAACCGCTATTGTGCACTGGGTCAGAGAAGGTCAGAATGCACCTATGTCAGAAAGGGCCCTTTGCTCTCAGGCGTGCCCTCCATTGCTCTAGAGGTGGAAGGCACAAAGCACTGCCTCCATCCTTCAATGGGAGACAAGCCATCAACTGTCTTGCCTCCAGCTCTTTAGGAAGCTGACAAACAACTCGCTTTCCACAGTCCTGTTACAGCAGACCGGGGAACTTCTCATACAAAGGCAGCTCAAATGGCCTTTCTTCCCAGCCCTTAACTCGCAGCTTTAGGACTTCTGCTTCTGCCGCAATTCCACCTTGCCTACCCGGCTCAGACGAAATGCCTACATCTTCCCCTGAAGCAACTGGGCTGAGTCCCAAATGATTGAGCGTCCACGTGCTTCGGAGGCGATAGACTGCACGCCTTTTTCCAACCACCACTGGGCACTGCTGGAGAGAGTGTCGGAAAGCAGCTAGGTCAGAAAGACCCCTTTGCTCTCAGCCGTGCCCTTCATTGCTCTGGACGTGGAATGCACAATGCACTGGCTCCCCCCACCCCTCAAGGGGCGACAAGCCACAGACCATCTTCCTTCCATGTCTTTAGCAAGCTGAGAAAGAACTCGCTTTCAACAGTGCTCTTTCTGTGTCCTGGCAACATCTCATACAAAGGCAGCTGATATGCCATTTCTTTTCAGCGCTTAACTCGCAGATTTGGAACTTCTGCTCCTGCCACATTTCCACCTTGCCAACCCGGCTCAGACGAAATGCCTACATCTTCCCCTTCAGCAACGGGGACGAGGCCCAGATGACTGTGCTTCCGCATGCTTAGCAGGAGCAGACAATAGGCTTTTTACAAACCGCCATTGTGCACTGGGTCAGAGAGGGTCAGAATGCACCTAGGTCAGAAAGGGCCCTTTGCTCTCAGCCGTGCCCTCCATTGCTCTAGAGGTGGAAGGCACAAAGCACTGCCTCCATCCTTCAATGGGAGACAAGCCATCAACTGTCCTGCTTCCAGCTCTTTAGGAAGCTGGGAAAGCACTCGCATTCCACAGTGCTCTTACAGCGTCCTGGGAACGTCTCATACAAAGGCAGCTGAACACCGTGTCTTTTCAGCCCTTAACTCACCAATCTGCAACATCTGCTTCTGCCGCATTTCCACCGTGCCAACCAGGCTCAGACGAAATGCCTCCATCTTCCCCTGAAGCAACTGTGCTGATTCCCAGATGATTGAGCATCCACATGCTTAGGAGGCGATCAACTGCATGCCTTTTGCCAACCACCATTTTACACTGCTTAGAGAGCGTCGGAAAGCAGCTATGTCAGAAAGGCCCCTTTGCTCTCAGCCATGCCCTCCATTGCTCTCGAGGTGGAAGGCACAAGGCACTGGTTCTGGATCCACCCCTCAATGGGAGACAAACCACATCTTGTCCTGCTTCCAGCTCTTTAGGAAGTGGAGAAAAAACTCCCTTTCCTCAGGGCTCTTCCAGCGTCCTGGGAACATCTCATACAAAGGAGGCTGAACGCCGTTTCTTTTCAGCACTTCACTCGCCAGTCTGGGACATCTGCATCCTGCACGTTTCCACCTTGCCAACCCGGCTCAGACGAAATGCCTACATCTTCCCCTTGAGCAATGGGGATGAGGCCCATATGATTGTGGTTCCACATGCTGAGGAGGAGAGAGACAATAGGCTTTTAACTAACCACGAAGTGCAATGGTTGGGAGAGTGTCAGAAAGCACCAATGGCAGAAAGACCCCTTTACTCTCAGCCGCGCCCTCCATTGCTGTAGAGGTGGAAGGCACAAAGCACTGCCTCCATCCTTCAATGGGAGACAAGCCATAAACTGTCTTGCCTCCAGCTCTTTAGGAAGCTGAGAAAGAACTCGCTTTCCACAGTGCTGTTACAGCATACGAGGAAACTCTCATACAGAGGCAGCTCAAATGCCATTTCTTCCCAGTGCTTAACTGGCCGCTTTAGGACTTCCGCTTCTGCCACAGTTCCACCTTGCCAACCCGGCTCAGACGAAATGCCTACATCTTCCCCTTCTGCAACGGGGGCGAGGCCCACAGGATTGTGCTTCCACATGCTTAGCAGGAGCAGTCAATAGGCTTTTTACAAACCGCCATTGTGCACAGGGTCAGAGAGGGTCAGAATGCACCTATGTCAGAAAGGGCCCTTTGCTCTCAGCCGTGCCCTCCATTGCTCTGGACGTGGAATGCACAATGCACTGGCTCCCCCCACCCCTCAAGGGGCGACAAGCCACAGACCATCTTCCTTCCATCTCTTTAGGAAGCTGAGAAAGAACTTGCTTTCAACAGTGCTCTTTCTGTGTCCTGGCAACATCTCATACAAAGGCAGCTGATATGCCATTTCTTTTCAGCGCTTAACTCGCAGATTTGGAACTTCTGCTCCTGCCACATTTCCACCTTGCCAACCCGGCTCAGACGAAATGCCTACATCTTCCCCTTCAGCAACGGGGACGAGGCCCAGATGACTGTGCTTCCGCATGCTTAGCAGGAGCAGACAATAGGCTTTTTACAAACCGCCATTGTGCACTGGGTCACAGAGGGTCAGAATGCACCTAGGTCAGAAAGGGCCCTTTGCTCTCAGCCGTGCCCTCCATTGCTCTAGAGGTGGAAGGCACAAAGCACTGCCTCCATCCTTCAATGGGAGACAAGCCATCAACTGTCCTGCTTCCAGCTCTTTAGGAAGCTGGGAAAGAACTCGCATTCCACAGTGCTCTTACAGCGTCCTGGGAACGTCTCATACAAAGGCAGCTGAACACCGTGTCTTTTCAGCCCTTAACTCACCAATCTGCAACATCTGCTTCTGCCGCATTTCCACCTTGCCAACCCGGCTCAGACGAAATGCCTCCATCTTCCCCTGAAGCAACTGTGCTGATTCCCAGATGATTGAGCATCCACATGCTTAGGAGGCGATCAACTGCATGCCTTTTGCCAACCACCATTTTACACTGCTTAGAGAGCGTCGGAAAGCAGCTATTTCAGAAAGGCCCCTTTGCTCTCAGCCATGCCCTCCATTGCTCTCGAGGTGGAAGGCACAAGGCACTGGTTCTGGATCCACCCCTCAATGGGAGACAAACCACATCTTGTCCTGCTTCCAGCTCTTTAGGAAGTGGAGAAAAAACTCCCTTTCCACAGGGCTCTTCCAGCGTCCTGGGAACATCTCATACAAAGGAGGCTGAACGCCGTTTCTTTTCAGCACTTCACTCGCCAGTCTGGGACATCTGCATCCTGCACGTTTCCACCTTGCCAACCCGGCTCAGACGAAATGCCTACATCTTCCCCTTGAGCAATGGGGATGAGGCCCATATGATTGTGGTTCCACATGCTGAGGAGGAGAGAGACAATAGGCTTTTAACTAACCACGAAGTGCAATGGTTGGGAGAGTGTCAGAAAGCACCAATGGCAGAAAGACCCCTTTACTCTCAGCCGCGCCCTCCATTGCTGTAGAGGTGGAAGGCACAAAGCACTGCCTCCATCCTTCAATGGGAGACAAGCCATAAACTGTCTTGCCTCCAGCTCTTTAGGAAGCTGAGAAAGAACTCGCTTTCCACAGTGCTGTTACAGCATACGAGGAAACTCTCATACAGAGGCAGCTCAAATGCCATTTCTTCCCAGTGCTTAACTGGCCGCTTTAGGACTTCCGCTTCTGCCACAGTTCCACCTTGCCAACCCGGCTCAGACGAAATGCCTACATCTTCCCCTTCTGCAACGGGGGCGAGGCCCACAGGATTGTGCTTCCACATGCTTAGCAGGAGCAGTCAATAGGCTTTTTACAAACCGCCATTGTGCACTGGGTCAGATAGGGTAAGAATGCACCTATGTCAGAAAGGGCCCTTTGCTCTCAGGCGTGCCCTCCATTGCTCTAGAGGTGGAAGGCACAAAGCACTGCCTCCATCCTTCAATGGGAGACAAGCCATCCACTGTCTTGCCTCCAGCTCTTTAGGAAGCTGACAAACAATTCGCTTTCCACAGTGCTGTTACAGCATACGAGGAAACTCTCATACAGAGGCAGCTCAAATGCCATTTCTTCCCAGTGCTTAAGTGGCCGCTTTAGGACTTCCGCTTCTACCACAGTTCCACCTTGCCAACCCGGCTCAGACGAAATTCCTACATCTTCCCCTTCTGCAACGGGGGCGAGGCCCACAGGATTGTGCTTCCACATGCTTAGCAGGAGCAGTCAATAGGCTTTTTACAAACCGCTATTGTGCACTGGGTCAGAGAGGGTCAGAATGCACCTATGTCAGAAAGGGCCCTTTGCTCTCAGGCGTGCCCTCCATTGCTCTAGAGGTGGAAGGCACAAAGCACTGCCTCCATCCTTCAATGGGAGACAAGCCATCAACTGTCTTGCCTCCAGCTCTTTAGGAAGCTGACAAACAACTCGCTTTCCACAGTCCTGTTACAGCAGACCGGGGAACTTCTCATACAAAGGCAGCTCAAATGGCCTTTCTTCCCAGCCCTTAACTCGCAGCTTTAGGACTTCTGCTTCTGCCGCAATTCCACCTTGCCTACCCGGCTCAGACGAAATGCCTACATCTTCCCCTGAAGCAACTGGGCTGAGTCCCAAATGATTGAGCGTCCACGTGCTTCGGAGGCGATAGACTGCACGCCTTTTTCCAACCACCACTGGGCACTGCTGGAGAGAGTGTCGGAAAGCAGCTAGGTCAGAAAGACCCCTTTGCTCTCAGCCGTGCCCTTCATTGCTCTGGACGTGGAATGCACAATGCACTGGCTCCCCCCACCCCTCAAGGGGCGACAAGCCACAGACCATCTTCCTTCCATGTCTTTAGCAAGCTGAGAAAGAACTCGCTTTCAACAGTGCTCTTTCTGTGTCCTGGCAACATCTCATACAAAGGCAGCTGATATGCCATTTCTTTTCAGCGCTTAACTCGCAGATTTGGAACTTCTGCTCCTGCCACATTTCCACCTTGCCAACCCGGCTCAGACGAAATGCCTACATCTTCCCCTTCAGCAACGGGGACGAGGCCCAGATGACTGTGCTTCCGCATGCTTAGCAGGAGCAGACAATAGGCTTTTTACAAACCGCCATTGTGCACTGGGTCAGAGAGGGTCAGAATGCACCTAGGTCAGAAAGGGCCCTTTGCTCTCAGCCGTGCCCTCCATTGCTCTAGAGGTGGAAGGCACAAAGCACTGCCTCCATCCTTCAATGGGAGACAAGCCATCAACTGTCCTGCTTCCAGCTCTTTAGGAAGCTGGGAAAGCACTCGCATTCCACAGTGCTCTTACAGCGTCCTGGGAACGTCTCATACAAAGGCAGCTGAACACCGTGTCTTTTCAGCCCTTAACTCACCAATCTGCAACATCTGCTTCTGCCGCATTTCCACCGTGCCAACCAGGCTCAGACGAAATGCCTCCATCTTCCCCTGAAGCAACTGTGCTGATTCCCAGATGATTGAGCATCCACATGCTTAGGAGGCGATCAACTGCATGCCTTTTGCCAACCACCATTTTACACTGCTTAGAGAGCGTCGGAAAGCAGCTATGTCAGAAAGGCCCCTTTGCTCTCAGCCATGCCCTCCATTGCTCTCGAGGTGGAAGGCACAAGGCACTGGTTCTGGATCCACCCCTCAATGGGAGACAAACCACATCTTGTCCTGCTTCCAGCTCTTTAGGAAGTGGAGAAAAAACTCCCTTTCCTCAGGGCTCTTCCAGCGTCCTGGGAACATCTCATACAAAGGAGGCTGAACGCCGTTTCTTTTCAGCACTTCACTCGCCAGTCTGGGACATCTGCCTCCTGCACGTTTCCACCTTGCCAACCCGGCTCAGACGAAATGCCTACATCTTCCCCTTGAGCAATGGGGATGAGGCCCATATGATTGTGGTTCCACATGCTGAGGAGGAGAGAGACAATAGGCTTTTAACTAACCACGAAGTGCAATGGTTGGGAGAGTGTCAGAAAGCACCAATGGCAGAAAGACCCCTTTACTCTCAGCCGCGCCCTCCATTGCTGTAGAGGTGGAAGGCACAAAGCACTGCCTCCATCCTTCAATGGGAGACAAGCCATAAACTGTCTTGCCTCCAGCTCTTTAGGAAGCTGACAAACAACTCGCTTTCCACAGTGCTGTTACAGCATACGAGGAAACTCTCATACAGAGGCAGCTCAAATGCCATTTCTTCCCAGTGCTTAACTGGCCGCTTTAGGACTTCCGCTTCTGCCACAGTTCCACCTTGCCAACCCGGCTCAGACGAAATGCCTACATCTTCCCCTTCTGCAACGGGGGCGAGGCCCACAGGATTGTGCTTCCACATGCTTAGCAGGAGCAGACAATAGGCTTTTTACAAACCGCCATTGTGCACTGGGTCAGAGAGGGTCAGAATGCACCTATGTCAGAAAGGGCCCTTTGCTCTCAGCCGTGCCCTTCATTGCTCTGGACGTGGAATGCACAATGCACTGGCTCCCCCCACCCCTCAAGGGGCGACAAGCCACAGACCATCTTCCTTCCATCTCTTTAGGAAGCTGAGAAAGAACTCGCTTTCAACAGTGCTCTTTCTGTGTCCTGGCAACATCTCATACAAAGGCAGCTGATATGCCATTTCTTTTCAGCGCTTAACTCGCAGATTTGGAACTTCTGCTCCTGCCACATTTCCACCTTGCCAACCCGGCTCAGACGAAATGCCTACATCTTCCCCTTCAGCAATGGGGACGAGGCCCAGATGACTGTGCTTCCGCATGCTTAGCAGGAGCAGACAATAGGCTTTTTACAAACCGCCATTGTGCACTGGGTCACAGAGGGTCAGAATGCACCTAGGTCAGAAAGGGCCCTTTGCTCTCAGCCGTGCCCTCCATTGCTCTAGAGGTGGAAGGCACAAAGCACTGCCTCCATCCTTCAATGGGAGACAAGCCATCAACTGTCCTGCTTCCAGCTCTTTAGGAAGCTGGGAAAGCACTCGCATTCCACAGTGCTCTTACAGCGTCCTGGGAACGTCTCATACAAAGGCAGCTGAACACCGTGTCTTTTCAGCCCTTAACTCACCAATCTGCAACATCTGCTTCTGCCGCATTTCCACCTTGCCAACCCGGCTCAGACGAAATGCCTCCATCTTCCCCTGAAGCAACTGTGCTGATTCCCAGATGATTGAGCATCCACATGCTTAGGAGGCGATCAACTGCATGCCTTTTGCCAACCACCATTTTACACTGCTTAGAGAGCGTCGGAAAGCAGCTATTTCAGAAAGGCCCCTTTGCTCTCAGCCATGCCCTCCATTGCTCTCGAGGTGGAAGGCACAAGGCACTGGTTCTGGATCCACCCCTCAATGGGAGACAAACCACATCTTGTCCTGCTTCCAGCTCTTTAGGAAGTGGAGAAAAAACTCCCTTTCCACAGGGCTCTTCCAGCGTCCTGGGAACATCTCATACAAAGGAGGCTGAACGCCGTTTCTTTTCAGCACTTCACTCGCCAGTCTGGGACATCTGCATCCTGCACGTTTCCACCTTGCCAACCCGGCTCAGACGAAATGCCTACATCTTCCCCTTGAGCAATGGGGATGAGGCCCATATGATTGTGGTTCCACATGCTGAGGAGGAGAGAGACAATAGGCTTTTAACTAACCACGAAGTGCAATGGTTGGGAGAGTGTCAGAAAGCACCAATGGCAGAAAGACCCCTTTACTCTCAGCCGCGCCCTCCATTGCTGTAGAGGTGGAAGGCACAAAGCACTGCCTCCATCCTTCAATGGGAGACAAGCCATAAACTGTCTTGCCTCCAGCTCTTTAGGAAGCTGAGAAAGAACTCGCTTTCCACAGTGCTGTTACAGCATACGAGGAAACTCTCATACAGAGGCAGCTCAAATGCCATTTCTTCCCAGTGCTTAACTGGCCGCTTTAGGACTTCCGCTTCTGCCACAGTTCCACCTTGCCAACCCGGCTCAGACGAAATGCCTACATCTTCCCCTTCTGCAACGGGGGCGAGGCCCACAGGATTGTGCTTCCACATGCTTAGCAGGAGCAGTCAATAGGCTTTTTACAAACCGCCATTGTGCACTGGGTCAGATAGGGTAAGAATGCACCTATGTCAGAAAGGGCCCTTTGCTCTCAGCCGTGCCCTCCATTGCTCTAGAGGTGGAAGGCACAAAGCACTGCCTCCATCCTTCAATGGGAGACAAGCCATCCACTGTCTTGCCTCCAGCTCTTTAGGAAGCTGACAAACAATTCGCTTTCCACAGTGCTGTTACAGCATACGAGGAAACTCTCATACAGAGGCAGCTCAAATGCCATTTCTTCCCAGTGCTTAAGTGGCCGCTTTAGGACTTCCGCTTCTACCACAGTTCCACCTTGCCAACCCGGCTCAGACGAAATTCCTACATCTTCCCCTTCTGCAACGGGGGCGAGGCCCACAGGATTGTGCTTCCACATGCTTAGCAGGAGCAGTCAATAGGCTTTTTACAAACCGCTATTGTGCACTGGGTCAGAGAGGGTCAGAATGCACCTATGTCAGAAAGGGCCCTTTGCTCTCAGGCGTGCCCTCCATTGCTCTAGAGGTGGAAGGCACAAAGCACTGCCTCCATCCTTCAATGGGAGACAAGCCATCAACTGTCTTGCCTCCAGCTCTTTAGGAAGCTGACAAACAACTCGCTTTCCACAGTCCTGTTACAGCAGACCGGGGAACTTCTCATACAAAGGCAGCTCAAATGGCCTTTCTTCCCAGCCCTTAACTCGCAGCTTTAGGACTTCTGCTTCTGCCGCAATTCCACCTTGCCTACCCGGCTCAGACGAAATGCCTACATCTTCCCCTGAAGCAACTGGGCTGAGTCCCAAATGATTGAGCGTCCACGTGCTTCGGAGGCGATAGACTGCACGCCTTTTTCCAACCACCACTGGGCACTGCTGGAGAGAGTGTCGGAAAGCAGCTAGGTCAGAAAGACCCCTTTGCTCTCAGCCGTGCCCTTCATTGCTCTGGACGTGGAATGCACAATGCACTGGCTCCCCCCACCCCTCAAGGGGCGACAAGCCACAGACCATCTTCCTTCCATGTCTTTAGCAAGCTGAGAAAGAACTCGCTTTCAACAGTGCTCTTTCTGTGTCCTGGCAACATCTCATACAAAGGCAGCTGATATGCCATTTCTTTTCAGCGCTTAACTCGCAGATTTGGAACTTCTGCTCCTGCCACATTTCCACCTTGCCAACCCGGCTCAGACGAAATGCCTACATCTTCCCCTTCAGCAACGGGGACGAGGCCCAGATGACTGTGCTTCCGCATGCTTAGCAGGAGCAGACAATAGGCTTTTTACAAACCGCCATTGTGCACTGGGTCACAGAGGGTCAGAATGCACCTAGGTCAGAAAGGGCCCTTTGCTCTCAGCCGTGCCCTCCATTGCTCTAGAGGTGGAAGGCACAAAGCACTGCCTCCATCCTTCAATGGGAGACAAGCCATCAACTGTCCTGCTTCCAGCTCTTTAGGAAGCTGGGAAAGCACTCGCATTCCACAGTGCTCTTACAGCGTCCTGGGAACGTCTCATACAAAGGCAGCTGAACACCGTGTCTTTTCAGCCCTTAACTCACCAATCTGCAACATCTGCTTCTGCCGCATTTCCACCTTGCCAACCCGGCTCAGACGAAATGCCTCCATCTTCCCCTGAAGCAACTGTGCTGATTCCCAGATGATTGAGCATCCACATGCTTAGGAGGCGATCAACTGCATGCCTTTTGCCAACCACCATTTTACACTGCTTAGAGAGCGTCGGAAAGCAGCTATTTCAGAAAGGCCCCTTTGCTCTCAGCCATGCCCTCCATTGCTCTCGAGGTGGAAGGCACAAGGCACTGGTTCTGGATCCACCCCTCAATGGGAGACAAACCACATCTTGTCCTGCTTCCAGCTCTTTAGGAAGTGGAGAAAAAACTCCCTTTCCACAGGGCTCTTCCAGCGTCCTGGGAACATCTCATACAAAGGAGGCTGAACGCCGTTTCTTTTCAGCACTTCACTCGCCAGTCTGGGACATCTGCATCCTGCACGTTTCCACCTTGCCAACCCGGCTCAGACGAAATGCCTACATCTTCCCCTTGAGCAATGGGGATGAGGCCCATATGATTGTGGTTCCACATGCTGAGGAGGAGAGAGACAATAGGCTTTTAACTAACCACGAAGTGCAATGGTTGGGAGAGTGTCAGAAAGCACCAATGGCAGAAAGACCCCTTTACTCTCAGCCGCGCCCTCCATTGCTGTAGAGGTGGAAGGCACAAAGCACTGCCTCCATCCTTCAATGGGAGACAAGCCATAAACTGTCTTGCCTCCAGCTCTTTAGGAAGCTGAGAAAGAACTCGCTTTCCACAGTGCTGTTACAGCATACGAGGAAACTCTCATACAGAGGCAGCTCAAATGCCATTTCTTCCCAGTGCTTAACTGGCCGCTTTAGGACTTCCGCTTCTGCCACAGTTCCACCTTGCCAACCCGGCTCAGACGAAATGCCTACATCTTCCCCGTCAGCAACGGGGGCGAGGCCCAGATGACTGTGCTTCCGCATGCTTAGCAGGATCAGACAAGAGGCTTTTTACAAACCGCCATTGTGCACTGGGTCAGAGAGGGTCAGAATGCACCTATGGCAGAAAGGGCCCTTTGCTCTCAGCCGTGCCCTCCATTGCTCTAGAGGTGGAAGGCACAAAGCACTGCCTCCATCCTTCAATGGGAGACAAGCCATCAACTGTCTTGCCTCCAGCTCTTTAGGAAGCTGACAAACAACTCGCTTTCCACAGTCCTGTTACAGCAGACCGGGGAACTTCTCATACAAAGGCAGCTCAAATGGCCTTTCTTCCCAGCCCTTAACTCGCAGCTTGAGGACTTCTGCTTCTGCCGCAATTCCACCTTGCCAACCCGGCTCAGACAAATGCCTACATCTTCCACTGAAGCAACTGGGCTGAGTCCCAAATGATTGAGCGTCCACGTGCTTAGGAGGCGATAGACTGCACGCCTTTTTCCAACCACCACTGGGCACTGCTGGAGAGAGTGTCGGAAAGCAGCTAGGTCAGAAAGATCCCTTTGCTCTCAGCCGTGCCCTTCATTGCTCTGGACGTGGAATGCACAATGCACTGGCTCCCCCCACCCCACAAGGGGCGACAAGCCACAGACCATCTTCCTTCCAACTCTTTAGGAAGCTGAGAAAGAACTCGCTTTCAACCGTGCTCTTTCTGTGTCCTGGCAACATCTCATACAAAGGCAGCTGATATGCCATTTCTTTTCAGCGCTTAACTCGCAGATTTGGAACTTCTGCTCCTGCCACATTTCCACCTTGCCAACCCGGCTCAGACGAAATGCCTACATCTTCCCCTTCAGCAACGGGGACGAGGCCCAGATGACTGTGCTTCCGCATGCTTAGCAGGAGCAGACAATAGGCTTTTTACAAACCGCCATTGTGCACTGGGTCAGAGAGGGTCAGAATGCACCTAGGTCAGAAAGGGCCCTTTGCTCTCAGCCGTGCCCTCCATTGCTCTAGAGGTGGAAGGCACAAAGCACTGCCTCCATCCTTCAATGGGAGACAAGCCATAAACTGTCTTGCCTCCAGCTCTTTAGGAAGCTGAGAAAGAACTCGCTTTTCGCAGTGCTGTTACAGCATACGAGGAAACTCTCATACAGAGGCAGCTCAAATGCCATTTCTTCCCAGTGCTTAACTGGCCTCTTTAGGACTTCCGCTTCTGCCACAGTTCCACCTAGCCAACCCGGCTCAGACGAAATGCCTACATCTTCCCCTTCAGCAACGGGGATGAGGCCCAGATGACTGTGCTTCCGCATGCTTAGCAGGAGCAGACAATAGGCTTGTTACAAACTGCCATTGTGCACTGGGTCAGAGAGGGTCAGAATGCATCTAGGTCAGAAAGGGCCCTTTGCTCTCAGCCGTGCCCTCCATTGCTGTAGAGGTGGAAGGCACAAAGCACTGCCTCCATCCTTCAATGGGAGACAAGCCATCAACTGTCTTGCCTCCAGCTCTTTAGGAAGCTGACAAACAACTCGCTTTCCACAGTCCTGTTACAGCAGACCGGGGAACTTCTCATACAAAGGCAGCTCAAATGGCCTTTCTTCCCAGCCCTTAACTCGCAGCTTTAAGACTTCTGCTTCTGCCGCAATTCCACCTTGCCAACCCGGCTCAGACGAAATGCCTACATCTTCCCCTGAAGCAACTGGGCTGAGTCCCAAATGATTGAGCGTCCACGTGCTTAGGAGGCGATAGACTGCACGCCTTTTTCCAACCACCACTGGGCACTGCTGGAGAGAGTGTCGGCAAGCAGCTAGGTCAGAAAGACCCCTTTGCTCTCAGCCGTGCCCTTCATTGCTCTGGACGTGGAATGCACAATGCAATGGCTCCCCCCACCACTCAAGGGGCGACAAGCCACAGACCATCTTCCTTCCATCTCTTTAGGAAGCTGAGAAAGAACTCGCTTTCAACAGTGCTCTTTCTGTGTCCTGGCAACATCTCATACAAAGGCAGCTGATACGCCATTTCTTTTCAGCGCTTAACTCGCAGATTTGGAACTTCTGCTCCTGCCACATTTCCACCTTGCCAACCCGGCTCAGACGAAATGCCTACATCTTCCCCTTCAGCAACGGGGACGAGGCCCAGATGACTGTGCTTCCGCATGCTTAGCAGGAGCAGACAATAGGCTTTTTACAAACCGCCATTGTGCACTGGGTCAGAGAGGGTCAGAATGCACCTAGGTCAGAAAGGGCCCTTTGCTCTCAGCCGTGCCCTCCATTGCTCTAGAGGTGGAAGGCACAAAGCACTGCCTCCATCCTTCAATGGGAGACAAGCCATCAACTGTCCTGCTTCCAGCTCTTTAGGAAGCTGGGAAAGCACTCGCATTCCACAGTGCTCTTACAGCGTCCTGGGAACGTCTCATACAAAGGCAGCTGAACACCGTGTCTTTTCAGCCCTTAACTCACCAATCTGCAACATCTGCTTCTGCCGCATTTCCACCTTGCCAACCCGGCTCAGACGAAATGCCTCCATCTTCCCCTGAAGCAACTGTGCTGATTCCCAGATGATTGAGCATCCACATGCTTAGGAGGCGATCAACTGCATGCCTTTTGCCAACCACCATTTTACACTGCTTAGAGAGCGTCGGAAAGCAGCTATGTCAGAAAGGCCCCTTTGCTCTCAGCCATGCCCTCCATTGCTCTCGAGGTGGAAGGCACAAGGCACTGGTTCTGGATCCACCCCTCAATGGGAGACAAACCACATCTTGTCCTGCTTCCAGCTCTTTAGGAAGTGGAGAAAATACTCCCTTTCCACAGGGCTCTTCCAGCGTCCTGGGAACATCTCATACAAAGGAGGCTGAACGCCGTTTCTTTTCAGCACTTCACTCGCCAGTCTGGGACATCTGCATCCTGCACGTTTCCACCTTGCCAACCCGGCTCAGACGAAATGCCTACATCTTCCCCTTGAGCAATGGGGATGAGGCCCATATGATTGTGGTTCCACATGCTGAGGAGGAGAGAGACAATAGGCTTTTAACTAACCACGAAGTGCAATGGTTGGGAGAGTGTCAGAAAGCACCAATGGCAGAAAGACCCCTTTACTCTCAGCCGCGCCCTCCATTGCTGTAGAGGTGGAAGGCACAAAGCACTGCCTCCATCCTTCAATGGGAGACAAGCCATAAACTGTCTTGCCTCCAGCTCTTTAGGAAGCTGAGAAAGAACTCGCTTTCCACAGTGCTGTTACAGCATACGAGGAAACTCTCATACAGAGGCAGCTCAAATGCGATTTCTTCCCAGTGCTTAACTGGCCGCTTTAGGACTTCCGCTTCTGCCACAGTTCCACCTAGCCAACCCGGCTCAGACGAAATGCCTACATCTTCCCCTTCAGCAACGGGGACGAGGCCCAGATGACTGTGCTTCCGCATGCTTAGCAGGAGCAGACAATAGGCTTTTTACAAAGCGCCGTTGTGCACTGGGTCAGAGAGGGTCAGAATGCACCTAGGTCAGAAAGGACCCTTTGCTCTCAGCCGTGCCCTCCATTGCTCTAGAGGTGGAAGGCACAAAGCACTGCCTCCATCCTTCAATGGGAGACAAGCCATCAACTGTCTTGCCTCCAGCTCTTTAGGAAGCTCACAAACAACTCGCTTTCCACAGTCCTGTTACAGCAGACCGGGGAACTTCTCATACAAAGGCAGCTCAAATGGCCTTTCTTCCCAGCCCTTAACTCGCAGCTTTAGGACTTCTGCTTCTGCCGCAATTCCACCTTGCCAACCCGGCTCAGACGAAATGCCTACATCTTCCCCTGAAGCAACTGGGCTGAGTCCCAAATGATTGAGCGTCCACGTGCTTAGGAGGCGATAGACTGCACGCCTTTTTCCAACCACCACTGGGCACTGCTGGAGAGAGTGTCGGAAAGCAGCTAGGTCAGAAAGACCCCTTTGCTCTCAGCCGTGCCCTTCATTGCTCTGGACGTGGAATGCACAATGCACTGGCTACCCCCACCCCTCAAGGGGCGACAAGCCACAGACCATCTTCCTTCCATCTCTTTAGGAAGCTGAGAAAGAACTCGCTTTCAACAGTGCTCTTTCTGTGTCCTGGCAACATCTCATACAAAGGCAGCTGATATGCCATTTCTTTTCAGCGCTTAACTCGCAGATTTGGAACTTCTGCTCCTGCCACATTTCCACCTTGCCAACCCGGCTCAGACGAAATGCCTACATCTTCCCCTTCAGCAACGGGGACGAGGCCCAGATGACTGTGCTTCCGCATGCTTAGCAGGAGCAGACAATAGGCTTTTTACAAACCGCCATTGTGCACTGGGTCAGAGAGGGTCAGAATGCACCTAGGTCAGAAAGGGCCCTTTGCTCTCAGCCGTGCCCTCCATTGCTCTAGAGGTGGAAGGCACAAAGCACTGCCTCCATCCTTCAATGGGAGACAAGCCATCAACTGTCCTGCTTCCAGCTCTTTAGGAAGCTGGGAAAGCACTCGCATTCCACAGTGCTCTTACAGCGTCCTGGGAACGTCTCATACAAAGGAGGCTGAACGCCGTTTCTTTTCAGCACTTCACTCGCCAGTCTGGGACATCTGCATCCTGCACGTTTCCACCTTGCCAACCCGGCTCAGACGAAATGCCTACATCTTCCCCTTGAGCAATGGGGATGAGGCTCATATGATTGTGGTTCCACATGCTGAGGAGGAGAGAGACAATAGGCTTTTAACTAACCACGAAGTGCAATGGTTGGGAGAGTGTCAGAAAGCACCAATGGCAGAAAGACCCCTTTACTCTCAGCCGCGCCCTCCATTGCTGTAGAGGTGGAAGGCACAAAGCACTGCCTCCATCCTTCAATGGGAGACAAGCCATAAACTGTCTTGCCTCCAGCTCTTTAGGAAGCTGAGAAAGAACTCGCTTTCCACAGTGCTGTTACAGCATACGAGGAAACTCTCATACAGAGGCAGCTCAAATGCCATTTCTTCCCAGTGCTTAACTGGCCGCTTTAGGACTTCCGCTTCTGCCACAGTCCCACCTTGCCAACCCGGCTCAGACGAAATGCCTACATCTTCCCCTTCTGCAACGGGGGCGAGGCCCACAGGATTGTGCTTCCACATGCTTAGCAGGAGCAGTCAATAGGCTTTTTACAAACCGCCATTGTGCACTGGGTCAGAGAGGGTCAGAATGCACCTATGTCAGAAAGGGCCCTTTGCTCTCAGCCGTGCCCTCCATTGCTCTAGAGGTGGAAGGCACAAAGCACTGCCTCCATCCTTCAATGGGAGACAAGCCATAAACTGTCTTGCCTCCAGCTCTTTAGGAAGCTGACAAACAACTCGCTTTCCACAGTCCTGTTACAGCAGACCAGGGAACTTCTCATACAAAGGCAGCTCAAATGGCCTTTCTTCCCAGCCCTTAACTCGCAGCTTTAGGACTTCTGCTTCTGCCGCAATTCCACCTTGCCTACCCGGCTCAGACGAAATGCCTACATCTTCCCCTGAAGCAACTGGGCTGAGTCCCAAATGATTGAGCGTCCACGTGCTTCGGAGGCGATAGACTGCACGCCTTTTTCCAACCACCACTGGGCACTGCTGGAGAGAGTGTCGGAAAGCAGCTAGGTCAGAAAGACCCCTTTGCTCTCAGCCGTGCCCTTCATTGCTCTGGACGTGGAATGCACAATGCACTGGCTCCCCCCACCCCTCAAGGGGCGACAAGCCACAGACCATCTTCCTTCCATCTCTTTAGGAAGCTGAGAAAGAACTCGCTTTCAACAGTGCTCTTTCTGTGTCCTGGCAACATCTCATACAAAGGCAGCTGATATGCCATTTCTTTTCAGCGCTTAACTCGCAGATTTGGAACTTCTGCTCCTGCCACATTTCCACCTTGCCAACCCGGCTCAGACGAAATGCCTACATCTTCCCCTTCAGCAACGGGGACGAGCCCCAGATGACTGTGCTTCCGCATGCTTAGCAGGAGCAGACAATAGGCTTTTTACAAACCGCCATTGTGCACTGGGTCAGAGAGGGTCAGAATGCACCTAGGTCAGAAAGAGCCCTTTGCTCTCAGCCGTGCCCTCCATTGCTCTAGAGGTGGAAGGCACAAAGCACTGCCTCCATCCTTCAATGGGAGACAAGCCATCAACTGTCCTGCTTCCAGCTCTTTAGGAAGCTGGGAAAGCACTCGCATTCCACAGTGCTCTTACAGCGTCCTTGGAACGTCTCATACAAAGGCAGCTGAACACCGTGTCTTTTCAGCCCTTAACTCACCAATCTGCAACATCTGCTTCTGCCGCATTTCCACCTTGCCAACCCGGCTCAGACGAAATGCCTCCATCTTCCCCTGAAGCAACTGTGCTGATTCCCAGATGATTGAGCATCCACATGCTTAGGAGGCGATCAACTGCATGCCTTTTGCCAACCACCATTTTACACTGCTTAGAGAGCGTCGGAAAGCAGCTATGTCAGAAAGGCCCCTTTGCTCTCAGCCATGCCCTCCATTGCTCTCGAGGTGGAAGGCACAAGGCACTGGTTCTGGATCCACCCCTCAATGGGAGACAAACCACATCTTGTCCTGCTTCCAGCTCTTTAGGAAGTGGAGAAAAAACTCCCTTTCCTCAGGGCTCTTACAGCGTCCTGGGAACATCTCATACAAAGGAGGCTGAACGCCGTTTCTTTTCAGCACTTCACTCGCCAGTCTGGGACATCTGCATCCTGCACGTTTCCACCTTGCCAACCCGGCTCAGACGAAATGCCTACATCTTCCCCTTGAGCAATGGGGATGAGGCCCATATGATTGTGGTTCCACATGCTGAGGAGGAGAGAGACAATAGGCTTTTAACTAACCACGAAGAGCAATGGTTGGGAGAGCGTCAGAAAGCACCAATGGCAGAAAGACCCCTTTACTCTCAGCCGCGCCCTCCATTGCTGTAGAGGTGGAAGGCACAAAGCACTGCCTCCATCCTTCAATGGGAGACAAGCCATAAACTGTATTGCCTCCAGCTCTTTAGGAAGCTGAGAAAGAACTCGCTTTCCACAGTGCTGTTACAGCATACGAGGAAACTCTCATACAGAGGCAGCTAAAATGCCATTTCTTCCCAGTGCTTAACTGGCCGCTTTAGGACTTCCGCTTCTGCCACAGTTCCACCTTGCCAACCCGGCTCAGACGAAATGCCTACATCTTCCCCTTCAGCAACGGGGACGAGGCCCAGATGACTGTGCTTCCGCATGCTTAGCAGGAGCAGACAATAGGCTTTTTACAAACCGCCGTTGTGCACTGGGTCAGAGAGGGTCAGAATGCACCTAGGTCAGAAAGGACCCTTTGCTCTCAGCCGTGCCCTCCATTGCTCTAGAGGTGGAAGGCACAAAGCACTGCCTCCATCCTTCAATGGGAGACAAGCCATCAACTGTCTTGCCTCCAGCTCTTTAGGAAGCTGACAAACAACTCGCTTTCCACAGTCCTGTTACAGCAGACCGGGGAACTTCTCATACAAAGGCAGCTCAAATGGCCTTTCTTCCCAGCCCTTAACTCGCAGCTTTAGGACTTCTGCTTCTGCCGCAATTCCACCTTGCCAACCCGGCTCAGACGAAATGCCTACATCTTCCCCTGAAGCAACTGGGCTGAGTCCCAAATGATTGAGCGTCCACGTGCTTCGGAGGCGATAGACTGCACGCCTTTTTCCAACCACCACTGGGCACTGCTGGAGAGAGTGTCGGAAAGCAGCTAGCTCAGAAAGACCCCTTTGCTCTCAGCCGTGCCCTTCATTGCTCTGGACGTGGAATGCACAATGCACTGGCTCCCCCCACCCCTCAAGGGGCGACAAGCCACAAACCATCTTCCTTCCATCTCTTTAGGAAGCTGAGAAAGAACTCGCTTTCAACAGTGCTCTTTCTGTGTCCTGGCAACATCTCATACAAAGGCAGCTGATACGCCATTTCTTTTCAGCGCTTAACTCGCAGATTTGGAACTTCTGCTCCTGCCACATTTCCACCTTGCCAACCCGGCTCAGACGAAATGCCTACATCTTCCCCTTCAGCAACGGGGACGAGGCCCAGATGACTGTGCTTCCGCATGCTTAGCAGGAGCAGACAATAGGCTTTTTACAAACCGCCATTGTGCACTGGGTCAGAGAGGGTCAGAATGCACCTAGGTCAGAAAGGGCCCTTTGCTCTCAGCCGTGCCCTCCATTGCTCTAGAGGTGGAAGGCACAAAGCACTGCCTCCATCCTTCAATGGGAGACAAGCCATCAACTGTCCTGCTTCCAGCTCTTTAGGAAGCTGGGAAAGCACTCGCATTCCACAGTGCTCTTACAGCGTCCTGGGAACGTCTCATACAAAGGCAGCTGAACACCGTGTCTTTTCAGCCCTTAACTCACCAATCTGCAACATCTGCTTCTGCCGCATTTCCACCTTGCCAACCCGGCTCAGACGAAATGCCTCCATCTTCCCCTGAAGCAACTGTGCTGATTCCCAGATGATTGAGCATCCACATGCTTAGGAGGCGATCAACTGCATGCCTTTTGCCAACCACCATTTTACACTGCTTAGAGAGCGTCGGAAAGCAGCTATGTCAGAAAGGCCCCTTTGATCTCAGCCATGCCCTCCATTGCTCTCGAGGTGGAAGGCACAAGGCACTGGTTCTGGATCCACCCCTCAATGGGAGACAAACCACATCTTGTCCTGCTTCCAGCTCTTTAGGAAGTGGAGAAAAAACTCCCTTTCCTCAGGGCTCTTACAGCGTCCTGGGAACATCTCATACAAAGGAGGCTGAACGCCGTTTCTTTTCAGCACTTCACTCGCCAGTCTGGGACATCTGCATCCTGCACGTTTCCACCTGGCCAACCCGGCTCAGACGAAATGCCTACATCTTCCCCTTGAGCAATGGGGATGAGGCCCATATGATTGTGGTTCCACATGCTGAGGAGGAGAGAGACAATAGGCTTTTAACTAACCACGAAGTGCAATGGTTGGGAGAGTGTCAGAAAGCACCAATGGCAGAAAGACCCCTTTACTCTCAGCCGCGCCCTCCATTGCTGTAGAGGTGGAAGGCACAAAGCACTGCCTCCATCCTTCAATGGGAGACAAGCCATAAACTGTCTTGCCTCCAGCTCTTTAGGAAGCTGAGAAAGAACTCGCTTTCCACAGTGCTGTTACAGCATACGAGGAAACTCTCATACAGAGGCAGCTCAAATGCCATTTCTTCCCAGTGCTTAACTGGCCGCTTTAGGACTTCCGCTTCTGCCACAGTTCCACCTTGCCAACCCGGCTCAGAAGAAATGCCTACATCTTCCCCTTCAGCAACGGGGACGAGGCCCAGATGACTGTGCTTCCGCATGCTTAGCAGGAGCAGACAATAGGCTTTTTACAAACCGCCGTTGTGCACTGGGTCAGAGAGGGTCAGAATGCACCTAGGTCAGAAAGGACCCTTTGCTCTCAGCCGTGCCCTCCATTGCTCTAGAGGTGGAAGGCACAAAGCACTGCCTCCATCCTTCAATGGGAGACAAGCCATCAACTGTCTTGCCTCCAGCTCTTTAGGAAGCTGACAAACAACTCGCTTTCCACAGTCCTGTTACAGCAGACCGGGGAACTTCTCATACAAAGGCAGCTCAAATGGCCTTTCTTCCCAGCCCTTAACTCGCAGCTTTAGGACTTCTGCTTCTGCCGCAATTCCACCTTGCCAACCCGGCTCAGACGAAATGCCTACATCTTCCCCTGAAGCAACTGGGCTGAGTCCCAAATGATTGAGCGTCCACGTGCTTCGGAGGCGATAGACTGCACGCCTTTTTCCAACCACCACTGGGCACTGCTGGAGAGAGTGTCGGAAAGCAGCTAGGTCAGAAAGACCCCTTTGCTCTCAGCCGTGCCCTTCATTGCTCTGGACGTGGAATGCACAATGCACTGGCTCCCCCCACCCCTCAAGGGGCGACAAGCGACAGACCATCTTCCTTCCATCTCTTTAGGAAGCTGAGAAAGAACTCGCTTTCAACAGTGCTCTTTCTGTGTCCTGGCAACATCTCATACAAAGGCAGCTGATATGCCATTTC
Organism: Equus caballus; assembly: GCF_041296265.1. Lineage (NCBI taxonomy): Eukaryota > Metazoa > Chordata > Mammalia > Perissodactyla > Equidae > Equus > Equus caballus. Next base: position 32,926,145 of record NC_091691.1, read on the forward strand.
TTTTCAGCGCTTATCTCGCAGATTTGGAACTTCTGCTCCTGCCACATTTCCACCTTGCCAACCCGGCTCAGACGAAATGCCTACATCTTCCCCTTCAGCAACGGGGACGAGGCCCAGATGACTGTGCTTCCGCATGCTTAGCAGGAGCAGACAATAGGCTTTTTACAAACCGCCATTGTGCACTGGGTCACAGAGGGTCAGAATGCACCTAGGTCAGAAAGGGCCCTTTGCTCTCAGCCGTGCCCTCCATTGCTCTAGAGGTGGAAGGCACAAAGCACTGCCTCCATCCTTCAATGGGAGACAAGCCATCAACTGTCCTGCTTCCAGCTCTTTAGGAAGCTGGGAAAGCACTCGCATTCCACAGTGCTCTTACAGCGTCCTGGGAACGTCTCATACAAAGGCAGCTGAACACCGTGTCTTTTCAGCCCTTAACTCACCAATCTGCAACATCTGCTTCTGCCGCATTTCCACCTTGCCAACCCGGCTCAGACGAAATGCCTCCATCTTCCCCTGAAGCAACTGTGCTGATTCCCAGATGATTGAGCATCCACATGCTTAGGAGGCGATCAACTGCATGCCTTTTGCCAACCACCATTTTACACTGCTTAGAGAGCGTCGGAAAGCAGCTATGTCAGAAAGGCCCCTTTGCTCTCAGCCATGCCCTCCATTGCTCTCGAGGTGGAAGGCACAAGGCACTGGTTCTGGATCCACCCCTCAATGGGAGACAAACCACATCTTGTCCTGCTTCCAGCTCTTTAGAAAGTGGAGAAAAAATTCCCTTTCCTCAGGGCTCTTCCAGCGTCCTGGGAACATCTCATACAAAGGAGGCTGAACGCCGTTTCTTTTCAGCACTTCACTCGCCAGTCTGGGACATCTGCATCCTGCACGTTTCCACCTTGCCAACCCGGCTCAGACGAAATGCCTACATCTTCCCCTTGAGCAATGGGGATGAGGCCCATATGATTGTGGTTCCACATGCTGAGGAGGAGAGAGACAATAGGCTTTTAACTAACCACGAAGTGCAATGGTTGGGAGAGTGTCAGAAAGCACCAATGGCAGAAAGACCCCTTTACTCTCAGCCGCGCCCTCCATTGCTGTAGAGGTGGAAGGCACAAAGCACTGCCTCCATCCTTCAATGGGAGACAAGCCATAAACTGTCTTGCCTCCAGCTCTTTAGGAAGCTGACAAACAACTCGCTTTCCACAGTGCTCTTACAGCATACGAGGAAACTCTCATACAGAGGCAGCTCAAATGCCATTTCTTCCCAGTGCTTAACTGGCCTCTTTAGGACTTCCGCTTCTGCCACAGTTCCACCTTGCCAACCCGGCTCAGACGAAATGCCTACATCTTCCCCTTCAGCAACGGGGACGAGGCCCAGATGACTGTGCTTCCGCATGCTTAGCAGGAGCAGACAATAGGCTTTTTACATAGCGCCGTTGTGCACTGGGTCAGAGAGGGTCAGAATGCACCTAGGTCAGAAAGGACCCTTTGCTCTCAGCCGTGCCCTCCATTGCTCTAGAGGTGGAAGGCAGAAAGCACTGCCTCCATCCTTCAATGGGAGACAAGCCATCAACTGTCCTGCTTCCAGCTCTTTAGGAAGCTGGGAAAGCACTCTCATTCCACAGTGCTCTTACAGCGTCCTGGGAACGTCTCATACAAAGGAGGCTGAACGCCGTTTCTTTTCAGCCCTTCACTCGCCAGTCTGGGACATCTGCATCCTGCACGTTTCCACCTTGCCAACCCGGCTCAGACGAAATGCCTACATCTTCCCCTTGAGCAATGGGGATGAGGCCCATATGATTGTGGTTCCACATGCTGAGGAGGAGAGAGACAATAGGCTTTTAACTAACCACGAAGTGCAATGGTTGGGAGAGTGTCAGAAAGCACCAATGGCAGAAAGACCCCTTTACTCTCAGCCGCGCCCTCCATTGCTGTAGAGGTGGAAGGCACAAAGCACTGCCTCCATCCTTCAATGGGAGACAAGCCATAAACTGTCTTGCCTCCAGCTCTTTAGGAAGCTGAGAAAGAACTCGCTTTCCACAGTGCTGTTACAGCATACGAGGAAACTCTCATACAGAGGCAGCTCAAATGCCATTTCTTCCCAGTGCTTAACTGGCCGCTTTAGGACTTCCGCTTCTGCCACAGTTCCACCTTGCCAACCCGGCTCAGACGAAATGCCTACATCTTCCCCTTCAGCAACGGGGACGAGGCCCAGATGACTGTGCTTCCACATGCTTAGCAGGAGCAGACAATAGGCTTTTTACAAAGCGCCGTTGTGCACTGGGTCAGAGAGGGTCAGAATGCACCTAGGTCAGAAAGGACCCTTTGCTCTCAGCCGTGCCCTCCATTGCTCTAGAGGTGGAAGGCACAAAGCACTGCCTCCATCCTTCAATGGGAGACAAGCCATCAACTGTCTTGCCTCCAGCTCTTTAGGAAGCTGACAAACAACTCGCTTTCCACAGTCCTGTTACAGCAGACCGGGGAACTTCTCATACAAAGGCAGCTCAAATGGCCTTTCTTCCCAGCCCTTAACTCGCAGCTTTAGGACTTCTGCTTCTGCCGCAATTCCACCTTGCCAACCCGGCTCAGACGAAATGCCTCCATCTTCCCCTGAAGCAACTGGGCTGAGTCCCAAATGATTGAGCGTCCACGTGCTTCGGAGGCGATAGACTGCACGCCTTTTTCCAACCACCACTGGGCACTGCTGGAGAGAGTGTCGGAAAGCTGCTAGGTCAGAAAGACCCCTTTGCTCTCAGCCGTGCCCTTCATTGCTCTGGACGTGGAATGCACAATGCACTGGCTCCCCCCACCCCTCAAGGGGCGACAAGCCACAGACCATCTTCCTTCCATCTCTTTAGGAAGCTGAGAAAGAACTCGCTTTCAACAGTGCTCTTTCTGTGTCCTGGCAACATCTCATACAAAGGCAGCTGATATGCCATTTCTTTTCAGCGCTTCACTCGCAGATTTGGAACTTCTGCTCCTGCCACATTTCCACCTTGCCAACCCGGCTCAGACGAAATGCCTACATCTTCCCCTTCAGCAACGGGGACGAGGCCCAGATGACTGTGCTTCCGCATGCTTAGCAGGAGCAGACAATAGGCTTTTTACAAACCGCCATTGTGCACTGGGTCGGAGAGGGTCAGAATGCACCTAGGTCAGAAAGGGCCCTTTGCTCTCAGCCGTGCCCTCCATTGCTCTAGAGGTGGAAGGCACAAAGCACTGCCTCCATCCTTCAATGGGAGACAAGCCATCAACTGTCCTGCTTCCAGCTCTTTAGGAAGCTGGGAAAGCACTCGCATTCCACAGTGCTCTTACAGCGTCCTGGGAACGTCTCATACAAAGGCAGCTGAACACCGTGTCTTTTCAGCCCTTAACTCACCAATCTGCAACATCTGCTTCTGCCGCATTTCCACCTTGCCAACCCGGCTCAGACGAAATGCCTCCATCTTCCCCTGAAGCAACTGTGCTGATTGCCAGATGATTGAGCATCCACATGCTTAGGAGGCGATCAACTGCATGCCTTTTGCCAACCACCATTTTACACTGCTTAGAGAGCGTCGGAAAGCAGCTATGTCAGAAAGGCCCCTTTGCTCTCAGCCATGCCCTCCATTGCTCTCGAGGTGGAAGGCACAAGGCACTGGTTCTGGATCCACCCCTCAATGGGAGACAAACCACATCTTGTCCTGCTTCCAGCTCTTTAGGAAGTGGAGAAAAAACTCCCTTTCCTCAGGGCTCTTCCAGCGTCCTGGGAACATCTCATACAAAGGAGGCTGAACGCCGTTTCTTTTCAGCACTTCACTCGCCAGTCTGGGACATCTGCATCCTGCACGTTTCCACCTTGCCAACCCGGCTCAGACGAAATGCCTACATCTTCCCCTTGAGCAATGGGGATGAGGCCCATATGATTGTGGTTCCACATGCTGAGGAGGAGAGAGACAATAGGCTTTTAACTAACCACGAAGTGCAATGGTTGGGAGAGTGTCAGAAAGCACCAATGGCAGAAAGACCCCTTTACTCTCAGCCGCGCCCTCCATTGCTGTAGAGGTGGAAGGCACAAAGCACTGCCTCCATCCTTCAATGGGAGACAAGCCATAAACTGTCTTGCCTCCAGCTCTTTAGGAAGCTGACAAACAACTCGCTTTCCACAGTGCTCTTACAGCATACGAGGAAACTCTCATACAGAGGCAGCTCAAATGCCATTTCTTCCCAGTGCTTAACTGGCCTCTTTAGGACTTCCGCTTCTGCCACAGTTCCACCTTGCCAACCCGGCTCAGACGAAATGCCTACATCTTCCCCTTCAGCAACGGGGACGAGGCCCAGATGACTGTGCTTCCGCATGCTTAGCAGGAGCAGACAATAGGCTTTTTACAAAGCGCCGTTGTGCACTGGGTCAGAGAGGGTCAGAATGCACCTAGGTCAGAAAGGACCCTTTGCTCTCAGCCGTGCCCTCCATTGCTCTAGAGGTGGAAGGCACAAAGCACTGCCTCCATCCTTCAATGGGAGACAAGCCATCAACTGTCCTGCTTCCAGCTCTTTAGGAAGCTGGGAAAGCACTCTCATTCCACAGTGCTCTTACAGCGTCCTGGGAACGTCTCATACAAAGGAGGCTGAACGCCGTTTCTTTTCAGCCCTTCACTCGCCAGTCTGGGACATCTGCATCCTGCACGTTTCCACCTTGCCAACCCGGCTCAGACGAAATGCCTACATCTTCCCCTTGAGCAATGGGGATGAGGCCCATATGATTGTGGTTCCACATGCTGAGGAGGAGAGAGACAATAGGCTTTTAACTAACCACGAAGTGCAATGGTTGGGAGAGTGTCAGAAAGCACCAATGGCAGAAAGACCCCTTTACTCTCAGCCGCGCCCTCCATTGCTGTAGAGGTGGAAGGCACAAAGCACTGCCTCCATCCTTCAATGGGAGACAAGCCATAAACTGTCTTGCCTCCAGCTCTTTAGGAAGCTGAGAAACAACTCGCTTTCCACAGTGCTGTTACAGCATACGAGGAAACTCTCATACAGAGGCAGCTCAAATGCCATTTCTTCCCAGTGCTTAACTGGCCGCTTTAGGACTTCCGCTTCTGCCACAGTTCCACCTTGCCAACCCGGCTCAGACGAAATGCCTACATCTTCCCCTTCAGCAACGGGGACGAGGCCCAGATGACTGTGCTTCCACATGCTTAGCAGGAGCAGACAATAGGCTTTTTACAAAGCGCCGTTGTGCACTGGGTCAGAGAGGGTCAGAATGCACCTAGGTCAGAAAGGACCCTTTGCTCTCAGCCGTGCCCTCCATTGCTCTAGAGGTGGAAGGCACAAAGCACTGCCTCCATCCTTCAATGGGAGACAAGCCATCAACTGTCTTGCCTCCAGCTCTTTAGGAAGCTGACAAACAACTCGCTTTCCACAGTCCTGTTACAGCAGACCGGGGAACTTCTCATACAAAGGCAGCTCAAATGGCCTTTCTTCCCAGCCCTTAACTCGCAGCTTTAGGACTTCTGCTTCTGCCGCAATTCCACCTTGCCAACCCGGCTCAGACGAAATGCCTCCATCTTCCCCTGAAGCAACTGGGCTGAGTCCCAAATGATTGAGCATCCACGTGCTTCGGAGGCGATAGACTGCACGCCTTTTTCCAACCACCACTGGGCACTGCTGGAGAGAGTGTCGGAAAGCTGCTAGGTCAGAAAGACCCCTTTGCTCTCAGCCGTGCCCTTCATTGCTCTGGACGTGGAATGCACAATGCACTGGCTCCCCCCACCCCTCAAGGGGCGACAAGCCACAGACCATCTTCCTTCCATCTCTTTAGGAAGCTGAGAAAGAACTCGCTTTCAACAGTGCTCTTTCTGTGTCCTGGCAACATCTCATACAAAGGCAGCTGATATGCCATTTCTTTTCAGCGCTTCACTCGCAGATTTGGAACTTCTGCTCCTGCCACATTTCCACCTTGCCAACCCGGCTCAGACGAAATGCCTACATCTTCCCCTTCAGCAACGGGGACGAGGCCCAGATGACTGTGCTTCCGCATGCTTAGCAGGAGCAGACAATAGGCTTTTTACAAACCGCCATTGTGCACTGGGTCAGAGAGGGTCAGAATGCACCTAGGTCAGAAAGGGCCCTTTGCTCTCAGCCGTGCCCTCCATTGCTCTAGAGGTGGAAGGCACAAAGCACTGCCTCCATCCTTCAATGGGAGACAAGCCATCAACTGTCCTGCTTCCAGCTCTTTAGGAAGCTGGGAAAGCACTCGCATTCCACAGTGCTCTTACAGCGTCCTGGGAACGTCTCATACAAAGGCAGCTGAACACCGTGTCTTTTCAGCCCTTAACTCACCAATCTGCAACATCTGCTTCTGTCGCATTTCCACCTTGCCAACCCGGCTCAGACGAAATGCCTCCATCTTCCCCTGAAGCAACTGTGCTGATTCCCAGATGATTGAGCATCCACATGCTTAGGAGGCGATCAACTGCATGCCTTTTGCCAACCACCATTTTACACTGCTTAGAGAGCGTCGGAAAGCAGCTATGTCAGAAAGGCCCCTTTGCTCTCAGCCATGCCCTCCATTGCTCTCGAGGTGGAAGGCACAAGGCACTGGTTCTGGATCCACCCCTCAATGGGAGACAAACCACATCTTGTCCTGCTTCCAGCTCTTTAGGAAGTGGAGAAAAAACTCCCTTTCCTCAGGGCTCTTCCAGCGTCCTGGGAACATCTCATACAAAGGAGGCTGAACGCCGTTTCTTTTCAGCACTTCACTCGCCAGTCTGGGACATCTGCATCCTGCACGTTTCCACCTTGCCAACCCGGCTCAGACGAAATGCCTACATCTTCCCCTTGAGCAATGGGGATGAGGCCCATATGATTGTGGTTCCACATGCTGAGGAGGAGAGAGACAATAGGCTTTTAACTAACCACGAAGTGCAATGGTTGGGAGAGTGTCAGAAAGCACCAATGGCAGAAAGACCCCTTTACTCTCAGCCGCGCCCTCCATTGCTGTAGAGGTGGAAGGCACAAAGCACTGCCTCCATCCTTCAATGGGAGACAAGCCATAAACTGTCTTGCCTCCAGCTCTTTAGGAAGCTGAGAAACAACTCGCTTTCCACAGTGCTGTTACAGCATAGGAGGAAACTCTCATACAGAGGCAGCTCATATGCCATTTCTTCCCAGTGCTTAACTGGCCTCTTTAGGACTTCCGCTTCTGCCACAGTTCCACCTTGCCAACCCGGCTCAGACGAAATGCCTACATCTTCCCCTTCAGCAACGGGGACGAGGCCCAGATGACTGTGCTTCCACATGCTTAGCAGGAGCAGACAATAGGCTTTTTACAAACCGCCGTTGTGCACTGGGTCAGAGAGGGTCAGAATGCACCTAGGTCAGAAAGGGCCCTTTGCTCTCAGCCGTGCCCTCCATTGCTCTAGAGGTGGAAGGCACAAAGCACTGCCTCCATCCTTCAATGGGAGACAAGCCATCAACTGTCTTGCCTCCAGCTCTTTAGGAAGCTGACAAACAACTCGCTTTCCACAGTCCTGTTACAGCAGACCGGGGAACTTCTCATACAAAGGCAGCTCAAATGGCCTTTCTTCCCAGCCCTTAACTCGCAGCTTTAGGACTTCTGCTTCTGCCGCAATTCCTCCTTGCCAACCCGGCTCAGACGAAATGCCTACATCTTCCCCTGAAGCAACTGGGCTGAGTCCCAAATGATTGAGCGTCCACGTGCTTAGGAGGCGATAGACTGCAAGCCTTTTTCCAACCACCACTGGGCACTGCTGGAGAGAGTGTCGGAAAGCAGCTAGCTCAGAAAGACCCCTTTGCTCTCAGCCGTGCCCTTCATTGCTCTGGACGTGGAATGCACAATGCACTGGCTCCCCCCACCCCTCAAGGGGCGACAAGCCACAGACCATCTTCCTTCCATCTCTTTAGGAAGCTGAGAAAGAACTCGCTTTCAACAGTGCTTTTCTGTGTCCTGGCAACATCTCATACAAAGGCAGCTGATATGCCATTTCTTTTCAGCGCTTCACTCGCAGATTTGGAACTTCTGCTCCTGCCACATTTCCACCTTGCCAACCCGGCTCAGACGAAATGCCTACATCTTCCCCTTCAGCAACGGGGACGAGGCCCAGATGACTGTGCTTCCGCATGCTTAGCAGGAGCAGACAATAGGCTTTTTACAAACCGCCATTGTGCACTGGGTCAGAGAGGGTCAGAATGCACCTAGGTCAGAAAGGGCCCTTTGCTCTCAGCCGTGCCCTCCATTGCTCTAGAGGTGGAAGGCACAAAGCACTGCCTCCATCCTTCAATGGGAGACAAGCCATCAACTGTCCTGCTTCCAGCTCTTTAGGAAGCTGGGAAAGCACTCGCATTCCACAGTGCTCTTACAGCGTCCTGGGAACGTCTCATACAAAGGCAGCTGAACACCGTGTCTTTTCAGCCCTTAACTCACCAATCTGCAACATCTGCTTCTGCCGCATTTCCACCTTGCCAACCCGGCTCAGACGAAATGCCTCCATCTTCCCCTGAAGCAACTGTGCTGATTCCCAGATGATTGAGCATCCACATGCTTAGGAGGCGATCAACTGCATGCCTTTTGCCAACCACCATTTTACACTGCTTAGAGAGCGTCGGAAAGCAGCTATGTCAGAAAGGCCCCTTTGCTCTCAGCCATGGCCTCCATTGCTCTCGAGGTGGAAGGCACAAGGCACTGGTTCTGGATCCACCCCTCAATGGGAGACAAACCACATCTTGTCCTGCTTCCAGCTCTTTAGGAAGTGGAGAAAAAACTCCCTTTCCTCAGGGCTCTTACAGCGTCCTGGGAACATCTCATACAAAGGAGGCTGAACGCCGTTTCTTTTCAGCACTTCACTCGCCAGTCTGGGACATCTGCATCCTGCACGTTTCCACCTTGCCAACCCGGCTCAGACGAAATGCCTACATCTTCCCCTTGAGCAATGGGGATGAGGCCCATATGATTGTGGTTCCACATGCTGAGGAGGAGAGAGACAATAGGCTTTTAACTAACCACGAAGTGCAATGGTTGGGAGAGTGTCAGAAAGCACCAATGGCAGAAAGACCCCTTTACTCTCAGCCGCGCCCTCCATTGCTGTAGAGGTGGAAGGCACAAAGCACTGCCTCCATCCTTCAATGGGAGACAAGCCATAAACTGTCTTGCCTCCAGCTCTTTAGGAAGCTGAGAAAGAACTCGCTTTCCACAGTGCTGTTACAGCATACGAGGAAACTCTCATACAGAGGCAGCTCAAATGCCATTTCTTCCCAGTGCTTAACTGGCCGCTTTAGGACTTCCGCTTCTGCCACAGTCCCACCTTGCCAACCCGGCTCAGACGAAATGCCTACATCTTCCCCTTCAGCAACGGGGACGAGGCCCAGATGACTGTGCTTCCGCATGCTTAGCAGGAGCAGACAATAGGCTTTTTACAAAGCGCCGTTGTGCACTGGGTCAGAGAGGGTCAGAATGCACCCAGGTCAGAAAGGACCCTTTGCTCTCAGCCGTGCCCTCCATTGCTCTAGAGGTGGAAGGCACAAAGCACTGCCTCCATCCTTCAATGGGAGACAAGCCATCAACTGTCTTGCCTCCAGCTCTTTAGGAAGCTGACACACAACTCGCTTTCCACAGTCCTGTTACAGCAGACCGGGGAACTTCTCATACAAAGGCAGCTCAAATGGCCTTTCTTCCCAGCCCTTAACTCGAAGCTTTAGGACTTCTGCTTCTGCCGCAATTCCACCTTGCCTACCCGGCTCAGACGAAATGCCTACGTCTTCCCCTGAAGCAACTGGGCTGAGTCCCAAATGATTGAGCGTCCACGTGCTTCGGAGGCGATAGACTGCACGCCTTTTTCCAACCACCACTGGGCACTGCTGGAGAGAGTGTCGGAAAGCAGCTAGGTCAGAAAGACCCCTTTGCTCTCAGCCGTGCCCTTCATTGCTCTGGACGTGGAATGCACAATGCACTGGCTCCCCCCACCCCTCAAGGGGCGACAAGCCACAGACCATCTTCCTTCCATCTCTTTAGGAAGCTGAGAAAGAACTCGCTTTCAACAGTGCTCTTTCTGTGTCCTGGCAACATCTCATACAAAGGCAGCTGATATGCCATTTCTTTTCAGCGCTTAACTCGCAGATTTGGAACTTCTGCTCCTGCCACATTTCCACCTTGCCAACCCGGCTCAGACGAAATGCCTACATCTTCCCCTTCAGCAACGGGGACGAGGCCCAGATGACTGTGCTTCCGCATGCTTAGCAGGAGCAGACAATAGGCTTTTTACAAACCGCCATTGTGCACTGGGTCAGAGAGGGTCAGAATGCACCTAGGTCAGAAAGGGCCCTTTGCTCTCAGCCGTGCCCTCCATTGCTCTAGAGGTGGAAGGCACAAAGCACTGCCTCCATCCTTCAATGGGAGACAAGCCATCAACTGTCCTGCTTCCAGCTCTTTAGGAAGCTGGGAAAGCACTCGCATTCCACAGTGCTCTTACAGCGTCCTGGGAACGTCTCATACAAAGGAGGCTGAACGCCGTTTCTTTTCAGCACTTCACTCGCCAGTCTGGGACATCTGCATCCTGCACATTTCCACCTTGCCAACCCGGCTCAGACGAAATGCCTACATCTTCCCCTTGAGCAATGGGGATGAGGCCCATATGATTGTGGTTCCACATGCTGAGGAGGAGAGAGACAATAGGCTTTTAACTAACCACGAAGTGCAATGGTTGGGAGAGTGTCAGAAAGCACCAATGGCTGAAAGACCCCTTTACTCTCAGCCGCGCCCTCCATTGCTGTAGAGGTGGAAGGCACAAAGCACTGCCTCCATCCTTCAATGGGAGACAAGCCATAAACTGTCTTGCCTCCAGCTCTTTAGGAAGCTGAGAAAGAACTCGCTTTCCACAGTGCTGTTACAGCATACGAGGAAACTCTCATACAGAGGCAGCTCAAATGCCATTTCTTCCCAGTGCTTAACTGGCCTCTTTAGGACTTCCGCTTCTGCCACAGTTCCACCTTGCCAACCCGGCTCAGACGAAATGCCTACATCTTCCCCTTCAGCAACGGGGACGAGGCCCAGATGACTGTGCTTCCACATGCTTAGCAGGAGCAGACAATAGGCTTTTTACAAACCGCCGTTGTGCACTGGGTCAGAGAGGGTCAGAATGCACCTAGGTCAGAAAGGACCCTTTGCTCTCAGCCGTGCCCTCCATTGCTCTAGAGGTGGAAGGCACAAAGCACTGCCTCCATCCTTCAATGGGAGACAAGCCATCAACTGTCTTGCCTCCAGCTCTTTAGGAAGCTGACAAACAACTCGCTTTCCACAGTCCTGTTACAGCAGACCGGGGAACTTCTCATACAAAGGCAGCTCAAATGGCCTTTCTTCCCAGCCCTTAACTCGCAGCTTTAGGACTTCTGCTTCTGCCGCAATTCCACCTTGCCTACCCGGCTCAGACGAAATGCCTACATCTTCCCCTGAAGCAACTGGGCTGAGTCCCAAATGATTGAGCGTCCACGTGCTTCGGAGGCGATAGACTGCACGCCTTTTTCCAACCACCACTGGGCACTGCTGGAGAGAGTGTCGGAAAGCAGCTAGGTCAGAAAGACCCCTTTGCTCTCAGCCGTGCCCTTCATTGCTCTGGACGTGGAATGCACAATGCACTGGCTCCCCCCACCCCTCAAGGGGCGACAAGCCACAGACCATCTTCCTTCCATCTCTTTAGGAAGCTGAGAAAGAACTCGCTTTCAACAGTGCTCTTTCTGTGTCCTGGCAACATCTCATACAAAGGCAGCTGATATGCCATTTCTTTTCAGCGCTTAACTCGCAGATTTGGAACTTCTGCTCCTGCCACATTTCCACCTTGCCAACCCGGCTCAGACGAAATGCCTACATCTTCCCCTTCAGCAACGGGGACGAGGCCCAGATGACTGTGCTTCCGCATGCTTAGCAGGAGCAGACAATAGGCTTTTTACAAACCGCCATTGTGCACTGGGTCAGAGAGGGTCAGAATGCACCTAGGTCAGAAAGGGCCCTTTGCTCTCAGCCGTGCCCTCCATTGCTCTAGAGGTGGAAGGCACAAAGCACTGCCTCCATCCTTCAATGGGAGACAAGCCATCAACTGTCCTGCTTCCAGCTCTTTAGGAAGCTGGGAAAGCACTCGCATTCCACAGTGCTCTTACAGCGTCCTGGGAACGTCTCATACAAAGGAGGCTGAACGCCGTTTCTTTTCAGCACTTCACTCGCCAGTCTGGGACATCTGCATCCTGCACGTTTCCACCTTGCCAACCCGGCTCAGACGAAATGCCTACATCTTCCCCTTGAGCAATGGGGATGAGGCCCATATGATTGTGGTTCCACATGCTGAGGAGGAGAGAGACAATAGGCTTTTAACTAACCACGAAGTGCAATGGTTGGGAGAGTGTCAGAAAGCACCAATGGCAGAAAGACCCCTTTACTCTCAGCCGCGCCCTCCATTGCTGTAGATGTGGAAGGCACAAAGCACTGCCTCCATCCTTCAATGGGAGACAAGCCATAAACTGTCTTGCCTCCAGCTCTTTAGGAAGCTGACAAACAACTCGCTTTCCACAGTGCTGTTACAGCATACAAGGAAACTATCATACAGAGGCAGCTCAAATGCCATTTCTTCCCAGTGCTTAACTGGCCGCTTTAGGACTTCCGCTTCTGCCACAGTTCCACCTTGCCAACCCGGCTCAGACGAAATGCCTACATCTTCCCCTTCAGCAACGGGGGCGAGGCCCACAGGATTGTGCTTCCACATGTTTAGCAGGAGCAGTCAATAGGCTTTTTACAAACCGCCATTGTGCACTGGGTCAGAGAGGGTCAGAATGCACCTAGGTCAGAAAGGGCCCTTTGCTCTCAGCCGTGCCCTCCATTGCTCTAGAGGTGGAAGGCACAAAGCACTGCCTCCATCCTTCAATGGGAGACAAGCCATCAACTGTCTTGCCTCCAGCTCTTTAGGAAGCTGACAAACAACTCGCTTTCCACAGTCCTCTTACAGCAGACCGGGGAACTTCTCATACAAAGGCAGCTCAAATGGCCTTTCTTCCCAGCCCTTAACTCGCAGCTTTAGGACTTCTGCTTCTGCCGCAATTCCACCTTGCCTACCCGGCTCAGACGAAATGCCTACATCTTCCCCTGAAGCAACTGGGCTGAGTCTCAAATGATTGAGCGTCCACGTGCTTCGGAGGCGATAGACTGCACGCCTTTTTCCAACCACCACTGGGCACTGCTGGAGAGAGTGTCGGAAAGCAGCTAGCTCAGAAAGACCCCTTTGCTCTCAGCCGTGCCCTTCATTGCTCTGGACGTGGAATGCACAATGCACTGGCTCCCCCCACCCCTCAAGGGGCGACAAGCCACAGACCATCTTCCTTCCATCTCTTTAGGAAGCTGAGAAAGAACTCGCTTTCAACAGTGCTCTTTCTGTGTCCTGGCAACATCTCATACAAAGGCAGCTGATATGCCATTTCTTTTCAGCGCTTCACTCGCAGATTTGGAACTTCTGCTCCTGCCACATTTCCACCTTGCCAACCCGGCTCAGACGAAATGCCTACATCTTCCCCTTCAGCAACGGGGACGAGGCCCAGATGACTGTGCTTCCGCATGCTTAGCAGGAGCAGACAATAGGCTTTTTACAAACCGCCATTGTGCACTGGGTCAGAGAGGGTCAGAATGCACCTAGGTCAGAAAGGGCCCTTTGCTCTCAGCCGTGCCCTCCATTGCTCTAGAGGTGGAAGGCACAAAGCACTGCCTCCATCCTTCAATGGGAGACAAGCCATCAACTGTCCTGCTTCCAGCTCTTTAGGAAGCTGGGAAAGCACTCGCATTCCACAGTGCTCTTACAGCGTCCTGGGAACGTCTCATACAAAGGCAGCTGAACACCGTGTCTTTTCAGCCCTTAACTCACCAATCTGCAACATCTGCTTCTGCCGCATTTCCACCTTGCCAACCCGGCTCAGAAGAAATGCCTCCATCTTCCCCTGAAGCAACTGTGCTGATTCCCAGATGATTGAGCATCCACATGCTTAGGAGGCGATCAACTGCATGCCTTTTGCCAACCACCATTTTACACTGCTTAGAGAGCGTCAGAAAGCAGCTATGTCAGAAAGGCCCCTTTGCTCTCAGCCATGGCCTCCATTGCTCTCGAGGTGGAAGGCACAAGGCACTCTTTCTGGATTCCCCCCTCAATGGGAGACAAACCACATCTTGTCCTGCTTCCAGCTCTTTAGGAAGTGGAGAAAAACTCCCTTTCCTCAGGGCTCTTCCAGCGTCCTGGGAACATCTCATACAAAGGAGGCTGAACGCCGTTTCTTTTCAGCACTTCACTCGCCAGTCTGGGACATCTGCATCCTGCACGTTTCCACCTTGCCAACCCGGCTCAGACGAAATGCCTACATCTTCCCCTTGAGCAATGGGGATGAGGCCCATATGATTGTGGTTCCACATGCTGTGGAGGAGAGAGACAATAGGCTTTTAACTAACCACGAAGTGCAATGGTTGGGAGAGTGTCAGAAAGCACCAATGGCAGAAAGACCCCTTTACTCTCAGCCGCGCCCTCCATTGCTGTAGAGGTGGAAGGCACAAAGCACTGCCTCCATCCTTCAATGGGAGACAAGCCATAAACTGTCTTGCCTCCAGCTCTTTAGGAAGCTGACAAACAACTCGCTTTCCACAGTGCTGTTACAGCATACGAGGAAACTCTCATACAGAGGCAGCTCAAATGCCATTTCTTCCCAGTGCTTAACTGGCCGCTTTAGGACTTCCGCTTCTGCCACAGTTCCACCTTGCCAACCCGGCTCAGACGAAATGCCTACATCTTCCCCTTCAGCAACGGGGACGAGGCCCAGATGACTGTGCTTCCACATGCTTAGCAGGAGCAGACAATAGGCTTTTTACAAAGCGCCGTTGTGCACTGGGTCAGAGAGGGTCAGAATGCACCTAGGTCAGAAAGGACCCTTTGCTCTCAGCCGTGCCCTCCATTGCTCTAGAGGTGGAAGGCACAAAGCACTGCCTCCATCCTTCAATGGGAGACAAGCCATCAACTGTCTTGCCTCCAGCTCTTTAGGAAGCTGACAAACAACTCGCTTTCCACAGTCCTGTTACAGCAGACCGGGGAACTTCTCATACAAAGGCAGCTCAAATGGCCTTTCTTCCCAGCCCTTAACTCGCAGCTTTAGGACTTCTGCTTCTGCCGCAATTCCACCTTGCCAACCCGGCTCAGACGAAATGCCTCCATCTTCCCCTGAAGCAACTGGGCTGAGTCCCAAATGATTGAGCGTCCACGTGCTTCGGAGGCGATAGACTGCACGCCTTTTTCCAACCACCACTGGGCACTGCTGGAGAGAGTGTCGGAAAGCTGCTAGGTCAGAAAGACCCCTTTGCTCTCAGCCGTGCCCTTCATTGCTCTGGACGTGGAATGCACAATGCACTGGCTCCCCCCACCCCTCAAGGGGCGACAAGCCACAGACCATCTTCCTTCCATCTCTTTAGGAAGCTGAGAAAGAACTCGCTTTCAACAGTGCTCTTTCTGTGTCCTGGCAACATCTCATACAAAGGCAGCTGATATGCCATTTGTTTTCAGCGCTTCACTCGCAGATTTGGAACTTCTGCTCCTGCCACATTTCCACCTTGCCAACCCGGCTCAGACGAAATGCCTACATCTTCCCCTTCAGCAACGGGGACGAGGCCCAGATGACTGTGCTTCCGCATGCTTAGCAGGAGCAGACAATAGGCTTTTTACAAACCGCCATTGTGCACTGGGTCAGAGAGGGTCAGAATGCACCTAGGTCAGAAAGGGCCCTTTGCTCTCAGCCGTGCCCTCCATTGCTCTAGAGGTGGAAGGCACAAAGCACTGCCTCCATCCTTCAATGGGAGACAAGCCATCAACTGTCCTGCTTCCAGCTCTTTAGGAAGCTGGGAAAGCACTCGCATTCCACAGTGCTCTTACAGCGTCCTGGGAACGTCTCATACAAAGGCAGCTGAACGCCGTGTCTTTTCAGCCCTTAACTCACCAATCTGCAACATCTGCTTCTGTCGCATTTCCACCTTGCCAACCCGGCTCAGACGAAATGCCTCCATCTTCCCCTGAAGCAACTGTGCTGATTCCCAGATGATTGAGCATCCACATGCTTAGGAGGCGATCAACTGCATGCCTTTTGCCAACCACCATTTTACACTGCTTAGAGAGCGTCGGAAAGCAGCTATGTCAGAAAGGCCCCTTTGCTCTCAGCCATGCCCTCCATTGCTCTCGAGGTGGAAGGCACAAGGCACTGGTTCTGGATCCACCCCTCAATGGGAGACAAACCACATCTTGTCCTGCTTCCAGCTCTTTAGGAAGTGGAGAAAAAACTCCCTTTCCTCAGGGCTCTTCCAGCGTCCTGGGAACATCTCATACAAAGGAGGCTGAACGCCGTTTCTTTTCAGCACTTCACTCGCCAGTCTGGGACATCTGCATCCTGCACGTTTCCACCTTGCCAACCCGGCTCAGACGAAATGCCTACATCTTCCCCTTGAGCAATGGGGATGAGGCCCATATGATTGTGGTTCCACATGCTGAGGAGGAGAGAGACAATAGGCTTTTAACTAACCACGAAGTGCAATGGTTGGGAGAGTGTCAGAAAGCACCAATGGCAGAAAGACCCCTTTACTCTCAGCCGCGCCCTCCATTGCTGTAGAGGTGGAAGGCACAAAGCACTGCCTCCATCCTTCAATGGGAGACAAGCCATAAACTGTCTTGCCTCCAGCTCTTTAGGAAGCTGACAAACAACTCGCTTTCCACAGTGCTGTTACAGCATACGAGGAAACTCTCATACAGAGGCAGCTCAAATGCCATTTCTTCCCAGTGCTTAACTGGCCTCTTTAGGACTTCCGCTTCTGCCACAGTTCCACCTTGCCAACCCGGCTCAGACGAAATGCCTACATCTTCCCCTTCAGCAACGGGGACGAGGCCCAGATGACTGTGCTTCCGCATGCTTAGCAGGAGCAGACAATAGGCTTTTTACAAACCGCCGTTGTGCACTGGGTCAGAGAGGGTCAGAATGCACCTAGGTCAGAAAGGACCCTTTGCTCTCAGCCGTGCCCTCCATTGCTCTAGAGGTGGAAGGCACAAAGCACTGCCTCCATCCTTCAATGGGAGACAAGCCATCAACTGTCTTGCCTCCAGCTCTTTAGGAAGCTGACAAACAACTCGCTTTCCACAGTCCTGTTACAGCAGACCGGGGAACTTCTCATACAAAGGCAGCTCAAATGGCCTTTCTTCCCAGCCCTTAACTCGCAGCTTTAGGACTTCTGCTTCTGCCGCAATTCGTCCTTGCCAACCCGGCTCAGACGAAATGCCTACATCTTCCCCTGAAGCAACTGGGCTGAGTCCCAAATGATTGAGCGTCCACGTGCTTAGGAGGCGATAGACTGCAAGCCTTTTTCCAACCACCACTGGGCACTGCTGGAGAGAGTGTCGGAAAGCAGCTAGCTCAGAAAGACCCCTTTGCTCTCAGCCGTGCCCTTCATTGCTCTGGACGTGGAATGCACAATGCACTGGCTCCCCCCACCCCTCAAGGGGCGACAAGCCACAGACCATCTTCCTTCCATCTCTTTAGGAAGCTGAGAAAGAACTCGCTTTCAACAGTGCTCTTTCTGTGTCCTGGCAACATCTCATACAAAGGCAGCTGATATGCCATTTCTTTTCAGCGCTTCACTCGCAGATTTGGAACTTCTGCTCCTGCCACATTTCCACCTTGCCAACCCGGCTCAGACGAAATGCCTACATCTTCCCCTTCAGCAACGGGGACGAGGCCCAGATGACTGTGCTTCCGCATGCTTAGCAGGAGCAGACAATAGGCTTTTTACAAACCGCCATTGTGCACTGGGTCAGAGAGGGTCAGAATGCACCTAGGTCAGAAAGGGCCCTTTGCTCTCAGCCGTGCCCTCCATTGCTCTAGAGGTGGAAGGCACAAAGCACTGCCTCCATCCTTCAATGGGAGACAAGCCATCAACTGTCCTGCTTCCAGCTCTTTAGGAAGCTGGGAAAGCACTCGCATTCCACAGTGCTCTTACAGCGTCCTGGGAACGTCTCATACAAAGGAGGCTGAACGCCGTTTCTTTTCAGCACTTCACTCGCCAGCCTGGGACATCTGCATCCTTCACATTTCCACCTTGCCAACCCGGCTCAGACGAAATGCCTACATCTTCCCCTTGAGCAATGGGGATGAGGCCCATATGATTGTGGTTCCACATGCTGAGGAGGAGAGAGACAATAGGCTTTTAACTAACCAAGAAGTGCAATGGTTGGGAGAGTGTCAGAAAGCACCAATGGCTGAAAGACCCCTTTACTCTCAGCCGCGCCCTCCATTGCTGTAGAGGTGGAAGGCACAAAGCACTGCCTCAATCCTTCAATGGGAGACAAGCCATAAACTGTCTTGCCTCCAGCTCTTTAGGAAGCTGAGAAAGAACTCGCTTTCCACAGTGCTGTTACAGCATACGAGGAAACTCTCATACAGAGGCAGCTCAAATGCCATTTCTTCCCAGTGCTTAACTGGCCGCTTTAGGACTTCCGCTTCTGCCACAGTTCCACCTTGCCAACCCGGCTCAGACGAAATGCCTACATCTTCCCCTTCAGCAACGGGGACGAGGCCCAGATGACTGTGCTTCCACATGCTTAGCAGGAGCAGACAATAGGCTTTTTACAAAGCGCCGTTGTGCACTGGGTCAGAGAGGGTCAGAATGCACCTAGGTCAGAAAGGACCCTTTGCTCTCAGCCGTGCCCTCCATTGCTCTAGAGGTGGAAGGCACAAAGCACTGCCTCCATCCTTCAATGTGAGACAAGCCATCAACTGTCTTGCCTCCAGCTCTTTAGGAAGCTGACAAACAACTCGCTTTCCACAGTCCTGTTACAGCAGACCGGGGAACTTCTCATACAAAGGCAGCTCAAATGGCCTTTCTTCCCAGCCCTTAACTCGCAGCTTTAGGACTTCTGCTTCTGCCGCAATTCCACCTTGCCTACCCGGCTCAGACGAAATGCCTACATCTTCCCCTGAAGCAACTGGGCTGAGTCCCAAATGATTGAGCGTCCACGTGCTTCGGAGGCGATAGACTGCACGCCTTTTTCCAACCACCACTGGGCACTGCTGGAGAGAGTGTCGGAAAGCAGCTAGGTCAGAAAGACCCCTTTGCTCTCAGCCGTGCCCTTCATTGCTCTGGACGTGGAATGCACAATGCACTGGCTCCCCCCACCCCTCAAGGGGCGACAAGCCACAGACCATCTTCCTTCCATCTCTTTAGGAAGCTGAGAAAGAACTCGCTTTCAACAGTGCTCTTTCTGTGTCCTGACAACATCTCATACAAAGGCAGCTGATATGCCATTTCTTTTCAGCGCTTAACTCGCAGATTTGGAACTTCTGCTCCTGCCACATTTCCACCTTGCCAACCCGGCTCAGACGAAATGCCTACATCTTCCCCTTCAGCAACGGGGACGAGGCCCAGATGACTGTGCTTCCGCATGCTTAGCAGGAGCAGACAATAGGCTTTTTACAAACCGCCATTGTGCACTGGGTCAGAGAGGGTCAGAATGCACCTAGGTCAGAAAGGGCCCTTTGCTCTCAGCCGTGCCCTCCATTGCTCTAGAGGTGGAAGGCACAAAGCACTGCCTCCATCCTTCAATGGGAGACAAGCCATCAACTGTCCTGCTTCCAGCTCTTTAGGAAGCTGGGAAAGCACTCGCATTCCACAGTGCTCTTACAGCGTCCTGGGAACGTCTCATACAAAGGAGGCTGAACGCCGTTTCTTTTCAGCACTTCACTCGCCAGTCTGGGACATCTGCATCCTGCACGTTTCCACCTTGCCAACCCGGCTCAGACGAAATGCCTACATCTTCCCCTTGAGCAATGGGGATGAGGCCCATATGATTGTGGTTCCACATGCTGAGGAGGAGAGAGACAATAGGCTTTTAACTAACCACGAAGTGCAATGGTTGGGAGAGTGTCAGAAAGCACCAATGGCAGAAAGACCCCTTTACTCTCAGCCGCGCCCTCCATTGCTGTAGAGGTGGAAGGCACAAAGCACTGCCTCCATCCTTCAATGGGAGACAAGCCATAAACTGTCTTGCCTCCAGCTCTTTAGGAAGCTGACAAACAACTCGCTTTCCACAGTGCTGTTACAGCATACAAGGAAACTATCATACAGAGGCAGCTCAAATGCCATTTCTTCCCAGTGCTTAACTGGCCGCTTTAGGAGTTCCGCTTCTGCCACAGTCCCACCTTGCCAACCCGGCTCAGACGAAATGCCTACATCTTCCCCTTCTGCAACGGGGGCGAGGCCCACAGGATTGTGCTTCCACATGCTTAGCAGGAGCAGTCAATAGGCTTTTTACAAACCGCCATTGTGCACTGGGTCAGAGAGGGTCAGAATGCACCTATGTCAGAAAGGGCCCTTTGCTCTCAGCCGTGCCCTCCATTGCTCTAGAGGTGGAAGGCACAAAGCACTGCCTCCATCCTTCAATGGGAGACAAGCCATCAACTGTCTTGCCTCCAGCTCTTTAGGAAGCTGACAAACAACTCGCTTTCCACAGTCCTGTTACAGCAGACCAGGGAAATTCTCATACAAAGGCAGCTCAAATGGCCTTTCTTCCCAGCCCTTAACTCGCAGCTTTAGGACTTCTGCTTCTGCCACAATTCCACCTTGCCTACCCGGCTCAGACGAAATGCCTACATCTTCCCCTGAAGCAACTGGGCTGAGTCCCAAATGATTGAGCGTTCACGTGCTTCGGAGGCGATAGACTGCACGCCTTTTTCCAACCACCACTGGGCACTGCTGGAGAGAGTGTCGGAAAGCAGCTAGGTCAGAAAGATCCCTTTGCTCTCAGCCGTGCCCTTCATTGCTCTGGACGTGGAATGCACAATGCACTGGCTCCCCCCACCCCTCAAGGGGCGACAAGCCACAGACCATCTTCCTTCCATCTCTTTAGGAAGCTGAGAAAGAACTCGCTTTCAACAGTGCTCTTTCTGTGTCCTGGCAACATCTCATACAAAGGCAGCTGATATGCCATTTCTTTTCAGCGCTTAACTCGCAGATTTGGAACTTCTGCTCCTGCCACATTTCCACCTTGCCAACCCGGCTCAGACGAAATGCCTACATCTTCCCCTTCAGCAACGGGGACGAGCCCCAGATGACTGTGCTTCCGCATGCTTAGCAGGAGCAGACAATAGGCTTTTTACAAACCGCCATTGTGCACTGGGTCAGAGAGGGTCAGAATTCACCTAGGTCAGAAAGAGCCCTTTGCTCTCAGCCGTGCCCTCCATTGCTCTAGAGGTGGAAGGCACAAAGCACTGCCTCCATCCTTCAATGGGAGACAAGCCATCAACTGTCCTGCTTCCAGCTCTTTAGGAAGCTGGGAAAGCACTCGCATTCCACTGTGCTCTTACAGCGTCCTTGGAACGTCTCATACAAAGGCAGCTGAACGCCGTGTCTTTTCAGCCCTTAACTCACCAATCTGCAACATCTGCTTCTGCCGCATTTCCACCTTGCCAACCCGGCTCAGACGAAATGCCTCCATCTTCCCCTGAAGCAACTGTGCTGATTCCCAGATGATTGAGCATCCACATGCTTAGGAGGCGATCAACTGCATGCCTTTTGCCAACCACCATTTTACACTGCTTAGAGAGCGTCGGAAAGCAGCTATGTCAGAAAGGCCCCTTTGCTCTCAGCCATGCCCTCCATTGCTCTCGAGGTGGAAGGCACAAGGCACTGGTTCTGGATCCACCCCTCAATGGGAGACAAACCACATCTTGTCCTGCTTCCAGCTCTTTAGGAAGTGGAGAAAAAACTCCCTTTCCTCAGGGCTCTTCCAGCGTCCTGGGAACATCTCATACAAAGGAGGCTGAACGCCGTTTCTTTTCAGCACTTCACTCGCCAGTCTGGGACATCTGCATCCTGCACGTTTCCACCTGGCCAACCCGGCTCAGACGAAATGCCTACATCTTCCCCTTGAGCAATGGGGATGAGGCCCATATGATTGTGGTTCCACATGCTGAGGAGGAGAGAGACAATAGGCTTTTAACTAACCACGAAGAGCAATGGTTGGGAGAGTGTCAGAAAGCACCAATGGCAGAAAGACCCCTTTACTCTCAGCCGCGCCCTCCATTGCTGTAGAGGTGGAAGGCACAAAGCACTGCCTCCATCCTTCAATGGGAGACAAGCCATAAACTGTCTTGCCTCCAGCTCTTTAGGAAGCTGAGAAAGAACTCGCTTTCCACAGTGCTGTTACAGCATACGAGGAAACTCTCATACAGAGGCAGCTCAAATGCCATTTCTTCCCAGTGCTTAACTGGCCGCTTTAGGACTTCCGCTTCTGCCACAGTTCCACCTTGCCAACCCGGCTCAGACGAAATGCCTACATCTTCCCCTTCAGCAACGGGGACGAGGCCCAGATGACTGTGCTTCCGCATGCTTAGCAGGAGCAGACAATAGGCTTTTTACAAACCGCCGTTGTGCACTGGGTCAGAGAGGGTCAGAATGCACCTAGGTCAGAAAGGACCCTTTGCTCTCAGCCGTGCCCTCCATTGCTCTAGAGGTGGAAGGCACAAAGCACTGCCTCCATCCTTCAATGGGAGACAAGCCATCAACTGTCTTGCCTCCAGCTCTTTAGGAAGCTGACAAACAACTCGCTTTCCACAGTCCTGTTACAGCAGACCGGGGAACTTCTCATACAAAGGCAGCTCAAATGGCCTTTCTTCCCAGCCCTTAACTCGCAGCTTTAGGACTTCTGCTTCTGCCGCAATTCCACTTTGCCAACCCGGCTCAGACGAAATGCCTACATCTTCCCCTGAAGCAACTGGGCTGAGTCCCAAATGATTGAGCGTCCACGTGCTTAGGAGGCGATAGACTGCACGCCTTTTTCCAACCACCACTGGGCACTGCTGGAGAGAGTGTCGGAAAGCAGCTAGCTCAGAAAGACCCCTTTGCTCTCAGCCGTGCCCTTCATTGCTCTGGACGTGGAATGCACAATGCACTGGCTCCCCCCACCCCTCAAGGGGCGACAAGCCACAGACCATCTTCCTTCCATCTCTTTAGGAAGCTGAGAAAGAACTCGCTTTCAACAGTGCTCTTTCTGTGTCCTGGCAACATCTCATACAAAGGCAGCTGATATGCCATTTCTTTTCAGCGCTTCACTCGCAGATTTGGAACTTCTGCTCCTGCCACATTTCCACCTTGCCAACCCGGCTCAGACGAAATGCCTACATCTTCCCCTTCAGCAACGGGGACGAGGCCCAGATGACTGTGCTTCCGCATGCTTAGCAGGAGCAGACAATAGGCTTTTTACAAACCGCCATTGTGCACTGGGTCAGAGAGGGTCAGAATGCACCTAGGTCAGAAAGGGCCCTTTGCTCTCAGCCGTGCCCTCCATTGCTCTAGAGGTGGAAGGCACAAAGCACTGCCTCCATCCTTCAATGGGAGACAAGCCATCAACTGTCCTGCTTCCAGCTCTTTAGGAAGCTGGGAAAGCACTCGCATTCCACAGTGCTCTTACAGCGTCCTGGGAACGTCTCATACAAAGGCAGCTGAACACCGTGTCTTTTCAGCCCTTAACTCACCAATCTGCAACATCTGCTTCTGTCGCATTTCCACCTTGCCAACCCGGCTCAGACGAAATGCCTCCATCTTCCCCTGAAGCAACTGTGCTGATTCCCAGATGATTGAGCATCCACATGCTTAGGAGGCGATCAACTGCATGCCTTTTGCCAACCACCATTTTACACTGCTTAGAGAGCGTCGGAAAGCAGCTATGTCAGAAAGGCCCCTTTGCTCTCAGCCATGCCCTCCATTGCTCTCGAGGTGGAAGGCACAAGGCACTGGTTCTGGATCCACCCCTCAATGGGAGACAAACCACATCTTGTCCTGCTTCCAGCTCTTTAGGAAGTGGAGAAAAAACTCCCTTTCCTCAGGGCTCTTCCAGCGTCCTGGGAACATCTCATACAAAGGAGGCTGAACGCCGTTTCTTTTCAGCACTTCACTCGCCAGTCTGGGACATCTGCATCCTGCACGTTTCCACCTTGCCAACCCGGCTCAGACGAAATGCCTACATCTTCCCCTTGAGCAATGGGGATGAGGCCCATATGATTGTGGTTCCACATGCTGAGGAGGAGAGAGACAATAGGCTTTTAACTAACCACGAAGTGCAATGGTTGGGAGAGTGTCAGAAAGCACCAATGGCAGAAAGACCCCTTTACTCTCAGCCGCGCCCTCCATTGCTGTAGAGGTGGAAGGCACAAAGCACTGCCTCCATCCTTCAATGGGAGACAAGCCATAAACTGTCTTGCCTCCAGCTCTTTAGGAAGCTGACAAACAACTCGCTTTCCACAGTGCTGTTACAGCATAGGAGGAAACTCTCATACAGAGGCAGCTCAAATGCCATTTCTTCCCAGTGCTTAACTGGCCTCTTTAGGACTTCCGCTTCTGCCACAGTTCCACCTTGCCAACCCGGCTCAGACGAAATGCCTACATCTTCCCCTTCAGCAACGGGGACGAGGCCCAGATGACTGTGCTTCCACATGCTTAGCAGGAGCAGACAATAGGCTTTTTACAAACCGCCGTTGTGCACTGGGTCAGAGAGGGTCAGAATGCACCTAGGTCAGAAAGGACCCTTTGCTCTCAGCCGTGCCCTCCATTGCTCTAGAGGTGGAAGGCACAAAGCACTGCCTCCATCCTTCAATGGGAGACAAGCCATCAACTGTCTTGCCTCCAGCTCTTTAGGAAGCTGACAAACAACTCGCTTTCCACAGTCCTGTTACAGCAGACCGGGGAACTTCTCATACAAAGGCAGCTCAAATGGCCTTTCTTCCCAGCCCTTAACTCGCAGCTTTAGGACTTCTGCTTCTGCCGCAATTCGTCCTTGCCAACCCGGCTCAGACGAAATGCCTACATCTTCCCCTGAAGCAACTGGGCTGAGTCCCAAATGATTGAGCGTCCACGTGCTTAGGAGGCGATAGACTGCAAGCCTTTTTCCAACCACCACTGGGCACTGCTGGAGAGAGTGTCGGAAAGCAGCTAGCTCAGAAAGACCCCTTTGCTCTCAGCCGTGCCCTTCATTGCTCTGGACGTGGAATGCACAATGCACTGGCTCCCCCCACACCTCAAGGGGCGACAAGCCACAGACCATCTTCCTTCCATCTCTTTAGGAAGCTGAGAAAGAACTCGCTTTCAACAGTGCTCTTTCTGTGTCCTGGCAACATCTCATACAAAGGCAGCTGATATGCCATTTCTTTTCAGCGCTTCACTCGCAGATTTGGAACTTCTGCTCCTGCCACATTTCCACCTTGCCAACCCGGCTCAGACGAAATGCCTACATCTTCCCCTTCAGCAACGGGGACGAGGCCCAGATGACTGTGCTTCCGCATGCTTAGCAGGAGCAGACAATAGGCTTTTTACAAACCGCCATTGTGCACTGGGTCAGAGAGGGTCAGAATGCACCTAGGTCAGAAAGGGCCCTTTGCTCTCAGCCGTGCCCTCCATTGCTCTAGAGGTGGAAGGCACAAAGCACTGCCTCCATCCTTCAATGGGAGACAAGCCATCAACTGTCCTGCTTCCAGCTCTTTAGGAAGCTGGGAAAGCACTCGCATTCCACAGTGCTCTTACAGCGTCCTGGGAACGTCTCATACAAAGGAGGCTGAACGCCGTTTCTTTTCAGCACTTCACTCGCCAGCCTGGGACATCTGCATCCTTCACATTTCCACCTTGCCAACCCGGCTCAGACGAAATGCCTACATCTTCCCCTTGAGCAATGGGGATGAGGCCCATATGATTGTGGTTCCACATGCTGAGGAGGAGAGAGACAATAGGCTTTTAACTAACCAAGAAGTGCAATGGTTGGGAGAGTGTCAGAAAGCACCAATGGCTGAAAGACCCCTTTACTCTCAGCCGCGCCCTCCATTGCTGTAGAGGTGGAAGGCACAAAGCACTGCCTCAATCCTTCAATGGGAGACAAGCCATAAACTGTCTTGCCTCCAGCTCTTTAGGAAGCTGAGAAAGAACTCGCTTTCCACAGTGCTGTTACAGCATACGAGGAAACTCTCATACAGAGGCAGCTCAAATGCCATTTCTTCCCAGTGCTTAACTGGCCGCTTTAGGACTTCCGCTTCTGCCACAGTTCCACCTTGCCAACCCGGCTCAGACGAAATGCCTACATCTTCCCCTTCAGCAACGGGGACGAGGCCCAGATGACTGTGCTTCCACATGCTTAGCAGGAGCAGACAATAGGCTTTTTACAAAGCGCCGTTGTGCACTGGGTCAGAGAGGGTCAGAATGCACCTAGGTCAGAAAGGACCCTTTGCTCTCAGCCGTGCCCTCCATTGCTCTAGAGGTGGAAGGCACAAAGCACTGCCTCCATCCTTCAATGTGAGACAAGCCATCAACTGTCTTGCCTCCAGCTCTTTAGGAAGCTGACAAACAACTCGCTTTCCACAGTCCTGTTACAGCAGACCGGGGAACTTCTCATACAAAGGCAGCTCAAATGGCCTTTCTTCCCAGCCCTTAACTCGCAGCTTTAGGACTTCTGCTTCTGCCGCAATTCCACCTTGCCTACCCGGCTCAGACGAAATGCCTACATCTTCCCCTGAAGCAACTGGGCTGAGTCCCAAATGATTGAGCGTCCACGTGCTTCGGAGGCGATAGACTGCACGCCTTTTTCCAACCACCACTGGGCACTGCTGGAGAGAGTGTCGGAAAGCAGCTAGGTCAGAAAGACCCCTTTGCTCTCAGCCGTGCCCTTCATTGCTCTGGACGTGGAATGCACAATGCACTGGCTCCCCCCACCCCTCAAGGGGCGACAAGCCACAGACCATCTTCCTTCCATCTCTTTAGGAAGCTGAGAAAGAACTCGCTTTCAACAGTGCTCTTTCTGTGTCCTGACAACATCTCATACAAAGGCAGCTGATATGCCATTTCTTTTCAGCGCTTAACTCGCAGATTTGGAACTTCTGCTCCTGCCACATTTCCACCTTGCCAACCCGGCTCAGACGAAATGCCTACATCTTCCCCTTCAGCAACGGGGACGAGGCCCAGATGACTGTGCTTCCGCATGCTTAGCAGGAGCAGACAATAGGCTTTTTACAAACCGCCATTGTGCACTGGGTCAGAGAGGGTCAGAATGCACCTAGGTCAGAAAGGGCCCTTTGCTCTCAGCCGTGCCCTCCATTGCTCTAGAGGTGGAAGGCACAAAGCACTGCCTCCATCCTTCAATGGGAGACAAGCCATCAACTGTCCTGCTTCCAGCTCTTTAGGAAGCTGGGAAAGCACTCGCATTCCACAGTGCTCTTACAGCGTCCTGGGAACGTCTCATACAAAGGAGGCTGAACGCCGTTTCTTTTCAGCACTTCACTCGCCAGTCTGGGACATCTGCATCCTGCACGTTTCCACCTTGCCAACCCGGCTCAGACGAAATGCCTACATCTTCCCCTTGAGCAATGGGGATGAGGCCCATATGATTGTGGTTCCACATGCTGAGGAGGAGAGAGACAATAGGCTTTTAACTAACCACGAAGTGCAATGGTTGGGAGAGTGTCAGAAAGCACCAATGGCAGAAAGACCCCTTTACTCTCAGCCGCGCCCTCCATTGCTGTAGAGGTGGAAGGCACAAAGCACTGCCTCCATCCTTCAATGGGAGACAAGCCATAAACTGTCTTGCCTCCAGCTCTTTAGGAAGCTGACAAACAACTCGCTTTCCACAGTGCTGTTACAGCATACAAGGAAACTATCATACAGAGGCAGCTCAAATGCCATTTCTTCCCAGTGCTTAACTGGCCGCTTTAGGAGTTCCGCTTCTGCCACAGTCCCACCTTGCCAACCCGGCTCAGACGAAATGCCTACATCTTCCCCTTCTGCAACGGGGGCGAGGCCCACAGGATTGTGCTTCCACATGCTTAGCAGGAGCAGTCAATAGGCTTTTTACAAACCGCCATTGTGCACTGGGTCAGAGAGGGTCAGAATGCACCTATGTCAGAAAGGGCCCTTTGCTCTCAGCCGTGCCCTCCATTGCTCTAGAGGTGGAAGGCACAAAGCACTGCCTCCATCCTTCAATGGGAGACAAGCCATCAACTGTCTTGCCTCCAGCTCTTTAGGAAGCTGACAAACAACTCGCTTTCCACAGTCCTGTTACAGCAGACCAGGGAAATTCTCATACAAAGGCAGCTCAAATGGCCTTTCTTCCCAGCCCTTAACTCGCAGCTTTAGGACTTCTGCTTCTGCCACAATTCCACCTTGCCTACCCGGCTCAGACGAAATGCCTACATCTTCCCCTGAAGCAACTGGGCTGAGTCTCAAATGATTGAGCGTCCACGTGCTTCGGAGGCGATAGACTGCACGCCTTTTTCCA
Source organism: Equus caballus (assembly GCF_041296265.1). NCBI lineage: Eukaryota > Metazoa > Chordata > Mammalia > Perissodactyla > Equidae > Equus > Equus caballus. The sequence goes on from NC_091691.1 coordinate 32,954,488, forward strand.
ACCACCACTGGGCACTGCTGGAGAGAGTGTCGGAAAGCAGCTAGGTCAGAAAGACCCCTTTGCTCTCAGCCGTGCCCTTCATTGCTCTGGACGTGGAATGCACAATGCACTGGCTCCCCCCACCCCTCAAGGGGCGACAAGCCACAGACCATCTTCCTTCCATCTCTTTAGGAAGCTGAGAAAGAACTCGCTTTCAACAGTGCTCTTTCTGTGTCCTGGCAACATCTCATACAAAGGCAGCTGATATGCCATTTCTTTTCAGCGCTTAACTCGCAGATTTGGAACTTCTGCTCCTGCCACATTTCCACCTTGCCAACCCGGCTCAGACGAAATGCCTACATCTTCCCCTTCAGCAACGGGGACGAGCCCCAGATGACTGTGCTTCCGCATGCTTAGCAGGAGCAGACAATAGGCTTTTTACAAACCGCCATTGTGCACTGGGTCAGAGAGGGTCAGAATTCACCTAGGTCAGAAAGAGCCCTTTGCTCTCAGCCGTGCCCTCCATTGCTCTAGAGGTGGAAGGCACAAAGCACTGCCTCCATCCTTCAATGGGAGACAAGCCATCAACTGTCCTGCTTCCAGCTCTTTAGGAAGCTGGGAAAGCACTCGCATTCCACTGTGCTCTTACAGCGTCCTTGGAACGTCTCATACAAAGGCAGCTGAACGCCGTGTCTTTTCAGCCCTTAACTCACCAATCTGCAACATCTGCTTCTGCCGCATTTCCACCTTGCCAACCCGGCTCAGACGAAATGCCTCCATCTTCCCCTGAAGCAACTGTGCTGATTCCCAGATGATTGAGCATCCACATGCTTAGGAGGCGATCAACTGCATGCCTTTTGCCAACCACCATTTTACACTGCTTAGAGAGCGTCGGAAAGCAGCTATGTCAGAAAGGCCCCTTTGCTCTCAGCCATGCCCTCCATTGCTCTCGAGGTGGAAGGCACAAGGCACTGGTTCTGGATCCACCCCTCAATGGGAGACAAACCACATCTTGTCCTGCTTCCAGCTCTTTAGGAAGTGGAGAAAAAACTCCCTTTCCTCAGGGCTCTTACAGCGTCCTGGGAACATCTCATACAAAGGAGGCTGAACGCCGTTTCTTTTCAGCACTTCACTCGCCAGTCTGGGACATCTGCATCCTGCACGTTTCCACCTGGCCAACCCGGCTCAGACGAAATGCCTACATCTTCCCCTTGAGCAATGGGGATGAGGCCCATATGATTGTGGTTCCACATGCTGAGGAGGAGAGAGACAATAGGCTTTTAACTAACCACGAAGAGCAATGGTTGGGAGAGTGTCAGAAAGCACCAATGGCAGAAAGACCCCTTTACTCTCAGCCGCGCCCTCCATTGCTGTAGAGGTGGAAGGCACAAAGCACTGCCTCCATCCTTCAATGGGAGACAAGCCATAAACTGTCTTGCCTCCAGCTCTTTAGGAAGCTGAGAAAGAACTCGCTTTCCACAGTGCTGTTACAGCATACGAGGAAACTCTCATACAGAGGCAGCTCAAATGCCATTTCTTCCCAGTGCTTAACTGGCCGCTTTAGGACTTCCGCTTCTGCCACAGTTCCACCTTGCCAACCCGGCTCAGACGAAATGCCTACATCTTCCCCTTCAGCAACGGGGACGAGGCCCAGATGACTGTGCTTCCGCATGCTTAGCAGGAGCAGACAATAGGCTTTTTACAAAGCGCCGTTGTGCACTGGGTCAGAGAGGGTCAGAATGCACCTAGGTCAGAAAGGACCCTTTGCTCTCAGCCGTGCCCTCCATTGCTCTAGAGGTGGAAGGCACAAAGCACTGCCTCCATCCTTCAATGGGAGACAAGCCATCAACTGTCTTGCCTCCAGCTCTTTAGGAAGCTGACAAACAACTCGCTTTCCACAGTCCTGTTACAGCAGACCGGGGAACTTCTCATACAAAGGCAGCTCAAATGGCCTTTCTTCCCAGCCCTTAACTCGCAGCTTTAGGACTTCTGCTTCTGCCGCAATTCCACCTTGCCAACCCGGCTCAGACGAAATGCCTACATCTTCCCCTGAAGCAACTGGGCTGAGTCCCAAATGATTGAGCGTCCACGTGCTTAGGAGGCGATAGACTGCACGCCTTTTTCCAACCACCACTGGGCACTGCTGGAGAGAGTGTCGGAAAGCAGCTAGCTCAGAAAGACCCCTTTGCTCTCAGCCGTGCCCTTCATTGCTCTGGACGTGGAATGCACAATGCACTGGCTCCCCCCACCCCTCAAGGGGCGACAAGCCACAGACCATCTTCCTTCCATCTCTTTAGGAAGCTGAGAAAGAACTCGCTTTCAACAGTGCTCTTTCTGTGTCCTGGCAACATCTCATACAAAGGCAGCTGATATGCCATTTCTTTTCAGCGCTTAACTCGCAGATTTGGAACTTCTGCTCCTGCCACATTTCCACCTTGCCAACCCGGCTCAGACGAAATGCCTACATCTTCCCCTTCAGCAACGGGGACGAGGCCCAGATGACTGTGCTTCCGCATGCTTAGCAGGAGCAGACAATAGGCTTTTTACAAACCGCCATTGTGCACTGGGTCAGAGAGGGTCAGAATGCACCTAGGTCAGAAAGGGCCCTTTGCTCTCAGCCGTGCCCTCCATTGCTCTAGAGGTGGAAGGCACAAAGCACTGCCTCCATCCTTCAATGGGAGACAAGCCATCAACTGTCCTGCTTCCAGCTCTTTAGGAAGCTGGGAAAGCACTCGCATTCCACAGTGCTCTTACAGCGTCCTGGGAACGTCTCATACAAAGGCAGCTGAACACCGTGTCTTTTCAGCCCTTAACTCACCAATCTGCAACATCTGCTTCTGCCGCATTTCCACCTTGCCAACCCGGCTCAGACGAAATGCCTCCATCTTCCCCTGAAGCAACTGTGCTGATTCCCAGATGATTGAGCATCCACATGCTTAGGAGGCGATCAACTGCATGCCTTTTGCCAACCACCATTTTACACTGCTTAGAGAGCGTCGGAAAGCAGCTATGTCAGAAAGGCCCCTTTGCTCTCAGCCATGCCCTCCATTGCTCTCGAGGTGGAAGGCACAAGGCACTGGTTCTGGATCCACCCCTCAATGGGAGACAAACCACATCTTGTCCTGCTTCCAGCTCTTTAGAAAGTGGAGAAAAAATTCCCTTTCCTCAGGGCTCTTCCAGCGTCCTGGGAACATCTCATACAAAGGAGGCTGAACGCCGTTTCTTTTCAGCACTTCACTCGCCAGTCTGGGACATCTGCATCCTGCACGTTTCCACCTTGCCAACCCGGCTCAGACGAAATGCCTACATCTTCCCCTTGAGCAATGGGGATGAGGCCCATATGATTGTGGTTCCACATGCTGAGGAGGAGAGAGACAATAGGCTTTTAACTAACCACGAAGTGCAATGGTTGGGAGAGTGTCAGAAAGCACCAATGGCAGAAAGACCCCTTTACTCTCAGCCGCGCCCTCCATTGCTGTAGAGGTGGAAGGCACAAAGCACTGCCTCCATCCTTCAATGGGAGACAAGCCATAAACTGTCTTGCCTCCAGCTCTTTAGGAAGCTGACAAACAACTCGCTTTCCACAGTGCTCTTACAGCATACGAGGAAACTCTCATACAGAGGCAGCTCAAATGCCATTTCTTCCCAGTGCTTAACTGGCCTCTTTAGGACTTCCGCTTCTGCCACAGTTCCACCTTGCCAACCCGGCTCAGACGAAATGCCTACATCTTCCCCTTCAGCAACGGGGACGAGGCCCAGATGACTGGGCTTCCGCATGCTTAGCAGGAGCAGACAATAGGCTTTTTACAAAGCGCCGTTGTGCACTGGGTCAGAGAGGGTCAGAATGCACCTAGGTCAGAAAGGACCCTTGGCTCTCAGCCGTGCCCTCCATTGCTCTAGAGGTGGAAGGCACAAAGCACTGCCTCCATCCTTCAATGGGAGACAAGCCATCAACTGTCCTGCTTCCAGCTCTTTAGGAAGCTGGGAAAGCACTCTCATTCCACAGTGCTCTTACAGCGTCCTGGGAACGTCTCATACAAAGGAGGCTGAACGCCGTTTCTTTTCAGCCCCTCACTCGCCAGTCTGGGACATCTGCATCCTGCACGTTTCCACCTTGCCAACCCGGCTCAGACGAAATGCCTACATCTTCCCCTTGAGCAATGGGGATGAGGCCCATATGATTGTGGTTCCACATGCTGAGGAGGAGAGAGACAATAGGCTTTTAACTAACCACGAAGTGCAATGGTTGGGAGAGTGTCAGAAAGCACCAATGGCAGAAAGACCCCTTTACTCTCAGCCGCGCCCTCCATTGCTGTAGAGGTGGAAGGCACAAAGCACTGCCTCCATCCTTCAATGGGAGACAAGCCATAAACTGTCTTGCCTCCAGCTCTTTAGGAAGCTGAGAAAGAACTCGCTTTCCACAGTGCTGTTACAGCATACGAGGAAACTCTCATACAGAGGCAGCTCAAATGCCATTTCTTCCCAGTGCTTAACTGGCCGCTTTAGGACTTCCGCTTCTGCCACAGTTCCACCTTGCCAACCCGGCTCAGACGAAATGCCTACATCTTCCCCTGAAGCAACTGGGCTGAGTCTCAAATGATTGAGCGTCCACGTGCTTCGGAGGCGATAGACTGCACGCCTTTTTCCAACCACCACTGGGCACTGCTGGAGAGAGTGTCGGAAAGCAGCTAGGTCAGAAAGACCCCTTTGCTCTCAGCCGTGCCCTTCATTGCTCTGGACGTGGAATGCACAATGCACTGGCTCCCCCCACCCCTCAAGGGGCGACAAGCCACAGACCATCTTCCTTCCATCTCTTTAGGAAGCTGAGAAAGAACTCGCTTTCAACAGTGCTCTTTCTGTGTCCTGGCAACATCTCATACAAAGGCAGCTGATATGCCATTTCTTTTCAGCGCTTAACTCGCAGATTTGGAACTTCTGCTCCTGCCACATTTCCACCTTGCCAACCCGGCTCAGACGAAATGCCTACATCTTCCCCTTCAGCAACGGGGACGAGCCCCAGATGACTGTGCTTCCGCATGCTTAGCAGGAGCAGACAATAGGCTTTTTACAAACCGCCATTGTGCACTGGGTCAGAGAGGGTCAGAATTCACCTAGGTCAGAAAGAGCCCTTTGCTCTCAGCCGTGCCCTCCATTGCTCTAGAGGTGGAAGGCACAAAGCACTGCCTCCATCCTTCAATGGGAGACAAGCCATCAACTGTCCTGCTTCCAGCTCTTTAGGAAGCTGGGAAAGCACTCGCATTCCACTGTGCTCTTACAGCGTCCTTGGAACGTCTCATACAAAGGCAGCTGAACGCCGTGTCTTTTCAGCCCTTAACTCACCAATCTGCAACATCTGCTTCTGCCGCATTTCCACCTTGCCAACCCGGCTCAGACGAAATGCCTCCATCTTCCCCTGAAGCAACTGTGCTGATTCCCAGATGATTGAGCATCCACATGCTTAGGAGGCGATCAACTGCATGCCTTTTGCCAACCACCATTTTACACTGCTTAGAGAGCGTCGGAAAGCAGCTATGTCAGAAAGGCCCCTTTGCTCTCAGCCATGCCCTCCATTGCTCTCGAGGTGGAAGGCACAAGGCACTGGTTCTGGATCCACCCCTCAATGGGAGACAAACCACATCTTGTCCTGCTTCCAGCTCTTTAGGAAGTGGAGAAAAAACTCCCTTTCCTCAGGGCTCTTACAGCGTCCTGGGAACATCTCATACAAAGGAGGCTGAACGCCGTTTCTTTTCAGCACTTCACTCGCCAGTCTGGGACATCTGCATCCTGCACGTTTCCACCTGGCCAACCCGGCTCAGACGAAATGCCTACATCTTCCCCTTGAGCAATGGGGATGAGGCCCATATGATTGTGGTTCCACATGCTGAGGAGGAGAGAGACAATAGGCTTTTAACTAACCACGAAGAGCAATGGTTGGGAGAGTGTCAGAAAGCACCAATGGCAGAAAGACCCCTTTACTCTCAGCCGCGCCCTCCATTGCTGTAGAGGTGGAAGGCACAAAGCACTGCCTCCATCCTTCAATGGGAGACAAGCCATAAACTGTCTTGCCTCCAGCTCTTTAGGAAGCTGAGAAAGAACTCGCTTTCCACAGTGCTGTTACAGCATACGAGGAAACTCTCATACAGAGGCAGCTCAAATGCCATTTCTTCCCAGTGCTTAACTGGCCGCTTTAGGACTTCCGCTTCTGCCACAGTTCCACCTTGCCAACCCGGCTCAGACGAAATGCCTACATCTTCCCCTTCAGCAACGGGGACGAGGCCCAGATGACTGTGCTTCCGCATGCTTAGCAGGAGCAGACAATAGGCTTTTTACAAAGCGCCGTTGTGCACTGGGTCAGAGAGGGTCAGAATGCACCTAGGTCAGAAAGGACCCTTTGCTCTCAGCCGTGCCCTCCATTGCTCTAGAGGTGGAAGGCACAAAGCACTGCCTCCATCCTTCAATGGGAGACAAGCCATCAACTGTCTTGCCTCCAGCTCTTTAGGAAGCTGACAAACAACTCGCTTTCCACAGTCCTGTTACAGCAGACCGGGGAACTTCTCATACAAAGGCAGCTCAAATGGCCTTTCTTCCCAGCCCTTAACTCGCAGCTTTAGGACTTCTGCTTCTGCCGCAATTCCACCTTGCCAACCCGGCTCAGACGAAATGCCTACATCTTCCCCTGAAGCAACTGGGCTGAGTCCCAAATGATTGAGCGTCCACGTGCTTAGGAGGCGATAGACTGCACGCCTTTTTCCAACCACCACTGGGCACTGCTGGAGAGAGTGTCGGAAAGCAGCTAGCTCAGAAAGACCCCTTTGCTCTCAGCCGTGCCCTTCATTGCTCTGGACGTGGAATGCACAATGCACTGGCTCCCCCCACCCCTCAAGGGGCGACAAGCCACAGACCATCTTCCTTCCATCTCTTTAGGAAGCTGAGAAAGAACTCGCTTTCAACAGTGCTCTTTCTGTGTCCTGGCAACATCTCATACAAAGGCAGCTGATATGCCATTTCTTTTCAGCGCTTCACTCGCAGATTTGGAACTTCTGCTCCTGCCACATTTCCACCTTGCCAACCCGGCTCAGACGAAATGCCTACATCTTCCCCTTCAGCAACGGGGACGAGGCCCAGATGACTGTGCTTCCGCATGCTTAGCAGGAGCAGACAATAGGCTTTTTACAAACCGCCATTGTGCACTGGGTCAGAGAGGGTCAGAATGCACCTAGGTCAGAAAGGGCCCTTTGCTCTCAGCCGTGCCCTCCATTGCTCTAGAGGTGGAAGGCACAAAGCACTGCCTCCATCCTTCAATGGGAGACAAGCCATCAACTGTCCTGCTTCCAGCTCTTTAGGAAGCTGGGAAAGCACTCGCATTCCACAGTGCTCTTACAGCGTCCTGGGAACGTCTCATACAAAGGCAGCTGAACACCGTGTCTTTTCAGCCCTTAACTCACCAATCTGCAACATCTGCTTCTGCCGCATTTCCACCTTGCCAACCCGGCTCAGACGAAATGCCTCCATCTTCCCCTGAAGCAACTGTGCTGATTCCCAGATGATTGAGCATCCACATGCTTAGGAGGCGATCAACTGCATGCCTTTTGCCAACCACCATTTTACACTGCTTAGAGAGCGTCGGAAAGCAGCTATGTCAGAAAGGCCCCTTTGCTCTCAGCCATGCCCTCCATTGCTCTCGAGGTGGAAGGCACAAGGCACTGGTTCTGGATCCACCCCTCAATGGGAGACAAACCACATCTTGTCCTGCTTCCAGCTCTTTAGAAAGTGGAGAAAAAACTCCCTTTCCTCAGGGCTCTTCCAGCGTCCTGGGAACATCTCATACAAAGGAGGCTGAACGCCGTTTCTTTTCAGCACTTCACTCGCCAGTCTGGGACATCTGCATCCTGCACGTTTCCACCTTGCCAACCCGGCTCAGACGAAATGCCTACATCTTCCCCTTGAGCAATGGGGATGAGGCCCATATGATTGTGGTTCCACATGCTGAGGAGGAGAGAGACAATAGGCTTTTAACTAACCACGAAGTGCAATGGTTGGGAGAGTGTCAGAAAGCACCAATGGCAGAAAGACCCCTTTACTCTCAGCCGCGCCCTCCATTGCTGTAGAGGTGGAAGGCACAAAGCACTGCCTCCATCCTTCAATGGGAGACAAGCCATAAACTGTCTTGCCTCCAGCTCTTTAGGAAGCTGAGAAAGAACTCGCTTTCCACAGTGCTCTTACAGCATACGAGGAAACTCTCATACAGAGGCAGCTCAAATGCCATTTCTTCCCAGTGCTTAACTGGCCTCTTTAGGACTTCCGCTTCTGCCACAGTTCCACCTTGCCAACCCGGCTCAGACGAAATGCCTACATCTTCCCCTTCAGCAACGGGGACGAGGCCCAGATGACTGGGCTTCCGCATGCTTAGCAGGAGCAGACAATAGGCTTTTTACAAAGCGCCGTTGTGCACTGGGTCAGAGAGGGTCAGAATGCACCTAGGTCAGAAAGGACCCTTGGCTCTCAGCCGTGCCCTCCATTGCTCTAGAGGTGGAAGGCACAAAGCACTGCCTCCATCCTTCAATGGGAGACAAGCCATCAACTGTCCTGCTTCCAGCTCTTTAGGAAGCTGGGAAAGCACTCTCATTCCACAGTGCTCTTACAGCGTCCTGGGAACGTCTCATACAAAGGAGGCTGAACGCCGTTTCTTTTCAGCCCTTCACTCGCCAGTCTGGGACATCTGCATCCTGCACGTTTCCACCTTGCCAACCCGGCTCAGACGAAATGCCTACATCTTCCCCTTGAGCAATGGGGATGAGGCCCATATGATTGTGGTTCCACATGCTGAGGAGGAGAGAGACAATAGGCTTTTAACTAACCACGAAGTGCAATGGTTGGGAGAGTGTCAGAAAGCACCAATGGCAGAAAGACCCCTTTACTCTCAGCCGCGCCCTCCATTGCTGTAGAGGTGGAAGGCACAAAGCACTGCCTCCATCCTTCAATGGGAGACAAGCCATAAACTGTCTTGCCTCCAGCTCTTTAGGAAGCTGAGAAAGAACTCGCTTTCCACAGTGCTGTTACAGCATACGAGGAAACTCTCATACAGAGGCAGCTCAAATGCCATTTCTTCCCAGTGCTTAACTGGCCGCTTTAGGACTTCCGCTTCTGCCACAGTTCCACCTTGCCAACCCGGCTCAGACGAAATGCCTACATCTTCCCCTTCAGCAACGGGGACGAGGCCCAGATGACTGTGCTTCCACATGCTTAGCAGGAGCAGACAATAGGCTTTTTACAAAGCGCCGTTGTGCACTGGGTCAGAGAGGGTCAGAATGCACCTAGGTCAGAAAGGACCCTTTGCTCTCAGCCGTGCCCTCCATTGCTCTAGAGGTGGAAGGCACAAAGCACTGCCTCCATCCTTCAATGGGAGACAAGCCATCAACTGTCTTGCCTCCAGCTCTTTAGGAAGCTGACAAACAACTCGCTTTCCACAGTCCTGTTACAGCAGACCGGGGAACTTCTCATACAAAGGCAGCTCAAATGGCCTTTCTTCCCAGCCCTTAACTCGCAGCTTTAGGACTTCTGCTTCTGCCGCAATTCCACCTTGCCAACCCGGCTCAGACGAAATGCCTACATCTTCCCCTGAAGCAACTGGGCTGAGTCCCAAATGATTGAGCGTCCACGTGCTTCGGAGGCGATAGACTGCACGCCTTTTTCCAACCACCACTGGGCACTGCTGGAGAGAGTGTCGGAAAGCTGCTAGGTCAGAAAGACCCCTTTGCTCTCAGCCGTGCCCTTCATTGCTCTGGACGTGGAATGCACAATGCACTGGCTCCCCCCACCCCTCAAGGGGCGACAAGCCACAGACCATCTTCCTTCCATCTCTTTAGGAAGCTGAGAAAGAACTCGCTTTCAACAGTGCTTTTCTGTGTCCTGGCAACATCTCATACAAAGGCAGCTGATATGCCATTTCTTTTCAGCGCTTCACTCGCAGATTTGGAACTTCTGCTCCTGCCACATTTCCACCTTGCCAACCCGGCTCAGACGAAATGCCTACATCTTCCCCTTCAGCAACGGGGACGAGGCCCAGATGACTGTGCTTCCGCATGCTTAGCAGGAGCAGACAATAGGCTCTTTACAAACCGCCATTGTGCACTGGGTCAGAGAGGGTCAGAATGCACCTAGGTCAGAAAGGGCCCTTTGCTCTCAGCCGTGCCCTCCATTGCTCTAGAGGTGGAAGGCACAAAGCACTGCCTCCATCCTTCAATGGGAGACAAGCCATCAACTGTCCTGCTTCCAGCTCTTTAGGAAGCTGGGAAAGCACTCGCATTCCACAGTGCTCTTACAGCGTCCTGGGAACGTCTCATACAAAGGCAGCTGAACACCGTGTCTTTTCAGCCCTTAACTCACCAATCTGCAACATCTGCTTCTGTCGCATTTCCACCTTGCCAACCCGGCTCAGACGAAATGCCTCCATCTTCCCCTGAAGCAACTGTGCTGATTCCCAGATGATTGAGCATCCACATGCTTAGGAGGCGATCAACTGCATGCCTTTTGCCAACCACCATTTTACACTGCTTAGAGAGCGTCGGAAAGCAGCTATGTCAGAAAGGCCCCTTTGCTCTCAGCCATGCCCTCCATTGCTCTCGAGGTGGAAGGCACAAGGCACTGGTTCTGGATCCACCCCTCAATGGGAGACAAACCACATCTTGTCCTGCTTCCAGCTCTTTAGGAAGTGGAGAAAAAACTCCCTTTCCTCAGGGCTCTTCCAGCGTCCTGGGAACATCTCATACAAAGGAGGCTGAACGCCGTTTCTTTTCAGCACTTCACTCGCCAGTCTGGGACATCTGCATCCTGCACGTTTCCACCTTGCCAACCCGGCTCAGACGAAATGCCTACATCTTCCCCTTGAGCAATGGGGATGAGGCCCATATGATTGTGGTTCCACATGCTGAGGAGGAGAGAGACAATAGGCTTTTAACTAACCACGAAGTGCAATGGTTGGGAGAGTGTCAGAAAGCACCAATGGCAGAAAGACCCCTTTACTCTCAGCCGCGCCCTCCATTGCTGTAGAGGTGGAAGGCACAAAGCACTGCCTCCATCCTTCAATGGGAGACAAGCCATAAACTGTCTTGCCTCCAGCTCTTTAGGAAGCTGACAAACAACTCGCTTTCCACAGTGCTGTTACAGCATAGGAGGAAACTCTCATACAGAGGCAGCTCAAATGCCATTTCTTCCCAGTGCTTAACTGGCCTCTTTAGGACTTCCGCTTCTGCCACAGTTCCACCTTGCCAACCCGGCTCAGACGAAATGCCTACATCTTCCCCTTCAGCAACGGGGACGAGGCCCAGATGACTGTGCTTCCACATGCTTAGCAGGAGCAGACAATAGGCTTTTTACAAACCGCCGTTGTGCACTGGGTCAGAGAGGGTCAGAATGCACCTAGGTCAGAAAGGACCCTTTGCTCTCAGCCGTGCCCTCCATTGCTCTAGAGGTGGAAGGCACAAAGCACTGCCTCCATCCTTCAATGGGAGACAAGCCATCAACTGTCTTGCCTCCAGCTCTTTAGGAAGCTGACAAACAACTCGCTTTCCACAGTCCTGTTACAGCAGACCGGGGAACTTCTCATACAAAGGCAGCTCAAATGGCCTTTCTTCCCAGCCCTTAACTCGCAGCTTTAGGACTTCTGCTTCTGCCGCAATTCCTCCTTGCCAACCCGGCTCAGACGAAATGCCTACATCTTCCCCTGAAGCAACTGGGCTGAGTCCCAAATGATTGAGCGTCCACGTGCTTAGGAGGCGATAGACTGCAAGCCTTTTTCCAACCACCACTGGGCACTGCTGGAGAGAGTGTCGGAAAGCAGCTAGCTCAGAAAGACCCCTTTGCTCTCAGCCGTGCCCTTCATTGCTCTGGACGTGGAATGCACAATGCACTGGCTCCCCCCACCCCTCAAGGGGCGACAAGCCACAGACCATCTTCCTTCCATCTCTTTAGGAAGCTGAGAAAGAACTCGCTTTCAACAGTGCTCTTTCTGTGTCCTGGCAACATCTCATACAAAGGCAGCTGATATGCCATTTCTTTTCAGCGCTTCACTCGCAGATTTGGAACTTCTGCTCCTGCCACATTTCCACCTTGCCAACCCGGCTCAGACGAAATGCCTACATCTTCCCCTTCAGCAACGGGGACGAGGCCCAGATGACTGTGCTTCCGCATGCTTAGCAGGAGCAGACAATAGGCTTTTTACAAACCGCCATTGTGCACTGGGTCAGAGAGGGTCAGAATGCACCTAGGTCAGAAAGGGCCCTTTGCTCTCAGCCGTGCCCTCCATTGCTCTAGAGGTGGAAGGCACAAAGCACTGCCTCCATCCTTCAATGGGAGACAAGCCATCAACTGTCCTGCTTCCAGCTCTTTAGGAAGCTGGGAAAGCACTCGCATTCCACAGTGCTCTTACAGCGTCCTGGGAACGTCTCATACAAAGGCAGCTGAACACCGTGTCTTTTCAGCCCTTAACTCACCAATCTGCAACATCTGCTTCTGCCGCATTTCCACCTTGCCAACCCGGCTCAGACGAAATGCCTCCATCTTCCCCTGAAGCAACTGTGCTGATTCCCAGATGATTGAGCATCCACATGCTTAGGAGGCGATCAACTGCATGCCTTTTGCCAACCACCATTTTACACTGCTTAGAGAGCGTCGGAAAGCAGCTATGTCAGAAAGGCCCCTTTGCTCTCAGCCATGCCCTCCATTGCTCTCGAGGTGGAAGGCACAAGGCACTGGTTCTGGATCCACCCCTCAATGGGAGACAAACCACATCTTGTCCTGCTTCCAGCTCTTTAGGAAGTGGAGAAAAAACTCCCTTTCCTCAGGGCTCTTACAGCGTCCTGGGAACATCTCATACAAAGGAGGCTGAACGCCGTTTCTTTTCAGCACTTCACTCGCCAGTCTGGGACATCTGCATCCTGCACGTTTCCACCTTGCCAACCCGGCTCAGACGAAATGCCTACATCTTCCCCTTGAGCAATGGGGATGAGGCCCATATGATTGTGGTTCCACATGCTGAGGAGGAGAGAGACAATAGGCTTTTAACTAACCACGAAGTGCAATGGTTGGGAGAGTGTCAGAAAGCACCAATGGCAGAAAGACCCCTTTACTCTCAGCCGCGCCCTCCATTGCTGTAGAGGTGGAAGGCACAAAGCACTGCCTCCATCCTTCAATGGGAGACAAGCCATAAACTGTCTTGCCTCCAGCTCTTTAGGAAGCTGAGAAAGAACTCGCTTTCCACAGTGCTGTTACAGCATACGAGGAAACTCTCATACAGAGGCAGCTCAAATGCCATTTCTTCCCAGTGCTTAACTGGCCGCTTTAGGACTTCCGCTTCTGCCACAGTCCCACCTTGCCAACCCGGCTCAGACGAAATGCCTACATCTTCCCCTTCAGCAACGGGGACGAGGCCCAGATGACTGTGCTTCCGCATGCTTAGCAGGAGCAGACAATAGGCTTTTTACAAAGCGCCGTTGTGCACTGGGTCAGAGAGGGTCAGAATGCACCCAGGTCAGAAAGGACCCTTTGCTCTCAGCCGTGCCCTCCATTGCTCTAGAGGTGGAAGGCACAAAGCACTGCCTCCATCCTTCAATGGGAGACAAGCCATCAACTGTCTTGCCTCCAGCTCTTTAGGAAGCTGACAAACAACTCGCTTTCCACAGTCCTGTTACAGCAGACCGGGGAACTTCTCATACAAAGGCAGCTCAAATGGCCTTTCTTCCCAGCCCTTAACTCGAAGCTTTAGGACTTCTGCTTCTGCCGCAATTCCACCTTGCCTACCCGGCTCAGACGAAATGCCTACGTCTTCCCCTGAAGCAACTGGGCTGAGTCCCAAATGATTGAGCGTCCACGTGCTTCGGAGGCGATAGACTGCACGCCTTTTTCCAACCACCACTGGGCACTGCTGGAGAGAGTGTCGGAAAGCAGCTAGGTCAGAAAGACCCCTTTGCTCTCAGCCGTGCCCTTCATTGCTCTGGACGTGGAATGCACAATGCACTGGCTCCCCCCACCCCTCAAGGGGCGACAAGCCACAGACCATCTTCCTTCCATCTCTTTAGGAAGCTGAGAAAGAACTCGCTTTCAACAGTGCTCTTTCTGTGTCCTGGCAACATCTCATACAAAGGCAGCTGATATGCCATTTCTTTTCAGCGCTTAACTCGCAGATTTGGAACTTCTGCTCCTGCCACATTTCCACCTTGCCAACCCGGCTCAGACGAAATGCCTACATCTTCCCCTTCAGCAACGGGGACGAGGCCCAGATGACTGTGCTTCCGCATGCTTAGCAGGAGCAGACAATAGGCTTTTTACAAACCGCCATTGTGCACTGGGTCAGAGAGGGTCAGAATGCACCTAGGTCAGAAAGGGCCCTTTGCTCTCAGCCGTGCCCTCCATTGCTCTAGAGGTGGAAGGCACAAAGCACTGCCTCCATCCTTCAATGGGAGACAAGCCATCAACTGTCCTGCTTCCAGCTCTTTAGGAAGCTGGGAAAGCACTCGCATTCCACAGTGCTCTTACAGCGTCCTGGGAACGTCTCATACAAAGGCAGCTGAACACCGTGTCTTTTCAGCCCTTAACTCACCAATCTGCAACATCTGCTTCTGTCGCATTTCCACCTTGCCAACCCGGCTCAGACGAAATGCCTCCATCTTCCCCTGAAGCAACTGTGCTGATTCCCAGATGATTGAGCATCCACATGCTTAGGAGGCGATCAACTGCATGCCTTTTGCCAACCACCATTTTACACTGCTTAGAGAGCGTCGGAAAGCAGCTATGTCAGAAAGGCCCCTTTGCTCTCAGCCATGCCCTCCATTGCTCTCGAGGTGGAAGGCACAAGGCACTGGTTCTGGATCCACCCCTCAATGGGAGACAAACCACATCTTGTCCTGCTTCCAGCTCTTTAGGAAGTGGAGAAAAAACTCCCTTTCCTCAGGGCTCTTCCAGCGTCCTGGGAACATCTCATACAAAGGAGGCTGAACGCCGTTTCTTTTCAGCACTTCACTCGCCAGTCTGGGACATCTGCATCCTGCACGTTTCCACCTTGCCAACCCGGCTCAGACGAAATGCCTACATCTTCCCCTTGAGCAATGGGGATGAGGCCCATATGATTGTGGTTCCACATGCTGAGGAGGAGAGAGACAATAGGCTTTTAACTAACCACGAAGTGCAATGGTTGGGAGAGTGTCAGAAAGCACCAATGGCAGAAAGACCCCTTTACTCTCAGCCGCGCCCTCCATTGCTGTAGAGGTGGAAGGCACAAAGCACTGCCTCCATCCTTCAATGGGAGACAAGCCATAAACTGTCTTGCCTCCAGCTCTTTAGGAAGCTGACAAACAACTCGCTTTCCACAGTGCTGTTACAGCATAGGAGGAAACTCTCATACAGAGGCAGCTCAAATGCCATTTCTTCCCAGTGCTTAACTGGCCGCTTTAGGACTTCCGCTTCTGCCACAGTTCCACCTTGCCAACCCGGCTCAGACGAAATGCCTACATCTTCCCCTTCAGCAACGGGGACGAGGCCCAGATGACTGTGCTTCCACATGCTTAGCAGGAGCAGACAATAGGCTTTTTACAAACCGCCGTTGTGCACTGGGTCAGAGAGGGTCAGAATGCACCTAGGTCAGAAAGGACCCTTTGCTCTCAGCCGTGCCCTCCATTGCTCTAGAGGTGGAAGGCACAAAGCACTGCCTCCATCCTTCAATGGGAGACAAGCCATCAACTGTCTTGCCTCCAGCTCTTTAGGAAGCTGACAAACAACTCGCTTTCCACAGTCCTGTTACAGCAGACCGGGGAACTTCTCATACAAAGGCAGCTCAAATGGCCTTTCTTCCCAGCCCTTAACTCGCAGCTTTAGGACTTCTGCTTCTGCCGCAATTCCTCCTTGCCAACCCGGCTCAGACGAAATGCCTACATCTTCCCCTGAAGCAACTGGGCTGAGTCCCAAATGATTGAGCGTCCACGTGCTTAGGAGGCGATAGACTGCAAGCCTTTTTCCAACCACCACTGGGCACTGCTGGAGAGAGTGTCGGAAAGCAGCTAGCTCAGAAAGACCCCTTTGCTCTCAGCCGTGCCCTTCATTGCTCTGGACGTGGAATGCACAATGCACTGGCTCCCCCCACCCCTCAAGGGGCGACAAGCCACAGACCATCTTCCTTCCATCTCTTTAGGAAGCTGAGAAAGAACTCGCTTTCAACAGTGCTTTTCTGTGTCCTGGCAACATCTCATACAAAGGCAGCTGATATGCCATTTCTTTTCAGCGCTTCACTCGCAGATTTGGAACTTCTGCTCCTGCCACATTTCCACCTTGCCAACCCGGCTCAGACGAAATGCCTACATCTTCCCCTTCAGCAACGGGGACGAGGCCCAGATGACTGTGCTTCCGCATGCTTAGCAGGAGCAGACAATAGGCTTTTTACAAACCGCCATTGTGCACTGGGTCAGAGAGGGTCAGAATGCACCTAGGTCAGAAAGGGCCCTTTGCTCTCAGCCGTGCCCTCCATTGCTCTAGAGGTGGAAGGCACAAAGCACTGCCTCCATCCTTCAATGGGAGACAAGCCATCAACTGTCCTGCTTCCAGCTCTTTAGGAAGCTGGGAAAGCACTCGCATTCCACAGTGCTCTTACAGCGTCCTGGGAACGTCTCATACAAAGGAGGCTGAACGCCGTTTCTTTTCAGCACTTCACTCCCCAGTCTGGGACATCTGCATCCTGCACATTTCCACCTTGCCAACCCGGCTCAGACGAAATGCCTACATCTTCCCCTTGAGCAATGGGGATGAGGCCCATATGATTGTGGTTCCACATGCTGAGGAGGAGAGAGACAATAGGCTTTTAACTAACCACGAAGTGCAATGGTTGGGAGAGTGTCAGAAAGCACCAATGGCTGAAAGACCCCTTTACTCTCAGCCGCGCCCTCCATTGCTGTAGAGGTGGAAGGCACAAAGCACTGCCTCCATCCTTCAATGGGAGACAAGCCATAAACTGTCTTGCCTCCAGCTCTTTAGGAAGCTGAGAAAGAACTCGCTTTCCACAGTGCTGTTACAGCATACGAGGAAACTCTCATACAGAGGCAGCTCAAATGCCATTTCTTCCCAGTGCTTAACTGGCCGCTTTAGGACTTCCGCTTCTGCCACAGTTCCACCTTGCCAACCCGGCTCAGACGAAATGCCTACATCTTCCCCTTCAGCAACGGGGACGAGGCCCAGATGACTGTGCTTCCACATGCTTAGCAGGAGCAGACAATAGGCTTTTTACAAAGCGCCGTTGTGCACTGGGTCAGAGAGGGTCAGAATGCACCTAGGTCAGAAAGGACCCTTTGCTCTCAGCCGTGCCCTCCATTGCTCTAGAGGTGGAAGGCACAAAGCACTGCCTCCATCCTTCAATGTGAGACAAGCCATCAACTGTCTTGCCTCCAGCTCTTTAGGAAGCTGACAAACAACTCGCTTTCCACAGTCCTGTTACAGCAGACCGGGGAACTTCTCATACAAAGGCAGCTCAAATGGCCTTTCTTCCCAGCCCTTAACTCGCAGCTTTAGGACTTCTGCTTCTGCCGCAATTCCACCTTGCCTACCCGGCTCAGACGAAATGCCTACATCTTCCCGTGAAGCAACTGGGCTGAGTCCCAAATGATTGAGCGTCACGTGCTTCGGAGGCGATAGACTGCACGCCTTTTTCCAACCACCACTGGGCACTGCTGGAGAGAGTGTCGGCAAGCAGCTAGGTCAGAAAGACCCCTTTGCTCTCAGCCGTGCCCTTCATTGCTCTGGACGTGGAATGCACAATGCACTGGCTCCCCCCACCCCTCAAGGGGCGACAAGCCACAGACCATCTTCCTTCCATCTCTTTAGGAAGCTGAGAAAGAACTCGCTTTCAACAGTGCTCTTTCTGTGTCCTGGCAACATCTCATACAAAGGCAGCTGATATGCCATTTCTTTTCAGCGCTTCACTCGCAGATTTGGAACTTCTGCTCCTGCCACATTTCCACCTTGCCAACCCGGCTCAGACGAAATGCCTACATCTTCCCCTTCAGCAACGGGGACGAGGCCCAGATGACTGTGCTTCCGCATGCTTAGCAGGAGCAGACAATAGGCTTTTTACAAACCGCCATTGTGCACTGGGTCAGAGAGGGTCAGAATGCACCTAGGTCAGAAAGGGCCCTTTGCTCTCAGCCGTGCCCTCCATTGCTCTAGAGGTGGAAGGCACAAAGCACTGCCTCCATCCTTCAATGGGAGACAAGCCATCAACTGTCCTGCTTCCAGCTCTTTAGGAAGCTGGGAAAGCACTCGCATTCCACAGTGCTCTTACAGCGTCCTGGGAACGTCTCATACAAAGGCAGCTGAACACCGTGTCTTTTCAGCCCTTAACTCACCAATCTGCAACATCTGCTTCTGCCGCATTTCCACCTTGCCAACCCGGCTCAGACGAAATGCCTCCATCTTCCCCTGAAGCAACTGTGCTGATTCCCAGATGATTGAGCATCCACATGCTTAGGAGGCGATCAACTGCATGCCTTTTGCCAACCACCATTTTACACTGCTTAGAGAGCGTCGGAAAGCAGCTATGTCAGAAAGGCCCCTTTGCTCTCAGCCATGCCCTCCATTGCTCTCGAGGTGGAAGGCACAAGGCACTGGTTCTGGATCCACCCCTCAATGGGAGACAAACCACATCTTGTCCTGCTTCCAGCTCTTTAGGAAGTGGAGAAAAAACTCCCTTTCCTCAGGGCTCTTACAGCGTCCTGGGAACATCTCATACAAAGGAGGCTGAACGCCGTTTCTTTTCAGCACTTCACTCGCCAGTCTGGGACATCTGCATCCTGCACGTTTCCACCTTGCCAACCCGGCTCAGATGAAATGCCTACATCTTCCCCTTGAGCAATGGGGATGAGGCCCATATGATTGTGGTTCCACATGCTGAGGAGGAGAGAGACAATAGGCTTTTAACTAACCACGAAGTGCAATGGTTGGGAGAGTGTCAGAAAGCACCAATGGCAGAAAGACCCCTTTACTCTCAGCCGCGCCCTCCATTGCTGTAGAGGTGGAAGGCACAAAGCACTGCCTCCATCCTTCAATGGGAGACAAGCCATAAACTGTCTTGCCTCCAGCTCTTTAGGAAGCTGAGAAAGAACTCGCTTTCCACAGTGCTGTTACAGCATACGAGGAAACTCTCATACAGAGGCAGCTCAAATGCCATTTCTTCCCAGTGCTTAACTGGCCGCTTTAGGACTTCCGCTTCTGCCACAGTCCCACCTTGCCAACCCGGCTCAGACGAAATGCCTACATCTTCCCCTTCAGCAACGGGGACGAGGCCCAGATGACTGTGCTTCCGCATGCTTAGCAGGAGCAGACAATAGGCTTTTTACAAAGCGCCGTTGTGCACTGGGTCAGAGAGGGTCAGAATGCACCCAGGTCAGAAAGGACCCTTTGCTCTCAGCCGTGCCCTCCATTGCTCTAGAGGTGGAAGGCACAAAGCACTGCCTCCATCCTTCAATGGGAGACAAGCCATCAACTGTCTTGCCTCCAGCTCTTTAGGAAGCTGACAAACAACTCGCTTTCCACAGTCCTGTTACAGCAGACCGGGGAACTTCTCATACAAAGGCAGCTCAAATGGCCTTTCTTCCCAGCCCTTAACTCGAAGCTTTAGGACTTCTGCTTCTGCCGCAATTCCACCTTGCCTACCCGGCTCAGACGAAATGCCTACGTCTTCCCCTGAAGCAACTGGGCTGAGTCCCAAATGATTGAGCGTCCACGTGCTTCGGAGGCGATAGACTGCACGCCTTTTTCCAACCACCACTGGGCACTGCTGGAGAGAGTGTCGGAAAGCAGCTAGGTCAGAAAGACCCCTTTGCTCTCAGCCGTGCCCTTCATTGCTCTGGACGTGGAATGCACAATGCACTGGCTCCCCCCACCCCTCAAGGGGCGACAAGCCACAGACCATCTTCCTTCCATCTCTTTAGGAAGCTGAGAAAGAACTCGCTTTCAACAGTGCTCTTTCTGTGTCCTGGCAACATCTCATACAAAGGCAGCTGATATGCCATTTCTTTTCAGCGCTTAACTCGCAGATTTGGAACTTCTGCTCCTGCCACATTTCCACCTTGCCAACCCGGCTCAGACGAAATGCCTACATCTTCCCCTTCAGCAACGGGGACGAGGCCCAGATGACTGTGCTTCCGCATGCTTAGCAGGAGCAGACAATAGGCTTTTTACAAACCGCCATTGTGCACTGGGTCAGAGAGGGTCAGAATGCACCTAGGTCAGAAAGGGCCCTTTGCTCTCAGCCGTGCCCTCCATTGCTCTAGAGGTGGAAGGCACAAAGCACTGCCTCCATCCTTCAATGGGAGACAAGCCATCAACTGTCCTGCTTCCAGCTCTTTAGGAAGCTGGGAAAGCACTCGCATTCCACAGTGCTCTTACAGCGTCCTGGGAACGTCTCATACAAAGGCAGCTGAACACCGTGTCTTTTCAGCCCTTAACTCACCAATCTGCAACATCTGCTTCTGTCGCATTTCCACCTTGCCAACCCGGCTCAGACGAAATGCCTCCATCTTCCCCTGAAGCAACTGTGCTGATTCCCAGATGATTGAGCATCCACATGCTTAGGAGGCGATCAACTGCATGCCTTTTGCCAACCACCATTTTACACTGCTTAGAGAGCGTCGGAAAGCAGCTATGTCAGAAAGGCCCCTTTGCTCTCAGCCATGCCCTCCATTGCTCTCGAGGTGGAAGGCACAAGGCACTGGTTCTGGATCCACCCCTCAATGGGAGACAAACCACATCTTGTCCTGCTTCCAGCTCTTTAGGAAGTGGAGAAAAAACTCCCTTTCCTCAGGGCTCTTCCAGCGTCCTGGGAACATCTCATACAAAGGAGGCTGAACGCCGTTTCTTTTCAGCACTTCACTCGCCAGTCTGGGACATCTGCATCCTGCACGTTTCCACCTTGCCAACCCGGCTCAGACGAAATGCCTACATCTTCCCCTTGAGCAATGGGGATGAGGCCCATATGATTGTGGTTCCACATGCTGAGGAGGAGAGAGACAATAGGCTTTTAACTAACCACGAAGTGCAATGGTTGGGAGAGTGTCAGAAAGCACCAATGGCAGAAAGACCCCTTTACTCTCAGCCGCGCCCTCCATTGCTGTAGAGGTGGAAGGCACAAAGCACTGCCTCCATCCTTCAATGGGAGACAAGCCATAAACTGTCTTGCCTCCAGCTCTTTAGGAAGCTGAGAAAGAACTCGCTTTCCACAGTGCTGTTACAGCATAGGAGGAAACTCTCATACAGAGGCAGCTCAAATGCCATTTCTTCCCAGTGCTTAACTGGCCGCTTTAGGACTTCCGCTTCTGCCACAGTTCCACCTTGCCAACCCGGCTCAGACGAAATGCCTACATCTTCCCCTTCAGCAACGGGGACGAGGCCCAGATGACTGTGCTTCCACATGCTTAGCAGGAGCAGACAATAGGCTTTTTACAAACCGCCGTTGTGCACTGGGTCAGAGAGGGTCAGAATGCACCTAGGTCAGAAAGGACCCTTTGCTCTCAGCCGTGCCCTCCATTGCTCTAGAGGTGGAAGGCACAAAGCACTGCCTCCATCCTTCAATGGGAGACAAGCCATCAACTGTCTTGCCTCCAGCTCTTTAGGAAGCTGACAAACAACTCGCTTTCCACAGTCCTGTTACAGCAGACCGGGGAACTTCTCATACAAAGGCAGCTCAAATGGCCTTTCTTCCCAGCCCTTAACTCGCAGCTTTAGGACTTCTGCTTCTGCCGCAATTCCTCCTTGCCAACCCGGCTCAGACGAAATGCCTACATCTTCCCCTGAAGCAACTGGGCTGAGTCCCAAATGATTGAGCGTCCACGTGCTTAGGAGGCGATAGACTGCAAGCCTTTTTCCAACCACCACTGGGCACTGCTGGAGAGAGTGTCGGAAAGCAGCTAGCTCAGAAAGACCCCTTTGCTCTCAGCCGTGCCCTTCATTGCTCTGGACGTGGAATGCACAATGCACTGGCTCCCCCCACCCCTCAAGGGGCGACAAGCCACAGACCATCTTCCTTCCATCTCTTTAGGAAGCTGAGAAAGAACTCGCTTTCAACAGTGCTTTTCTGTGTCCTGGCAACATCTCATACAAAGGCAGCTGATATGCCATTTCTTTTCAGCGCTTCACTCGCAGATTTGGAACTTCTGCTCCTGCCACATTTCCACCTTGCCAACCCGGCTCAGACGAAATGCCTACATCTTCCCCTTCAGCAACGGGGACGAGGCCCAGATGACTGTGCTTCCGCATGCTTAGCAGGAGCAGACAATAGGCTTTTTACAAACCGCCATTGTGCACTGGGTCAGAGAGGGTCAGAATGCACCTAGGTCAGAAAGGGCCCTTTGCTCTCAGCCGTGCCCTCCATTGCTCTAGAGGTGGAAGGCACAAAGCACTGCCTCCATCCTTCAATGGGAGACAAGCCATCAACTGTCCTGCTTCCAGCTCTTTAGGAAGCTGGGAAAGCACTCGCATTCCACAGTGCTCTTACAGCGTCCTGGGAACGTCTCATACAAAGGAGGCTGAACGCCGTTTCTTTTCAGCACTTCACTCCCCAGTCTGGGACATCTGCATCCTGCACATTTCCACCTTGCCAACCCGGCTCAGACGAAATGCCTACATCTTCCCCTTGAGCAATGGGGATGAGGCCCATATGATTGTGGTTCCACATGCTGAGGAGGAGAGAGACAATAGGCTTTTAACTAACCACGAAGTGCAATGGTTGGGAGAGTGTCAGAAAGCACCAATGGCTGAAAGACCCCTTTACTCTCAGCCGCGCCCTCCATTGCTGTAGAGGTGGAAGGCACAAAGCACTGCCTCCATCCTTCAATGGGAGACAAGCCATAAACTGTCTTGCCTCCAGCTCTTTAGGAAGCTGAGAAAGAACTCGCTTTCCACAGTGCTGTTACAGCATACGAGGAAACTCTCATACAGAGGCAGCTCAAATGCCATTTCTTCCCAGTGCTTAACTGGCCGCTTTAGGACTTCCGCTTCTGCCACAGTTCCACCTTGCCAACCCGGCTCAGACGAAATGCCTACATCTTCCCCTTCAGCAACGGGGACGAGGCCCAGATGACTGTGCTTCCACATGCTTAGCAGGAGCAGACAATAGGCTTTTTACAAAGCGCCGTTGTGCACTGGGTCAGAGAGGGTCAGAATGCACCTAGGTCAGAAAGGACCCTTTGCTCTCAGCCGTGCCCTCCATTGCTCTAGAGGTGGAAGGCACAAAGCACTGCCTCCATCCTTCAATGTGAGACAAGCCATCAACTGTCTTGCCTCCAGCTCTTTAGGAAGCTGACAAACAACTCGCTTTCCACAGTCCTGTTACAGCAGACCGGGGAACTTCTCATACAAAGGCAGCTCAAATGGCCTTTCTTCCCAGCCCTTAACTCGCAGCTTTAGGACTTCTGCTTCTGCCGCAATTCCACCTTGCCTACCCGGCTCAGACGAAATGCCTACATCTTCCCCTGAAGCAACTGGGCTGAGTCCCAAATGATTGAGCGTCCACGTGCTTCGGAGGCGATAGACTGCACGCCTTTTTCCAACCACCACTGGGCACTGCTGGAGAGAGTGTCGGAAAGCAGCTAGGTCAGAATGACCCCTTTGCTCTCAGCCGTGCCCTTCATTGCTCTGGACGTGGAATGCACAATGCACTGGCTCCCCCCACCCCTCAAGGGGCGACAAGCCACAGACCATCTTCCTTCCATCTCTTTAGGAAGCTGAGAAAGAACTCGCTTTCAACAGTGCTCTTTCTGTGTCCTGGCAACATCTCATACAAAGGCAGCTGATATGCCATTTCTTTTCAGCGCTTAACTCGCAGATTTGGAACTTCTGCTCCTGCCACATTTCCACCTTGCCAACCCGGCTCAGACGAAATGCCTACATCTTCCCCTTCAGCAACGGGGACGAGGCCCAGATGACTGTGCTTCCGCAAGCTTAGCAGGAGCAGACAATAGGCTTTTTACAAACCGCCATTGTGCACTGGGTCACAGAGGGTCAGAATGCACCTAGGTCAGAAAGGGCCCTTTGCTCTCAGCCGTGCCCTCCATTGCTCTAGAGGTGGAAGGCACAAAGCACTGCCTCCATCCTTCAATGGGAGACAAGCCATCAACTGTCCTGCTTCCAGCTCTTTAGGAAGCTGGGAAAGCACTCGCATTCCACAGTGCTCTTACAGCGTCCTGGGAACGTCTCATACAAAGGAGGCTGAACGCCGTTTCTTTTCAGCACTTCACTCGCCAGTCTGGGACATCTGCATCCTGCACGTTTCCACCTTGCCAACCCGGCTCAGACGAAATGCCTACATCTTCCCCTTGAGCAATGGGGATGAGGCCCATATGATTGTGGTTCCACATGCTGAGGAGGAGAGAGACAATAGGCTTTTAACTAACCACGAAGTGCAATGGTTGGGAGAGTGTCAGAAAGCACCAATGGCAGAAAGACCCCTTTACTCTCAGCCGCGCCCTCCATTGCTGTAGAGGTGGAAGGCACAAAGCACTGCCTCCATCCTTCAATGGGAGACAAGCCATAAACTGTCTTGCCTCCAGCTCTTTAGGAAGCTGACAAACAACTCGCTTTCCACAGTGCTGTTACAGCATACAAGGAAACTATCATACAGAGGCAGCTCAAATGCCATTTCTTCCCAGTGCTTAACTGGCCGCTTTAGGACTTCCGCTTCTGCCACAGTTCCACCTTGCCAACCCGGCTCAGACGAAATGCCTACATCTTCCCCTTCAGCAACGGGGGCGAGGCCCACAGGATTGTGCTTCCACATGTTTAGCAGGAGCAGTCAATAGGCTTTTTACAAACCGCCATTGTGCACTGGGTCAGAGAGTGTCAGAAAGCACCAATGGCAGAAAGACCCCTTTACTCTCAGCCGCGCCCTCCATTGCTGTAGAGGTGGAAGGCACAAAGCACTGCCTCCATCCTTCAATGGGAGACAAGCCATCAACTGTCTTGCCTCCAGCTCTTTAGGAAGCTGACAAACAACTCGCTTTCCACAGTCCTGTTACAGCAGACCGGGGAACTTCTCATACAAAGGCAGCTCAAATGGCCTTTCTTCCCAGCCCTTAACTCGCAGCTTTAGGACTTCTGCTTCTGCCGCAATTCCACCATGCCAACCCGGCTCAGACGAAATGCCTACATCTTCCCCTGAAGCAACTGGGCTGAGTCCCAAATGATTGAGCGTCCACGTGCTTCGGAGGCGATAGACTGCACGCCTTTTTCCAACCACCACTGGGCACTGCTGGAGAGAGTGTCGGAAAGCAGCTAGGTCAGAATGACCCCTTTGCTCTCAGCCGTGCCCTTCATTGCTCTGGACGTGGAATGCACAATGCACTGGCTCCCCCCACCCCTCAAGGGGCGACAAGCCACAGACCATCTTCCTTCCATCTCTTTAGGAAGCTGAGAAAGAACTCGCTTTCAACAGTGCTCTTTCTGTGTCCTGGCAACATCTCATACAAAGGCAGCTGATATGCCATTTCTTTTCAGCGCTTAACTCGCAGATTTGGAACTTCTGCTCCTGCCACATTTCCACCTTGCCAACCCGGCTCAGACGAAATGCCTACATCTTCCCCTTCAGCAACGGGGACGAGGCCCAGATGACTGTGCTTCCGCAAGCTTAGCAGGAGCAGACAATAGGCTTTTTACAAACCGCCATTGTGCACTGGGTCACAGAGGGTCAGAATGCACCTAGGTCAGAAAGGGCCCTTTGCTCTCAGCCGTGCCCTCCATTGCTCTAGAGGTGGAAGGCACAAAGCACTGCCTCCATCCTTCAATGGGAGACAAGCCATCAACTGTCCTGCTTCCAGCTCTTTAGGAAGCTGGGAAAGCACTCGCATTCCACAGTGCTCTTACAGCGTCCTGGGAACGTCTCATACAAAGGAGGCTGAACGCCGTTTCTTTTCAGCACTTCACTCGCCAGTCTGGGACATCTGCATCCTGCACGTTTCCACCTTGCCAACCCGGCTCAGACGAAATGCCTACATCTTCCCCTTGAGCAATGGGGATGAGGCCCATATGATTGTGGTTCCACATGCTGAGGAGGAGAGAGACAATAGGCTTTTAACTAACCACGAAGTGCAATGGTTGGGAGAGTGTCAGAAAGCACCAATGGCAGAAAGACCCCTTTACTCTCAGCCGCGCCCTCCATTGCTGTAGAGGTGGAAGGCACAAAGCACTGCCTCCATCCTTCAATGGGAGACAAGCCATAAACTGTCTTGCCTCCAGCTCTTTAGGAAGCTGACAAACAACTCGCTTTCCACAGTGCTGTTACAGCATACAAGGAAACTATCATACAGAGGCAGCTCAAATGCCATTTCTTCCCAGTGCTTAACTGGCCGCTTTAGGACTTCCGCTTCTGCCACAGTTCCACCTTGCCAACCCGGCTCAGACGAAATGCCTACATCTTCCCCTTCAGCAACGGGGGCGAGGCCCACAGGATTGTGCTTCCACATGTTTAGCAGGAGCAGTCAATAGGCTTTTTACAAACCGCCATTGTGCACTGGGTCAGAGAGTGTCAGAAAGCACCAATGGCAGAAAGACCCCTTTACTCTCAGCCGCGCCCTCCATTGCTGTAGAGGTGGAAGGCACAAAGCACTGCCTCCATCCTTCAATGGGAGACAAGCCATCAACTGTCTTGCCTCCAGCTCTTTAGGAAGCTGACAAACAACTCGCTTTCCACAGTCCTGTTACAGCAGACCGGGGAACTTCTCATACAAAGGCAGCTCAAATGGCCTTTCTTCCCAGCCCTTAACTCGCAGCTTTAGGACTTCTGCTTCTGCCGCAATTCCACCATGCCAACCCGGCTCAGACGAAATGCCTACATCTTCCCCTGAAGCAACTGGGCTGAGTCCCAAATGATTGAGCGTCCACGTGCTTCGGAGGCGATAGACTGCACGCCTTTTTCCAACCACCACTGGGCACTGCTGGAGAGAGTGTCGGAAAGCAGCTAGGTCAGAATGACCCCTTTGCTCTCAGCCGTGCCCTTCATTGCTCTGGACGTGGAATGCACAATGCACTGGCTCCCCCCACCCCTCAAGGGGCGACAAGCCACAGACCATCTTCCTTCCATCTCTTTAGGAAGCTGAGAAAGAACTCGCTTTCAACAGTGCTCTTTCTGTGTCCTGGCAACATCTCATACAAAGGCAGCTGATATGCCATTTCTTTTCAGCGCTTAACTCGCAGATTTGGAACTTCTGCTCCTGCCACATTTCCACCTTGCCAACCCGGCTCAGACGAAATGCCTACATCTTCCCCTTCAGCAACGGGGACGAGGCCCAGATGACTGTGCTTCCGCATGCTTAGCAGGAGCAGACAATAGGCTTTTTACAAACCGCCATTGTGCACTGGGTCAGAGAGGGTCAGAATGCACCTAGGTCAGAAAGGGCCCTTTGCTCTCAGCCGTGCCCTCCATTGCTCTAGAGGTGGAAGGCACAAAGCACTGCCTCCATCCTTCAATGGGAGACAAGCCATCAACTGTCCTGCTTCCAGCTCTTTAGGAAGCTGGGAAAGCACTCGCATTCCACAGTGCTCTTACAGCGTCCTGGGAACGTCTCATACAAAGGCAGCTGAACACCGTGTCTTTTCAGCCCTTAACTCACCAATCTGCAACATCTGCTTCTGCCGCATTTCCACCTTGCCAACCCGGCTCAGACGAAATGCCTCCATCTTCCCCTGAAGCAACTGTGCTGATTCCCAGATGATTGAGCATCCACATGCTTAGGAGGCGATCAACTGCATGCCTTTTGCCAACCACCATTTTACACTGCTTAGAGAGCGTCGGAAAGCAGCTATGTCAGAAAGGCCCCTTTGCTCTCAGCCATGCCCTCCATTGCTCTCGAGGTGGAAGGCACAAGGCACTGGTTCTGGATCCACCCCTCAATGGGAGACAAACCACATCTTGTCCTGCTTCCAGCTCTTTAGGAAGTGGAGAAAAAACTCCCTGTCCTCAGGGCTCTTACAGCGTCCTGGGAACATCTCATACAAAGGAGGCTGAACGCCGTTTCTTTTCAGCACTTCACTCGCCAGTCTGGGACATCTGCATCCTGCACGTTTCCACCTTGCCAACCCGGCTCAGACGAAATGCCTACATCTTCCCCTTGAGCAATGGGGATGAGGCCCATATGATTGTGGTTCCACATGCTGAGGAGGAGAGAGACAATAGGCTTTTAACTAACCACGAAGTGCAATGGTTGGGAGAGTGTCAGAAAGCACCAATGGCAGAAAGACCCCTTTACTCTCAGCCGCGCCCTCCATTGCTGTAGAGGTGGAAGGCACAAAGCACTGCCTCCATCCTTCAATGGGAGACAAGCCATAAACTGTCTTGCCTCCAGCTCTTTAGGAAGCTGAGAAAGAACTCGCTTTCCACAGTGCTGTTACAGCATACGAGGAAACTCTCATACAGAGGCAGCTCAAATGCCATTTCTTCCCAGTGCTTAACTGGCCGCTTTAGGACTTCCGCTTCTGCCACAGTTCCACCTTGCCAACCCGGCTCAGACGAAATGCCTACATCTTCCCCTTCAGCAACGGGGACGAGGCCCAGATGACTGTGCTTCCGCATGCTTAGCAGGAGCAGACAATAGGCTTTTTACAAAGCGCCGTTGTGCACTGGGTCAGAGAGGGTCAGAATGCACCTAGGTCAGAAAGGACCCTTTGCTCTCAGCCGTGCCCTCCATTGCTCTAGAGGTGGAAGGCACAAAGCACTGCCTCCATCCTTCAATGGGAGACAAGAGATCAACTGTGCTGCTTCCAGCTCTTTAGGAAGCTGGGAAAGCACTCGCATTCCACAGTGCTCTTACAGCATCCTGGGAACGTCTCATACAAAGGAGGCTGAACGCCGTTTCTTTTCAGCACTTCACTCGCCAGTCTGGGACATCTGCATCCTGCACATTTCCACCTTGCCAACCCGGCTCAGACGAAATGCCTACATCTTCCCCTTGAGCAATGGGGATGAGGCCCATATGATTGTGGTTCCACATGCTGAGGAGGAGAGAGACAATAGGCTTTTAACTAACCACGAAGTGCAATGGTTGGGAGAGTGTCAGAAAGCACCAATGGCTGAAAGATCCCTTTACTCTCAGCCGCGACCTCCATTGCTGTAGAGGTGGAAGGCACAAAGCACTGCCTCCATCCTTCAATGGGAGACAAGCCATAAACTGTCTTGCCTCCAGCTCTTTAGGAAGCTGAGAAAGAACTCGCTTTCCACAGTGCTGTTACAGCATACGAGGAAACTCTCATACAGAGGCAGCTCAAATGCCATTTCTTCCCAGTGCTTAACTGGGCGCTTTAGGACTTCCGCTTCTGCCACAGTTCCACCTTGCCAACCCGGCTCAGACGAAATGCCTACATCTTCCCCTTCAGCAGCGGGGACGAGGCCCAGATGACTGTGCTTCCGCATGCTTAGCAGGAGCAGACAATAGGCTTTTTACAAAGCGCCGTTGTGCACTGGGTCAGAGAGGGTCAGAATGCACCTAGGTCAGAAAGGACCCTTTGCTCTCAGCCGTGCCCTCCATTGCTCTAGAGGTGGAAGGCACAAAGCACTGCCTCCATCCTTCAATGGGAGACAAGCCATCAACTGTCTTGCCTCTAGCTCTTTAGGAAGCTGACAAACAACTCGCTTTCCACAGTCCTGTTACAGCAGACCGGGGAACTTCTCATACAAAGGCAGCTCAAATGGCCTTTCTTCCCAGCCCTTAACTCGCAGCTTTAGGACTTCTGCTTCTGCCGCAATTCCACCTTGCCTACCCGGCTCAGACGAAATGCCTACATCTTCCCCTGAAGCAACTGGGCTGAGTCCCAAATGATTGAGCGTCCACGTGCTTCGGAGGCGATAGACTGCACGCCTTTTTCCAACCACCACTGGGCACTGCTGGAGAGAGTGTCGGAAAGCAGCTAGGTCAGAAAGACCCCTTTGCTCTCAGCCGTGCCCTTCATTGCTCTGGACGTGGAATGCACAATGCACTGGCTCCCCCCACCCCTCAAGGGGCGACAAGCCACAGACCATCTTCCTTCCATCTCTTTAGGAAGCTGAGAAAGAACTCGCTTTCAACAGTGCTCTTTCTGTGTCCTGGCAACATCTCATACAAAGGGAGCTGATATGCCATTTCTTTTCAGCGCTTAACTCGCAGATTTGGAACTTCTGCTCCTGCCACATTTCCACCTTGCCAACCCGGCTCAGACGAAATGCCTACATCTTCCCCTTCAGCAACGGGGACGAGGCCCAGATGACTGTGCTTCCGCATGCTTAGCAGGAGCAGACAATAGGCTTTTTACAAACCGCCATTGTGCACTGGGTCAGAGAGGGTCAGAATGCACCTAGGTCAGAAAGGGCCCTTTGCTCTCAGCCGTGCCCTCCATTGCTCTAGAGGTGGAAGGCACAAAGCACTGCCTCCATCCTTCAATGGGAGACAAGCCAGCAACTGTCCTGCTTCCAGCTCTTTAGGAAGCTGGGAAAGCACTCGCATTCCACAGTGCTCTTACAGCGTCCTGGGAACGTCTCATACAAAGGAGGCTGAACGCCGTTTCTTTTCAGCACTTCACTCGCCAGTCTGGGACATCTGCATCCTGCACGTTTCCACCTTGCCAACCCGGCTCAGACGAAATGCCTACATCTTCCCCTTGAGCAATGGGGATGAGGCCCATATGATTGTGGTTCCACATTCTGAGGAGGAGAGAGACAATAGGCTTTTAAATAACCACGAAGTGCAATGGTTGGGAGAGTGTCAGAAAGCACCAATGGCAGAAAGACCCCTTTACTCTCAGCCGCGCCCTCTATTGCTGTAGAGGTGGAAGGCACAAAGCACTGCCTCCATCCTTCAATGGGAGACAAGCCATAAACTGTCTTGCCTCCAGCTCTTTAGGAAGCTGACAAACAACTCGCTTTCCACAGTGCTGTTACAGCATACAACGAAACTATCATACAGAGGCAGCTCAAATGCCATTTCTTCCCAGTGCTTAACTGGCCGCTTTAGGACTTCCGCTTCTGCCACAGTTCCACCTTGCCAACCCGGCTCAGACGAAATGCCTACATCTTCCCCTTCTGCAACGGGGGCGAGGCCCACAGGATTGTGCTTCCACATGCTTAGCAGGAGCAGTCAATAGGCTTTTTACAAACCGCCATTGTGCACTGGGTCAGAGAGGGTCAGAATGCACCTATGTCAGAAAGGGCCCTTTGCTCTCAGCCGTGCCCTCCATTGCTCTAGAGGTGGAAGGCACAAAGCACTGCCTCCATCCTTCAATGGGAGACAAGCCATAAACTGTCTTGCCTCCAGCTCTTTAGGAAGCTGACAAACAACTCGCTTTCCACAGTCCTCTTACAGCAGACCGGGGAACTTCTCATACAAAGGCAGCTCAAATGGCCTTTCTTCCCAGCCCTTAACTCGCAGCTTTAGGACTTCTGCTTCTGCCGCAATTCGACCTTGCCTACCCGGCTCAGACGAAATGCCTACATCTTCCCCTGAAGCAACTGGGCTGAGTCCCAAATGATTGAGCGTCCACGTGCTTCGGAGGCGATAGACTGCATGCCTTTTTCCAACCACCACTGGGCACTGCTGGAGAGAGTGTCGGAAAACAGCTAGGTCAGAAAGACCCCTTTGCTCTCAGCCGTGCCCTTCATTGCTCTGGACGTGGAATGCACAATGCACTGGCTCCCCCCACCCCTCAAGGGGCGACAAGCCACAGACAATCTTCCTTCCATCTCTTTAGGAAGCTGAGAAAGAACTCGCTTTCAACAGTGCTCTTTCTGTGTCCTGGCAACATCTCATACAAAGGCAGCTGATATGCCATTTCTTTTCAGCGCTTAACTCGCAGATTTGGAACTTCTGCTCCTGCCACATTTCCACCTTGCCAACCCGGCTCAGACGAAATGCCTACATCTTCCCCTTCAGCAACGGGGACGAGGCCCAGATGACTGTGCTTCCACATGCTTAGCAGGAGCAGACAATAGGCTTTTTACAAACCGCCATTGTGCACTGGGTCAGAGAGGGTCAGAATGCACCTAGGTCAGAAAGGGCCCTTTGCTCTCAGCCGTGCCCTCCATTGCTCTAGAGGTGGAAGGCACAAAGCACTGCCTCCATCCTTCAATGGGAGACAAGCCATCAACTGTCCTGCTTCCAGCTCTTTAGGAAGCTGGGAAAGCACTCGCATTCCACAGTGCTCTTACAGCGTCCTGGGAACGTCTCATACAAAGGCAGCTGAACACCGTGTCTTTTCAGCCCTTAACTCACCAATCTGCAACATCTGCTGCTGCCGCATTTCCACCTTGCCAACCCGGCTCAGACGAAATGCCTCCATCTTCCCCTGAAGCAACTGTGCTGATTCCCAGATGATTGAGCATCCACATGCTTAGGAGGCGATCAACTGCATGCCTTTTGCCAACCACCATTTTACACTGCTTAGAGAGCGTCGGAAAGCAGCTATGTCAGAAAGGCCCCTTTGCTCTCAGCCATGCCCTCCATTGCTCTCGAGGTGGAAGGCACAAGGCACTGGTTCTGGATCCACCCCTCAATGGGAGACAAACCACATCTTGTCCTGCTTCCAGCTCTTTAGGAAGTGGAGAAAAAACTCCCTTTCCTCAGGGCTCTTCCAGCGTCCTGGGAACATCTCATACAAAGGAGGCTGAACGCCGTTTCTTTTCAGCACTTCACTCGCCAGTCTGGGACATCTGCATCCTGCACGTTTCCACCTTGCCAACCCGGCTCAGACGAAATGCCTACATCTTCCCCTTGAGCAATGGGGATGAGGCCCATATGATTGTGGTTCCACATGCTGAGGAGGAGAGAGACAATAGGCTTTTAACTAACCACGAAGTGCAATGGTTGGGAGAGTGTCAGAAAGCACCAATGGCAGAAAGACCCCTTTACTCTCAGCCGCGCCCTCCATTGCTGTAGAGGTGGAAGGCACAAAGCACTGCCTCCATCCTTCAATGGGAGACAAGCCATAAACTGTCTTGCCTCCAGCTCTTTAGGAAGCTGAGAAAGAACTCGCTTTCCACAGTGCTGTTACAGCATACGAGGAAACTCTCATACAGAGGCAGCTCAAATGCCATTTCTTCCCAGTGCTTAACTGGCCGCTTTAGGACTTCCGCTTCTGCCACAGTTCCACCTTGCCAACCCGGCTCAGACGAAATGCCTACATCTTCCCCTTCAGCAACGGGGACGAGGCCCAGATGACTGTGCTTCCGCATGCTTAGCAGGAGCAGACAATAGGCTTTTTACAAAGCGCCGTTGTGCACTGGGTCAGAGAGGGTCAGAATGCACCTAGGTCAGAAAGGACCCTTTGCTCTCAGCCGTGCCCTCCATTGCTCTAGAGGTGGAAGGCACAAAGCACTGCCTCCATCCTTCAATGGGAGACAAGCCATCAACTGTCTTGCCTCCAGCTCTTTAGGAAGCTGACAAACAACTCGCTTTCCACAGTCCTGTTACAGCAGACCGGGGAACTTCTCATACAAAGGCAGCTCAAATGGCCTTTCTTCCCAGCCCTTAACTCGCAGCTTTAGGACTTCTGCTTCTGCCGCAATTCCACCTTGCCTACCCGGCTCAGACGAAATGCCTACATCTTCCCCTGAAGCAACTGGGCTGAGTCCCAAATGATTGAGCGTCCACGTGCTTCGGAGGCGATAGACTGCACGCCTTTTTCCAACCACCACTGGGCACTGCTGGAGAGAGTGTCGGAAAGCAGCTAGGTCAGAAAGACCCCTTTGCTCTCAGCCGTGCCCTTCATTGCTCTGGACGTGGAATGCACAATGCACTGGCTCCCCCCACCCCTCAAGGGGCGACAAGCCACAGACCATCTTCCTTCCATCTCTTTAGGAAGCTGAGAAAGAACTCGCTTTCAACAGTGCTCTTTCTGTGTCCTGGCAACATCTCATACAAAGGCAGCTGATATGCCATTTCTTTTCAGCGCTTAACTCGCAGATTTGGAACTTCTGCTCCTGCCACATTTCCACCTTGCCAACCCGGCTCAGACGAAATGCCTACATCTTCCCCTTCAGCAACGGGGGCGAGGCCCACAGGATTGTGCTTCCGCATGCTTAGCAGGAGCAGACAATAGGCTTTTTACAAACCGCCATTGTGCACTGGGTCAGAGAGGGTCAGAATGCACCTATGTCAGAAAGGGCCCTTTGCTCTCAGCCGTGCCCTCCATTGCTCTAGAGGTGGAAGGCACAAAGCACTGCCTCCATCCTTCAATGGGAGACAAGCCATAAACTGTCTTGCCTCCAGCTCTTTAGGAAGCTGACAAACAACTCGCTTTCCACAGTCCTGTTACAGCAGACCGGGGAACTTCTCATACAAAGGCAGCTCAAATGGCCTTTCTTCCCAGCCCTTAACTCGCAGCTTTAGGACTTCTGCTTCTGCCGCAATTCCACCTTGCCTACCCGGCTCAGACGAAATGCCTCCATCTTCCCCTGAAGCAACTGGGCTGAGTCCCAAATGATTGAGCGTCCACGTGCTTCGGAGGCGATAGACTGCACGCCTTTTTCCAACCACCACTGGGCACTGCTGGAGAGAGTGTCGGAAAGCAGCTAGGTCAGAAAGACCCCTTTGCTCTCAGCCGTGCCCTTCATTGCTCTGGACGTGGAATGCACAATGCACTGGCTCCCCCCACCCCTCAAGGGGCGACAAGCCACAGACCATCTTCTTTCCATCTCTTTAGGAAGCTGAGAAAGAACTCGCTTTCAACAGTGCTCTTTCTGTGTCCTGGCAACATCTCATACAAAGGCAGCTGATATGCCATTTCTTATCAGCGCTTAACTTGCAGATTTGGAACTTCTGCTCCTGCCACATTTCCACCTTGCCAACCCGGCTCAGACGAAATGCCTACATCTTCCCCTTCAGCAACGGGGACGAGGCCCAGATGACTGTGC
The DNA here is from genome assembly GCF_041296265.1 of Equus caballus. Lineage (NCBI taxonomy): Eukaryota > Metazoa > Chordata > Mammalia > Perissodactyla > Equidae > Equus > Equus caballus. The sequence continues at coordinate 32,989,361 of NC_091691.1, forward strand.
TTCCGCATGCTTAGCAGGAGCAGACAATAGGCTTTTTACAAACCGCCATTGTGCACTGGGTCAGAGAGGGTCAGAATGCACCTAGGTCAGAAAGGGCCCTTTGCTCTCAGCCGTGCCCTCCATTGCTCTAGAGGTGGAAGGCACAAAGCACTGCCTCCATCCTTCAATGGGAGACAAGCCATCAACTGTCCTGCTTCCAGCTCTCTAGGAAGCTGGGAAAGCACTCGCATTCCACAGTGCTCTTACAGCGTCCTGGGAACGTCTCATACAAAGGCAGCTGAACACCGTGTCTTTTCAGCCCTTAACTCACCAATCTGCAACATCTGCTTCTGCCGCATTTCCACCTTGCCAACCCGGCTCAGACGAAATGCCTCCATCTTCCCCTGAAGCAACTGTGCTGATTCCCAGATGATTGAGCATCCACATGCTTAGGAGGCGATCAACTGCATGCCTTTTGCCAACCACCATTTTACACTGCTTAGAGAGCGTCGGAAAGCAGCTATGTCAGAAAGGCCCCTTTGCTCTCAGCCATGCCCTCCATTGCTCTCGAGGAGGAAGGCACAAGGCACTGGTTCTGGATCCACCCCTCAATGGGAGACAAACCACATCTTGTCCTGCTTCCAGCTCTTTAGGAAGTGGAGAAAAAACTCCCTTTCCTCAGGGCTCTTACAGCGTCCTGGGAACATCTCATACAAAGGAGGCTGAACGCCGTTTCTTTTCAGCACTTCACTCGCCAGTCTGGGACATCTGCATCCTGCACGTTTCCACCTTGCCAACCCGGCTCAGACGAAATGCCTACATCTTCCCCTTGAGCAATGGGGATGAGGCCCATATGATTGTGGTTCCACATGCTGAGGAGGAGAGAGACAATAGGCTTTTAACTAACCACGAAGTGCAATGGTTGGGAGAGTGTCAGAAAGCACCAATGGCAGAAAGACCCCTTTACTCTCAGCCGCGCCCTCCATTGCTGTAGAGGTGGAAGGCACAAAGCACTGCCTCCATCCTTCAATGGGAGACAAGCCATAAACTGTCTTGCCTCCAGCTCTTTAGGAAGCTGAGAAAGAACTCGCTTTCCACAGTGCTGTTACAGCATACGAGGAAACTCTCATACAGAGGCAGCTCAAATGCCATTTCTTCCCAGTGCTTAACTTGCCTCTTTAGGACTTCCTCTTCTGCCACAGTTCCACCTTGCCAACCCGGCTCAGACGAAATGCCTACATCTTCCCCTTCAGCAACGGGGACGAGGCCCAGATGACTGTGCTTCCACATGCTTAGAAGGAGCAGACAATAGGCTTTTTACAAACCGCCGTTGTGCACTGGGTCAGAGAGGGTCAGAATGCACCTAGGTCAGAAAGGACCCTTTGCTCTCAGCCGTGCCCTCCATTGCTCTAGAGGTGGAAGGCACAAAGCACTGCCTCCATCCTTCAATGGGAGACAAGAGATCAACTGTCCTGCTTCCAGCTCTTTAGGAAGCTGGGAAAGCACTCGCATTCCACAGTGCTCTTACAGCATCCTGGGAACGTCTCATACAAAGGAGGCTGAACGCCGTTTCTTTTCAGCACTTCACTCGCCAGTCTGGGACATCTGCATCCTGCACATTTCCACCTTGCCAACCCGGCTCAGACGAAATGCCTACATCTTCCCCTTGAGCAATGGGGATGAGGCCCATATGATTGTGGTTCCACATGCTGAGGAGGAGAGAGACAATAGGCTTTTAACTAACCACGAAGTGCAATGGTTGGGAGAGTGTCAGAAAGCACCAATGGCTGAAAGATCCCTTTACTCTCAGCCGCGACCTCCATTGCTGTAGAGGTGGAAGGCACAAAGCACTGCCTCCATCCTTCAATGGGAGACAAGCCATAAACTGTCTTGCCTCCAGCTCTTTAGGAAGCTGAGAAAGAACTCGCTTTCCACAGTGCTGTTACAGCATACGAGGAAACTCTCATACAGAGGCAGCTCAAATGCCATTTCTTCCCAGTGCTTAACTGGCCGCTTTAGGACTTCCGCTTCTGCCACAGTTCCACCTTGCCAACCCGGCTCAGACGAAATGCCTACATCTTCCCCTTCAGCAGCGGGGACGAGGCCCAGATGACTGTGCTTCCGCATGCTTAGCAGGAGCAGACAATAGGCTTTTTACAAAGCGCCGTTGTGCACTGGGTCAGAGAGGGTCAGAATGCACCTAGGTCAGAAAGGACCCTTTGCTCTCAGCCGTGCCCTCCATTGCTCTAGAGGTGGAAGGCACAAAGCACTGCCTCCATCCTTCAATGGGAGACAAGCCATCAACTGTCTTGCCTCCAGCTCTTTAGGAAGCTGACAAACAACTCGCTTTCCACAGTCCTGTTACAGCAGACCGGGGAACTTCTCATACAAAGGCAGCTCAAATGGCCTTTCTTCCCAGCCCTTAACTCGCAGCTTTAGGACTTCTGCTTCTGCCGCAATTCCACCTTGCCTACCCGGCTCAGACGAAATGCCTCCATCTTCCCCTGAAGCAACTGGGCTGAGTCCCAAATGATTGAGCGTCCACGTGCTTCGGAGGCGATAGACTGCACGCCTTTTTCCAACCACCACTGGGCACTGCTGGAGAGAGTGTCGGAAAGCAGCTAGGTCAGAAAGACCCCTTTGCTCTCAGCCGTGCCCTTCATTGCTCTGGACGTGGAATGCACAATGCACTGGCTCCCCCCACCCCTCAAGGGGCGACAAGCCACAGACCATCTTCCTTCCATCTCTTTAGGAAGCTGAGAAAGAACTCGCTTTCAACAGTGCTCTTTCTGTGTCCTGGCAACATCTCATACAAAGGCAGCTGATATGCCATTTCTTTTCAGCGCTTAACTCGCAGATTTGGAACTTCTGCTCCTGCCACATTTCCACCTTGCCAACCCGGCTCAGACGAAATGCCTACATCTTCCCCTTCAGCAACGGGGACGAGGCCCAGATGACTGTGCTTCCGCATGCTTAGCAGGAGCAGACAATAGGCTTTTTACAAACCGCCATTGTGCACTGGGTCAGAGAGGGTCAGAATGCACCTAGGTCAGAAAGGGCCCTTTGCTCTCAGCCGTGCCCTCCATTGCTCTAGAGGTGGAAGGCACAAAGCACTGCCTCCATCCTTCAATGGGAGACAAGCCAGCAACTGTCCTGCTTCCAGCTCTTTAGGAAGCTGGGAAAGCACTCGCATTCCACAGTGCTCTTACAGCGTCCTGGGAACGTCTCATACAAAGGAGGCTGAACGCCGTTTCTTTTCAGCACTTCACTCGCCAGTCTGGGACATCTGCATCCTGCACGTTTCCACCTTGCCAACCCGGCTCAGACGAAATGCCTACATCTTCCCCTTGAGCAATGGGGATGAGGCCCATATGATTGTGGTTCCACATTCTGAGGAGGAGAGAGACAATAGGCTTTTAAATAACCACGAAGTGCAATGGTTGGGAGAGTGTCAGAAAGCACCAATGGCAGAAAGACCCCTTTACTCTCAGCCGCGCCCTCTATTGCTGTAGAGGTGGAAGGCACAAAGCACTGCCTCCATCCTTCAATGGGAGACAAGCCATAAACTGTCTTGCCTCCAGCTCTTTAGGAAGCTGACAAACAACTCGCTTTCCACAGTGCTGTTACAGCATACAACGAAACTATCATACAGAGGCAGCTCAAATGCCATTTCTTCCCAGTGCTTAACTGGCCGCTTTAGGACTTCCGCTTCTGCCACAGTTCCACCTTGCCAACCCGGCTCAGACGAAATGCCTACATCTTCCCCTTCTGCAACGGGGGCGAGGCCCACAGGATTGTGCTTCCACATGCTTAGCAGGAGCAGTCAATAGGCTTTTTACAAACCGCCATTGTGCACTGGGTCAGAGAGGGTCAGAATGCACCTATGTCAGAAAGGGCCCTTTGCTCTCAGCCGTGCCCTCCATTGCTCTAGAGGTGGAAGGCACAAAGCACTGCCTCCATCCTTCAATGGGAGACAAGCCATAAACTGTCTTGCCTCCAGCTCTTTAGGAAGCTGACAAACAACTCGCTTTCCACAGTCCTCTTACAGCAGACCGGGGAACTTCTCATACAAAGGCAGCTCAAATGGCCTTTCTTCCCAGCCCTTAACTCGCAGCTTTAGGACTTCTGCTTCTGCCGCAATTCGACCTTGCCTACCCGGCTCAGACGAAATGCCTACATCTTCCCCTGAAGCAACTGGGCTGAGTCCCAAATGATTGAGCGTCCACGTGCTTCGGAGGCGATAGACTGCATGCCTTTTTCCAACCACCACTGGGCACTGCTGGAGAGAGTGTCGGAAAGCAGCTAGGTCAGAAAGACCCCTTTGCTCTCAGCCGTGCCCTTCATTGCTCTGGACATGGAATGCACAATGCACTGGCTCCCCCCACCCCTCAAGGGGCGACAAGCCACAGACCATCTTCCTTCCATCTCTTTAGGAAGCTGAGAAAGATCTCGCTTTCAACAGTGCTCTTTCTGTGTCCTGGCAACATCTCATACAAAGGCAGCTGATATGCCATTTCTTTTCAGCGCTTAACTCGCAGATTTGGAACTTCTGCTCCTGCCACATTTCCACCTTGCCAACCCGGCTCAGACGAAATGCCTACATCTTCCCCTTCAGCAACGGGGACGAGGCCCAGATGACTGTGCTTCCACATGCTTAGCAGGAGCAGACAATAGGCTTTTTACAAACCGCCATTGTGCACTGGGTCAGAGAGGGTCAGAATGCACCTAGGTCAGAAAGGGCCCTTTGCTCTCAGCCGTGCCCTCCATTGCTCTAGAGGTGGAAGGCACAAAGCACTGCCTCCATCCTTCAATGGGAGACAAGCCATCAACTGTCCTGCTTCCAGCTCTTTAGGAAGCTGGGAAAGCACTCGCATTCCACAGTGCTCTTACAGCGTCCTGGGAACGTCTCATACAAAGGCAGCTGAACACCGTGTCTTTTCAGCCCTTAACTCACCAATCTGCAACATCTGCTGCTGCCGCATTTCCACCTTGCCAACCCGGCTCAGACGAAATGCCTCCATCTTCCCCTGAAGCAACTGTGCTGATTCCCAGATGATTGAGCATCCACATGCTTAGGAGGCGATCAACTGCATGCCTTTTGCCAACCACCATTTTACACTGCTTAGAGAGCGTCGGAAAGCAGCTATGTCAGAAAGGCCCCTTTGCTCTCAGCCATGCCCTCCATTGCTCTCGAGGTGGAAGGCACAAGGCACTGGTTCTGGATCCACCCCTCAATGGGAGACAAACCACATCTTGTCCTGCTTCCAGCTCTTTAGGAAGTGGAGAAAAAACTCCCTTTCCTCAGGGCTCTTCCAGCGTCCTGGGAACATCTCATACAAAGGAGGCTGAACGCCGTTTCTTTTCAGCACTTCACTCGCCAGTCTGGGACATCTGCATCCTGCACGTTTCCACCTTGCCAACCCGGCTCAGACGAAATGCCTACATCTTCCCCTTGAGCAATGGGGATGAGGCCCATATGATTGTGGTTCCACATGCTGAGGAGGAGAGAGACAATAGGCTTTTAACTAACCACGAAGTGCAATGGTTGGGAGAGTGTCAGAAAGCACCAATGGCAGAAAGACCCCTTTACTCTCAGCCGCGCCCTCCATTGCTGTAGAGGTGGAAGGCACAAAGCACTGCCTCCATCCTTCAATGGGAGACAAGCCATAAACTGTCTTGCCTCCAGCTCTTTAGGAAGCTGAGAAAGAACTCGCTTTCCACAGTGCTGTTACAGCATACGAGGAAACTCTCATACAGAGGCAGCTCAAATGCCATTTCTTCCCAGTGCTTAACTGGCCGCTTTAGGACTTCCGCTTCTGCCACAGTTCCACCTTGCCAACCCGGCTCAGACGAAATGCCTACATCTTCCCCTTCAGCAACGGGGACGAGGCCCAGATGACTGTGCTTCCGCATGCTTAGCAGGAGCAGACAATAGGCTTTTTACAAAGCGCCGTTGTGCACTGGGTCAGAGAGGGTCAGAATGCACCTAGGTCAGAAAGGACCCTTTGCTCTCAGCCGTGCCCTCCATTGCTCTAGAGGTGGAAGGCACAAAGCACTGCCTCCATCCTTCAATGGGAGACAAGCCATCAACTGTCTTGCCTCCAGCTCTTTAGGAAGCTGACAAACAACTCGCTTTCCACAGTCCTGTTACAGCAGACCGGGGAACTTCTCATACAAAGGCAGCTCAAATGGCCTTTCTTCCCAGCCCTTAACTCGCAGCTTTAGGACTTCTGCTTCTGCCGCAATTCCACCTTGCCTACCCGGCTCAGACGAAATGCCTACATCTTCCCCTGAAGCAACTGGGCTGAGTCCCAAATGATTGAGCGTCCACGTGCTTCGGAGGCGATAGACTGCACGCCTTTTTCCAACCACCACTGGGCACTGCTGGAGAGAGTGTCGGAAAGCAGCTAGGTCAGAAAGACCCCTTTGCTCTCAGCCGTGCCCTTCATTGCTCTGGACGTGGAATGCACAATGCACTGGCTCCCCCCACCCCTCAAGGGGCGACAAGCCACAGACCATCTTCCTTCCATCTCTTTAGGAAGCTGAGAAAGAACTCGCTTTCAACAGTGCTCTTTCTGTGTCCTGGCAACATCTCATACAAAGGCAGCTGATATGCCATTTCTTTTCAGCGCTTAACTCGCAGATTTGGAACTTCTGCTCCTGCCACATTTCCACCCTGCCAACCCGGCTCAGACGAAATGCCTACATCTTCCCCTTCAGCAACGGGGGCGAGGCCCACAGGATTGTGCTTCCACATGCTTAGCAGGAGCAGTCAATAGGCTTTTTACAAACCGCCATTGTGCACTGGGTCAGAGAGGGTCAGAATGCACCTATGTCAGAAAGGGCCCTTTGCTCTCAGCCGTGCCCTCCATTGCTCTAGAGGTGGAAGGCACAAAGCACTGCCTCCATCCTTCAATGGGAGACAAGCCATAAACTGTCTTGCCTCCAGCTCTTTAGGAAGCTGACAAACAACTCGCTTTCCACAGTCCTCTTACAGCAGACCGGGGAACTTCTCATACAAAGGCAGCTCAAATGGCCTTTCTTCCCAGCCCTTAACTCGCAGCTTTAGGACTTCTGCTTCTGCCGCAATTCCACCTTGCCTACCCGGCTCAGACGAAATGCCTCCATCTTCCCCTGAAGCAACTGGGCTGAGTCCCAAATGATTGAGCGTCCACGTGCTTCGGAGGTGATAGACTGCACGCCTTTTTCCAACCACCACTGGGCACTGCTGGAGAGAGTGTCGGAAAGCAGCTAGGTCAGAAAGACCCCTTTGCTCTCAGCCGTGCCCTTCATTGCTCTGGACGTGGAATGCACAATGCACTGGCTCCCCCCACCCCTCAAGGGGCGACAAGCCACAGACCATCTTCTTTCCATCTCTTTAGGAAGCTGAGAAAGAACTCGCTTTCAACAGTGCTCTTTCTGTGTCCTGGCAACATCTCATACAAAGGCAGCTGATATGCCATTTCTTATCAGCGCTTAACTTGCAGATTTGGAACTTCTGCTCCTGCCACATTTCCACCTTGCCAACCCGGCTCAGACGAAATGCCTACATCTTCCCCTTCAGCAACGGGGATGAGGCCCAGATGACTGTGCTTCCGCATGCTTAGCAGGAGCAGACAATAGGCTTTTTACAAACCGCCATTGTGCACTGGGTCAGAGAGGGTCAGAATGCACCTAGGTCAGAAAGGGCCCTTTGCTCTCAGCCGTGCCCTCCATTGCTCTAGAGGTGGAAGGCACAAAGCACTGCCTCCATCCTTCAATGGGAGACAAGCCATCAACTGTCCTGCTTCCAGCTCTCTAGGAAGCTGGGAAAGCACTCGCATTCCACAGTGCTCTTACAGCGTCCTGGGAACGTCTCATACAAAGGCAGCTGAACACCGTGTCTTTTCAGCCCTTAACTCACCAATCTGCAACATCTGCTTCTGCCGCATTTCCACCTTGCCAACCCGGCTCAGACGAAATGCCTCCATCTTCCCCTGAAGCAACTGTGCTGATTCCCAGATGATTGAGCATCCACATGCTTAGGAGGCGATCAACTGCATGCCTTTTGCCAACCACCATTTTACACTGCTTAGAGAGCGTCGGAAAGCAGCTATGTCAGAAAGGCCCCTTTGCTCTCAGCCATGCCCTCCATTGCTCTCGAGGAGGAAGGCACAAGGCACTGGTTCTGGATCCACCCCTCAATGGGAGACAAACCACATCTTGTCCTGCTTCCAGCTCTTTAGGAAGTGGAGAAAAAACTCCCTTTCCTCAGGGCTCTTACAGCGTCCTGGGAACATCTCATACAAAGGAGGCTGAACGCCGTTTCTTTTCAGCACTTCACTCGCCAGTCTGGGACATCTGCATCCTGCACGTTTCCACCTTGCCAACCCGGCTCAGACGAAATGCCTACATCTTCCCCTTGAGCAATGGGGATGAGGCCCATATGATTGTGGTTCCACATGCTGAGGAGGAGAGAGACAATAGGCTTTTAACTAACCACGAAGTGCAATGGTTGGGAGAGTGTCAGAAAGCACCAATGGCAGAAAGACCCCTTTACTCTCAGCCGCGCCCTCCATTGCTGTAGAGGTGGAAGGCACAAAGCACTGCCTCCATCCTTCAATGGGAGACAAGCCATAAACTGTCTTGCCTCCAGCTCTTTAGGAAGCTGAGAAAGAACTCGCTTTCCACAGTGCTGTTACAGCATACGAGGAAACTCTCATACAGAGGCAGCTCAAATGCCATTTCTTCCCAGTGCTTAACTTGCCTCTTTAGGACTTCCTCTTCTGCCACAGTTCCACCTTGCCAACCCGGCTCAGACGAAATGCCTACATCTTCCCCTTCAGCAACGGGGACGAGGCCCAGATGACTGTGCTTCCACATGCTTAGAAGGAGCAGACAATAGGCTTTTTACAAACCGCCGTTGTGCACTGGGTCAGAGAGGGTCAGAATGCACCTAGGTCAGAAAGGACCCTTTGCTCTCAGCCGTGCCCTCCATTGCTCTAGAGGTGGAAGGCACAAAGCACTGCCTCCATCCTTCAATGGGAGACAAGAGATCAACTGTCCTGCTTCCAGCTCTTTAGGAAGCTGGGAAAGCACTCGCATTCCACAGTGCTCTTACAGCATCCTGGGAACGTCTCATACAAAGGAGGCTGAACGCCGTTTCTTTTCAGCACTTCACTCGCCAGTCTGGGACATCTGCATCCTGCACATTTCCACCTTGCCAACCCGGCTCAGACGAAATGCCTACATCTTCCCCTTGAGCAATGGGGATGAGGCCCATATGATTGTGGTTCCACATGCTGAGGAGGAGAGAGACAATAGGCTTTTAACTAACCACGAAGTGCAATGGTTGGGAGAGTGTCAGAAAGCACCAATGGCTGAAAGATCCCTTTACTCTCAGCCGCGACCTCCATTGCTGTAGAGGTGGAAGGCACAAAGCACTGCCTCCATCCTTCAATGGGAGACAAGCCATAAACTGTCTTGCCTCCAGCTCTTTAGGAAGCTGAGAAAGAACTCGCTTTCCACAGTGCTGTTACAGCATACGAGGAAACTCTCATACAGAGGCAGCTCAAATGCCATTTCTTCCCAGTGCTTAACTGGCCGCTTTAGGACTTCCGCTTCTGCCACAGTTCCACCTTGCCAACCCGGCTCAGACGAAATGCCTACATCTTCCCCTTCAGCAGCGGGGACGAGGCCCAGATGACTGTGCTTCCGCATGCTTAGCAGGAGCAGACAATAGGCTTTTTACAAAGCGCCGTTGTGCACTGGGTCAGAGAGGGTCAGAATGCACCTAGGTCAGAAAGGACCCTTTGCTCTCAGCCGTGCCCTCCATTGCTCTAGAGGTGGAAGGCACAAAGCACTGCCTCCATCCTTCAATGGGAGACAAGCCATCAACTGTCTTGCCTCCAGCTCTTTAGGAAGCTGACAAACAACTCGCTTTCCACAGTCCTGTTACAGCAGACCGGGGAACTTCTCATACAAAGGCAGCTCAAATGGCCTTTCTTCCCAGCCCTTAACTCGCAGCTTTAGGACTTCTGCTTCTGCCGCAATTCCACCTTGCCTACCCGGCTCAGACGAAATGCCTCCATCTTCCCCTGAAGCAACTGGGCTGAGTCCCAAATGATTGAGCGTCCACGTGCTTCGGAGGCGATAGACTGCACGCCTTTTTCCAACCACCACTGGGCACTGCTGGAGAGAGTGTCGGAAAGCAGCTAGGTCAGAAAGACCCCTTTGCTCTCAGCCGTGCCCTTCATTGCTCTGGACGTGGAATGCACAATGCACTGGCTCCCCCCACCCCTCAAGGGGCGACAAGCCACAGACCATCTTCCTTCCATCTCTTTAGGAAGCTGAGAAAGAACTCGCTTTCAACAGTGCTCTTTCTGTGTCCTGGCAACATCTCATACAAAGGCAGCTGATATGCCATTTCTTTTCAGCGCTTAACTCGCAGATTTGGAACTTCTGCTCCTGCCACATTTCCACCTTGCCAACCCGGCTCAGACGAAATGCCTACATCTTCCCCTTCAGCAACGGGGACGAGGCCCAGATGACTGTGCTTCCGCATGCTTAGCAGGAGCAGACAATAGGCTTTTTACAAACCGCCATTGTGCACTGGGTCAGAGAGGGTCAGAATGCACCTAGGTCAGAAAGGGCCCTTTGCTCTCAGCCGTGCCCTCCATTGCTCTAGAGGTGGAAGGCACAAAGCACTGCCTCCATCCTTCAATGGGAGACAAGCCATCAACTGTCCTGCTTCTAGCTCTCTAGGAAGCTGGGAAAGCACTCGCATTCCACAGTGCTCTTACAGCGTCCTGGGAACGTCTCATACAAAGGCAGCTGAACACCGTGTCTTTTCAGCCCTTAACTCACCAATCTGCAACATCTGCTTCTGCCGCATTTCCACCTTGCCAACCCGGCTCAGACGAAATGCCTCCATCTTCCCCTGAAGCAACTGTGCTGATTCCCAGATGATTGAGCATCCACATGCTTAGGAGGCGATCAACTGCATGCCTTTTGCCAACCACCATTTTACACTGCTTAGAGAGCGTCGGAAAGCAGCTATGTCAGAAAGGCCCCTTTGCTCTCAGCCATGCCCTCCATTGCTCTCGAGGAGGAAGGCACAAGGCACTGGTTCTGGATCCACCCCTCAATGGGAGACAAACCACATCTTGTCCTGCTTCCAGCTCTTTAGGAAGTGGAGAAAAAACTCCCTTTCCTCAGGGCTCTTACAGCGTCCTGGGAACATCTCATACAAAGGAGGCTGAACGCCGTTTCTTTTCAGCACTTCACTCGCCAGTCTGGGACATCTGCATCCTGCACGTTTCCACCTTGCCAACCCGGCTCAGACGAAATGCCTACATCTTCCCCTTGAGCAATGGGGATGAGGCCCATATGATTGTGGTTCCACATGCTGAGGAGGAGAGAGACAATAGGCTTTTAACTAACCACGAAGTGCAATGGTTGGGAGAGTGTCAGAAAGCACCAATGGCAGAAAGACCCCTTTACTCTCAGCCGCGCCCTCCATTGCTGTAGAGGTGGAAGGCACAAAGCACTGCCTCCATCCTTCAATGGGAGACAAGCCATAAACTGTCTTGCCTCCAGCTCTTTAGGAAGCTGAGAAAGAACTCGCTTTCCACAGTGCTGTTACAGCATACGAGGAAACTCTCATACAGAGGCAGCTCAAATGCCATTTCTTCCCAGTGCTTAACTGGCCTCTTTAGGACTTCCGCTTCTGCCACAGTTCCACCTTGCCAACCCGGCTCAGACGAAATGCCTACATCTTCCCCTTCAGCAACGGGGACGAGGCCCAGATGACTGTGCTTCCACATGCTTAGCAGGAGCAGACAATAGGCTTTTTACAAACCGCCGTTGTGCACTGGGTCAGAGAGGGTCAGAATGCACCTAGGTCAGAAAGGACCCTTTGCTCTCAGCCGTGCCCTCCATTGCTCTAGAGGTGGAAGGCACAAAGCACTGCCTCCATCCTTCAATGGGAGACAAGAGATCAACTGTCCTGCTTCCAGCTCTTTAGGAAGCTGGGAAAGCACTCGCATTCCACAGTGCTCTTACAGCATCCTGGGAACGTCTCATACAAAGGAGGCTGAACGCCGTTTCTTTTCAGCACTTCACTCGCCAGTCTGGGACATCTGCATCCTGCACATTTCCACCTTGCCAACCCGGCTCAGACGAAATGCCTACATCTTCCCCTTGAGCAATGGGGATGAGGCCCATATGATTGTGGTTCCACATGCTGAGGAGGAGAGAGACAATAGGCTTTTAACTAACCACGAAGTGCAATGGTTGGGAGAGTGTCAGAAAGCACCAATGGCTGAAAGATCCCTTTACTCTCAGCCGCGACCTCCATTGCTGTAGAGGTGGAAGGCACAAAGCACTGCCTCCATCCTTCAATGGGAGACAAGCCATAAACTGTCTTGCCTCCAGCTCTTTAGGAAGCTGAGAAAGAACTCGCTTTCCACAGTGCTGTTACAGCATACGAGGAAACTCTCATACAGAGGCAGCTCAAATGCCATTTCTTCCCAGTGCTTAACTGGCCGCTTTAGGACTTCCGCTTCTGCCACATTTCCACCTTGCCAACCCGGCTCAGACGAAATGCCTACATCTTCCCCTTCAGCAGCGGGGACGAGGCCCAGATGACTGTGCTTCCGCATGCTTAGCAGGAGCAGACAATAGGCTTTTTACAAAGCGCCGTTGTGCACTGGGTCAGAGAGGGTCAGAATGCACCTAGGTCAGAAAGGACCCTTTGCTCTCAGCCGTGCCCTCCATTGCTCTAGAGGTGGAAGGCACAAAGCACTGCCTCCATCCTTCAATGGGAGACAAGCCATCAACTGTCTTGCCTCCAGCTCTTTAGGAAGCTGACAAACAACTCGCTTTCCACAGTCCTGTTACAGCAGACCGGGGAACTTCTCATACAAAGGCAGCTCAAATGGCCTTTCTTCCCAGCCCTTAACTCGCAGCTTTAGGACTTCTGCTTCTGCCGCAATTCCACCTTGCCTACCCGGCTCAGACGAAATGCCTCCATCTTCCCCTGAAGCAACTGGGCTGAGTCCCAAATGATTGAGCGTCCACGTGCTTCGGAGGCGATAGACTGCACGCCTTTTTCCAACCACCACTGGGCACTGCTGGAGAGAGTGTCGGAAAGCAGCTAGGTCAGAAAGACCCCTTTGCTCTCAGCCGTGCCCTTCATTGCTCTGGACGTGGAATGCACAATGCACTGGCTCCCCCCACCCCTCAAGGGGCGACAAGCCACAGACCATCTTCCTTCCATCTCTTTAGGAAGCTGAGAAAGAACTCGCTTTCAACAGTGCTCTTTCTGTGTCCTGGCAACATCTCATACAAAGGCAGCTGATATGCCATTTCTTTTCAGCGCTTAACTCGCAGATTTGGAACTTCTGCTCCTGCCACATTTCCACCTTGCCAACCCGGCTCAGACGAAATGCCTACATCTTCCCCTTCAGCAACGGGGACGAGGCCCAGATGACTGTGCTTCCGCATGCTTAGCAGGAGCAGACAATAGGCTTTTTACAAACCGCCATTGTGCACTGGGTCAGAGAGGGTCAGAATGCACCTAGGTCAGAAAGGGCCCTTTGCTCTCAGCCGTGCCCTCCATTGCTCTAGAGGTGGAAGGCACAAAGCACTGCCTCCATCCTTCAATGGGAGACAAGCCATCAACTGTCCTGCTTCCAGCTCTTTAGGAAGCTGGGAAAGCACTCGCATTCCACAGTGCTCTTACAGCGTCCTGGGAACGCCTCATACAAAGGAGGCTGAACGCCGTTTCTTTTCAGCACTTCACTCGCCAGTCTGGGACATCTGCATCCTGCACGTTTCCACCTTGCCAACCCGGCTCAGACGAAATGCCTCCATCTTCCCCTGAAGCAACTGTGCTGATTCCCAGATGATTGAGCATCCACATGCTTAGGAGGCGACCAACTGCATGCCTTTTGCCAACCACCATTTTACACTGCTTAGAGAGCGTCCGAAAGCAGCTATGTCAGAAAGGCCCCTTTGCTCTCAGCCATGCCCTCCATTGCTCTCGAGGTGGAAGGCACAAGGCACTGGTTCTGGATCCACCCCTCAATGGGAGACAAACCACATCTTGTCCTGCTTCCAGCTCTTTAGGAAGTGGAGAAAATACTCCCTTTCCACAGGGCTCTTCCAGCGTCCTGGGAACATCTCATACAAAGGAGGCTGAACGCCGTTTCTTTTCAGCACTTCACTCGCCAGTCTGGGACATCTGCATCCTGCACGTTTCCACCTTGCCAACCCGGCTCAGACGAAATGCCTACATCTTCCCCTTGAGCAATGGGGATGAGGCCCATATGATTGTGGTTCCACATGCTGAGGAGGAGAGAGACAATAGGCTTTTAACTAACCACGAAGTGCAATGGTTGGGAGAGTGTCAGAAAGCACCAATGGCAGAAAGACCCCTTTACTCTCAGCCGCGCCCTCCATTGCTGTAGAGGTGAAAGGCACAAAGCACTGCCTCCATCCTTCAATGGGAGACAAGCCATAAACTGTCTTGCCTCCAGCTCTTTAGGAAGCTGAGAAAGAACTCGCTTTCCACAGTGCTGTTACAGCATACGAGGAAACTCTCATACAGAGGCAGCTCAAATGCCATTTCTTCCCAGTGCTTAACTGGCCGCTTTAGGACTTCCGCTTCTGCCACAGTTCCACCTTGCCAACCCGGCTCAGACGAAATGCCTACATCTTCCCCTTCAGCAACGGGGACGAGGCCCAGATGACTGTGCTTCCGCATGCTTAGCAGGAGCAGACAATAGGCTTTTTACAAAGCGCCGTGGTGCACTGGGTCAGAGAGGGTCAGAATGCACCTAGGTCAGAAAGGACCCTTTGCTCTCAGCCGTGCCCTCCATTGCTCTAGAGGTGGAAGGCACAAAGCACTGCCTCCATCCTTCAATGGGAGACAAGCCATCAACTGTCTTGCCTCCAGCTCTTTAGGAAGCTGACAAACAACTCGCTTTCCACAGTCCTCTTACAGCAGACCGGGGAACTTCTCATACAAAGGCAGCTCAAATGGCCTTTCTTCCCAGCCCTTAACTCGCAGCTTTAGGACTTCTGCTTCTGCCGCAATTCCACCTTGCCTACCCGGCTCAGACGAAATGCCTGCATCTTCCCCTGAAGCAACTGGGCTGAGTCCCAAATGATTGAGCGTCCACGTGCTTCGGAGGCGATAGACTGCACGCCTTTTTCCAACCACCACTGGGCACTGCTGGAGAGAGTGTCGGAAAGCAGCTAGGTCAGAAAGACCCCTTTGCTCTCAGCCGTGCCCTTCATTGCTCTGGACGTGGAATGCACAATGCACTGGCTCCCCCCACCCCTCAAGGGGCGACAAGCCACAGACCATCTTCCTTCCATCTCTTTAGGAAGCTGAGAAAGAACTCGCTTTCAACAGTGCTCTTTCTGTGTCCTGGCAACATCTCATACAAAGGCAGCTGATATGCCATTTCTTTTCAGCGCTTAACTCGCAGATTTGGAACTTCTGCTCCTGCCACATTTCCACCTTGCCAACCCGGCTCAGACGAAATGCCTACATCTTCCCCTTCAGCAACGGGGACGAGGCCCAGATGACTGTGCTTCCGCATGCTTAGCAGGAGCAGACAACAGGCTTTTTACAAACCGCCATTGTGCACTGGGTCACAGAGGGTCAGAATGCACCTAGGTCAGAAAGGGCCCTTTGCTCTCAGCCGTGCCCTCCATTGCTCTAGAGGTGGAAGGCACAAAGCACTGCCTCCATCCTTGAATGGGAGACAAGCCATCAACTGTCCTGCTTCCAGCTCTTTAGGAAGCTGGGAAAGCACTCGCATTCCACAGTGCTCTTACAGCGTCCTGGGAACGTCTCATACAAAGGAGGCTGAACGCCGTTTCTTTTCAGCACTTCACTCGCCAGTCTGGGACATCTGCATCCTGCACGTTTCCACCTTGCCAACCCGGCTCAGACGAAATGCCTACATCTTCCCCTGAAGCAACTGGGCTGAGTCCCAAATGATTGAGCGTCCACGTGCTTCGGAGGCGATAGACTGCACGCCTTTTTCCAACCACCACTGGGCACTGCTGGAGAGAGTGTCGGAAAGCAGCTAGGTCAGAAAGACCCCTTTGCTCTCAGCCGTGCCCTTCATTGCTCTGGACGTGGAATGCACAATGCACTGGCTCCCCCCACCCCTCAAGGGGCGACAAGCCACAGACCATCTTCCTTCCATCTCTTTAGGAAGCTGAGAAAGAACTCGCTTTCAACAGTGCTCTTTCTGTGTCCTGGCAACATCTCATACAAAGGCAGCTGATATGCCATTTCTTTTCAGCGCTTCACTCGCAGATTTGGAACTTCTGCTCCTGCCACATTTCCACCTTGCCAACCCGGCTCAGACGAAATGCCTACATCTTCCCCTTCAGCAACGGGGACGAGGCCCAGATGACTGTGCTTCCGCATGCTTAGCAGGAGCAGACAACAGGCTTTTTACAAACCGCCATTGTGCACTGGGTCACAGAGGGTCAGAATGCACCTAGGTCAGAAAGGGCCCTTTGCTCTCAGCCGTGCCCTCCATTGCTCTAGAGGTGGAAGGCACAAAGCACTGCCTCCATCCTTCAATGGGAGACAAGCCAGCAACTGTCCTGCTTCCAGCTCTTTAGGAAGCTGGGAAAGCACTCGCATTCCACAGTGCTCTTACAGCGTCCTGGGAACGTCTCATACAAAGGAGGCTGAACGCCGTTTCTTTTCAGCACTTCACTCGCCAGTCTGGGACATCTGCATCCTGCACGTTTCCACCTTGCCAACCCGGCTCAGACGAAATGCCTACATCTTCCCCTTGAGCAATGGGGATGAGGCTCATATGATTGTGGTTCCACATGCTGAGGAGGAGAGAGACAATAGGCTTTTAAATAACCACGAAGTGCAATGGTTGGGAGAGTGTCAGAAAGCACCAATGGCAGAAAGACCCCGTTACTCTCAGCCGCGCCCTCCATTGCTGTAGAGGTGGAAGGCACAAAGCACTGCCTCCATCCTTCAATGGGAGAGAAGCCATAAACTGTCTTGCCTCCAGCTCTTTAGGAAGCTGACAAACTACTCGCTTTCCACAGTGCTGTTACAGCATACAAGGAAACTATCATACAGAGGCAGCTCAAATGCCATTTCTTCCCAGTGCTTAACTGGCCGCTTTAGGACTTCCGCTTCTGCCACAGTTCCACCTTGCCAACCCGGCTCAGACGAAATGCCTACATCTTCCCCTTCTGCAACGGCGGCGAGGCCCACAGGATTGTGCTTCCGCATGCTTAGCAGGAGCAGACAATAGGCTTTTTACAAACCGCCATTGTGCACTGGGTCAGAGAGGGTCAGAATGCACCTAGGTCAGAAAGGGCCCTTTGCTCTCAGCCGTGCCCTCCATTGCTCTAGAGGTGGAAGGCACAAAGCACTGCCTCCATCCTTCAATGGGAGACAAGCCATCAACTGTCCTGCTTCCAGCTCTTTAGGAAGCTGGGAAAGCACTCGCATTCCACAGTGCTCTTACAGCGTCCTGGGAACGTCTCATACAAAGGCAGCTGAACACCGTGTCTTTTCAGCCCTTAACTCACCAATCTGCAACATCTGCTTCTGCCGCATTTCCACCTTGCCAACCCGGCTCAGACGAAATGCCTCCATCTTCCCCTGAAGCAACTGTGCTGATTCCCAGATGATTGAGCATCCACATGCTTAGGAGGCGATCAACTGCATGCCTTTTGCCAACCACCATTTTACACTGCTTAGAGAGCGTCGGAAAGCAGCTATGTCAGAAAGGCCCCTTTGCTCTCAGCCATGCCCTCCATTGCTCTCGAGGTGGAAGGCACAAGGCACTGGTTCTGGATCCACCCCTCAATGGGAGACAAACCACATCTTGTCCTGCTTCCAGCTCTTTAGGAAGTGGAGAAAAAACTCCCTTTCCTCAGGGCTCTTACAGCGTCCTGGGAACATCTCATACAAAGGAGGCTGAACGCCGTTTCTTTTCAGCACTTCACTCGCCAGTCTGGGACATCTGCATCCTGCACGTTTCCACCTTGCCAACCCGGCTCAGACGAAATGCCTACATCTTCCCCTTGAGCAATGGGGATGAGGCCCATATGATTGTGGTTCCACATGCTGAGGAGGAGAGAGACAATAGGCTTTTAACTAACCACGAAGTGCAATGGTTGGGAGAGTGTCAGAAAGCACCAATGGCAGAAAGACCCCTTTACTCTCAGCCGCGCCCTCCATTGCTGTAGAGGTGGAAGGCACAAAGCACTGCCTCCATCCTTCAATGGGAGACAAGCCATAAACTGTCTTGCCTCCAGCTCTTTAGGAAGCTGAGAAAGAACTCGCTTTCCACAGTGCTGTTACAGCACACGAGGAAACTCTCATACAGAGGCAGCTCAAATGCCATTTCTTCCCAGTGCTTAACTGGCCGCTTTAGGACTTCCGCTTCTGCCACAGTTCCACCTTGCCAACCCGGCTCAGACGAAATGCCTACATCTTCCCCTTCAGCAGCGGGGACGAGGCCCAGATGACTGTGCTTCCGCATGCTTAGCAGGAGCAGACAATAGGCTTTTTACAAAGCGCCGTTGTGCACTGGGTCAGAGAGGGTCAGAATGCACCTAGGTCAGAAAGGACCCTTTGCTCTCAGCCGTGCCCTCCATTGCTCTAGAGGTGGAAGGCACAAAGCACTGCCTCCATCCTTTAATGGGAGACAAGCCATCAACTGTCTTGCCTCCAGCTCTTTAGGAAGCTGACAAACAACTCGCTTTCCACAGTCCTCTTACAGCAGACCGGGGAACTTCTCATACAAAGGCAGCTCAAATGGCCTTTCTTCCCAGCCCTTAACTCGCAGCTTTAGGACTTCTGCTTCTGCCGCAACTCCACGTTGCCAACCCGGCTCAGACGAAATGCCTACATCTTCCCCTGAAGCAACTGGGCTGAGTCCCAAATGATTGAGCGTCCACGTGCTTCGGAGGCGATAGACTGCACGCCTTTTTCCAACCACCACTGGGCACTGCTGGAGAGAGTGTCGGAAAGCAGCCAGGTCAGAAAGACCCCTTTGCTCTCAGCCGTGCCCTTCATTGCTCTGGACGTGGAATGCACAATGCACTGGCTCCCCCCACCCCTCAAGGGGCGACAAGCCACAGACCATCTTCCTTCCATCTCTTTAGGAAGCTGAGAAAGAACTCGCTTTCAACAGTGCTCTTTCTGTGTCCTGGCAACATCTCATACAAAGGCAGCTGATATGCCATTTCTTTTCAGCGCTTAACTCGCAGATTTGGAACTTCTGCTCCTGCCACATTTCCACCTTGCCAACCCGGCTCAGACGAAATGCCTACATCTTCCCCTTCAGCAACGGGGACGAGGCCCAGATGACTGTGCTTCCGCATGCTTAGCAGGAGCAGACAATAGGCTTTTTACACACCGCCATTATGCACTGGGTCACAGAGGGTCAGAATGCACCTAGGTCAGGAAGGGCCCTTTGCTCTCAGCCGTGCCCTCCATTGCTCTAGAGGTGGAAGGCACAAAGCACTGCCTCCATCCTTCAATGGGAGACAAGCCATCAACTGTCCTGCTTCCAGCTCTTTAGGAAGCTGGGAAAGCACTCGCATTCCACAGTGCTCTTACAGCGTCCTGGGAACGTCTCATACAAAGGAGGCTGAACGCCGTTTCTTTTCAGCACTTCACTCGCCAGTCTGGGACATCTGCATCCTGCACGTTTCCACCTTGCCAACCCGGCTCAGACGAAATGCCTACATCTTCCCCTTGAGCAATGGGGATGAGGCCCATATGATTGTGGTTCCACATGCTGAGGAGGAGAGAGACAATAGGCTTTTAACTAACCACGAAGTGCAATGGTTGGGAGAGTGTCAGAAAGCACCAATGGCAGAAAGACCCCGTTACTCTCAGCCGCGCCCTCCATTGCTGTAGAGGTGGAAGGCACAAAGCACTGCCTCCATCCTTCAATGGGAGACAAGCCATAAACTGTCTTGCCTCCAGCTCTTTAGGAAGCTGACAAACAACTCGCTTTCCACAGTGCTGTTACAGCATACAAGGAAACTATCATACAGAGGCAGCTCAAATGCCATTTCTTCCCAGTGCTTAACTGGCCGCTTTAGGACTTCCGCTTCTGCCACAGTTCCACCTTGCCAACCCGGCTCAGACGAAATGCCTACATCTTCCCCTTCTGCAACGGGGGCGAGGCCCACAGGATTGTGCTTCCACATGCTTAGCAGGAGCAGTCAATAGGCTTTTTACAAACCGCCATTGTGCACTGGGTCAGAGAGGGTCAGAATGCACCTATGTCAGAAAGGGCCCTTTGCTCTCAGCCGTGCCCTCCATTGCTCTAGAGGTGGAAGGCACAAAGCACTGCCTCCATCCTTCAATGGGAGACAAGCCATCAACTGTCTTGCCTCCAGCTCTTTAGGAAGCTGACAAACAACTCGCTTTCCACAGTCCTGTTACAGCAGACCGGGGAACTTCTCATACAAAGGCAGCTCAAATGGCCTTTCTTCCCAGCCCTTAACTCGCAGCTTTAGGACTTCTGCTTCTGCCGCAATTCCACCTTGCCTACCCGGCTCAGACGAAATGCCTACATCTTCCCCTGAAGCAACTGGGCTGAGTCCCAAATGATTGAGCGTCCACGTGCTTCGGAGGCGATAGACTGCACGCCTTTTTCCAACCACCACTGGGCACTGCTGGAGAGAGTGTCGGAAAGCAGCTAGGTCAGAAAGACCCCTTTGCTCTCAGCCGTGCCCTTCATTGCTCTGGACGTGGAATGCACAATGCACTGGCTCCCCCCACCCCTCAAGGGGCGACAAGCCACAGACCATCTTCCTTCCATCTCTTTAGGAAGCTGAGAAAGAACTCGCTTTCAACAGTGCTCTTTCTGTGTCCTGGCAACATCTCATACAAAGGCAGCTGATATGCCATTTCTTTTCAGCGCTTAACTCGCAGATTTGGAACTTCTGCTCCTGCCACATTTCCACCTTGCCAACCCGGCTCAGACGAAATGCCTACATCTTCCCCTTCAGCAACGGGGACGAGGCCCAGATGACTGTGCTTCCGCATGCTTAGCAGGAGCAGACAATAGGCTTTTTACAAACCGCCATTGTGCACTGGGTCAGAGAGGGTCAGAATGCACCTAGGTCAGAAAGGGCCCTTTGCTCTCAGCCGTGCCCTCCATTGCTCTAGAGGTGGAAGGCACAAAGCACTGCCTCCATCCTTCAATGGGAGACAAGCCATCAACTGTCCTGCTTCCAGCTCTTTAGGAAGCTGGGAAAGCACTCGCATTCCACAGTGCTCTTACAGCGTCCTGGGAACGTCTCATACAAAGGCAGCTGAACACCGTGTCTTTTCAGCCCTTAACTCACCAATCTGCAACATCTGCTTCTGCCGCATTTCCACCTTGCCAACCCGGCTCAGACGAAATGCCTCCATCTTCCCCTGAAGCAACTGTGCTGATTCCCAGATGATTGAGCATCCACATGCTTAGGAGGCGATCAACTGCATGCCTTTTGCCAACCACCATTTTACACTGCTTAGAGAGCGTCGGAAAGCAGCTATGTCAGAAAGGCCCCTTTGCTCTCAGCCATGCCCTCCATTGCTCTCGAGGTGGAAGGCACAAGGCACTGGTTCTGGATCCACCCCTCAATGGGAGACAAACCACATCTTGTCCTGCTTCCAGCTCTTTAGGAAGTGGAGAAAAAACTCCCTTTCCACAGGGCTCTTCCAGCGTCCTGGGAACATCTCATACAAAGGAGGCTGAACGCCGTTTCTTTTCAGCACTTCACTCGCCAGTCTGGGACATCTGCATCCTGCACGTTTCCACCTTGCCAACCTGGCTCAGACGAAATGCCTACATCTTCCCCTTGAGCAATGGGGATGAGGCCCATATGATTGTGGTTCCACATGCTGAGGAGGAGAGAGACAATAGGCTTTTAACTAACCACGAAGTGCAATGGTTGGGAGAGTGTCAGAAAGCACCAATGGCAGAAAGACCCCTTTACTCTCAGCCGCGCCCTCCATTGCTGTAGAGGTGGAAGGCACAAAGCACTGCCTCCATCCTTCAATGGGAGACAAGCCATAAACTGTCTTGCATCCAGCTCTTTAGGAAGCTGACAAACAACTCGCTTTCCACAGTGCTGTTACAGCATACAAGGAAACTATCATACAGAGACAGCTCCAATGCCATTTCTTCCCAGTGCTTAACTGGCCGCTTTAGGACTTCCGCTTCTGCCACAGTTCCACCTTGCCAACCCGGCTCAGACGAAATGCCTACATCTTCCCCTTCTGCAACGGGGGCGAGGCCCACAGGATTGTGCTTCCACATGCTTAGCAGGAGCAGACAATAGGCTTTTTACAAACCGCCGTTGTGCACTGGGTCAGAGAGGGTCAGAATGCACCTAGGTCAGAAAGGGCCCTTTGCTCTCAGCCGTGCCCTCCATTGCTCTAGAGGTGGAAGGCACAAAGCACTGCCTCCATCCTTCAATGGGAGACAAGCCATCAACTGTCTTGCCTCCAGCTCTTTAGGAAGCTGACAAACAACTCGCTTTCCACAGTCCTCTTACAGCAGACCGGGGAACTTCTCATACAAAGGCAGCTCAAATGGCCTTTCTTCCCAGCCCTTAACTCGCAGCTTTAGGACTTCTGCTTCTGCCGCAATTCCACCTTGCCTACCCGGCTCAGACGAAATGCCTACATCTTCCCCTGAAGCAACTGGGCTGAGTCCCAAATGATTGAGCGTCCACGTGCTTCGGAGGCGATAGACTGCACGCCTTTTTCCAACCACCACTGGGCACTGCTGGAGAGAGTGTCGGAAAGCAGCTAGGTCAGAAAGACCCCTTTGCTCTCAGCCGTGCCCTTCATTGCTCTGGACGTGGAATGCACAATGCACTGGCTCCCCCCACCCCTCAAGGGGCGACAAGCCACAGACCATCTTCCTTCCATCTCTTTAGGAAGCTGAGAAAGAACTCGCTTTCAACAGTGCTCTTTCTGTGTCCTGGCAACATCTCATACAAAGGCAGCTGATATGCCATTTCTTTTCAGCGCTTAACTCGCAGATTTGGAACTTCTGCTCCTGCCACATTTCCACCTTGCCAACCCGGCTCAGACGAAATGCCTACATCTTCCCCTTCAGCAACGGGGACGAGGCCCAGATGACTGTGCTTCCGCATGCTTAGCAGGAGCAGACAATAGGCTTTTTACAAACCGCCATTGTGCACTGGGTCAGAGAGGGTCAGAATGCACCTAGGTCAGAAAGGGCCCTTTGCTCTCAGCCGTGCCCTCCATTGCTCTAGAGGTGGAAGGCACAAAGCACTGCCTCCATCCTTCAATGGGAGACAAGCCATCAACTGTCCTGCTTCCAGCTCTTTAGGAAGCTGGGAAAGCACTCGCATTCCACAGTGCTCTTACAGCGTCCTGGGAACGTCTCATACAAAGGCAGCTGAACACCGTGTCTTTTCAGCCCTTAACTCACCAATCTGCAACATCTGCTTCTGCCGCATTTCCACCTTGCCAACCCGGCTCAGACGAAATGCCTCCATCTTCCCCTGAAGCAACTGTGCTGATTCCCAGATGATTGAGCATCCACATGCTTAGGAGGCGATCAACTGCATGCCTTTTGCCAACCACCATTTTACACTGCTTAGAGAGCGTCGGAAAGCAGCTATGTCAGAAAGGCCCCTTTGCTCTCAGCCATGCCCTCCATTGCTCTCGAGGTGGAAGGCACAAGGCACTGGTTCTGGATCCACCCCTCAATGGGAGACAAACCACATCTTGTCCTGCTTCCAGCTCTTTAGGAAGTGGAGAAAAAACTCCCTTTCCACAGGGCTCTTCCAGCGTCCTGGGAACATCTCATACAAAGGAGGCTGAACGCCGTTTCTTTTCAGCACTTCACTCGCCAGTCTGGGACATCTGCATCCTGCACGTTTCCACCTTGCCAACCTGGCTCAGACGAAATGCCTACATCTTCCCCTTGAGCAATGGGGATGAGGCCCATATGATTGTGGTTCCACATGCTGAGGAGGAGAGAGACAATAGGCTTTTAACTAACCACGAAGTGCAATGGTTGGGAGAGTGTCAGAAAGCACCAATGGCAGAAAGACCCCTTTACTCTCAGCCGCGCCCTCCATTGCTGTAGAGGTGGAAGGCACAAAGCACTGCCTCCATCCTTCAATGGGAGACAAGCCATAAACTGTCTTGCCTCCAGCTCTTTAGGAAGCTGAGAAAGGACTCGCTTTCCACAGTGCTGTTACAGCATACGAGGAAACTCTCATACAGAGGCAGCTCAAATGCCATTTCTTCCCAGTGCTTAACTGGCCACTTTAGGACTTCCGCTTCTGCCACAGTTCCACCTTGCCAACCCGGCTCAGACGAAATGCCTACATCTTCCCCTTCAGCAGCGGGGACGAGGCCCAGATGACTGTGCTTCCGCATGCTTAGCAGGAGCAGACAATAGGCTTTTTACAAAGCGCCGTTGTGCACTGGGTCAGAGAGGGTCAGAATGCACCTAGGTCAGAAAGGACCCTTTGCTCTCAGCCGTGCCCTCCATTGCTCTAGAGGTGGAAGGCACAAAGCACTGCCTCCATCCTTTAATGGGAGACAAGCCATCAACTGTCTTGCCTCCAGCTCTTTAGGAAGCTGACAAACAACTCGCTTTCCACAGTCCTCTTACAGCAGACCGGGGAACTTCTCATACAAAGGCAGCTCAAATGGCCTTTCTTCCCAGCCCTTAACTCGCAGCTTTAGGACTTCTGCTTCTGCCGCAACTCCACGTTGCCAACCCGGCTCAGACGAAATGCCTACATCTTCCCCTGAAGCAACTGGGCTGAGTCCCAAATGATTGAGCGTCCACGTGCTTCGGAGGCGATAGACTGCACGCCTTTTTCCAACCACCACTGGGCACTGCTGGAGAGAGTGTCGGAAAGCAGCCAGGTCAGAAAGACCCCTTTGCTCTCAGCCGTGCCCTTCATTGCTCTGGACGTGGAATGCACAATGCACTGGCTCCCCCCACCCCTCAAGGGGCGACAAGCCACAGACCATCTTCCTTCCATCTCTTTAGGAAGCTGAGAAAGAACTCGCTTTCAACAGTGCTCTTTCTGTGTCCTGGCAACATCTCATACAAAGGCAGCTGATATGCCATTTCTTTTCAGCGCTTAACTCGCAGATTTGGAACTTCTGCTCCTGCCACATTTCCACCTTGCCAACCCGGCTCAGACGAAATGCCTACATCTTCCCCTTCAGCAACGGGGACGAGGCCCAGATGACTGTGCTTCCGCATGCTTAGCAGGAGCAGACAATAGGCTTTTTACACACCGCCATTATGCACTGGGTCACAGAGGGTCAGAATGCACCTAGGTCAGGAAGGGCCCTTTGCTCTCAGCCGTGCCCTCCATTGCTCTAGAGGTGGAAGGCACAAAGCACTGCCTCCATCCTTCAATGGGAGACAAGCCATCAACTGTCCTGCTTCCAGCTCTTTAGGAAGCTGGGAAAGCACTCGCATTCCACAGTGCTCTTACAGCGTCCTGGGAACGTCTCATACAAAGGAGGCTGAACGCCGTTTCTTTTCAGCACTTCACTCGCCAGTCTGGGACATCTGCATCCTGCACGTTTCCACCTTGCCAACCCGGCTCAGACGAAATGCCTACATCTTCCCCTTGAGCAATGGGGATGAGGCCCATATGATTGTGGTTCCACATGCTGAGGAGGAGAGAGACAATAGGCTTTTAACTAACCACGAAGTGCAATGGTTGGGAGAGTGTCAGAAAGCACCAATGGCAGAAAGACCCCGTTACTCTCAGCCGCGCCCTCCATTGCTGTAGAGGTGGAAGGCACAAAGCACTGCCTCCATCCTTCAATGGGAGACAAGCCATAAACTGTCTTGCCTCCAGCTCTTTAGGAAGCTGACAAACAACTCGCTTTCCACAGTGCTGTTACAGCATACAAGGAAACTATCATACAGAGGCAGCTCAAATGCCATTTCTTCCCAGTGCTTAACTGGCCGCTTTAGGACTTCCGCTTCTGCCACAGTTCCACCTTGCCAACCCGGCTCAGACGAAATGCCTACATCTTCCCCTTCTGCAACGGGGGCGAGGCCCACAGGATTGTGCTTCCACATGCTTAGCAGGAGCAGTCAATAGGCTTTTTACAAACCGCCATTGTGCACTGGGTCAGAGAGGGTCAGAATGCACCTATGTCAGAAAGGGCCCTTTGCTCTCAGCCGTGCCCTCCATTGCTCTAGAGGTGGAAGGCACAAAGCACTGCCTCCATCCTTCAATGGGAGACAAGCCATCAACTGTCTTGCCTCCAGCTCTTTAGGAAGCTGACAAACAACTCGCTTTCCACAGTCCTGTTACAGCAGACCGGGGAACTTCTCATACAAAGGCAGCTCAAATGGCCTTTCTTCCCAGCCCTTAACTCGCAGCTTTAGGACTTCTGCTTCTGCCGCAATTCCACCTTGCCTACCCGGCTCAGACGAAATGCCTACATCTTCCCCTGAAGCAACTGGGCTGAGTCCCAAATGATTGAGCGTCCACGTGCTTCGGAGGCGATAGACTGCACGCCTTTTTCCAACCACCACTGGGCACTGCTGGAGAGAGTGTCGGAAAGCAGCTAGGTCAGAAAGACCCCTTTGCTCTCAGCCGTGCCCTTCATTGCTCTGGACGTGGAATGCACAATGCACTGGCTCCCCCCACCCCTCAAGGGGCGACAAGCCACAGACCATCTTCCTTCCATCTCTTTAGGAAGCTGAGAAAGAACTCGCTTTCAACAGTGCTCTTTCTGTGTCCTGGCAACATCTCATACAAAGGCAGCTGATATGCCATTTCTTTTCAGCGCTTAACTCGCAGATTTGGAACTTCTGCTCCTGCCACATTTCCACCTTGCCAACCCGGCTCAGACGAAATGCCTACATCTTCCCCTTCAGCAACGGGGACGAGGCCCAGATGACTGTGCTTCCGCATGCTTAGCAGGAGCAGACAATAGGCTTTTTACAAACCGCCATTGTGCACTGGGTCAGAGAGGGTCAGAATGCACCTAGGTCAGAAAGGGCCCTTTGCTCTCAGCCGTGCCCTCCATTGCTCTAGAGGTGGAAGGCACAAAGCACTGCCTCCATCCTTCAATGGGAGACAAGCCATCAACTGTCCTGCTTCCAGCTCTTTAGGAAGCTGGGAAAGCACTCGCATTCCACAGTGCTCTTACAGCGTCCTGGGAACGTCTCATACAAAGGCAGCTGAACACCGTGTCTTTTCAGCCCTTAACTCACCAATCTGCAACATCTGCTTCTGCCGCATTTCCACCTTGCCAACCCGGCTCAGACGAAATGCCTCCATCTTCCCCTGAAGCAACTGTGCTGATTCCCAGATGATTGAGCATCCACATGCTTAGGAGGCGATCAACTGCATGCCTTTTGCCAACCACCATTTTACACTGCTTAGAGAGCGTCGGAAAGCAGCTATGTCAGAAAGGCCCCTTTGCTCTCAGCCATGCCCTCCATTGCTCTCGAGGTGGAAGGCACAAGGCACTGGTTCTGGATCCACCCCTCAATGGGAGACAAACCACATCTTGTCCTGCTTCCAGCTCTTTAGGAAGTGGAGAAAAAACTCCCTTTCCACAGGGCTCTTCCAGCGTCCTGGGAACATCTCATACAAAGGAGGCTGAACGCCGTTTCTTTTCAGCACTTCACTCGCCAGTCTGGGACATCTGCATCCTGCACGTTTCCACCTTGCCAACCTGGCTCAGACGAAATGCCTACATCTTCCCCTTGAGCAATGGGGATGAGGCCCATATGATTGTGGTTCCACATGCTGAGGAGGAGAGAGACAATAGGCTTTTAACTAACCACGAAGTGCAATGGTTGGGAGAGTGTCAGAAAGCACCAATGGCAGAAAGACCCCTTTACTCTCAGCCGCGCCCTCCATTGCTGTAGAGGTGGAAGGCACAAAGCACTGCCTCCATCCTTCAATGGGAGACAAGCCATAAACTGTCTTGCCTCCAGCTCTTTAGGAAGCTGACAAACAACTCGCTTTCCACAGTGCTGTTACAGCATACAAGGAAACTATCATACAGAGACAGCTCCAATGCCATTTCTTCCCAGTGCTTAACTGGCCGCTTTAGGACTTCCGCTTCTGCCACAGTTCCACCTTGCCAACCCGGCTCAGACGAAATGCCTACATCTTCCCCTTCTGCAACGGGGGCGAGGCCCACAGGATTGTGCTTCCACATGCTTAGCAGGAGCAGACAATAGGCTTTTTACAAACCGCCGTTGTGCACTGGGTCAGAGAGGGTCAGAATGCACCTAGGTCAGAAAGGGCCCTTTGCTCTCAGCCGTGCCCTCCATTGCTCTAGAGGTGGAAGGCACAAAGCACTGCCTCCATCCTTCAATGGGAGACAAGCCATCAACTGTCTTGCCTCCAGCTCTTTAGGAAGCTGACAAACAACTCGCTTTCCACAGTCCTCTTACAGCAGACCGGGGAACTTCTCATACAAAGGCAGCTCAAATGGCCTTTCTTCCCAGCCCTTAACTCGCAGCTTTAGGACTTCTGCTTCTGCCGCAATTCCACCTTGCCTACCCGGCTCAGACGAAATGCCTACATCTTCCCCTGAAGCAACTGGGCTGAGTCCCAAATGATTGAGCGTCCACGTGCTTCGGAGGCGATAGACTGCACGCCTTTTTCCAACCACCACTGGGCACTGCTGGAGAGAGTGTCGGAAAGCAGCTAGGTCAGAAAGACCCCTTTGCTCTCAGCCGTGCCCTTCATTGCTCTGGACGTGGAATGCACAATGCACTGGCTCCCCCCACCCCTCAAGGGGCGACAAGCCACAGACCATCTTCCTTCCATCTCTTTAGGAAGCTGAGAAAGAACTCGCTTTCAACAGTGCTCTTTCTGTGTCCTGGCAACATCTCATACAAAGGCAGCTGATATGCCATTTCTTTTCAGCGCTTAACTCGCAGATTTGGAACTTCTGCTCCTGCCACATTTCCACCTTGCCAACCCGGCTCAGACGAAATGCCTACATCTTCCCCTTCAGCAACGGGGACGAGGCCCAGATGACTGTGCTTCCGCATGCTTAGCAGGAGCAGACAATAGGCTTTTTACAAACCGCCATTGTGCACTGGGTCAGAGAGGGTCAGAATGCACCTAGGTCAGAAAGGGCCCTTTGCTCTCAGCCGTGCCCTCCATTGCTCTAGAGGTGGAAGGCACAAAGCACTGCCTCCATCCTTCAATGGGAGACAAGCCATCAACTGTCCTGCTTCCAGCTCTTTAGGAAGCTGGGAAAGCACTCGCATTCCACAGTGCTCTTACAGCGTCCTGGGAACGTCTCATACAAAGGCAGCTGAACACCGTGTCTTTTCAGCCCTTAACTCACCAATCTGCAACATCTGCTTCTGCCGCATTTCCACCTTGCCAACCCGGCTCAGACGAAATGCCTCCATCTTCCCCTGAAGCAACTGTGCTGATTCCCAGATGATTGAGCATCCACATGCTTAGGAGGCGATCAACTGCATGCCTTTTGCCAACCACCATTTTACACTGCTTAGAGAGCGTCGGAAAGCAGCTATGTCAGAAAGGCCCCTTTGCTCTCAGCCATGCCCTCCATTGCTCTCGAGGTGGAAGGCACAAGGCACTGGTTCTGGATCCACCCCTCAATGGGAGACAAACCACATCTTGTCCTGCTTCCAGCTCTTTAGGAAGTGGAGAAAAAACTCCCTTTCCTCAGATCTCTTACAGCGTCCTGGGAACATCTCATACAAAGGAGGCTGAACGCCGTTTCTTTTCAGCACTTCACTCGCCAGTCTGGGACATCTGCATCCTGCACGTTTCCACCTTGCCAACCCGGCTGAGACGAAATGCCTACATCTTCCCCTTGAGCAATGGGGATGAGGCCCATATGATTGTGGTTCCACATGCTGAGGAGGAGAGAGACAATAGGCTTTTAACTAACCACGAAGTGCAATGGTTGGGAGAGTGTCAGAAAGCACCAATGGCAGAAAGACCCCTTTACTCTCAGCCGCGCCCTCCATTGCTGTAGAGGTGGAAGGCACAAAGCACTGCCTCCATCCTTCAAAGGGAGACAAGCCATAAACTGTCTTGCCTCCAGGTCTTTAGGAAGCTGAGAAAGAACTCGCTTTCCACAGTGCTGTTACAGCATACGAGGAAACTCTCATACAGAGGCAGCTCAAATGCCATTTCTTCCCAGTGCTTAACTGGCCACTTTAGGACTTCCGCTTCTGCCACAGTTCCACCTTGCCAACCCGGCTCAGACGAAATGCCTACATCTTCCCCTTCAGCAACGGGGACGAGGCCCAGATGACTGTGCTTCCGCATGCTTAGCAGGAGCAGACAATAGGCTTTTTACAAACCGCCGTTGTGCACTGGGTCAGAGAGGGTCAGAATGCACCTAGGTCAGAAATGGCCCTTTGCTCTCAGCCGTGCCCTCCATTGCTCTAGAGGTGGAAGGCACAAAGCACTGCCTCCATCCTTCAATGGGAGACAAGCCATCAACTGTCTTGCCTCCAGCTCTTTAGGAAGCTGACAAACAACTCGCTTTCCACAGTCCTCTTACAGCAGACCGGGGAACTTCTCATACAAAGGCAGCTCAAATGGCCTTTCTTCCCAGCCCTTAACTCGCAGCTTTAGGACTTCTGCTTCTGCCGCAATTCCACCTTGCCTACCCGGCTCAGACGAAATGCCTACATCTTCCCCTGAAGCAACTGGGCTGAGTCCCAAATGATTGAGCGTCCACGTGCTTCGGAGGCGATAGACTGCACGCCTTTTTCCAACCACCACTGGGCACTGCTGGAGAGAGTGTCGGAAAGCAGCTAGGTCAGAAAGACCCCTTTGCTCTCAGCCGTGCCCTTCATTGCTCTGGACGTGGAATGCACAATGCACTGGCTCCCCCCACCCCTCAAGGGGCGACAAGCCACAGACCATCTTCCTTCCATCTCTTTAGGAAGCTGAGAAAGAACTCGCTTTCAACAGTGCTCTTTCTGTGTCCTGGCAACATCTCATACAAAGGCAGCTGATATGCCATTTCTTTTCAGCGCTTAACTCGCAGATTTGGAACTTCTGCTCCTGCCACATTTCCACCTTGCCAACCCGGCTCAGACGAAATGCCTACATCTTCCCCTTCAGCAACGGGGACGAGGCCCAGATGACTGTGCTTCCGCATGCTTAGCAGGAGCAGACAATAGGCTTTTTACAAACCGCCATTGTGCACTGGGTCACAGAGGGTCAGAATGCACCTAGGTCAGAAAGGGCCCTTTGCTCTCAGCCGTGCCCTCCATTGCTCTAGAGGTGGAAGGCACAAAGCACTGCCTCCATCCTTCAATGGGAGACAAGCCATCAACTGTCCTGCTTCCAGCTCTTTAGGAAGCTGGGAAAGCACTCGCATTCCACAGTGCTCTTACAGCGTCCTGGGAACGTCTCATACAAAGGCAGCTGAACACCGTGTCTTTTCAGCCCTTAACTCACCAATCTGCAACATCTGCTTCTGCCGCATTTCCACCTTGCCAACCCGGCTCAGACGAAATGCCTCCATCTTCCCCTGAAGCAACTGTGCTGATTCCCAGATGATTGAGCATCCACATGCTTAGGAGGCGATCAACTGCATGCCTTTTGCCAACCACCATTTTACACTGCTTAGAGAGCGTCGGAAAGCAGCTATGTCAGAAAGGCCCCTTTGCTCTCAGCCATGCCCTCCATTGCTCTCGAGGTGGAAGGCACAAGGCACTGGTTCTGGATCCACCCCTCAATGGGAGACAAACCACATCTTGTCCTGCTTCCAGCTCTTTAGGAAGTGGAGAAAAAACTCCCTTTCCTCAGGGCTCTTCCAGCGTCCTGGGAACATCTCATACAAAGGAGGCTGAACGCCGTTTCTTTTCAGCACTTCACTCGCCAGTCTGGGACATCTGCATCCTGCACGTTTCCACCTTGCCAACCCGGCTCAGACGAAATGCCTACATCTTCCCCTTGAGCAATGGGGATGAGGCCCATATGATTGTGGTTCCACATGCTGAGGAGGAGAGAGACAATAGGCTTTTAACTAACCACGAAGTGCAATGGTTGGGAGAGTGTCAGAAAGCACCAATGGCAGAAAGACCCCGTTACTCTCAGCCGCGCCCTCCATTGCTGTAGAGGTGGAAGGCACAAAGCACTGCCTCCATCCTTCAATGGGAGACAAGCCATAAACTGGCTTGCCTCCAGCTCTTTAGGAAGCTGAGAAAGAACTCGCTTTCCACAGTGCTGTTACAGCATACGAGGAAACTCTCATACAGAGGCAGCTCAAATGCCATTTCTTCCCAGTGCTTAACTGGCCACTTTAGGACTTCCGCTTCTGCCACAGTTCCACCTTGCCAACCCGGCTCAGACGAAATGCCTACATCTTCCCCTTCAGCAACGGGGACGAGGCCCAGATGACTGTGCTTCCGCATGCTTAGCAGGAGCAGACAATAGGCTTTTTACAAAGCGCCGTTGTGCACTGGGTCAGAGAGGGTCAGAATGCACCTAGGTCAGAAAGGACCCTTTGCTCTCAGCCGTGCCCTCCATTGCTCTAGAGGTGGAAGGCACAAAGCACTGCCTCCATCCTTCAATGGGAGACAAGCCATCAACTGTCTTGCCTCCAGCTCTTTAGGAAGCTGACAAACAACTCGCTTTCCACAGTCCTGTTACAGCAGACCGGGGAACTTCTCATACAAAGGCAGCACAAATGGCCTTTCTTCCCAGCCCTTAACTCGCAGCTTTAGGACTTCTGCTTCTGCCGCAATTCCACCTTGCCTACCCGGCTCAGACGAAATGCCTACATCTTCCCCTGAAGCAACTGGGCTGAGTCCCAAATGATTGAGCGTCCACGTGCTTCGGAGGCGATAGACTGCACGCCTTTTTCCAACCACCACTGGGCACTGCTGGAGAGAGTGTCGGAAAGCAGCTAGGTCAGAAAGACCCCTTTGCTCTCAGCCGTGCCCTTCATTGCTCTGGACGTGGAATGCACAATGCACTGGCTCCCCCCACCCCTCAAGGGGCGACAAGCCACAGACCATCTTCCTTCCATCTCTTTAGGAAGCTGAGAAAGAACTCGCTTTCAACAGTGCTCTTTCTGTGTCCTGGCAACATCTCATACAAAGGCAGCTGATATGCCATTTCTTTTCAGCGCTTAACTCGCAGATTTGGAACTTCTGCTCCTGCCACATTTCCACCTTGCCAACCCGGCTCAGACGAAATGCCTACATCTTCCCCTTCAGCAACGGGGACGAGGCCCAGATGACTGTGCTTCCGCATGCTTAGCAGGAGCAGACAATAGGCTTTTTACAAACCGCCATTGTGCACTGGGTCAGAGAGGGTCAGAATGCACCTAGGTCAGAAAGGGCCCTTTGCTCTCAGCCGTGCCCTCCATTGCTCTAGAGGTGGAAGGCAAAAAGCACTGCCTCCATCCTTGAATGGGAGACAAGCCAGCAACTGTCCTGCTTCCAGCTCTTTAGGAAGCTGGGAAAGCACTCGCATTCCACAGTGCTCTTACAGCGTCCTGGGAACGTCTCATACAAAGGAGGCTGAACGCCGTTTCTTTTCAGCACTTCACTCGCCAGTCTGGGACATCTGCATCCTGCACGTTTCCACCTTGCCAACCCGGCTCAGACGAAATGCCTACATCTTCCCCTTGAGCAATGGGGATGAGGCCCATATGATTGTGGTTCCACATGCTGAGGAGGAGAGAGACAATAGGCTTTTAAATAACCACGAAGTGCAATGGTTGGGAGAGTGTCAGAAAGCACCAATGGCAGAAAGACCCCTTTACTCTCAGCCGCGCCCTCCATTGCTGTAGAGGTGGAAGGCACAAAGCACTGCCTCCATCCTTCAATGGGAGACAAGCCATAAACTGTCTTGCCTCCAGCTCTTTAGGAAGCTGACAAACAACTCGCTTTCCACAGTGCTGTTACAGCATACAACGAAACTATCATACAGAGGCAGCTCAAATGCCATTTCTTCCCAGTGCTTAACTGGCCGCTTTAGGACTTCCGCTTCTGCCACAGTTCCACCTTGCCAACCCGGCTCAGACGAAATGCCTACATCTTCCCCTTCTGCAACGGGGGCGAGCCCCACAGGATTGAGCTTCCACATGCTTAGCAGGAGCAGTCAATAGGCTTTTTACAAACCGCCATTGTGCACTGGGTCAGAGAGGGTCAGAATGCACCTATGTCAGAAAGGGCCCTTTGCTCTCAGCCGTGCCCTCCATTGCTCTAGAGGTGGAAGGCACAAAGCACTGCCTCCATCCTTCAATGGGAGACAAGCCATAAACTGTCTTGCCTCCAGCTCTTTAGGAAGCTGACAAACAACTCGCTTTCCACAGTCCTCTTACAGCAGACCGGGGAACTTCTCATACAAAGGAAGCTCAAATGGCCTTTCTTCCCAGCCCTTAACTCGCAGCTTTAGGACTTCTGCTTCTGCCGCAATTCCACCTTGCCTACCCGGCTCAGACGAAATGCCTACATCTTCCCCTGAAGCAACTGGGCTGAGTCCCAAATGATTGAGCGTCCACGTGCTTCGGAGGCGATAGACTGCACGCCTTTTTCCAACCACCACTGGGCACTGCTGGAGAGAGTGTCGGAAAGCAGCTAGGTCAGAAAGACCCCTTTGCTCTCAGCCGTGCCCTTCATTGCTCTGGACATGGAATGCACAATGCACTGGCTCCCCCCACCCCTCAAGGGGCGACAAGCCACAGACCATCTTCCTTCCATCTCTTTAGGAAGCTGAGAAAGAACTCGCTTTCAACAGTGCTCTTTCTGTGTCCTGGCAACATCTCATACAAAGGCAGCTGATATGCCATTTCTTTTCAGCGCTTAACTCGCAGATTTGGAACTTCTGCTCCTGCCACATTTCCACCTTGCCAACCCGGCTCAGACGAAATGCCTACATCTTCCCCTTCAGCAACGGGGATGAGGCCAAGATGACTGTGCTTCCACATGCTTAGCAGGAGCAGACAATAGGCTTTTTACAAACCGCCATTGTGCACTGGGTCAGAGAGGGTCAGAATGCACCTAGGTCAGAAAGGGCCCTTTGCTCTCAGCCGTGCCCTCCATTGCTCTAGAGGTGGAAGGCACAAAGCACTGCCTCCATCCTTCAATGGGAGACAAGCCATCAACTGTCCTGCTTCCAGCTCTTTAGGAAGCTGGGAAAGCACTCGCATTCCACAGTGCTCTTACAGCGTCCTGGGAACGTCTCATACAAAGGCAGCTGAACACCGTGTCTTTTCAGCCCTTAACTCACCAATCTGCAACATCTGCTTCTGCCGCATTTCCACCTTGCCAACCCGGCTCAGACAAAATGCCTCCATCTTCCCCTGAAGCAACTGTGCTGATTCCCAGATGATTGAGCATCCACATGCTTAGGAGGCGATCAACTGCATGCCTTTTGCCAACCACCATTTTACACTGCTTAGAGAGCGTCGGAAAGCAGCTATGTCAGAAAGGCCCCTTTGCTCTCAGCCATGCCCTCCATTGCTCTCGAGGTGGAAGGCACAAGGCACTGGTTCTGGATCCACCCCTCAATGGGAGACAAACCACATCTTGTCCTGCTTCCAGCTCTTTAGGAAGTGGAGAAAAAACTCCCTTTCCTCAGGGCTCTTACAGCGTCCTGGGAACATCTCATACAAAGGAGGCTGAACGCCGTTTCTTTTCAGCACTTCACTCGCCAGTCTGGGACATCTGCATCCTGCACGTTTCCACCTTGCCAACCCGGCTCAGACGAAATGCCTACATCTTCCCCTTGAGCAATGGGGATGAGGCCCATATGATTGTGGTTCCACATGCTGAGGAGGAGAGAGACAATAGGCTTTTAACTAACCACGAAGTGCAATGGTTGGGAGAGTGTCAGAAAGCACCAATGGCAGAAAGACCCCTTTACTCTCAGCCGCGCCCTCCATTGCTGTAGAGGTGGAAGGCACAAAGCACTGCCTCCATCCTTCAATGGGAGACAAGCCATAAACTGTCTTGCCTCCAGCTCTTTAGGAAGCTGAGAAAGAACTCGCTTTCCACAGTGCTGTTACAGCATACGAGGAAACTCTCATACAGAGGCAGCTCAAATGCCATTTCTTCCCAGTGCTTAACTGGCCGCTTGAGGACTTCCGCTTCTGCCACAGTTCCACCTTGCCAAACCGGCTCAGACGAAATGCCTACATCTTCCCCTTCAGCAACGGGGACGAGGCCCAGATGACTGTGCTTCCGCATGCTTAGCAGGAGCAGACAATAGGCTTTTTACAAAGCGCCGTTGTGCACTGGGTCAGAGAGGGTCAGAATGCACCTAGGTCAGAAAGGACCCTTTGCTCTCAGCCGTGCCCTCCATTGCTCTAGAGGTGGAAGGCACAAAGCACTGCCTCCATCCTTCAATGGGAGACAAGCCATCAACTGTCTTGCCTCCAGCTCTTTAGGAAGCTGACAAACAACTCGCTTTCCACAGTCCTGTTACAGCAGACCGGGGAACTTCTCATACAAAGGCAGCTCAAATGGCCTTTCTTCCCAGCCCTTAACTCACAGCTTTAGGACTTCTGCTTCTGCCGCAATTCCACCTTGCCAACCCGGCTCAGACGAAATGCCTACATCTTCCCCTGAAGCAACTGGGCTGAGTCCCAAATGATTGAGCGTCCACGTGCTTCGGAGGCGATAGACTGCACGCCTTTTTCCAACCACCACTGGGCACTGCTGGAGAGAGTGTCGGAAAGCAGCTAGGTCAGAAAGACCCCTTTGCTCTCAGCCGTGCCCTTCATTGCTCTGGACGTGGAATGCACAATGCACTGGCTCCCCCCACCCCTCAAGGGGCGACAAGCCACAGACCATCTTCCTTCCATCTCTTTAGGAAGCTGAGAAAGAACTCGCTTTCAACAGTGCTCTTTCTGTGTCCTGGCAACATCTCATACAAAGGCAGCTGATATGCCATTTCTTTTCAGCGCTTAACTCGCAGATTTGGAACTTCCGCTCCTGCCACATTTCCACCTTGCCAACCCGGCTCAGACGAAATGCCTACATCTTCCCCTTCAGCAACGGGGACGAGGCCCAGATGACTGTGCTTCCGCATGCTTAGCAGGAGCAGACAATAGGCTTTTTACAAACCGCCATTGTGCACTGGGTCACAGAGGGTCAGAATGCACCTAGGTCAGAAAGGGCCCTTTGCTCTCAGCCGTGCCCTCCATTGCTCTAGAGGTGGAAGGCACAAAGCACTGCCTCCATCCTTCAATGGGAGACAAGCCATCAACTGTCCTGCTTCCAGCTCTTTAGGAAGCTGGGAAAGCACTCGCATTCCACAGTGCTCTTACAGCGTCCTGGGAACGTCTCATACAAAGGCAGCTGAACACCGTGTCTTTTCAGCCCTTAACTCACCAATCTGCAACATCTGCTTCTGCCGCATTTCCACCTTGCCAACCCGGCTCAGACGAAATGCCTCCATCTTCCCCTGAAGCAACTGTGCTGATTCCCAGATGATTGAGCATCCACATGCTTAGGAGGCGACCAACTGCATGCCTTTTGCCAACCACCATTTTACACTGCTTAGAGAGCGTCCGAAAGCAGCTATGTCAGAAAGGCCCCTTTGCTCTCAGCCATGCCCTCCATTGCTCTCGAGGTGGAAGGCACAAGGCACTGGTTCTGGATCCACCC
This sequence comes from Equus caballus, assembly GCF_041296265.1. Taxonomy (NCBI): domain Eukaryota; kingdom Metazoa; phylum Chordata; class Mammalia; order Perissodactyla; family Equidae; genus Equus; species Equus caballus. Next base: position 33,026,965 of record NC_091691.1, read on the forward strand.
CTCAATGGGAGACAAACCACATCTTGTCCTGCTTCCAGCTCTTCAGGAAGTGGAGAAAATACTCCCTTTCCACAGGGCTCTTCCAGCGTCCTGGGAACATCTCATACAAAGGAGGCTGAACGCCGTTTCTTTTCAGCACTTCACTCGGCAGTCTGGGACATCTGCATCCTGCACGTTTCCACCTTGCCAACCCGGCTCAGACGAAATGCCTACATCTTCCCCTTGAGCAATGGGGATGAGGCCCATATGATTGTGGTTCCACATGCTGAGGAGGAGAGAGACAATAGGCTTTTAACTAACCACGAAGTGCAATGGTTGGGAGAGTGTCAGAAAGCACCAATGGCAGAAAGACCCCTTTACTCTCAGCCGCGCCCTCCATTGCTGTAGAGGTGGAAGGCACAAAGCACTGCCTCCATCCTTCAATGGGAGACAAGCCATAAACTGTCTTGCCTCCAGCTCTTTAGGAAGCTGAGAAAGAACTCGCTTTCCACAGTGCTGTTACAGCATACGAGGAAACTCTCATACAGAGGCAGCTCAAATGCCATTTCTTCCCAGTGCTTAACTGGCCGCTTTAGGACTTCCGCTTCTGCCACAGTTCCACCTTGCCAACCCGGCTCAGACGAAATGCCTACATCTTCCCCTTCAGCAACGGGGACGAGGCCCAGATGACTGTGCTTCCGCATGCTTAGCAGGAGCAGACAATAGGCTTTTTACAAAGCGCCGTTGTGCACTGGGTCAGAGAGGGTCAGAATGCACCTAGGTCAGAAAGGACCCTTTGCTCTCAGCCGTGCCCTCCATTGCTCTAGAGGTGGAAGGCACAAAGCACTGCCTCCATCCTTCAATGGGAGACAAGCCATCAACTGTCTTGCCTCCAGCTCTTTAGGAAGCTGACAAACAACTCGCTTTCCACAGTCCTGTTACAGCAGACCGGGGAACTTCTCATACAAAGGCAGCTCAAATGGCCTTTCTTCCCAGCCCTTAACTCGCAGCTTTAGGACTTCTGCTTCTGCCGCAATTCCACCTTGCCTACCCGGCTCAGACGAAATGCCTACATCTTCCCCTGAAGCAACTGGGCTGAGTCCCAAATGATTGAGCGTCCACGTGCTTCGGAGGCGATAGACTGCACGCCTTTTTCCAACCACCACTGGGCACTGCTGGAGAGAGTGTCGGAAAGCAGCTAGGTCAGAAAGACCCCTTTGCTCTCAGCCGTGCCCTTCATTGCTCTGGACGTGGAATGCACAATGCACTGGCTCCCCCCACCCCTCAAGGGGCGACAAGCCACAGACCATCTTCCTTCCATCTCTTTAGGAAGCTGAGAAAGAACTCGCTTTCAACAGTGCTCTTTCTGTGTCCTGGCAACATCTCATACAAAGGCAGCTGATATGCCATTTCTTTTCAGCGCTTAACTCGCAGATTTGGAACTTCTGCTCCTGCCACATTTCCACCTTGCCAACCCGGCTCAGACGAAATGCCTACATCTTCCCCTTCAGCAACGGGGACGAGGCCCAGATGACTGTGCTTCCGCATGCTTAGCAGGAGCAGACAACAGGCTTTTTACAAACCGCCATTGTGCACTGGGTCACAGAGGGTCAGAATGCACCTAGGTCAGAAAGGGCCCTTTGCTCTCAGCCGTGCCCTCCATTGCTCTAGAGGTGGAAGGCACAAAGCACTGCCTCCATCCTTCAATGGGAGACAAGCCATCAACTGTCCTGCTTCCAGCTCTTTAGGAAGCTGGGAAAGCACTCGCATTCCACAGTACTCTTACAGCGTCCTGGGAACGTCTCATACAAAGGAGGCTGAACGCCGTTTCTTTTCAGCACTTCACTCGCCAGTCTGGGACATCTGCATCCTGCACGTTTCCACCTTGCCAACCCGGCTCAGACGAAATGCCTACATCTTCCCCTGAAGCAACTGGGCTGAGTCCCAAATGATTGAGCGTCCACGTGCTTCGGAGGCGATAGACTGCACGCCTTTTTCCAACCACCACTGGGCACTGCTGGAGAGAGTGTCGGAAAGCAGCTAGGTCAGAAAGACCCCTTTGCTCTCAGCCGTGCCCTTCATTGCTCTGGACGTGGAATGCACAATGCACTGGCTCCCCCCACCCCTCAAGGGGCGACAAGCCACAGACCATCTTCCTTCCATCTCTTTAGGAAGCTGAGAAAGAACTCGCTTTCAACAGTGCTCTTTCTGTGTCCTGGCAACATCTCATACAAAGGCAGCTGATATACCATTTCTTTTCAGCGCTTAACTCGCAGATTTGGAACTTCTGCTCCTGCCACATTTCCACCTTGCCAACCCGGCTCAGACGAAATGCCTACATCTTCCCCTTCAGCAACGGGGACGAGGCCCAGATGACTGTGCTTCCGCATGCTTAGCAGGAGCAGACAACAGGCTTTTTACAAACCGCCATTGTGCACTGGGTCACAGAGGGTCAGAATGCACCTAGGTCAGAAAGGGCCCTTTGCTCTCAGCCGTGCCCTCCATTGCTCTAGAGGTGGAAGGCACAAAGCACTGCCTCCATCCTTGAATGGGAGACAAGCCATCAACTGTCCTGCTTCCAGCTCTTTAGGAAGCTGGGAAAGCACTCGCATTCCACAGTGCTCTTACAGCGTCCTGGGAACGTCTCATACAAAGGAGGCTGAACGCCGTTTCTTTTCAGCACTTCACTCGCCAGTCTGGGACATCTGCATCCTGCACGTTTCCACCTTGCCAACCCGGCTCAGACGAAATGCCTACATCTTCCCCTTGAGCAATGGGGATGAGGCCCATATGATTGTGGTTCCACATGCTGAGGAGGAGAGAGACAATAGGCTTTTAACTAACCACGAAGTGCAATGGTTGGGAGAGTGTCAGAAAGCACCAATGGCAGAAAGACCCCGTTACTCTCAGCCGCGCCCTCCATTGCTGTAGAGGTGGAAGGCACAAAGCACTGCCTCCATCCTTCAAAGGGAGAGAAGCCATAAACTGTCTTGCCTCCAGCTCTTTAGGAAGCTGACAAACAACTCGCTTTCCACAGTGCTGTTACAGCATACAAGGAAACTATCATACAGAGGCAGCTCAAATGCCATTTCTTCCCAGTGCTTAACTGGCCGCTTTAGGACTTCCGCTTCTGCCACAGTTCCACCTTGCCAACCCGGCTCAGACGAAATGCCTACATCTTCCCCTTCTGCAACGGCGGCGAGGCCCACAGGATTGTGCTTCCGCATGCTTAGCAGGAGCAGACAATAGGCTTTTTACAAACCGCCATTGTGCACTGGGTCAGAGAGGGTCAGAATGCACCTAGGTCAGAAAGGGCCCTTTGCTCTCAGCCGTGCCCTCCATTGCTCTAGAGGTGGAAGGCACAAAGCACTGCCTCCATCCTTCAATGGGAGACAAGCCATCAACTGTCCTGCTTCCAGCTCTTTAGGAAGCTGGGAAAGCACTCGCATTCCACAGTGCTCTTACAGCGTCCTGGGAACGTCTCATACAAAGGCAGCTGAACACCGTGTCTTTTCAGCCCTTAACTCACCAATCTGCAACATCTGCTTCTGCCGCATTTCCACCTTGCCAACCCGGCTCAGACGAAATGCCTCCATCTTCCCCTGAAGCAACTGTGCTGATTCCCAGATGATTGAGCATCCACATGCTTAGGAGGCGATCAACTGCATGCCTTTTGCCAACCACCATTTTACACTGCTTAGAGAGCGTCGGAAACCAGCTATGTCAGAAAGGCCCCTTTGCTCTCAGCCATGCCCTCCATTGCTCTCGAGGTGGAAGGCACAAGGCACTGGTTCTGGATCCACCCCTCAATGGGAGACAAACCACATCTTGTCCTGCTTCCAGCTCTTCAGGAAGTGGAGAAAAAACTCCCTTTCCACAGGGCTCTTCCAGCGTCCTGGGAACATCTCATACAAAGGAGGCTGAACGCCGTTTCTTTTCAGCACTTCACTCGCCAGTCTGGGACATCTGCATCCTGCACGTTTCCACCTTGCCAACCCGGCTCAGACGAAATGCCTACATCTTCCCCTTGAGCAATGGGGATGAGGCCCATATGATTGTGGTTCCACATGCTGAGGAGGAGAGAGACAATAGGCTTTTAACTAACCACGAAGTGCAATGGTTGGGAGAGTGTCAGAAAGCACCAATGGCAGAAAGACCCCTTTACTCTCAGCCGCGCCCTCCATTGCTGTAGAGGTGGAAGGCACAAAGCACTGCCTCCATCCTTCAATGGGAGACAAGCCATAAACTGTCTTGCCTCCAGCTCTTTAGGAAGCTGAGAAAGAACTCGCTTTCCACAGTGCTGTTACAGCATACGAGGAAACTCTCATACAGAGGCAGCTCAAATGCCATTTCTTCCCAGTGCTTAACTGGCCGCTTTAGGACTTCCGCTTCTGCCACAGTTCCACCTTGCCAACCCGGCTCAGACGAAATGCCTACATCTTCCCCTTCTGCAACGGGGACGAGGCCCACAGGATTGTGCTTCCACATGCTTAGCAGGAGCAGACAATAGGCTTTTTACAAACCGCCATTGTGCACTGGGTCAGAGAGGGTCAGAATGCACCTAGGTCAGAAAGGGCCCTTTGCTCTCAGCCGTGCACTCCATTGCTCTAGAGGTGGAAGGCACAAAGCACTGCCTCCATCCTTCAATGGGAGACAAGCCATCAACTGTCCTGCTTCCAGCTCTTTAGGAAGCTGGGAAAGCACTCGCATTCCACAGTGCTCTTACAGCGTCCTGGGAACGTCTCATACAAAGGCAGCTGAACACCGTGTCTTTTCAGCCCTTAACTCACCAATCTGCAACATCTGCTTCTGCCGCATTTCCACCTTGCCAACCCGGCTCAGACGAAATGCCTACATCTTCCCCTTCAGCAACGGGGACGAGGCCCAGATGACTGTGCTTCCGCATGCTTAGCAGGAGCAGACAATAGGCTTTTTACACACCGCCATTATGCACTGGGTCACAGAGGGTCAGAATGCACCTAGGTCAGGAAGGGCCCTTTGCTCTCAGCCGTGCCCTCCATTGCTCTAGAGGTGGAAGGCACAAAGCACTGCCTCCATCCTTCAATGGGAGACAAGCCATCAACTGTCCTGCTTCCAGCTCTTTAGGAAGCTGGGAAAGCACTCGCATTCCACAGTGCTCTTACAGCGTCCTGGGAACGTCTCATACAAAGGAGGCTGAACGCCGTTTCTTTTCAGCACTTCACTCGCCAGTCTGGGACATCTGCATCCTGCACGTTTCCACCTTGCCAACCTGGCTCAGACGAAATGCCTACATCTTCCCCTTGAGCAATGGGGATGAGGCCCATATGATTGTGGTTCCACATGCTGAGGAGGAGAGAGACAATAGGCTTTTAACTAACCACGAAGTGCAATGGTTGGGAGAGTGTCAGAAAGCACCAATGGCAGAAAGACCCCTTTACTCTCAGCCGCGCCCTCCATTGCTGTAGAGGTGGAAGGCACAAAGCACTGCCTCCATCCTTCAATGGGAGACAAGCCATAAACTGTCTTGCCTCCAGCTCTTTAGGAAGCTGACAAACAACTCGCTTTCCACAGTGCTGTTACAGCATACAAGGAAACTATCATACAGAGGCAGCTCCAATGCCATTTCTTCCCAGTGCTTAACTGGCCGCTTTAGGACTTCCGCTTCTGCCACAGTTCCACCTTGCCAACCCGGCTCAGACGAAATGCCTACATCTTCCCCTTCTGCAACGGGGGCGAGGCCCACAGGATTGTGCTTCCACATGCTTAGCAGGAGCAGACAATAGGCTTTTTACAAACCGCCGTTGTGCACTGGGTCAGAGAGGGTCAGAATGCACCTAGGTCAGAAAGGGCCCTTTGCTCTCAGCCGTGCCCTCCATTGCTCTAGAGGTGGAAGGCACAAAGCACTGCCTCCATCCTTCAATGGGAGACAAGCCATCAACTGTCTTGCCTCCAGCTCTTTAGGAAGCTGACAAACAACTCGCTTTCCACAGTCCTGTTACAGCAGACCGGGGAACTTCTCATACAAAGGCAGCTCAAATGGCCTTTCTTCCCAGCCCTTAACTCGCAGCTTTAGGACTTCTGCTTCTGCCGCAATTCCACCTTGCCTACCCGGCTCAGACGAAATGCCTACATCTTCCCCTGAAGCAACTGGGCTGAGTCCCAAATGATTGAGCGTCCACGTGCTTCGGAGGCGATAGACTGCACGCCTTTTTCCAACCACCACTGGGCACTGCTGGAGAGAGTGTCGGAAAGCAGCTAGGTCAGAAAGACCCCTTTGCTCTCAGCCGTGCCCTTCATTGCTCTGGACGTGGAATGCACAATGCACTGGCTCCCCCCACCCCTCAAGGGGCGACAAGCCACAGACCATCTTCCTTCCATCTCTTTAGGAAGCTGAGAAAGAACTCGCTTTCAACAGTGCTCTTTCTGTGTCCTGGCAACATCTCATACAAAGGCAGCTGATATGCCATTTCTTTTCAGCGCTTAACTCGCAGATTTGGAACTTCTGCTCCTGCCACATTTCCACCTTGCCAACCCGGCTCAGACGAAATGCCTACATCTTCCCCTTCAGCAACGGGGACGAGGCCCAGATGACTGTGCTTCCGCATGCTTAGCAGGAGCAGACAATAGGCTTTTTACAAACCGCCATTGTGCACTGGGTCAGAGAGGGTCAGAATGCACCTAGGTCAGAAAGGGCCCTTTGCTCTCAGCCGTGCCCTCCATTGCTCTAGAGGTGGAAGGCACAAAGCACTGCCTCCATCCTTCAATGGGAGACAAGCCATCAACTGTCCTGCTTCCAGCTCTTTAGGAAGCTGGGAAAGCACTCGCATTCCACAGTGCTCTTACAGCGTCCTGGGAACGTCTCATACAAAGGCAGCTGAACACCGTGTCTTTTCAGCCCTTAACTCACCAATCTGCAACATCTGCTTCTGCCGCATTTCCACCTTGCCAACCCGGCTCAGACGAAATGCCTCCATCTTCCCCTGAAGCAACTGTGCTGATTCCCAGATGATTGAGCATCCACATGCTTAGGAGGCGATCAACTGCATGCCTTTTGCCAACCACCATTTTACACTGCTTAGAGAGCGTCGGAAAGCAGCTATGTCAGAAAGGCCCCTTTGCTCTCAGCCATGCCCTCCATTGCTCTCGAGGTGGAAGGCACAAGGCACTGGTTCTGGATCCACCCCTCAATGGGAGACAAACCACATCTTGTCCTGCTTCCAGCTCTTCAGGAAGTGGAGAAAAAACTCCCTTTCCACAGGGCTCTTCCAGCGTCCTGGGAACATCTCATACAAAGGAGGCTGAACGCCGTTTCTTTTCAGCACTTCACTCGCCAGTCTGGGACATCTGCATCCTGCACGTTTCCACCTTGCCAACCCGGCTGAGACGAAATGCCTACATCTTCCCCTTGAGCAATGGGGATGAGGCCCATATGATTGTGGTTCCACATGCTGAGGAGGAGAGAGACAATAGGCTTTTAACTAACCACGAAGTGCAATGGTTGGGAGAGTGTCAGAAAGCACCAATGGCAGAAAGACCCCTTTACTCTCAGCCGCGCCCTCCATTGCTGTAGAGGTGGAAGGCACAAAGCACTGCCTCCATCCTTCAATGGGAGACAAGCCATAAACTGTCTTGCCTCCAGCTCTTTAGGAAGCTGAGAAAGAACTCGCTTTCCACAGTGCTGTTACAGCATACGAGGAAACTCTCATACAGAGGCAGCTCCAATGCCATTTCTTCCCAGTGCTTAACTGGCCGCTTTAGGACTTCCGCTTCTGCCACAGTTCCACCTTGCCAACCCGGCTCAGACGAAATGCCTACATCTTCCCCTTCAGCAACGGGGACGAGGCCCAGATGACTGTGCTTCCGCATGCTTAGCAGGAGCAGACAATAGGCTTTTTACAAACCGCCGTTGTGCACTGGGTCAGAGAGGGTCAGAATGCACCTAGTTCAGAAATGGCCCTTTGCTCTCAGCCGTGCCCTCCATTGCTCTAGAGGTGGAAGGCACAAAGCACTGCCTCCATCCTTCAATGGGAGACAAGCCATCAACTGTCTTGCCTCCAGCTCTTTAGGAAGCTGACAAACAACTTGCTTTCCACAGTCCTGTTACAGCAGACCGGGGAACTTCTCATACAAAGGCAGCTCAAATGGCCTTTCTTCCCAGCCCTTAACTCGCAGCTTTAGGACTTCTGCTTCTGCCGCAATTCCACCTTGCCTACCCGGCTCAGACGAAATGCCTACATCTTCCCCTGAAGCAACTGGGCTGAGTCCCAAATGATTGAGCGACCACGTGCTTCGGAGGCGATAGACTGCATGCCTTTTTCCAACCACCACTGGGCACTGCTGGAGAGAGTGTCGGAAAGCAGCTAGGTCAGAAAGACCCCTTTGCTCTCAGCCGTGCCCTTCATTGCTCTGGACGTGGAATGCACAATGCACTGGCTCCCCCCACCCCTCAAGGGGCGACAAGCCACAGACCATCTTCCTTCCATCTCTTTAGGAAGCTGAGAAAGAACTCGCTTTCAACAGTGCTCTTTCTGCGTCCTGGCAACATCTCATACAAAGGCAGCTGATATGCCATTTCTTTTCAGTGCTTAACTCGCAGATTTGGAACTTCTGCTCCTGCCACATTTCCACCTTGCCAACCCGGCTCAGACGAAATGCCTACATCTTCCCCTTCAGCAACGGGGACGAGGCCCAGATGACTGTGCTTCCGCATGCTTAGCAGGAGCAGACAATAGGCTTTTTACAAACCGCCATTGTGCACTGGGTCAGAGAGGGTCAGAATGCACCTAGGTCAGAAAGGGCCCTTTGCTCTCAGCCGTGCCCTCCATTGCTCTAGAGGTGGAAGGCACAAAGCACTGCCTCCATCCTTCAATGGGAGACAAGCCATCAACTGTCCTGCTTCCAGCTCTTTAGGAAGCTGGGAAAGCACTCGCATTCCACAGTGCTCTTACAGCGTCCTGGGAACGTCTCATACAAAGGCAGCTGAACACCGTGTCTTTTCAGCCCTTAACTCACCAATCTGCAACATCTGCTTCTGCCGCATTTCCACCTTGCCAACCCGGCTCAGACGAAATGCCTCCATCTTCCCCTGAAGCAACTGTGCTGATTCCCAGATGATTGAGCATCCACATGCTTAGGAGGCGATCAACTGCATGCCTTTTGCCAACCACCATTTTACACTGCTTAGAGAGCGTCGGAAAGCAGCTATGTCAGAAAGGCCCCTTTGCTCTCAGCCATGCCCTCCATTGCTCTCGAGGTGGAAGGCACAAGGCACTGGTTCTGGATCCACCCCTCAATGGGAGACAAACCACATCTTGTCCTGCTTCCAGCTCTTTAGGAAGTGGAGAAAAAACTCCCTTTCCTCAGGGCTCTTCCAGCGTCCTGGGAACATCTCCTACAAAGGAGGCTGAACGCCGTTTCTTTTCAGCACTTCACTCGCCAGTCTGGGACATCTGCATCCTGCACGTTTCCACCTTGCCAACCCGGCTGAGACGAAATGCCTACATCTTCCCCTTGAGCAATGGGGATGAGGCCCATATGATTGTGGTTCCACATGCTGAGGAGGAGAGAGACAATAGGCTTTTAACTAACCACGAAGTGCAATGGTTGGGAGAGTGTCAGAAAGCACCAATGGCAGAAAGACCCCTTTACTCTCAGCCGCGCCCTCCATTGCTGTAGAGGTGGAAGGCACAAAGCACTGCCTCCATCCTTCAATGGGAGACAAGCCATCAACTGTCTTGCCTCCAGCTCTTTAAGAAGCTGAGAAAGAACTCGCTTTCCACAGTGCTGTTACAGCATACGAGGAAACTCTCATACAGAGGCAGCTCAAATGCCATTTCTTCCCAGTGCTTAACTGGCCGCTTTAGGACTTCCGCTTCTGCCACAGTTCCACCTTGCCAACCCGGCTCAGACGAAATGCCTACATCTTCCCCTTCTGCAACGGGGGCGAGGCCCACAGGATTGTGCTTCCGCATGCTTAGCAGGAGCAGTCAATAGGCTTTTTACAAACCGCCATTGTGCACTGGGTCAGAGAGGGTCAGAATGCACCTAGGTCAGAAAGGGCCCTTTGCTCTCAGCCGTGCCCTCCATTGCTCTAGAGGTGGAAGGCACAAAGCACTGCCTCCATCCTTCAATGGGAGACAAGCCATCAACTGTCTTGCCTCCAGCTCTTTAGGAAGCTGACAAACAACTCGCTTTCCACAGTCCTGTTACAGCAGACCGGGGAACTTCTCATACAAAGGCAGCTCAAATGGCCTTTCTTCCCAGCCCTTAACTCGCAGCTTTAGGACTTCTGCTTCTGCCGCAATTCCACCTTGCCTACCCGGCTCAGACGAAATGCCTACATCTTCCCCTGAAGCAACTGGGCTGAGTCCCAAATGATTGAGCGTCCACGTGCTTCGGAGGCGATAGACTGCACGCCTTTTTCCAACCACCACTGGGCACTGCTGGAGAGAGTGTCGGAAAGCAGCTAGGTCAGAAAGACCCCTTTGCTCTCAGCCGTGCCCTTCATTGCTCTGGACGTGGAATGCACAATGCACTGGCTCCCCCCACCCCTCAAGGGGCGACAAGCCACAGACCATCTTCCTTCCATCTCTTTAGGAAGCTGAGAAAGAACTCGCTTTCAACAGTGCTCTTTCTGCGTCCTGGCAACATCTCATACAAAGGCAGCTGATATGCCATTTCTTTTCAGCGCTTAACTCGCAGATTTGGAACTTCTGCTCCTGCCACATTTCCACCTTGCCAACCCGGCTCAGACGAAATGCCTACATCTTCCCCTTCAGCAACGGGGACGAGGCCCAGATGACTGTGCTTCCGCATGCTTAGCAGGAGCAGACAATAGGCTTTTTACAAACCGCCATTGTGCACTGGGTCAGAGAGGGTCAGAATGCACCTAGGTCAGAAAGGGCCCTTTGCTCTCAGCCGTGCCCTCCATTGCTCTAGAGGTGGAAGGCACAAAGCACTGCCTCCATCCTTCAATGGGAGACAAGCCATCAACTGTCCTGCTTCCAGCTCTTTAGGAAGCTGGGAAAGCACTCGCATTCCACAGTGCTCTTACAGCGTCCTGGGAACGTCTCATACAAAGGCAGCTGAACACCGTGTCTTTTCAGCCCTTAACTCACCAATCTGCAACATCTGCTTCTGCCGCATTTCCACCTTGCCAACCCGGCTCAGACGAAATGCCTCCATCTTCCCCTGAAGCAACTGTGCTGATTCCCAGATGATTGAGCATCCACATGCTTAGGAGGCGATCAACTGCATGCCTTTTGCCAACCACCATTTTACACTGCTTAGAGAGCGTCGGAAAGCAGCTATGTCAGAAAGGCCCCTTTGCTCTCAGCCATGCCCTCCATTGCTCTCGAGGTGGAAGGCACAAGGCACTGGTTCTGGATCCACCCCTCAATGGGAGACAAACCACATCTTGTCCTGCTTCCAGCTCTTTAGGAAGTGGAGAAAAAACTCCCTTTCCTCAGGGCTCTTCCAGCGTCCTGGGAACATCTCATACAAAGGAGGCTGAACGCCGTTTCTTTTCAGCACTTCACTCGCCAGTCTGGGACATCTGCATCCTGCACGTTTCCACCTTGCCAACCCGGCTGAGACGAAATGCCTACATCTTCCCCTTGAGCAATGGGGATGAGGCCCATATGATTGTGGTTCCACATGCTGAGGAGGAGAGAGACAATAGGCTTTTAACTAACCACGAAGTGCAATGGTTGGGAGAGTGTCAGAAAGCACCAATGGCAGAAAGACCCCTTTACTCTCAGCCGCGCCCTCCATTGCTGTAGAGGTGGAAGGCACAAAGCACTGCCTCCATCCTTCAATGGGAGACAAGCCATAAACTGTCTTGCCTCCAGCTCTTTAGGAAGCTGACAAACAACTCGCTTTCCACAGTGCTGTTACAGCATACGAGGAAACTCTCATACAGAGGCAGCTCAAATGCCATTTCTTCCCAGTGCTTAACTGGCCGCTTTAGGACTTCCGCTTCTGCCACAGTTCCACCTTGCCAACCCGGCTCAGACGAAATGCCTACATCTTCCCCTTCTGCAACGGGGGCGAGGCCCACAGGATTGTGCTTCCACTTGCTTAGCAGGAGCAGTCAATAGGCTTTTTACAAACCGCCATTGTGCATTGGGTCAGAGAGGGTCAGAATGCACCTATGTCAGAAAGGGCACTTTGCTCTCAGCCGTGCCCTCCATTGCTCTAGAGGTGGAAGGCACAAAGCACTTCCTCCATCCTTCAATGGGAGACAAGCCATCAACTGTCTTGCCTCCAGCTCTTTAGGAAGCTGACAAACAACTCGCTTTCCACAGTCCTGTTACAGCAGACCGGAGAGCTTCTCATACAAAGGCAGCTCAAATGCCCTTTCTTCCCAGCCCTTAACTCGCAGCTTTAGGACTTCTGCTTCTGCCGCAATTCCACCTTGCCTACCCGGCTCAGACGAAATGCCTACATCTTCCCCTGAAGCAACTGGGCTGAGTCCCAAATGATTGAGCGTCCACGTGCTTCGGAGGCGATAGACTGCACGCCTTTTTCCAACCACCACTGGGCACTGCTGGAGAGAGTGTCGGAAAGCAGCTAGGTCAGAAAGACCCCTTTGCTCTCAGCCGTGCCCTTCATTGCTCTGGACGTGGAATGCACAATGCACTGGCTCCCCCCACCCCTCAAGGGGCGACAAGCCACAGACCATCTTCCTTCCATCTCTTTAGGAAGCTGAGAAAGAACTCGCTTTCAACAGTGCTCTTTCTTTGTCCTGGCAACATCTCATACAAAGGCAGCTGATATGCCATTTCTTTTCAGGGCTTAACTCCCAGATTTGGAACTTCTGCTCCTGCCACATTTCCACCTTGCCAACCCGGCTCAGACGAAATGCCTACATCTTCCCCTTCAGCAACGGGGACGAGGCCCAGATGACTGTGCTTCCGCATGCTTAGCAGGAGCAGACAATAGGCTTTTTACAAACCGCCATTGTGCACTGGGTCACAGAGGGTCAGAATGCACCTAGGTCAGAAAGGGCCCTTTGCTCTCAGCCGTGCCCTCCATTGCTCTAGAGGTGGAAGGCACAAAGCACTGCCTCCATCCTTCAATGGGAGACAAGCCATCAACTGTCCTGCTTCCAGCTCTTTAGGAAGCTGGGAAAGCACTCGCATTCCACAGTGCTCTTACAGCGTCCTGGGAACGTCTCATACAAAGGCAGCTGAACACCGTGTCTTTTCAGCCCTTAACTCACCAATCTGCAACATCTGCTTCTGCCGCATTTCCACCTTGCCAACCCGGCTCAGACGAAATGCCTCCATCTTCCCCTGAAGCAACTGTGCTGATTCCCAGATGATTGAGCATCCACATGCTTAGGAGGCGATCAACTGCATGCCTTTTGCCAACCACCATTTTACACTGCTTAGAGAGCGTCGGAAAGCAGCTATGTCAGAAAGGCCCCTTTGCTCTCAGCCATGCCCTCCATTGCTCTCGAGGTGGAAGGCACAAGGCACTGGTTCTGGATCCACCCCTCAATGGGAGACAAACCACATCTTGTCCTGCTTCCAGCTCTTCAGGAAGTGGAGAAAAAACTCCCTTTCCACAGGGCTCTTCCAGCGTCCTGGGAACATCTCATACAAAGGAGGCTGAACGCCGTTTCTTTTCAGCACTTCACTCGCCAGTCTGGGACATCTGCATCCTGCACGTTTCCACCTTGCCAACCCGGCTCAGACGAAATGCCTACATCTTCCCCTTGAGCAATGGGGATGAGGCCCATATGATTGTGGTTCCACATGCTGAGGAGGAGAGAGACAATAGGCTTTTAACTAACCACGAAGTGCAATGGTTGGGAGAGTGTCAGAAAGCACCAATGGCAGAAAGACCCCTTTACTCTCAGCCGCGCCCTCCATTGCTGTAGAGGTGGAAGGCACAAAGCACTGCCTCCATCCTTCAATGGGAGACAAGCCATAAACTGTCTTGCCTCCAGCTCTTTAGGAAGCTGAGAAAGAACTCGCTTTCCACAGTGCTGTTACAGCATACGAGGAAACTCTCATACAGAGGCAGCTCAAATGCCATTTCTTCCCAGTGCTTAACTGGCCGCTTTAGGACTTCCGCTTCTGCCACAGTCCCACCTTGCCAACCCGGCTCAGACGAAATGCCTACATCTTCCCCTTCTGCAACGGGGGCGAGGCCCACAGGATTGTGCTTCCACATGCTTAGCAGGAGCAGTCAATAGGATTTTTACAAACCGCCGTTGTGCACTGGGTCAGAGAGGGTCAGAATGCACCTAGGTCAGAAAGGGCCCTTTGCTCTCAGCCGTGCCCTCCATTGCTCTAGAGGTGGAAGGCACAAAGCACTGCCTCCATCCTTCAATGGGAGACAAGCCATCAACTGTCTTGCCTCCAGCTCTTTAGGAAGCTGACAAACAACTCGCTTTCCACAGTCCTGTTACAGCAGACCGGGGAACTTCTCATACAAAGGCAGCTCAAATGGCCTTTCTTCCCAGCCCTTAACTCGCAGCTTTAGGACTTCTGCTTCTGCCGCAATTCCACCTTGCCTACCCGGCTCAGACGAAATGCCTACATCTTCCCCTGAAGCAACTGGGCTGAGTCCCAAATGATTGAGCGTCCACGTGCTTCGGAGGCGATAGACTGCACGCCTTTTTCCAACCACCACTGGGCACTGCTGGAGAGAGTGTCGGAAAGCAGCTAGGTCAGAAAGACCCCTTTGCTCTCAGCCGTGCCCTTCATTGCTCTGGACGTGGAATGCACAATGCACTGGCTCCCCCCACCCCTCAAGGGGCGACAAGCCACAGACCATCTTCCTTCCATCTCTTTAGGAAGCTGAGAAAGAACTCGCTTTCAACAGTGCTCTTTCTGTGTCCTGGCAACATCTCATACAAAGGCAGCTGATATGCCATTTCTTTTCAGCGCTTAACTCGCAGATTTGGAACTTCTGCTCCTGCCACATTTCCACCTTGCCAACCCGGCTCAGACGAAATGCCTACATCTTCCCCTTCAGCAACGGGGACGAGGCCCAGATGACTGTGCTTCCGCATGCTTAGCAGGAGCAGACAATAGGCTTTTTACAAACCGCCATTGTGCACTGGGTCACAGAGGGTCAGAATGCACCTAGGTCAGAAAGGGCCCTTTGCTCTCAGCCGTGCCCTCCATTGCTCTAGAGGTGGAAGGCACAAAGCACTGCCTCCATCCTTCAATGGGAGACAAGCCATCAACTGTCCTGCTTCCAGCTCTTTAGGAAGCTGGGAAAGCACTCGCATTCCACAGTGCTCTTACAGCGTCCTGGGAACGTCTCATACAAAGGCAGCTGAACACCGTGTCTTTTCAGCCCTTAACTCACCAATCTGCAACATCTGCTTCTGCCGCATTTCCACCTTGCCAACCCGGCTCAGACGAAATGCCTCCATCTTCCCCTGAAGCAACTGTGCTGATTCCCAGATGATTGAGCATCCACATGCTTAGGAGGCGATCAACTGCATGCCTTTTGCCAACCACCATTTTACACTGCTTAGAGAGCGTCGGAAAGCAGCTATGTCAGAAAGGCCCCTTTGCTCTCAGCCATGCCCTCCATTGCTCTCGAGGTGGAAGGCACAAGGCACTGGTTCTGGATCCACCCCTCAATGGGAGACAAACCACATCTTGTCCTGCTTCCAGCTCTTTAGGAAGTGGAGAAAAAACTCCCTTTCCTCAGGGCTCTTACAGCGTCCTGGGAACATCTCCTACAAAGGAGGCTGAACGCCGTTTCTTTTCAGCACTTCACTCGCCAGTTGGGACATCTGCATCCTGCACGTTTCCACCTTGCCAACCCGGCTCAGACGAAATGCCTACATCTTCCCCTTGAGCAATGGGGATGAGGCCCATATGATTGTGGTTCCACATGCTGAGGAGGAGAGAGACAATAGGCTTTTAACTTACCACGAAGTGCAATGGTTGGGAGAGTGTCAGAAAGCACCAATGGCAGAAAGACCCCTTTACTCTCAGCCGCGCCCTCCATTGCTGTAGAGGTGGAAGGCACAAAGCACTGCCTCCATCCTTCAATGGGAGACAAGCCATAAACTGTCTTGCCTCCAGCTCTTTAGGAAGCTGACAAACAACTCGCTTTCCACAGTGCTGTTACAGCATACGAGGAAACTCTCATACAGAGGCAGCTCAAATGCCATTTCTTCCCAGTGCTTAACTGGCCGCTTTAGGACTTCCGCTTCTGCCACAGTCCCACCTTGCCAACCCGGCTCAGACGAAATGCCTACATCTTCCCCTTCTGCAACGGGGGCGAGGCCCACAGGATTGTGCTTCCACATGCTTAGCAGGAGCAGTCAATAGGATTTTTACAAACCGCCGTTGTGCACTGGGTCAGAGAGGGTCAGAATGCACCTAGGTCAGAAAGGGCCCTTTGCTCTCAGCCGTGCCCTCCATTGCTCTAGAGGTGGAAGGCACAAAGCACTGCCTCCATCCTTCAATGGGAGACAAGCCATCAACTGTCTTGCCTCCAGCTCTTTAGGAAGCTGACAAACAACTCGCTTTCCACAGTCCTGTTACAGCAGACCGGGGAACTTCTCATACAAAGGCAGCTCAAATGGCCTTTCTTCCCAGCCCTTAACTCGCAGCTTTAGGACTTCTGCTTCTGCCGCAATTCCACCTTGCCTACCCGGCTCAGACGAAATGCCTACATCTTCCCCTGAAGCAACTGGGCTGAGTCCCAAATGATTGAGCGTCCACGTGCTTCGGAGGCGATAGACTGCACGCCTTTTTCCAACCACCACTGGGCACTGCTGGAGAGAGTGTCGGAAAGCAGCTAGGTCAGAAAGACCCCTTTGCTCTCAGCCGTGCCCTTCATTGCTCTGGACGTGGAATGCACAATGCACTGGCTCCCCCCACCCCTCAAGGGGCGACAAGCCACAGACCATCTTCCTTCCATCTCTTTAGGAAGCTGAGAAAGAACTCGCTTTCAACAGTGCTCTTTCTGTGTCCTGGCAACATCTCATACAAAGGCAGCTGATATGCCATTTCTTTTCAGCGCTTAACTCGCAGATTTGGAACTTCTGCTCCTGCCACATTTCCACCTTGCCAACCCGGCTCAGACGAAATGCCTACATCTTCCCCTTCAGCAACGGGGACGAGGCCCAGATGACTGTGCTTCCGCATGCTTAGCAGGAGCAGACAATAGGCTTTCTACAAACCGCCATTGTGCACTGGGTCAGAGAGGGTCAGAATGCACCTAGGTCAGAAAGGGCCCTTTGCTCTCAGCCGTGCCCTCCATTGCTCTAGAGGTGGAAGGCACAAAGCACTGCCTCCATCCTTCAATGGGAGACAAGCCATCAACTGTCCTGCTTCCAGCTCTTTAGGAAGCTGGGAAAGCACTCGCATTCCACAGTGCTCTTACAGCGTCCTGGGAACGTCTCATACAAAGGCAGCTGAACACCGTGTCTTTTCAGCCCTTAACTCACCAATCTGCAACATCTGCTTCTGCCGCATTTCCACCTTGCCAACCCGGCTCAGACGAAATGCCTCCATCTTCCCCTGAAGCAACTGTGCTGATTCCCAGATGATTGAGCATCCACATGCTTAGGAGGCGATCAACTGCATGCCTTTTGCCAACCACCATTTTACACTGCTTAGAGAGCGTCGGAAAGCAGCTATGTCAGAAAGGCCCCTTTGCTCTCAGCCATGCCCTCCATTGCTCTCGAGGTGGAAGGCACAAGGCACTGGTTCTGGATCCACCCCTCAATGGGAGACAAACCACATCTTGTCCTGCTTCCAGCTCTTTAGGAAGTGGAGAAAAAACTCCCTTTCCTCAGGGCTCTTACAGCGTCCTGGGAACATCTCATACAAAGGAGGCTGAACGCCGTTTCTTTTCAGCACTTCACTCGCCAGTCTGGGACATCTGCATCCTGCACGTTTCCACCTTGCCAACCCGGCTCAGACGAAATGCCTACATCTTCCCCTTGAGCAATGGGGATGAGGCCCATATGATTGTGGTTCCACATGCTGAGGAGGAGAGAGAAAATAGGCTTTTAACTAACCACGAAGTGCAATGGTTGGGAGAGTGTCAGAAAGCACCAATGGCAGAAAGACCCCTTTACGCTCAGCCGCGCCCTCCAATGCTGTAGAGGTGGAAGGCACAAAGCACTGCCTCCATCCTTCAATGGGAGACAAGCCATAAACTGTCTTGCCTCCAGCTCTTTAGGAAGCTGAGAAAGAACTCGCTTTCCACAGTGCTGTTACAGCATACGAGGAAACTCTCAGACAGAGGCAGCTCAAATGCCATTTCTTCCCAGTGCTTAACTGGCCGCTTTAGGACTTCCGCTTCTGCCACAGTTCCACCTTGCCAACCCGGCTCAGACGAAATGCCTACATCTTCCCCTTCTGCAACGGGGACGAGGCCCACAGGATTGTGCTTCCACATGCTTAGCAGGAGCAGACAATAGGCTTTTTACAAACCGCCATTGTGCACTGGGTCAGAGAGGGTCAGAATGCACCTAGGTCAGAAAGGGCCCTTTGCTCTCAGCCGTGCCCTCCATTGCTCTAGAGGTGGAAGGCACAAAGCACTGCCTCCATCCTTCAATGGGAGACAAGCCATCAACTGTCTTGCCTCCAGCTCTTTAGGAAGCTGATAAACAACTCGCTTTCCACAGTCCTGTTACAGCAGACCGGGGAACTTCTCATACAAAGGCAGCTCAAATGGCCTTTCTTCCCAGCCCTTAACTCGCAGCTTTAGGACTTCTGCTTCTGCCGCAATTCCACCTTGCCAACCCGGCTCAGAAGAAATGCCTACATCTTCCCCTGAAGCAACTGGGCTGAGTCCCAAATGATTGAGCGTCCACGTGCTTAGGAGGCGATAGACTGCACGCCATTTTCCAACCACCACTGGGCACTGCTGGAGAGAGTGTCGGAAAGCAGCTAGGTCAGAAAGACCCCTTTGCTCTCAGCCGTGCCCTTCATTGCTCTGGACGTGGAATGCACAATGCACTGGCTCCCCCCACCCCTCAAGGGGCGACAAGCCACAGACCATCTTCCTTCCATCTCTTTAGGAAGCTGAGAAAGAACTCGCTTTCAACAGTGCTCTTTCTGTGTCCTGGCAACATCTCATACAAAGGCAGCTGATATGCCATTTCTTTTCAGCGCTTAACTCGCAGATTTGGAACTTCTGCTCCTGCCACATTTCCACCTTGCCAACCCGGCTCAGACGAAATGCCTACATCTTCCCCTTCAGCAACGGGGACGAGGCCCAGATGACTGTGCTTCCGCATGCTTAGCAGGAGCAGACAATAGGCTTTTTACAAACCGCCATTGTGCACTGGGTCAGAGAGGGTCAGAATGCACCTAGGTCAGAAAGGGCCCTTTGCTCTCAGCCGTGCCCTCCATTGCTCTAGAGGTGGAAGGCACAAAGCACTGCCTCCATCCTTCAATGGGAGACAAGCCATCAACTGTCCTGCTTCCAGCTCTTTAGGAAGCTGGGAAAGCACTCGCATTCCACAGTGCTCTTACAGCGTCCTGGGAACGTCTCATACAAAGGCAGCTGAACACCGTGTCTTTTCAGCCCTTAACTCACCAATCTGCAACATCTGCTTCTGCCGCATTTCCACCTTGCCAACCCGGCTCAGACGAAATGCCTCCATCTTCCCCTGAAGCAACTGTGCTGATTCCCAGATGATTGAGCATCCACATGCTTAGGAGGCGATCAACTGCATGCCTTTTGCCAACCACCATTTTACACTGCTTAGAGAGCGTCGGAAAGCAGCTATGTCAGAAAGGCCCCTTTGCTCTCAGCCATGCCCTCCATTGCTCTCGAGGTGGAAGGCACAAGGCACTGGTTCTGGATCCACCCCTCAATGGGAGACAAAATACATCTTGTCCTGCTTCCAGCTCTTTAGGAAGTGGAGAAAAAACTCCCTTTCCTCAGGGCTCTTACAGCGTCCTGGGAACATCTCATACAAAGGAGGCTGAACGCCGTTTCTTTTCAGCACTTCACTCGCCAGTCTGGGACATCTGCATCCTGCACGTTTCCACCTTGCCAACCCGGCTGAGACGAAATGCCTACATCTTCCCCTTGAGCAATGGGGATGAGGCCCATATGATTGTGGTTCCACATGCTGAGGAGGAGAGAGACAATAGGCTTTTAACTAAGCACGAAGTGCAATGGTTGGGAGAGTGTCAGAAAGCACCAATGGCAGAAAGACCCCTTTACTCTCAGCCGCGCCCTCCATTGCTGTAGAGGTGGAAGGCACAAAGCACTGCCTCCATCCTTCAATGGGAGACAAGCCATAAACTGTCTTGCCTCCAGCTCTTTAGGAAGCTGAGAAAGAACTCGCTTTCCACAGTGCTGTTACAGCATACGAGGAAACTCTCATACAGAGGCAGCTCAAATGCCATTTCTTCCCAGTGCTTAACTGGCCGCTTTAGGACTTCCGCTTCTGCCACAGTTCCACCTTGCCAACCCGGCTCAGACGAAATGCCTACATCTTCCCCTTCAGCAACGGGGACGAGGCCCAGATGACTGTGCTTCCGCATGCTTAGCAGGAGCAGACAATAGGCTTTTTACAAACCGCCGTTGTGCACTGGGTCAGAGAGGGTCAGAATGCACCTAGGTCAGAAAGGGCCCTTTGCTCTCAGCCGTGCCCTCCATTGCTCTAGAGGTGGAAGGCACAAAGCACTGCCTCCATCCTTCAATGGGAGACAAGCCATCAACTGTCTTGCCTCCAGCTCTTTAGGAAGCTGACAAACAACTCGCTTTCCACAGTCCTCTTACAGCAGACCGGGGAACTTCTCATACAAAGGCAGCTCAAATGGCCTTTCTTCCCAGCCCTTAACTCGCAGCTTTAGGACTTCTGCTTCTGCCGCAATTCCACCTTGCCTACCCGGCTCAGACGAAATGCCTACATCTTCCCCTGAAGCAACTGGGCTGAGTCCCAAATGATTGAGCGTCCACGTGCTTCGGAGGCGATAGACTGCACGCCTTTTTCCAACCACCACTGGGCACTGCTGGAGAGAGTGTCGGAAAGCAGCTAGGTCAGAAAGACCCCTTTGCTCTCAGCCGTGCCCTTCATTGCTCTGGACGTGGAATGCACAATGCACTGGCTCCCCCCACCCCTCAAGGGGCGACAAGCCACAGACCATCTTCCTTCCATCTCTTTAGGAAGCTGAGAAAGAACTCGCTTTCAACAGTGCTCTTTCTGTGTCCTGGCAACATCTCATACAAAGGCAGCTGATATGCCATTTCTTTTCAGCGCTTAACTCGCAGATTTGGAACTTCTGCTCCTGCCACATTTCCACCTTGCCAACCCGGCTCAGACGAAATGCCTACATCTTCCCCTTCAGCAACGGGGACGAGGCCCAGATGACTGTGCTTCCGCATGCTTAGCAGGAGCAGACAATAGGCTTTTTACAAACCGCCATTGTGCACTGGGTCAGAGAGGGTCAGAATGCACCTAGGTCAGAAAGGGCCCTTTGCTCTCAGCCGTGCCCTCCATTGCTCTAGAGGTGGAAGGCACAAAGCACTGCCTCCATCCTTCAATG
Source organism: Equus caballus (assembly GCF_041296265.1). Classification (NCBI taxonomy): domain Eukaryota; kingdom Metazoa; phylum Chordata; class Mammalia; order Perissodactyla; family Equidae; genus Equus; species Equus caballus. The sequence continues at coordinate 33,048,426 of NC_091691.1, forward strand.
GGAGACAAGCCATCAACTGTCCTGCTTCCAGCTCTTTAGGAAGCTGGGAAAGCACTCGCATTCCACAGTGCTCTTACAGCGTCCTGGGAACGTCTCATACAAAGGCAGCTGAACACCGTGTCTTTTCAGCCCTTAACTCACCAATCTGCAACATCTGCTTCTGCCGCATTTCCACCTTGCCAACCCGGCTCAGACTAAATGCCTCCATCTTCCCCTGAAGCAACTGTGCTGATTCCCAGATGATTGAGCATCCACATGCTTAGGAGGCGATCAACTGCATGCCTTTTGCCAACCACCATTTTACACTGCTTAGAGAGCGTCGGAAAGCAGCTATGTCAGAAAGGCCCCTTTGCTCTCAGCCATGCCCTCCATTGCTCTCGAGGTGGAAGGCACAAGGCACTGGTTCTGGATCCACCCCTCAATGGGAGACAAACCACATCTTGTCCTGCTTCCAGCTCTTTAGGAAGTGGAGAAAAAACTCCCTTTCCTCAGGGCTCTTACAGCGTCCTGGGAACATCTCATACAAAGGAGGCTGAACGCCGTTTCTTTTCAGCACTTCACTCGCCAGTCTGGGACATCTGCATCCTGCACGTTTCCACCTTGCCAACCCGGCTCAGACGAAATGCCTACATCTTCCCCTTGAGCAATGGGGATGAGGCCCATATGATTGTGGTTCCACATGCTGAGGAGGAGAGAGACAATAGGCTTTTAACTAACCACGAAGTGCAATGGTTGGGAGAGTGTCAGAAAGCACCAATGGCAGAAAGACCCCTTTACTCTAAGCCGCGCCCTCCATTGCTGTAGAGGTGGAGGGCACAAAGCACTGCCTCCATCCTTCAATGGGAGACAAGCCATAAACTGTCTTGCCTCCAGCTCTTTAGGAAGCTGACAAACAACTCGCTTTCCACAGTGCTGTTACAGCATACGAGGAAACTCTCATACAGAGGCAGCTCAAATGCCATTTCTTCCCAGTGCTTAACTGGCCGCTTTAGGACTTCCGCTTCTGCCACAGTTCCACCTTGCCAACCCGGCTCAGACGAAATGCCTACATCTTCCCCGTCAGCAACGGGGGCGAGGCCGAGATGACTGTGCTTCCGCATGCTTAGCAGGATCAGACAAGAGGCTTTTTACAAACCGCCATTGTGCACTGGGTCAGAGAGGGTCAGAATGCACCTATGTCAGAAAGGGCCCTTTGCTCTCAGCCGTGCCCTCCATTGCTCTAGAGGTGGAAGGCACAAAGCACTGCCTCCATCCTTCAATGGGAGACAAGCCATCAACTGTCTTGCCTCCAGCTCTTTAGGAAGCTGACAAACAACTCGCTTTCCACAGTCCTCTTACAGCAGACCGGGGAACTTCTCATACAAAGGCAGCTCAAATGGCCTTTCTTCCCAGCCCTTAACTCGCAGCTTTAGGACTTCTGCTTCTGCCGCAATTCCACCTTGCCAACCCGGCTCAGAAGAAATGCCTACATCTTCCCCTGAAGCAACTGGGCTGAGTCCCAAATGATTGAGCGTCCACGTGCTTAGGAGGCGATAGACTGCACGCCATTTTCCAACCACCACTGGGCACTGCTGGAGAGAGTGTCGGAAAGCAGCTAGGTCAGAAAGACCCCTTTGCTCTCAGCCGTGCCCTTCATTGCTCTGGACGTGGAATGCACAATGCACTGGCTCCCCCCACCCCTCAAGGGGCGACAAGCCACAGACCATCTTCCTTCCATCTCTTTAGGAAGCTGAGAAAGAACTCGCTTTCAACAGTGCTCTTTCTGTGTCCTGGCAACATCTCATACAAAGGCAGCTGATATGCCATTTCTTTTCAGCGCTTAACTCGCAGATTTGGAACTTCTGCTCCTGCCACATTTCCACCTTGCCAACCCGGCTCAGACGAAATGCCTACATCTTCCCCTTCAGCAACGGGGACGAGCCCCAGATGACTGTGCTTCCGCATGCTTAGCAGGAGCAGACAATAGGCTTTTTACAAACCGCCATTGTGCACTGGGTCACAGAGGGTCATAATGCACCTAGGTCAGAAAGGGCCCTTTGCTCTCAGCCGTGCCCTCCATTGCTCTAGAGGTGGAAGGCACAAAGCACTGCCTCCATCCTTCAATGGGAGACAAGCCATCAACTGTCCTGCTTCCAGCTCTTTAGGAAGCTGGGAAAGCACTCGCATTCCACAGTGCTCTTACAGCGTCCTGGGAACGTCTCATACAAAGGCAGCTGAACACCGTGTCTTTTCAGCCCTTAACTCACCAATCTGCAACATCTGCTTCTGCCGCATTTCCACCTTGCCAACCCGGCTCAGACGAAATGCCTCCATCTTCCCCTGAAGCAACTGTGCTGATTCCCAGATGATTGAGCATCCACATGCTTAGGAGGCGATCAACTGCATGCCTTTTGCCAACCACCATTTTACACTGCTTAGAGAGCGTCGGAAAGCAGCTATGTCAGAAAGGCCCCTTTGCTCTCAGCCATGCCCTCCATTGCTCTCGAGGTGGAAGGCACAAGGCACTGGTTCTGGATCCACCCCTCAATGGGAGACAAACCACATCTTGTCCTGCTTCCAGCTCTTTAGGAAGTGGAGAAAAAACTCCCTTTCCTCAGGGCTCTTACAGCGTCCTGGGAACATCTCATACAAAGGAGGCTGAACGCCGTTTCTTTTCAGCACTTCACTCGCCAGTCTGGGACATCTGCATCCTGCACGTTTCCACCTTGCCAACCCGGCTCAGACGAAATGCCTACATCTTCCCCTTGAGCAATGGGGATGAGGCCCATATGATTGTGGTTCCACATGCTGAGGAGGAGAGAGACAATAGGCTTTTAACTAACCACGAAGTGCAATGGTTGGGAGAGTGTCAGAAAGCACCAATGGCAGAAAGACCCCTTTACTCTCAGCCGCGCCCTCCATTGCTGTAGAGGCGGAAGGCACAAAGCACTGCCTCCATCCTTCAATGGGAGACAAGCCATAAACTGTCTTGCCTCCAGCTCTTTAGGAAGCTGACAAACAACTCGCTTTCCACAGTGCTGTTACAGCATACGAGGAAACTCTCATACAGAGGCAGCTCAAATGCCATTTCTTCCCAGTGCTTAACTGGCCGCTTTAGGACTTCCGCTTCTGCCACAGTTCCACCTTGCCAACCCGGCTCAGACGAAATGCCTACATCTTCCCCTTCTGCAACGGGGACGAGGCCCACAGGATTGTGCTTCCACATGCTTAGCTGGAGCAGACAATAGGCTTTTTACAAACCGCCATTGTGCACTGGGTCAGAGAGGGTCAGAATGCACCTAGGTCAGAAAGGGCCCTTTGCTCTCAGCCGTGCCCTCCATTGCTCTAGAGGTGGAAGGCACAAAGCACTGCCTCCATCCTTCAATGGGAGACAAGCCATCAACTGTCTTGCCTCCAGCTCTTTAGGAAGCTGACAAACAACTCGCTTTCCACAGTCCTGTTACAGCAGACCGGGGAACTTCTCATACAAAGGCAGCTCAAATGGCCTTTCTTCCCAGCCCTTAACTCGCAGCTTTAGGACTTCTGCTTCTGCCGCAATTCCACCTTGCCTACCCGGCTCAGACGAAATGCCTACATCTTCCCCTGAAGCAACTGGGCTGAGTCCCAAATGATTGAGCGTCCACGTGCTTCGGAGGCGATAGACTGCACGCCTTTTTCCAACCACCACTGGGCACTGCTGGAGAGAGTGTCGGAAAGCAGCTAGGTCAGAAAGACCCCTTTGCTCTCAGCCGTGCCCTTCATTGCTCTGGACGTGGAATGCACAATGCACTGGCTCCCCCCACCCCTCAAGGGGCGACAAGCCACAGACCATCTTCCTTCCATCTCTTTAGGAAGCTGAGAAAGAACTCGCTTTCAACAGTGCTCTTTCTGTGTCCTGGCAACATCTCATACAAAGGCAGCTGATATGCCATTTCTTTTCAGCGCTTAACTCGCAGATTTGGAACTTCTGCTCCTGCCACATTTCCACCTTGCCAACCCGGCTCAGACGAAATGCCTACATCTTCCCCTTCAGCAACGGGGACGAGGCCCAGATGACTGTGCTTCCGCATGCTTAGCAGGAGCAGACAATAGGCTTTTTACAAACCGCCATTGTGCACTGGGTCAGAGAGGGTCAGAATGCACCTAGGTCAGAAAGGGCCCTTTGCTCTCAGCCGTGCCCTCCATTGCTCTAGAGGTGGAAGGCACAAAGCACTGCCTCCATCCTTCAATGGGAGACAAGCCATCAACTGTCCTGCTTCCAGCTCTTTAGGAAGCTGGGAAAGCACTCGCATTCCACAGTGCTCTTACAGCGTCCTGGGAACGTCTCATACAAAGGCAGCTGAACACCGTGTCTTTTCAGCCCTTAACTCACCAATCTGCAACATCTGCTTCTGCCGCATTTCCACCTTGCCAACCCGGCTCAGGCGAAATGCCTCCATCTTCCCCTGAAGCAACTGTGCTGATTCCCAGATGATTGAGCATCCACATGCTTAGGAGGCGATCAACTGCATGCCTTTTGCCAACCACCATTTTACACTGCTTAGAGAGCGTCGGAAAGCAGCTATGTCAGAAAGGCCCCTTTGCTCTCAGCCATGCCCTCCATTGCTCTCGAGGTGGAAGGCACAAGGCACTGGTTCTGGATCCACCCCTCAATGGGAGACAAACCACATCTTGTCCTGCTTCCAGCTCTTTAGGAAGTGGAGAAAAAACTCCCTTTCCTCAGGGCTCTTACAGCGTCCTGGGAACATCTCATACAAAGGAGGCTGAACGCCGTTTCTTTTCAGCACTTCACTCGCCAGTCTGGGACATCTGCATCCTGCACGTTTCCACCTTGCCAACCCGGCTCAGACGAAATGCCTACATCTTCCCCTTGAGCAATGGGGATGAGGCCCATATGATTGTGGTTCCACATGCTGAGGAGGAGAGAGACAATAGGCTTTTAACTAACCACGAAGTGCAATGGTTGGGAGAGTGTCAGAAAGCACCAATGGCAGAAAGACCCCTTTACTCTCAGCCGCGCCCTCCATTGCTGTAGAGGTGGAAGGCACAAAGCACTGCCTCCATCCTTCAATGGGAGACAAGCCATAAACTGTCTTGCCTCCAGCTCTTTAGGAAGCTGAGAAAGAACTCGCTTTCCACAGTGCTGTTACAGCATACGAGGAAACTCTCATACAGAGGCAGCTCAAATGCCATTTCTTCCCAGTGCTTAACTGGCCGCTTTAGGACTTCCGCTTCTGCCACAGTTCCAGCTTGCCAACCCGGCTCAGACGAAATGCCTACATCTTCCCCTTCAGCAACGGGGACGAGGCCCAGATGACTGTGCTTCCGCATGCTTAGCAGGAGCAGACAATAGGCTTTTTACAAACCTCCGTTGTGCACTGGGTCAGAGAGGGTCAGAAGGCACCTATGTCAGAAAGGGCCCTTTGCTCTCAGCCGTGCCCTCCATTGCTCTAGAGGTGGAAGGCACAAAGCACTGCCTCCATCCTTCAATGGGAGACAAGCCATCAACTGTCTTGCCTCCAGCTCTTTAGGAAGCTGACAAACAACTCGCTTTCCACAGTCCTGTTACAGCAGACCGGGGAACTTCTCATACAAAGGCAGCTCAAATGTCCTTTCTTCCCAGCCCTTAACTCGCAGCTTTAGGACTTCTGCTTCTGCTGCAATTCCACCTTGCCAACCCGGCTCAGACGAAATGCCTACATCTTCCCCTGAAGCAACTGGGCTGAGTCCCAAATGATTGAGCGTCCACGTGCTTAAGAGGCGATAGACTGCACGCCTTTTTCCAACCACCACGGGGCACTGCTGGAGAGAGTGTCGGAAAGCAGCTAGGTCAGAAAGACCCCTTTGCTCTCTGCCGTGCCCTCCATTGCTGTAGAGGTGTAAGGCACAAAGCACTGCCTCCATCCCTCAATGGGAGACAAGCCATAAACTGTCTTGCCTCCAGCTCTTTAGGAAGCTGAGAAAGAACTCGCTTTCCACAGTGCTGTTACAGCATACGAGGAAGCTCTCATACAGAGGCAGCTCAAATGCCATTTCTTCCCAGTGCTTAACTGGCCGCTTTAGGACTTCCGCTTCTGCCACAGTTCCACCTTGCCAACCCAGCTCAGACGAAATGCCTACATCTTCCCCTTCTGCAACGGGGGCGAGGCCCATAGAATTGTGCTTCCACATGCTTAGCAGGAGCAGTCAATAGGCTTTTTACAAACCGCCATTGTGCACTGGGTCAGAGAGGGTCAGAATGCACCTATGTCAGAAAGGGCCTTTTGCTCTCAGCCGTGCCCTCCATTGCTCTAGAGGTGGAAGGCACAAAGCACTGCCTCCATCCTTCAATGGGAGACAAGCCATCAACTGTCTTGCCTCCAGCTCTTTAGGAAGCTGACAAACAACTTGCTTTCCACAGTCCTGTTACAGCAGACCGGGGAACTTCTCATACAAAGGCAGCTCAAATGGCCTTACTTCCCAGCCCTTAACTCGCAGCTTTAGGACTTCTGCTTCTGCCGCAATTCCACCTTGACAACCCGGCTCAGACGAAATGCCTACATCTTAGCCTGAAGCAACTGGGCTGAGTCCCAAATGATTGAGCGTCCACGTGCTTCGGAGGCGACAGACTGCACGCCTTTTTCCAACCACCACTGGGCACTGCTGGAGAGAGTGTCGGCAAGCAGCTAGGTCAGAAAGACCCCTTTGCTCTCAGCCGTGCCCTTCATTGCTCTCGAGGTGGAAGGCACAAGGCACTGGTTCTGGATCCACCCCTCAATGGGAGACAAACCACATCTTGTCCTGCTTCCAGCTCTTTAGGAAGTGGAGAAAAAACTCCCTTTCCTCAGGGCTCTTACAGCGTCCTGGGAACATCTCATACAAAGGAGGCTGAACGCCGTTTCTTTTCAGCACTTCACTCGCCAGTCTGGGACATCTGCATCCTGCACGTTTCCACCTTGCCAACCCGGCTCAGACGAAATGCCTACATCTTCCCCTTGAGCAATGGGGATGAGGCCCATATGATTGTGGTTCCACATGCTGAGGAGGAGAGAGACAATAGGCTTTTAACTAACCACGAAGTGCAATGGTTGGGAGAGTGTCAGAAAGCACCAATGGCAGAAAGACCCCTTTACTCTCAGCCGCGCCCTCCATTGCTGTAGAGGTGGAAGGCACAAAGCACTGCCTCCATCCTTCAATGGGAGACAAGCCATAAACTGTCTTGCCTCCAGCTCTTTAGGAAGCTGACAAACAACTCGCTTTCCACAGTGCTGTTACAGCATACGAGGAAACTCTCATACTGAGGCAGCTCAAATGCCATTTCTTCCCAGTGCTTAACTGGCCTCATTAGGACTTCGGCTTCTGCCACAGTTCCACCTTGCCAACCTGGCTCAGACGAAATGCCTACATCTTCCCTTTCAGCAACGGGGACGAGGCCCACAGGATTGTGCTTCCACATGCTTAGCAGGAACAGACAATAGGCTTTTTACAAACCGCCATTGTGCACTGGGTCAGAGAGGGTCAGAATGCACCTAGGTCAGAAAGGGCCCTTTGCTCTCAGCCATGCCCTCCATTGCTCTAGAGGTGGAAGGCACAAAGCACTGCCTCCATCCTTCAATGGGAGACAAGCCATCAACTGTCTTGCCTCCAGCTCTTTAGGAAGCTGACAAACAACTCGCTTTCCGCAGTCCTGTTACAGCAGACCGGGGAACTTCTCATACAAAGGCAGCTCAAATGGCCTTACTTCCCAGCCCTTAACTCGCAGCTTTAGGACTTCTGCTTCTGCCGCAATTCCACCTTGCCAACCCGGCTCAGACGAAATGCCTACATCTTCCCCTGAAGCAACTGGGCTGAGTCCCAAATGATTGAGCGTCCACATGCTTCGGAGGCGATAGACTGCACGCCTTTTTCCAACCACCACGGGGCACTGCTGGAGAGAGTGTCGGAAAGCAACTAGGTCAGAAAGACCCCTTTGCTCTCAGCCGTGCCCTTCATTGCTCTGGACGTGGAATGCACAATGCACTGGCTCCCCCCACCCCTCAAGGGGCGACAAGCCACAGACCATCTTCCTTCCATCTCTTTAGGAAGCTGAGAAAGAACTCGTTTTCAACAGTGCTCTTTCTGTGTCCTGGCAACATCTCATACAAAGGCAGCTGATATGCCATTTCTTTTCAGCGCTTAACTCGCAGATTTGGAACTTCTGCTCCTGCCACATTTCCACCTTGCCAACCCGGCTCAGACGAAATGCCTACATCTTCCCCTTCAGCAATGGGGACGAGGCCCAGATGACTGTGCTTCCGCATGCTTAGCAGGAGCAGACAATAGGCTTTTTACAAACCGCCATTGTGCACTGGGTCAGAGAGGGTCAGAATACACCTAGGTCAGAAAGGGCCCTTTGCTCTCAGCCGTGCCCTCCATTGCTCTAGAGGTGGAAGGCACAAAGCACTGCCTCCATCCTTCAATGGGAGACAAGCCATCAACTGTCCTGCTTCCAGCTCTTTAGGAAGCTGGGAAAGCACTCGCATTCCACAGTGCTCTTACAGCGTCCTGGAAACGTCTCATACAAAGGCAGCTGAACACCGTGTCTTTTCAGCCCTTAACTCACCAATCTGCAACATCTGCTTCTGCCGCATTTCCACCTTGCCAACCCCGCACTGACGAAATGCCTACATCTTCCCCTGAAGCAACTGTGCTGATTCCCAGATGATTGAGCATCCACATGCTTAGGAGGCGATGAACTGCATGCCTTTTGCCAACCACCATTTTACACTGCTTAGAGAGCGTCGGAAAGCAGCTATGTCAGAAAGGCCCCTTTGCTCTCAGCCATGCCCTCCATTGCTCTCGAGGTGGAAGGCACAAGGCACTGGTTCTGGATCCACCCCTCAATGGGAGACAAACCACATCTTGTCCTGCTTCCAGCTCTTTAGGAAGTGGAGAAAAAACTCCCTTTCCACAGGGCTGTTACAGCGTCCTGGGAACATCTCATACAAAGGAGGCTGAACGCCGTTTCTTTTCAGCACTTCACTCGCCAGTCTGGGACATCTGCATCCTGCACATTTCCACCTCGCCAACCCGGCTCAGACGAAATGCCTACATCTTCCCCTTGAGCAATGGGGATGAGGCCCATATGATTGTGGTTCCACATGCTGAGGAGGAGAAGACAATAGGCTTTTAACTAACCACGAAGTGCAATGGTTGGGAGAGTGTCAGAAAGCACCAGTGGCAGAAAGACCCCTTTACTCTCAGCCGCGCCCTCCATTGCTGTAGAGGTGGAAGGCACAAAGCACTGCCTCCATCCTTCAATGGGAGACAAGCCATAAACTGTCTTGCCTCCAGCTCTTTAGGAAGCTGAGAAAGGACTCGCTTTCCAAAGTGCTGTTACAGCATACGAGGAAACTCTCATACAGAGGCAGCTCAAATGCCATTTCTTCCCAGTGCTTAACTGGCCGCTTTAGGACTTCCGCTTCTGCCACAGTTCCACCTTGCCAACCCGGCTCAGACGAAATGCCTACATCTTCCCCTTCAGCAACGGGGACGAGGCCCAGATGACTGTGCTTCCGCATGCTTAGCAGGAGCAGACAATAGGCTTTTTACAAACCGCCATTGTGCACTGGGTCAGAGGTGGTCAGAATGCACCTATGTCAGAAAGGGCACTTTGCTCTCAGCCGTGCCCTCCATTGCTCTAGAGGTGGAAGGCACAAAGCACTGCCTCCATCCTTCAATGGGAGACAAGCCATCAACTGTCTTGCCTCCAGCTCTTTAGGAAGCTGACAAACAACTCGCTTTCCACAGTCCTGTTACAGCAGACCGGGGAACTTCTCATACAAAGGCAGCTCAAATGGCCTTTCTTCCCAGCCCTTAACTCGCAGCTTTAGGACTTCTGCTTCTGCCGCAATTCCACCTTGCCAACCCGGCTCAGACGAAATGCCTACATCTTCCCCTGAAGCAACTGGGCTGAGTCCCAAATGATTGAGCGTCCACGTGCTTCGGAGGCGATAGACTGCACGCCTTTTTCCAACCACCACTGGGCACTGCTGGAGAGAGTGTCGGCAAGCAGCTAGGTCAGAAAGACCCCTTTGCTCTCAGCCGTGCCCTTCATTGCTCTGGACGTGGAATGCACAATGCACTGGCTCCCCCCACCCCTCAAGGGGCGACAAGCCACAGACCATCTTCCTTCCATCTCTTTAGGAAGCTGAGAAAGAACTCGCTTTCAACAGTGCTCTTTCTGTGTCCTGGCAACATCTCATACAAAGGCAGCTGATATGCCATTTCTTTTCAGCGCTTAACTCGCAGATTTGGAACTCCTGCTCCTGCCACATTTCCACCTTGCCAACCCGGCTCAGACGAAATGCCTACATCTTCCCCTTCAGCAATGGGGACGAGGCCCAGATGACTGTGCTTCCGCATGCTTAGCAGGAGCAGACAATAGGCTTTTTACAAACCGCCATTGTGCACTGGGTCAGAGAGGGTCAGAATGCACCTAGGTCAGAAAGGGCCCTTTGCTCTCAGCCGTGCCCTCCATTGCTCTAGAGGTGGAAGGCACAAAGCACTGCCTCCATCCTTCATTGGGAGACAACCCATCAACTGTCCTGCTTCCAGCTCTTTAGGAGGCCGGGAAAGCACTCGCATTCCACAGTGCTCTTACAGCGTCCTGGGAACGTCTCATACAAAGGCAGCTGAACACCGTGTCTTTTCAGCCCTTAACTCACCAATCTGCAACATCTGCTTCTGCCGCATTTCCACCTTGCCAACCCGGCTCAGACGAAATGCCTCCATCTTCCCCTGAAGCAACTGTGCTGATTCCCAGATGATTGAGCATCCACATGCTTAGGAGGCGATCAACTGCATGCCTTTTGCCAACCACCATTTTACACTGCTTAGAGAGCGTCGGAAAGCAGCTATGTCAGAAAGGCCCCTTTGCTCTCAGCCATGCCCTCCATTGCTCTCGAGGTGGAAGGCACAAGGCACTGGTTCTGGATCCACCCCTCAATGGGAGACAAACCACATCTTGTCCTGCTTCCAGCTCTTTAGGAAGTGGAGAAAAAACTCCCTTTCCACAGGGCTCTTCCAGCGTCCTGGGAACATCTCATACAAAGGAGGCTGAACGCCGTTTCTTTTCAGCACTTCACTCGCCAGTCTGGGACATCTGCATCCTGCACGTTTCCACCTTGCCAACCCGGCTCAGACGAAATGCCTACATCTTCCCCTTGAGCAATGGGGATGAGGCCCATATGATTGTGGTTCCACATGCTGAGGAGGAGAGAGACAATAGGCTTTTAACTAACCACGAAGTGCAATGGTTGGGAGAGTGTCAGAAAGCACCAATGGCAGAAAGACCCCTTTACTCTCAGCCGCGCCCTCCATTGCTGTAGAGGTGGAAGGCACAAAGCACTGCCTCCATCCTTCAATGGGAGACAAGCCATAAACTGTCTTGCCTCCAGCTCTTTAGGAAGCTGAGAAAGAACTCGCTTTCCACAGTGCTGTTACAGCATAGGAGGAAACTCTCATACAGAGGCAGCTCAAATGCCATTTCTTCCCAGTGCTTAACTGGCCGCTTTAGGACTTCCGCTTCTGCCACAGTTCCACCTTGCCAACCCGGCTCAGACGAAATGCCTACATCTTCCCCTTCTGCAACGGGGGCGAGGCCCACAGGATTGTGCTTCCACATGCTTAGCAGGAGCAGACAATAGGCTTTTTACAAACCGCCATTGTGCACTGGGTCAGAGAGGGTCAGAATGCACCTAGGTCAGAAAGGGCCCTTTGCTCTCAGCCGTGCCCTCCATTGCTCTAGAGGTGGAAGGCACAAAGCACTGCCTCCATCCTTCAATGGGAGACAAGCCATCAACTGTCCTGCTTCCAGCTCTTTAGGAAGCTGGGAAAGCACTCGCATTCCACAGTGCTCTTACAGCGTCCTGGGAACGTCTCATACAAAGGCAGCTGAACACCGTGTCTTTTCAGCCCTTAACTCACCAATCCGCAACATCTGCATCTGCCGCATTTCCACCTTGCCAACCCGGCTCAGACGAAATGCCTCCATCTTCCCCTGAAGCAACTGTGCTGATTCCCAGATGATTGAGCATCCACATGCTTAGGAGGCGATCAACTGCATGCCTTTTGCCAACCACCATTTTACACTGCTTAGAGAGCGTCGGAAAGCAGCTATGTCAGAAAGGCCCCTTTGCTCTCAGCCATGCCCTCCATTGCTCTCGAGGTGGAAGGCACAAGGCACTGGTTCTGGATCCACCCCTAAATGGGAGACAAAGCACATCTTGTCCTGCTTCCAGCTCTTTAGGAAGTGGAGAAAAAACTCCCTTTCCTCAGGGCTCTTACAGCGTCCTGGGAACATCTCATACAAAGGAGGCTGAACGCCGTTTCTTTTCAGCACTTCACTCGCCAGTCTGGGACATCTGCATCCTGCACGTTTCCACCTTGCCAACCCGGCTCAGACGAAATGCCTACATCTTCCCCTTGAGCAATGGGGATGATTCCCATATGATTGTGGTTCCACATGCTGAGGAGGAGAGAGACAATAGGCTTTTAACTAACCACGAAGTGCAATGGTTGGGAGAGTGTCAGAAAGCACCAATGGCAGAAAGACCCCTTTACTCTCAGCCGCGCCCTCCATTGCTGTAGAGGTGGAAGGCACAAAGCACTGCCTCCATCCTTCAATGGGAGACAAGCCATAAACTGTCTTGCCTCCAGCTCTTTAGGAAGCTGAGAAAGAACTCGCTTTCCACAGTGCTGTTACAGCATACGAGGAAACTCTCATACAGAGGCAGCTCAAATGCCATTTCTTCCCAGTGCTTAACTGGCCGCTTTAGGACTTCCGCTTCTGCCACAGTTCCACCTTGCCAACCCGGCTCAGACGAAATGCCTACATCTTCCCCTTCAGCAACGGGGACGAGGCCCAGATGACTGTGCTTCCGCATCCTTAGCAGGAGCAGTCAATAGGCTTTTTACAAACCGCCGTTGTGCACTGGGTCAGAGAGGGTCAGAAGGCACCTATGTCAGAAAGGGCCCTTTGCTCTCAGCCGTGCCCTCCATTGCTCTAGAGGTGGAAGGCACAAAGCACTGCCTCCATCCTTCAATGGGAGACAAGCCATCAACTGTCTTGCCTCCAGCTCTTTAGGAAGCTGACAAACAACTCGCTTTCCACAGTCCTGTTACAGCAGACCGGGGAACTTCTCATACAAAGGCAGCTCAAATGTCCTTTCTTCACAGCCCTTAACTCGCAGCTTTAGGACTTCTGCTTCTGCCGCAATTCCACCTTGCCAACCCGGCTCAGACGAAATGCCTACATCTTCCCCTGAAGCAACTGGGCTGAGTCCCAAATGATTGAGCGTCCACGTGCTTAAGAGGCGATAGACTGCACGCCTTTTTCCAACCACCACGGGGCACTGCTGGAGAGAGTGTCGGAAAGCAGCTAGGTCAGAAAGACCCCTTTGCTCTCTGCCGTGCCCTCCATTGCTGTAGAGGTGTAAGGCACAAAGCACTGCCTCCATCCCTCAATGGGAGACAAGCCATAAACTGTCTTGCCTCCAGCTCTTTAGGAAGCTGAGAAAGAACTCGCTTTCCACAGTGCTGTTACAGCATACGAGGAAGCTCTCATACAGAGGCAGCTCAAATGCCATTTCTTCCCAGTGCTTAACTGGCCGCTTTAGGACTTCCGCTTCTGCCACAGTTCCACCTTGCCAACCCAGCTCAGACGAAATTCCTACATCTTCCCCTTCTGCAACGGGGGCGAGGCCCATAGAATTGTGCTTCCACATGCTTAGCAGGAGCAGTCAATAGGCTTTTTACAAACCGCCATTGTGCACTGGGTCAGAGAGGGTCAGAATGCACCTATGACAGAAAGGGCCCTTTGCTCTCAGCCGTGCCCTCCATTGCTCTAGAGGTGGAAGGCACAAAGCACTGCCTCCATCCTTCAATGGGAGACAAGCCATCAACTGTCTTGCCTCCAGCTCTTTAGGAAGCTGACAAACAACTTGCTTTCCACAGTCCTGTTACAGCAGACCGGGGAACTTCTCATACAAAGGCAGCTCAAATGGCCTTACTTCCAGCCCTTAACTCGCAGCTTTAGGACTTCTGCTTCTGCCGCAATTCCACCTTGACAACCCGGCTCAGACGAAATGCCTACATCTTAGCCTGAAGCAACTGGGCTGAGTCCCAAATGATTGAGCGTCCACGTGCTTCGGAGGCGACAGACTGCACGCCTTTTTCCAACCACCACTGGGCACTGCTGGAGAGAGTGTCGGCAAGCAGCTAGGTCAGAAAGACCCCGTTGCTCTCAGCCGTGCCCTTCATTGCTCTCGAGGTGGAAGGCACAAGGCACTGGTTCTGGATCCACCCCTCAATGGGAGACAAACCACATCTTGTCCTGCTTCCAGCTCTTTAGGAAGTGGAGAAAAAACTCCCTTTCCACAGGGCTCTTACAGCGTCCTGGGAACATCTCATACAAAGGAGGCTGAATGCCGTTTCTTTTCAGCACTTCACTCGCCAGTCTGGGACATCTGCATCCTGCACGTTTCCACCTTGCCAACCCGGCTCAGACGAAATGCCTACATCTTCCCCTTGAGCAATGGGGATGAGGCCCATATGATTGTGGTTCCACATGCTGAGGAGGAGAGAGACAATAGGCTTTTAACTAACCACGAAGTGCAATGGTTGGGAGAGTGTCAGAAAGCACCAATGGCAGAAAGACCCCTTTACTCTCAGCCGCGCCCTCCATTGCTGTAGAGGTGGAAGGCACAAAGCACTGCCTCCATCCTTCAATGGGAGACAAGCCATAAACTGTCTTGCCTCCAGCTCTTTAGGAAGCTGACAAACAACTCGCTTTCCACAGTGCTGTTACAGCATACGAGGAAACTCTCATACTGAGGCAGCTCAAATGCCATTTCTTCCCAGTGCTTAACTGTCCTCATTAGGACTTCGGCTTCTGCCACAGTTCCACCTTGCCAACCTGGCTCAGACGAAATGCCTACATCTTCCCTTTCAGCAACGGGGACGAGGCCCACAGGATTGTGCTTCCACATGCTTAGCAGGAGCAGACAATAGGCTTTTTACAAACCGCCATTGTGCACTGAGTCAGAGAGGGTCAGAATGCACCTAGGTCAGAAAGGGCCCTTTGCTCTCAGCCATGCCCTCCATTGCTCTAGAGGTGGAAGGCACAAAGCACTGCCTCCATCCTTCAATGGGAGACAAGCCATAAACTGTCTTGCCTCCAGCTCTTTAGGAAGCTGACAAACAACTCGATTTCCGCAGTCCTGTTACAGCAGACCGGGGAACTTCTCATACAAAGGCAGCTCAAATGGCCTTACTTCCCAGCCCTTAACTCGCAGCTTTAGGACTTCTGCTTCTGCCGCAATTCCACCTTGCCAACCCGGCTCAGACGAAATGCCTACATCTTCCCCTGAAGCAACTGGGCTGAGTCCCAAATGATTGAGCGTCCACATGCTTCGGAGGCGATAGACTGCACGCCTTTTTCCAACCACCACGGGGCACTGCTGGAGAGAGTGTCGGAAAGCAGCTAGGTCAGAAAGACCCCTTTGCTCTCAGCCGTGCCCTTCATTGCTCTGGACGTGGAATGCACAATGCACTGGCTCCCCCCACCCCTCAAGGGGCGACAAGCCACAGACCATCTTCCTTCCATCTCTTTAGGAAGCTGAGAAAGAACTCGTTTTCAACAGTGCTCTTTCTGTGTCCTGGCAACATCTCATACAAAGGCAGCTGATATGCCATTTCTTTTCAGCGCTTAACTCGCAGATTTGGAACTTCTGCTCCTGCCACATTTCCACCTTGCCAACCCGGCTCAGACGAAATGCCTACATCTTCCCCTTCAGCAACGGGGATGAGGCCCAGATGACTGTGCTTCCGCATGCTTAGCAGGAGCAGACAATAGGCTTTTTACAAACCGCCATTGTGCACTGGGTCAGAGAGGGTCAGAATACACCTAGGTCAGAAAGGGCCCTTTGCTCTCAGCCGTGCCCTCCATTGCTCTAGAGGTGGAAGGCACAAAGCACTGCCTCCATCCTTCAATGGGAGACAAGCCATCAACTGTCCTGCTTCCAGCTCTTTAGGAAGCTGGGAAAGCACTCGCATTCCACAGTGCTCTTACAGCGTCCTGGAAACGTCTCATACAAAGGCAGCTGAACACCGTGTCTTTTCAGCCCTTAACTCACCAATCTGCAACATCTGCTTCTGCCGCATTTCCACCTTGCCAACCCCGCACTGACGAAATGCCTACATCTTCCACTGAAGCAACTGTGCTGATTCCCAGATGATTGAGCATCCACATGCTTAGGAGGCGATGAACTGCATGCCTTTTGCCAACCACCATTTTACACTGCTTAGAGAGCGTCGGAAAGCAGCTATGTCAGAAGGCCCCTTTGCTCTCAGCCATGCCCTCCATTGCTCTCGAGGTGGAAGGCACAAGGCACTGGTTCTGGATCCACCCCTCAATGGGAGACAAACCACATCTTGTCCTGCTTCCAGCTCTTTAGGAAGTGGAGAAAAAACTCCCTTTCCACAGGGCTGTTACAGCGTCCTGGGAACATCTCCTACAAAGGAGGCTGAACGCCGTTTCTTTTCAGCACTTCACTCGCCAGTCTGGGACATCTGCCTCCTGCACATTTCCACCTCGCCAACCCGGCTCAGACGAAATGCCTACATCTTCCCCTTGAGCAATGTGGATGAGGCCCATATGATTGTGGTTCCACATGCTGAGGAGGAGAAGACAATAGGCTTTTAACTAACCACGAAGTGCAATGGTTGGGAGAGTGTCAGAAAGCACCAGTGGCAGAAAGACCCCTTTACTCTCAGCCGCACCCTCCATTGCTGTAGAGGTGGAAGGCACAAAGCACTGCCTCCATCCTTCAATGGGAGACAAGCCATAAACTGTCTTGCCTCCAGCTCTTTAGGAAGCTGAGAAAGGACTCGCTTTCCAAAGTGCTGTTACAGCATACGAGGAAACTCTCATACAGAGGCAGCTCAAATGCCATTTCTTCCCAGTGCTTAACTGGCCGCTTTAGGACTTCCGCTTCTGCCAAAGTTCCACCTTGCCAACCCGTCTCAGACGAAATGCCTACATCTTCCCCTTCAGCAACGGGGACGAGGCCCAGATGACTGTGCTTCCGCATGCTTAGCAGGAGCAGACAATAGGCTTTTTACAAACCGCCATTGTGCACTGGGTCAGAGGTGGTCAGAATGCACCTAGGTCAGAAAGGGCCCTTTGCTCTCAGCCGTGCCCTCCATTGCTCTAGAGGTGGAAGGCACAAAGCACTGCCTCCATCCTTCAATGGGAGACAAGCCATCAACTGTCTTGCCTCCAGCTCTTTAGGAAGCTGACAAACAACTCGCTTTCCACAGTCCTGTTACAGCAGACCGGGGAACTTCTCATACAAAGGCAGCTCAAATGGCCTTTCTTCCCAGCCCTTAACTCGCAGCTTTAGGACTTCTGCTTCTGCCGCAATTCCACCTTGCCAACCCGGCTCAGACGAAATGCCTACATCTTCCCCTGAAGCAACTGGGCTGAGTCCCAAATGATTGAGCATCCACGTGCTTCGGAGGCGATAGACTGCACGCCTTTTTCCAACCACCACTGGGCACTGCTGGAGAGAGTGTCGGCAAGCAGCTAGGTCAGAAAGACCCCTTTGCTCTCAGCCGTGCCCTTCATTGCTCTGGACGTGGAATGCACAATGCACTGGCTCCCCCGACCCCTCAAGGGGCGACAAGCCACAGACCATCTTCCTTCCATCTCTTTAGGAAGCTGAGAAAGAACTCGCTTTCAACAGTGCTCTTTCTGTGTCCTGGCAACATCTCATACAAAGGCAGCTGACATGCCATTTCTTTTCAGCGCTTAACTCGCAGATTTGGAACTTCTGCTCCTGCCACATTTCCACCTTGCCAACCCGGCTCAGACGAAATGCCTACATCTTCCCCTTCAGCAACGGGGACGAGGCCCAGATGACTGTGCTTCCGCATGCTTAGCAGGAGCAGACAATAGGCTTTTTACAAACCGCCATTGTGCACTGGGTCAGAGAGGGTCAGAATGCACCTAGGTCAGAAAGGGCCCTTTGCTCTCAGCCGTGCCCTCCATTGCTCTAGAGGTGGAAGGCGCAAAGCACTGCCTCCATCCTTCAATGGGAGACAAGCCATCAACTGTCCTGCTTCCAGCTCTTTAGGAAGCTGGGAAAGCACTCGCATTCCACAGTGCTCTTACAGCGTCCTGGGAACGTCTCATACAAAGGCAGCTGAACACCGTGTCTTTTCAGCCCTTAACTCACCAATCTGCAACATCTGCTGCTGCCGCATTTCCACCTTGCCAACCCGGCTCAGACGAAATGCCTCCATCTTCCCCTGAAGCAACTGTGCTGATTCCCAGATGATTGAGCATCCACATTCTTAGGAGGCGATCAACTGCATGCCTTTTGCCAACCACCATTTTACACTGCTTAGAGAGCGTCGGAAAGCAGCTATGTCTGAAAGGCCCCTTTGCTCTCAGCCATGCCCTCCATTGCTCTCGAGGTGGAAGGCACAAGGCACTGGTTCTGGATCCACCCCTCAATGGGAGACAAACCACATCTTGTCCTGCTTCCAGCTCTTTAGGAAGTGGAGAAAAAACTCCCTTTCCACAGGGCTCTTCCAGCGTCCTGGGAACATCTCATACAAAGGAGGCTGAACGCCGTTTCTTTTCAGCACTTCACTCGCCAGTCTGGGACATCTGCATCCTGCACGTTTCCACCTCGCCAACCCGGCTCAGACGAAATGCCTACATCTTCCCCTTGAGCAATGGGGATGAGGCCCATATGATTGTGGTTCCACATGCTGAGGAGGAGAGAGACAATAGGCTTTTAACTAACCACGAAGTGCAATGGTTGGGAGAGTGTCAGAAAGCACCAATGGCAGAAAGACCCCTTTACTCTCAGCCGTGCCCTCCATTGCTGTAGAGGTGGAAGGCACAAAGCACTGCCTCCATCCTTCAATGGGAGACAAGCCATAAACTGTCTTGCCTCCAGCTCTTTAGGAAGCTGACAAACAACTCGCTTTCCACAGTGCTGTTACAGCATACGAGGAAACTCTCATACAGAGGCAGCTCAAATGCCATTTCTTCCCAGTGCTTAACTGGCCTCTTTAGGACTTCCGCTTCTGTCACAGTTCCACCTTGCCAACCTGGCTCAGACGAAATGCCTACATCTTCCCCTTCTGCAACGGGGACGAGGCCCACAGGATAGTGCTTCCACATGCTTAGCAGGAGCAGACAATAGGCTTTTACAAACAGCCATTGTGCACTGGGTCAGAGAGGGTCAGAATGCACCTATGTCAGAAAGGGCCCTTTGCTCTCAGCCGTGCCCTCCATTGCTCTAGAGGTGGAAGGCACAAAGCACTGCCTCCATCCTTCAATGGGAGACAAGCCATCAACTGTCTTGCCTCCAGCTCTTTAGGAAGCTGACAAACAACTCGCTTTCCACAGTCCTGTTACAGCAGACCGGGGAACTTCTCATACAAAGGCAGCTCAAATGGCCTTTCTTCCCAGCCCTTAACTCGCAGCTTTAGGACTTCTGCTTCTGCCGCAATTCCACCTTGCCAGCCCGGCTCAGACGAAATGCCTACATCTTCCCCTGAAGCAACTGGGCTGAGTCCCAAATGATTGAGCGTCCACGTGCTTAGGAGGCGATAGACTGCACGCCTTTTTCCAACCACCACTGGGCACTGCAGGAGAGAGTGTCGGCAAGCAGCTAGGTCAGAAAGACCCCTTTGCTCTCAGCCGTGCCCTTCATTGCTCTGGACGTGGAATGCACAATGCACTGGCTCCCCCCACCCCTCAAGGGGCGACAAGCCACAGACCATCTTCCTTCCATCTCTTTAGGAAGCTGAGAAAGAACTCGCTTTCAACAGTGCTCTTTCTGTTTCCTGGCAACATCTCATACAAAGACAGCTGATATGCCATTTCTTTTCAGCGCTTAACTCGCAGATTTGGATCTTCTGCTCCTGCCACATTTCCACCTTGCCAACCCGGCTCAGACGAAATGCCTACATCTTCCCCTTCAGCAACGGGGACGAGGCCCAGATGACTGTGCTTCCGCATGCTTAGCAGGAGCAGACAACAGGCTTTTTACAAACCGCCATTGTGCACTGGGTCAGAGAGGGTCAGAATGCACCTAGGTCAGAAAGGGCCCTTTGCTCTCAGCCGTGCCCTCCATTGCTCTAGAGGTGGAAGGCACAAAGCACTGCCTCCATCCTTCAATGGGAGACAAGCCATCAACTGTCCTGCTTCCAGCTCTTTCGGAAGCTGGGAAAGCACTCGCATTCCACAGTGCTCTTACAGCGTCCTGGGAACGTCTCATACAAAGGCAGCTGAACACCGTGTCTTTTCAGCCCTTAACTCACCAATCTGCAACATCTGCTTCTGCCGCATTTCCACCTTGCCAACCTGGCTCAGACGAAATGCCTCCATCTTCCCCTGAAGCAACTGTGCTGATTCCCAGATGATTGAGCATCCACATGCTTAGGAGGCGATCAACTGCATGCCTTTTGCCAACCACCATTTTACACTGCTTAGAGAGCGTCGGAAAGCAGCTATGTCAGAAAGGCCCCTTTGCTCTCAGCCATGCCCTCCATTGCTCTCGAGGTGGAAGGCACAAGGCACTGGTTCTGGATCCACCCCTCAATGGGAGACAAACCACATCTTGTCCTGCTTCCAGCTCTTTAGGAAGTGGAGAAAAAACTCCCTTTCCACAGGGCTCTTACAGCGTCCTGGGAACATCTCATACAAAGGAGGCTGAACGCCGTTTCTTTTCAGCACTTCACTCGCCAGTCTGGGACATCAGCATCCTGCACGTTTCCACCTCGCCAACCCGGCTCAGACGAAATGCCTACATCTTCCCCTTGAGCAATGGGGATGAGGCCCATATGATTGTGGTTCCACATGCTGAGGAGGAGAGAGACAATAGGCTTTTAACTAACCACGAAGTGCAATGGTTGGGAGAGTGTCAGAAAGCACCAATGGCAGAAAGACCCCTTTACTCTCAGCCGCGCCCTCCATTGCTGTAGAGGTGGAAGGCACAAAGCACTGCCTCCATCCTTCAATGGGAGACAAGCCATAAACTGTCTTGCCTCCAGCTCTTTAGGAAGCTGACAAACAACTCGCTTTCCACAGTCCTGTTACAGCAGACCGGGGAACTTCTCATACAAAGGCAGCTCAAATGGCCTTTCTTCCCAGCCCTTAACTCGCAGCTTTAGGACTTCTGCTTCTGCCGCAATTCCACCTTGCCAACCCGGCTCAGACGAAATGCCTACATCTTCCCCTGAAGCAACTGGGCTGAGTCCCAAATGATTGAGCGTCCACGTGCTTAGGAGGCGATAGACTGCACGCCTTTTTCCAACAACCATTCGGCACTGCTGGAGAGAGTGTCGGAAAGCAGCTAGGTCAGAAAGACCCCTTTGCTCTCAGCCGTGCCCTTCATTGCTCTGGACGTGGAATGCACAATGCACTGGCTCCCCCCACCCCTCAAGGGGCGACAAGCCACAGACCATCTTCCTTCCATCTCTTTAGGAAGCTGAGAAAGAACTCGCTTTCAACAGTGCTCTTTCTGTGTCCTGGCAACATCTCATACAAAGGCAGCTGATATGCCATTTCTTTTCAGCGCTTAACTCGCAGATTTGGAACTTCTGCTCCTGCCACATTTCCACCTTGCCAACCCGGCTCAGACGAAATGCCTACATCTTCCCCTTCAGCAACGGGGACGAGGCCCAGATGACTGTGCTTCCGCATGCTTAGCAGGAGCAGACAATAGGCTTTTTACAAACCGCCATTGTGCACTGGGTCGGAGAGGGTCAGAATGCACCTAGGTCAGAAAGGGCCCTTTGCTCTCAGCCGTGCCCTCCATTGCTCTAGAGGTGGAAGGCACAAAGCACTGCCTCCATCCTTCAATGGGAGACAAGCCATCAACTGTCCTGCTTCCAGCTCTTTAGGAAGCTGGGAAAGCACTCGCATTCCACAGTGCTCTTACAGCGTCCTGGGAACGTCTCATACAAAGGCAGCTGAACACCGTGTCTTTTCAGCCCTTAACTCACCAATCTGCAACATCTGCTTCTGCCGCATTTCCACCTTGCCAACCCGGCTCAGACGAAATGCCTCCATCTTCCCCTGAAGCAACTGTGCTGATTCCCAGATGATTGAGCATCCACATGCTTAGGAGGCGATCAACTGCATGCCTTTTGCCAACCACCATTTTACACTGCTTAGAGAGCGTCGGAAAGCAGCTATGTCAGAAAGGCCCCTTTGCTCTCAGCCATGCCCTCCATTGCTCTCGAGGTGGAAGGCACAAGGCACTGGTTCTGGATCCACCCCTCAATGGGAGACAAACCACATCTTGTCCTGCTTCCAGCTCTTTAGGAAGTGGAGAAAAAACTCCCTTTCCACAGGGCTCTTACAGCGTCCTGGGAACATCTCATACAAAGGAGGCTGAACGCCATTTCTTTTCAGCACTACACTCGCCAGTCTGGGACATCTGCATCCTGCACGTTTCCACCTTGCCAACCCGGCTCAGACGAAATGCCTACATCTTCCCCTTGAGCAATGGGGATGAGGCCCATATGATTGTGGTTCCACATGCTGAGGAGGAGAGAGACAATAGGCTTTTAACTAACCACGAAGTGCAATGGTTGGGAGAGTGTCAGAAAGCACCAATGGCAGAAAGACCCCTTTACTCTCAGCCGCGCCCTCCATTGCTGTAGAGGTGGAAGGCACAAAGCACTGCCTCCATCCTTCAATGGGAGACAAGCCATAAACTGTCTTGCCTCCAGCTCTTTAGGAAGCTGAGAAAGAACTCGCTTTCCACAGTGCTGTTACAGCATACGAGGAAACTCTCATACAGAGGCAGCTCAAATGCCATTTCTTCCCAGTGCTTAACTGGCCGCTTTAGGACTTCCGCTTCTGCCACAGTTCCACCTTGCCAACCCGGCTCAGACGAAATGCCTACATCTTCCCCTTCAGCAACGGGGACGAGGCCCAGATGACTGTGCTTCCGCATGCTTAACAGGAGCAGACAATAGGCTTTTTACAAACCGCCGTTGTGCACTGGGTCAGAGAGGGTCAGAATGCACCTAGGTCAGAAAGGGCCCTTTGCTCTCAGCCGTGCCCTCCATTGCTCTAGAGGTGGAAGGCACAAAGCACTGCCTCCATCCTTCAATGGGAGACAAGCCATCAACTGTCTTGCCTCCAGCTCTTTAGGAAGCTGACAAACAACTCGCTTTCCACAGTCCTGTTACAGCAGACCGGGGAACTTCTCATACAAAGGCAGCTCAAATGGCCTTTCTTCCCAGCCCTTAACTCGCAGCTTTAGGACTTCTGCTTCTGCCGCAATTCCACCTTGCCAACCCGGCTCAGACGAAATGCCTACATCTTCCCCTGAAGCAACTGGGCTGAGTCCCAAATGATTGAGCGTCCACGTGCTTCGGAGGCGATAGACTGCACGCCTTTTTCCAACCACCACTGGGCACTGCTGGAGAGAGTGTCGGAAAGCAGCTAGGTCAGAAAGACCCCTTTGCTCTCAGCCGTGCCCTTCATTGCTCTGGACGTGGAATGCACAATGCACTGGCTCCCCCCACCCCTCAAGGGGCGACAAGCCACAGACCATCTTCCTTCCATCTCTTTAGGAAGCTGAGAAAGAACTCGGTTTCAACAGTGCTCTTTCTGTGTCCTGGCAACATCTCATACAAAGGCAGCTGATATGCCATTTCTTTTCAGCGCTTAACTCGCAGATTTGGAACTTCTGCTCCTGCCACATTTCCACCTTGCCAACCCGGCTCAGACGAAATGCCTACATCTTCCCCTTCAGCAACGGGGACGAGGCCCAGATGACTGTGCTTCCGCATGCTTAGCAGGAGCAGACAATAGGCTTTTTACAAACCGCCATTGTGCACTGGGTCAGAGAGGGTCAGAATGCACCTAGGTCAGAAACGGCCCTTTGCTCTCAGCCGTGCCCTCCATTGCTCTAGAGGTGGAAGGCACAAAGCACTGCCTCCATCCTTCAATGGGAGACAAGCCATCAACTGTCCTGTTTCCAGCTCTTTAGGAAGCTGGGAAAGCACTCGCATTCCACAGTGCTCTTACAGCGTCCTGGGAACGTCTCATACAAAGGCAGCTGAACACCGTGTCTTTTCAGCCCTTAACTCACCAATCTGCAACATCTGCTTCTGCCGCATTTCCACCTTGCCAACCCGGCTCAGACGAAATGCCTCCATCTTCCCCTGAAGCAACTGTGCTGATTCCCAGATGATTGAGCATCCACATGCTTAGGAGGCGATCAACTGCATGCCTTTTGCCAACCACCATTTTACACTGCTTAGAGAGCGTCGGAAAGCAGCTATGTCAGAAAGGCCCCTTTGCTCTCAGCCATGCCCTCCATTGCTCTCGAGGTGGAAGGCACAAGGCACTGGTTCTGGATCCACCCCTCAATGGGAGACAAACCACATCTTGTCCTGCTTCCAGCTCTTTAGGAAGTGGAGAAAAAACTCCCTTTCCTCAGGGCTCTTACAGCGTCCTGGGAACATCTCATACAAAGGAGGCTGAACGCCGTTTCTTTTCAGCACTTCACTCGCCAGTCTGGGACATCTGCATCCTGCACGTTTCCACCTTGCCAACCCGGCTCAGACGAAATGCCTACATCTTCCCCTTGAGCAATGGGGATGAGGCCCATATGATTGTGGTTCCACATGCTGAGGAGGAGAGAGACAATAGGCTTTTAACTAACCACGAAGTGCAATGGTTGGGAGAGTGTCAGAAAGCACCAATGGCAGAAAGACCCCTTTACGCTCAGCCGCGCCCTCCATTGCTGTAGAGGTGGAAGGCACAAAGCACTGCCTCCATCCTTCAATGGGAGACAAGCCATAAACTGTCTTACCTCCAGCTCTTTAGGAAGCTGAGAAAGAACTCGCTTTCCACAGTGCTGTTACAGCATACGAGGAAACTCTCATACAGAGGCAGCTCAAATGCCATTTCTTCCCAGTGCTTAACTGGCCGCTTTAGGACTTCCGCTTCTGCCACAGTTCCACCTTGCCTACCCGGCTCAGACGAAATGCCTACATCTTCCCCTTCTGCAACGGGGACGAGGCCCACAGGATTGTGCTTCCGCATGCTTAGCAGGAGCAGACAATAGGCTTTTTACAAACCTCCGTTGTGCACTGGGTCAGAGAGGGTCAGAATGCACCTAGGTCAGAAAGGACCCTTTGCTCTCAGCCGTGCCCTCCATTGCTCTAGAGGTGGAAGGCACAAAGCACTGCCTCCATCCTTCAATGGGAGACAAGCCATCAACTGTCTTGCCTCCAGCTCTTTAGGAAGCTGACAAACAACTCGCTTTCCACAGTCCTGTTACAGCAGACCGGGGAACTTCTCATACAAAGGCAGCTCAAATGGCCTTTCTTCCCAGCCCTTAACTCGCAGCTTTAGGACTTCTGCTTCTGCCGCAATTCCACCTTGCCAGCCCGGCTCAGACGAAATGCCTACATCTTCCCCTGAAGCAACTGGGCTGAGTCCCAAATGATTGAGCGTCCACGTGCTTCGGAGGCGATAGACTGCACGCCTTTTTCCAACCACCACTGGGCACTGCTGGAGAGAGTGTCGGAAAGCAGCTAGGTCAGAAAGACCCCTTTGCTCTCAGCCGTGCCCTTCATTGCTCTGGACGTGGAATGCACAATGCACTGGCTCCCCCCACCCCTCAAGGGGCGACAAGCCACAGACCATCTTCCTTCCATCTCTTTAGGAAGCTGAGAAAGAACTCGCTTTCAACAGTGCTCTTTCTGTGTCCTGGCAACATCTCATACAAAGGCAGCTGATATGCCATTTCTTTTCAGCGCTTAACTCGCAGATTTGGAACTTCTGCTCCTGCCACATTTCCACCTTGCCAACCCGGCTCAGACGAAATGCCTACATCTTCCCCTTCAGCAACGGGGACGAGGCCCAGATGACTGTGCTTCCGCATGCTTAGCAGGAGCAGACAATAGGCTTTTTACAAACCGCCATTGTGCACTGGGTCAGAGAGGGTCAGAATGCACCTAGGTCAGAAAGGGCCCTTTGCTCTCAGCCGTGCCCTCCATTGCTCTAGAGGTGGAAGGCACAAAGCACTGCCTCCATCCTTCAATGGGAGACAAGCCATCAACTGTCCTGCTTCCAGCTCTTTAGGAAGCTGGGAAAGCACTCGCATTCCACAGTGCTCTTACAGCGTCCTGGGAACGTCTCATACATAGGCAGCTGAACACCGTGTCTTTTCAGCCCTTAACTCACCAATCTGCAACATCTGCTTCTGCCGCATTTCCACCTTGCCAACCCGGCTCAGACGAAATGCCTCCATCTTCCCCTGAAGCAACTGTGCTGATTCCCAGATGATTGAGCATCCACATGCTTAGGAGGCGATCAACTGCATGCCTTTTGCCAACCACCATTTTACACTGCTTAGAGAGCGTCGGAAAGCAGCTATGTCAGAAAGGCCCCTTTGCTCTCAGCCATGCCCTCCATTGCTCTTGAGGTGGAAGGCACAAGGCACTGGTTCTGGATCCACCCCTCAATGGGAGACAAACCACATCTTGTCCTGCTTCCAGCTCTTTAGGAAGTGGAGAAAAAACTCCCTTTCCACAGGGCTCTTCCAGCGTCCTGGGAACATCTCATACAAAGGAGGCTGAACGCCGTTTCTTTTCAGCACTTCACTCGCCAGTCTGGGACATCTGCATCCTGCACGTTTCCACCTTGCCAACCCGGCTCAGACGAAATGCCTACATCTTCCCCTTGAGCAATGGGGATGAGGCCCATATGATTGTGGTTCCACATGCTGAGGAGGAGAGAGACAATAGGCTTTTAACTAACCACGAAGTGCAATGGTTGGGAGAGTGTCAGAAAGCACCAATGGCAGAAAGACCCCTTTACTCTCAGCCGCGCCCTCCATTGCTGTAGAGGTGGAAGGCACAAAGCACTGCCTCCATCCTTCAATGGGAGACAAGCCATAAACTGTCTTGCCTCCAGCTCTTTAGGAAGCTGAGAAAGAACTCGCTTTCCACAGTGCTGTTACAGCATACGAGGAAATTCTCATACAGAGGCAGCTCAAATGCCATTTCTTCCCAGTGCTTAACTGGCCGCTTTAGGACTTCCGCTTCTGCCACAGTTCCACCTTGCCAACCCGGCTCAGACGAAATGCCTACATCTTCCCCTTCTGCAACGGGGGCGAGCCCCACAGGATTGTGCTTCCACATGCTTAGCAGGAGCAGACAATAGGCTTTTTACAAACCGCCATTGTGCACTGGGTCAGAGAGGGTCAGAATGCACCTATGTCAGAAAGGGCCCTTTGCTCTCAGCCGTGCCCTCCATTGCTCTAGAGGTGGAAGGCACAAAGCACTGCCTCCATCCTTCAATGGGAGACAAGCCATCAACTGTCTTGCCTCCAGCTCTTTAGGAAGCTGACAAACACCTTGCTTTCCACAGTCCTGTTACAGCAGACCGGGGAACTTCTCATACAAAGGCAGCTCAAATGGCCTTTCTTCCCAGCCCTTAACTCGCAGCTTTAGGACTTCTGCTTCTGCCGCAATTCCACCTTGCCAACCCGGCTCAGACGAAATGCCTACATCTTCCCGTGAAGCAACTGGGCTGAGTCCCAAATGATTGAGCGTCACGTGCTTCGGAGGCGATAGACTGCACGCCTTTTTCCAACCACCACTGGGCACTGCTGGAGAGAGTGTCGGCAAGCAGCTAGGTCAGAAAGACCCCTTTGCTCTCAGCCGTGCCCTTCATTGCTCTGGACGTGGAATGCACAATGC
Source organism: Equus caballus (assembly GCF_041296265.1). Lineage (NCBI taxonomy): Eukaryota > Metazoa > Chordata > Mammalia > Perissodactyla > Equidae > Equus > Equus caballus. Next base: position 33,076,182 of record NC_091691.1, read on the forward strand.
ACTGGCTCCCCCCACCCCTCAAGGGGCGACAAGCCACAGACCATCTTCCTTCCATCTCTTTAGGAAGCTGAGAAAGAACTCGCTTTCAACAGTGCTCTTTCTGTGTCCTGGCAACATCTCATACAAAGGCAGCTGATATGCCATTTCTTTTCAGCACTTAACTCGCAGATTTGGAACTTCTGCTCCTGCCACATTTCCACCTTGCCAACCCGGCTCAGACGAAATGCCTACATCTTCCCCTTCAGCAATGGGGACGAGGCCCAGATGACTGTGCTTCCGCATGCTTAGCAGGAGCAGACAATAGGCTTTTTACAAACCGCCATTGTGCACTGGGTCAGAGAGGGTCAGAATGCACCTAGGTCAGAAAGGGCCCTTTGCTCTCAGCCGTGCCCTCCATTGCTCTAGAGGTGGAAGGCACAAAGCACTGCCTCCATCCTTCATTGGGAGACAACCCATCAACTGTCCTGCTTCCAGCTCTTTAGGAGGCCGGGAAAGCACTCGCATTCCACAGTGCTCTTACAGCGTCCTGGGAACGTCTCATACAAAGGCAGCTGAACACCGTGTCTTTTCAGCCCTTAACTCACCAATCTGCAACATCTGCTTCTGCCGCATTTCCACCTTGCCAACCCGGCTCAGACGAAATGCCTCCATCTTCCCCTGAAGCAACTGTGCTGATTCCCAGATGATTGAGCATCCACATGCTTAGGAGGCGATCAACTGCATGCCTTTTGCCAACCACCATTTTACACTGCTTAGAGAGCGTCGGAAAGCAGCTATGTCAGAAAGGCCCCTTTGCTCTCAGCCATGCCCTCCATTGCTCTCGAGGTGGAAGGCACAAGGCACTGGTTCTGGATCCACCCCTCAATGGGAGACAAACCACATCTTGTCCTGCTTCCAGCTCTTTAGGAAGTGGAGAAAATACTCCCTTTCCACAGGGCTCTTCCAGCGTCCTGGGAACATCTCATACAAAGGAGGCTGAACGCCGTTTCTTTTCAGCACTTCACTCGCCAGTCTGGGACATCTGCATCCTGCACGTTTCCACCTTGCCAACCCGGCTCAGACGAAATGCCTACATCTTCCCCTTGAGCAATGGGGATGAGGCCCATATGATTGTGGTTCCACATGCTGAGGAGGAGAGAGACAATAGGCTTTTAACTAACCACGAAGTGCAATGGTTGGGAGAGTGTCAGAAAGCACCAATGGCAGAAAGACCCCTTTACTCTCAGCCGCGCCCTCCATTGCTGTAGAGGTGGAAGGCACAAAGCACTGCCTCCATCCTTCAATGGGAGACAAGCCATAAACTGTCTTGCCTCCAGCTCTTTAGGAAGCTGACAAACAACTCGCTTTCCACAGTGCTGTTACAGCATACGAGGAAACTCTCATACAGAGGCAGCTCCAATGCCATTTCTTCCCAGTGCTTAACTGGCCGCTTTAGGACTTCCGCTTCTGCCACAGTTCAACCTTGCCAACCTGGCTCAGACGAAATGCCTACATCTTCCCCTTCAGCAACCGGGGCGAGGCCCACAGGATTGTGCTTCCAGATGCTTAGCAGGAGCAGACAATAGGCTTTTTACAAACCGCCATTGTGCACTGGGTCAGAGAGGGTCAGAATGCACCTATGTCAGAAAGGGGCCTTTGCTCTCAGCCGTGCCCTCCATTGCTCTAGAGGTGGAAGGCACAAAGCACTGCCTCCATCCTTCAATGGGAGACAAGCCATAAACTGTCTTGCCTCCAGCTCTTTAGGAAGCTGACAAACAACTTGCTTTCCACAGTCCTGTTACAGCAGACCGGGGAACTTCTCATACAAAGGCAGCTCAAATGGCCTTTCTTCCCAGCCCTTAACTCGCAGCTTTAGGACTTCTGCTTCTGCCGCAATTCCACCTTGACAACCCGGCTCAGACGAAATGCCTACATCTTCCCGTGAAGCAACTGGGCTGAGTCCCAAATGATTGAGCGTCACGTGCTTCGGAGGCGATAGACTGCACGCCTTTTTCCAACCACCACTGGGCACTGCTGGAGAGAGTGTCGGCAAGCAGCTAGGTCAGAAAGACCCCTTTGCTCTCAGCCGTGCCCTTCATTGCTCTGGACGTGGAATGCACAATGCACTGGCTCCCCCCACCCCTCAAGGGGCGACAAGCCACAGACCATCTTCCTTCCATCTCTTTAGGAAGCTGAGAAAGAACTCGCTTTCAACAGTGCTCTTTCTGTGTCCTGGCAACATCTCATACAAAGGCAGCTGATATGCCATTTCTTTTCAGCACTTAACTCGCAGATTTGGAACTTCTGCTCCTGCCACATTTCCACCTTGCCAACCCGGCTCAGACGAAATGCCTACATCTTCCCCTTCAGCAACGGGGACGAGGCCCAGATGACTGTGCTTCCGCATGCTTAGCAGGAGCAGACAATAGGCTTTTTACAAACCGCCATTGTGCACTGGGTCAGAGAGGGTCAGAATGCACCTAGGTCAGAAAGGGCCCTTTGCTCTCAGCCGTGCCCTCCATTGCTCTAGAGGTGGAAGGCACAAAGCACTGCCTCCATCCTTCAATGGGAGACAAGCCATCAACTGTCCTGCTTCCAGCTCTTAAGGAAGCTGGGAAAGCACTCGCATTCCACAGTGCTCTTACAGCGTCCTGGGAACGTCTCATACAAAGGCAGCTGAACACCGTGTCTTTTCAGCCCTTAACTCACCAATCTGCAACATCTGCTTCTGCCGCATTTCCACCTTGCCAACCCGGCTCAGACGAAATGCCTACATCTTCCCCTGAAGCAACTGTGCTGATTCCCAGATGGTTGAGCATCCACATGCTTAGGAGGCGATCAACTGCATGCCTTTTGCCAACCACCATTTTACACTGCTTAGAGAGCGTCGGAAAGCAGCTATGTCTGAAAGGCCCCTTTGCTCTCAGCCATGCCCTCCATTGCTCTCGAGGTGGAAGGCACAAGGCACTGGTTCTGGATCTACCCCTCAATGGGAGACAAACCACATCTTGTCCTGCTTCCAGCTCTTTAGGAAGTGGAGAAAAAACTCCCTTTCCACAGGGCTCTTACAGCGTCCTGGGAACATCTCATACAAAGGAGGCTGAACCCCGTTTCTTTTCAGCACTTCACTCGCCAGTCTGGGACATCTGCATCCTGCACGTTTCCACCTTGCCAACCCGGCTCAGATGAAATGCCTACATCTTCCCCTTGAGCAATGGGGATGAGGCCCATATGATTGTGGTTCCACATGCTGAGGAGGAGAGAGACAATAGGCTTTTAACTAACCACGAAGTGCAATGGTTGGGAGAGTGTCAGAAAGCACCAATGGCAGAAAGACCCCTTTACTCTCAGCCGCACCCTCCATTGCTGTAGAGGTGGAAGGCACAAAGCACTGCCTCCATCCTTCAATGGGAGACAAGCCATAAACTCTCTTGCCTCCAGCTCTTTAGGAAGCTGAGAAAGAACTCGCTTTCCACAGGGCTGTTACAGCATACGAGGAAACTCTCATACAGAGGCAGCTCAAATGCAATTTAATCCCAGTGCTTAACTGGCCGCTTTAGGACTTCCGCTTCTGCCACAGTTCCACCTTGCCAACCCGGCTGAGACGAAATGCCTACATCTTCCCCTTCAGCAACGGGGACGAGGCCCAGATGACTGTGCTTCCGCATGCTTAGCAGGAGCAGACAATAGGCTTTTTACAAACCGCCATTGTGCACTGGTCAGAGAGGGTCAGAATGCACCTAGGTCAGAAAGGGCCCTTTGCTCTCAGCCGTGCCCTCCATTGCTCTAGAGGTGGAAGGCACAAAGCACTGCCTCCATCCTTCAATGGGAGACAAGCCATAAACTGTCTTGCCTCCAGCTCTTTAGGAAGCTGACAAACAACTCGCTTTCCACAGTCCTGTTACAGCAGACCGGGGAACTTCTCATACAAAGGCAGCTCAAATGGCCTTTCTTCCCAGCCCTTAACTCGCAGCTTTAGGACTTCTGCTTCTGCCGCAATTCCACCTTGCCAACCCGGCTCAGACGAAATGCCTACATCTTCCCCTGAAGCAACTGGGCTGAGTCCCAAATGATTGAGCGTCCACGTGCTTAGGAGGCGATAGACTGCACGCCTTTTTCCAACCACCACGGGGCACTGCTGGAGAGAGTGTCGGAAAGCAGCTAGGTCAGAAAGACCCCTTTGCTCTCAGCCGTGCCCTTCATTGCTCTGGACGTGGAATGCACAATGCACTGGCTCCCCCCACCCCTCAAGGGGCGACAAGCCACAGACCATCTTCCTTCCATCTCTTTAGGAAGCTGAGAAAGAACTCGCTTTCAACAGTGCTCTTTCTGTGTCCTGGCAACATCTCATACAAAGGCAGCTGATATGCCTTTTCTTTTCAGCGCTTAACTCGCAGATTTGGAACTTCTGCTCCTGCCACATTTCCACCTTGCCAACCCGGCTCAGACGAAATGCCTACATCTTCCCCTTCAGCAACGGGGACGAGGCCCAGATGACTGTGCTTCCGCATGCTTAGCAGGAGCAGACAATAGGCTTTTTACAAACCGCCATTGTGCACTGGGTCAGAGAGGGTCAGAATGCACCTAGGTCAGAAAGGGCCCTTTGCTCTCAGCCGTGCCCTCCATTGCTCTAGAGGTGGAAGGCACAAAGCACTGCCTCCATCCTTCAATGGGAGACAAGCCATCAACTGTCCTGCTTCCAGCTCTTTAGGAAGCTGGGAAAGCACTCGCATTCCACAGTGCTCTTACAGCGTCCTGGGAACGTCTCATACAAAGGCAGCTGAACACCGTGTCTTTTCAGCCCTTAACTCACCAATCTGCAACATCTGCTGCTGCCGCATTTCCACCTTGCCAACCCGGCTCAGACGAAATGCCTCCATCTTCCCCTGAAGCAACTGTGCTGATTCCCAGATGATTGAGCATCCACATGCTTAGGAGGCGATCAACTGCATGCCTTTTGCCAACCACCATTTTACACTGCTTAGAGAGCGTCGGAAAGCAGCTATGTCTGAAAGGCCCCTTTGCTCTCAGCCATGCTCTCCATTGCTCTCGAGGTGGAAGGCACAAGGCACTGGTTCTGTATCCACCCCTCAATGGGAGACAAACCACATCTTGTCCTGCTTCCAGCTCTTTAGGAAGTGGAGAAAAAACTCCCTTTCCTCAGGGCTCTTACAGCGTCCTGGGAACATCTCATACAAAGGAGGCTGAACGCCGTTTCTTTTCAGCACTTCACTCGCCAGTCTGGGACATCTGCATCCTGCACGTTTCCACCTTGCCAACCCGGCTCAGACGAAATGCCTACATCTTCCCATTGAGCAATGGGGATGAGGCCCATATGATTGTGGTTCCACATGCTGAGGAGGAGAGAGACAATAGGCTTTTAACTAACCACGAAGTGCAATGGTTGGCAGAGTGTCAGAAAGCACCAATGGCAGAAAGACCCCTTTACTCTCAGCCGCGCCCTCCATTGCTGTAGAGGTGGAAGGCACAAAGCACTGCCTCCATCCTTCAATGGGAGACAAGCCATAAACTGTCTTGCCTCCAGCTCTTTAGGAAGCTGAGAAAGAACTCGCTTTCCACAGGGCTGTTACAGCATACGAGGAAACTCTCATACAGAGGCAGCTCAAATGCCATTTCTTCCCAGTGCTTAACTGGCCGCTTTAGGACTTCCGCTTCTGCCACAGTTCCACCTTGCCAACCCGGCTCAGACGAAATGCCTACATCTTCCCCTTCAGCAACGGGGACGAGGCCCAGATGACTGTGCTTCCGCATGCTTAGCAGGAGCAGACAATAGGCTTTTTACAAACCGCCATTGTGCACTGGTCAGAGAGGGTCAGAATGCACCTAGGTCAGAAAGGGCCCTTTGCTCTCAGCCGTGCCCTCCATTGCTCTAGAGGTGGAAGGCACAAAGCACTGCCTCCATCCTTCAATGGGAGACAAGCCATAAACTGTCTTGCCTCCAGCTCTTTAGGAAGCTGACAAACAACTCGCTTTCCCCAGTCCTGTTACAGCAGACCGGCAACTTCTCAAACAATGGCAGCTCAAATGGCCTTTCTTCCCAGCCCTTAACTCGCAGCTTTAGGACTTCTGCTTCTGCCGCAATTCCACCTTGCCAACCCGGCTCAGACGAAATGCCTACATCTTCCCCTGAAGCAACTGGGCTGAGTCCCAAATGATTGAGCGTCCACGTGCTTAGGAGGCGATAGACTGCACGCCTTTTTCCAACCACCACTGGGCACTGCTGGAGAGAGTGTCGGAAAGCAGCTAGGTCAGAAAGACCCCTTTGCTCTCAGCCGTGCCCTTCATTGCTCTGGACGTGGAATGCACAATGCACTGGCTCCCCCCACCCCTCAAGGGGCGACAAGCCACAGACCATCTTCCTTCCATCTCTTTAGGAAGCTGAGAAAGAACTCGCTTTCAACAGTGCTCTTTCTGTGTCCTGGCAACATCTCATACAAAGGCAGCTGATATGCCATTTCTTTTCAGCGCTTAACTCGCAGATTTGGAACTTCTGCTCCTGCCACATTTCCACCTTGCCAACCCGGCTCAGACGAAATGCCTACATCTTCCCCTTCAGCAACGGGGACGAGGCCCAGATGACTGTGCTTCCGCATGCTTAGCAGGAGCAGACAATAGGCTTTTTACAAACCGCCATTGTGCACTGGGTCAGAGAGGGTCAGAATGCACCTAGGTCAGAAAGGGCCCTTTGCTCTCAGCCGTGCCCTCCATTGCTCTAGAGGTGGAAGGCACAAAGCACTGCCTCCATCCTTCAATGGGAGACAAGCCATCAACTGTCCTGCTTCCAGCTCTTTAGGAAGCTGGGAAAGCACTCGCATTCCACAGTGCTCTTACAGCGTCCTGGGAACGTCTCATACAAAGGCAGCTGAACACCGTGTCTTTTCAGCCCTTAACTCACCAATCTGCAACATCTGCTTCTGCCGCATTTCCACCTTGCCAACCCGGCTCAGACAAAATGCCTCCATCTTCCCCTGAAGCAACTGTGCTGATTCCCAGATGATTGAGCATCCACATGCTTAGGAGGCGATCAACTGCATGCCTTTTGCCAACCACCATTTTACACTGCTTAGAGAGCGTCGGAAAGCAGCTATGTCAGAAAGGCCCCTTTGCTCTCAGCCATGCCCTCCATTGCTCTCGAGGTGGAAGGCACAAGGCACTGGTTCTGGATCCACCCCTCAATGGGAGACAAACCACATCTTGTCCTGCTTCCAGCTCTTTAGGAAGTGGAGAAAAAACTCCCTTTCCTCAGGGCTCTTACAGCGTCCTGGGAACATCTCATACAAAGGAGGCTGAACGCCGTTTCTTTTCAGCACTTCACTCGCCAGTCTGGGACATCTGCATCCTGCACGTTTCCACCTTGCCAACCCGGCTCAGACGAAATGCCTACATCTTCCCCTTGAGCAATGGGGATGAGGCCCATATGATTGTGGTTCCACATGCTAAGGAGGAGAGAGACAATAGGCTTTTAACTAACCACGAAGTGCAATGGTTGGCAGAGTGTCAGAAAGCACCAATGGCAGAAAGACCCCTTTACTCTCAGCCGCGCCCTCCATTGCTGTAGAGGTGGAAGGCACAAAGCACTGCCTCCATCCTTCAATGGGAGACAAGCCATAAACTGTCTTGCCTCCAGCTCTTTAGGAAGCTGACAAACAACTCGCTTTCCACAGTGCTGTTACAGCATACGAGGAAACTCTCATACAGAGGCAGCTCAAATGCCATTTCTTCCCAGTGCTTAACTGGCCGCTTTAGGACTTCCGCTTCTGCCACAGTTCCACCTTGCCAACCCGGATCAGACGAAATGCCTACATCTTCCCCTTCAGCAACCGGGGCGAGGCCCACAGGATTGTGCTTCCAGATGCTTAGCAGGAGCAGACAATAGGCTTTTTACAAACCGCCATTGTGCACTGGGTCAGAGAGGGTCAGAATGCACCTAGGTCAGAAAGGGCCCTTTGCTCTCAGCCGTGCCCTCCATTGCTCTAGATGTGGAAGGCACAAAGCACTGCCTCCATCCTTCAATGGGAGACAAGCCATAAACTGTCTTGCCTCCAGCTCTTTAGGAAGCTGACAAACAACTTGCTTTCCACAGTCCTGTTACAGCAGACCGGGGAACTTCTCATACAAAGGCAGCTCAAATGGCCTTTCTTCCCAGCCCTTAACTCGCAGCTTTAGGACTTCTGCTTCTGCCGCAATTCCACCTTGCCAACCCGGCTCAGACCAAATGCCTACATCTTCCCCTGAAGCAACTGGGCTGAGTCCCAAATGATTGAGCGTCCACGTGCTTCGGAGGCGATAGACTGCACGCCTTTTTCCAACCACCACGGGGCACTGCTGGAGAGAGTCTCGGAAAGCAGCTATGTCAGAAAGACCCCTTTGCTCTCAGCCGTGCCCTTCATTGCTCTGGACGTGGAATGCACAATGCACTGGCTCCCCCCACCCCTCAAGGGGCGACAAGCCACAGACCATCTTCCTTCCATCTCTTTAGGATGCTGAGAAAGAACTCGCTTTCAACAGTGCTCTTTCTATGTCCTGGCAACATCTCATACAAAGGCAGCTGATATGCCATTTCTTTTCAGCACTTAACTCGCAGATTTGGAACTTCTGCTCCTGCCACATTTCCACCTTGCCAACCCGGCTCAGACGAAATGCCTACATCTTCCCCTTCAGCAACGGGGACGAGGCCCAGATGACTGTGCTTCCGCATGCTTAGCAGGAGCAGACAATAGGCTTTTTACAAACCGCCATTGTGCACTGGGTCAGAGAGGGTCAGAATGCACCTAGGTCAGAAAGGGCCCTTTGCTCTCAGCCGTGCCCTCCATTGCTCTAGAGGTGGAAGGCACAAAGCACTGCCTCCATCCTTCAATGGGAGACAAGCCATCAAGTGTCCTGCTTCCAGCTCTTTAGGAAGCTGGGAGAGCACTCGCATTCTACAGTGCTCTTACAGCGTCCTGGGAACGTCTCATACAAAGGCAGCTGAACACCGTGTCTTTTCAGCCCTTAACTCACCAATCTGCAACATCTGCTGCTGCCGCATTTCCACCTTGCCAACCCGGCTCAGACGAAATGCCTCCATCTTCCCCTGAAGCAACTGTGCTGATTCCCAGATGATTGAGCATCCACATGCTTAGGAGGCGATCAACTGCATGCCTTTTGCCAACCACCATTTTACACTGCTTAGAGAGCGTCGGAAAGCAGCTATGTCTGAAAGGCCCCTTTGCTCTCAGCCATGCTCTCCATTGCTCTCGAGGTGGAAGGCACAAGGCACTGGTTCTGGATCCACCCCTCAATGGGAGACAAACCACATCTTGTCCTGCTTCCAGCTCTTTAGGAAGTGGAGAAAAAACTCCCTTTCCTCAGGGCTCTTACAGCGTCCTGGGAACATCTCATACAAAGGAGGCTGAACGCCGTTTCTTTTCAGCACTTCACTCGCCAGTCTGGGACATCTGCATCCTGCACGTTTCCACCTTGCCAACCCGGCTCAGACGAAATGCCTACATCTTCCCATTGAGCAATGGGGATGAGGCCCATATGATTGTGGTTCCACATGCTGAGGAGGAGAGAGACAATAGGCTTTTAACTAACCACGAAGTGCAATGGTTGGCAGAGTGTCAGAAAGCACCAATGGCAGAAAGACCCCTTTACTCTCAGCCGCGCCCTCCATTGCTGTAGAGGTGGAAGGCACAAAGCACTGCCTCCATCCTTCAATGGGAGACAAGCCATAAACTGTCTTGCCTCCAGCTCTTTAGGAAGCTGAGAAAGAACTCGCTTTCCACAGGGCTGTTACAGCATACGAGGAAACTCTCATACAGAGGCAGCTCAAATGCCATTTCTTCCCAGTGCTTAACTGGCCGCTTTAGGACTTCCGCTTCTGCCACAGTTCCACCTTGCCAACCCGGCTCAGACGAAATGCCTACATCTTCCCCTTCAGCAACGGGGACGAGGCCCAGATGACTGTGCTTCCGCATGCTTAGCAGGAGCAGACAATAGGCTTTTTACAAACCGCCATTTTGCACTGGTCAGAGAGGGTCAGAATGCACCTAGGTCAGAAAGGGCCCTTTGCTCTCAGCCGTGCCCTCCATTGCTCTAGAGGTGGAAGGCACAAAGCACTGCCTCCATCCTTCAATGGGAGACAAGCCATCAACTGTCTTGCCTCCAGCTCTTTAGGAAGCTGACAAACAACTCGCTTTCCCCAGTCCTGTTACAGCAGACCGGCAACTTCTCAAACAATGGCAGCTCAAATGGCCTTTCTTCCCAGCCCTTAACTCGCAGCTTTAGGACTTCTGCTTCTGCCGCAATTCCACCTTGCCAACCCGGCTCAGACGAAATGCCTACATCTTCCCCTGAAGCAACTGGGCTGAGTCCCAAATGATTGAGCGTCCACGTGCTTAGGAGGCGATAGACTGCACGCCTTTTTCCAACCACCACTGGGCACTGCTGGAGAGAGTGTCGGAAAGCAGCTAGGTCAGAAAGACCCCTTTGCTCTCAGCCGTGCCCTTCATTGCTCTGGACGTGGAATGCACAATGCACTGGCTCCCCCCACCCCTCAAGGGGCGACAAGCCACAGACCATCTTCCTTCCATCTCTTTAGGAAGCTGAGAAAGAACTCGCTTTCAACAGTGCTCTTTCTGTGTCCTGGCAACATCTCATACAAAGGCAGCTGATATGCCATTTCTTTTCAGCGCTTAACTCGCAGATTTGGAACTTCTGCTCCTGCCACATTTCCACCTTGCCAACCCGGCTCAGACGAAATGCCTACATCTTCCCCTTCAGCAACGGGGACGAGGCCCAGATGACTGTGCTTCCGCATGCTTAGCAGGAGCAGACAATAGGCTTTTTACAAACCGCCATTGTGCACTGGGTCAGAGAGGGTCAGAATGCACCTAGGTCAGAAAGGGCCCTTTGCTCTCAGCCGTGCCCTCCATTGCTCTAGAGGTGGAAGGCACAAAGCACTGCCTCCATCCTTCAATGGGAGACAAGCCATCAACTGTCCTGCTTCCAGCTCTTTAGGAAGCTGGGAAAGCACTCGCATTCCACAGTGCTCTTACAGCGTCCTGGGAACGTCTCATACAAAGGCAGCTGAACACCGTGTCTTTTCAGCCCTTAACTCACCAATCTGCAACATCTGCTTCTGCCGCATTTCCACCTTGCCAACCCGGCTCAGACAAAATGCCTCCATCTTCCCCTGAAGCAACTGTGCTGATTCCCAGATGATTGAGCATCCACATGCTTAGGAGGCGATCAACTGCATGCCTTTTGCCAACCACCATTTTACACTGCTTAGAGAGCGTCGGAAAGCAGCTATGTCAGAAAGGCCCCTTTGCTCTCAGCCATGCCCTCCATTGCTCTCGAGGTGGAAGGCACAAGGCACTGGTTCTGGATCCACCCCTCAATGGGAGACAAACCACATCTTGTCCTGCTTCCAGCTCTTTAGGAAGTGGAGAAAAAACTCCCTTTCCTCAGGGCTCTTACAGCGTCCTGGGAACATCTCATACAAAGGAGGCTGAACGCCGTTTCTTTTCAGCACTTCACTCGCCAGTCTGGGACATCTGCATCCTGCACGTTTCCACCTTGCCAACCCGGCTCAGACGAAATGCCTACATCTTCCCCTTGAGCAATGGGGATGAGGCCCATATGATTGTGGTTCCACATGCTAAGGAGGAGAGAGACAATAGGCTTTTAACTAACCACGAAGTGCAATGGTTGGCAGAGTGTCAGAAAGCACCAATGGCAGAAAGACCCCTTTACTCTCAGCCGCGCCCTCCATTGCTGTAGAGGTGGAAGGCACAAAGCACTGCCTCCATCCTTCAATGGGAGACAAGCCATAAACTGTCTTGCCTCCAGCTCTTTAGGAAGCTGACAAACAACTCGCTTTCCACAGTGCTGTTACAGCATACGAGGAAACTCTCATACCGAGGCAGCTCAAATGCCATTTCTTCCCAGTGCTTAACTGGCCGCTTTAGGACTTCCGCTTCTGCCACAGTTCCACCTTGCCAACCCGGATCAGACGAAATGCCTACATCTTCCCCTTCAGCAACCGGGGCGAGGCCCACAGGATTGTGCTTCCAGATGCTTAGCAGGAGCAGACAATAGGCTTTTTACAAACCGCCATTGTGCACTGGGTCAGAGAGGGTCAGAATGCACCTATGTCAGAAAGGGCCCTTTGCTCTCAGCCGTGCCCTCCATTGCTCTAGATGTGGAAGGCACAAAGCACTGCCTCCATCCTTCAATGGGAGACAAGCCATAAACTGTCTTGCCTCCAGCTCTTTAGGAAGCTGACAAACAACTTGCTTTCCACAGTCCTGTTACAGCACACCGGGGAACTTCTCATACAAAGGCAGCTCAAATGGCCTTTCTTCCCAGCCCTTAACTCGCAGCTTTAGGACTTCTGCTTCTGCCGCAATTCCACCTTGCCAACCCGGCTCAGACCAAATGCCTACATCTTCCCCTGAAGCAACTGGGCTGAGTCCCAAATGATTGAGCGTCCACGTGCTTCGGAGGCGATAGACTGCACGCCTTTTTCCAACCACCACGGGGCACTGCTGGAGAGAGTCTCGGAAAGCAGCTATGTCAGAAAGACCCCTTTGCTCTCAGCCGTGCCCTTCATTGCTCTGGACGTGGAATGCACAATGCACTGGCTCCCCCCACCCCTCAAGGGGCGACAAGCCACAGACCATCTTCCTTCCATCTCTTTAGGATGCTGAGAAAGAACTCGCTTTCAACAGTGCTCTTTCTATGTCCTGGCAACATCTCATACAAAGGCAGCTGATATGCCATTTCTTTTCAGCACTTAACTCGCAGATTTGGAACTTCTGCTCCTGCCACATTTCCACCTTGCCAACCCGGCTCAGACGAAATGCCTACATCTTCCCCTTCAGCAACGGGGACGAGGCCCAGATGACTGTGCTTCCGCATGCTTAGCAGGAGCAGACAATAGGCTTTTTACAAACCGCCATTGTGCACTGGGTCAGAGAGGGTCAGAATGCACCTAGGTCAGAAAGGGCCCTTTGCTCTCAGCCGTGCCCTCCATTGCTCTAGAGGTGGAAGGCACAAAGCACTGCCTCCATCCTTCAATGGGAGACAAGCCATCAACTGTCCTGCTTCCAGCTCTTTAGGAAGCTGGGAGAGCACTCGCATTCTACAGTGCTCTTACAGCGTCCTGGGAACGTCTCATACAAAGGCAGCTGAACACCGTGTCTTTTCAGCCCTTAACTCACCAATCTGCAACATCTGCTTCTGCCGCATTTCCACCTTGCCAACCCGGCTCAGACGAAATGCCTCCATCTTCCCCTGAAGCAACTGTGCTGATTCCCAGATGATTGAGCATCCACATGCTTAGGAGGCGATCAACTGCATGCCTTTTGCCAACCACCATTTTACACTGCTTAGAGAGCGTCGGAAAGCAGCTATGTCAGAAAGGCCCCTTTGCTCTCAGCCATGCCCTCCATTGCTCTCGAGGTGGAAGGCACAAGGCACTGGTTCTGGATCCACCCCTCAATGGGAGACAAACCACATCTTGTCCTGCTTCCAGCTCTTTAGGAAGTGGAGAAAAAACTCCCTTTCCTCAGGGCTCTTACAGCGTCCTGGGAACATCTCATACAAAGGAGGCTGAACGCCGTTTCTTTTCAGCACTTCACTCGCCAGTCTGGGACATCTGCATCCTGCACGTTTCCACCTTGCCAACCCGGCTCAGACGAAATGCCTACATCTTCCCCTTGAGCAATGGGGATGAGGCCCATATGATTGTGGTTCCACATGCTAAGGAGGAGAGAGACAATAGGCTTTTAACTAACCACGAAGTGCAATGGTTGGCAGAGTGTCAGAAAGCACCAATGGCAGAAAGACCCCTTTACTCTCAGCCGCGCCCTCCATTGCTGTAGAGGTGGAAGGCACAAAGCACTGCCTCCATCCTTCAATGGGAGACAAGCCATAAACTGTCTTGCCTCCAGCTCTTTAGGAAGCTGAGAAAGGACTCGCTTTCCACAGTGCTGTTACAGCATACGAGGAAACTCTCATACAGAGGCAGCTCAAATGCCATTTCTTCCCAGTGCTTAACTGGCCGCTTTAGGACTTCCGCTTCTGCCACAGTTCCACCTTGCCATCCGGCTCAGACGAAATGCCTACATCTTCCCCTTCAGCAACGGGGACGAGGCCCAGATGACTGTGCTTCCGCATGCTTAGCAGGAGCAGACAATGGGCTTTTTACAAACCGCCATTGTGCACTGGTCAGAGAGGGTCAGAATGCACCTAGGTCAGAAAGGGCCCTTTGCTCTCAGCCGTGCCCTCCATTGCTCTAGAGGTGGAAGGCACAAAGCACTGCCTCCATCCTTCAATGGGAGACAAGCCATAAACTGTCTTGCCTCCAGCTCTTTAGGAAGCTGACAAACAACTCGCTTTCCCCAGTCCTGTTACAGCAGACCGGCAACTTCTCATACAAAGGCAGCTCAAATGGCCTTTCTTCCCAGCCCTTAACTCGCAGCTTTAGGACTTCTGCTTCTGCCGCAATTCCACCTTGCCAACCCGGCTCAGACGAAATGCCTACATCTTCCCCTGAAGCAACTGGGCTGAGTCCGAAATGATTGAGCGTCCACGTGCTTAGGAGGCGATAGACTGCACGCCTTTCTCCAACCACCACGGGGCACTGCTGGAAAGAGTGTCGGAAAGCAGCTAGGTCAGAAAGACCCCTTTGCTCTCAGCCGTGCCCTTCATTGCTCTGGACGTGGAATGCACAATGCACTGGCTCCCCCCACCCCTCAAGGGGCGACAAGCCACAGACCATCTTCCTTCCATCTCTTTAGGAAGCTGAGAAAGAACTCGCTTTCAACAGTGCTCTTTCTGTGTCCTGGCAACATCTCATACAAAGGCAGCTGATATGCCATTTCTTTTCAGCGCTTAACTCCCAGATTTGGAACTTCTGCTCCTGCCACATTTCCACCTTGCCAACCCGGCTCAGACGAAATGCCTACATCTTCCCCTTCAGCAACGGGGACGAGGCCCAGATGACTGTGCTTCCGCATGCTTAGCAGGAGCAGACAATAGGCTTTTTACAAACCGCCATTGTGCACTGGGTCAGAGAGGGTCAGAATGCACCTAGGTCAGAAAGGGCCCTTTGCTCTCAGCCGTGCCCTCCATTGCTCTAGAGGTGGAAGGCGCAAAGCACTGCCTCCATCCTTCAATGGGAGACAAGCCATCAACTGTCCTGCTTCCAGCTCTTTAGGAAGCTGGGAAAGCACTCGCATTCCACAGTGCTCTTACAGCGTCCTGGGAACGTCTCATACAAAGGCAGCTGAACACCGTGTCTTTTCAGCCCTTAACTCACCAATCTGCAACATCTGCTTCTGCCGCATTTCCACCTTGCCAACCCGGCTCAGACGAAATGCCTCCATCTTCCCCTGAAGCAACTGTGCTGATTCCCAGATGATTGAGCATCCACATGCTTAGGAGGCGATGAACTGCATGCCTTTTGCCAACCACCATATTACACTGCTTAGAGAGCGTCGTAAAGCAGCTATGTCAGAAAGGCCCCTTTGCTCTCAGCCATGCCCTCCATTGCTCTTGAGGTGGAAGGCACAAGGCACTGGTTCTGGATCCACCCCTCAATGGGAGACAAACCACATCTTGTCCTGCTTCCAGCTCTTTAGGAAGTGGAGAAAAAACTCCCTTTCCACAGGGCTCTTACAGCGTCCTGGGAACATCTCATACAAAGGAGGCTGAACGCCGTTTCTTTTCAGCACTTCACTCGCCAGTCTGGGACATCTGCATCCTGCACGTTTCCACCTCGCCAACCCGGCTCACACGAAATGCCTACATCTTCCCCTTGAGCAATGGGGATGAGGCCCATATGATTGTGGTTCCACATGCTGAGGAGGAGAGAGACAATAGGCTTTTAACTAACCACGAAGTGCAATGGTTGGGAGAGTGTCAGAAAGCACCAATGGCAGAAAGACCCCTTTACTCTCAGCCGCGCCCTCCATTGCTGTAGAGGTGGAAGGCACAAAGCACTGCCTCCATCCTTCAATGGGAGACAAGCCATAAACTGTCTTGCCTCCAGCTCTTTAGGAAGCTGACAAACAACTCGCTTTCCACAGTCCTGTTACAGCAGACCGGGGAACTTCTCATACAAAGGCAGCTCAAATGGCCTTTCTTCCCAGCCCTTAACTCGCAGCTTTAGGACTTCTGCTTCTGCCGCAATTCCACCTTGCCAACCCGGCTCAGACGAAATGCCTACATCTTCCCCTGAAGAAACTGGGCTGAGTCCCAAATGATTGAGCGTCCACGTGCTTAGGAGGCGATAGACTGCACGCCTTTTTCCAACAACCACTCGGCACTGCTGGAGAGAGTTTCGGAAAGCAGCTAGGTCAGAAAGACCCCTTTGCTCTCAGCCGTGCCCTTCATTGCTCTGGACGTGGAATGCACAATGCACTGGCTCCCCCCACCCCTCAAGGGGCGACAAGCCACAGACCATCTTCCTTCCATCTCTTTAGGAAGCTGAGAAAGAACTCGCTTTCAACAGTGCTCTTTCTGTGTCCTGGCAACATCTCATACAAAGGCAGCTGATATGCCATTTCTTTTCAGCGCTTAACTCGCAGATTTGGAACTTCTGCTCCTGCCACATTTCCACCTTGCCAACCCGGCTCAGACGAAATGCCTACATCTTCCCCTTCAGCAACGGGGACGAGGCCCAGATGACTGTGCTTCCGCATGCTTAGCAGGAGCAGACAATAGGCTTTTTACAAACCGCCATTGTGCACTGGGTCGGAGAGGGTCAGAATGCACCTAGGTCAGAAAGGGCCCTTTGCTCTCAGCCGTGCCCTCCATTGCTCTAGAGGTGGAAGGCACAAAGCACTGCCTCCATCCTTCAATGGGAGAAAAGCCATCAACAGTCCTGCTTCCAGCTCTTTAGGAAGCTGGGAAAGCACTCACATTCCACAGTGCTCTTACAGCGTCCTGGGAACGTCTCATACAAAGGCAGCTGAACACCGTGTCTTTTCAGCCCTTAACTCACCAATCTGCAACATCTGCTTCTGCCGCATTTCCACCTTGCCAACCCGGCTCAGACGAAATGCCTCCATCTTCCCCTGAAGCAACTGTGCTGATTCCCAGATGATTGAGCATCCACATGCTTAGGAGGCGATCAACTGCATGCCTTTTGCCAACCACCATTTTACACTGCTTAGAGAGCGTCGGAAAGCAGCTATGTCAGAAAGGCCCCTTTGCTCTCAGCCATGCCCTCCATTGCTCTCGAGGTGGAAGGCACAAGGCACTGGTTCTGGATCCACCCCTCAATGGGAGACAAACCACATCTTGTCCTGCTTCCAGCTCTTTAGGAAGTGGAGAAAAAACTCCCTTTCCACAGGGCTCTTCCAGCGTCCTGGGAACATCTCATACAAAGGAGGCTGAACGCCGTTTCTTTTCAGCACTTCACTCGCCAGTCTGGGACATCTGCATCCTGCACGTTTCCACCTTGCCAACCCGGCTCAGACGAAATGCCTACATCTTCCCCTTGAGCAATGGGGATGAGGCCCATATGATTGTGGTTCCACATGCTGAGGAGGAGAGAGACAATAGGCTTTTAACTAACCACGAAGTGCAATGGTTGGGAGAGTGTCAGAAAGCACCAATGGCAGAAAGACCCCTTTACTCTCAGCCGCGCCCTCCATTGCTGTAGAGGTGGAAGGCACAAAGCACTGCCTCCATCCTTCAATGGGAGACAAGCCATAAACTGTCTTGCCTCCAGCTCTTTAGGAAGCTGACAAACAACTCGCTTTCCACAGTCCTGTTACAGCAGACCGGGGAACTTCTCATACAAAGGCAGCTCAAATGGCCTTTCTTCCCAGCCCTTAACTCGCAGCTTTAGGACTTCTGCTTCTGCCGCAATTCCACCTTGCCAACCCGGCTCAGACGAAATGCCTACATCTTCCCCTGAAGAAACTGGGCTGAGTCCCAAATGATTGAGCGTCCACGTGCTTAGGAGGCGATAGACTGCACGCCTTTTTCCAACAACCACTCGGCACTGCTGGAGAGAGTTTCGGAAAGCAGCTAGGTCAGAAAGACCCCTTTGCTCTCAGCCGTGCCCTTCATTGCTCTGGACGTGGAATGCACAATGCACTGGCTCCCCCCACCCCTCAAGGGGCGACAAGCCACAGACCATCTTCCTTCCATCTCTTTAGGAAGCTGAGAAAGAACTCGCTTTCAACAGTGCTCTTTCTGTGTCCTGGCAACATCTCATACAAAGGCAGCTGATATGCCATTTCTTTTCAGCGCTTAACTCGCAGATTTGGAACTTCTGCTCCTGCCACATTTCCACCTTGCCAACCCGGCTCAGACGAAATGCCTACATCTTCCCCTTCAGCAACGGGGACGAGGCCCAGATGACTGTGCTTCCGCATGCTTAGCAGGAGCAGACAATAGGCTTTTTACAAACCGCCATTGTGCACTGGGTCGGAGAGGGTCAGAATGCACCTAGGTCAGAAAGGGCCCTTTGCTCTCAGCCGTGCCCTCCATTGCTCTAGAGGTGGAAGGCACAAAGCACTGCCTCCATCCTTCAATGGGAGACAAGCCATCAACAGTCCTGCTTCCAGCTCTTTAGGAAGCTGGGAAAGCACTCACATTCCACAGTGCTCTTACAGCGTCCTGGGAACGTCTCATACAAAGGCAGCTGAACACCGTGTCTTTTCAGCCCTTAACTCACCAATCTGCAACATCTGCTTCTGCCGCATTTCCACCTTGCCAACCCGGCTCAGACGAAATGCCTACATCTTCCCCTGAAGCAACTGTGCTGATTCCCAGATGATTGAGCATCCACATGCTTAGGGGGCGATGAACTGCATGCCTTTTGCCAACCACCATTTTACACTGCTTAGAGAGCGCCGGAAAGCAGCTATGTCAGAAAGGCCCCTTTGCTCTCAGCCATGCCCTCCATTGCTCTCGAGGTGGAAGGCACAAGGCACTGGTTCTGGATCCACCCCTCAATGGGAGACAAACCACATCTTGTCCTGCTTCCAGCTCTTTAGGAAGTGGAGAAAAAACTCCCTTTCCACAGGGCTCTTACAGCGTCCTGGGAACATCTCATACAAAGGAGGCTGAACGCCGTTTCTTTTCAGCACTTAACTCGCCAGTCTGGGACATCTGCATCCTGCACGTTTCCACCTCGCCAACCCGGCTCAGACGAAATGCCTACATCTTCCCCTTGAGCAATGGGGATGAGGCCCATATGATTGTGGTTCCACATGCTGAGGAGGAGAGAGACAATAGGCTTTTAACTAACCACGAAGTGCAATGGTTGGGAGAGTGTCAGAAAGCACCAATGGCAGAAAGACCCCTTTACTCTCAGCCGCGCCCTCCATTGCTGTAGAGGTGGAAGGCACAAAGCACTGCCTCCATCCTTCAATGGGAGACAAGCCATAAACTCTCTTGCCTCCAGCTCTTTAGGAAGCTGAGAAAGAACTCGCTTTCCACAGGGCTGTTACAGCATACGAGGAAACTCTCATACAGAGGCAGCTCAAATGCAATTTAATCCCAGTGCTTAACTGGCCGCTTTAGGACTTCCGCTTCTGCCACAGTTCCACCTTGCCAACCCGGCTCAGACGAAATGCCTACATCTTCCCCTTCAGCAACGGGGACGAGGCCCAGATGACTGTGCTTCCGCATGCTTAGCAGGAGCAGACAATAGGCTTTTTACAAACCGCCATTGTGCACTGGTCAGAGAGGGTCAGAATGCACCTAGGTCAGAAAGGGCCCTTTGCTCTCAGCCGTGCCCTCCATTGCTCTAGAGGTGGAAGGCACAAAGCACTGCCTCCATCCTTCAATGGGAGACAAGCCATAAACTGTCTTGCCTCCAGCTCTTTAGGAAGCTGACAAACAACTCGCTTTCCACAGTCCTGTTACAGCAGACCGGGGAACTTCTCATACAAAGGCAGCTCAAATGGCCTTTCTTCCCAGCCCTTAACTCGCAGCTTTAGGACTTCTGCTTCTGCCGCAATTCCACCTTGCCAACCCGGCTCAGACGAAATGCCTACATCTTCCCCTGAAGCAACTGGGCTGAGTCCCAAATGATTGAGCGTCCACGTGCTTAGGAGGCGATAGACTGCACGCCTTTTTCCAACCACCACGGGGCACTGCTGGAGAGAGTGTCGGAAAGCAGCTAGGTCAGAAAGACCCCTTTGCTCTCAGCCGTGCCCTTCATTGCTCTGGACGTGGAATGCACAATGCACTGGCTCCCCCCACCCCTCAAGGGGCGACAAGCCACAGACCATCTTCCTTCCATCTCTTTAGGAAGCTGAGAAAGAACTCGCTTTCAACAGTGCTCTTTCTGTGTCCTGGCAACATCTCATACAAAGGCAGCTGATATGCCTTTTCTTTTCAGCGCTTAACTCGCAGATTTGGAACTTCTGCTCCTGCCACATTTCCACCTTGCCAACCCGGCTCAGACGAAATGCCTACATCTTCCCCTTCAGCAACGGGGACGAGGCCCAGATGACTGTGCTTCCGCATGCTTAGCAGGAGCAGACAATAGGCTTTTTACAAACCGCCATTGTGCACTGGGTCAGAGAGGGTCAGAATGCAC
The DNA here is from genome assembly GCF_041296265.1 of Equus caballus. Lineage (NCBI taxonomy): Eukaryota > Metazoa > Chordata > Mammalia > Perissodactyla > Equidae > Equus > Equus caballus. The sequence continues at coordinate 33,096,739 of NC_091691.1, forward strand.
CTAGGTCAGAAAGGGCCCTTTGCTCTCAGCCGTGCCCTCCATTGCTCTAGAGGTGGAAGGCACAAAGCACTGCCTCCATCCTTCAATGGGAGACAAGCCATCAACTGTCCTGCTTCCAGCTCTTTAGGAAGCTGGGAAAGCACTCGCATTCCACAGTGCTCTTACAGCGTCCTGGGAACGTCTCATACAAAGGCAGCTGAACACCGTGTCTTTTCAGCCCTTAACTCACCAATCTGCAACATCTGCTGCTGCCGCATTTCCACCTTGCCAACCCGGCTCAGACGAAATGCCTCCATCTTCCCCTGAAGCAACTGTGCTGATTCCCAGATGATTGAGCATCCACATGCTTAGGAGGCGATCAACTGCATGCCTTTTGCCAACCACCATTTTACACTGCTTAGAGAGCGTCGGAAAGCAGCTATGTCTGAAAGGCCCCTTTGCTCTCAGCCATGCTCTCCATTGCTCTCGAGGTGGAAGGCACAAGGCACTGGTTCTGTATCCACCCCTCAATGGGAGACAAACCACATCTTGTCCTGCTTCCAGCTCTTTAGGAAGTGGAGAAAAAACTCCCTTTCCTCAGGGCTCTTACAGCGTCCTGGGAACATCTCATACAAAGGAGGCTGAACGCCGTTTCTTTTCAGCACTTCACTCGCCAGTCTGGGACATCTGCATCCTGCACGTTTCCACCTTGCCAACCCGGCTCAGACGAAATGCCTACATCTTCCCATTGAGCAATGGGGATGAGGCCCATATGATTGTGGTTCCACATGCTGAGGAGGAGAGAGACAATAGGCTTTTAACTAACCACGAAGTGCAATGGTTGGCAGAGTGTCAGAAAGCACCAATGGCAGAAAGACCCCTTTACTCTCAGCCGCACCCTCCATTGCTGTAGAGGTGGAAGGCACAAAGCACTGCCTCCATCCTTCAATGGGAGACAAGCCATAAACTGTCTTGCCTCCAGCTCTTTAGGAAGCTGAGAAAGAACTCGCTTTCCACAGGGCTGTTACAGCATACGAGGAAACTCTCATACAGAGGCAGCTCAAATGCCATTTCTTCCCAGTGCTTAACTGGCCGCTTTAGGACTTCCGCTTCTGCCACAGTTCCACCTTGCCAACCCGGCTCAGACGAAATGCCTACATCTTCCCCTTCAGCAACGGGGACGAGGCCCAGATGACTGTGCTTCCGCATGCTTAGCAGGAGCAGACAATAGGCTTTTTACAAACCGCCATTGTGCACTGGTCAGAGAGGGTCAGAATGCACCTAGGTCAGAAAGGGCCCTTTGCTCTCAGCCGTGCCCTCCATTGCTCTAGAGGTGGAAGGCACAAAGCACTGCCTCCATCCTTCAATGGGAGACAAGCCATAAACTGTCTTGCCTCCAGCTCTTTAGGAAGCTGACAAACAACTCGCTTTCCCCAGTCCTGTTACAGCAGACCGGCAACTTCTCAAACAATGGCAGCTCAAATGGCCTTTCTTCCCAGCCCTTAACTCGCAGCTTTAGGACTTCTGCTTCTGCCGCAATTCCACCTTGCCAACCCGGCTCAGACGAAATGCCTACATCTTCCCCTGAAGCAACTGGGCTGAGTCCCAAATGATTGAGCGTCCACGTGCTTAGGAGGCGATAGACTGCACGCCTTTTTCCAACCACCACTGGGCACTGCTGGAGAGAGTTCGGAAAGCAGCTAGGTCAGAAAGACCCCTTTGCTCTCAGCCGTGCCCTTCATTGCTCTGGACGTGGAATGCACAATGCACTGGCTCCCCCCACCCCTCAAGGGGCGACAAGCCACAGACCATCTTCCTTCCATCTCTTTAGGAAGCTGAGAAAGAACTCGCTTTCAACAGTGCTCTTTCTGTGTCCTGGCAACATCTCATACAAAGGCAGCTGATATGCCATTTCTTTTCAGCGCTTAACTCGCAGATTTGGAACTTCTGCTCCTGCCACATTTCCACCTTGCCAACCCGGCTCAGACGAAATGCCTACATCTTCCCCTTCAGCAACGGGGACGAGGCCCAGATGACTGTGCTTCCGCATGCTTAGCAGGAGCAGACAATAGGCTTTTTACAAACCGCCATTGTGCACTGGGTCAGAGAGGGTCAGAATGCACCTAGGTCAGAAAGGGCCCTTTGCTCTCAGCCGTGCCCTCCATTGCTCTAGAGGTGGAAGGCACAAAGCACTGCCTCCATCCTTCAATGGGAGACAAGCCATCAACTGTCCTGCTTCCAGCTCTTTAGGAAGCTGGGAAAGCACTCGCATTCCACAGTGCTCTTACAGCGTCCTGGGAACGTCTCATACAAAGGCAGCTGAACACCGTGTCTTTTCAGCCCTTAACTCACCAATCTGCAACATCTGCTTCTGCCGCATTTCCACCTTGCCAACCCGGCTCAGACAAAATGCCTCCATCTTCCCCTGAAGCAACTGTGCTGATTCCCAGATGATTGAGCATCCACATGCTTAGGAGGCGATCAACTGCATGCCTTTTGCCAACCACCATTTTACACTGCTTAGAGAGCGTCGGAAAGCAGCTATGTCAGAAAGGCCCCTTTGCTCTCAGCCATGCCCTCCATTGCTCTCGAGGTGGAAGGCACAAGGCACTGGTTCTGGATCCACCCCTCAATGGGAGACAAACCACATCTTGTCCTGCTTCCAGCTCTTTAGGAAGTGGAGAAAAAACTCCCTTTCCTCAGGGCTCTTACAGCGTCCTGGGAACATCTCATACAAAGGAGGCTGAACGCCGTTTCTTTTCAGCACTTCACTCGCCAGTCTGGGACATCTGCATCCTGCACGTTTCCACCTTGCCAACCCGGCTCAGACGAAATGCCTACATCTTCCCCTTGAGCAATGGGGATGAGGCCCATATGATTGTGGTTCCACATGCTGAGGAGGAGAGAGACAATAGGCTTTTAACTAACCACGAAGTGCAATGGTTGGCAGAGTGTCAGAAAGCACCAATGGCAGAAAGACCCCTTTACTCTCAGCCGCGCCCTCCATTGCTGTAGAGGTGGAAGGCACAAAGCACTGCCTCCATCCTTCAATGGGAGACAAGCCATAAACTGTCTTGCCTCCAGCTCTTTAGGAAGCTGACAAACAACTCGCTTTCCACAGTGCTGTTACAGCATACGAGGAAACTCTCATACAGAGGCAGCTCAAATGCCATTTCTTCCCAGTGCTTAACTGGCCGCTTTAGGACTTCCGCTTCTGCCACAGTTCCACCTTGCCAACCCGGATCAGATGAAATGCCTACATCTTCCCCTTCAGCAACCGGGGCGAGGCCCACAGGATTGTGCTTCCAGATGCTTAGCAGGAGCAGACAATAGGCTTTTTACAAACCGCCATTGTGCACTGGGTCAGAGAGGGTCAGAATGCACCTATGTCAGAAAGGGCCCTTTGCTCTCAGCCGTGCCCTCCATTGCTCTAGATGTGGAAGGCACAAAGCACTGCCTCCATCCTTCAATGGGAGACAAGCCATAAACTGTCTTGCCTCCAGCTCTTTAGGAAGCTGACAAACAACTTGCTTTCCACAGTCCTGTTACAGCAGACCGGGGAACTTCTCATACAAAGGCAGCTCAAATGGCCTTTCTTCCCAGCCCTTAACTCGCAGCTTTAGGACTTCTGCTTCTGCCGCAATTCCACCTTGCCAACCCGGCTCAGACCAAATGCCTACATCTTCCCCTGAAGCAACTGGGCTGAGTCCCAAATGATTGAGCGTCCACGTGCTTCGGAGGCGATAGACTGCACGCCTTTTTCCAACCACCACGGGGCACTGCTGGAGAGAGTCTCGGAAAGCAGCTATGTCAGAAAGACCCCTTTGCTCTCAGCCGTGCCCTTCATTGCTCTGGACGTGGAATGCACAATGCACTGGCTCCCCCCACCCCTCAAGGGGCGACAAGCCACAGACCATCTTCCTTCCATCTCTTTAGGATGCTGAGAAAGAACTCGCTTTCAACAGTGCTCTTTCTGTGTCCTGGCAACATCTCATACAAAGGCAGCTGATATGCCATTTCTTTTCAGCACTTAACTCGCAGATTTGGAACTTCTGCTCCTGCCACATTTCCACCTTGCCAACCCGGCTCAGACGAAATGCCTACATCTTCCCCTTCAGCAACGGGGACGAGGCCCAGATGACTGTGCTTCCGCATGCTTAGCAGGAGCAGACAATAGGCTTTTTACAAACCGCCATTGTGCACTGGGTCAGAGAGGGTCAGAATGCACCTAGGTCAGAAAGGGCCCTTTGCTCTCAGCCGTGCCCTCCATTGCTCTAGAGGTGGAAGGCACAAAGCACTGCCTCCATCCTTCAATGGGAGACAAGCCATCAAGTGTCCTGCTTCCAGCTCTTTAGGAAGCTGGGAGAGCACTCGCATTCTACAGTGCTCTTACAGCGTCCTGGGAACGTCTCATACAAAGGCAGCTGAACACCGTGTCTTTTCAGCCCTTAACTCACCAATCTGCAACATCTGCTTCTGCCGCATTTCCACCTTGCCAACCCGGCTCAGACGAAATGCCTCCATCTTCCCCTGAAGCAACTGTGCTGATTCCCAGATGATTGAGCATCCACATGCTTAGGAGGCGATCAACTGCATGCCTTTCGCCAACCACCATTTTACACTGCTTAGAGAGCGTCGGAAAGCAGCTATGTCAGAAAGGCCCCTTTGCTCTCAGCCATGCCCTCCATTGCTCTCGAGGTGGAAGGCACAAGGCACTGGTTCTGGATCCACCCCTCAATGGGAGACAAACCACATCTTGTCCTGCTTCCAGCTCTTTAGGAAGTGGAGAAAAAACTCCCTTTCCTCAGGGCTCTTACAGCGTCCTGGGAACATCTCATACAAAGGAGGCTGAACGCCGTTTCTTTTCAGCACTTCACTCGCCAGTCTGGGACATCTGCATCCTGCACGTTTCCACCTTGCCAACCCGGCTCAGACGAAATGCCTACATCTTCCCCTTGAGCAATGGGGATGAGGCCCATATGATTGTGGTTCCACATGCTGAGGAGGAGAGAGACAATAGGCTTTTAACTAACCACGAAGTGCAATGGTTGGGAGAGTGTCAGAAAGCAGCAATGGCAGAAAGAGCCCTTTACTCTCAGCCACGCCCTCCCTTGCTGTAGAGTTGGAAGGCACAAAGCACTGCCTCCATCCTTCAATGGGAGACAATCCATAAACTGTCTAGCCTCCAGCTCTTTAGGAAGCTGAGAAAGAACTCGCTTTCCACAGGGCTGTTACAGCATACGAGGAAACTCTCATACAGAGGCAACTCAAATGCCATTTCTTCCCAGTGCTTAACTGGCCGCTTTAGGACTTCCGCTTCTGCCACAGTTCAACCTTGCCAACCCGGCTCAGACGAAATGCCTACATCTTCCCCTTCAGTAACGGGGACGAGGCCCAGATGACTGTGCTTCGGCATGCTTAGCAGGAGCAGACAATAGGCTTTTTACAAACCGCCATTGTGCACTGGGTCAGAGGGGGTCAGAATGCACCTATGTCAGAAAGGGCCCTTTGCTCTCAGCCGTGCCCTCCATTGCTCTAGAGGTGGAAGGCACAAAGCACTGCCTCCATCCTTCAATGGGAGACAAGCCATAAACTGTCTTGCCTCCAGCTCTTTAGGAAGCTGACAAACAACTTGCTTTCCACAGTCCTGTTACAGCAGACCGGGGAACTTCTCATACAAAGGCAGCTCAAATGGCCTTTCTTCCCAGCCGTTAACTCGCAGCTTTAGGACTTCTGCTTCTGCCGCAATTCCACCTTGCCAACCCGGCTCAGACGAAATGCCTACATCTTCCCCTGAAGCAACTGGGCTGAGTCCCAAATGATTGAGCGTCCACGTGCTTCGGAGGCGATAGTCTGCACGCCTTTTTCCAACCACCACGGGGCACTGCTGGAGAGAGTGTCGGAAAGAAGCTAGGTCAGAAAGACCCCTTTGCTCTCAGCCGTGCCCTTCATTGCTCTGGACGTGGAATGCACAATGCACTGGCTCCCCCCACCCCTCAAGGGGCGACAAGCCACAGACCTTCTTCCTTCCATCTCTTAGGAAGCTGAGAAAGAACTCGCTTTCAACAGTGCTCTTTCTGTGTCCTGGCAACATCTCATACAAAGGCAGCTGATATGCCATTTCTTTTCAGCACTTAACTCGCAGATTTGGAACTTCTGCTCCTGCCACATTTCCACCTTGCCAACCCGGCTCAGACGAAATGCCTACATCTTCCCCTTCAGCAACGGGGACGAGGCCCAGATGACTGTGCTTCCGCATGCTTAGCAGGAGCAGACAATAGGCTTTTTACAAACCGCCATTGTGCACTGGGTCAGAGAGGGTCAGAATGCACCTAGGTCAGAAAGGGCCCTTTGCTCTCAGCCGTGCCCTCCATTGCTCTAGAGGTGGAAGGCACAAAGCACTGCCTCCATCCTTCAATGGGAGACAAGCCATCAACTGTCCTGCTTCCAGCTCTTTAGGAAGCTGGGAAAGCACTCGCATTCTACAGTGCTCTTACAGCGTCCTGGGAACGTCTCATACAAAGGCAGCTGAACACCGTGTCTTTTCAGCCCTTAACTCACCAATCTGCAACATCTGCTTCTGCCGCATTTCCACCTTGCCAACCCGGCTCAGACGAAATGCCTCCATCTTCCCCTGAAGCAACTGTGCTGATTCCCAGATGATTGAGCATCCACATGCTTAGGAGGCGATCAACTGCATGCCTTTCGCCAACCACCATTTTACACTGCTTAGAGAGCGTCGGAAAGCAGCTATGTCAGAAAGGCCCCTTTGCTCTCAGCCATGCCCTCCATTGCTCTCGAGGTGGAAGGCACAAGGCACTGGTTCTGGATCCACCCCTCAATGGGAGACAAACCACATCTTGTCCTGCTTCCAGCTCTTTAGGAAGTGGAGAAAAAACTCCCTTTCCTCAGGGCTCTTACAGCGTCCTGGGAACATCTCATACAAAGGAGGCTGAACGCCGTTTCTTTTCAGCACTTCACTCGCCAGTCTGGGACATCTGCATCCTGCACGTTTCCACCTTGCCAACCCGGCTCAGACGAAATGCCTACATCTTCCCCTTGAGCAATGGGGATGAGGCCCATATGATTGTGGTTCCACATGCTGAGGAGGAGAGAGACAATAGGCTTTTAACTAACCACGAAGTGCAATGGTTGGGAGAGTGTCATAAAGCACCAATGGCAGAAAGACCCCTTTACTCTCAGCCGCGCCCTCCATTGCTGTAGAGGTGGAAGGCACAAAGCACTGCCTCCATCCTTCAATGGGAGACAAGCCATAAACTGTCTTGCCTCCAGCTCTTTAGGAAGCTGACAAACAACTCGCTTTCCACAGTGCTGTTACAGCATACGAGGAAACTCTCATACAGAGGCAGCTCAAATGCCATTTCTTCCCAGTGCTTAACTGGCCGCTTTAGGACTTCCGCTTCTGCCACAGTTCCACCTTGCCAACCCGGATCAGACGAAATGCCTACATCTTCCCCTTCAGCATCGGGGACGAGGCACAGATGACTGAGCTTCGGCATGCTTAGCAGGAGCAGACAATAGGCTTTTTACAAACCGCCATTGTGCACTGGGTCAGAGAGGGTCAGAATGCACCTAGGTCAGAAAGGGCCCTTTGCTCTCAGCCGTGCCCTCCATTGCTCTAGAGGTGGAAGGCACAAAGCACTGCCTCCATCCTTCAAGGGGAGACAAGCCATAAACTGTCTTGCCTCCAGCTCTTTAGGAAGCTGAGAAAGAACTCGCTTTCCACAGTGCTGTTACAGCATACGAGAAAACTCTCATACAGAGGCAGCTCAAATGCCATTTCTTCCCAGTGCTTAACTGGCCTCTTTAGGACTTCCGCTTCTGCCACAGTTCCACCTTGCTTCAGGGGAAGATGTAGGCATTTCGTTTGAGCCGGGTTGGCAAGGGGTCTTTCTGCCATTGGTGCTTTTTTACACTCTCCCAACCATTGCACTTTGGAAAGAAGCCCGCACGTTGTGCCTTTGAGCTCTAGGGCAATGGAGCACACCGAGAGCCGAAGTCCTACTTCAGCCAGATCAGGCCTGCAAAGAAACTGCGTTTCACAGGCCTTTGGAAGAGATGTTCCCGGTAGGCTGTAAGAGCACTGTGCAGAGCGAGTTGTTTCTTAGCTTCCCAAAGAGCTGGAAGCAAGATGCTGTGGGGCCCAACTCGCCCTTTGGAAAGAAGCCTGCACGTTGTGCCTTTCAGCTCTAGGGCAAAGTAGCACACCCAGAGCAGAAGTCCTACTTCAGCCAGATCAGGCCTGCAAAGAAACTGCGTTTCACAGGCCTTTCGAAGAGATGTTCCCGGTAGGCTGTAAGAGCACTGTGCAGAGCGAGTTGTTTCTTAGCTTCCCAAAGAGCTGGAAGCAAGATGATGTGGGGCCCAACTCGCCCTTTGGAAGTAAGCCTGCACGTTGTGCCTTTCAGCTCTAGGGCAATGGAGCACACCCAGAGCAGAAGTCCTACTTCAGCCAGATCAGGCCTGCAAAGAAACTGCGTTTCACAGGCCTTGGGAAGAGATGTTCCCGGTAGGCTGTAAGAGCACTGTGCAGAGCGAGTTGTTTCTTAGCTTCCCAAAGAGCTGGAAGCAAGATGCTGTGGGGCCCAAATCGCCCTTTGGAAAGAAGCCTGCACCTTGTGCCTTTCAGCTCAAGGGCAATGGAGCACACCCAGAGCAGAAGTCCTACTTCAGCGAGATAAGGCCTGCAAAGAAACTGCGTTTCACAGGCCTTTCGAAGAGATGTTCCCGGTAGGCTGTAAGAGCACTGTGCAGAGCGAGTTGTTTCTTAGCTTCCCAAAGAGCTGGAAGCAAGATGCTGTGGGGCCCAACTCGCCCTTTGGAAAGAAGCCTGCACGTTGTGCCTTTAAGCTCTAGGGCAATGGAGCACACCCAGAGCAGAAGTCCTACTTCAGCCAGATCAGGCCTGCAAAGAAACTGCGTTTCACAGGGCTTTGGCAGAGATGTTCCCGGTAGGCTGTAAGAGCACTGTGCAGAGCGAGTTGTTTCTTAGCTTCCCAAAGAGCTGGAAGCAAGATGCTGTGGGGCCCAACTCGCCCTTTGGAAAGAAGCCTGCACGTTGTGCCTTTCAGCTCTAGGGCAAAGTAGCACACCCAGAGCAGAAGTCCTACTTCAGCCAGATCAGGCCTGCAAAGAAACTGCGTTTCACAGGCCTTTCGAAGAGATGTTCCCGGTAGGATGTAAGAGCACTGTGCAGAGCGAGTTGTTTCTTAGCTTCCCAAAGAGCTGGAAGCAAGATGATGTGGGGCCCAACTCGCCCTTTGGAAGTAAGCCTGCACGTTGTGCCTTTCAGCTCTAGGGCAATGGAGCACACCCAGAGCAGAAGTCCTACTTCAGCCAGATCAGGCCTGCAAAGAAACTGCGTTTCACAGGCCTTGGGAAGAGATGTTCCCGGTAGGCTGTAAGAGCACTGTGCAGAGCGAGTTGTTTCTTAGCTTCCCAAAGAGCTGGAAGCAAGATGCTGTGGGGCCCAACTCGCCCTTTGGAAAGAAGCCTGCACGTTGTGCCTTTAAGCTCTAGGGCAAAGTAGCACACACAGAGCAGAAGTCCTACTTCAGTCAGATCAGGCCTGCAAAGAAACTGCGTTTCACAGTCCTTTGGAAGAGATGTTCCCGGTAGGCTGTAAGAGCACTGTGCAGAGCGAGTTCTTTCTTAGCTTCCCAAAGAGCTGGAAGCAAGATGCTGTGGGGCCCAACTCGCCCTTTGGAAAGAAGCCTGCACGTTGTGCCTTTCAGCTCTAGGGCATTGTAGCACACCCAGAGCAGAAGTCCTACTTCAGCCAGATCAGGACTGCAAAGAAACTGCGTTTCACAGGCCTTTGTAAGAGATGTTCCCACTAGGCTGTAGAGCACTGTGCAGAGCGAGTTGTTTCTTAGCTTCCCAAAGAGCTGGAAGCAAGATGCTGTGGGGCCCAACTCGCCCTTTGGAAAGAAGCCTGCACGTTGTGCCTTTCAGCTCTAGGGCAATGTAGCACACCCAGAGCAGAAGTCCTACTTCAGGCAGATCAGGCCTGCAAAGAAACTGCGTTTCACAGGCCTTTGGAAGAGATGTTCCCGGTTGGCTGTAAGAGCACTTTGCAGAGAGAGTTGTTTCTTAGCGTCCCAAAGAGCTGGAAGCAAGATGCTGTGGGGCCAAACTCTCCCTTCGGAAAGAAGCCTGCACGTTGTGCCTTTCAGCTCTATGGCAGTGTATCACACCCAGAGCAGAAGTCCTACTTCAGCCATATCAGGCCTGCAAAGAAACTGCGTTTCACAGGGCTTTGGAAGAGATGTTCCCGGTAGGCTGTAAGAGCACTGTGCAGAGCGAGTTGTTTCTTAGCTTCCCAAAGAGCTGGAAGCAAGATGCTGTGGGGCCCAACTCGCCCTTTGGAAAGAAGCCTGCACGTTGTGCCTTTCAGCTCTAGGGCAAAGTAGCACACCCAGAGCAGAAGTCCTACTTCAGCCAGATCAGGCCTGCAAAGAAACTGCGTTTCACAGGCCTTTCGAAGAGATGTTCCCGGTAGGCTGTAAGAGCACTGTGCAGAGCGAGTTCTTTCTTAGCTTCCCAAAGAGCTGGAAGCAAGATGCTGTGGGGCCCAACTCGCCCTTGGAAAGAAGCCTGCACGTTGTGCCTTTCAGCTCTAGGGCAATGGAGCACACCCAGAGCAGAAGTCCTACTTCAGCCAGATCAGGCCTGCAAAGAAACTGCATTTCACAGGCCTTTGGAAGAGATGTTCCCGGTAGGCTGTAAGAGCACTGTGCAGAGCGAGTTGTTTCTTAGCTTCCCAAAGAGCTGGAAGCAAGATGCTGTGGGGCCCCACTCGCCCCTCGGAAAGAAGCCTGCATGTTGTGCCTTTCAGCTCTAGGGCAATGGCGCACACCCAGAGCAGAAGTCCTACTTCAGCCAGATCAGGCCTGCAAAGAAACTGCGTTTCCCAGGCCTTTGGAAGAGATGTTCCCGGTAGGCTGTAAGAGCACTGTGCAGAGCGAGTTGTTTCTTAGCTTCCCAAAGAGCTGGAAGCAAGATGCTGTGGGGCCCAACTCGCCCTTTGGAAAGAAGCCTGCACGTTGTGCCTTTCAGCTCTAGGGCAAAGTAGCACACCCAGAGCAGAAGTCCAACTTCAGCCAGATCAGGCCTACAAAGAAACTGCGTTTCACAGGCCTTTGGAAGAGATGTTCCCGGTAGGCTGTAAGAGCACTGTGCAGAGCGAGTTGTTTCTTAGCTTCGCAAAGAGCTGGAAGCAAGATGCTGTGGGGCCCAACGCGCCCCTTGGAAAGAAGCCTGCACGTTGAGCCTTTCAGCTCTAGGGCAATGTAGCACACCCAGAGCAGAAGTCCTACTTCAGCCAGATCAGGCCTGCAAAGAAACTGCGTTTCACAGGCCTTTGGAAGAGATGTTCCCACTAGGCTGTAAGAGCACTGTTCAGAGCGAGTTGTTTCTTAGCTTTCCAAAGAGCTGGAAGCAAGATGCTGTGGGGCCCAAGTCGCCCTTTGGAAAGAAGCCTGCACATTGTGCCTTTCAATTCTAGGGCAAAGTAGCACACCCAGAGCAGAAGTCCTACTTCAGCCAGATCAGGCCTGCAAAGAAACTGCGTTTCACAGGCCTTTGGAAGAGATGTTCCCGGTAGGCTGTAAAAGCACTGTGCAGAGCGAGTTGTTTCTTAGCTTCCCAAAGAGCTGGAAGCAGCATGCTTTGGGGCCCAACTCGCCCTTTGCAAAGAAGCCTGCACTTTGTGCCTTTCAGCTCTAGGGCAAAGTCGCACACCCAGAGCAGAAGTCCTACTTCAGCCAGATCAGGCCTGCAAAGAAACTGCGTTTCACAGGCCTTTGGAAGAGATGTTCCCGGTAGGCTGTAAGAGCACTGTGCAGAGCGAGTTGTTTCTTAGCTTCCCAAAGAGCTGGAAGCAAGATGCTGTGGGGCCCAACTCGCCCCTTGGAAAGAAGCCTGCACGTTGTGCCTTTCAGCTCTAGGGCAATGGAGCACACCCAGAGCAGAAGTCCTACTTCAGCCAGATCAGGCCTGCAAAGAAACTGCGTTTCACAGGCCTTTGGAAGAGATGTTCCTGGTAGGCTGTAAGAGCACTGTGCAGAGCGAGTTGTTTCTTAGCTTCCCAAAGAGCTGGAAGCAAGATGCTGTGGGGCCCAACTCGCCCTTTGGAAAGAAGCCTGCACGTTGTGCCTTTCAGCTCTAGGGCAATGGAGCACACCGAGAGCAGAAGTCCTACTTCAGCCAGATCAGGCCTGCAAAGAAACTGCATTTCACAGGCCTTTGGAAGAGATGTTCCCGGTAGGCTGTAAGAGCACTGTGCAGAGCGAGTTGTTTCTTAGCTTCCCAAAGAGCTGGAAGCATGATGCTGTGGGGCCCAACTCGCCCTTTGGAAAGAAGCCTGCACGTTGTGCCTTTCAGCTCTAGGGCAAAGTAGCACACCCAGAGCAGAAGTCCTACTTCAGCCAGATCAGGCCTGCAAAGAAACTGCATTTCACAGGCCTTTGGAAGAGATGTTCCCCGTAGGCTGTAAGAGCACTGTGCAGAGCGAGTTGTATCTTAGCTTCCCAAAGAGCTGGAAGCAAGATGCTGTGGGGCCCAACTCGCCCTTTGGAAAGAAGCCTGCACGTTGTGGCTTTCAGCTCTAGGGCAATGGAGCCCACCCAGAGCAGAAGTCCTACTTCAGCCAGATCAGGCCTGCAAAGAAACTGCATTTCACAGGCCTTGGGAAGAGATGTTCCCGGTAGACTGTAAGAGCACTGTGCAGAGCGAGTTGTTTCTTAGCTTCCCAAAGAGCTGGAAGCAAGATGCTGTGGGGCCCAACTCGCCCTTTGGAAAGAAGTCTGCACGTTGTGCCTTTCAGCTCTACGGCAATGTAGCACACCCAGAGCAGAAGTCCTACTTCAGCCAGATCAGGCCTGCAAAGAAACTGCGTTTCACAGGCCTTGGGAAGAGATGTTCCCGGTAGGCTGTAAGAGCACTGTGCAGAGCGAGTTGTTTCTTAGCTTCCCAAAGAGCTGGAAGCAAGATGCGGTGGGGCCCATCTCGCCCTTTGGAAGGAAGCCTGCACGTTGTGCCTTTCAGCTCTAGGGCAATGGAGCCCACCCAGAGCAGAAGTCCTACTTCAGCCAGATCAGGCCTGCAAAGAAACTGCGTTTCACAGGCCTTGGGAAGAGATGTTCCCGGTAGGCTGTAAGAGCACTGTGCAGAGCGAGTTGTTTCTTAGCTTCCCAAAGAGCTGGAAGCAAGATGCTGTGGGGCCCACCTTGCCCCTCGGAAAGAAGCCTGCATCTTTTGCCTTTCAGCTCTAGGGCAATGGTGCACACCCAGAGCAGAAGTCCTACTTCAGCCAGATCAGGCCTGCAAAGAAACTGCGTTTCACAGGCCTTTGGAAGAGATGTTCCCGGTAGGCTGTAAGAGCACTGTGCAGAGCGAGTTGTTTCTTAGCTTCCCAAAGAGCTGGAAGCAAGATGCTGTGGGGCCCAACTCGCCCTTTGGAAAGAAGCCTGCACGTTGTGCCTTTCAGCTCTAGGGCAAAGTAGCACACCCAGAGCAGAAGTCCTACTTCAGCCAGATCAGGCCTGCAAAGAAACTCCGTTTCACAGGCCTTTGGAAGAGATGTTCCCGGTAGGCTGTAAGAGCACTGTGCAGAGCGATTTGTTTATTAGCTTCCTAAAGAGCTGGAAGCAAGATGCTGAGGGGCCCAACTCGCCCTTTGAAAAGAGGCCTGCACGTTGTGCCTTTCAGCTCTAGGGCAATGTAGCACACCCAGAGCAGAAGTCCTACTTCAGGCAGATCAGGCCTGCAAAGAAACTGCGTTTCACAGGCCTTTGGAAGAGATGTTCCCGGTTGGCTGTAAGAGCACTTTGCAGAGAGAGTTGTTTCTTAGCGTCCCAAAGAGCTGGAAGCAAGATGCTGTGGGGCCAAACTCTCCCTTCGGAAAGAAGCCTGCACGTTGTGCCTTTCAGCTCTATGGCAGTGTATCACACCCAGAGCAGAAGTCCTACTTCAGCCATATCAGGCCTGCAAAGAAACTGCGTTTCACAGGGCTTTGGAAGAGATGTTCCCGGTAGGCTGTAAGAGCACTGTGCAGAGCGAGTTGTTTCTTAGCTTCCCAAAGAGCTGGAAGCAAGATGCTGTGGGGCCCAACTCGCCCTTTGGAAAGAAGCCTGCACGTTGTGCCTTTCAGCTCTAGGGCAAAGTAGCACACCCAGAGCAGAAGTCCTACTTCAGCCAGATCAGGCCTGCAAAGAAACTGCGTTTCACAGGCCTTTCGAAGAGATGTTCCCGGTAGGATGTAAGAGCACTGTGCAGAGCGAGTTGTTTCTTAGCTTCCCAAAGAGCTGGAAGCAAGATGATGTGGGGCCCAACTCGCCCTTTGGAAGTAAGCCTGCACGTTGTGCCTTTCAGCTCTAGGGCAATGGAGCACACCCAGAGCAGAAGTCCTACTTCAGCCAGATCAGGCCTGCAAAGAAACTGCGTTTCACAGGCCTTGGGAAGAGATGTTCCCGGTAGGCTGTAAGAGCACTGTGCAGAGCGAGTTGTTTCTTAGCTTCCCAAAGAGCTGGAAGCAAGATGCTGTGGGGCCCAAATCGCCCTTTGGAAAGAACTCTGCACCTTGTGCCTTTCTGCTCAAGGGCAATGGAGCACACCCAGAGCAGAAGTCCTACTTCAGCCAGATAAGGCCTGCAAAGAAACTGCGTTTCACAGGCCTTTCGAAGAGATGTTCCCGGTAGGCTGTAAGAGCACTGTGCAGAGCGAGTTGTTTCTTAGCTTCCCAAAGAGCTGGAAGCAAGATGCTGTGGGGCCCAACTCGCCCTTTGGAAAGAAGCCTGCACATTGTGCCTTTAAGCTCTAGGGCAATGGAGCACACCCAGAGCAGAAGTCCTACTTCAGCCAGATCAGGCCTGCAAAGAAACTGCGTTTCACAGAGCTTTGGCAGAGATGTTCCCGGTAGGCTGTAAGAGCACTGTGCAGAGCGAGTTGTTTCTTAGCTTCCCAAAGAGCTGGAAGCAAGATGCTGTGGGGCCCAACTCGCCCTTTGGAAAGAAGCCTGCACGTTGTGCCTTTCAGCTCTAGGGCAATGTAGCACACCCAGAGCAGAAGTCCTACTTCAGCCAGATCAGGCCTGCAAAGAAACTGCGTTTCACAGGCCTTTCGAAGAGATGTTCCCGGTAGGATGTAAGAGCACTGTGCAGAGCGAGTTGTTTCTTAGCTTCCCAAAGAGCTGGAAGCAAGATGATGTGGGGCCCAACTCGCCCTTTGGAAGTAAGCCTGCACGTTGTGCCTTTCAGCTCTAGGGCAATGGAGCACACCCAGAGCAGAAGTCCTACTTCAGCCAGATCAGGCCTGCAAAGAAACTGCGTTTCACAGGCCTTGGGAAGAGATGTTCCCGGTAGGCTGTAAGAGCACTGTGCAGAGCGAGTTGTTTCTTAGCTTCCCAAAGAGCTGGAAGCAAGATGCTGTGGGGCCCAAATCGCCCTTTGGAAAGAAGCCTGCACCTTGTGCCTTTCAGCTCAAGGGCAATGGAGCACACCCAGAGCAGAAGTCCTACTTCAGCCAGATAAGGCCTGCAAAGAAACTGCGTTTCACAGGCCTTTCGAAGAGATGTTCCCGGTAGGCTGTAAGAGCACTGTGCAGAGCGAGTTGTTTCTTAGCTTCCCAAAGAGCTGGAAGCAAGATGCTGTGGGGCCCAACTCGCCCTTTGGAAAGAAGCCTGCACGTTGTGCCTTTAAGCTCTAGGGCAATGGAGCACACCCAGAGCAGAAGTCCTACTTCAGCCAGATCAGGCCTGCAAAGAAACTGCGTTTCACAGGGCTTTGGCAGAGATGTTCCCGGTAGGCTGTAAGAGCACTGTGCAGAGCGAGTTGTTTCTTAGCTTCCCAAAGAGCTGGAAGCAAGATGCTGTGGGGCCCAACTCGCCCTTTGGAAAGAAGCCTGCACGTTGTGCCTTTCAGCTCTAGGGCAAAGTAGCACACCCAGAGCAGAAGTCCTACTTCAGCCAGATCAGGCCTGCAAAGAAACTGCGTTTCACAGGCCTTTCGAAGAGATGTTCCCGGTAGGATGTAAGAGCACTGTGCAGAGCGAGTTGTTTCTTAGCTTCCCAAAGAGCTGGAAGCAAGATGATGTGGGGCCCAACTCGCCCTTTGGAAGTAAGCCTGCACGTTGTGCCTTTCAGCTCTAGGGCAATGGAGCACACCCAGAGCAGAAGTCCTACTTCAGCCAGATCAGGCCTGCAAAGAAACTGCGTTTCACAGGCCTTGGGAAGAGATGTTCCCGGTAGGCTGTAAGAGCACTGTGCAGAGCGAGTTGTTTCTTAGCTTCCCAAAGAGCTGGAAGCAAGATGCTGTGGGGCACAACTCGCCCTTTGGAAAGAAGCCTGCACGTTGTGCCTTTAAGCTTTAGGGCAAAGTAGCACACACAGAGCAGAAGTCCTACTTCAGTCAGATCAGGCCTGCAAAGAAACTGCGTTTCACAGTCCTTTGGAAGAGATGTTCCCGGTAGGCTGTAAGAGCACTGTGCAGAGCGAGTTCTTTCTTAGCTTCCCAAAGAGCTGGAAGCAAGATGCTGTGGGGCCCAACTCGCCCTTTGGAAAGAAGCCTGCACGTTGTGCCTTTCAGCTCTAGGGCATTGTAGCACACCCAGAGCAGAAGTCCTACTTCAGCCAGATCAGGACTGCAAAGAAACTGCGTTTCACAGGCCTTTGTAAGAGATGTTCCCACTAGGCTGTAAGAGCACTGTGCAGAGCGAGTTGTTTCTTAGCTTCCCAAAGAGCTGGAAGCAAGATGCTGTGGGGCCCAACTCGCCCTTTGGAAAGAAGCCTGCACGTTGTGCCTTTCAGCTCTAGGGCAATGTAGCACACCCAGAGCAGAAGTCCTACTTCAGGCAGATCAGGCCTGCAAAGAAACTGCGTTTCACAGGCCTTTGGAAGAGATGTTCCCGGTTGGCTGTAAGAGCACTTTGCAGAGAGAGTTGTTTCTTAGCGTCCCAAAGAGCTGGAAGCAAGATGCTGTGGGGCCAAACTCTCCCTTCGGAAAGAAGCCTGCACGTTGTGCCTTTCAGCTCTATGGCAGTGTATCACACCCAGAGCAGAAGTCCTACTTCAGCCATATCAGGCCTGCAAAGAAACTGCGTTTCACAGGGCTTTGGAAGAGATGTTCCCGGTAGGCTGTAAGAGCACTGTGCAGAGCGAGTTGTTTCTTAGCTTCCCAAAGAGCTGGAAGCAAGATGCTGTGGGGCCCAACTCGCCCTTTGGAAAGAAGCCTGCACGTTGTGCCTTTCAGCTCTAGGGCAAAGTAGCACACCCAGAGCAGAAGTCCTACTTCAGCCAGATCAGGCCTGCAAAGAAACTGCGTTTCACAGGCCTTTCGAAGAGATGTTCCCGGTAGGCTGTAAGAGCACTGTGCAGAGCGAGTTGTTTCTTAGCTTCCCAAAGAGCTGGAAGCAAGATGCTGTGGGGCCCAACTCGCCCTTTGGAAAGAAGCCTGCACGTTGTGCCTTTCAGCTCTAGGGCAATGGAGCACACCCAGAGCAGAAGTCCTACTTCAGCCAGATCAGGCCTGCAAAGAAACTGCGTTTCACAGGCCTTGGGAAGAGATGTTACCGGTAGGCTGTAAGAGCACTGTGCAGAGCGAGTTGTTTCTTAGCTTCCCAAAGAACTGGAAGCAAGATGCTGTGGGGCCCCACTCGCCCCTCGGAAAGAAGCCTGCATGTTGTGCCTTTCAGCTCTAGGGCAATGGCGCACACCCAGAGCAGAAGTCCTACTTCAGCCAGATCAGGCCTGCAAAGAAACTGCGTTTCACAGGCCTTTGGAAGAGATGTTCCCGGTAGGCTGTAAGAGCACTGTGCAGAGCGAGTTGTTTCTTAGCTTCCCAAAGAGCTGGAAGCAAGATGCTGTGGGGCCCAACTAGCCCTTTGGAAAGAAGCCTGCACGTTGTGCCTTTCAGCTCTAGGGCAAAGTAGCACACCCAGAGCAGAAGTCCAACTTCAGCCAGATCAGGCCTACAAAGAAACTGCGTTTCACAGGCCTTTGGAAGAGATGTTCCCGGTAGGCTGTAAGAGCACTGTGCAGAGCGAGTTGTTTCTTAGCTTCGCAAAGAGCTGGAAGCAAGATGCTGTGGGGCCCAACGCGCCCCTTGGAAAGAAGCCTGCACGTTGAGCCTTTCAGCTCTAGGGCAATGTAGCACACCCAGAGCAGAAGTCCTACTTCAGCCAGATCAGGCCTGCAAAGAAACTGCGTTTCACAGGCCTTTGGAAGAGATGTTCCCACTAGGCTGTAAGAGCACTGTTCAGAGCGAGTTGTTTCTTAGCTTTCCAAAGAGCTGGAAGCAAGATGCTGTGGGGCCCAAGTCGCCCTTTGGAAAGAAGCCTGCACATTGTGCCTTTCAATTCTAGGGCAAAGTAGCAAACCCAGAGCAGAAGTCCTACTTCAGCCAGATCAGGCCTGCAAAGAAACTGCGTTTCACAGGCCTTTGGAAGAGATGTTCCCGGTAGGCTGTAAAAGCACTGTGCAGAGCGAGTTGTTTCTTAGCTTCCCAAAGAGCTGGAAGCAGCATGCTTTGGGGCCCAACTCGCCCTTTGCAAAGAAGCCTGCACTTTGTGCCTTTCAGCTCTAGGGCAAAGTCGCACACCCAGAGCAGAAGTCCTACTTCAGCCCGATCAGGCCTGCAAAGAAACTGCGTTTCACAGGCCTTTGGAAGAGAAGTTCCCGGTAGGCTGTAAGAGCACTGTGCAGAGCGAGTTGTTTCTTAGCTTCCCAAAGAGCTGGAAGCAAGATGCTGTGGGGCACAACTCGCCCCTTGGAAAGAAGCCTGCACGTTGTGCCTTTCAGCTCTAGGGCAATGGAGCACACCCAGAGCAGAAGTCCTACTTCAGCCAGATCAGGCCTGCAAAGAAACTGCGTTTCACAGGCCTTTGGAAGAGATGTTCCTGGTAGGCTGTAAGAGCACTGTGCAGAGCGAGTTGTTTCTTAGCTTCCCAAAGAGCTGGAAGCAAGATGCTGTGGGGCCCAACTCGCCCTTTGGAAAGAAGCCTGCACGTTGTGCCTTTCAGCTCTAGGGCAATGGAGCACACCGAGAGCAGAAGTCCTACTTCAGCCAGATCAGGCCTGCAAAGAAACTGCATTTCACAGGCCTTTGGAAGAGATGTTCCCGGTAGGCTGTAAGAGCACTGTGCAGAGCGAGTTGTTTCTTAGCTTCCCAAAGAGCTGGAAGCATGATGCTGTGGGGCCCAACTCGCCCTTTGGAAAGAAGCCTGCACGTTGTGCCTTTCAGCTCTAGGGCAAAGTAGCACACCCAGAGCAGAAGTCCTACTTCAGCCAGATCAGGCCTGCAAAGAAACTGCATTTCACAGGCCTTTGGAAGAGATGTTCCCCGTAGGCTGTAAGAGCACTGTGCAGAGCGAGTTGTATCTTAGCTTCCCAAAGAGCTGGAAGCAAGATGCTGTGGGGCCCAACTCGCCCTTTGGAAAGAAGCCTGCACGTTGTGGCTTTCAGCTCTAGGGCAATGGAGCCCACCCAGAGCAGAAGTCCTACTTCAGCCAGATCAGGCCTGCAAAGAAACTGCATTTCACAGGCCTTGGGAAGAGATGTTCCCGGTAGACTGTAAGAGCACTGTGCAGAGCGAGTTGTATCATAGCTTCCCAAAGAGCTGGAAGCAGGATGCTGTGGGGCCCAACTCGCCCTTTGGAAAGAAGCCTGCACGTTGTGCCTTTCAGCTCTACGGCAATGTAGCACACCCAGAGCAGAAGTCCTACTTCATCCAGATCAGGCCTGCAAAGAAACTGCGTTTCAGAGGCCTTGGGAAGAGATGTTCCCGGTAGGCTGTAAGTGCACTGTGCAGAGCGAGTTGTTTCTTAGCTTCCCAAAGAGCTGGAAGCAAGATGCGGTGGGGCCCAACTCGCCCTTTGGAAGGATGCCTGCACGTTGTGCCTTTCAGCTCTAGGGCAATGGAGCACACCCAGAGCAGAAGTCCTACTTCAGCCAGATCAGGCCTGCAAAGAAACTGCGTTTCACAGGCCTTGGGAAGAGATGTTACCGGTAGGCTGTAAGAGCACTGTGCAGAGCGAGTTGTTTCTTAGCTTCCCAAAGAACTGGAAGCAAGATGCTGTGGGGCCCCACTCGCCCCTCGGAAAGAAGCCTGCATCTTTTGCCTTTCAGCTCTAGGGCAATGGTGCACACCCAGAGCAGAAGTCCTACTTCAGCCAGATCAGGCCTGCAAAGAAACTGCGTTTCACAGGCCTTTGGAAGAGATGTTCCCGGTAGGCTGTAAGAGCACTGTGCAGAGCGAGTTGTTTCTTAGCTTCCCAAAGAGCTGGAAGCAAGATGCTGTGGGGCCCAACTCGCCCTTTGGAAAGAAGCCTGCACGTTGTGCCTTTCAGCTCTAGGGCAAAGTAGCACACCCAGAGCAGAAGTCCTACTTCAGCCAGATCAGGCCTGCAAAGAAACTCCGTTTCACAGGCCTTTGGAAGAGATGTTCCCGGTAGGCTGTAAGAGCACTGTGCAGAGCGATTTGTTTATTAGCTTCCTAAAGAGCTGGAAGCAAGATGCTGAGGGGCCCAACTCGCCCTTTGAAAAGAGGCCTGCACGTTGTGCCTTTCAGCTCTAGGGCAATGTAGCACACCCAGAGCAGAAGTCCTACTTCAGGCAGATCAGGCCTGCAAAGAAACTGCGTTTCACAGGCCTTTGGAAGAGATGTTCCCACTAGGCTGTAAGAGCACTTTGCAGAGAGAGTTGTTTCTTAGCGTCCCAAAGAGCTGGAAGCAAGATGCTGTGGGGCCAAACTCTCCCTTCGGAAAGAAGCCTGCACGTTGTGCCTTTCAGCTCTATGGCAGTGTATCACACCCAGAGCAGAAGTCCTACTTCAGCCATATCAGGCCTGCAAAGAAACTGCGTTTCACAGGGCTTTGGAAGAGATGTTCCCGGTAGGCTGTAAGAGCACTGTGCAGAGCGAGTTGTTTCTTAGCTTCCCAAAGAGCTGGAAGCAAGATGCTGTGGGGCCCAACTCGCCCTTTGGAAAGAAGCCTGCACGTTGTGCCTTTCAGCTCTAGGGCAAAGTAGCACACCCAGAGCAGAAGTCCTACTTCAGCCAGATCAGGCCTGCAAAGAAACTGCGTTTCACAGGCCTTTCGAAGAGATGTTCCCGGTAGGATGTAAGAGCACTGTGCAGAGCGAGTTGTTTCTTAGCTTCCCAAAGAGCTGGAAGCAAGATGATGTGGGGCCCAACTCGCCCTTTGGAAGTAAGCCTGCACGTTGTGCCTTTCAGCTCTAGGGCAATGGAGCACACCCAGAGCAGAAGTCCTACTTCAGCCAGATCAGGCCTGCAAAGAAACTGCGTTTCACAGGCCTTGGGAAGAGATGTTCCCGGTAGGCTGTAAGAGCACTGTGCAGAGCGAGTTGTTTCTTAGCTTCCCAAAGAGCTGGAAGCAAGATGCTGTGGGGCCCAAATCGCCCTTTGGAAAGAACTCTGCACCTTGTGCCTTTCAGCTCAAGGGCAATGGAGCACACCCAGAGCAGAAGTCCTACTTCAGCCAGATAAGGCCTGCAAAGAAACTGCGTTTCACAGGCCTTTCGAAGAGATGTTCCCGGTAGGCTGTAAGAGCACTGTGCAGAGCGAGTTGTTTCTTAGCTTCCCAAAGAGCTGGAAGCAAGATGCTGTGGGGCCCAACTCGCCCTTTGGAAAGAAGCCTGCACATTGTGCCTTTAAGCTCTAGGGCAATGGAGCACACCCAGAGCAGAAGTCCTACTTCAGCCAGATCAGGCCTGCAAAGAAACTGCGTTTCACAGAGCTTTGGCAGAGATGTTCCCGGTAGGCTGTAAGAGCACTGTGCAGAGCGAGTTGTTTCTTAGCTTCCCAAAGAGCTGGAAGAAAGATGCTGTGGGGCCCAACTCGCCCTTTGGAAAGAAGCCTGCACGTTGTGCCTTTCAGCTCTAGGGCAAAGTAGCACACCCAGAGCAGAAGTCCTACTTCAGCCAGATCAGGCCTGCAAAGAAACTGCGTTTCACAGGCCTTTCGAAGAGATGTTCCCGGTAGGATGTAAGAGCACTGTGCAGAGCGAGTTGTTTCTTAGCTTCCCAAAGAGCTGGAAGCAAGATGATGTGGGGCCCAACTCGCCCTTTGGAAGTAAGCCTGCACGTTGTGCCTTTCAGCTCTAGGGCAATGTAGCACACCCAGAGCAGAAGTCCTACTTCAGCCAGATCAGGCCTGCAAAGAAACTGCGTTTCACAGGCCTTGGGAAGAGATGTTCCCGGTAGGCTGTAAGAGCACTGTGCAGAGCGAGTTGTTTCTTAGCTTCCCAAAGAGCTGGAAGCAAGATGCTGTGGGGCCCAAATCGCCCTTTGGAAAGAAGCCTGCACCTTGTGCCTTTCAGCTCAAGGGCAATGGAGCACACCCAGAGCAGAAGTCCTACTTCAGCCAGATAAGGCCTGCAAAGAAACTGCGTTTCACAGGCCTTTCGAAGAGATGTTCCCGGTAGGCTGTAAGAGCACTGTGCAGAGCGAGTTGTTTCTTAGCTTCCCAAAGAGCTGGAAGCAAGATGCTGTGGGGCCCAACTCGCCCTTTGGAAAGAAGCCTGCACGTTGTGCCTTTAAGCTCTAGGGCAATGGAGCACACCCAGAGCAGAAGTCCTACTTCAGCCAGATCAGGCCTGCAAAGAAACTGCGTTTCACAGGGCTTTGGCAGAGATGTTCCCGGTAGGCTGTAAGAGCACTGTGCAGAGCGAGTTGTTTCTTAGCTTCCCAAAGAGCTGGAAGCAAGATGCTGTGGGGCCCAACTCGCCCTTTGGAAAGAAGCCTGCACGTTGTGCCTTTCAGCTCTAGGGCAAAGTAGCACACCCAGAGCAGAAGTCCTACTTCAGCCAGATCAGGCCTGCAAAGAAACTGCGTTTCACAGGCCTTTCGAAGAGATGTTCCCGGTAGGATGTAAGAGCACTGTGCAGAGCGAGTTGTTTCTTAGCTTCCCAAAGAGCTGGAAGCAAGATGATGTGGGGCCCAACTCGCCCTTTGGAAGTAAGCCTGCACGTTGTGCCTTTCAGCTCTAGGGCAATGGAGCACACCCAGAGCAGAAGTCCTACTTCAGCCAGATCAGGCCTGCAAAGAAACTGCGTTTCACAGGCCTTGGGAAGAGATGTTCCCGGTAGGCTGTAAGAGCACTGTGCAGAGCGAGTTGTTTCTTAGCTTCCCAAAGAGCTGGAAGCAAGATGCTGTGGGGCACAACTCGCCCTTTGGAAAGAAGCCTGCACGTTGTGCCTTTAAGCTCTAGGGCAAAGTAGCACACACAGAGCAGAAGTCCTACTTCAGTCAGATCAGGCCTGCAAAGAAACTGCGTTTCACAGTCCTTTGGAAGAGATGTTCCCGGTAGGCTGTAAGAGCACTGTGCAGAGCGAGTTCTTTCTTAGCTTCCCAAAGAGCTGGAAGCAAGATGCTGTGGGGCCCAACTCGCCCTTTGGAAAGAAGCCTGCACGTTGTGCCTTTCAGCTCTAGGGCATTGTAGCACACCCAGAGCAGAAGTCCTACTTCAGCCAGATCAGGACTGCAAAGAAACTGCGTTTCACAGGCCTTTGTAAGAGATGTTCCCACTAGGCTGTAAGAGCACTGTGCAGAGCGAGTTGTTTCTTAGCTTCCCAAAGAGCTGGAAGCAAGATGCTGTGGGGCCCAACTCGCCCTTTGGAAAGAAGCCTGCACGTTGTGCCTTTCAGCTCTAGGGCAATGTAGCACACCCAGAGCAGAAGTCCTACTTCAGGCAGATCAGGCCTGCAAAGAAACTGCGTTTCACAGGCCTTTGGAAGAGATGTTCCCGGTTGGCTGTAAGAGCACTTTGCAGAGAGAGTTGTTTCTTAGCGTCCCAAAGAGCTGGAAGCAAGATGCTGTGGGGCCAAACTCTCCCTTCGGAAAGAAGCCTGCACGTTGTGCCTTTCAGCTCTATGGCAGTGTATCACACCCAGAGCAGAAGTCCTACTTCAGCCATATCAGGCCTGCAAAGAAACTGCGTTTCACAGGGCTTTGGAAGAGATGTTCCCGGTAGGCTGTAAGAGCACTGTGCAGAGCGAGTTGTTTCTTAGCTTCCCAAAGAGCTGGAAGCAAGATGCTGTGGGGCCCAACTCACCCTTTGGAAAGAAGCCTGCACGTTGTGCCTTTCAGCTCTAGGGCAAAGTAGCACACCCAGAGCAGAAGTCCTACTTCAGCCAGATCAGGCCTGCAAAGAAACTGCGTTTCACAGGCCTTTCGAAGAGATGTTCCCGGTAGGATGTAAGAGCACTGTGCAGAGCGAGTTGTTTCTTAGCTTCCCAAAGAGCTGGAAGCAAGATGATGTGGGGCCCAACTCGCCCTTTGGAAGTAAGCCTGCACGTTGTGCCTTTCAGCTCTAGGGCAATGGAGCACACCCAGAGCAGAAGTCCTACTTCAGCCAGATCAGGCCTGCAAAGAAACTGCGTTTCACAGGCCTTGGGAAGAGATGTTCCCGGTAGGCTGTAAGAGCACTGTGCAGAGCGAGTTGTTTCTTAGCTTCCCAAAGAGCTGGAAGCAAGATGCTGTGGGGCCCAAATCGCCCTTTGGAAAGAAGCCTGCACCTTGTGCCTTTCAGCTCAAGGGCAATGGAGCACACCCAGAGCAGAAGTCCTACTTCAGCCAGATAAGGCCTGCAAAGAAACTGCGTTTCACAGGCCTTTCGAAGAGATGTTCCCGGTAGGCTGTAAGAGCACTGTGCAGAGCGAGTTGTTTCTTAGCTTCCCAAAGAGCTGGAAGCAAGATGCTGTGGGGCCCAACTCGCCCTTTGGAAAGAAGCCTGCACATTGTGCCTTTAAGCTCTAGGGCAATGGAGCACACCCAGAGCAGAAGTCCTACTTCAGCCAGATCAGGCCTGCAAAGAAACTGCGTTTCACAGGGCTTTGGCAGAGATGTTCCCGGTAGGCTGTAAGAGCACTGTGCAGAGCGAGTTGTTTCTTAGCTTCCCAAAGAGCTGGAAGCAAGATGCTGTGGGGCCCAACTCGCCCTTTGGAAAGAAGCCTGCACGTTGTGCCTTTCAGCTCTAGGGCAAAGTAGCACACCCAGAGCAGAAGTCCTACTTCAGCCAGATCAGGCCTGCAAAGAAACTGCGTTTCACAGGCCTTTCGAAGAGATGTTCCCGGTAGGATGTAAGAGCACTGTGCAGAGCGAGTTGTTTCTTAGCTTCCCAAAGAGCTGGAAGCAAGATGATGTGGGGCCCAACTCGCCCTTTGGAAGTAAGCCTGCACGTTGTGCCTTTCAGCTCTAGGGCAATGGAGCACACCCAGAGCAGAAGTCCTACTTCAGGCAGATCAGGCCTGCAAAGAAACTGCGTTTCACAGGCCTTGGGAAGAGATGTTCCCGGTAGGCTGTAAGAGCACTGTGCAGAGCGAGTTGTTTCTTAGCTTCCCAAAGAGCTGGAAGCAAGATGCTGTGGGGCCCAAATCGCCCTTTGGAAAGAAGCCTGCACCTTGTGCCTTTCAGCTCAAGGGCAATGGAGCACACCCAGAGCAGAAGTCCTACTTCAGCCAGATAAGGCCTGCAAAGAAACTGCGTTTCACAGGCCTTTCGAAGAGATGTTCCCGGTAGGCTGTAAGAGCACTGTGCAGAGCGAGTTGTTTCTTAGCTTCCCAAAGAGCTGGAAGCAAGATGCTGTGGGGCCCAACTCGCCCTTTGGAAAGAAGCCTGCACGTTGTGCCTTTAAGCTCTAGGGCAATGGAGCACACCCAGAGCAGAAGTCCTACTTCAGCCAGATCAGGCCTGCAAAGAAACTGCGTTTCACAGGGCTTTGGCAGAGATGTTCCCGGTAGGCTGTAAGAGCACTGTGCAGAGCGAGTTGTTTCTTAGCTTCCCAAAGAGCTGGAAGCAAGATGCTGTGGGGCCCAACTCGCCCTTTGGAAAGAAGCCTGCACGTTGTGCCTTTCAGCTCTAGGGCAAAGTAGCACACCCAGAGCAGAAGTCCTACTTCAGCCAGATCAGGCCTGCAAAGAAACTGCGTTTCACAGGCCTTTCGAAGAGATGTTCCCGGTAGGATGTAAGAGCACTGTGCAGAGCGAGTTGTTTCTTAGCTTCCCAAAGAGCTGGAAGCAAGATGATGTGGGGCCCAACTCGCCCTTTGGAAGTAAGCCTGCACGTTGTGCCTTTCAGCTCTAGGGCAATGGAGCACACCCAGAGCAGAAGTCCTACTTCAGCCAGATCAGGCCTGCAAAGAAACTGCGTTTCACAGGCCTTGGGAAGAGATGTTCCCGGTAGGCTGTAAGAGCACTGTGCAGAGCGAGTTGTTTCTTAGCTTCCCGAAGAGCTGGAAGCAAGATGCTGTGGGGCCCAACTCGCCCTTTGGAAAGAAGCCTGCACGTTGTGCCTTTAAGCTCTAGGGCAAAGTAGCACACACAGAGCAGAAGTCCTACTTCAGTCAGATCAGGCCTGCAAAGAAACTGCGTTTCACAGTCCTTTGGAAGAGATGTTCCCGGTAGGCTGTAAGAGCACTGTGCAGAGCGAGTTCTTTCTTAGCTTCCCAAAGAGCTGGAAGCAAGATGCTGTGGGGCCCAACTCGCCCTTTGGAAAGAAGCCTGCACGTTGTGCCTTTCAGCTCTAGGGCATTGTAGCACACCCAGAGCAGAAGTCCTACTTCAGCCAGATCAGGACTGCAAAGAAACTGCGTTTCACAGGCCTTTGGAAGAGATGTTCCCACTAGGCTGTAAGAGCACTGTGCAGAGCGAGTTGTTTCTTAGCTTCCCAAAGAGCTGGAAGCAAGATGCTGTGGGGCCCAACTCGCCCTTTGGAAAGAAGCCTGCACGTTGTGCCTTTCAGCTCTAGGGCAAAGTAGCACACCCAGAGCAGAAGTCCTACTTCAGCCAGATCAGGCCTGCAAAGAAACTGCGTTTCACAGGCCTTTGGAAGAGATGTTCCCCGTAGGCTGTAAGAGCACTGTGCAGAGCGAGTTGTATCTTAGCTTCCCAAAGAGCTGGAAGCAAGATGCTGTGGGGCCCAACTCGGCCTTTGGAAAGAAGCCTGCACGTTGTGCCTTTCAGCTCTAGGGCAAATTAGCACACCCAGAGCAGAAGTCCTACTTCAGCCAGATCAGGCCTGCAAAGAAACTGCGTTTCACAGGCCTTTCGAAGAGATGTTCCCGGTAGGATGTAAGAGCACTGTGCAGAGCGAGTTGTTTCTTAGCTTCCCAAAGAGCTGGAAGCAAGATGATGTGGGGCCCAACTCGCCCTTTGGAAGTAAGCCTGCACGTTGTGCCTTTCAGCTCTAGGGCAATGGAGCACACCCAGAGCAGAAGTCCTACTTCAGCCAGATCAGGCCTGCAAAGAAACTGCGTTTCACAGGCCTTGGGAAGAGATGTTCCCGGTAGGCTGTAAGAGCACTGTGCAGAGCGAGTTGTTTCTTAGCTTCCCAAAGAGCTGGAAGCAAGATGCTGTGGGGCCCAACTCGCCCTTTGGAAAGAAGCCTGCACCTTGTGCCTTTCAGCTCTAGGGCAATGGAGCACACCCAGAGCAGAAGTCCTACTTCAGCCAGATAAGGCCTGCAAAGAAACTGCGTTTCACAGGCCTTTCGAAGAGATGTTCCCGGTAGGCTGTAAGAGCACTGTGCAGAGCGAGTTGTTTCTTAGCTTCCCAAAGAGCTGGAAGCAAGATGCTGTGGGGCCCAACACGCCCTTTGGAAAGAAGCCTGCACGTTGTGCCTTTAAGCTCTAGGGCAATGGAGCACACCCAGAGCAGAAGTCCTACTTCAGCCAGATCAGGCCTGCAAAGAAACTGCGTTTCACAGGCCTTTGGAAGAGATGTTCCCGGTAGGCTGTAAGAGCACTGTGCAGAGCCAGTTCTTTCTTAGCTTCCCAAAGAGCTGGAAGCAAGATGCTGTGGGGCCCAACTCGGCCTTTGGAAAGAAGCCTGCACGTTGTGCCTTTCAGCTCTAGGGCAAAGTAGCACACACAGAGCAGAAGTCCTACTTCAGCCAGATCAGGCCTGCAAAGAAACTGCGTTTCACAGGCCTTTGGAAGAGATGTTCCCGGTAGGCTGTAAGAGCACTGTGCAGAGCGAGTTCTTTCTTAGCTTCCCAAAGAGCTGGAAGCAAGATGCTGTGGGGCCCAACTCGCCCTTTGGAAAGAAGCCTGCACGTTGTGCCTTTCAGCTCTAGGGCATTGTAGCACACCCAGAGCAGAAGTCCTACTTCAGCCAGATCAGGCCTCCAAAGAAACTGCATTTCACAGGCCTTTGGAAGAGATGTTCCAGGTAGGCTGTAAGAGCACTGTGCAGAGCGAGTTGTTTCTTAGCTTCCCAAAGAGCTGGAAGCAAGATGCTGTGGGGCCCAACTAGCCCCTCGGAAAGAAGCCTGCGTGTTGTGCCTTTCAACTCTAGGGCAGTGGCGCACACCCAGAGCAGAAGTCCTACTTCAGCCAGATCAGGCCTGCAAAGAAACTGCGTTTCACAGGCCTTTGGAAGAGATGTTCCCGGTAGGCTGTAAGAGCACTGTGCAGAGCGAGTTGTTTCTTAGCTTCCCAAAGAGCTGGAAGCAAGATGCTGTGGGGCCCAACTCGCCCTTTGGAAAGAAGCCTGCACGTTGTGCCTTTCAGCTCTAGGGCAAAGTAGCACACCCAGAGCAGAAGTCCAACTTCAGCCAGATCAGGCCTACAAAGAAACTGCGTTTCACAGGCCTTTGGAAGAGATGTTCCCGGTAGGCTGTAAGAGCACTGTGCAGAGCGAGTTGTTTCTTAGCTTCGCAAAGAGCTGGAAGCAAGATGCTGTGGGGCCCAACGCGCCCCTTGGAAAGAAGCCTGCACGTTGAGCCTTTCAGCTCTAGGGCAATGTAGCACACCCAGAGCAGAAGTCCTACTTCAGCCAGATCAGGCCTGCAAAGAAACTGCGTTTCACAGGCCTTTGGAAGAGATGTTCCCACTAGGCTGTAAGAGCACTGTTCAGAGCGAGTTGTTTCTTAGCTTTCCCAAGAGCTGGAAGCAAGATGCTGTGGGGCCCAAGTCGCCCTTTGGAAAGAAGCCTGCACATTGTGCCTTTCAATTCTAGGGCAAAGTAGCAAACCCAGAGCAGAAGTCCTACTTCAGCCAGATCAGGCCTGCAAAGAAACTGCGTTTCACAGGCCTTTGGAAGAGATGTTCCCGGTAGGCTGTAAAAGCACTGTGCAGAGCGAGTTGTTTCTTAGCTTCCCAAAGAGCTGGAAGCAGCATGCTTTGGGGCCCAACTCGCCCTTTGCAAAGAAGCCTGCACTTTGTGCCTTTCAGCTCTAGGGCAAAGTCGCACACCCAGAGCAGAAGTCCTACTTCAGCCAGATCAGGCCTGCAAAGAAACTGCGTTTCACAGGCCTTTGGAAGAGAAGTTCCCGGTAGGCTGTAAGAGCACTGTGCAGAGCGAGTTGTTTCTTAGCTTCCCAAAGAGCTGGAAGCAAGATGCTGTGGGGCACAACTCGCCCCTTGGAAAGAAGCCTGCACGTTGTGCCTTTCAGCTCTAGGGCAATGGAGCACACCCAGAGCAGAAGTCCTACTTCAGCCAGATCAGGCCTGCAAAGAAACTGCGTTTCACAGGCCTTTGGAAGAGATGTTCCTGGTAGGCTGTAAGAGCACTGTGCAGAGCGAGTTGTTTCTTAGCTTCCCAAGGAGCTGGAAGCAAGATGCTGTGGGGCCCAACTCGCCCTTTGCAAAGAAGCCTGCACGTTGTGCCTTTCAGCTCTAGGGCAAAGTAGCACACCCAGAGCAGAAGTCCCACTTCAGCCAGATCAGGCCTGCAAAGAAACTGCATTTCACAGGCCTTTGGAAGAGATGTTCCCGGTAGGCTGTAAGAGCACTGTGCAGAGCGAGTTGTTTCTTAGCTTCCCAAAGAGCTGGAAGCATGATGCTGTGGGGCCCAACTCGCCCTTTGGAAAGAAGCCTGCACGTTGTGCCTTTCAGCTCTAGGGCAAAGTAGCACACCCAGAGCAGAAGTCCTACTTCAGCCAGATCAGGCCTGCAAAGAAACTGCATTTCACAGGCCTTTGGAAGAGATGTTCCCGGTAGGCTGTAAGAGCACTGTGCAGAGCGAGTTGTTTCTTAGCTTCCCAAAGAGCTGGAAGCATGATGCTGTGGGGCCCAACTCGCCCTTTGGAAAGAAGCCTGCACGTTGTGCCTTTCAGCTCTAGGGCAAAGTAGCACACCCAGAGCAGAAGTCCTACTTCAGCCAGATCAGGCCTGCAAAGAAACTGCATTTCACAGGCCTTTGGAAGAGATGTTCCCCGTAGGCTGTAAGAGCACTGTGCAGAGCGAGTTGTATCTTAGCTTCCCAAAGAGCTGGAAGCAAGATGCTCTGGGGCCCAACTCGCCCTTTGGAAAGAAGCCTGCACGTTGTGACTTTCAGCTCTAGGGCAATGGAGCCCACCCAGAGCAGAAATCCTACTTCAGCCAGATCAGGCCTGCAAAGAAACTGCATTTCACAGGCCTTGGGAAGAGATGTTCCCGGTAGACTGTAAGAGCACTGTGCAGAGCGAGTTGTTTCTTAGCTTCCCAAAGAGCTGGAAGCAAGATGCTGTGGGGCCCAACTCGTCCTTTGGAAAGAAGTCTGCACGTTGTGCCTTTCAGCTCTACGGCAATGTAGCTCACCCAGAGCAGAAGTCCTACTTCAGCCAGATCAGGCCTGCAAAGAAACTGCGTTTCACAGGCCTTTGGAAGAGATGTTCCCGGTAGGCTGTAAGAGCACTGTGCAGAGCGAGTTGTTTCTTAGCTTCCCAAAGAGCTGGAAGCAAGATGCGGTGGGGCCCATCTCACCCTTTGGAAGGAAGCCTGCACGTAGTGCCTTTCAGCTCTAGGGCAATGGAGCACACCCAGAGCAGAAGTCCTATTTCAGCCAGATCAGGCCTGCAAAGAAACTGCGTTTCACAGGCCTTGGGAAGAGATGTTCCCGGTAGGCTGTAAGAGCACTGTGCTGAGCGAGTTGTTTCTTAGCTTCCCAAAGAGCTGGAAGCAAGATGCTGTGGGGCCCACCTTGCCCCTCGGAAAGAAGCCTGCATCTTGTGCCTTTCAGCTCTAGGGCAATGGTGCACACCCAGAGCAGAAGTCCTACTTCAGCCAGATCAGGCCTGCAAAGAAACTGCGTTTCACAGGCCTTTGGAAGAGATGTTCCCGGTAGGCTGTAAGAGCACTGTGCAGAGCGAGTTGTTTCTTAGCTTCCCAAAGAGCTGGAAGCAAGATGCTGTGGGGCCCAACTCGCCCTTTGGAAAGAAGCCTGCACGTTGTGCCTTTCAGCTCTAGGGCAAAGTAGCACACCCAGAGCAGAAGTCCTACTTCAGCCAGATCTGGCCTGCAAGGAAACTCCGTTTCACAGGCCTTTGGAAGAGATGTTCCCGGTAGGCTGTAAGAGCACTGTGCAGAGCGATTTGTTTATTAGCTTCCTAAAGAGCTGGAAGCAAGATGCTGTGGGGCCCAACTCGCCCTTTGGAAAGAAGCCTGCACGTTGTGCCTTTCAGCTCTAGGGCAATGTAGCACACCCAGAGCAGAAGTCCTACTTCAGGCAGATCAGGCCTGCAAAGAAACTGCGTTTCACAGGCCTTTGGAAGAGATGTTCCCGGTTGGCTGTAAGAGCACTTTGCAGAGAGAGTTGTTTCTTAGCGTCCCAAAGAGCTGGAAGCAAGATGCTGTGGGGCCAAACTCTCCCTTCGGAAAGAAGCCTGCACGTTGTGCCTTTCAGCTCTATGGCAGTGTATCACACCCAGAGCAGAAGTCCTACTTCAGCCATATCAGGCCTGCAAAGAAACTGCGTTTCACAGGGTTTTGGAAGAGATGTTCCCGGTAGGCTGTAAGAGCACTGTGCAGAGCGAGTTGTTTCTTAGCTTCCCAAAGAGCTGGAAGCAAGATGCTGTGGGGCCCAACTCGCCCTTTGGAAAGAAGCCTGCACGTTGTGCCTTTAAGCTCTAGGGCAATGGAGCACACCCAGAGCAGAAGTCCTACTTCAGCCAGATCAGGCCTGCAAAGAAACTGCGTTTCACAGGGCTTTGGCAGAGATGTTCCCGGTAGGCTGTAAGAGCACTGTGCAGAGCGAGTTGTTTCTTAGCTTCCCAAAGAGCTGGAAGCAAGATGCTGCGGGGCCCAACTCGCCCTTTGGAAAGAAGCCTGCACGTTGTGCCTTTCAGCTCTAGGGCAAAGTAGCACACCCAGAGCAGAAGTCCTACTTCAGCCAGATCAGGCCTGCAAAGAAACTGCGTTTCACAGGCCTTTGGAAGAGATGTTCCCCGTAGGCTGTAAGAGCACTGTGCAGAGCGAGTTGTATCTTAGCTTCCCAAAGAGCTGGAAGCAAGATGCTGTGGGGCCCAACTCGCCCTTTGGAAAGAAGCCTGCACGTTGTGCCTTTCAGCTCTAGGGCAAAGTAGCACACCCAGAGCAGAAGTCCTACTTCAGCCAGATCAGGCCTGCAAAGAAACTGCGTTTCACAGGCCTTTGGAAGAGATGTTCCCGGTAGGCTGTAAGAGCACTGTGCAGAGCGAGTTCTTTCTTAGCTTCCCAAAGAGCTGGAAGCAAGATGCTGTGGGGCCCAACTCGCCCTTTGGAAAGAAGCCTGCACGTTGTGCCTTTCAGCTCTAGGGCAATGGAGCACACCCAGAGCAGAAGTCCTACTTCAGCCAGATCAGGCCTGCAAAGAAACTGCATTTCACAGGCCTTTGGAAGAGATGTTCCCGGTAGGCTGTAAGAGCACTGTGCAGAGCGAGTTGTTTCTTAGCTTCCCCAAGAGCTTGAAGCAAGATGCTGTGGGGCCCAACTCGCCCTTTGGAATGAAGCCTGCACGTTGTGCCTTTGAGCTAGAGGGCAATGGAGCACACCCAGAGCAGAGGTCCTACTTCAGCCAGATCAGGCCTGCAAAGAAACTGCGTTTCACAGGCCTTTGGAAGAGATGTTCCCGGTAGGCTGTAAGAGCACTGTGCAGAGCGAGTTGTTTCTTAGCTTCCCAAAGAGCTGGAAGCAAGATGCTGTGGGGCCCAACTCGCCCTTTGGAAAGAAGCCTGCACGTTGTGCCTTTCAGCTCTAGGGCAAAGTAGCACACACAGAGCAGAAGTCCTACTTCAGTCAGATCAGGCCTGCAAAGAAACTGCGTTTCACAGGCCTTTGGAAGAGATGTTCCCGGTAGGCTGTAAGAGCACTGTGCAGAGCGAGTTCTTTCTTAGCTTCCCAAAGAGCTGGAAGCAAGATGCTGTGGGGCCCAACTCGCCCTTTGGAAAGAAGCCTGCACGTTGTGCCTTTCAGCTCTAGGGCATTGTAGCACACCCAGAGCAGAAGTCCTACTTCAGCCAGATCAGGCCTGCAAAGAAACTGCGTTTCACAGGCCTTTGGAAGAGATGTTCCCACTAGGCTGTAAGAGCACTGTGCAGAGCGAGTTGTTTCTTAGCTTCCCAAAGAGCTGGAAGCAAGATGCTGTGGGGCCCAACTCGCCCTTTGGAAAGAAGCCTGCACGTTGTGCCTTTCAGCTCTAGGGCAAAGTAGCACACCCAGAGCAGAAGTCCTACTTCAGCCAGATCAGGCCTGCAAAGAAACTGCGTTTCACAGGCCTTTGGAAGAGATGTTCCCCGTAGGCTGTAAGAGCACTGTGCATAGCGAGTTGTATCTTAGCTTCCCAAAGAGCTGGAAGCAAGATGCTGTGGGGCCCAACTCGCCCTTTGGAAAGAAGCCTGCACGTTGTGCCTTTCAGCTCTAGGGCAAAGTAGCACACCCAGAGCAGAAGTCCTACTTCAGCCAGATCAGGCCTGCAAAGAAACTGCGTTTCACAGGTCTTTCGAAGAGATGTTCCCGGTAGGATGTAAGAGCACTGTGCAGAGCGAGTTGTTTCTTAGCTTCCCAAAGAGCTGGAAGCAAGATGATGTGGGGCCCAACTCGCCCTTTGGAAGTAAGCCTGCACGTTGTGCCTTTCAGCTCTAGGGCAATGGAGCACACCCAGAGCAGAAGTCCTACTTCAGCCAGATCAGGCCTGCAAAGAAACTGCGTTTCACAGGCCTTGGGAAGAGATGTTCCCGGTAGGCTGTAAGAGCACTGTGCAGAGCGAGTTGTTTCTTAGCTTCCCAAAGAGCTGGAAGCAAGATGCTGTGGGGCCCAACTCGCCCTTTGGAAAGAAGCCTGCACCTTGTGCCTTTCAGCTCTAGGGCAATGGAGCACACCCAGAGCAGAAGTCCTACTTCAGCCAGATCAGGCCTGCAAAGAAACTGCGTTTCACAGGCCTTTCGAAGAGATGTTCCCGGTAGGCTGTAAGAGCACTGTGCAGAGCGAGTTGTTTCTTAGCTTCCCAAAGAGCTGGAAGCAAGATGCTGTGGGGCCCAACACGCCCTTTGGAAAGAAGCCTGCACGTTGTGCCTTTCAGCTCTAGGGCAATGGAGCACACCCAGAGCAGAAGTCCTACTTCAGCCAGATCAGGCCTGCAAAGAAACTGCGTTTCACAGGCCTTTGGAAGAGATGTTCCCGGTAGGCTGTAAGAGCACTGTGCAGAGCGAGTTGTTTCTGAGCTTCCCAAAGAGCTGGAAGCAAGATGCTGTGGGGCCCAACTCGCCCTTTGGAAAGAAGCCTGCACGTTGTGCCTTTCAGCTCTAGGGCAATGGAGCACACCCAGAGCAGAAGTCCTACTTCAGCCAGATCGGGCCTGCAAAGAAACTGCATTTCACAGGCCTTTGGAAGAGATGTTCCCGGTAGGCTGTAAGAGCACTGTGCAGAGCGAGTTGTTTCTTAGCTTCCCCAAGAGCTGGAAGCAAGATGCTGTGGGGCCCGACTCGCCCTTTGGAATGAAGCCTGCACGTTGTGCCTTTGAGCTAGAGGGCAATGGAGCACACGCAGGGCAGAAGTCCTACTTCAGCCAGATCAGGCCTGCAAAGAAACTGCGTTTCACAGGCCTTTGGAAGAGATGTTCCTGGTAGGCTGTAAGAGCACTGTGCAGAGCGAGTTGTTTCTTAGCTTCCCAAGGAGCTGGAAGCAAGATGCTGTGGGGCCCAACTCGCCCTTTGGAAAGAAGCCTGCACGTTGTGCCTTTCAGCTCTAGGGCAATGGAGCACACCCAGAGCAGAAGTCCTACTTCAGCCAGATCTGGCCTGCAAAGAAACTGCATTTCACAGGCCTTTGGAAGAGATGTTCCCGGTAGGCTGTAAGAGCACTGTGCAGAGCGAGTTGTTTCTTAGCTTCCCAAAGAGCTGGAAGCATGATGCTGTGGGGCCCAACTCGCCCTTTGGAAAGAAGCCTGCACGTTGTGCCTTTCAGCTCTAGGGCAAAGTAGCACACCCAGAGCAGAAGTCCTACTTCAGCCAGATCAGGCCTGCAAAGAAACTGCATTTCACAGGCCTTTGGAAGAGATGTTCCCCGTAGGCTGTAAGAGCACTGTGCAGAGCGAGTTGTATCTTAGCTTCCCAAAGAGCTTGAAGCAAGATGCTGTGGGGCCCAACTCGCCCTTTGGAAAGAAGCCTGCACGTTGTGGCTTTCAGCTCTAGGGCAAAGTAGCACACACAGAGCAGAAGTCCTACTTCAGTCAGATCAGGCCTGCAAAGAAACTGCGTTTCACAGGCCTTTGGAAGAGATGTTCCCGGTAGGCTGTAAGAGCACTGTGCAGAGCGAGTTCTTTCTTAGCTTCCCAAAGAGCTGGAAGCAAGATGCTGTGGGGCCCAACTCGCCCTTTGGAAAGAAGCCTGCACGTTGTGCCTTTCAGCTCTAGGGCATTGTAGCACACCCAGAGCAGAAGTCCTACTTCAGCCAGATCAGGCCTGCAAAGAAACTGCGTTTCACAGGCCTTTGGAAGAGATGTTCCCACTAGGCTGTAAGAGCACTGTGCAGAGCGAGTTGTTTCTTAGCTTCCCAAAGAGCTGGAAGCAAGATGCTGTGGGGCCCAACTCGCCCTTTGGAAAGAAGCCTGCACGTTGTGCCTTTCAGCTCTAGGGCAAAGTAGCACACCCAGAGCAGAAGTCCTACTTCAGCCAGATCAGGCCTGCAAAGAAACTGCGTTTCACAGGCCTTTGGAAGAGATGTTCCCCGTAGGCTGTAAGAGCACTGTGCATAGCGAGTTGTATCTTAGCTTCCCAAAGAGCTGGAAGCAAGATGCTGTGGGGCCCAACTCGCCCTTTGGAAAGAAGCCTGCACGTTGTGCCTTTCAGCTCTAGGGCAAAGTAGCACACCCAGAGCAGAAGTCCTACTTCAGCCAGATCAGGCCTGCAAAGAAACTGCGTTTCACAGGTCTTTCGAAGAGATGTTCCCGGTAGGATGTAAGAGCACTGTGCAGAGCGAGTTGTTTCTTAGCTTCCCAAAGAGCTGGAAGCAAGATGATGTGGGGCCCAACTCGCCCTTTGGAAGTAAGCCTGCACGTTGTGCCTTTCAGCTCTAGGGCAATGGAGCACACCCAGAGCAGAAGTCCTACTTCAGCCAGATCAGGCCTGCAAAGAAACTGCGTTTCACAGGCCTTTCGAAGAGATGTTCCCGGTAGGCTGTAAGAGCACTGTGCAGAGCGAGTTGTTTCTTAGCTTCCCAAAGAGCTGGAAGCAAGATGCTGTGGGGCCCAACACGCCCTTTGGAAAGAAGCCTGCACGTTGTGCCTTTCAGCTCTAGGGCAATGGAGCACACCCAGAGCAGAAGTCCTACTTCAGCCAGATCAGGCCTGCAAAGAAACTGCGTTTCACAGGCCTTTGGAAGAGATGTTCCCGGTAGGCTGTAACAGCACTGTGCAGAGCGAGTTGTTTCTGAGCTTCCCAAAGAGCTGGAAGCAAGATGCTGTGGGGCCCAACTCGCCCTTTGGAAAGAAGCCTGCACGTTGTGCCTTTCAGCTCTAGGGCAATGGAGCACACCCAGAGCAGAAGTCCTACTTCAGCCAGATCGGGCCTGCAAAGAAACTGCATTTCACAGGCCTTTGGAAGAGATGTTCCCGGTAGGCTGTAAGAGCACTGTGCAGAGCGAGTTGTTTCTTAGCTTCCCCAAGAGCTGGAAGCAAGATGCTGTGGGGCCCGACTCGCCCTTTGGAATGAAGCCTGCACGTTGTGCCTTTGAGCTAGAGGGCAATGGAGCACACCCAGGGCAGAAGTCCTACTTCAGCCAGATCAGGCCTGCAAAGAAACTGCGTTTCACAGGCCTTTGGAAGAGATGTTCCTGGTAGGCTGTAAGAGCACTGTGCAGAGCGAGTTGTTTCTTAGCTTCCCAAGGAGCTGGAAGCAAGATGCTGTGGGGCCCAACTCGCCCTTTGGAAAGAAGCCTGCACGTTGTGCCTTTCAGCTCTAGGGCAATGGAGCACACCCAGAGCAGAAGTCCTACTTCAGCCGGATCTGGCCTGCAAAGAAACTGCATTTCACAGGCCTTTGGAAGAGATGTTCCCGGTAGGCTGTAAGAGCACTGTGCAGAGCGAGTTGTTTCTTAGCTTCCCAAAGAGCTGGAAGCATGATGCTGTGGGGCCCAACTCGCCCTTTGGAAAGAAGCCTGCACGTTGTGCCTTTCAGCTCTAGGGCAAAGTAGCACACCCAGAGCAGAAGTCCTACTTCAGCCAGATCAGGCCTGCAAAGAAACTGCATTTCACAGGCCTTTGGAAGAGATGTTCCCCGTAGGCTGTAAGAGCACTGTGCAGAGCGAGTTGTATCTTAGCTTCCCAAAGAGCTGGAAGCAAGATGCTGTGGGGCCCAACTCGCCCTTTGGAAAGAAGCCTGCACGTTGTGGCTTTCAGCTCTAGGGCAATGGAGCCCACCCAGAGCAGAAGTCCTACTTCAGCCAGATCAGGCCTGCAAAGAAACTGCATTTCACAGGCCTTGGGAAGAGATGTTCCCGGTAGACTGTAAGAGCACTGTGCAGAGCGAGTTGTTTCTTAGCTTCCCAAAGAGCTGGAAGCAAGATGCTGTGGGGCCCAACTCGCCCTTTGGAAAGAAGACTGCACGTTGTGCCTTTCAGCTCTACGGCAATGTAGCACACCCAGAGCAGAAGTCCTACTTCAGCCAGATCAGGCCTGCAAAGAAACTGCGTTTCACAGGCCTTTGGAAGAGATGTTCCCGGTAGGCTGTAAGAGCACTGTGCAGAGCGAGTTGTTTCTTAGCTTCCCAAAGAGCTGGAAGCAAGATGCGGTGGGGCCCATCTCGCCCTTTGGAAGGAAGCCTGCACGTTGTGCCTTTCAGCTCTAGGGCAAAGTAGCACACCCAGAGCAGAAGTCCTACTTCAGCCAGATCAGGCCTGCAAAGAAACTCCGTTTCACAGGCCTTTGGAAGAGATGTTCCAGGTAGGCTGTAAGAGCACTGTGCAGAGCGAGTTGTTTCTTAGCTTCCCAAAGAGCTGGAAGCAAGATGCTGTGGGGCCCAAATCGCCCTTTGGAAAGAAGCCTGCACCTTGTGCCTTTCAGCTCAAGGGCAATGGAGCACACCCAGAGCAGAAGTCCTACTTCAGCCAGATAAGGCCTGCAAAGAAACTGCGTTTCACAGGCCTTTCGAAGAGATGTTCCCGGTAGGCTGTAAGAGCAGTGTGCAGAGCGAGTTGTTTCTTAGCTTCCCAAAGAGCTGGAAGCAAGATGCTGTGGGGCCCAACACGCCCTTTGGAAAGAAGCCTGCACGTTGTGCCTTTCAGCTCTAGGGCAATGGAGCACACCCAGAGCAGAAGTCCTACTTCAGCCAGATCAGGCCTGCAAAGAAACTGCGTTTCACAGGGCTTTGGCAGAGATGTTCCCGGTAGGCTGTAAGAGCACTGTGCAGAGCGAGTTGTTTCTTAGCTTCCCAAAGAGCTGGAAGCAAGATGCTGCGGGGCCCAACTCGCCCTTTGGAAAGAAGCCTGCACGTTGTGCCTTTCAGCTCTAGGGCAAAGTAGCACAACCAGAGCAGAAGTCCTACTTCAGCCAGATCAGGCCTGCAAAGAAACTGCGTTTCACAGGCCTTTGGAAGAGATGTTCCCCGTAGGCTGTAAGAGCACTGTGCAGAGCGTGTTGTATCTTAGCTTCCCAAAGAGCTGGAAGCAAGATGCTGTGGGGCCCAACTCGCCCTTTGGAAAGAAGCCTGCACGTTGTGCCTTTCAGCTCTAGGGCAAAGTAGCACACCCAGAGCAGAAGTCCTACTTCAGCCAGATCAGGCCTGCAAAGAAACTGCGTTTCACAGGCCTTTCGAAGAGATGTTCCCGGTAGGCTGTAAGAGCACTGTGCAGAGCGAGTTGTTTCTTAGCTTCCCAAAGAGCTGGAAGCAAGATGCTGTGGGGCCCAAATCGCCCTTTGCAAAGAAGCCTGCACCTTGTGCCTTTCAGCTCTAGGGCAATGGAGCACACCCAGAGCAGAAGTCATACTTCAGCCAGATAAGGCCTGCAAAGAAACTGCGTTTCACAGGCCTTGGGAAGAGATGTTCCCGGTAGGCTGTAAGAGCACTGTGCAGAGCGAGTTGTTTCTTAGCTTCCCCAAGAGCTTGAAGCAAGATGCTGTGGGGCCCAACTCGCCCTTTGGAATGAAGCCTGGACGTTGTGCCTTTGAGCTAGAGGGCAATGGAGCACACCCAGAGCAGAGGTCCTACTTCAGCCAGATCAGGCCTGCAAAGAAACTGCGTTTCACAGGCCTTTGGAAGAGATGTTCCCGGTAGGCTGTAAGAGCACTGTGCAGAGCGAGTTGTTTCTTAGCTTCCCAAAGAGCTGGAAGCAAGATGCTGTGGGGCCCAACTCGCCCTTTGGAAAGAAGCCTGCACGTTGTGCCTTTCAGCTCTAGGGCAAAGTAGCACACACAGAGCAGAAGTCCTACTTCAGCCAGATCAGGCCTGCAAAGAAACTGCGTTTCACAGGCCTTTGGAAGAGATGTTCCCGGTAGGCTGTAAGTGCACTGTGCAGAGCGAGTTGTTTCTTAGCTTCCCAAAGAGCTGGAAGCAAGATGCTGTGGGGCCCAACTCGCCCTTTGGAAAGAAGCCTGCACGTTGTGCCTTTCAGCTCTAGGGCATTGTAGCACACCCAGAGCAGAAGTCCTACTTCAGCCAGATCAGGCCTGCAAAGAAACTGCGTTTCACAGGCCTTTGGAAGAGATGTTCCCACTAGGCTGTAAGAGCACTGTGCAGAGCGAGTTGTTTCTTAGCTTCCCAAAGAGCTGGAAGCAAGATGCTGTGGGGCCCAACTCGCCCTTTGGAAA
Source organism: Equus caballus (assembly GCF_041296265.1). NCBI lineage: Eukaryota > Metazoa > Chordata > Mammalia > Perissodactyla > Equidae > Equus > Equus caballus. The sequence continues at coordinate 33,136,723 of NC_091691.1, forward strand.
GAAGCCTGCACGTTGTGCCTTTCAGCTCTAGGGCAAAGTAGCACACCAAGAGCAGAAGTCCTACTTCAGCCAGATCAGGCCTGCAAAGAAACTGCGTTTCACAGGCCTTTGGAAGAGATGTTCCCCGTAGGCTGTAAGAGCACTGTGCAGAGCGAGTTGTATCTTAGCTTCCCAAAGAGCTGGAAGCAAGATGCTGTGGGGCCCAACTCGCCCTTTGGAAAGAAGCCTGCACGTTGTGCCTTTCAGCTCTAGGGCAAAGTAGCCCACCCAGAGCAGAAGTCCTACTTCAGCCAGATCAGGCCTGCAAAGAAACTGCGTTTCACAGGCCTTTCGAAGAGATGTTCCCGGTAGGATGTAAGAGCACTGTGCAGAGCGAGTTGTTTCTTAGCTTCCCAAAGAGCTGGAAGCAAGATGATGTGGGGCCCAACTCGCCCTTTGGAAGTAAGCCTGCACGTTGTGCCTTTCAGCTCTAGGGCAATGGAGCACACCCAGAGCAGAAGTCCTACTTCAGCCAGATCAGGCCTGCAAAGAAACTGCGTTTCACAGGCCTTGGGAAGAGATGTTCCCGGTAGGCTGTAAGAGCACTGTGCAGAGCGAGTTCTTTCTTAGCTTCCCAAAGAGCTGGAAGCAAGATGCTGTGGGGCCCAACTCGCCCTTTGGAAAGAAGCCTGCACCTTGTGCCTTTCAGCTCTAGGGCATTGTAGCACACCCAGAGCAGAAGTCCTACTTCAGCCAGATCAGGCCTCCAAAGAAACTGCATTTCACAGGCCTTTGGAAGAGATGTTCCAGGTAGGCTGTAAGAGCACTGTGCAGAGCGAGTTGCTTCTTAGCTTCCCAAAGAGCTGGAAGCAACATGCTGTGGGGCCCAACTCGCCCCTCGGAAAGAAGCCTGCATGTTGTGCCTTTCAACTCTAGGGCAGTGGCGCACACCCAGAGCAGAAGTCCTACTTCAGCCAGATCAGGCCTGCAAAGAAACTGCGTTTCACAGGCCTTTGGAAGAGATGTTCCCGGTAGGCTGTAAGAGCACTGTGCAGAGCGAGTTGTTTCTTAGCTTCCCAAAGAGCTGGAAGCAAGATGCTGTGGGGCCCAACTCGCCCTTTGGAAAGAAGCCTGCACGTTGTGCCTTTCAGCTCTAGGGCAATGGAGCACACCCAGAGCAGAAGTCCTACTTCAGCCAGATCAGGCCTGCAAAGAAACTGCGTTTCACAGGCCTTTCGAAGAGATGTTCCCGGTAGGCTGTAAGAGCACTGTGCAGAGCGAGTTGTTTCTTAGCTTCCCAAAGAGCTGGAAGCAAGATGCTGTGGGGCCCAACACGCCCTTTGGAAAGAAGCCTGCACGTTGTGCCTTTCAGCTCTAGGGCAATGGAGCACACCCAGAGCAGAAGTCCTACTTCAGCCAGATCAGGCCTGCAAAGAAACTGCGTTTCACAGGCCTTTGGAAGAGATGTTCCCGGTAGGCTGTAACAGCACTGTGCAGAGCGAGTTGTTTCTGAGCTTCCCAAAGAGCTGGAAGCAAGATGCTGTGGGGCCCAACTCGCCCTTTGGAAAGAAGCCTGCACGTTGTGCCTTTCAGCTCTAGGGCAATGGAGCACACCCAGAGCAGAAGTCCTACTTCAGCCAGATCGGGCCTGCAAAGAAACTGCATTTCACAGGCCTTTGGAAGAGATGTTCCCGGTAGGCTGTAAGAGCACTGTGCAGAGCGAGTTGTTTCTTAGCTTCCCCAAGAGCTGGAAGCAAGATGCTGTGGGGCCCGACTCGCCCTTTGGAATGAAGCCTGCACGTTGTGCCTTTGAGCTAGAGGGCAATGGAGCACACCCAGGGCAGAAGTCCTACTTCAGCCAGATCAGGCCTGCAAAGAAACTGCGTTTCACAGGCCTTTGGAAGAGATGTTCCTGGTAGGCTGTAAGAGCACTGTGCAGAGCGAGTTGTTTCTTAGCTTCCCAAGGAGCTGGAAGCAAGATGCTGTGGGGCCCAACTCGCCCTTTGGAAAGAAGCCTGCACGTTGTGCCTTTCAGCTCTAGGGCAATGGAGCACACCCAGAGCAGAAGTCCTACTTCAGCCGGATCTGGCCTGCAAAGAAACTGCATTTCACAGGCCTTTGGAAGAGATGTTCCCGGTAGGCTGTAAGAGCACTGTGCAGAGCGAGTTGTTTCTTAGCTTCCCAAAGAGCTGGAAGCATGATGCTGTGGGGCCCAACTCGCCCTTTGGAAAGAAGCCTGCACGTTGTGCCTTTCAGCTCTAGGGCAAAGTAGCACACCCAGAGCAGAAGTCCTACTTCAGCCAGATCAGGCCTGCAAAGAAACTGCATTTCACAGGCCTTTGGAAGAGATGTTCCCCGTAGGCTGTAAGAGCACTGTGCAGAGCGAGTTGTATCTTAGCTTCCCAAAGAGCTGGAAGCAAGATGCTGTGGGGCCCAACTCGCCCTTTGGAAAGAAGCCTGCACGTTGTGGCTTTCAGCTCTAGGGCAATGGAGCCCACCCAGAGCAGAAGTCCTACTTCAGCCAGATCAGGCCTGCAAAGAAACTGCATTTCACAGGCCTTGGGAAGAGATGTTCCCGGTAGACTGTAAGAGCACTGTGCAGAGCGAGTTGTTTCTTAGCTTCCCAAAGAGCTGGAAGCAAGATGCTGTGGGGCCCAACTCGCCCTTTGGAAAGAAGACTGCACGTTGTGCCTTTCAGCTCTACGGCAATGTAGCACACCCAGAGCAGAAGTCCTACTTCAGCCAGATCAGGCCTGCAAAGAAACTGCGTTTCACAGGCCTTTGGAAGAGATGTTCCCGGTAGGCTGTAAGAGCACTGTGCAGAGCGAGTTGTTTCTTAGCTTCCCAAAGAGCTGGAAGCAAGATGCGGTGGGGCCCATCTCGCCCTTTGGAAGGAAGCCTGCACGTTGTGCCTTTCAGCTCTAGGGCAAAGTAGCACACCCAGAGCAGAAGTCCTACTTCAGCCAGATCAGGCCTGCAAAGAAACTCCGTTTCACAGGCCTTTGGAAGAGATGTTCCAGGTAGGCTGTAAGAGCACTGTGCAGAGCGAGTTGTTTCTTAGCTTCCCAAAGAGCTGGAAGCAAGATGCTGTGGGGCCCAAATCGCCCTTTGGAAAGAAGCCTGCACCTTGTGCCTTTCAGCTCAAGGGCAATGGAGCACACCCAGAGCAGAAGTCCTACTTCAGCCAGATAAGGCCTGCAAAGAAACTGCGTTTCACAGGCCTTTCGAAGAGATGTTCCCGGTAGGCTGTAAGAGCAGTGTGCAGAGCGAGTTGTTTCTTAGCTTCCCAAAGAGCTGGAAGCAAGATGCTGTGGGGCCCAACACGCCCTTTGGAAAGAAGCCTGCACGTTGTGCCTTTCAGCTCTAGGGCAATGGAGCACACCCAGAGCAGAAGTCCTACTTCAGCCAGATCAGGCCTGCAAAGAAACTGCGTTTCACAGGGCTTTGGCAGAGATGTTCCCGGTAGGCTGTAAGAGCACTGTGCAGAGCGAGTTGTTTCTTAGCTTCCCAAAGAGCTGGAAGCAAGATGCTGCGGGGCCCAACTCGCCCTTTGGAAAGAAGCCTGCACGTTGTGCCTTTCAGCTCTAGGGCAAAGTAGCACAACCAGAGCAGAAGTCCTACTTCAGCCAGATCAGGCCTGCAAAGAAACTGCGTTTCACAGGCCTTTGGAAGAGATGTTCCCCGTAGGCTGTAAGAGCACTGTGCAGAGCGTGTTGTATCTTAGCTTCCCAAAGAGCTGGAAGCAAGATGCTGTGGGGCCCAACTCGCCCTTTGGAAAGAAGCCTGCACGTTGTGCCTTTCAGCTCTAGGGCAAAGTAGCACACCCAGAGCAGAAGTCCTACTTCAGCCAGATCAGGCCTGCAAAGAAACTGCGTTTCACAGGCCTTTCGAAGAGATGTTCCCGGTAGGCTGTAAGAGCACTGTGCAGAGCGAGTTGTTTCTTAGCTTCCCAAAGAGCTGGAAGCAAGATGCTGTGGGGCCCAAATCGCCCTTTGCAAAGAAGCCTGCACCTTGTGCCTTTCAGCTCTAGGGCAATGGAGCACACCCAGAGCAGAAGTCATACTTCAGCCAGATAAGGCCTGCAAAGAAACTGCGTTTCACAGGCCTTGGGAAGAGATGTTCCCGGTAGGCTGTAAGAGCACTGTGCAGAGCGAGTTGTTTCTTAGCTTCCCCAAGAGCTTGAAGCAAGATGCTGTGGGGCCCAACTCGCCCTTTGGAATGAAGCCTGGACGTTGTGCCTTTGAGCTAGAGGGCAATGGAGCACACCCAGAGCAGAGGTCCTACTTCAGCCAGATCAGGCCTGCAAAGAAACTGCGTTTCACAGGCCTTTGGAAGAGATGTTCCCGGTAGGCTGTAAGAGCACTGTGCAGAGCGAGTTGTTTCTTAGCTTCCCAAAGAGCTGGAAGCAAGATGCTGTGGGGCCCAACTCGCCCTTTGGAAAGAAGCCTGCACGTTGTGCCTTTCAGCTCTAGGGCAAAGTAGCACACACAGAGCAGAAGTCCTACTTCAGCCAGATCAGGCCTGCAAAGAAACTGCGTTTCACAGGCCTTTGGAAGAGATGTTCCCGGTAGGCTGTAAGTGCACTGTGCAGAGCGAGTTGTTTCTTAGCTTCCCAAAGAGCTGGAAGCAAGATGCTGTGGGGCCCAACTCGCCCTTTGGAAAGAAGCCTGCACGTTGTGCCTTTCAGCTCTAGGGCATTGTAGCACACCCAGAGCAGAAGTCCTACTTCAGCCAGATCAGGCCTGCAAAGAAACTGCGTTTCACAGGCCTTTGGAAGAGATGTTCCCACTAGGCTGTAAGAGCACTGTGCAGAGCGAGTTGTTTCTTAGCTTCCCAAAGAGCTGGAAGCAAGATGCTGTGGGGCCCAACTCGCCCTTTGGAAAGAAGCCTGCACGTTGTGCCTTTCAGCTCTAGGGCAAAGTAGCACACCAAGAGCAGAAGTCCTACTTCAGCCAGATCAGGCCTGCAAAGAAACTGCGTTTCACAGGCCTTTGGAAGAGATGTTCCCCGTAGGCTGTAAGAGCACTGTGCAGAGCGAGTTGTATCTTAGCTTCCCAAAGAGCTGGAAGCAAGATGCTGTGGGGCCCAACTCGCCCTTTGGAAAGAAGCCTGCACGTTGTGCCTTTCAGCTCTAGGGCAAAGTAGCCCACCCAGAGCAGAAGTCCTACTTCAGCCAGATCAGGCCTGCAAAGAAACTGCGTTTCACAGGCCTTTCGAAGAGATGTTCCCGGTAGGATGTAAGAGCACTGTGCAGAGCGAGTTGTTTCTTAGCTTCCCAAAGAGCTGGAAGCAAGATGATGTGGGGCCCAACTCGCCCTTTGGAAGTAAGCCTGCACGTTGTGCCTTTCAGCTCTAGGGCAATGGAGCACACCCAGAGCAGAAGTCCTACTTCAGCCAGATCAGGCCTGCAAAGAAACTGCGTTTCACAGGCCTTGGGAAGAGATGTTCCCGGTAGGCTGTAAGAGCACTGTGCAGAGCGAGTTCTTTCTTAGCTTCCCAAAGAGCTGGAAGCAAGATGCTGTGGGGCCCAACTCGCCCTTTGGAAAGAAGCCTGCACCTTGTGCCTTTCAGCTCTAGGGCATTGTAGCACACCCAGAGCAGAAGTCCTACTTCAGCCAGATCAGGCCTCCAAAGAAACTGCATTTCACAGGCCTTTGGAAGAGATGTTCCAGGTAGGCTGTAAGAGCACTGTGCAGAGCGAGTTGCTTCTTAGCTTCCCAAAGAGCTGGAAGCAACATGCTGTGGGGCCCAACTCGCCCCTCGGAAAGAAGCCTGCATGTTGTGCCTTTCAACTCTAGGGCAGTGGCGCACACCCAGAGCAGAAGTCCTACTTCAGCCAGATCAGGCCTGCAAAGAAACTGCGTTTCACAGGCCTTTGGAAGAGATGTTCCCGGTAGGCTGTAAGAGCACTGTGCAGAGCGAGTTGTTTCTTAGCTTCCCAAAGAGCTGGAAGCAAGATGCTGTGGGGCCCAACTCGCCCTTTGGAAAGAAGCCTGCACGTTGTGCCTTTCAGCTCTAGGGCAAAGTAGCACACCCAGAGCAGAAGTCCTACTTCAGCCAGATCAGGCCTACAAAGAAACTGTGTTTCACAGGCCTTTGGAAGAGATGTTCCCGGTAGGCTGTAAGAGCACTGTGCAGAGCGAGTTGTTTCTTAGCTTCGCAAAGAGCTGGAAGCAAGATGCTGTGGGGCCCAACGCGCCCCTTGGAAAGAAGCCTGCACGTTGAGCCTTTCAGCTCTAGGGCAATGTAGCACACCCAGAGCAGAAGTCCTACTTCAGCCAGATCAGGCCTGCAAAGAAACTGCGTTTCACAGGCCTTTGGAAGAGATGGTCCCACTAGGCTGTAAGAGCACTGTTCAGAGCGAGTTGTTTCTTAGCTTTCCAAAGAGCTGGAAGCAAGATGCTGTGGGGCCCAACTCGCCCTTTGGAAAGAAGCCTGCACATTGTGCCTTTCAGTTCTAGGGCAAAGTAGCAAACCCAGAGCAGAAGTCCTACTTCAGCCAGATCAGGCCTGCAAAGAAACTGCGTTTCACAGGCCTTTGGAAGAGATGTTCCCGGTAGGGTGTAAAAGCACTGTGCAGAGCGAGTTGTTTCTTAGCTTCCCAAAGAGCTGGAAGCAGCATGCTTTGGGGCCCAACTCGCCCTTTACAAAGAAGCCTGCACTTTGTACCTTTCAGCTCTAGGGCAAAGTCGCACACCCAGAGCTGAAGTCCTACTTCAGCCAGATCAGGCCTGCAAAGAAACTGCGTTTCACAGGCCTTTGGAAGATAAGTTCCCGGTAGGCTGTAAGAGCACTGTGCAGAGCGAGTAGTTTCTTAGCTTCCCAAAGAGCTGGAAGCAAGATGCTGTGGGGAACAACTCGCCCCTTGGAAAGAAGCCTGCACGTTGTGCCTTTCAGCTCTAGGGCAATGGAGCACACCCAGAGCAGAAGTCCTACTTCAGCCAGATCAGGCCTGCAAAGAAACTGCGTTTCACAGGCCTTTGGAAGAGATGTTCCCGGTAGGCTGTAAGAGCACTGTGCAGAGCGAGTTGTTTCTTAGCTTCCCAAAGAGCTGGAAGCAAGATGCTGTGGGGCCAAACTCGCCCTTTGGAAAGAAGCCTGCACGTTGTGCCTTTCAGCTCTAGGGCAATGGAGCACACCCAGAGCAGAAGTCCTACTGCAGCCAGATCAGGCCTGCAAAGAAACTGCGTTTCACAGGCCTTTGGAAGAGATGTTCCCGGTAGGCTGTAAGAGCACTGTGCAGAGCGAGTTCTTTCTTAGCTTCCCAAAGAGCTGAAAGCAAGATGCTGTGGGGCCCAACTCGCCCTTTGGAAAGAAGCCTGCACGTTGTGCCTTTCAGCTCTAGGGCAATGGAGCACACCCAGAGCAGAAGTCCTACTTCTTCCAGATCAGGCCTGCAAAGAAACTGCATTTCACAGGCCTTTGGAAGAGATGTTCCCGGTAGGCTGTAAGAGCACTGTGCAGAGCGAGTTGTTTCTTACCTTCCCCAAGAGCTGGAAGCAAGATGCTGTGGGGCCCAACTCGCCCTTTGGAATGAAGCCTGCACGTTGTGCCTTTGAGCTAGAGGGCAATGGAGCACACCCAGAGCAGAAGTCCTACTTCAGCCAGATCAGGCCTGCAAAGAAACTGCGTTTCACAGGCCTTTGGAAGAGATGTTCCCGGTAGGCTGTAAGAGCACTGTGCAGAGCGAGTTGTTTCTTAGCTTCCCAAAGAGCTGGAAGCAAGATGCTGTGGGGCCCAACTCGCCCTTTGGAAAGAAGCCTGCACGTTGTGCCTTTCAGCTCTAGGGCAAAGTAGCACACCCAGAGCAGAAGTCCAACTTCAGCCAGATCAGGCCTACAAAGAAACTGCGTTTCACAGGCCTTTGGAAGAGATGTTCCCGGTAGGCTGTAAGAGCACTGTGCAGAGCGAGTTGTTTCTTAGCTTCCCAAAGAGCTGGAAGCAAGATGCTGTGGGGCCCAACGCGCCCTTTGGAAAGAAGCCTGCACGTTGAGCCTTTCAGCTCTAGGGCAATGTAGCACACCCAGAGCAGAAGTCCTACTTCAGCCAGATCAGGCCTGCAAAGAAACTGCGTTTCACAGGCCTTTGGAAGAGATGTTCCCACTAGGCTGTAAGAGCACTGTTCAGAGCGAGTTGTTTCTTAGCTTTCCAAAGAGCTGGAAGCAAGATGCTGTGGGGCCCAACTCGCCCTTTGGAAAGAAGCCTGCACATTGCGCCTTTCAGTTCTAGGGCAAAGTAGCAAACCCAGAGCAGAAGTCCTACTTCAGCAAGATCAGGCCTGCAAAGAAACTGCGTTTCACAGGCCTTTGGAAGAGATGTTCCCGGTAGGCTGTAAAAGCACTGTGCAGAGCGAGTTGTTTCTTAGCTTCCCAAAGAGCTGGAAGCAGCATGCTTTGGGGCCCAACTCGCCCTTTGCAAAGAAGCCTGCACTTTGTGCCTTTCAGCTCTAGGGCAAAGTCGCACACCCAGAGCAGAAGTCCTACTTCAGCCAGATCAGGCCTGCAAAGAAACTGCGTTTCACAGGCCTTTGGAAGAGAAGTTCCCGGTAGGCTGTAAGAGCACTGTGCAGAGCGAGTTGTTTCTTAGCTTCCCAAAGAGCTGGAAGCAAGATGCGTTGGGGCCGAATTCGCCCTTTGGAAAGAAGCCTGCACGTTGCGCCTTTCAGCTCTAGGGCAATGGAGCACACCCAGAGCTGAAGTCCTACTTCAGCCAGATCAGGCCTGCAAAGAAACTGCGTTTCACAGGCCTTTGGAAGAGATGTTCACCGTAGGCTGTAAGAGCACTGTGCAGAGCGAGTTGTATCTTAGCTTCCCAAAGAGCTGGAAGCAAGATGCTGTGGGGACCAACTCGCCCTTTGGAAAGAAGCCTGCACGTTGTGCCTTTCAGCTCTAGGGCAATGGGGCACACCCATAGCAGAAGTCCTACTTCAGCCAGATCAGGCCTGCAAAGGAACTGCGTTTCACAGGCCGTTGGAAGAGATGTTCCCGGTAGGCTGTAAGACCACTGTGCAGAGCGAGTTGTTTCTTACCTTCCTAAAGAGCTGGAAGCAAGATGCTGTGGGGCCCAACTCGCCCTTTGGAAAGAAGCCTGCACGTTGTGCCTTTCAGCTCTAGGGCAATGGAGCACACCCAGAGCAGAAGTCCTACTTCAGCCAGATCAGGCCTGCAAAGAAACTGCGTTTCACAGGCCTTTGGAAGAGATGTTCCCGCTAGGCTGTAAGAGCACTGTGCAGAGCGAGATGTTTCTTAGCTTCCCAAAGAGCTGGAAGCAAGATGCTGTGGGGCCCAACTCGCCCTTTGCAAAGAAGCCTGCACGTTGTGCCTTTCACCTCTAGGGCAAAGCAGCACACCCAGAGCAGAAGTCCTACTTCAGCCAGATCAGGCCTGCAAAGAAACTGCGTTTCACAGGCCTTTGGAAGAGATGTTCCCAGTAGGCTGTAAGAGCACTGAGCAGAGCGAGTTGTTTCTTAGCTTCCCAAAGAGCTGGAAGCAAGATGCTGTGGGGCCCAACTCGCCCTTTGGAAAGAAGCCTGCACGTTGTACCTTTCAGCTCTAGGCCAAAGTAGCACACCCAGAGCAGAAGTCCTGCTTCAGCCACATCAGGCCTGCAAAGAAACTGCGTTTCACAGGTCTTTAGAATAGATGTTCCCGGTAGGCTATAAGAGCACTGTGCAGAGCGAGTTGTTTCTTAGCTTCCCAAAGAGCTGGAAGCAAGATGCTGTGGGGCCCAACTCGCCCTTTGGAAAGAAGCCTGCACGTTGTGCCTTTCAGCTCTAGGGCAAAGTAGCACACCCAGAGCAGAAGTCCTACTTCAGCCAGATGAGGCCTGCAAAGAAACTGCGTTTCACAGGCCTTTGGAAGAGTTCTTCCCGGTAGGCTGTAAGAGCACTGTGCAGAGCGAGTTGTTTCTTAGCTTCCCATAGAGCTGGAAGCAAGATGCTGACTGCCCCAACTCGCCCTTTGGAAAGAAGCCTGCACGTTGTGCCTTTCAGCTCTAGGGCAATGTAGCACACCGAGAGCAGAAGTTCTACTTTAGCCAGATCAGGCCTGCAAAGAAACTGCGTTTCACAGGCCTTTGGAAGAGTTGTTCCCACTAGGCTGTAAGAGCACTGTGCAGAGCGAGTTGTTTCTTAGCTTCCCAAAGAGCTGGAAGCAAGATGCTGTGGGGCCCAACTCGCCCTTTGGAAAGAAGCCTGCACGTTGTGCCTTTCAGCTCTAGGGCAATGGGGCACACCCAGAGCAGAAGTCCTACTTCAGCCAGATCAGGCCTGCAAAGGAACTGCGTTTCACAGGCCTTTGGAAGAGATGTTCCCGGTAGGCTGTAAGAGCACTGTGCAGAGCGAGTTGTTTCTTAGCTTCCCAAAGAGCTGGAAGCAAGATGCTGTGGGGCCCAACTCGCCCTTTTGGAAAGAAGCCTGCACCTTGTGCCTTTCAGCTCTAGGGCAAAGGAGCACACCCAGAGCAGAAGGCCCACTCCAGCCAGATCAAGCCTGCAAAGAAACTGCGTTTCACAGGCCTTTGGAAGAGATGTTCCCGGTAGGCTGTAAGAGCACTGTGCAGAGCGAGTTCTTTCTTAGCTTCCCAAAGAGATGGAAGCAAGATGCTGTGGGGCCCAACTCGCCCTTTGGACGGAAGCCTGCACGTTGTGCCTTTCAGCTCTAGGGCAATGGAGCACACCCAGAGCAGAAGTCCTACTTCAGCCAGATCAGGCCTGCAAAGAAACTGCGTTTCACAGGCCTTGGGACGAGATGTTCCCGGTATGCTGTAAGAGCACTATGCAGAGCGAGTTGTTTCTTAGCTTCCCAAAGAGCTGGAAGCAAGATGCTGTGGGGCCCAACTCGCCCTTTAGAAAGAAGCCTGCACTTTGTGCATTTCAGCTCTATGGCAATGGAGCACACCCAGAGCACAAGTCCTACTTCAGCCAGATCAGGCCTGCAAAGAAACTGCGTTTCACAGGCCTTTGGAAGAGATGTTCCCGGTAGGCTGTAAGAGCACTGTGCAGAGCGAGTTATATCTTAGCTTCCCAAAGAGCTGGAAGCAAGATGCTGTGGGGCCCAACTCGGCCTTTGGAAAGAAGCCTGCACGTTGTGCCTTTCAGCTCTAGGGCAAAGTAGCACACCCAGAACAGAAGTCCTACTTCAGCCAGATCAGGCCTGCAAAGAAACTGCGTTTCACAGGCCGTTGGAAGAGATGTTCCCGGTAGGCTGTAAGAGCACTGTGCAGAGCGAGTTGTTTCTTACCTTCCCAAAGAGCTGGAAGCAAGATGCTGTGGGGCCCAACTCGCCCTTTGGAAAGAAGCCTGCACGTTGTGCCTTTCAGCTCTAGGGCAATGTAGCACACCGAGAGCAGAAGTACTACTTTAGCCAGATCAGGCCTGCAAAGAAACTGCGTTTCACAGGCCTTTGGAAGAGATGTTCCCACTAGGCTGTAAGAGCACTGTGCAGAGCGAGTTGTTTCTTAGCTTCCGCAAGTGCTGGAAGCAAGATGCTGTGGGGCCCAACTCGCCCTTTGGAAAGAAGCCTGCACGTTGTGCCTTTCAGCTCTAGGGCAATGGGGCACACCCAGAGCAGAAGTCCTACTTCAGCCAGATCAGGCCTGCAAAGGAACTGCGTTTCACAGGCCTTTGGAAGAGATGTTCCCGGTAGGCTGTAAGAGCACTGTGCAGAGCGAGTTGTTTCTTAGCTTCCCAAAGAGCTGGAAGCAAGATGCTGTGGGGCCCAACTCGCCCTTTGGAAAGGAGCCTGCACCTTGTGCCTTTCAGCTCTAGGGCAAAGTAGCACACCCATAGCAGAAGGCCCACTTCAGCCAGATCAAGCCTGCAAAGAAACTGCGTTTCACAGGCCTTTGGAAGAGATGTTCCCGGTAGGCTGTAAGAGCACTGTGCAGAGCGAGTTGTTTCTTAGCTTCCCAAAGAGATGGAAGCAAGATGCTGTGGGGCCCAACTCGCCCTTTGGAAGGAAGCCTGCACGTTGTGCCTTTCAGCTCTAGGGCAATGGAGCACACCCAGAGCAGAAGTCCTACTTCAGCCAGATCAGGCCTGCAAAGAAACTGCGTTTCACAGGCCTTTGGAAGAGATGTTCCCGGTAGGCTGTAAGAGCACTGTGCAGAGCGAGTTATATCTTAGCTTCCCAAAGAGCTGGAAGCAAGATGCTGTGGGGCCCAACTCGGCCTTTGGAAAGAAGCCTGCACGTTGTGCCTTTCAGCTCTAGGGCAAAGTAGCACACCCAGAACAGAAGTCCTACTTCAGCAAGATCAGGCCTGCAAAGAAACTGCGTTTCACAGGCCGTTGGAAGAGATGTTCCCGGTAGGCTGTAAGAGCACTGTGCAGAGCGAGTTGGTTCTTAGCTTCCCAAAGAGGTGGAAGCAAGATGCTGTGGGGCCCAACTCGCCCTTTGGAAAGAAGCCTGCACGTTGTGCCTTTCAGCTCTAGGGCAATGTAGCACACCGAGAGCAGAGTACTACTTTAGCCAGATCAGGCCTGCAAAGAAACTGCGTTTCACAGGCCTTTGGAAGAGATGTTCCCACTAGGCTGTAAGAGCACTGTGCAGAGCGAGTTGTTTCTTAGCTTCCCAAAGTGCTGGAAGCAAGATGCTGTGGGGCCCAACTCGCCCTTTGGAAAGAAGCCTGCACGTTGTGCCTTTCAGCTCTACGGCAATGGAGCACAACCAGAGCAGAAGTCCTACTTCAGCCAGATCAGGCCTGCAAAGAAACTGCGTTTCACAGGCCTTTGGAAGAGATGTTCCCGGTAGGCTGTAAGAGCACTGTGCAGAGCGAGTTGTTTCTTAGCTTCCCAAAGAGCTGGAAGCAAGATGCTGTGGGGCCCAACTCGCCCTTTGGAAAGAAGCCTGCACGTTCTGCCTTTCAGCTCTAGGGCAAAGTAGCACACACAGAGCAGAAGTCCTACTTCAGGCAGATCAGGCCTGCAAAGAAACTGCGTTTCACAGGCCTTTGGAAGAGATGTTCCCGGTAGGCTGTAAGAGCACTGTGCAGAGCGAGTTGTTTCTTAGCTTCCCAAAGAGCTGGAAGCAAGATGCTGTGGCGCCCAACTCGGCCTTTGGAAAGAAGCCTGCACGTTGTGCCTTTCAGCTCTAGGGCAAAGTAGCACACCCAGAGCAGAAGTCCTACTTCAGCCAGATCAGGCCTGCAAAGAAACTGCGTTTCACAGGCCTTTGGAAGAGATGTTCCCGGTAGGCTGTAAGAGCACTGTGCAGAGCGAGTTGTTTCTTAGCTTCCCAAAGAGCTGGAATCAAGATGCTGTGGGGCCCAACTCGCCCTTTGGAAAGAAGCCTGCACGTTGTGCCTTTCAGCTCTAGGGCAATGTAGCACACCCAGAACAGAAGTCCTAATTCAGCCAGATCAGGCCTGCAAAGAAAGTGCGTTTCACAGGCCTTTGGAAGAGACGTTCCTGGTAGGCTGTGAGAGCACTGTGCAGAGCGAGTTGTATCTTAGCTTCCCAAAGAGCTGGAAGCAAGATGCTGTGGGGACCAACTCGCCCTTTGGAAAGAAGCCTGCATGTTGTGCCTTTCAGCTCTAGGGCAATGGAGGACACCCAGAGCAGAAGTCCTACTTCAGACAGATCAGGCCTGCAAAGAAACTGCGTTTCACAGGCCTTGGGAAGAGATGTTCCCGGTAGGCTGTAAGAGCACTGTGCAGAGCGAGTTGTTTCTTAGCTTCCCAAAGAGCTGGAAGCAGCATGCTTTGGGGCCCAACTCGCCCTTTAGAAAGAAGCCTGCACGTTGTGCATTTCAGCTCTAGGGCAAAGTAGCACACCCAGAGCACAAGTCCTACTTCAGCCAGATGAGGCCTGCAAAGAAACTGCGTTTCACAGGCCTTTGGAAGAGATGTTCCCGGTAGGCTGTAAGAGCACTGTGCAGAGCGAGTTATTTCTTAGCTTCCCAAAGAGCTGGAAGCAAGATGCTGTGGGGCCCAACTCGGCCTTTGGAAAGAAGCCTGCACGTTGTGCCTTTCAGCTCTAGGGCAAAGTAGCACACCCAGAACAGAAGGCCTACTTCAGCCAGATCAGGCCTGCAAAGAAACTGCGTTTCACAGGCCGTTGGAAGAGATGTTCCCGGTGGGCTGTAAGAGCACTGTGAAGAGCGTGTTGTTTCTTAGCTTCCCAAAGAGCTGGAAGCAAGATGCTGTGGGGCCCAACGCTCGCTTTGGAAAGAAGCCTGCACGTTGTGCCTTTCAGCTCTAGGGCAAAGGAGCACACCCAGAGCAGAAGTCCTACTTCAGCCAGATCAGGCCTGCAAAGAAACTGCGTTTCACAGGCCTTTGGAAGAGATGTTCCCGGTAGGCTGTAAGAGCACTGTGCAGAGCGAGTTGTTTCTTAGCTTCCCAAAGAGCTGGAAGCAAGATGCTGTGGGGCCCAACTCGCCCTTTGGAAAGAAGCCTGCACGTTGTGCCTTTCAGCTCTAGGGCAAAGTAGCACAGCCAGAGCAGAAGTCCTACTTCAGCCAGATCAGGCCTGCAAAGAAACTGCGTTTCACAGGCCTTTGGAAGAGATGTTCCCGGTAGGCTGTAAGAGCACTGTGCAGAGCGAGTTGTTTCTTAGCTTCCCAAAGAGCTGGAAGCAAGATGCTGTGGGGCCCAACTCGCCCTTTGGAAGGAAGCCAGCACGTTGTGCCTTTCAGCTCTAGGGCAATGTAGCACACCGAGATCAGAAGTACTACTTTAGCCACATCAGGCCTGCAAAGAAACTGCGTTTCACAGGCCTTTGGAAGAGATGTTCCCACTAGGCTGTAAGAGCACTGTGCAGAGCGAGTTGTTTCTTAGCTTCCGCAAGTGCTGGAAGCAAGATGCTGTGGGGCCCAACTCGCCCTTTGGAAACAAGCCTGCACGTTGTGCCTTTCAGCTCTAGGGCAATGGGGCACACCCAGAGCAGAAGTCCTACTTCAGCCAGATCAGGCCTGCAAAGGAACTGCGTTTCACAGGCCTTTGGAAGAGATGTTCCCGGTAGGCTGTAAGAGCACTGTGCAGAGCGAGTTGTTTCTTAGCTTCCCAAAGGGCTGGAAGCAAGATGCTGTGGGGCCCAACTCGCCCTTTGGAAAGAAGCCTGCACCTTGTGCCTTTCAGCTATAGGGCAAAGTAGCACACCCATAGCAGAAGGCCCACTTCAGCCAGATCAAGCCTGCAAAGAAACTGCGTTTCACAGGCCTTTGGAAGAGATGTTCCCGGTAGGCTGTAAGAGCACTGTGCAGAGCGAGTTGTTTCTTAGCTTCCCAAAGAGATGGAAGCAAGATGCTGTGGGGCCCAACTCGCCCTTTGGAAGGAAGCCTGCACGTTGTGGCTTTCAGCTCTAGGGCAATGGAGCACACCCAGAGCAGAAGTCCTACTTCAGCCAGATCAGGCCTGCAAAGAAACTGCGTTTCACAGGCCTTTGGAAGAGATGTTCCCGGTAGGCTGTAAGAGCACTGTGCAGAGCGAGTTATATCTTAGCTTCCCAAAGAGCTGGAAGCAAGATGCTGTGGGGCCCAACTCGGCCTTTGGACAGAAGCCTGCACGTTGTGCCTTTCAGCTCTAGGGCAAAGTAGCACACCCAGAACAGAAGACCTACTTCAGCAAGATCAGGCCTGCAAAGAAACTGCGTTTCACAGGCCGTTGGAAGAGATGTTCCCGGTAGGCTGTAAGAGCACTGTGCAGAGCGAGTTGTTTCTTAGCTTCCCAAAGAGCTGGAAGCAAGATGCTGTGGGGCCCAACTCGCCCTTTGGAAAGAAGCCTGCACGTTGTGCCTTTCAGCTCTAGGGCAATGTAGCACACCGAGAGCAGAAGTACTACTTTAGCCAGATCAGGCCTGCAAAGAAACTGAGTTTCACAGGCCTTTGGAAGAGATGTTCCCACTAGGCTGTAAGAGCACTGTGCAGAGCGAGTTGTTTCTTAGCTTCCGCAAGTGCTGGAAGCAAGATGCTGTGGGGCCCAACTCGCCCTTTGGAAAGAAGCCTGCACGTTGTGCCTTTCAGCTCTAGGGCAATGGGGCACACCCAGAGCAGAAGTCCTACTTCAGCCAGATCAGGCCTGCAAAGGAACTGCGTTTCACAGGCCTTTGGAAGAGATGTTCCCGGTAGGCTGTAAGAGCACTGTGCAGAGCGAGTTGTTTCTTAGCTTCCCAAAGAGCTGGAAGCAAGATGCTGTGGGGCCCAACTCGCCCTTTGGAAAGAAGCCTGCACGTTGTGCCTTTCAGCTCTAGGGCAAAGTAGCACACCCAGAGCAGAAGTCCTACTTCAGCCAGATCAGGCCTGCAAAGAAACTGCGTTTCACAGGCCTTTGGAAGAGATGTTCCCGGTAGGCTGTAAGAGCACTGTGCAGAGCGAGTTGTTTCTTAGCTTCCCAAAGAGCTGGAAGCAAGATGCTGTGGGGCCCAACTCGCCCTTTGGAAGGAAGCCTGCACGTTGTGCCTTTCAGCTCTAGGGCAATGGAGCACACCCAGAGCAGAAGTCCTACTTCAGCCAGATCAGGCCTGCAAGGAAACTGCGTTTCACAGGCCTTTGGAAGAGATGTTCCCGGTAGGCTGTAAGAGCACTGTGCAGAGCGAGTTGTTTCTTAGCTTCCCAAAGAGCTGGAAGCAAGATGCTGTGGGGCCCAACTCGCCCTTTGGAAAGAAGCCTGCACGTTGTGCCTTTCAGCTCTAGGGCAAAGTAGCACACCCAGAACAGAAGTCCTACTTCAGCAAGATCAGGCCTGCAAAGAAACTGCGTTTCACAGGCCTTTGGAAGAGTTCTTCCCGGTAGGCTGTAAGAGCACTGTGCAGAGCGAGTTGTTTCTTAGCTTCCCAAAGAGCTGGAAGCAAGATGCTGACTGCCACAACTCGCCCTTTGGAAAGAAGCCTGCACGTGGTGCCTTTCAGCTCTAGGGCAATGTAGCACACCGAGAGGAGAAGTACTACTTTAGCCAGATCAGGCCTGCAAAGAAACTGCGTTTCACAGGCCTTTGGAAGAGATGTTCCCGGTAGGCTGTAAGAGCACTGTGCAGAGCGAGTTGTTTCTTAGCTTCCCAAAGAGCTGGAAGCAAGATGCTGTGGGGCCCAACTCGCCCTTTGGAAAGAAGCCTGCACGTTGTGCCTTTCAGCTCTAGGGCAATGGAGCACACCGAGAGCATAAGTACTACTTCAGCCAGATCAGGCCTGAAAAGAAACTGTGTTTCACAGGCCTTTGGAAGAGATGTTCACGGTAGGCTGTAAGAGCACTGTGCAGAGCGAGTTGTTTGTTAGCTTCCCAAAGAGCTGGAAGCAAGATGCTGTGGGGCCCAACTCGCTCTTTGGAAAGAAGCCTGCACGTTGTGCCTTTCAGCTCTAGGGCAATGTAGCACACCCAGAACAGAAGTCCTAATTCAGCCAGATCAGGCCTGCAAAGAAACTGCGTTTCACAGGCCTTTGGAAGAGACGTTCCTGGTAGGCTGTGAGAGCACTGTGCAGAGCGAGTTGTATCTTAGCTTCCCAAAGAGCTGGAAGCAAGATGCTGTGGGGCCCAACTCGCCCTTTGGAAAGAAGCCTGCACATTGTGCCTTTCAGTTCTAGGGCAAAGTAGCAAACCCAGAGCAGAAGTCCTACTTCAGCCAGATCAGGCCTGCAAAGAAACTGCGTTTCACAGGCCTTTGGAAGTGATGTTCCCGGTAGGCTGTAAAAGCACTGTGCAGAGCGAGTTGTTTCTTAGCTTCCCAAAGAGCTGGAAGCAGCATGCTTTGGGGCCCAACTCGCCCTTTGCAAAGAAGCCTGCACGTTGTGCCTTTCAGCTCTAGGGCAAAGTAGCACACCCAGAGCAGAAGTCCTACTTCAGCCAGATCAGGCCTGCAAAGAAACTGCGTTTCACAGGCCTTTGGAAGAGATGTTCCCGGTAGGCTGTAAGAGCACTGTGCAGAGCGAGTTGTTTATTAGCTTCCTAAAGAGCTGGAAGCAAGATGCTGTTGGCCCCAACTCGCCCTTTGGAAAGAAGCCTGCACGTTGTGCCTTTCAGCTCTAGGGCAATGTAGCACACCCAGAGCAGAAGTCCTACTTCATGCAGATCAGGCCTGCAAAGAAACTGCGTTTCACAGGCCTTTGGAAGAGATGTTCATGGTTGGCTGTAAGAGCACTTTCCAGAGAGAGTTGTTTCTTAGCGTCCCAAAGAGCTGGAAGCAAGATGCTGTGGGGCCCAACTCGCCCTTCGGAAAGAAGCCTGCACGTTGTGCCTTTCAGCTCTATGGCAGTGTATCACACCCAGAGCAGTAGTCCTACTTCAGCCATATCAGGCCTGCAAAGAAACTGCGTTTCACAGGGCTTTGGAAGAGATGTTCCCGGTAGGCTGTAAGAGCACTGTGCAGAGCGAGTTGTTTCTTAGCTTCCCAAAGAGCTGGAAGCAAGATGCTGTGGGGCCCAACTCGCCCTTTGGAAAGAAGCCTGCACGTTGTGCCTTTCAGCTCTAGGGCAAAGTAGCACACCCAGAGCAGAAGTCCTACTTCAGCCAGATCAGGCCTGCAAAGAAACTGCGTTTCACAGGCCTTTGGAAGAGATGTTCCCCGTAGGCTGTAAGAGCACTGTGCAGAGCGAGTTGTATCTTAGCTTCCCAAAGAGCTGGAAGCAAGATGCTGTGGGGCCCAACTCGCCCTTTGGAAAGAAGCCTGCACGTTGTGCCTTTCAGCTCTAGGGCAAAGTAGCACACCCAGAGCAGAAGTCCTACTTCAGCCAGATCAGGCCTGCAAAGAAACTGCGTTTCACAGGCCTTTGGAAGAGATGTTCCCGGTAGGCTGTAAGAGCACTGTGCATAGCGAGTTGTTTCTTAGCTTCCCAAAGAGCTGGAAGCAAGATGCTGTGGGGCCCAACTCGCCCTTTGGAAGTAAGCCTGCACGTTGTGCCTTTCAGCTCTAGGGCAATGGAGCACACCCAGAGCAGAAGTCCTACTTCAGCCAGATCAGGTCTGCAAAGAAACTGCGTTTCACAGGCCTTGGGAAGAGATGTTCCCGGTAGGCTGTAAGAGCACTGTGCAGAGCGAGTTGATTCTTAGCTTCCCAAAGAGCTGGAAGCAAGATGCTGTGGGGCCCAACTCGCCCTTTGGAAAGAAGCCTGCACCTTGTGCCTTTCAGCTCTAGGGCAATGGAGCACACCCAGAGAAGAAGTCCTACTTCAGCCAGATAAGGCCTGCAAAGAAACTGCGTTTCACAGGCCTTTCGAAGAGATGTTCCCGGTAGGCTGTAAGAGCACTGTGCAGAGCGAGTTGTTTCTTAGCTTCCCAAAGAGCTGGAAGCAAGATGCGGTGGGGCCCAACACGCCCTTTGGAAAGAAGCCTGCACGTTGTGCCTTTAAGCTGTAGGGCAATGGAGCACACCCAGAGCAGAAGTCCTACTTCAGCCAGATCAGGCCTGCAAAGAAACTGCGTTTCACAGGCCTTGGGAAGAGATGTTCCCGGTAGGCTGTAAGAGCACTGTGCAGAGCGAGTTCTTTCTTAGCTTCCCAAAGAGCTGGAAGCAAGATGCTGTGGGGCCCAACTCGCCCTTTGGAAAGAAGCCTGCACGTTGTGCCTTTCAGCTCTAGGGCAATGGAGCACACCCAGAGCAGAAGTCCTACTTCTTCCAGATCAGGCCTGCAAAGAAACTGCATTTCACAGGCCTTTGGAAGAGATGTTCCCGGTAGGCTGTAAGAGCACTGTGCAGAGCGAGTTGTTTCTTAGCTTCCCCAAGAGCTGGAAGCAAGATGCTGTGGGGCCCAACTCGCCCTTTGGAATGAAGCCTGCACGTTGTGCCTTTCAGCTCTAGGGCAAAGTAGCACACACAGAGCAGAAGTCCTACTTCAGCCAGATCCGGCCTGCAAAGAAACTGCATTTCACAGGCCTTTGGAAGAGATGTTCCCACTAGGCTGTAAGAGCACTGTGCAGAGCGAGTTGTTTCTTAGCTTCCCAAAGAGCTGGAAGCAAGGTGCTGTGTGGCCCAACTCACCCTTTGGAAAGAAGCCTGCACGTTGTGCCTTTCAGCTCTAGGGCAAAGTAGCACACCCAGAGCAGAAGTCCTACTTCAGCCAGATGAGGCCTGCAAAGAAACTGCGTTTCACAGGCCTTTGGAAGAGTTCTTCCCGGTAGGCTGTAAGAGCACTGTGCAGAGCGAGTTGTTTCTTAGCTTCCCAAAGAGCTGGAAGCAAGATGCTGACTGCCCCAACTCGCCCTTTGGAAAGAAGCCTGCACGTGGTGCCTTTCAGCTCTAGGGCAATGTAGCACACCGAGAGGAGAAGTACTACTTTAGCCAGATCAGGCCTGCAAAGAAACTGCGTTTCACAGGCCTTTGGAAGAGATGCTCCCGGTAGGCTGTAAGAGCACTGTGCAGAGCGAGTTGTTTCTTAGCTTCGCAAAGAGCTGGAAGCAAGATGCGTTGGGGCCGAACTCGCCCTTTGGAAAGAAGCCTGCACGTTGCGCCTTTCAGCTCTAGGGCAATGGAGCACACCCAGAGCAGAAGTCCTACTTCAGCCAGATCAGGCCTGCAAAGAAACTGCGTTTCACAGGCCTTTGGAAGAGATGTTCCCCGTAGGCTGTAAGAGCACTGTGCAGAGCGAGTTGTATCTTAGCTTCCCAAAGAGCTGGAAGCAAGATGCTGTGGGGACCAACTCGCCCTTTGGAAAGAAGCCTGCACGTTGTGCCTTTCAGCTCTAGGGCAATGGGGCACACCCATAGCAGAAGTCCTACTTCAGCCAGATCAGGCCTGCAAAGGAACTGCGTTTCACAGGCCGTTGGAAGAGATGTTCCCGGTAGGCTGTAAGAGCACTGTGCAGAGCGAGTTGTTTCTTACCTTCCTAAAGAGCTGGAAGCAAGATGCTGTGGGGCCCAACTCGCCCTTTGGAAAGAAGCCTGCACGTTGTGCCTTTCAGCTCTAGGGCAATGGGGCACACCCAGAGCAGAAGTCCTACTTCAGCCAGATCAGGCCTGCAAAGGAACTGCATTTCACAGGCCTTTGGAAGAGATGTTCCCGGTAGGCTGTAAGAGCACTGTGCAGAGCGAGTTGTTTCTTAGCTTCCCAAAGAGCTGGAAGCAAGATGCTGTGGGGCCCAACTCGCCCTTTGGAAAGAAGCCTGCACCTTGTGCCTTTCAGCTCTAGGGCAAAGTAGCACACCCATAGCAGAAGGCCCACTTCAGCCAGATCAAGCCTGCAAAGAAACTGCGTTTCACAGGCCTTTGGAAGAGATGTTCCCGGTAGGCTGTAAGAGCACTGTGCAGAGCGAGTTGTTTCTTAGCTTCCCAAAGAGCTGGAAGCAAGATGCTGTGGGGCCCAACTCGCCCTTTGGAAGGAAGCCTGCACGTTGTGCCTTTCAGCTCTAGGGCAATGGAGCACACCCAGAGCAGAAGTCCTACTTCAGCCAGATCAGGCCTGCAAAGAAACTGCGTTTCACAGGCCTTTGGAAGAGATGTTCCCGGTAGGCTGTAAGAGCACTGTGCAGAGCGAGTTGTTTCTTAGCTTCCGCAAGTGCTGGAAGCAAGATGCTGTGGGGCCCAACTCGCCCTTTGGAAAGAAGCCTGCACGTTGTGCCTTTCAGCTCTAGGGCAATGGGGCACACCCAGAGCAGAAGTCCTACTTCAGCCAGATCAGGCCTGCAAAGGAACTGCGTTTCACAGGCCTTTGGAAGAGATGTTCCCGGTAGGCTGTAAGAGCACTGTGCAGAGCGAGTTGTTTCTTAGCTTCCCAAAGAGCTGGAAGCAAGATGCGGTGGGGCCCAACACGCCCTTTGGAAAGAAGCCTGCACGTTGTGCCTTTAAGCTCTAGGGCAATGGAGCACACCCAGAGCAGAAGTCCTACTTCAGCCAGATCAGGCCTGCAAAGAAACTGCGTTTCACAGGCCTTGGGAAGAGATGTTCCCGGTAGGCTGTAAGAGCACTGTGCAGAGCGAGTTCTTTCTTAGCTTCCCAAAGAGCTGGAAGCAAGATGCTGTGGGGGCCAACTCGGCCTTTGGAAAGAAGCCTGCACGTTGTGCCTTTCAGCTCTAGGGCAAAGTAGCACACCCAGAACAGAAGTCCTACTTCAGCCAGATGAGGCCTGCAAAGAAACTGCGTTTCACAGGCCGTTGGAAGAGATGTTCCCGGTAGGCTGTAAGAGCACTGTGCAGAGCGAGTTGTTTCTTAGCTTCCCAAAGAGCTGGAAGCAAGATGCTGTGGGGCCCAACTCGCCCTTTGGAAAGAAGCCTGCACGTTGTGCCTTTCAGCTCTAGGGCAATGTAGCACACCGAGAGCAGAAGTACTACTTTAGCCAGATCAGGCCTGCAAAGAAACTGCGTTTCACAGGCCTTTGGAAGAGATGTTCCCACTAGGCTGTAACAGCACTGTGCAGAGTGAGTTGTTTCTTAGCTTCCGCAAGTGCTGGAAGCAAGATGCTGTGGGGCCCAACTCGCCCTTTGGAAAGAAGCCTGCACGTTGTGCCTTTCAGCTCTAGGGCAAAGTAGCACACCCAGAGCAGAAGTCCTACTTCAGCCAGATCAGGCCTGCAAAGAAACTGCGTTTCACAGGCCTTTGGAAGAGATGTTCCCCGTAGGCTGTAAGAGCACTGTGCAGAGCGAGTTGTATCTTAGCTTCCCAAAGAGCTGGAAGCAAGATGATGTGGGGCCCAACTCGCCCTTTGGAAAGAAGCCTGCACGTTGTGCCTTTCAGCTCTAGGGCAAAGTAGCACACCCAGAGCAGAAGTCCTACTTCAGCCAGATCAGGCCTGCAAAGAAACTGCGTTTCACAGGCCTTTGGAAGAGATGTTCCCGGTAGGCTGTAAGAGCACTGTGCAGAGCGAGTTGTTTCTTAGCTTCCCAAAGAGCTGGAAGCAAGATGATGTGGGGCCCAACTCGCCCTTTGGAAGTAAGCCTGCACGTTGTGCCTTTCAGCTCTAGGGCAATGGAGCACACCCAGAGCAGAAGTCCTACTTCAGCCAGATCAGGCCTGCAAAGAAACTGCGTTTCACAGGCCTTGGGAAGAGATGTTCCCGGTAGGCTGTAAGAGCACTGTGCAGAGCGAGTTGATTCTTAGCTTCCCAAAGAGCTGGAATCAAGATGCTGTGGGGCCCAACTCGCCCTTTGGAAAGAAGCCTGCACCTTGTGCCTTTCAGCTCTAGGGCAATGGAGCACACCCAGAGAAGAAGTCCTACTTCAGCCAGATAAGGCCTGCAAAGAAACTGCGTTTCACAGGCCTTTGGAAGAGATCTTCTCCGTAGGCTGTAAGACCACTGTGCAGAGCGAGTTGTTTCTTAGCTTCCCAAAGAGCTGGAAGCAAGATGCGGTGGGGCCCAACACGCCCTTTGGAAAGAAGCCTGCACGTTGTGCCTTTAAGCTCTAGGGCAATGGAGCACACCCAGAGCAGAAGTTCTACTTCAGCCAGATCAGGCCTGCAAAGAAACTGCGTTTCACAGGCCTTGGGAAGAGATGTTCCCGGTAGGCTGTAAGAGCACTGTGCAGAGCGAGTTGTTTCTTAGCTTCCCCAAGAGCTGGAAGCAAGATGCTGTGGGGCCCAACTCGCCCTTTGGAATGAAGCCTGCACGTTGTGCCTTTGAGCTAGAGGGCAATGGAGCACACCCAGAGCAGAAGTCCTACTTCAGCCAGATCAGGCCTGCAAAGAAACTGCGTTTCACAGGCCTTTGGAAGAGATGTTCCCACTAGGCTGTAAGAGCACTGTTCAGAGCGAGTTGTTTCTTAGCTTTCCAAAGAGCTGGAAGCAAGATGCTCTGGGGCCCAACTCGCCCTTTGGAAAGAAGCCTGCACATTGTGCCTTTCAGTTCTAGGGCAAAGTAGCAAACCCAGAGCAGAAGTCCTACTTCAGCAAGATCAGGCCTGCAAAGAAACTGCGTTTCACAGGCCTTTGGAAGAGATGTTCCCGGTAGGCTGTAAAAGCACTGTGCAGAGCGAGTTGTTTCTTAGCTTCCCAAAGAGCTGGAAGCAGCATGCTTTGTGGCCCAACTCGCCCTTTGCAAAGAAGCCTGCACTTTGTGCCTTTCAGCTCTAGGGCAAAGTCGCACACCCAGAGCAGAAGTCCTACTTCAGCCAGATCAGGCCTGCAAAGAAACTGCGTTTCACAGGCCTTTGGAAGAGAAGTTCCCGGTAGGCTGTAAGAGCACTGTGCAGAGCGAGTTGTTTCTTAGCTTCCCAAAGAGCTGGAAGCAAGATGCTGTGGGGCACAACTCGCCCCTTGGAAAGAAGCCTGCACGTTGTGCCTTTCAGCTCTAGGGCAATGGAGCACACCCAGAGCAGAAGTCCTACTTCAGCCAGATCAGGCCTGCAAAGAAACTGCGTTTCACAGGCCTTTGGAAGAGATGTTCCCGGTAGGCTGTAAGAGCACTGTGCAGAGCGAGTTCTTTCTTAGCTTCCCAAAGAGCTGGAAGCAAGATGCTGTGGGGCCCAACTCGCCCTTTGGAAAGAAGCCTGCACGTTGTGCCTTTCAGCTCTAGGGCAATGTAGCACACCCAGAGCAGAAGTCCTACTTCAGCCAGATCCGGCCTGCAAAGAAACTGCGTTTCACAGGCCTTTGGAAGAGATGTTCCCACTAGGCTGTAAGAGCACTGTGCAGAGCGAGTTGTTTCTTAGCTTCCCAAAGAGCTGGAAGCAAGGTGCTGTGGGGCCCAACTCGCCCTTTGGAAAGAAGCCTGCACGTTGTGCCTTTCAGCTCTAGGGCAAAGTAGCACACCCAGAGCAGAAGTCCTACTTCAGCCAGATGAGGCCTGCAAAGAAACTGCGTTTCACAGGCCTTTGGAAGAGTTCTTCCCGGTAGGCTGTAAGAGCACTGTGCAGAGCGAGTTGTTTCTTAGCTTCCCAAAGAGCTGGAAGCAAGATGCTGTGGGGACCAACTCGTCCTTTGGAAAGAAGCCTGCACGTTGTGCCTTTCAGCTCTAGGGCAATGGGGCACACCCATAGCAGAAGTCCTACTTCAGCCAGATCAGGCCTGCAAAGGAACTGCGTTTCACAGGCCGTTGGAAGAGATGTTCCCGGTAGGCTGTAAGAGCACTGTGCAGAGCGAGTTGTTTCTTAGCTTCCCAAAGAGATGGAAGCAAGATGCTGTGGGGCCCAACTCGCCCTTTGGAAGGAAGCCTGCACGTTGTGCCTTTCAGCTCTAGGGCAATGGAGCACACCCAGAGCAGAAGTCCTACTTCAGCCAGATCAGGCCTGCAAAGAAACTGCGTTTCACAGGGCTTTGGAAGAGACGTTCCTGGTAGGCTGTGAGAGCACTGTGCAGAGCGAGTTGTATCTTAGCTTCCCAAAGAGCTGGAAGCAAGATGCTGTGGGGCCCAACTCGCCCTTTGGAAAGAAGCCTGCACATTGTGCCGTTCAGTTCTAGGGCAAAGTAGCAAACCCAGAGCAGAAGTCCTACTTCAGCCAGATCAGGCCTGCAAAGAAACTGCGTTTCACAGGCCTTTGGAAGAGATGTTCCCGGTAGGCTGTAAAAGCACTGTGCAGAGCGAGTTGTTTCTTAGCTTCCCAAAGAGCTGGAAGCAGCATGCTTTGGGGCCCAACTCGCCCTTTGCAAAGAAGCCTGCACGTTGTGCCTTTCAGCTCTAGGGCAAAGTAGCACACCCAGAGCAGAAGTCCTACTTCAGCCAGATCAGGCCTGCAAAGAAACTGCGTTTCACAGGCCTTTGGAAGAGATGTTCCCGGTAGGCTGTAAGAGCACTGTGCAGAGCGAGTTGTTTATTAGCTTCCTAAAGAGCTGGAAGCAAGATGCTGTGGGCCCCAACTCGCCCTTTGGAAAGAAGCCTGCACGTTGTGCCTTTCAGCTCTAGGGCAATGTAGCACACCCAGAGCAGAAGTCCTACTTCAGGCAGATCAGGCCTGCAAAGAAACTGCGTTTCACAGGCCTTTGGAAGAGATGTTCCCGGTTGGCTGTAAGAGCACTTTCCAGAGAGAGTTGTTTCTTAGCGTCCCAAAGAGCTGGAAGCAAGATGCTGTGGGGCCCAACTCGCCCTTCGGAAAGAAGCCTGCACGTTGTGCCTTTCAGCTCTATGGCAGTGTATCACACCCAGAGCAGTAGTCCTACTTCAGCCATATCAGGCCTGCAAAGAAACTGCGTTTCACAGGGCTTTGGAAGAGATGTTCCCGGTAGGCTGTAAGAGCACTGTGCAGAGCGAGTTGTTTCTTAGCTTCCCAAAGAGCTGGAAGCAAGATGCTGTGGGGCCCAACTCGCCCTTTGGAAAGAAGCCTGCACGTTGTGCCTTTCAGCTCTAGGGCAAAGTAGCACACCCAGAGCAGAAGTCCTACTTCAGCCAGATCAGGCCTGCAAAGAAACTGCGTTTCACAGGCCTTTGGAAGAGATGTTCCCGGTAGGCTGTAAGAGCACTGTGCAGAGCGAGTTGTATCTTAGCTTCCCAAAGAGCTGGAAGCAAGATGCTGTGGGGCCCAACTCGCCCTTTGGAAAGAAGCCTGCATGTTGTGCCTTTCAGCTCTAGGGCAAAGTAGCACACCCAGAGCAGAAGACCTACTTCAGCCAGATCAGGCCTGCAAAGAAACTGCGTTTCACAGGCCTTTGGAAGAGATGTTCCCGGTAGGCTGTAAGAGCACTGTGCAGAGCGAGTTGTTTCTTAGCTTCCCAAAGAGCTGGAAGCAAGATGATGTGGGGCCCAACTCGCCCTTTGGAAGTAAGCCTGCACGTTGTGCCTTTCAGCTCTAGGGCAATGGAGCACACCCAGAGCAGAAGTCCTACTTCAGCCAGATCAGGCCTGCAAAGAAACTGCGTTTCACAGGCCTTGGGAAGAGATGTTCCCGGTAGGCTGTAAGAGCACTGTGCAGAGCGAGTTGATTCTTAGCTTCCCAAAGAGCTGGAAGCAAGATGCTGTGGGGCCCAACTCGCCCTTTGGAAAGAAGCCTGCACCTTGTGCCTTTCAGCTCTAGGGCAATGGAGCACACCCAGAGAAGAAGTCCTACTTCAGCCAGATAAGGCCTGCAAAGAAACTGCGTTTCACAGGCCTTTCGAAGAGATGTTCCCGGTAGGCTGTAAGAGCACTGTGCAGAGCGAGTTGTTTCTTAGCTTCCCAAAGAGCTGGAAGCAAGATGCGGTGGGGCCCAACACGCCCTTTGGAAAGAAGCCTGCACGTTGTGCCTTTAAGCTCTAGGGCAATGGAGCACACCCAGAGCAGAAGTCCTACTTCAGCCAGATCAGGCCTGCAAAGAAACTGCGTTTCACAGGCCTTGGGAAGAGATGTTCCCGGTAGGCTGTAAGAGCACTGTGCAGAGCGAGTTCTTTCTTAGCTTCCCAAAGAGCTGGAAGCAAGATGCTGTGGGGCCCAACTCGCCCTTTGGAAAGAAGCCTGCACGTTGTGCCTTTCAGCTCTAGGGCAATGGAGCACACCCAGAGCAGAAGTCCTACTTCTTCCAGATCAGGCCTGCAAAGAAACTGCATTTCACAGGCCTTTGGAAGAGATGTTCCCGGTAGGCTGTAAGAGCACTGTGCAGAGCGAGTTGTTTCTTAGCTTCCCCAAGAGCTGGAAGCAAGATGCTGTGGGGCCCAACTCGCCCTTTGGAATGAAGCCTGCACGTTGTGCCTTTGACCTAGAGGGCAATGGAGCACACTCAGAGCAGAAGTCCTACTTCAGCCAGATCAGGCCTGCAAAGAAACTGCGTTTCACAGGCCTTTGGAAGAGATGTTCCCGGTAGGCTGTAAGAGCACTGTGCAGAGCGAGTTGTTTCTTAGCTTCGCAAAGAGCTGGAAGCAAGATGCTGTGGGGCCCAACGCGCCCTTTGGAAAGAAGCCTGCACGTTGAGCCTTTCAGCTCTAGGGCAATGTAGCACACCCAGAGCAGAAGTCCTACTTCAGCCAGATCAGGCCTGCAAAGAAACTGCGTTTCACAGGCCTTTGGAAGAGATGTTCCCACTAGGCTGTAAGAGCACTGTTCAGAGCGAGTTGTTTCTTAGCTTTCCAAAGAGCTGGAAGCAAGATGCTGTGGGGCCCAACTCGCCCTTTGGAAAGAAGCCTGCACATTGTGCCTTTCAGTTCTAGGGCAAAGTAGCAAACCCAGAGCAGAAGTCCTACTTCAGCAAGATCAGGCCTGCAAAGAAACTGCGTTTCACAGGCCTTTGGAAGAGATGTTCCCCCTAGGCTGTAAAAGCACTGTGCAGAGCGAGTTGTTTCTTAGCTTCCCAAAGAGCTGGAAGCAGCATGCTTTGGGGCCCAACTCGCCCTTTGCAAAGAAGCCTGCACTTTGTGCCTTTCAGCTCTAGGGCAAAGTCGCACACCCAGAGCAGAAGTCCTACTTCAGCCAGATCAGGCCTGCAAAGAAACTGCGTTTCACAGGCCTTTGGAAGAGAAGTTCCCGGTAGGCTGTAAGAGCACTGTGCAGAGCGAGTTGTTTCTTAGCTTCCCAAAGAGCTGGAAGCAAGATGCTGTGGGGCACAACTCGCCCCTTGGAAAGAAGCCTGCACGTTGTGCCTTTCAGCTCTAGGGCAATGGAGCACACCCAGAGCAGAAGTCCTACTTCAGCCAGATCAGGCCTGCAAAGAAACTGCGTTTCACAGGCCTTTGGAAGAGATGTTCCCGGTAGGCTGTAAGAGCACTGTGCAGAGCGAGTTCTTTCTTAGCTTCCCAAAGAGCTGGAAGCAAGATGCTGTGGGGCCCAACTCGCCCTTTGGAAAGAAGCCTGCACGTTGTGCCTTTCAGCTCTAGGGCAAAGTAGCACACCCAGAGCAGAAGTCCTACTTCAGCCAGATCCGGCCTGCAAAGAAACTGCGTTTCACAGGCCTTTGGAAGAGTTCTTCCCGGTAGGCTGTAAGAGCACTGTGCAGAGCGAGTTGTTTCTTAGCTTCCCAAAGAGCTGGAAGCAAGATGCTGACTGCCCCAACTCGCCCTTTGGAAAGAAGCCTGCACGTGGTGCTTTTCAGCTCTAGGGCAATGTAGCACACCGAGAGGAGAAGTACTACTTTAGCCAGATCAGGCCTGCAAAGAAACTGCGTTTCACAGGCCTTTGGAAGAGATGCTCCCGGTAGGCTGTAAGAGCACTGTGCAGAGCGAGTTGTTTCTTAGCTTCGCAAAGAGCTGGAAGCAAGATGCGTTGGGGCCGAACTCGCCCTTTGGAAAGAAGCCTGCACGTTGCGCCTTTCAGCTCTAGGGCAATGGAGCACACCCAGAGCAGAAGTCCTACTTCAGCCAGATCAGGCCTGCAAAGAAACTGCGTTTCACAGGCCTTTGGAAGAGATGTTCCCCGGAGGCTGTAAGAGCACTGTGCAGAGCGAGTTGTATCTTAGCTTCCCAAAGAGCTGGAAGCAAGATGCTGTGGGGACCAACTCGCCCTTTGGAAAGAAGCCTGCACGTTGTGCCTTTCAGCTCTAGGGCAATGGGGCACACCCATAGCAGAAGTCCTACTTCAGCCAGATCAGGCCTGCAAAGGAACTGCGTTTCACAGGCCGTTGGAAGAGATGTTCCCGGTAGGCTGTAAGAGCACTGTGCAGAGCGAGTTGTTTCTTACCTTCCTAAAGAGCTGGAAGCAAGATGCTGTGGGGCCCAACTCGCCCTTTGGAAAGAAGCCTGCACGTTGTGCCTTTCAGCTCTAGGGCAATGGGGCACACCCAGAGCAGAAGTCCTACTTCAGCCAGATCAGGCCTGCAAAGGAACTGCATTTCACAGGCCTTTGGAAGAGATGTTCCCGGTAGGCTGTAAGAGCACTGTGCAGAGCGAGTTGTTTCTTAGCTTCCCAAAGAGCTGGAAGCAAGATGCTGTGGGGCCCAACTCGCCCTTTGGAAAGAAGCCTGCACCTTGTGCCTTTCAGCTCTAGGGCAAAGTAGCACACCCATAGCAGAAGGCCCACTTCAGCCAGATCAAGCCTGCAAAGAAACTGCGTTTCACAGGCCTTTGGAAGAGATGTTCCCGGTAGGCTGTAAGAGCACTGTGCAGAGCGAGTTGTTTCTTAGCTTCCCAAAGAGCTGGAAGCAAGATGCTGTGGGGCCCAACTCGCCCTTTGGAAGGAAGCCTGCACGTTGTGCCTTTCAGCTCTAGGGCAATGGAGCACACCCAGAGCAGAAGTCCTACTTCAGCCAGATCAGGCCTGCAAAGAAACTGCGTTTCACAGGCCTTTGGAAGAGATGTTCCCGGTAGGCTGTAAGAGCACTGTGCAGAGCGAGTTGTTTCTTAGCTTCCGCAAGTGCTGGAAGCAAGATGCTGTGGGGCCCAACTCGCCCTTTGGAAAGAAGCCTGCACGTTGTGCCTTTCAGCTCTAGGGCAATGGGGCACACCCAGAGCAGAAGTCCTACTTCAGCCAGATCAGGCCTGCAAAGGAACTGCGTTTCACAGGCCTTTGGAAGAGATGTTCCCGGTAGGCTGTAAGAGCACTGTGCAGAGCGAGTTGTTTCTTAGCTTCCCAAAGAGCTGGAAGCAAGATGCGGTGGGGCCCAACACGCCCTTTGGAAAGAAGCCTGCACGTTGTGCCTTTAAGCTCTAGGGCAATGGAGCACACCCAGAGCAGAAGTCCTACTTCAGCCAGATCAGGCCTGCAAAGAAACTGCGTTTCACAGGCCTTGGGAAGAGATGTTCCCGGTAGGCTGTAAGAGCACTGTGCAGAGCGAGTTCTTTCTTAGCTTCCCAAAGAGCTGGAAGCAAGATGCTGTGGGGGCCAACTCGGCCTTTGGAAAGAAGCCTGCACGTTGTGCCTTTCAGCTCTAGGGCAAAGTAGCACACCCAGAACAGAAGTCCTACTTCAGCCAGATGAGGCCTGCAAAGAAACTGCGTTTCACAGGCCGTTGGAAGAGATGTTCCCGGTAGGCTGTAAGAGCACTGTGCAGAGCGAGTTGTTTCTTAGCTTCCCAAAGAGCTGGAAGCAAGATGCTGTGGGGCCCAACTCGCCCTTTGGAAAGAAGCCTGCACGTTGTGCCTTTCAGCTCTAGGGCAATGTAGCACACCGAGAGCAGAAGTACTACTTTAGCCAGATCAGGCCTGCAAAGAAACTGCGTTTCACAGGCCTTTGGAAGAGATGTTCCCACTAGGCTGTAACAGCACTGTGCAGAGTGAGTTGTTTCTTAGCTTCCGCAAGTGCTGGAAGCAAGATGCTGTGGGGCCCAACTCGCCCTTTGGAAAGAAGCCTGCACGTTGTGCCTTTCAGCTCTAGGGCAAAGTAGCACACCCAGAGCAGAAGTCCTACTTCAGCCAGATCAGGCCTGCAAAGAAACTGCGTTTCACAGGCCTTTGGAAGAGATGTTCCCCGTAGGCTGTAAGAGCACTGTGCAGAGCGAGTTGTATCTTAGCTTCCCAAAGAGCTGGAAGCAAGATGATGTGGGGCCCAACTCGCCCTTTGGAAAGAAGCCTGCACGTTGTGCCTTTCAGCTCTAGGGCAAAGTAGCACACCCAGAGCAGAAGTCCTACTTCAGCCAGATCAGGCCTGCAAAGAAACTGCGTTTCACAGGCCTTTGGAAGAGATGTTCCCGGTAGGCTGTAAGAGCACTGTGCAGAGCGAGTTGTTTCTTAGCTTCCCAAAGAGCTGGAAGCAAGATGATGTGGGGCCCAACTCGCCCTTTGGAAGTAAGCCTGCACGTTGTGCCTTTCAGCTCTAGGGCAATGGAGCACACCCAGAGCAGAAGTCCTACTTCAGCCAGATCAGGCCTGCAAAGAAACTGCGTTTCACAGGCCTTGGGAAGAGATGTTCCCGGTAGGCTGTAAGAGCACTGTGCAGAGCGAGTTGATTCTTAGCTTCCCAAAGAGCTGGAATCAAGATGCTGTGGGGCCCAACTCGCCCTTTGGAAAGAAGCCTGCACCTTGTGCCTTTCAGCTCTAGGGCAATGGAGCACACCCAGAGAAGAAGTCCTACTTCAGCCAGATAAGGCCTGCAAAGAAACTGCGTTTCACAGGCCTTTCGAAGAGATGTTCCCGGTAGGCTGTAAGAGCACTGTGCAGAGCGAGTTGTTTCTTAGCTTCCCAAAGAGCTGGAAGCAAGATGCGGTGGGGCCCAACACGCCCTTTGGAAAGAAGCCTGCACGTTGTGCCTTTAAGCTCTAGGGCAATGGAGCACACCCAGAGCAGAAGTTCTACTTCAGCCAGATCAGGCCTGCAAAGAAACTGCGTTTCACAGGCCTTGGGAAGAGATGTTCCCGGTAGGCTGTAAGAGCACTGTGCAGAGCGAGTTGTTTCTTAGCTTCCCCAAGAGCTGGAAGCAAGATGCTGTGGGGCCCAACTCGCCCTTTGGAATGAAGCCTGCACGTTGTGCCTTTGAGCTAGAGGGCAATGGAGCACACCCAGAGCAGAAGTCCTACTTCAGCCAGATCAGGCCTGCAAAGAAACTGCGTTTCACAGGCCTTTGGAAGAGATGTTCCCACTAGGCTGTAAGAGCACTGTTCAGAGCGAGTTGTTTCTTAGCTTTCCAAAGAGCTGGAAGCAAGATGCTCTGGGGCCCAACTCGCCCTTTGGAAAGAAGCCTGCACATTGTGCCTTTCAGTTCTAGGGCAAAGTAGCAAACCCAGAGCAGAAGTCCTACTTCAGCAAGATCAGGCCTGCAAAGAAACTGCGTTTCACAGGCCTTTGGAAGAGATGTTCCCGGTAGGCTGTAAAAGCACTGTGCAGAGCGAGTTGTTTCTTAGCTTCCCAAAGAGCTGGAAGCAGCATGCTTTGTGGCCCAACTCGCCCTTTGCAAAGAAGCCTGCACTTTGTGCCTTTCAGCTCTAGGGCAAAGTCGCACACCCAGAGCAGAAGTCCTACTTCAGCCAGATCAGGCCTGCAAAGAAACTGCGTTTCACAGGCCTTTGGAAGAGAAGTTCCCGGTAGGCTGTAAGAGCACTGTGCAGAGCGAGTTGTTTCTTAGCTTCCCAAAGAGCTGGAAGCAAGATGCTGTGGGGCACAACTCGCCCCTTGGAAAGAAGCCTGCACGTTGTGCCTTTCAGCTCTAGGGCAATGGAGCACACCCAGAGCAGAAGTCCTACTTCAGCCAGATCAGGCCTGCAAAGAAACTGCGTTTCACAGGCCTTTGGAAGAGATGTTCCCGGTAGGCTGTAAGAGCACTGTGCAGAGCGAGTTCTTTCTTAGCTTCCCAAAGAGCTGGAAGCAAGATGCTGTGGGGCCCAACTCGCCCTTTGGAAAGAAGCCTGCACGTTGTGCCTTTCAGCTCTAGGGCAATGTAGCACACCCAGAGCAGAAGTCCTACTTCAGCCAGATCCGGCCTGCAAAGAAACTGCGTTTCACAGGCCTTTGGAAGAGATGTTCCCACTAGGCTGTAAGAGCACTGTGCAGAGCGAGTTCTTTCTTAGCTTCCCAAAGAGCTGGAAGCAAGGTGCTGTGGGGCCCAACTCGCCCTTTGGAAAGAAGCCTGCACGTTGTGCCTTTCAGCTCTAGGGCAAAGTAGCACACCCAGAGCAGAAGTCCTACTTCAGCCAGATGAGGCCTGCAAAGAAACTGCGTTTCACAGGCCTTTGGAAGAGTTCTTCCCGGTAGGCTGTAAGAGCACTGTGCAGAGCGAGTTGTTTCTTAGCTTCCCAAAGAGCTGGAAGCAAGATGCTGTGGGGACCAACTCGTCCTTTGGAAAGAAGCCTGCACGTTGTGCCTTTCAGCTCTAGGGCAATGGGGCACACCCATAGCAGAAGTCCTACTTCAGCCAGATCAGGCCTGCAAAGGAACTGCGTTTCACAGGCCGTTGGAAGAGATGTTCCCGGTAGGCTGTAAGAGCACTGTGCAGAGCGAGTTGTTTCTTAGCTTCCCAAAGAGATGGAAGCAAGATGCTGTGGGGCCCAACTCGCCCTTTGGAAGGAAGCCTGCACGTTGTGCCTTTCAGCTCTAGGGCAATGGAGCACACCCAGAGCAGAAGTCCTACTTCAGCCAGATCAGGCCTGCAAAGAAACTGCGTTTCACAGGGCTTTGGAAGAGACGTTCCTGGTAGGCTGTGAGAGCACTGTGCAGAGCGAGTTGTATCTTAGCTTCCCAAAGAGCTGGAAGCAAGATGCTGTGGGGCCCAACTCGCCCTTTGGAAAGAAGCCTGCACATTGTGCCGTTCAGTTCTAGGGCAAAGTAGCAAACCCAGAGCAGAAGTCCTACTTCAGCCAGATCAGGCCTGCAAAGAAACTGCGTTTCACAGG
The DNA here is from genome assembly GCF_041296265.1 of Equus caballus. NCBI lineage: Eukaryota > Metazoa > Chordata > Mammalia > Perissodactyla > Equidae > Equus > Equus caballus. Next base: position 33,170,641 of record NC_091691.1, read on the forward strand.
CCTTTGGAAGAGATGTTCCCGGTAGGCTGTAAAAGCACTGTGCAGAGCGAGTTGTTTCTTAGCTTCCCAAAGAGCTGGAAGCAGCATGCTTTGGGGCCCAACTCGCCCTTTGCAAAGAAGCCTGCACGTTGTGCCTTTCAGCTCTAGGGCAAAGTAGCACACCCAGAGCAGAAGTCCTACTTCAGCCAGATCAGGCCTGCAAAGAAACTGCGTTTCACAGGCCTTTGGAAGAGATGTTCCCGGTAGGCTGTAAGAGCACTGTGCAGAGCGAGTTGTTTATTAGCTTCCTAAAGAGCTGGAAGCAAGATGCTGTGGGCCCCAACTCGCCCTTTGGAAAGAAGCCTGCACGTTGTGCCTTTCAGCTCTAGGGCAATGTAGCACACCCAGAGCAGAAGTCCTACTTCAGGCAGATCAGGCCTGCAAAGAAACTGCGTTTCACAGGCCTTTGGAAGAGATGTTCCCGGTTGGCTGTAAGAGCACTTTCCAGAGAGAGTTGTTTCTTAGCGTCCCAAAGAGCTGGAAGCAAGATGCTGTGGGGCCCAACTCGCCCTTCGGAAAGAAGCCTGCACGTTGTGCCTTTCAGCTCTATGGCAGTGTATCACACCCAGAGCAGTAGTCCTACTTCAGCCATATCAGGCCTGCAAAGAAACTGCGTTTCACAGGGCTTTGGAAGAGATGTTCCCGGTAGGCTGTAAGAGCACTGTGCAGAGCGAGTTGTTTCTTAGCTTCCCAAAGAGCTGGAAGCAAGATGCTGTGGGGCCCAACTCGCCCTTTGGAAAGAAGCCTGCACGTTGTGCCTTTCAGCTCTAGGGCAAAGTAGCACACCCAGAGCAGAAGTCCTACTTCAGCCAGATCAGGCCTGCAAAGAAACTGCGTTTCACAGGCCTTTGGAAGAGATGTTCCCGGTAGGCTGTAAGAGCACTGTGCAGAGCGAGTTGTATCTTAGCTTCCCAAAGAGCTGGAAGCAAGATGCTGTGGGGCCCAACTCGCCCTTTGGAAAGAAGCCTGCACGTTGTGCCTTTCAGCTCTAGGGCAAAGTAGCACACCCAGAGCAGAAGACCTACTTCAGCCAGATCAGGCCTGCAAAGAAACTGCGTTTCACAGGCCTTTGGAAGAGATGTTCCCGGTAGGCTGTAAGAGCACTGTGCAGAGCGAGTTGTTTCTTAGCTTCCCAAAGAGCTGGAAGCAAGATGATGTGGGGCCCAACTCGCCCTTTGGAAGTAAGCCTGCACGTTGTGCCTTTCAGCTCTAGGGCAATGGAGCACACCCAGAGCAGAAGTCCTACTTCAGCCAGATCAGGCCTGCAAAGAAACTGCGTTTCACAGGCCTTGGGAAGAGATGTTCCCGGTAGGCTGTAAGAGCACTGTGCAGAGCGAGTTGATTCTTAGCTTCCCAAAGAGCTGGAAGCAAGATGCTGTGGGGCCCAACTCGCCCTTTGGAAAGAAGCCTGCACCTTGTGCCTTTCAGCTCTAGGGCAATGGAGCACACCCAGAGAAGAAGTCCTACTTCAGCCAGATAAGGCCTGCAAAGAAACTGCGTTTCACAGGCCTTTCGAAGAGATGTTCCCGGTAGGCTGTAAGAGCACTGTGCAGAGCGAGTTGTTTCTTAGCTTCCCAAAGAGCTGGAAGCAAGATGCGGTGGGGCCCAACACGCCCTTTGGAAAGAAGCCTGCACGTTGTGCCTTTAAGCTCTAGGGCAATGGAGCACACCCAGAGCAGAAGTCCTACTTCAGCCAGATCAGGCCTGCAAAGAAACTGCGTTTCACAGGCCTTGGGAAGAGATGTTCCCGGTAGGCTGTAAGAGCACTGTGCAGAGCGAGTTCTTTCTTAGCTTCCCAAAGAGCTGGAAGCAAGATGCTGTGGGGCCCAACTCGCCCTTTGGAAAGAAGCCTGCACGTTGTGCCTTTCAGCTCTAGGGCAATGGAGCACACCCAGAGCAGAAGTCCTACTTCTTCCAGATCAGGCCTGCAAAGAAACTGCATTTCACAGGCCTTTGGAAGAGATGTTCCCGGTAGGCTGTAAGAGCACTGTGCAGAGCGAGTTGTTTCTTAGCTTCCCCAAGAGCTGGAAGCAAGATGCTGTGGGGCCCAACTCGCCCTTTGGAATGAAGCCTGCACGTTGTGCCTTTGACCTAGAGGGCAATGGAGCACACTCAGAGCAGAAGTCCTACTTCAGCCAGATCAGGCCTGCAAAGAAACTGCGTTTCACAGGCCTTTGGAAGAGATGTTCCCGGTAGGCTGTAAGAGCACTGTGCAGAGCGAGTTGTTTCTTAGCTTCGCAAAGAGCTGGAAGCAAGATGCTGTGGGGCCCAACGCGCCCTTTGGAAAGAAGCCTGCACGTTGAGCCTTTCAGCTCTAGGGCAATGTAGCACACCCAGAGCAGAAGTCCTACTTCAGCCAGATCAGGCCTGCAAAGAAACTGCGTTTCACAGGCCTTTGGAAGAGATGTTCCCACTAGGCTGTAAGAGCACTGTTCAGAGCGAGTTGTTTCTTAGCTTTCCAAAGAGCTGGAAGCAAGATGCTGTGGGGCCCAACTCGCCCTTTGGAAAGAAGCCTGCACATTGTGCCTTTCAGTTCTAGGGCAAAGTAGCAAACCCAGAGCAGAAGTCCTACTTCAGCAAGATCAGGCCTGCAAAGAAACTGCGTTTCACAGGCCTTTGGAAGAGATGTTCCCCCTAGGCTGTAAAAGCACTGTGCAGAGCGAGTTGTTTCTTAGCTTCCCAAAGAGCTGGAAGCAGCATGCTTTGGGGCCCAACTCGCCCTTTGCAAAGAAGCCTGCACTTTGTGCCTTTCAGCTCTAGGGCAAAGTCGCACACCCAGAGCAGAAGTCCTACTTCAGCCAGATCAGGCCTGCAAAGAAACTGCGTTTCACAGGCCTTTGGAAGAGAAGTTCCCGGTAGGCTGTAAGAGCACTGTGCAGAGCGAGTTGTTTCTTAGCTTCCCAAAGAGCTGGAAGCAAGATGCTGTGGGGCACAACTCGCCCCTTGGAAAGAAGCCTGCACGTTGTGCCTTTCAGCTCTAGGGCAATGGAGCACACCCAGAGCAGAAGTCCTACTTCAGCCAGATCAGGCCTGCAAAGAAACTGCGTTTCACAGGCCTTTGGAAGAGATGTTCCCGGTAGGCTGTAAGAGCACTGTGCAGAGCGAGTTCTTTCTTAGCTTCCCAAAGAGCTGGAAGCAAGATGCTGTGGGGCCCAACTCGCCCTTTGGAAAGAAGCCTGCACGTTGTGCCTTTCAGCTCTAGGGCAAAGTAGCACACCCAGAGCAGAAGTCCTACTTCAGCCAGATCCGGCCTGCAAAGAAACTGCGTTTCACAGGCCTTTGGAAGAGTTCTTCCCGGTAGGCTGTAAGAGCACTGTGCAGAGCGAGTTGTTTCTTAGCTTCCCAAAGAGCTGGAAGCAAGATGCTGACTGCCCCAACTCGCCCTTTGGAAAGAAGCCTGCACGTGGTGCTTTTCAGCTCTAGGGCAATGTAGCACACCGAGAGGAGAAGTACTACTTTAGCCAGATCAGGCCTGCAAAGAAACTGCGTTTCACAGGCCTTTGGAAGAGATGCTCCCGGTAGGCTGTAAGAGCACTGTGCAGAGCGAGTTGTTTCTTAGCTTCGCAAAGAGCTGGAAGCAAGATGCGTTGGGGCCGAACTCGCCCTTTGGAAAGAAGCCTGCACGTTGCGCCTTTCAGCTCTAGGGCAATGGAGCACACCCAGAGCAGAAGTCCTACTTCAGCCAGATCAGGCCTGCAAAGAAACTGCGTTTCACAGGCCTTTGGAAGAGATGTTCCCCGGAGGCTGTAAGAGCACTGTGCAGAGCGAGTTGTATCTTAGCTTCCCAAAGAGCTGGAAGCAAGATGCTGTGGGGACCAACTCGCCCTTTGGAAAGAAGCCTGCACGTTGTGCCTTTCAGCTCTAGGGCAATGGGGCACACCCATAGCAGAAGTCCTACTTCAGCCAGATCAGGCCTGCAAAGGAACTGCGTTTCACAGGCCGTTGGAAGAGATGTTCCCGGTAGGCTGTAAGAGCACTGTGCAGAGCGAGTTGTTTCTTACCTTCCTAAAGAGCTGGAAGCAAGATGCTGTGGGGCCCAACTCGCCCTTTGGAAAGAAGCCTGCACGTTGTGCCTTTCAGCTCTAGGGCAATGGGGCACACCCAGAGCAGAAGTCCTACTTCAGCCAGATCAGGCCTGCAAAGGAACTGCATTTCACAGGCCTTTGGAAGAGATGTTCCCGGTAGGCTGTAAGAGCACTGTGCAGAGCGAGTTGTTTCTTAGCTTCCCAAAGAGCTGGAAGCAAGATGCTGTGGGGCCCAACTCGCCCTTTGGAAAGAAGCCTGCACCTTGTGCCTTTCAGCTCTAGGGCAAAGTAGCACACCCATAGCAGAAGGCCCACTTCAGCCAGATCAAGCCTGCAAAGAAACTGCGTTTCACAGGCCTTTGGAAGAGATGTTCCCGGTAGGCTGTAAGAGCACTGTGCAGAGCGAGTTGTTTCTTAGCTTCCCAAAGAGATGGAAGCAAGATGCTGTGGGGCCCAACTCGCCCTTTGGAAGTAAGCCTGCACGTTGTGCCTTTCAGCTCTAGGGCAATGGAGCACACCCAGAGCAGAAGTCCTACTTCAGCCAGATCAGGCCTGCAAAGAAACTGCGTTTCACAGGCCTTGGGAAGAGATGTTCCCGGTAGGCTGTAAGAGCACTGTGCAGAGCGAGTTATATCTTAGCTTCCCAAAGAGCTGGAAGCAAGATGCTGTGGGGGCCAACTCGGCCTTTGGAAAGAAGCCTGCACGTTGTGCCTTTCAGCTCTAGGGCAAAGTAGCACACCCAGAACAGAAGTCCTACTTCAGCCAGATCAGGCCTGCAAAGAAACTGCGTTTCACAGGCCGTTGGAAGAGATGTTCCCGGTAGGCTGTAAGAGCACTGTGCAGAGCGAGTTGTTTCTTAGCTTCCCAAAGAGCTGGAAGCAAGATGCTGTGGGGCCCAACTCGCCCTTTGGAAAGAAGCCTGCACGTTGTGCCTTTCAGCTCTAGGGCAATGTAGCACACCGAGAGCAGAAGTACTACTTTAGCCAGATCAGGCCTGCAAAGAAACTGCGTTTCACAGGCCTTTGGAAGAGATGTTCCCACTAGGCTGTAACAGCACTGTGCAGAGTGAGTTGTTTCTTAGCTTCCGCAAGTGCTCGAAGCAAGATGCTGTGGGGCCCAACTCGCCCTTTGGAAAGAAGCCTGCACGTTGTGCCTTTCAGCTCTAGGGCAAAGTAGCACACCCAGAGCAGAAGTCCTACTTCAGCCAGATCAGGCCTGCAAAGAAACTGCATTTCACAGGCCTTTGGAAGAGATGTTCCCCGTAGGCTGTAAGAGCACTGTGCAGAGCGAATTGTATCTTAGCTTCCCAAAGAGCTGGAAGCAAGATGCTGTGGGGCCCAACTCGCCCTTTGGAAAGAAGCCTGCACGTTGTGCCTTTCAGCTCTAGGGCAAAGTAGCACACCCAGAGCAGAAGTCCTACTTCAGCCAGATCAGGCCTGCAAAGAAACTGCGTTTCACAGGCCTTTGGAAGAGATGTTCCCGGTAGGCTGTAAGAGCACTGTGCAGAGCGAGTTGTTTCTTAGCTTCCCAAAGAGCTGGAAGCAAGATGATGTGGGGCCCAACTCGCCCTTTGGAAGTAAGCCTGCACGTTGTGCCTTTCAGCTCTAGGGCAATGGAGCACACCCAGAGCAGAAGTCCTACTTCAGCCAGATCAGGCCTGCAAAGAAACTGCGTTTCACAGGCCTTGGGAAGAGATGTTCCCGGTAGGCTGTAAGAGCACTGTGCAGAGCGAGTTGATTCTTAGCTTCCCAAAGAGCTGGAAGCAAGATGCTGTGGGGCCCAACTCGCCCTTTGGAAAGAAGCCTGCACCTTGTGCCTTTCAGCTCTAGGGCAATGGAGCACACCCAGAGAAGAAGTCCTACTTCAGCCAGATAAGGCCTGCAAAGAAACTGCGTTTCACAGGCCTTTCGAAGAGATGTTCCCGGTAGGCTGTAAGAGCACTGTGCAGAGCGAGTTGTTTCTTAGCTTCCCAAAGAGCTGGAAGCAAGATGCGGTGGGGCCCAACACGCCCTTTGGAAAGAAGCCTGCACGTTGTGCCTTTAAGCTCTAGGGCAATGGAGCACACCCAGAGCAGAAGTCCTACTTCAGCCAGATCAGGCCTGCAAAGAAACTGCGTTTCACAGGCCTTTGGAAGAGATGTTCCCGGTAGGCTGTAAGAGCACTGTGCAGAGCGAGTTGTTTCTTAGCTTCCCCAAGAGCTGGAAGCAAGATGCTGTGGGGCCCAACTCGCCCTTTGGAATGAAGCCTGCACGTTGTGCCTTTGAGCTAGAGGGCAATGGAGCACACCCAGAGCAGAAGTCCTACTTCAGCCAGATCAGGCCTGCAAAGAAACTGCGTTTCACAGGCCTTTGGAAGAGATGTTCCCGGTAGGCTGTAAGAGCACTGTGCAGAGCGAGTTGTTTCTTAGCTTCGCAAAGAGCTGGAAGCAAGATGCTGTGGGGCCCAACTCGCCCTTTGGAAAGAAGCCTGCACATTGTGCCTTTCAGTTCTAGGGCAAAGTAGCAAACCCAGAGCAGAAGTCCTACTTCAGCAAGATCAGGCCTGCAAAGAAACTGCGTTTCACAGGCCTTTGGAAGAGATGTTCCCGGTAGGCTGTAAAAGCACTGTGCAGAGCGAGTTGTTTCTTAGCTTCCCAAAGAGCTGGAAGCAGCATGCTTTGGGGCCCAACTCGCCCTTTGCAAAGAAGCCTGCACTTTGTGCCTTTCAGCTCTAGGGCAAAGTCGCACACCCAGAGCAGAAGTCCTACTTCAGCCAGATCAGGCCTGCAAAGAAACTGCGTTTCACAGGCCTTTGGAAGAGAAGTTCCCGGTAGGCTGTAAGAGCACTGTGCAGAGCGAGTTGTTTCTTAGCTTCCCAAAGAGCTGGAAGCAAGATGCTGTGGGGCACAACTCGCCCCTTGGAAAGAAGCCTGCACGTTGTGCCTTTCAGCTCTAGGGCAATGGAGCACACCCAGAGCAGAAGTCCTACTTCAGCCAGATCAGGCCTGCAAAGAAACTGCGTTTCACAGGCCTTTGGAAGAGATGTTCCCGGTAGGCTGTAAGAGCACTGTGCAGAGCGAGTTCTTTCTTAGCTTCCCAAAGAGCTGGAAGCAAGATGCTGTGGGGCCCAACTCGCCCTTTGGAAAGAAGCCTGCACGTTGTGCCTTTCAGCTCTAGGGCAAAGTAGCACACCCAGAGCAGAAGTCCTACTTCAGCCAGATCCGGCCTGCAAAGAAACTGCGTTTCACAGGCCTTTGGAAGAGATGTTCCCCGTAGGCTGTAAGAGCACTGTGCAGAGCGAGTTGTATCTTAGCTTCCCAAAGAGCTGGAAGCAAGATGCTGTGGGGCCCAACTCGCCCTTTGGAAAGAAGCCTGCACGTTGTGCCTTTCAGCTCTAGGGCAAAGTAGCACACCCAGAGCAGAAGTCCTACTTCAGCCAGATCAGGCCTGCAAAGAAACTGCGTTTCACAGGCCTTTGGAAGAGATGTTCCCGGTAGGCTGTAAGAGCACTGTGCAGAGCGAGTTGTTTCTTAGCTTCCCAAAGAGCTGGAAGCAAGATGATGTGGGGCCCAACTCGCCCTTTGGAAGTAAGCCTGCACGTTGTGCCTTTCAGCTCTAGGGCAATGGAGCACACCCAGAGCAGAAGTCCTACTTCAGCCAGATCAGGCCTGCAAAGAAACTGCGTTTCACAGGCCTTGGGAAGAGATGTTCCCGGTAGGCTGTAAGAGCACTGTGCAGAGCGAGTTGATTCTTAGCTTCCCAAAGAGCTGGAAGCAAGATGCTGTGGGGCCCAACTCGCCCTTTGGAAAGAAGCCTGCACGTTGTGCCTTTCAGCTCTAGGGCAATGGGGCACACCCAGAGCAGAAGTCCTACTTCAGCCAGATCAGGCCTGCAAAGGAACTGCATTTCACAGGCCTTTGGAAGAGATGTTCCCGGTAGGCTGTAAGAGCACTGTGCAGAGCGAGTTGTTTCTTAGCTTCCCAAAGAGCTGGAAGCAAGATGCTGTGGGGCCCAACTCGCCCTTTGGAAAGAAGCCTGCACCTTGTGCCTTTCAGCTCTAGGGCAAAGTAGCACACCCATAGCAGAAGGCCCACTTCAGCCAGATCAAGCCTGCAAAGAAACTGCGTTTCACAGGCCTTTGGAAGAGATGTTCCCGGTAGGCTGTAAGAGCACTGTGCAGAGCGAGTTGTTTCTTAGCTTCCCAAAGAGATGGAAGCAAGATGCTGGGGGCCCAACTCGCCCTTTGGAAGGAAGCCTGCACGTTGTGCCTTTCAGCTCTAGGGCAATGGAGCACACCCAGAGCAGAAGTCCTACTTCAGCCAGATCAGGCCTGCAAAGAAACTGCGTTTCACAGGCCTTTGGAAGAGATGTTCCCGGTAGGCTGTAAGAGCACTGTGCAGAGCGAGTTATATCTTAGCTTCCCAAAGAGCTGGAAGCAAGATGCTGTGGGGGCCAACTCGGCCTTTGGAAAGAAGCCTGCACGTTGTGCCTTTCAGCTCTAGGGCAAAGTAGCACACCCAGAACAGAAGTCCTACTTCAGCCAGATCAGGCCTGCAAAGAAACTGCGTTTCACAGGCCGTTGGAAGAGATGTTCCCGGTAGGCTGTAAGAGCACTGTGCAGAGCGAGTTGTTTCTTAGCTTCCCAAAGAGCTGGAAGCAAGATGCTGTGGGGCCCAACTCGCCCTTTGGAAAGAAGCCTGCACGTTGTGCCTTTCAGCTCTAGGGCAATGTAGCACACCGAGAGCAGAAGTACTACTTTAGCCAGATCAGGCCTGCAAAGAAACTGCGTTTCACAGGCCTTTGGAAGAGATGTTCCCACTAGGCTGTAACAGCACTGTGCAGAGTGAGTTGTTTCTTAGCTTCCGCAAGTGCTGGAAGCAAGATGCTGTGGGGCCCAACTCGCCCTTTGGAAAGAAGCCTGCACGTTGTGCCTTTCAGCTCTAGGGCAATGGGGCACACCCAGAGCAGAAGTCCTACTTCAGCCAGATCAGGCCTGCAAAGGAACTGCGTTTCACAGGCCTTTGGAAGAGATGTTCCCGGTAGGCTGTAAGAGCACTGTGCAGAGCGAGTTGTTTCTTAGCTTCCCAAAGAGCTGGAAGCAAGATGCTGTGGGGCCCAACTCGCCCTTTGGAAAGGAGCCTGCACCTTGTGCCTTTCAGCTCTAGGGCAAAGTAGCACACCCATAGCAGAAGGCCCACTTCAGCCAGATAAAGCCTGCAAAGAAACTGCGTTTCACAGGCCTTTGGAAGAGATGTTCCCGGTAGGCTGTAAGAGCACTGTGCAGAGCGAGTTGTTTCTTAGCTTCCCAAAGAGATGGAAGCAAGATGCTGTGGGGCCCAACTCGCCCTTTGGAAGGAAGCCTGCACGTTGTGCCTTTCAGCTCTAGGGCAATGGAGCACACCCAGAGCAGAAGTCCTACTTCAGCCAGATCAGGCCTGCAAAGAAACTGCGTTTCACAGGCCTTTGGAAGAGATGTTCCCGGTAGGCTGTAAGAGCACTGTGCAGAGCGAGTTATATCTTAGCTTCCCAAAGAGCTGGAAGCAAGATGCTGTGGGGCCCAACTCGGCCTTTGGAAAGAAGCCTGCACGTTGTGCCTTTCAGCTCTAGGGAAAAGTAGCACACCCAGAACAGAAGTCCTACTTCAGCAAGATCAGGCCTGCAAAGAAACTGCGTTTCACAGGCCGTTGGAAGAGATGTTCCCGGTAGGCTGTAAGAGCACTGTGCAGAGCGAGTTGGTTCTTAGCTTCCCAAAGAGCTGGAAGCAAGATGCTGTGGGGCCCAACTCGCCCTTTGGAAAGAAGCCTGCACGTTGTGCCTTTCAGCTCTAGGGCAATGTAGCACACCGAGAGCAGAAGTACTACTTTAGCCAGATCAGGCCTGCAAAGAAACTGCGTTTCACAGGCCTTTGGAAGAGATGTTCCCACTAGGCTGTAAGAGCACTGTGCAGAGCGAGTTGTTTCTTAGCTTCCCAAAGTGCTGGAAGCAAGATGCTGTGGGGCCCAACTCGCCCTTTGGAAAGAAGCCTGCACGTTGTGCCTTTCAGCTCTACGGCAATGGAGCACATCCAGAGCAGAAGTCCTACTTCAGCCAGATCAGGCCTGCAAAGAAACTGCGTTTCACAGGCCTTTGGAAGAGATGTTCCCGGTAGGCTGTAAGAGCACTGTGCAGAGCGAGTTGTTTCTTAGCTTCCCAAAGAGCTGGAAGCAAGATGCTGTGGGGCCCAACTCGCCCTTTGGAAAGAAGCCTGCACGTTCTGCCTTTCAGCTCTAGGGCAAAGTAGCACACACAGAGCAGAAGTCCTACTTCAGCCAGATGAGGCCTGCAAAGAAACTGCGTTTCACAGGCCTTTGGAAGAGAAGTTCCCGGTAGGCTGTAAGAGCACTGTGCAGAGCGAGTTGTTTCTTAGCTTCCCAAAGAGCTGGAAGCAAGATGCTGTGGCGCCCAACTCGGCCTTTGGAAAGAAGCCTGCACGTTGTGCCTTTCAGCTCTAGGGCAAAGTAGCACACCCAGAGCAGAAGTCGTACTTCAGCCAGATCAGGCCTGCAAAGAAACTGCGTTTCACAGGCCTTTGGAAGAGATGTTCCCGGTAGGCTGTAAGAGCACTGTGCAGAGCGAGTTGTTTGTTAGCTTCCCAAAGAGCTGGAAGCAAGATGCTGTGGGGCCCAACTCGCCCTTTGGAAAGAAGCCTGCACGTTGTGCCTTTCAGCTCTAGGGCAATGGAGCACACCCAGAGCAGAAGTCCTACTTCAGCCAGATCCGGCCTGCAAAGAAACTGCGTTTCACAGGCCTTTGGAAGAGATGTTCCCACTAGGCTGTAAGAGCACTGTGCAGAGCGAGTTGTTTCTTAGCTTCCCAAAGAGCTGGAAGCAAGATGCTGTGGGGCCCAACTCACCCTTTGGAAAGAAGCCTGCATGTTGTGCCTTTCAGCTCTAGGGCAAAGTAGCACACCCAGAGCAGAAGTCCTACTTCAGCCAGATGAGGCCTGCAAAGAAACTGCGTTTCACAGGCCTTTGGAAGAGTTCTTCCCGGTAGGCTGTAAGAGCACTGTGCAGAGCGAGTTGTTTCTTAGCTTCCCAAAGAGCTGGAAGCAAGATGCTGACTGCCCCAACTCGCCCTTTGGAAAGAAGCCTGCACGTGGTGCCTTTCAGCACTAGGGCAATGTAGCACACCGAGAGGAGAAGTACTACTTTAGCCAGATCAGGCCTGCAAAGAAACTGCGTTTCACAGGCCTTTGGAAGAGATGTTCCCGGTAGGCTGAAAGAGCACTGTGCAGAGCGAGTTGTTTCTTAGCTTCCCAAAGAGCTGGAAGCAAGATGCTGTGGATCCCAACTCGCCCTTTGGAAAGAAGCCTGCACGTTGTGCCTTTCAGCTCTAGGGCAATGCAGCACACCCAGAACAGAAGTCCTAATTCAGCCAGATCAGGCCTGCAAAGAAACTGCGTTTCACAGGCCTTTGGAAGAGACGTTCCTGGTAGGCTGTGAGAGCACTGTGCAGAGCGAGTTGTATCTTAGCTTCCCAAAGAGCTGGAAGCAAGATGCTGTGGGGACCAACTCGCCCTTTGGAAAGAAGCCTGCATGTTGTGCCTTTCAGCTCTAGGGCAATGGAGCACACCCAGAGCAAAAGTCCTACTTCAGCCAGATCAGGCCTGCAAAGAAACTGCGTTTCACAGGCCTTTGGAAGAGATGTTCCCGGTAGGCTGTAAGAGCACTGTGCAGAGCGAGTTGTTTCTTAGCTTCCCTAAGAGCTGGAAGCAAGATGCTGTGGGGCCCAACTCGCCCTTTGGAAGGAAGCCTGCACGTTGTGCCTTTCAGCTCTAGGGCAATGGAGGACACCCAGAGCAGAAGTCCTACTTCAGACAGATCAGGCCTGCAAAGAAAGTGCGTTTCACAGGCCTTGGGAAAGATGTTCCCAGTAGGCTGTAAGAGCACTGTGCAGAGCGAGTTGTTTCTTAGCTTCCCAAAGAGCTGGAAGCAAGATGCTGTGGGGCCCAACTCGCCCTTTAGAAAGAAGCCTGCACGTTGTGCATTTCAGCTCTAGGGCAAAGTAGCACACCCAGAGCACAAGTCCTACTTCAGCCAGATGAGGCCTGCAAAGAAACTGCGTTTCACAGGCCTTTGGAAGAGATGTTCCCGGTAGGCTGTAAGAGCACTGTGCAGAGCGAGTTATTTCTTAGCTTCCCAAAGAGCTGGAAGCAAGATGCTGTGGGGCCCAACTCGGCCTTTGGAAAGAAGCCTGCACGTTGTGCCTTTCAGCTCTAGGGCAAAGTAGCACACCCAGAACAGAAGGCCTACTTCAGCCAGATCAGGCCTGCAAAGAAACTGCGTTTCACAGGCCGTTGGAAGAGATGTTCCCGGTGGGCTGTAAGAGCACTGTGCAGAGCGTGTTGTTTCTTAGCTTCCCAAAGATCTGGAAGCAAGATGCTGTGGGGCCCAACGCTCGCTTTGGAAAGAAGCCTGCACGTTGTGCCTTTCAGCTCTAGGGCAAAGGAGCACACCCAGAGCAGAAGTCCTACTTCAGCCAGATCAGGCCTGCAAAGGAACTGCGTTTCACAGGCCTTTGGAAGAGATGTTCCCACTAGGCTGTAACAGCACTGTGCAGAGTGAGTTGTTTCTTAGCTTCCGCAAGTGTGGAAGCAAGATGCTGTGGGGCCCAACTCGCCCTTTGGAAAGAAGCCTGCACGTTGTGCCTTTCAGCTCTAGGGCAATGGGGCACACCCAGAGCAGAAGTCCTACTTCAGCCAGATCAGGCCTGCAAAGGAACTGCGTTTCACAGGCCTTTGGAAGAGATGTTCCCACTAGGCTGTAACAGCACTGTGCAGAGTGAGTTGTTTCTTAGCTTCCGCAAGTGTGGAAGCAAGATGCTGTGGGGCCCAACTCGCCCTTTGGAAAGAAGCCTGCACGTTGTGCCTTTCAGCTCTAGGGCAATGGGGCACACCCAGAGCAGAAGTCCTACTTCAGCCAGATCAGGCCTGCAAAGGAACTGCGTTTCACAGGCCTTTGGAAGAGATGTTCCCGGTAGGCTGTAAGAGCACTGTGCAGAGCGAGTTGTTTCTTAGCTTCCCAAAGAGCTGGAAGCAAGATGCTTTGGGGCCCAACTCGCCCTTTGGAAAGGAGCCTGCACCTTGTGCCTTTCAGCTCTAGGGCAAAGTAGCACACCCATAGCAGAAGGCCCACTTCAGCCAGATCAAGCCTGCAAAGAAACTGCGTTTCACAGGACTTTGGAAGAGATGTTCCCGGTAGGCTGTAAGAGCACTGTGCAGAGCGAGTTGTTTCTTAGCTTCCCAAAGAGATGGAAGCAAGATGCTGTGGGGCCCAACTCGCCCTTTGGAAGGAAGCCTGCACGTTGTGCCTTTCAGGTCTAGGGCAATGGAGCACACCCAGAGCAGAAGTCCTACTTCAGCCAGATCAGGCCTGCAAAGAAACTGCGTTTCACAGGCCTTTGGAAGAGATGTTCCCGGTAGGCTGTAAGAGCACTGTGCAGAGCGAGTTATATCTTAGCTTCCCAAAGAGCTGGAAGCAAGATGCTGTGGGGCCCAACTCGGCCTTTGGAAAGAAGCCTGCACGTTGTGCCTGTCAGCTCTAGGGCAAAGTAGCACACCCAGAACAGAAGTCCTACTTCAGCAAGATCAGGCCTGCAAAGAAACTGCGTTTCACAGGCCGTTGGAAGAGATGTTCCCGGTAGGCTGTAAGAGCACTGTGCAGAGCGAGTTGTTTCTTAGCTTCCCAAAGAGCTGGAAGCAAGATGCTGTGGGGCCCAACTCGCCCTTTGGAAAGAAGCCTGCACGTTGTGCCTTTCAGCTCTAGGGCAATGTAGCACACCGAGAGCAGAAGTACTACTTTAGCCAGATCAGGCCTGCAAAGAAACTGCGTTTCACAGGCCTTTGGAAGAGATGTTCCCACTAGGCTGTAAGAGCACTGTGCAGAGCGAGTTGTTTCTTAGCTTCCCAAAGTGCTGGAAGCAAGATGCTGTGGGGCCCAACTCGCCCTTTGGAAAGAAGCCTGCACGTTGTGCCTTTCAGCTCTACGGCAATGGAGCACAACCAGAGCAGAAGTCCTACTTCAGCCGGATCAGGCCTGCAAAGAAACTGCGTTTCACAGGCCTTTGGAAGAGATGTTCCCGGTAGGCTGTAAGAGCACTGTGCAGAGCGAGTTGTTTCTTAGCTTCCCAAAGAGCTGGAAGCAAGATGCTGTGGGGCCCAACTCGCCCTTTGGAAAGAAGCCTGCACGTTCTGCCTTTCAGCTCTAGGGCAAAGTAGCACACACAGAGCAGAAGTCCTACTTCAGCCAGATCAGGCCTGCAAAGAAACTGCGTTTCACAGGCCTTTGGAAGAGATGTTCCCGGTAGGCTGTAAGAGCACTGTGCAGAGCGAGTTGTTTCTTAGCTTCCCAAAGAGCTGGAAGCAAGATGCTGTGGGGCCCAACTCGCCCTTTGGAAAGAAGCCTGCACGTTGTGCCTTTCAGCTCTAGGGCAAATTAGCACACCCAGAGCAGAAGTCCTACTTCAGCCAGATCAGGCCTGCAAAGAAACTGCGTTTCACAGGCCTTTGGAAGAGATGTTCCCGGTAGGCTGTAAGAGCACTGTGCAGAGCGAGTTGTTTGTTAGCTTCCCAAAGAGCTGGAAGCAAGATGCTGTGGGGCCCAACTCGCCCTTTGGAAAGAAGCCTGCACGTTGTGCCTTTCAGCTCTAGGGCAAAGTAGCACACCCAGAGCAGAAGTCCTACTTCAGCCAGATGAGGCCTGCAAAGAAACTGCGTTTCACAGGCCTTTGGAAGAGATGTTCCCACTAGGCTGTAAGAGCACTGTGCAGAGCGAGTTGTTTCTTAGCTTCCCAAAGAGCTGGAAGCAAGATGCTGTGGGGCCCAACTCACCCTTTGGAAAGAAGCCTGCATGTTGTGCCTTTCAGCTCTAGGGCAAAGTAGCACACCCAGAGCAGAAGTCCTACTTCAGCCAGATGAGGCCTGCAAAGAAACTGCGTTTCACAGGCCTTTGGAAGAGTTCTTCCCGGTAGGCTGTAAGAGCACTGTGCAGAGCGAGTTGTTTCTTAGCTTCCCAAAGAGCTGGAAGCAAGATGCTGACTGCCCCAACTCGCCCTTTGGAAAGAAGCCTGCACGTGGTGCCTTTCAGCACTAGGGCAATGTAGCACACCGAGAGGAGAAGTACTACTTTAGCCAGATCAGGCCTGCAAAGAAACTGCGTTTCACAGGCCTTTGGAAGAGATGTTCCCGGTAGGCTGAAAGAGCACTGTGCAGAGCGAGTTGTTTCTTAGCTTCCCAAAGAGCTGGAAGCAAGATGCTGTGGGGCCCAACTCGCCCTTTGGAAAGAAGCCTGCACGTTGTGCCTTTCAGCTCTAGGGCAATGCAGCACACCCAGAACAGAAGTCCTAATTCAGCCAGATCAGGCCTGCAAAGAAACTGCGTTTCACAGGCCTTTGGAAGAGACGTTCCTGGTAGGCTGTGAGAGCACTGTGCAGAGCGAGCTGTATCTTAGCTTCCCAAAGAGGTGGAAGCAAGATGCTGTGGGGACCAACTCGCCCTTTGGAAAGAAGCCTGCATGTTGTGCCTTTCAGCTCTAGGGCAATGGAGCACACCCAGAGCAAAAGTCCTACTTCAGCCAGATCAGGCCTGCAAAGAAACTGCGTTTCACAGGCCTTTGGAAGAGATGTTCCCGGTAGGCTGTAAGAGCACTGTGCAGAGCGAGTTGTTTCTTAGCTTCCCTAAGAGCTGGAAGCAAGATGCTGTGGGGCCCAACTCGCCCTTTGGAAGGAAGCCTGCACGTTGTGCCTTTCAGCTCTAGGGCAATGGAGGACACCCAGAGCAGAAGTCCTACTTCAGACAGATCAGGCCTGCAAAGAAACTGCGTTTCACAGGCCTTTGGAAGAGATGTTCCCGGTAGGCTGTAAGAGCACTGTGCAGAGCGAGTTGTTTCTTAGCTTCCCAAAGAGCTGGAAGCAAGATGCTGTGGGGCCCAACTCGCCCTTTAGAAAGAAGCCTGCACGTTGTGCATTTCAGCTCTAGGGCAAAGTAGCACACCCAGAGCACAAGTCCTACTTCAGCCAGATGAGGCCTGCAAAGAAACTGCGTTTCACAGGCCTTTGGAAGAGATGTTCCCGGTAGGCTGTAAGAGCACTGTGCAGAGCGAGTTATTTCTTAGCTTCCCAAAGAGCTGGAAGCAAGATGCTGTGGGGCCCAACTCGGCCTTTGGAAAGAAGCCTGCACGTTGTGCCTTTCAGCTCTAGGGCAAAGTAGCACACCCAGAACAGAAGGCCTACTTCAGCCAGATCAGGCCTGCAAAGAAACTGCGTTTCACAGGCCGTTGGAAGAGATGTTCCCGGTGGGCTGTAAGAGCACTGTGCAGAGCGTGTTGTTTCTTAGCTTCCCAAAGAGCTGGAAGCAAGATGCTGTGGGGCCCAACGCTCGCTTTGGAAAGAAGCCTGCACGTTGTGCCTTTCAGCTCTAGGGCAAAGGAGCACACCCAGAGCAGAAGTCCTACTTCAGCCAGATCAGGCCTGCAAAGAAACTGCGTTTCACAGGCCTTTGGAAGAGATGTTCCCGGTAGGCTGTAAGAGCACTGTGCAGAGCGAGTTGTTTCTTAGCTTCCCAAAGAGCTGGAAGCAAGATGCTGTGGGGCCCAACTCGCCCTTTGGAAAGAAGCCTGCACGTTGTGCCTTTCAGCTCTAGGGCAAAGTAGCACACCCAGAGCAGAAGTCCTACTTCAGCCAGATCAGGCCTGCAAAGAAACTGCGTTTCACAGGCCTTTGGAAGAGATGTTCCCGGTAGGCTGTAAGAGCACTGTGCAGAGCGAGTTGTTTCTTAGCTTCCCAAAGAGCTGGAAGCAAGATGCTGTGGGGCCCAACTCGCCCTTTGGAAAGAAGCCTGCACGTTGTGCCTTTCAGCTCTAGGGCAATGTAGCACACCGAGATCAGAAGTACTACTTTAGCCAGATCAGGCCTGCAAAGAAACTGCGTTTCACAGGCCTTTGGAAGAGATGTTCCCACTAGGCTGTAAGAGCACTGTGCAGAGCGAGTTGTTTCTTAGCTTCCGCAAGTGCTGGAAGCAAGATGCTGTGGGGCCCAACTCGCCCTTTGGAAAGAAGCCTGCACGTGGTGCCTTTCAGCTCTAGGGCAATGGGGCACACCCAGAGCAGAAGTCCTACTTCAGCCAGATCAGGCCTGCAAAGGAACTGCGTTTCACAGGCCTTTGGAAGAGATGTTCCCGGTAGGCTGTAAGAGCACTGTGCAGAGCGAGTTGTTTCTTAGCTTCCCAAAGAGCTGGAAGCAAGATGCTGTGGGGCCCAACTCGCCCTTTGGAAAGAAGCCTGCACGTTGTGCCTTTCAGCTCTAGGGCAAAGTAGCACACCCAGAGCAGAAGTCCTACTTCAGCCAGATCAGGCCTGCAAAGAAACTGCGTGTCACAGGCCTTTGGAAGAGATGTTCCCGGTAGGCTGTAAGAGCACTGTGCAGAGCGAGTTGTTTCTTAGCTTCCGCAAGTGCTGGAAGCAAGATGCTGTGGGGCCCAACTCGCCCTTTGGAAAGAAGCCTGCACGTTGTGCCTTTCAGCTCTAGGGCAATG
Source organism: Equus caballus (assembly GCF_041296265.1). NCBI lineage: Eukaryota > Metazoa > Chordata > Mammalia > Perissodactyla > Equidae > Equus > Equus caballus. Next base: position 33,188,250 of record NC_091691.1, read on the forward strand.
GGGGACACCCAGAGCAGAAGTCCTACTTCAGCCAGATCAGGCCTGCAAAGGAACTGCGTTTCACAGGCCTTTGGAAGAGATGTTCCCGGTAGGCTGTAAGAGCACTGTGCAGAGCGAGTTGTTTCTTAGCTTCCCAAAGAGCTGGAAGCAAGATGCTGTGGGGCCCAACTCGCCCTTTGGAAAGGAGCCTGCACCTTGTGCCTTTCAGCTCCTGGGCAAAGTAGCACACCCATAGCAGAAGGCCCACTTCAGCCAGATCAAGCCTGCAAAGAAACTGCGTTTCACAGGCCTTTGGAAGAGATGTTCCCGGTAGGCTGTAAGAGCACTGTGCAGAGCGAGTTGTTTCTTAGCTTCCCAAAGAGATGGAAGCAAGATGCTGTGGGGCCCAACTCGCCCTTTGGAAGGAAGCCTGCACGTTGTGCCTTTCAGCTCTAGGGCAATGGAGCACACCCAGAGCCGAAGTACTACTTCAGCCAGATCAGGCCTGCAAAGAAACTGCGTTTCACAGGCCTTTGGAAGAGATGTTCCCGGTAGGCTGTAAGAGCACTGTGCAGAGCGAGTTATATCTTAGCTTCCCAAAGAGCTGGAAGCAAGATGCTGTGGGGCCCAACTCGGCCTTTGGAAAGAAGCCTGCACGTTGTGCCTTTCAGCTCTAGGGCAAAGTAGCACACCCAGAACAGAAGTCCTACTTCAGCAAGATCAGGCCTGCAAAGAAACTGCGTTTCACAGGCCGTTGGAAGAGATGTTCCCGGTAGGCTGTAAGAGCACTGTGCAGAGCGAGTTGGTTCTTAGCTTCCCAAAGAGCTGGAAGCAAGATGCTGTGGGGCCCAACTCGGCCTTTGGAAAGAAGCCTGCACGTTGTGCCTTTCAGCTCTAGGGCAATGTAGCACACCGAGAGCAGAAGTACTACTTTAGCCAGATCAGGCCTGCAAAGAAACTGCGTTTCACAGGCCTTAGGAAGAGATGTTCCCACTAGGCTGTAAGAGCACTGTGCAGAGCGAGTTGTTTCTTAGCTTCCCAAAGTGCTGGAAGCAAGATGCTGTGGGGCCCAACTCGCCCTTTGGAAAGAAGCCTGCACGTTGTGCCTTTCAGCTCTACGGCAAAGTAGCACACCCAGAGCAGAAGTCCTTCTTCAGCCAGATCAGGCCTGCAAAGAAACTGCGTTTCACAGGCCTTTGGAAGAGATGTTCCCGGTAGGCTGTAAGAGCACTGTGCAGAGCGAGTTGTTTCTTAGCTTCCCAAAGAGCTGGAAGCAAGATGCTGTGGGGCCCAACTCGCCCTTTGGAACGAAGCCTGCACGTTGTGCCTTTCAGCTCTAGGGCAATGGAGCACACCCAGAGCAGAAGTCCTACTTCATCCAGATGAGGCCTGCAAAGAAACTGCGTTTCACAGGCCTTTGGAAGAGATGTTCCCGGTAGGCTGTAAGAGCACTGTGCAGAGCGAGTTGTTTCTTAGCTTCCCAAAGAGCTGGAAGCAAGATGCTGTGGCGCCCAACTCGGCCTTTGGAAAGAAGCCTGCACGTTGTGCCTTTCAGCTCTAGGGCAAAGTAGCACACCCAGAGCAGAAGTCCTACTTCAGCCAGATCAGGCCTGCAAAGAAACTGCGTTTCACAGGCCTTTGGAAGAGATGTTCCCGGTAGGCTGTAAGAGCACTGTGCAGAGCGAGTTGTTTGTTAGCTTCCCAAAGAGCTGGAAGCAAGATGCTGTGGGGCCCAACTCGCCCTTTGGAAAGAAGCCTGCACGTTGTGCCTTTCAGCTCTAGGGCAAAGTAGCACACCCAGAGCAGAAGTCCTACTTCAGCCAGATCCGGCCTGCAAAGAAACTGCGTTTCACAGGCCTTTGGAAGAGATGTTCCCACTAGGCTGTAAGAGCACTGTGCAGAGCGAGTTGTTTCTTAGCTTCCCAAAGAGCTGGAAGCAAGATGCTGTGGGGCCCAACTCACCCTTTGGAAAGAAGCCTGCATGTTGTGCCTTTCAGCTCTAGGGCAAAGTAGCACACCCAGAGCAGAAGTCCTACTTCAGCCAGATGAGGCCTGCAAAGAAACTGCGTTTCACAGGCCTTTGGAAGAGTTCTTCCCGGTAGGCTGTAAGAGCACTGTGCAGAGCGAGTTGTTTCTTAGCTTCCCTAAGAGCTGGAAGCAAGATGCTGTGGGGCCCAACTCGCCCTTTGGAAGGAAGCCTGCACGTTGTGCCTTTCAGCTCTAGGGCAATGGAGGACACCCAGAGCAGAAGTCCTACTTCAGACAGATCAGGCCTGCAAAGAAACTGCGTTTCACAGGCCTTGGGAAGAGATGTTCCCGGTAGGCTGTAAGAGCACTGTGCAGAGCGAGTTGTTTCTTAGCTTCCCAAAGAGCTGGAAGCAAGATGCTGTGGGGCCCAACTCGCCCTTTAGAAAGAAGCCTGCACGTTGTGCATTTCAGCTCTAGGGCAAAGTAGCACACCCAGAGCACAAGTCCTACTTCAGCCAGATGAGGCCTGCAAAGAAACTGCGTTTCACAGGCCTTTGGAAGAGATGTTCCCGGTAGGCTGTAAGAGCACTGTGCAGAGCGAGTTATTTCTTAGCTTCCCAAAGAGCTGGAAGCAAGATGCTGTGGGGCCCAACTCGGCCTTTGGAAAGAAGCCTGCACGTTGTGCCTTTCAGCTCTAGGGCAAAGTAGCACACCCAGAACAGAAGGCCTACTTCAGCCAGATCAGGCCTGCAAAGAAACTGCGTTTCACAGGCCTTTGGAAGAGATGCTCCCGGTAGGCTGTAAGAGCACTGTGCAGAGCGTGTTGTTTCTTAGCTTCCCAAAGAGCTGGAAGCAAGATGCTGTGGGGCCCAACGCTCGCTTTGGAAAGAAGCCTGCACGTTGTGCCTTTCAGCTCTAGGGCAAAGGAGCACACCCAGAGCAGAAGTCCTACTTCAGCCAGATCAGGCCTGCAAAGAAACTGCGTTTCACAGGCCTTTGGAAGAGATGTTCCCGGTAGGCTGTAAGAGCACTGTGCAGAGCGAGTTGTTTCTTAGCTTCCCAAAGAGCTGGAAGCAAGATGCTGTGGGGCCCAACTCGCCCTTTGGAAAGAAGCCAGCACGTTGTGCCTTTCAGCTCTAGGGCAATGTAGCACACCGAGATCAGAAGTACTACTTTAGCCACATCAGGCCTGCAAAGAAACTGCGTTTAACAGGCCTTTGGAAGAGATGTTCCCACTAGGCTGTAAGAGCACTGTGCAGAGCGTGTTGTTTCTTAGCTTCCCAAAGAGCTGGAAGCAAGATGCTGTGGGGCCCAACTCGCCCTTTGGAAAGAAGCCTGCACGTTGTGCCTTTCAGCTCTAGGGCAATGGGGCACACCCAGAGCAGAAGTCCTACTTCAGCCAGATCAGGCCTGCAAAGGAACTGCGTTTCACAGGCCTTTGGAAGAGATGTTCCCGGTAGGCTGTAAGAGCACTGTGCAAAGCGAGTTGTTTCTTAGCTTCCCAAAGAGCTGGAAGCAAGATGCTGTGGGGCCCAACTCGCCCTTTGGAAAGAAGCCTGCACCTTGTGCCTTTCAGCTCTAGGGCAAAGTAGCACACCCATAGCAGAAGGCCCACTTCAGCCAGATCAAGCCTGCAAAGAAACTGCGTTTCACAGGCCTTTGGAAGAGATGTTCCCGGTAGGCTGTAAGAGCACTGTGCAGAGCGAGTTGTTTCTTAGCTTCCCAAAGAGATGGAAGCAAGATGCTGTGGGGCCCAACTCGCCCTTTGGAAGGAAGCCTGCACGTTGTGCCTTTCAGCTCTAGGGCAATGGAGCACACCCAGAGCAGAAGTCCTACTTCAGCCAGATCAGGCCTGCAAAGAAACTGCGTTTCACAGGCCTTTGGAAGAGATGTTCCCGGTAGGCTGTAAGAGCACTGTGCAGAGCGAGTTATATCTTAGCTTCCCAAAGAGCTGGAAGCAAGATGCTGTGGGGCCCAACTCGGCCTTTGGAAAGAAGCCTGCACGTTGTGCCTTTCAGCTCTAGGGCAAAGTAGCACACCCAGAACAGAAGTCCTACTTCAGCCAGATCAGGCCTGCAAAGAAACTGCGTTTCACAGGCCGTTGGAAGAGATGTTCCCGGTAGGCTGTAAGAGCACTGTGCAGAGCGAGTTGTTTCTTAGCTTCCCAAAGAGCTGGAAGCAAGATGCTGTGGGGCCCAACTCGCCCTTTGGAAAGAAGCCTGCACGTTGTGCCTTTCAGCTCTAGGGCAATGTAGCACACCGAGAGCAGAAGTACTACTTTAGCCAGATCAGGCCTGCAAAGAAACTGCGTTTCACAGGCCTTTGGAAGAGATGTTCCCACTAGGCTGTAAGAGCACTGTGCAGAGCGAGTTGTTTCTTAGCTTCCGCAAGTGCTGGAAGCAAGATGCTGTGGGGCCCAACTCGCCCTTTGGAAAGAAGCCTGCACGTTGTGCCTTTCAGCTCTAGGGCAATGGGGCACACCCAGAGCAGAAGTCCTACTTCAGCCAGATCAGGCCTGCAAAGGAACTGCGTTTCACAGGCCTTTGGAAGAGATGTTCCCGGTAGGCTGTAAGAGCACTGTGCAGAGCGAGTTGTTTCTTAGCTTCCCAAAGAGCTGGAAGCAAGATGCTGTGGGGCCCAACTCGCCCTTTGGAAAGAAGCCTGCACGTTGTGCCTTTCAGCTCTAGGGCAAAGTAGCACACCCAGAGCAGAAGTCCTACTTCAGCCAGATCAGGCCTGCAAAGAAACTGCGTTTCACAGGCCTTTGGAAGAGATGTTCCCGGTAGGCTGTAAGAGCACTGTGCAGAGCGAGTTGTTTCTTAGCTTCCCAAAGAGCTGGAAGCAAGATGCTGTGGGGCCCAACTCGCCCTTTGGAAGGAAGCCTGCACGTTGTGCCTTTCAGCTCTAGGGCAATGGAGCACACCCAGAGCAGAAGTCCTACTTCAGCCAGATCAGGCCGGCAAAGAAACTGCGTTTCACAGGCCTTTGGAAGAGATGTTCCCGGTAGGCTGTAAGAGCACTGTGCAGAGCGAGTTGTTTCTTAGCTTCCCAAAGAGCTGGAAGCAAGATGCTGTGGGGCCCAACTCGGCCTTTGGAAAGAAGCCTGCACGTTGTGCCTTTCAGCTCTAGGGCAAAGTAGCACACCCAGAACAGAAGTCCTACTTCAGCCAGATCAGGCCTGCAAAGAAACTTCGTTTCACAGGCCTTTGGAAGAGATGTTCCCGGTAGGCTGTAAGAGCACTGTGCAGAGCGAGTTGTTTCTTAGCTTCCCAAAGAGCTGGAAGCAAGATGCTGACTGCCACAACTCGCCCTTTGGAAAGAAGCCTGCACGTTGTGCCTTTCAGCTCTAGGGCAATGTAGCACACCGAGAGCAGAAGTACTACTTTAGCCAGATCAGGCCTGCAAAGAAACTGCGTTTCACAGGCCTTTGGAAGAGATGTTCCCACTAGGCTGTAAGAGCACTGTGCAGAGCGAGTTGTTTCTTAGCTTCCCAAAGTGCTGGAAGCAAGATGCTGTGGGGCCCAACTCGCCCTTTGGAAAGAAGCCTGCACGTTGTGCCTTTCAGCTCTACGGCAATGGAGCACAACCAGAGCAGAAGTCCTACTTCAGCCAGATCAGGCCTGCAAAGAAACTGCGTTTCACAGGCCTTTGGAAGAGATGTTCCCGGTAGGCTGTAAGAGCACTGTGCAGAGCGAGTTGTTTCTTAGCTTCCCAAAGAGCTGGAAGCAAGATGCTGTGGGGCCCAACTCGCCCTTTGGAAAGAAGCCTGCACGTTCTGCCTTTCAGCTCTAGGGCAAAGTAGCACACACAGAGCAGAAGTCCTACTTCAGCCAGATCAGGCCTGCAAAGAAACTGCGTTTCACAGGCCTTTGGAAGAGATGTTCCCGGTAGGCTGTAAGAGCACTGTGCAGAGCGAGTTGTTTCTTAGCTTCCCAAAGAGCTGGAAGCAAGATGCTGTGGCGCCCAACTCGGCCTTTGGAAAGAAGCCTGCACGTTGTGCCTTTCAGCTCTAGGGCAAAGTAGCACACCCAGAGCAGAAGTCCTACTTCAGCCAGATCAGGCCTGCAAAGAAACTGCGTTTCACAGGCCTTTGGAAGAGATGTTCCCGGTAGGCTGTAAGAGCACTGTGCAGAGCGAGTTGTTTCTTAGCTTCCCAAAGAGCTGGAAGCAAGATGCTGTGGGGCCCAACTCGCCCTTTGGAAAGAAGCCTGCACGTTGTGCCTTTCAGCTCTAGGGTAAAGTAGCACACCCAGAGCAGAAGTCCTACTTCAGCCAGATCCGGCCTGCAAAGAAACTGCGTTTCACAGGCCTTTGGAAGAGATGTTCCCACTAGGCTGTAAGAGCACTGTGCAGAGCGAGTTGTTTCTTAGCTTCCCAAAGAGCTGGAAGCAAGATGCTGTGGGGCCCAACTCACCCTTTGGAAAGAAGCCTGCATGTTGTGCCTTTCAGCTCTAGGGCAAAGTAGCACACCCAGAGCAGAAGTCCTACTTCAGCCAGATGAGGCCTGCAAAGAAACTGCGTTTCACAGGCCTTTGGAAGAGTTCTTCCCGGTAGGCTGTAAGAGCACTGTGCAGAGCGAGTTGTTTCTTAGCTTCCCAAAGAGCTGGAAGCAAGATGCTGACTGCCCCAACTCGCCCTTTGGAAAGAAGCCTGCACGTGGTGCCTTTCAGCACTAGGGCAATGTAGCACACCGAGAGGAGAAGTACTACTTTAGCCAGATCAGGCCTGCAAAGAAACTGCGTTTCACAGGCCTTTGGAAGAGATGTTCCCGGTAGGCTGAAAGAGCACTGTGCAGAGCGAGTTGTTTCTTAGCTTCCCAAAGAGCTGGAAGCAAGATGCTGTGGGGCCCAACTCGCCCTTTGGAAAGAAGCCTGCACGTTGTGCCTTTCAGCTCTAGGGCAATGCAGCACACCCAGAACAGAAGTCCTAATTCAGCCAGATCAGGCCTGCAAAGAAACTGCGTTTCACAGGCCTTTGGAAGAGACGTTCCTGGTAGGCTGTGAGAGCACTGTGCAGAGCGAGTTGTATCTTAGCTTCCCAAAGAGCTGGAAGCAAGATGCTGTGGGGACCAACTCGCCCTTTGGAAAGAAGCCTGCATGTTGTGCCTTTCAGCTCTAGGGCAATGGAGCACACCCAGAGCAAAAGTCCTACTTCAGCCAGATCAGGCCTGCAAAGAAACTGCGTTTCACAGGCCTTTGGAAGAGATGTTCCCGGTAGGCTGTAAGAGCACTGTGCAGAGCGAGTTGTTTCTTAGCTTCCCTAAGAGCTGGAAGCAAGATGCTGTGGGGCCCAACTCGCCCTTTGGAAGGAAGCCTGCACGTTGTGCCTTTCAGCTCTAGGGCAATGGAGGACACCCAGAGCAGAAGTCCTACTTCAGACAGATCAGGCCTGCAAAGAAACTGCGTTTCACAGGCCTTGGGAAGAGATGTTCCCGGTAGGCTGTAAGAGCACTGTGCAGAGCGAGTTGTTTCTTAGCTTCCCAAAGAGCTGGAAGCAAGATGCTGTGGGGCCCAACTCGCCCTTTAGAAAGAAGCCTGCACGTTGTGCATTTCAGCTCTAGGGCAAAGTAGCACACCCAGAGCACAAGTCCTACTTCAGCCAGATGAGGCCTGCAAAGAAACTGCGTTTCACAGGCCTTTGGAAGAGATGTTCCCGGTAGGCTGTAAGAGCACTGTGCAGAGCGAGTTATTTCTTAGCTTCCCAAAGAGCTGGAAGCAAGATGCTGTGGGGCCCAACTCGGCCTTTGGAAAGAAGCCTGCACGTTGTGCCTTTCAGCTCTAGGGCAAAGTAGCACACCCAGAACAGAAGGCCTACTTCAGCCAGATCAGGCCTGCAAAGAAACTGCGTTTCACAGGCCGTTGGAAGAGATGTTCCCGGTGGGCTGTAAGAGCACTGTGCAGAGCGTGTTGTTTCTTAGCTTCCCAAAGAGCTGGAAGCAAGATGCTGTGGGGCCCAACGCTCGCTTTGGAAAGAAGCCTGCACGTTGTGCCTTTCAGCTCTAGGGCAAAGGAGCACACCCAGAGCAGAAGTCCTACTTCAGCCAGATCAGGCCTGCAAAGAAACTGCGTTTCACAGGCCTTTGGAAGAGATGTTCCCGGTAGGCTGTAAGAGCACTGTGCAGAGCGAGTTGTTTCTTAGCTTCCCAAAGAGCTGGAAGCAAGATGCTGTGGGGCCCAACTCGCCCTTTGGAAAGAAGCCTGCACGTTGTGCCTTTCAGCTCTAGGGCAAAGTAGCACACCCAGAGCAGAAGTCCTACTTCAGCCAGATCAGGCCTGCAAAGAAACTGCGTTTCACAGGCCTTTGGAAGAGATGTTCCCGGTAGGCTGTAAGAGCACTGTGCAGAGCGAGTTGTTTCTTAGCTTCCCAAAGAGCTGGAAGCAAGATGCTGTGGGGCCCAACTCGCCCTTTGGAAAGAAGCCAGCACGTTGTGCCTTTCAGGTCTAGGGCAATGTAGCACACCGAGATCAGAAGTACTACTTTAGCCACATCAGGCCTGCAAAGAAACTGCGTTTCACAGGCCTTTGGAAGAGATGTTCCCACTAGGCTGTAAGAGCACTGTGCAGAGCGAGTTGTTTCTTAGCTTCCGCAAGTGCTGGAAGCAAGATGCTGTGGGGCCCAACTCGCCCTTTGGAAAGAAGCCTGCACGTTGTGCCTTTCAGCTCTAGGGCAATGGGGCACACCCAGAGCAGAAGTCCTACTTCAGCCAGATCAGGCCTGCAAAGGAACTGCGTTTCACAGGCCTTTGGAAGAGATGTTCCCGGTAGGCTGTAAGAGCACTGTGCAGAGCGAGTTGTTTCTTAGCTTCCCAAAGAGCTGGAAGCAAGATGCTGTGGGGCCCAACTCGCCGTTTGGAAAGGAGCCTGCACCTTGTGCCTTTCAGCTCTAGGGCAAAGTAGCACACCCATAGCAGAAGGCCCACTTCAGCCAGATCAAGCCTGCAAAGAAACTGCGTTTCACAGGCCTTTGGAAGAGATGTTCCCGGTAGGCTGTAAGAGCACTGTGCAGAGCGAGTTGTTTCTTAGCTTCCCAAAGAGATGGAAGCAAGATGCTGTGGGGCCCAACTCGCCCTTTGGAAGGAAGCCTGCACGTTGTGCCTTTCAGCTCTAGGGCAATGGAGCACACCCAGAGCAGAAGTCCTACTTCAGCCAGATCAGGCCTGCAAAGAAACTGCGTTTCACAGGCCTTTGGAAGAGATGTTCCCGGTAGGCTGTAAGAGCACTGTGCAGAGCGAGTTATATCTTAGCTTCCCAAAGAGCTGGAAGCAAGATGCTGTGGGGCCCAACTCGGCCTTTGGAAAGAAGCCTGCACGTTGTGCCTTTCAGCTCTAGGGCAAAGTAGCACACCCAGAACAGAAGTCCTACTTCAGCAAGATCAGGCCTGCAAAGAAACTGCGTTTCACAGGCCGTTGGAAGAGATGTTCCCGGTAGGCTGTAAGAGCACTGTGCAGAGCGAATTGGTTCTTAGCTTCCCAAAGAGCTGGAAGCAAGATGCTGTGGGGCCCAACTCGCCCTTTGGAAAGAAGCCTGCACGTTGTGCCTTTCAGCTCTAGGGCAATGTAGCACACCGAGAGCAGAAGTACTACTTTAGCCAGATCAGGCCTGCAAAGAAACTGCGTTTCACAGGCCTTAGGAAGAGATGTTCCCACTAGGCTGTAAGAGCACTGTGCAGAGCGAGTTGTTTCTTAGCTTCCCAAAGTGCTGGAAGCAAGATGCTGTGGGGCCCAACTCGCCCTTTGGAAAGAAGCCTGCACGTTGTGCCTTTCAGCTCTACGGCAAAGTAGCACACCCAGAGCAGAAGTCCTTCTTCAGCCAGATCAGGCCTGCAAAGAAACTGCGTTTCACAGGCCTTTGGAAGAGTTCTTCCCGGTAGGCTGTAAGAGCACTGTGCAGAGCGAGTTGTTTCTTAGCTTCCCTAAGAGCTGGAAGCAAGATGCTGTGGGGCCCAACTCGCCCTTTGGAAGGAAGCCTGCACGTTGTGACTTTCAGCTCTAGGGCAATGGAGGACACCCAGAGCAGAAGTCCTACTTCAGACAGATCAGGCCTGCAAAGAAACTGCGTTTCACAGGCCTTGGGAAGAGATGTTCCCGGTAGGCTGTAAGAGCACTGTGCAGAGCGAGTTGTTTCTTAGCTTCCCAAGAGCTGGAAGCAAGATGCTGTGGGGCCCAACTCGCCCTTTAGAAAGAAGCCTGCACGTTGTGCATTTCAGCTCTAGGGCAAAGTAGCACACCCAGAGCACAAGTCCTACTTCAGCCAGATGAGGCCTGCAAAGAAACTGTGTTTCACAGGCCTTTGGAAGAGATGTTCCCGGTAGGCTGTAAGAGCACTGTGCAGAGCGAGTTATTTCTTAGCTTCCCAAAGAGCTGGAAGCAAGATGCTGTGGGGCCCAACTCGGCCTTTGGAAAGAAGCCTGCACGTTGTGCCTTTCAGCTCTAGGGCAAAGTAGCACACCCTGAACAGAAGGCCTACTTCAGCCAGATCAGGCCTGCAAAGAAACTGCGTTTCACAGGCCTTTGGAAGAGATGCTCCCGGTAGGCTGTAAGAGCACTGTGCAGAGCGTGTTGTTTCTTAGCTTCCCAAAGAGCTGGAAGCAAGATGCTGTGGGGCCCAACGCTCGCTTTGGAAAGAAGCCTGCACGTTGTGCCTTTCAGCTCTAGGGCAAAGGAGCACACCCAGAGCAGAAGTCCTACTTCAGCCAGATCAGGCCTGCAAAGAAACTGCGTTTCACAGGCCTTTGGAAGAGATGTTCCCGGTAGGCTGTGAGAGGACTGTGCAGAGCGAGTTGTTTCTTAGCTTCCCAAAGAGCTGGAAACAAGATGCTGTGGGGCCCAACTCGCCCTTTGGAAAGAAGCCAGCACGTTGTGCCTTTCAGCTCTAGGGCAATGTAGCACACCGAGATCAGAAGTACTACTTTAGCCACATCAGGCCTGCAAAGAAACTGCGTTTCACAGGCCTCTGGAAGGGATGTTCCCACTAGGCTGTAAGAGCACTGTGCAGAGCGAGTTGTTTCTTAGCTTCCGCAAGTGCTGGAAGCAAGATGCTGTGGGGCCCAACTCGCCCTTTGGAAAGAAGCCTGCACGTTGTGCCTTTCAGCTCTAGGGCAATGGGGCACACCCAGAGCAGAAGTCCTACTTCAGCCACATCAGGCCTGCAAAGAAACTGCGTTTCACAGGCCTTTGGAAGAGATGTTCCCGGTAGGCTGTAAGAGCACTGTGCAAAGCGAGTTGTTTCTTAGCTTCCCAAAGAGCTGGAAGCAAGATGCTGTGGGGCCCAACTCGCCCTTTGGAAAGAAGCCTGCACCTTGTGCCTTTCAGCTCTAGGGCAAAGTAGCACACCCATAGCAGAAGGCCCACTTCAGCCAGATCAAGCCTGCAAAGAAACTGCGTTTCACAGGCCTTTGGAAGAGATGTTCCCGGTAGGCTGTAAGAGCACTGTGCAGAGCGAGTTGTTTCTTAGCTTCCCAAAGAGATGGAAGCAAGATGCTGTGGGGCCCAACTCGCCCTTTGGAAGGAAGCCTGCACGTTGTGCCTTTCAGCTCTAGGGCAATGGAGCACACCCAGAGCAGAAGTCCTACTTCAGCCAGATCAGGCCTGCAAAGAAACTGCGTTTCACAGGCCTTTGGAAGAGATGTTCCCGGTAGGCTGTAAGAGCACTGTGCAGAGCGAGTTATATCTTAGCTTCCCAAAGAGCTGGAAGCAAGATGCTGTGGGGCCCAACTCGGCCTTTGGAAAGAAGCCTGCACGTTGTGCCTTTCAGCTCTAGGGCAAAGTAGCACACCCAGAACAGAAGTCCTACTTCAGCAAGATCAGGCCTGCAAAGAAACTGCGTTTCACAGGCTGTTGGAAGAGATGTTCCCGGTAGGCTGTAAGAGCACTGTGCAGAGCGAGTTGTTTCTTAGCTTCCCAAAGAGCTGGAAGCAAGATGCTGTGGGGCCCAACTCGCCCTTTGGAAAGAAGCCTGCACGTTGTGCCTTTCAGCTCTAGGGCAATGTAGCACACCGAGAGCAGAAGTACTACTTTAGCCAGATCAGGCCTGCAAAGAAACTGCGTTTCACAGGCCTTTGGAAGAGATGTTCCCACTAGGCTGTAAGAGCACTGTGCAGAGCGAGTTGTTTCTTAGCTTCCGCAAGTGCTGGAAGCAAGATGCTGTGGGGCCCAACTCGCCCTTTGGAAAGAAGCCTGCACGTTGTGCCTTTCAGCTCTAGGGCAATGGGGCACACCCAGAGCAGAAGTCCTACTTCAGCCAGATCAGGCCTGCAAAGGAACTGCGTTTCACAGGCCTTTGGAAGAGATGTTCCCGGTAGGCTGTAAGAGCACTGTGCAGAGCGAGTTGTTTCTTAGCTTCCCAAAGAGCTGGAAGCAAGATGCTGTGGGGCCCAACTCGCCCTTTGGAAAGAAGCCTGCACGTTGTGCCTTTCAGCTCTAGGGCAAAGTAGCACACCCAGAGCAGAAGTCCTACTTCAGCCAGATCAGGCCTGCAAAGAAACTGCGTTTCACAGGCCTTTGGAAGAGATGTTCCCGGTAGGCTGTAAGAGCACTGTGCAGAGCGAGTTGTTTCTTAGCTTCCCAAAGAGCTGGAAGCAAGATGCTGTGGGGCCCAACTCGCCCTTTGGAAGGAAGCCTGCACGTTGTGCCTTTCAGCTCTAGGGCAATGGAGCACACCCAGAGCAGAAGTCCTACTTCAGCCAGATCAGGCCTGCAAAGAAACTGCGTTTCACAGGCCTTTGGAAGAGATGTTCCCGGTAGGCTGTAAGAGCACTGTGCAGAGCGAGTTGTTTCTTAGCTTCCCAAAGAGCTGGAAGCAAGATGCTGTGGGGCCCAACTCGGCCTTTGGAAAGAAGCCTGCACGTTGTGCCTTTCAGCTCTAGGGCAAAGTAGCACACCCAGAACAGAAGTCCTACTTCAGCCAGATCAGGCCTGCAAAGAAACTGCGTTTCACAGGCCTTTGGAAGAGATGTTCCCGGTAGGCTGTAAGAGCACTGTGCAGAGCGAGTTGTTTCTTAGCTTACCAAAGAGCTGGAAGCAAGATGCTGTGGGGCCCAACTCGCCCTTTGGAAAGAAGCCTGCACGTTGTGCCTTTCATCTCTAGGGCAATGGAGCACACCGAGAGCATAAGTACTACTTCAGCCAGATCAGGCCTGAAAAGAAACTGTGTTTCACAGGCCTTTGGAAGAGATGTTCACGGTAGGCTGTAAGAGCACTGTGCAGAGCGAGTTCTTTCTTAGCTTCCCAAAGAGCTGGAAGCAAGATGCTGTGGGGCCCAACTCGCTCTTTGGAAAGAAGACTGCACGTTGTGCCTTTCAGCTCTAGGGCAATGTAGCACACCCAGAACAGAAGTCCTACTTCAGCCAGATCAGGCCTGCAAAGAAACTGCGTTTCACAGGCCTTTGGAAGAGACGTTCCTGGTAGGCTGTGAGAGCACTGTGCAGAGCGAGTTGTATCTTAGCTTCCCAAAGAGCTGGAAGCAAGATGCTGTGGGGACCAACTCGCCCTTTGGAAAGAAGCCTGCATGTTGTGCCTTTCAGCTCTAGGGCAAAGGAGCACACCCAGAGCAGAAGTCCTACTTCAGCCAGATCAGGCCTGCAAAGAAACTGCGTTTCACAGGCCTTTGGAAGAGATGTTCCCGGTAGGCTGTAAGAGCACTGTGCAGAGCGAGTTGTTTCTTAGCTTCCCAAAGAGCTGGAAGCAAGATGCTGTGGGGCCCAACTCGCCCTTTGGAAAGAAGCCAGCACGTTGTGCCTTTCAGCTCTAGGGCAATGTAGCACACCGAGATCAGAAGTACTACTTTAGCCACATCAGGCCTGCAAAGAAACTGCGTTTCACAGGCCTTTGGAAGAGATGTTCCCACTAGGCTGTAAGAGCACTGTGCAGAGCGAGTTGTTTCTTAGCTTCCGCAAGTGCTGGAAGCAAGATGCTGTGGGGCCCAACTCGCCCTTTGGAAAGAAGCCTGCACGTTGTGCCTTTCAGCTCTAGGGCAATGGGGCACACCCAGAGCAGAAGTCCTACTTCAGCCAGATCAGGCCTGCAAAGGAACTGCGTTTCACAGGCCTTTGGAAGAGATGTTCCCGGTAGGCTGTAAGAGCACTGTGCAAAGCGAGTTGTTTCTTAGCTTCCCAAAGAGCTGGAAGCAAGATGCTGTGGGGCCCAACTCGCCCTTTGGAAAGAAGCCTGCACCTTGTGCCTTTCAGCTCTAGGGCAAAGTAGCACACCCATAGCAGAAGGCCCACTTCAGCCAGATCAAGCCTGCAAAGAAACTGCGTTTCACAGGCCTTTGGAAGAGATGTTCCCGGTAGGCTGTAAGAGCACTGTGCAGAGCGAGTTGTTTCTTAGCTTCCCAAAGAGATGGAAGCAAGATGCTGTGGGGCCCAACTCGCCCTTTGGAAGGAAGCCTGCACGTTGTGCCTTTCAGCTCTAGGGCAATGGAGCACACCCAGAGCAGAAGTCCTACTTCAGCCAGATCAGGCCTGCAAAGAAACTGCGTTTCACAGGCCTTTGGAAGAGATGTTCCCGGTAGGCTGTAAGAGCACTGTGCAGAGCGAGTTATATCTTAGCTTCCCAAAGAGCTGGAAGCAAGATGCTGTGGGGCCCAACTCGGCCTTTGGAAAGAAGCCTGCACGTTGTGCCTTTCAGCTCTAGGGCAAAGTAGCACACCCAGAACAGAAGTCCTACTTCAGCAAGATCAGGCCTGCAAAGAAACTGCGTTTCACAGGCCGTTGGAAGAGATGTTCCCGGTAGGCTGTAAGAGCACTGTGCAGAGCGAGTTGTTTCTTAGCTTCCCAAAGAGCTGGAAGCAAGATGCTGTGGGGCCCAACTCGCCCTTTGGAAAGAAGCCTGCACGTTGTGCCTTTCAGCTCTAGGGCAATGTAGCACACCGAGAGCAGAAGTACTACTTTAGCCAGATCAGGCCTGCAAAGAAACTGCGTTTCACAGGCCTTTGGAAGAGATGTTCCCACTAGGCTGTAAGAGCACTGTGCAGAGCGAGTTGTTTCTTAGCTTCCGCAAGTGCTGGAAGCAAGATGCTGTGGGGCCCAACTCGCCCTTTGGAAAGAAGCCTGCACGTTGTGCCTTTCAGCTCTAGGGCAATGGGGCACACCCAGAGCAGAAGTCCTACTTCAGCCAGATCAGGCCTGCAAAGGAACTGCGTTTCACAGGCCTTTGGAAGAGATGTTCCCGGTAGGCTGTAAGAGCACTGTGCAGAGCGAGTTGTTTCTTAGCTTCCCAAAGAGCTGGAAGCAAGATGCTGTGGGGCCCAACTCGCCCTTTGGAAAGAAGCCTGCACGTTGTGCCTTTCAGCTCTAGGGCAAAGTAGCACACCCAGAGCAGAAGTCCTACTTCAGCCAGATCAGGCCTGCAAAGAAACTTCGTTTCACAGGCCTTTGGAAGAGATGTTCCCGGTAGGCTGTAAGAGCACTGTGCAGAGCGAGTTGTTTCTTAGCTTCCCAAAGAGCTGGAAGCAAGATGCTGTGGGGCCCAACTCGCCCTTTGGAAGGAAGCCTGCACGTTGTGCCTTTCAGCTCTAGGGCAATGGAGCACACCCAGAGCAGAAGTCCTACTTCAGCCAGATCAGGCCTGCAAAGAAACTGCGTTTCACAGGCCTTTGGAAGAGATGTTCCCGGTAGGCTGTAAGAGCACTGTGCAGAGCGAGTTGTTTCTTAGCTTCCCAAAGAGCTGGAAGCAAGATGCTGTGGGGCCCAACTCGGCCTTTGGAAAGAAGCCTGCACGTTGTGCCTTTCAGCTCAAGGGCAAAGTAGCACACCCAGAACAGAAGTCCTACTTCAGCCAGATCAGGCCTGCAAAGAAACTGCGTTTCACAGGCATTTGGAAGAGATGTTCCCGGTAGGCTGTAAGAGCACTGTGCAGAGCGAGTTGTTTCTTAGCTTCCCAAAGAGCTGGAAGCAAGATGCTGACTGCCACAACTCGCCCTTTGGAAAGAAGCCTGCACGTGGTGCCTTTCAGCTCTAGGGCAATGTAGCACACCGAGAGGAGAAGTACTACTTTAGCCAGATCAGGCCTGCAAAGAAACTGCGTTTCACAGGCCTTTGGAAGAGATGTTCCCGGTAGGCTGTAAGAGCACTGTGCAGAGCGAGTTGTTTCTTAGCTTCCCAAAGAGCTGGAAGCAAGATGCTGTGGGGCCCAACTCGCCCTTTGGAAAGAAGCCTGCACGTTGTGCCTTTCAGCTCTAGGGCAATGGAGCACACCGAGAGCATAAGTACTACTTCAGCCAGATCAGGCCTGAAAAGAAACTGTGTTTCACAGGCCTTTGGAAGAGATGTTCACGGTAGGCTGTAAGAGCACTGTGCAGAGCGAGTTCTTTCTTAGCTTCCCAAAGAGCTGGAAGCAAGATGCTGTGGGGCCCAACTCGCTCTTTGGAAAGAAGCCTGCACGTTGTGCCTTTCAGCTCTAGGGCAATGTAGCACACCCAGAACAGAAGTCCTACTTCAGCCAGATCAGGCCTGCAAAGAAACTGCGTTTCACAGGCCTTTGGAAGAGACGTTCCTGGTAGGCTGTGAGAGCACTGTGCAGAGCGAGTTGTATCTTAGCTTCCCAAAGAGCTGGAAGCAAGATGCTGTGGGGACCAACTCGCCCTTTGGAAAGAAGCCTGCATGTTGTGCCTTTCAGCTCTAGGGCAATGGAGCACACCCAGAGCAAAAGTCCTACTTCAGCCAGATCAGGCCTGCAAAGAAACTGCGTTTCACAGGCCTTTGGAAGAGATGTTCCCGGTAGGCTGTAAGAGCACTGTGCAGAGCGAGTTGTTTCTTAGCTTCCCTAAGAGCTGGAAGCAAGATGCTGTGGGGCCCAACTCGCCCTTTGGAAGGAAGCGTGCACGTTGTGCCTTTCAGCTCTAGGGCAATGGAGCACACCCACAGCAGAAGTCCTACTTCAGACAGATCAGGCCTGCAAAGAAACTGCGTTTCACAGGCCTTGGGAAGAGATGTTCCCGGTAGGCTGTAAGAGCACTGTGCAGAGCGAGTTGTTTCTTAGCTTCCCAAAGAGCTGGAAGCAAGATGCTGTGGGGCCCAACTCGCCCTTTGGAAAGAAGCCTGCACGTTGTGCCTTTCAGCTCTAGGGCAAAGTAGCACACCCAGAGCACAAGTCCTACTTCAGCCAGATGAGGCCTGCAAAGAAACTGCGTTTCACAGGCCTTTGGAAGAGATGTTCCCGGTAGGCTGTAAGAGCACTGTGCAGAGCGAGTTATTTCTTAGCTTCCCAAAGAGCTGGAAGCAAGATGCTGTGGGGCCCAACTCGGCCTTTGGAAAGAAGCCTGCACGTTGTGCCTTTCAGCTCTAGGGCAAAGTAGCACACCCAGAACAGAAGGCCTACTTCAGCCAGATCAGGCCTGCAAAGAAACTGCGTTTCACAGGCCGTTGGAAGAGATGTTCCCGGTGGGCTGTAAGAGCACTGTGCAGAGCGTGTTGTTTCTTAGCTTCCCAAAGAGCTGGAAGCAAGATGCTGTGGGGCCCAACGCTCGCTTTGGAAAGAAGCCTGCACGTTGTGCCTTTCAGCTCTAGGGCAAAGGAGCACACCCAGAGCAGAAGTCCTACTTCAGCCAGATCAGGCCTGCAAAGAAACTGCGTTTCACAGGCCTTTGGAAGAGATGTTCCCGGTAGGCTGTAAGAGCACTGTGCAGAGCGAGTTGTTTCTTAGCTTCCCAAAGAGATGGAAGCAAGATGCTGTGGGGCCCAACTCGCCCTTTGGAAAGAAGCCTGCACGTTGTGCCTTTCAGCTCTAGGGCAAAGTAGCACACCCAGAGCAGAAGTCCTACTTCAGCCAGATCAGGCCTGCAAAGAAACTGCGTTTCACAGGCCTTTGGAAGAGATGTTCCCGGTAGGCTGTAAGAGCACTGTGCAGAGCGAGTTGTTTCTTAGCTTCCCAAAGAGCTGGAAGCAAGATGCTGTGGGGCCCAACTCGCCCTTTGGAAAGAAGCCTGCACGTTGTGCCTTTCAGCTCTAGGGCAATGTAGCTCATCGAGAGCAGAAGTACTACTTTAGCCAGATCAGGCCTGCAAAGAATCTGCGTTTCACAGGCCTTTGGAAGAGATGTTCCCACTAGGCTGTAAGAGCACTGTGCAGAGCGAGTTGTTTCTTAGCTTCCCAAAGTGCTGGAAGCAAGATGCTGTGGGGCCCAACTCGCCCTTTGGAAAGAAGCCTGCACGTTGTGCCTTTCAGCTCTAGGGCAAAGTAGCACACCCAGAACAGAAGTCCTACTTCAGCCAGATCACGCCTGCAAAGAAACTGCGTTTCACAGGCCGTTGGAAGAGATGTTCCCGGTAGGCTGTAAGAGCACTGTAGAGAGCGAGTTGTTTCTTAGCTTCCCAAAGAGCTGGAAGCAAGATGCTGTGGGGCCCAACTCGCCCTTTGGAAAGAAGCCTGCACGTTGTGCCTTTCAGCTCTAGGGCAATGTAGCACACCGAGAGCAGAAGTACTACTTTAGCCAGATCAGGCCTGCAAAGAACCTGCGTTTCACAGGCCTTTGGAAGAGATGTTCCCACTAGGCTGTAAGAGCACTCTGCAGAGCGAGTTGTTTCTTAGCTTCCCAAAGTGCTGGAAGCAAGATGCTGTGGGGCCCAACTCGCCCTTTGGAAAGAAGCCTGCACGTTGTGCCTTTCAGCTCTACGGCAATGGAGCACACCCAGAGCAGAAGTCCTACTTCAGCCAGATCAGGCCTGCAAAGAAACTGCGTTTCACAGGCCTTTGGAAGAGATGTTCCCGGTAGGCTGTAAGAGCACTGTGCAGAGCGAGTTGTTTCTTAGCTTCCCAAAGAGCTGGAAGCAAGATGCTGTGGGGCGCAACTCGCCCTTTGGAAAGAAGCCTGCACCTTCTGCCTTTCAGCTCTAGGGCAAAGTAGCACACCCAGAGCAGAAGTCCTACTTCAGCCAGATCAGGCCTGCAAAGAAACTGCGTTTCACAGGCCTTTGGAAGAGATGTTCCCACTAGGCTGTAAGAGCACTGTGCAGAGCGAGTTGTTTCTTAGCTTCCCAAAGAGCTGGAAGCAAGATGCTGTGGGGCCCAACTCGGCCTTCGGAAAGAAGCCTGCACGTTGTGCCTTTCAGCTCTAGGGCAAAGTAGCACACCCAGAGCAGAAGTCCTACTTCAGCCAGATCAGGCCTGCAAAGAAACTGCGTTTCACAGGCCTTTGGAAGAGATGTTCCCGGTACGCTGTAAGAGCACTGTGCAGAGCGAGTTGTTTCTTAGCTTCCCAAAGAGCTGGAAGCAAGATGCTGTGGGGCCCAACTCGCCCTTTGGAAAGAAGCCTGCACGTTGTGCCTTTCAGCTGTAGGGCAAAGTAGCACAACCAGAGCAGAAGTCCTACTTCAGCCAGATCCGGCCTGCAAAGAAACTGCATTTCACAGGCCTTTGGAAGAGATGTTCCCACTAGGCTGTAAGAGCACTGTGCAGAGCGAGTTGTTTCCTAGCTTCCCAAAGTGCTGGAAGCAAGATGCTGTGGGGCCCAACTCGCCCTTTGGAAAGAAGCCTGCACGTTGTGCCTTTCAGCTCTAGGGCAATGGAGCACACCCAGAGCAGAAGTCCTACTTCAGCCAGATCAGGCCTGCAAAGAAACTGCGTTTCACAGGCCTTTGGAAGAGTTCTTCCTGGTAGGCTGTAAGAGCACTGTGCAGAGCGAGTTGTTTCTTAGCTTCCCAAAGAGCTGGAAGCAAGATGCTGACTGCCCCATCTCGCCCTTTGGAAAGAAACCTGCACGTTGTGCCTTTCAGCTCTAGGGCAATGTAGCTCACCGAGAGCAGAAGTACTACCCTAGCCAGATCAGGCCTGCAAAGAATCTGCGTTTCACAGGCCTTTGGAAGAGATGTTCCCACTAGGCTGTAAGAGCACTGTGCAGAGCGAGTTGTTTCCTAGCTTCCGCAAGTGCTGGAAGCAAGATGCTGTGGGGCCCAACTCGCCCTTTGGAAAGAAGCCTGCACGTTGTGCCTTTCAGCTCTAGGGCAAAGTAGCACACCCAGAACAGAAGTCCTACTTCAGCCAGATCACGCCTGCAAAGAAACTGCGTTTCACAGGCCGTTGGAAGAGATGTTCCCGGTAGGCTGTAAGAGCACTGTAGAGAGCGAGTTGTTTCTTAGCTTCCCAAAGAGCTGGAAGCAAGATGCTGTGGGGCCCAACTCGCCCTTTGGAAAGAAGCCTGCACGTTGTGCCTTTCAGCTCTAGGGCAATGTAGCACACCGAGAGCAGAAGTACTACTTTAGCCAGATCAGGCCTGCAAAGAACCTGCGTTTCACAGGCCTTTGGAAGAGATGTTCCCACTAGGCTGTAAGAGCACTCTGCAGAGCGAGTTGTTTCTTAGCTTCCCAAAGTGCTGGAAGCAAGATGCTGTGGGGCCCAACTCGCCCTTTGGAAAGAAGCCTGCACGTTGTGCCTTTCAGCTCTACGGCAATGGAGCACACCCAGAGCAGAAGTCCTACTTCAGCCAGATCAGGCCTGCAAAGAAACTGCGTTTCACAGGCCTTTGGAAGAGATGTTCCCGGTACGCTGTAAGAGCACTGTGCAGAGCGAGTTGTTTCTTAGCTTCCCAAAGAGCTGGAAGCAAGATGCTGTGGGGCCCAACTCGCCCTTTGGAAAGAAGCCTGCACGTTGTGCCTTTCAGCTGTAGGGCAAAGTAGCACAACCAGAGCAGAAGTCCTACTTCAGCCAGATCCGGCCTGCAAAGAAACTGCATTTCACAGGCCTTTGGAAGAGATGTTCCCACTAGGCTGTAAGAGCACTGTGCAGAGCGAGTTGTTTCCTAGCTTCCCAAAGTGCTGGAAGCAAGATGCTGTGGGGCCCAACTCGCCCTTTGGAAAGAAGCCTGCACGTTGTGCCTTTCAGCTCTAGGGCAATGGAGCACACCCAGAGCAGAAGTCCTACTTCAGCCAGATCAGGCCTGCAAAGAAACTGCGTTTCACAGGCCTTTGGAAGAGTTCTTCCTGGTAGGCTGTAAGAGCACTGTGCAGAGCGAGTTGTTTCTTAGCTTCCCAAAGAGCTGGAAGCAAGATGCTGACTGCCCCATCTCGCCCTTTGGAAAGAAACCTGCACGTTGTGCCTTTCAGCTCTAGGGCAATGTAGCTCACCGAGAGCAGAAGTACTACCCTAGCCAGATCAGGCCTGCAAAGAATCTGCGTTTCACAGGCCTTTGGAAGAGATGTTCCCACTAGGCTGTAAGAGCACTGTGCAGAGCGAGTTGTTTCCTAGCTTCCGCAAGTGCTGGAAGCAAGATGCTGTGGGGCCCAACTCGCCCTTTGGAAAGAAGCCTGCACGTTGTGCCTTTCAGCTCTAGGGCAATGGGGCACACCCAGAGCAGAAGTCCTACTTCAGCCAGATCAGGCCTGCAAAGGAACTGCGTTTCACAGGCCTTTGGAAGAGATGTTCCCGGTAGGCTGTAAGAGCACTGTGCAGAGCGAGTTGTTTCTTAGCTTCCCAAAGAGCTGGAAGCAAGATGCTGTGGGGCCCAACTCGCCCTTTGGAAAGAAGCCTGAACCTTGTGCCTTTCAGCTCTAGGGCAAAGTAGCACACCCATAGCAGAAGGCCCACTTCAGCCAGATCAAGCCTGCAAAGAAACTGCGTTTCACAGGCCTTTGGAAGAGATGTTCCCGGTAGGCTGTAAGAGCACTGTGCAGAGCGAGTTGTTTCTTAGCTTCCCAAAGAGATGGAAGCAAGATGCTGTGGGGCCCAACTCGCCCTTTGGAAGGAAGCCTGCACGTTGTGCCTTTCAGCTCTAGGGCAATGGAGCACACCCAGAGCAGAAGTCCTACTTCAGCCAGATCAGGCCTGCAAAGAAACTGCGTTTCACAGGCCTTTGGAAGAGATGTTCCCGGAAGGCTGTAAGAGCACTGTGCAGAGCGAGTTGTTTCTTAGCTTCCCAAAGAGCTGGAAGCAAGATGCTGTGGGGCCCAACTCGGCCTTTGGAAAGAAGCCTGCACGTTGTGCCTTTCAGCTCTAGGGCAAAGTAGCACACCCAGAACAGAAGTCCTACTTCAGCCAGATCAGGCCTGCAAAGAAACTGCGTTTCACAGGCCTTTGGAAGAGATGTTCCCGGTAGGCTGTAAGAGCACTGTGCAGAGCGAGTTGTTTCTTAGCTTCGCAAAGAGCTGGAAGCAAGATGCTGTGGGGCCCAACGCGCCCTTTGGAAAGAAGCCTGCACGTTGAGCCTTTCAGCTCTAGGGCAATGTAGCACACCCAGAGCAGAAGTCCTACTTCAGCCAGATCAGGCCTGCAAAGAAACTGCGTTTCACAGGCCTTTGGAAGAGATGTTCCCACTAGGCTGTAAGAGCACTGTTCAGAGCGAGTTGTTTCTTAGCTTTCCAAAGAGCTGGAAGCAAGATGCTGTGGGGCACAACTCGCCCCTTGGAAAGAAGCCTGCACGTTGTGCCTTTCAGCTCTAGGGCAATGGAGCACACCCAGAGCAGAAGTCCTACTTCAGCCAGATCCAGCCTGCAAAGAAACTGCGTTTCACAGGCCTTTGGAAGAGATGTTCCCACTAGGCTGTAAGAGCACTGTGCAGAGCGAGTTGTTTCTTAGCTTCCCAAAGAGCTGGAAGCAAGGTGCTGTGGGGCCCAACTCACCCTTTGGAAAGAAGCCTGCACGTTGTGCCTTTCAGCTCTAGGGCAAAGTAGCACACCCAGAGCAGAAGTCCTACTTCAGCCAGATGAGGCCTGCAAAGAAACTGCGTTTCACAGGCCTTTGGAAGAGTTCTTCCCGGTAGGATGTAAGAGCACTGTGCAGAGCGAGTTGTTTCTTAGCTTCCCAAAGAGCTGGAAGCAAGATGCTGACTGCCCCAACTCGCCCTTTGGAAAGAAGCCTGCACGTGGTGCCTTTCAGCTCTAGGGCAATGTAGCACACCGAGAGGAGAAGTACTACTTTAGCCAGATCAGGCCTGCAAAGAAACTGCGTTTCACAGGCCTTTGGAAGAGATGCTCCCGGTAGGCTGTAAGAGCACTGTGCAGAGCGAGTTGTTTCTTAGCTTCGCAAAGAGCTGGAAGCAAGATGCGTTGGGGCCGAACTCGCCCTTTGGAAAGAAGCCTGCACGTTGCGCCTTTCAGCTCTAGGGCAATGGAGCACACCCAGAGCAGAAGTCCTACTTCAGCCAGATCAGGCCTGCAAAGAAACTGCGTTTCACAGGCCTTTGGAAGAGATGTTCCCCGTAGGCTGTAAGAGCACTGTGCAGAGCGAGTTGTATCTTAGCTTCCCAAAGAGCTGGAAGCAAGATGCTGTGGGGACCAACTCGCCCTTTGGAAAGAAGCCTGCACGTTGTGCCTTTCAGCTCTAGGGCAATGGGGCACACCCATAGCAGAAGTCCTACTTCAGCCAGATCAGGCCTGCAAAGGAACTGCGTTTCACAGGCCGTTGGAAGAGATGTTCCCGGTAGGCTGTAAGAGCACTGTGCAGAGCGAGTTGTTTCTTACCTTCCTAAAGAGCTGGAAGCAAGATGCTGTGGGGCCCAACTCGCCCTTTGGAAAGAAGCCTGCACGTTGTGCCTTTCAGCTCTAGGGCAATGGGGCACACCCAGAGCAGAAGTCCTACTTCAGCCAGATCAGGCCTGCAAAGGAACTGCGTTTCACAGGCCTTTGGAAGAGATGTTCCCGGTAGGCTGTAAGAGCACTGTGCAGAGCGAGTTGTTTCTTAGCTTCCCAAAGAGCTGGAAGCAAGATGCTGTGGGGCCCAACTCGCCCTTTGGAAAGAAGCCTGCACCTTGTGCCTTTCAGCTCTAGGGCAAAGTAGCACACCCATAGCAGAAGGCCCACTTCAGCCAGATCAAGCCTGCAAAGAAACTGCGTTTCACAGGCCTTTGGAAGAGATGTTCCCGGTAGGCTGTAAGAGCACTGTGCAGAGCGAGTTGTTTCTTAGCTTCCCAAAGAGATGGAAGCAAGATGCTGTGGGGCCCAACTCGCCCTTTGGAAGGAAGCCTGCACGTTGTGCCTTTCAGCTCTAGGGCAATGGAGCACACCCAGAGCAGAAGTCCTACTTCAGCCAGATCAGGCCTGCAAAGAAACTGCGTTTCACAGGCCTTTGGAAGAGATGTTCCCGGTAGGCTGTAAGAGCACTGTGCAGAGCGAGTTATATCTTAGCTTCCCAAAGAGCTGGAAGCAAGATGCTGTGGGGGCCAACTCGGCCTTTGGAAAGAAGCCTGCACGTTGTGCCTTTCAGCTCTAGGGCAAAGTAGCACACCCAGAACAGAAGTCCTACTTCAGCCAGATCAGGCCTGCAAAGAAACTGCGTTTCACAGGCCGTTGGAAGAGATGTTCCCGGTAGGCTGTAAGAGCACTGTGCAGAGCGAGTTGTTTCTTAGCTTCCCAAAGAGCTGGAAGCAAGATGCTGTGGGGCCCAACTCGCCCTTTGGAAAGAAGCCTGCACGTTGTGCCTTTCAGCTCTAGGGCAATGTAGCACACCAAGAGCAGAAGTACTACTTTAGCCAGATCAGGCCTGCAAAGAAACTGCGTTTCACAGGCCTTTGGAAGAGATGTTCCCACTAGGCTGTAACAGCACTGTGCAGAGTGAGTTGTTTCTTAGCTTCCGCAAGTGCTGGAAGCAAGATGCTGTGGGGCCCAACTCGCCCTTTGGAAAGAAGCCTGCACGTTGTGCCTTTCAGCTCTAGGGCAATGGGGCACACCCAGAGCAGAAGTCCTACTTCAGCCAGATCAGGCCTGCAAAGGAACTGCGTTTCACAGGCCTTTGGAAGAGATGTTCCCGGTAGGCTGTAAGAGCACTGTGCAAAGCGAGTTGTTTCTTAGCTTCCCAAAGAGCTGGAAGCAAGATGCTGTGGGGCCCAACTCGCCCTTTGGAAAGAAGCCTGCACCTTGTGCCTTTCAGCTCTAGGGCAAAGTAGCACACCCATAGCAGAAGGCCCACTTCAGCCAGATCAAGCCTGCAAAGAAACTGCGTTTCACAGGCCTTTGGAAGAGATGTTCCCGGTAGGCTGTAAGAGCACTGTGCAGAGCGAGTTGTTTCTTAGCTTCCCAAAGAGATGGAAGCAAGATGCTGTGGGGCCCAACTCGCCCTTTGGAAGGAAGCCTGCACGTTGTGCCTTTCAGCTCTAGGGCAATGGAGCACACCCAGAGCAGAAGTCCTACTTCAGCCAGATCAGGCCTGCAAAGAAACTGCGTTTCACAGGCCTTTGGAAGAGATGTTCCCGGTAGGCTGTAAGAGCACTGTGCAGAGCGAGTTATATCTTAGCTTCCCAAAGAGCTGGAAGCAAGATGCTGTGGGGCCCAACTCGGCCTTTGGAAAGAAGCCTGCACGTTGTGCCTTTCAGCTCTAGGGCAAAGTAGCACACCCAGAACAGAAGTCCTACTTCAGCAAGATCAGGCCTGCAAAGAAACTGCGTTTCACAGGCCGTTGGAAGAGATGTTCCCGGTAGGCTGTAAGAGCACTGTGCAGAGCGAGTTGGTTCTTAGC
The DNA here is from genome assembly GCF_041296265.1 of Equus caballus. Taxonomy (NCBI): domain Eukaryota; kingdom Metazoa; phylum Chordata; class Mammalia; order Perissodactyla; family Equidae; genus Equus; species Equus caballus. The sequence goes on from NC_091691.1 coordinate 33,213,573, forward strand.
TTCCCAAAGAGCTGGAAGCAAGATGCTGTGGGGCCCAACTCGCCCTTTGGAAAGAAGCCTGCACGTTGTGCCTTTCAGCTCTAGGGCAATGTAGCACACCGAGAGCAGAAGTACTACTTTAGCCAGATCAGGCCTGCAAAGAAACTGCGTTTCACAGGCCTTTGGAAGAGATGTTCCCACTAGGCTGTAAGAGCACTGTGCAGAGCGAGTTGTTTCTTAGCTTCCCAAAGTGCTGGAAGCAAGATGCTGTGGGGCCCAACTCGCCCTTTGGAAAGAAGCCTGCACGTTGTGCCTTTCAGCTCTACGGCAATGGAGCACAACCAGAGCAGAAGTCCTACTTCAGCCAGATCAGGCCTGCAAAGAAACTGCGTTTCACAGGCCTTTGGAAGAGATGTTCCCGGTAGGCTGTAAGAGCACTGTGCAGAGCGAGTTGTTTCTTAGCTTCCCAAAGTGCTGGAAGCAAGATGCTGTGGGGCCCAACTCGCCCTTTTGAAAGAAGCCTGCACGTTCTGCCTTTCAGCTCTAGGGCAAAGTAGCACACACAGAGCAGAAGTCCTACTTCAGCCAGATCAGGCCTGCAAAGAAACTGCGTTTCACAGGCCTTTGGAAGAGATGTTCCCGGTAGGCTGTAAGAGCACTGTGCAGAGCGAGTTGTTTCTTAGCTTCCCAAAGAGCTGGAAGCAAGATGCTGTGGCGCCCAACTCGGCCTTTGGAAAGAAGCCTGCACGTTGTGCCTTTCAGCTCTAGGGCAAAGTAGCACACCCAGAGCAGAAGTCCTACTTCAGCCAGATCAGGCCTGCAAAGAAACTGCGTTTCACAGGCCTTTGGAAGAGATGTTCCCGGTAGGCTGTAAGAGCACTGTGCAGAGCGAGTTGTTTCTTAGCTTCCCAAAGAGCTGGAAGCAAGATGCTGTGGGGCCCAACTCGCCCTTTGGAAAGAAGCCTGCACGTTGTGCCTTTCAGCTCTAGGGCAAAGTAGCACACCCAGAGCAGAAGTCCTACTTCAGCCAGATCCGGCCTGCAAAGAAACTGCGTTTCACAGGCCTTGGGAAGAGATGTTCCCGGTAGGCTGTAAGAGCACTGTGCAGAGCGAATTGTTTCTTAGCTTCCCAAAGAGCTGGAAGCAAGATGCTGTGGGGCCCAACTCGCCCTTTAGAAAGAAGCCTGCACGTTGTGCATTTCAGCTCTAGGGCAAAGTAGCACACCCAGAGCACAAGTCCTACTTCAGCCAGATGAGGCCTGCAAAGAAACTGCGTTTCACAGGCCTTTGGAAGAGATGTTCCCGGTAGGCTGTAAGAGCACTGTGCAGAGCGAGTTATTTCTTAGCTTCCCAAAGAGCTGGAAGCAAGATGCTGTGGGGCCCAACTCGGCCTTTGGAAAGAAGCCTGCACGTTGTGCCTTTCAGCTCTAGGGCAAAGTAGCACACCCAGAACAGAAGGCCTACTTCAGCCAGATCAGGCCTGCAAAGAAACTGCGTTTCACAGGCCGTTGGAAGAGATGTTCCCGGTGGGCTGTAAGAGCACTGTGCAGAGCGTGTTGTTTCTTAGCTTCCCAAAGAGCTGGAAGCAAGATGCTGTGGGGCCCAACGCTCGCTTTGGAAAGAAGCCTGCACGTTGTGCCTTTCAGCTTTAGGGCAAAGGAGCACACCCAGAGCAGAAGTCCTACTTCAGCCAGATCAGGCCTGCAAAGAAACTGCGTTTCACAGGCCTTTGGAAGAGATGTTCCCGGTAGGCTGTAAGAGCACTGTGCAGAGCGAGTTGTTTCTTAGCTTCCCAAAGAGCTGGAAGCAAGATGCTGTGGGGCCCAACTCGCCCTTTGGAAAGAAGCCTGCACGTTGTGCCTTTCAGCTCTAGGGCAAAGTAGCACACCCAGAGCAGAAGTCCTACTTCAGCCAGATCAGCCCTGCAAAGAAACTGCGTTTCACAGGCCTTTGGAAGAGATGTTCCCGGTAGGCTGTAAGAGCACTGTGCAGAGCGAGTTGTTTCTTAGCTTCCCAAAGAGCTGGAAGCAAGATGCTGTGGGGCCCAACTCGCCCTTTGGAAAGAAGCCAGCACGTTGTGCCTTTCAGCTCTAGGGCAATGTAGCACACCGAGATCAGAAGTACTACTTTAGCCACATCAGGCCTGCAAAGAAACTGCGTTTCACAGGCCTTTGGAAGAGATGTTCCCACTAGGCTGTAAGAGCACTGTGCAGAGCGAGTTGTTTCTTAGCTTCCGCAAGTGCTGGAAGCAAGATGCTGTGGGGCCCAACTCGCCCTTTGGAAAGAAGCCTGCACGTTGTGCCTTTCAGCTCTAGGGCAATGGGGCACACCCAGAGCAGAAGTCCTACTTCAGCCAGATCAGGCCTGCAAAGGAACTGCGTTTCACAGGCCTTTGGAAGAGATGTTCCCGGTAGGCTGTAAGAGCACTGTGCAGAGCGAGTTGTTTCTTAGCTTCCCAAAGAGCTGGAAGCAAGATGCTGTGGGGCCCAACTCGCCCTTTGCAAAGAAGCCTGCACCTTGTGCCTTTCAGCTCTAGGGCAAAGTAGCACACCCATAGCAGAAGGCCCACTTCAGCCAGATCAAGCCTGCAAAGAAACTGCGTTTCACAGGCCTTTGGAAGAGATGTTCCCGGTAGGCTGTAAGAGCACTGTGCAGAGCGAGTTGTTTCTTAGCTTCCCAAAGAGATGGAAGCAAGATGCTGTGGGGCCCAACTCGCCCTTTGGAAAGAAGCCTGCACGTTCTGCCTTTCAGCTCTAGGGCAAAGGAGCACACACAGAGCAGAAGTCCTACTTCAGCCAGATGAGGCCTGCAAAGAAACTGCGTTTCACAGGCCTTTGGAAGAGATGTTCCCGGTAGGCTGTAAGAGCACTGTGCAGAGCGAGTTGTTTCTTAGCTTCCCAAAGAGCTGGAAGCAAGATGCTGTGGCGCCCAACTCGGCCTTTGGAAAGAAGCCTGCACGTTGTGCCTTTCAGCTCTAGGGCAAAGTAGCACACCCAGAGCAGAAGTCCTACTTCAGCCAGATCAGGCCTGCAAAGAAACTGCGTTTCACAGGCCTTTGGAAGAGATGTTCCCGGTAGGCTGTAAGAGCACTGTGCAGAGCGAGTTGTTTGTTAGCTTCCCAAAGAGCTGGAAGCAAGATGCTGTGGGGCCCAACTCGCCCTTTGGAAAGAAGCCTTCACGTTGTGCCTTTCAGCTCTAGGGCAAAGTAGCACACCCAGAGCAGAAGTCCTACTTCAGCCAGATCCGGCCTGCAAAGAAACTGCGTTTCACAGGCCTTTGGAAGAGATGTTCCCACTAGGCTGTAAGAGCACTGTGCAGAGCGAGTTGTTTCTTAGCTTCCCAAAGAGCTGGAAGCAAGATGCTGTGGGGCCCAACTCACCCTTTGGAAAGAAGCCTGCATGTTGTGCCTTTCAGCTCTAGGGCAAAGTAGCACACCCAGAGCAGAAGTCCTACTTCAGCCAGATGAGGCCTGCAAAGAAACTGCGTTTCACAGGCCTTTGGAAGAGTTCTTCCCGGTAGGCTGTAAGAGCACTGTGCAGAGCGAGTTGTTTCTTAGCTTCCCAAAGAGCTGGAAGCAAGATGCTGACTGCCCCAACTCGCCCTTTGGAAAGAAGCCTGCACGTGGTGCCTTTCAGCACTAGGGCAATGTAGCACACCGAGAGGAGAAGTACTACCTTAGCCAGATCAGGCCTGCAAAGAAACTGCGTTTCACAGGCCTTTGGAAGAGATGTTCCCGGTAGGCTGAAAGAGCACTGTGCAGAGCGAGTTGTTTCTTAGCTTCCCAAAGAGCTGGAAGCAAGATGCTGTGGGGCCCAACTCGCCCTTTGGAAAGAAGCCTGCACGTTGTGCCTTTCAGCTCTAGGGCAATGTAGCACACCCAGAACAGAAGTCCTAATTCAGCCAGATCAGGCCTGCAAAGAAACTGCGTTTCACAGGCCTTTGGAAGAGAAGTTCCTGGTAGGCTGTGAGAGCACTGTGCAGAGCGAGTTGTATCTTAGCTTCCCAAAGAGCTGGAAGCAAGATGCTGTGGGGACCAACTCGCCCTTTGGAAAGAAGCCTGCATGTTGTGCCTTTCAGCTCTAGGGCAATGGAGCACACCCAGAGCAAAAGTCCTACTTCAGCCAGATCAGGCCTGCAAAGAAACTGCGTTTCACAGGCCTTTGGAAGAGATGTTCCCGGTAGGCTGTAAGAGCACTGTGCAGAGCGAGTTGTTTCTTAGCTTCCCTAAGAGCTGGAAGCAAGATGCTGTGGGGCCCAACTCGCCCTTTGGAAGGAAGCCTGCACGTTGTGCCTTTCAGCTCTAGGGCAATGGAGGACACCCAGAGCAGAAGTCCTACTTCAGACAGATCAGGCCTGCAAAGAAACTGCGTTTCACAGGCCTTGGGAAGAGATGTTCCCGGTAGGCTGTAAGAGCACTGTGCAGAGCGAGTTGTTTCTTAGCTTCCCAAAGAGCTGGAAGCAAGATGCTGTGGGGCCCAACTCGCCCTTTAGAAAGAAGCCTGCACGTTGTGCATTTCAGCTCTAGGGCAAAGTAGCACACCCAGAGCACAAGTCCTACTTCAGCCAGATGAGGCCTGCAAAGAAACTGCGTTTCACAGGCCTTTGGAAGAGATGTTCCCGGTAGGCTGTAAGAGCACTGTGCAGAGCGTGTTATTTCTTAGCTTCCCAAAGAGCTGGAAGCAAGATGCTGTGGGGCCCAACTCGGCCTTTGGAAAGAAGCCTGCACGTTGTGCCTTTCAGCTCTAGGGCAAAGTAGCACACCCAGAACAGAAGGCCTACTTCAGCCAGATCAGGCCTGCAAAGAAACTGCGTTTCACAGGCCGTTGGAAGAGATGTTCCCGGTGGGCTGTAAGAGCACTGTGCAGAGCGTGTTGTTTCTTAGCTTCCCAAAGAGCTGGAAGCAAGATGCTGTGGGGCCCAACGCTCGCTTTGGAAAGAAGCCTGCACGTTGTGCCTTTCAGCTCTAGGGCAAAGGAGCACACCCAGAGCAGAAGTCCTACTTCAGCCAGATCAGGCCTGCAAAGAAACTGCGTTTCACAGGCCTTTGGAAGAGATGTTCCCGGTAGGCTGTAAGAGCACTGTGCAGAGCGAGTTGTTTCTTAGCTTCCCAAAGAGCTGGAAGCAAGATGCTGTGGGGCCCAACTCGCCCTTTGGAAAGAAGCCTGCACGTTGTGCCTTTCAGCTCTAGGGCAAAGTAGCACACCCAGAGCAGAAGTCCTACTTCAGCCAGATCAGGCCTGCAAAGAAACTGCGTTTCACAGGCCTTTGGAAGAGATGTTCCCGGTAGGCTGTAAGAGCACTGTGCAGAGCGAGTTGTTTCTTAGCTTCCCAAAGAGCTGGAAGCAAGATGCTGTGGGGCCCAACTCGCCCTTTGGAAAGAAGCCAGCACGTTGTGCCTTTCAGCTCTAGGGCAATGTAGCACACCGAGATCAGAAGTACTACTTTAGCCACATCAGGCCTGCAAAGAAACTGCGTTTCACAGGCCTTTGGAAGAGATGTTCCCACTAGGCTGTAAGAGCACTGTGCAGAGCGAGTTGTTTCTTAGCTTCCGCAAGTGCTGGAAGCAAGATGCTGTGGGGCCCAACACGCCCTTTGGAAAGAAGCCTGCACGTTGTGCCTTTCAGCTCTAGGGCAATGGGGCACACCCAGAGCAGAAGTCCTACTTCAGCCAGATCAGGCCTGCAAAGGAACTGCGTTTCACAGGCCTTTGGAAGAGATGTTCCCACTAGGCTGTAAGAGCACTGTGCAGAGCGAGTTGTTTCTTAGCTTCCCAAAGAGCTGGAAGCAAGATGCTGTGGGGCCCAACTCGGCCTTTGGAAAGAAGCCTGCACGTTGTGCCTTTCAGCTCTAGGGCAATGGGGGACACCCAGAGCAGAAGTCCTACTTCAGCCAGATCAGGCCTGCAAAGGAACTGCGTTTCACAGGCCTTTGGAAGAGATGTTCCCGGTAGGCTGTAAGAGCACTGTGCAGAGCGAGTTGTTTCTTAGCTTCCCAAAGAGCTGGAAGCAAGATGCTGTGGGGCCCAACTCGCCCTTTGGAAAGGAGCCTGCACCTTGTGCCTTTCAGCTCTAGGGCAAAGTAGCACACCCATAGCAGAAGGCCCACTTCAGCCAGATCAAGCCTGCAAAGAAACTGCGTTTCACAGGCCTTTGGAAGAGATGTTCCCGGTAGGCTGTAAGAGCACTGTGCAGAGCGAGTTGTTTTTTAGCTTCCCAAAGAGATGGAAGCAAGATGCTGTGGGGCCCAACTCGCCCTTTGGAAGGAAGCCTGCACGTTGTGCCTTTCAGCTCTAGGGCAATGGAGCACACCCAGAGCAGAAGTCCTACTTCAGCCAGATCAGGCCTGCAAAGAAACTGCGTTTCACAGGCCTTTGGAAGAGATGTTCCCGGTAGGCTGTAAGAGCACTGTGCAGAGCGAGTTACATCTTAGCTTCCCAAAGAGCTGGAAGCAAGATGCTGTGGGGCCCAACTCGGCCTTTGGAAAGAAGCCTGCACGTTGTGCCTTTCAGCTCTAGGGCAAAGTAGCACACCCAGAACAGAAGTCCTACTTCAGCAAGATCAGGCCTGCAAAGAAACTGCGTTTCACAGGCCGTTGGAAGAGATGTTCCCGGTAGGCTGTAAGAGCACTGTGCAGAGCGAGTTGGTTCTTAGCTTCCCAAAGAGCTGGAAGCAAGATGCTGTGGGGCCCAACTCGCCCTTTGGAAAGAAGCCTGCACGTTGTGCCTTTCAGCTCTAGGGCAATGTAGCACACCGAGAGCAGAAGTACTACTTTAGCCAGATCAGGCCTGCAAAGAAACTGCGTTTCACAGGCCTTTGGAAGAAATGTTCCCACTAGGCTGTAAGAGCACTGTGCAGAGCGAGTTGTTTCTTAGCTTCCCAAAGTGCTGGAAGCAAGATGCTGTGGGGCCCAACTCGCCCTTTGGAAAGAAGCCTGCACGTTGTGCCTTTCAGCTCTACGGCAATGGAGCACAACCAGAGCAGAAGTCCTACTTCAGCCAGATCAGGCCTGCAAAGAAACTGCGTTTCACAGGCCTTTGGAAGAGATGTTCCCGGTAGGCTGTAAGAGCACTGTGCAGAGCGAGTTGTTTCTTAGCTTCCCAAAGAGCTGGAAGCAAGATGCTGTGGGGCCCAACTCGCCCTTTGGAAAGAAGCCTGCACGTTGTGCCTTTCAGCTCTAGGGCAAAGTAGCACACCCAGAGCAGAAGTCCTACTTCAGCCAGATCAGGCCTGCAAAGAAACTGCGTTTCACAGGCCTTTGGAAGATATGTTCCCGGTAGGCTGTAAGAGCACTGTGCAGAGCGAGTTGTTTCTTAGCTTCCCAAAGAGCTGGAAGCAAGATGCTGTGGGGCCCAACTCGCCCTTTGGAAGGAAGCCTGCACGTTGTGCCTTTCAGCTCTAGGGCAATGGAGCACACCCAGAGCAGAAGTCCTACTTCAGCCAGATCAGGCCTGCAAAGAAACTGCGTTTCACAGGCCTTTGGAAGAGATGTTCCCGGTAGGCTGTAAGAGCACTGTGCAGAGCGAGTTGTTTCTTAGCTTCCCAAAGAGCTGGAAGCAAGATGCTGTGGGGCCCAACTCGGCCTTTGGAAAGAAGCCTGCACGTTGTGCCTTTCAGCTCTAGGGCAAAGTAGCACACCCAGAACAGAAGTCCTACTTCAGCCAGATCAGGCCTGCAAAGAAACTGCGTTTCACAGGCCTTTGGAAGAGATGTTCCCGGTAGGCTGTAAGAGCACTGTGCAGAGCGAGTTGTTTCTTAGCTTCCCAAAGAGCTGGAAGCAAGATGCTGACTGCCACAACTCGCCCTTTGGAAAGAAGCCTGCACGTGGTGCCTTTCAGCTCTAGGGCAATGTAGCACACCGAGAGGAGAAGTACTACTTTAGCCAGATCAGGCCTGCAAAGAAACTGCGTTTCACAGGCCTTTGGAAGAGATGTTCCCGGTAGGCTGTAAGAGCACTGTGCAGAGCGAGTTGTTTCTTAGCTTCCCAAAGAGCTGGAAGCAAGATGCTGTGGGGCCCAACTCGCCCTTTGGAAAGAAGCCTGCACGTTGTGCCTTTCAGCTCTAGGGCAATGGAGCACACCGAGAGCATAAGTACTACTTCAGCCAGATCAGGCCTGAAAAGAAACTGTGTTTCACAGGCCTTTGGAAGAGATGTTCACAGTAGGCTGTAAGAGCACTGTGCAGAGCGAGTTGTTTCTTAGCTTCCCAAAGAGCTGGAAGCAAGATGCTGTGGGGCCCAACTCGCTCTTTGGAAAGAAGCCTGCACGTTGTGCCTTTCAGCTCTAGGGCAATGTAGCACACCCAGAACAGAAGTCCTACTTCAGCCAGATCAGGCCTGCAAAGAAACTGCGTTTCACAGGCCTTTGGAAGAGACGTTCCTGGTAGGCTGTGAGAGCACTGTGCAGAGCGAGTTGTATCTTAGCTTCCCAAAGAGCTGGAAGCAAGATGCTGTGGGGACCAACTCGCCCTTTGGAAAGAAGCCTGCATGTTGTGCCTTTCAGCTCTAGGGCAATGGAGCACACCCAGAGCAAAAGTCCTACTTCAGCCAGATCAGGCCTGCAAAGAAACTGCGTTTCACAGGCCTTTGGAAGAGATGTTCCCGGTAGGCTGTAAGAGCACTGTGCAGAGCGAGTTGTTTCTTAGCTTCCCAAAGAGCTGGAAGCAAGATGCTGTGGGGCCCAACTCGCCCTTTGGAAGGAAGCGTGCACGTTGTGCCTTTCAGCTCTAGGGCAAAGTAGCACACCCAGAACAGAAGTCCTACTTCAGCCAGATCAGGCCTGCAAAGAAACTGCGTTTCACAGGCCTTTGGAAGAGATGTTCCCGGTAGGCTGTAAGAGCAGTGTGCAGAGGGAGTTGTTTCTTAGCTTCCCAAAGAGCTGGAAGCAAGATGCTGTGGGGCCCAACTCGCCCTTTGGAAAGAAGCCTGCACGTTGTGCCTTTCAGCTCTAGGGCAATGTAGCTCACCGAGAGCAGAAGTACTACTTTAGCCAGATCAGGCCTGCAAAGAATCTGCGTTTCACAGGCCTTTGGAAGAGATGTTCCCACTAGGCTGTAAGAGCACTGTGCAGAGCGAGTTGTTTCTTAGCTTCCCAAAGAGCTGGAAGCAAGATGCTGTGGGGCCCAACTCGCCCTTTGGAAGGAAGCGTGCACGTTGTGCCTTTCAGCTCTAGGGCAATGGAGCACACCGAGAGCATAAGTACTACTTCAGCCAGATCAGGCCTGAAAAGAAACTGTGTTTCACAGGCCTTTGGAAGAGATGTTCACAGTAGGCTGTAAGAGCACTGTGCAGAGCGAGTTGTTTCTTAGCTTCCCAAAGAGCTGGAAGCAAGATGCTGTGGGGCCCAACTCGCTCTTTGGAAAGAAGCCTGCACGTTGTGCCTTTCAGCTCTAGGGCAATGTAGCACACCCAGAACAGAAGTCCTACTTCAGCCAGATCAGGCCTGCAAAGAAACTGCGTTTCACAGGCCTTTGGAAGAGACGTTCCTGGTAGGCTGTGAGAGCACTGTGCAGAGCGAGTTGTATCTTAGCTTCCCAAAGAGCTGGAAGCAAGATGCTGTGGGGACCAACTCGCCCTTTGGAAAGAAGCCTGCATGTTGTGCCTTTCAGCTCTAGGGCAATGGAGCACACCCAGAGCAAAAGTCCTACTTCAGCCAGATCAGGCCTGCAAAGAAACTGCGTTTCACAGGCCTTTGGAAGAGATGTTCCCGGTAGGCTGTAAGAGCACTGTGCAGAGCGAGTTGTTTCTTAGCTTCCCAAAGAGCTGGAAGCAAGATGCTGTGGGGCCCAACTCGCCCTTTGGAAGGAAGCGTGCACGTTGTGCCTTTCAGCTCTAGGGCAAAGTAGCACACCCAGAACAGAAGTCCTACTTCAGCCAGATCAGGCCTGCAAAGAAACTGCGTTTCACAGGCCTTTGGAAGAGATGTTCCCGGTAGGCTGTAAGAGCAGTGTGCAGAGGGAGTTGTTTCTTAGCTTCCCAAAGAGCTGGAAGCAAGATGCTGTGGGGCCCAACTCGCCCTTTGGAAAGAAGCCTGCACGTTGTGCCTTTCAGCTCTAGGGCAATGTAGCTCACCGAGAGCAGAAGTACTACTTTAGCCAGATCAGGCCTGCAAAGAATCTGCGTTTCACAGGCCTTTGGAAGAGATGTTCCCACTAGGCTGTAAGAGCACTGTGCAGAGCGAGTTGTTTCTTAGCTTCCCAAAGTGCTGGAAGCAAGATGCTGTGGGGCCCAACTCGCCCTTTGGAAAGAAGCCTGCACGTTGTGCCTTTCAGCTCTAGGGCAAAGTAGCACACCCAGAACAGAAGTCCTACTTCAGCCAGATCACGCCTGCAAAGAAACTGCGTTTCACAGGCCGTTGGAAGAGATGTTCCCGGTAGGCTGTAAGAGCACTGTAGAGAGCGAGTTGTTTCTTAGCTTCCCAAAGAGCTGGAAGCAAGATGCTGTGGGGCCCAACTCGCCCTTTGGAAAGAAGCCTGCACGTTGTGCCTTTCAGCTCTAGGGCAATGGGGCACACCTAGAGCAGAAGTCCTACTTCAGCCAGATCAGGCCTGCAAAGGAACTGCGTTTCACAGGCCTTTGGAAGAGATGTTCCCGGTAGGCTGTAAGAGCACTGTGCAGAGCGAGTTGTTTCTTAGCTTCCCAAAGAGCTGGAAGCAAGATGCTGTGGGGCCCAACTCGCCCTTTGGAAAGAAGCCTGCACCTTGTGCCTTTCAGCTCTAGGGCAAAGTAGCACACCCATAGCACAAGGCCCACTTCAGCCAGATCAAGCCTGCAAAGAAACTGCGTTTCACAGGCCTTTGGAAGAGATGTTCCCGGTAGGCTGTAAGAGCACTGTGCAGAGCGAGTTGTTTCTTAGCTTCCCAAACAGATGGAAGCAAGATGCTGTGGGGCCCAACTCGCCCTTTGGAAGGAAGCCTAAACGTTGTGCCTTTCAGCTCTAGGGCAATGGAGCACACCCAGAGCAGAAGTCCTACTTCAGCCAGATCAGGCCTGCAAAGAAACTGCGTTTCACAGGCCTTTGGAAGAGATGTTCCCGGTAGGCTGTAAGAGCACTGTGCAGAGCGAGTTATATCTTAGCTTCCCAAAGAGCTGGAAGCAAGATGCTGTGGGGCCCAACTCGGCCTTTGGAAAGAAGCCTGCACGTTGTGCCTTTCAGCTCTAGGGCAAAGTAGCACACCCAGAACAGAAGTCCTACTTCAGCAAGATCAGGCCTGCAAAGAAACTGCGTTTCACAGGCCGTTGGAAGAGATGTTCCCGGTAGGCTGTAAGAGCACTGTGCAGAGCGAGTTGTTTCTTAGCTTCCCAAAGAGCTGGAAGCAAGATGCTGTGGGGCCCAACTCGCCCTTTGGAAAGAAGCCTGCACGTTGTGCCTTTCAGCTCTAGGGCAATGTAGCACACCGAGAGCAGAAGTACTACTTTAGCCAGATCAGGCCTGCAAAGAAACTGCGTTTCACAGGCCTTTGGAAGAGATGTTCCCACTAGGCTGTAAGAGCACTGTGCAGAGCGAGTTGTTTCTTAGCTTCCGCAAGTGCTGGAAGCAAGATGCTGTGGGGCCCAACTCGCCCTTTGGAAAGAAGCCTGCACGTTGTGCCTTTCAGCTCTAGGGCAATGGGGCACACCCAGAGCAGAAGTCCTACTTCAGCCAGATCAGGCCTGCAAAGGAACTGCGTTTCACAGGCCTTTGGAAGAGATGTTCCCGGTAGGCTGTAAGAGCACTGTGCAGAGCGAGTTGTTTCTTAGCTTCCCAAAGAGCTGGAAGCAAGATGCTGTGGGGCCCAACTCGCCCTTTGGAAAGAAGCCTGCACGTTGTGCCTTTCAGCTCTAGGGCAAAGTAGCACACCCAGAGCAGAAGTCCTACTTCACCCAGATCAGGCCTGCAAAGAAACTGCGTTTCACAGGCCTTTGGAAGAGATGTTCCCAGTAGGCTGTAAGAGCACTGTGCAGAGCGAGTTGTTTCTTAGCTTCCCAAAGAGCTGGAAGCAAGATGCTGTGGGGCCCAACTCGCCCTTTGGAAGGAAGCCTGCACGTTGTGCCTTTCAGCTCTAGGGCAATGGAGCACACCCAGAGCAGAAGTCCTACTTCAGCCAGATGAGGCCTGCAAAGAAACTGCGTTTCACAGGCCTTTGGAAGAGATGTTCCCGGTAGGCTGTAAGAGCACTGTGCAGAGCGAGTTGTTTCTTAGCTTCCCAAAGAGCTGGAAGCAAGATGCTGTGGGGCCCAACTCGGCCTTTGGAAAGAAGCCTGCACGTTGTGCCTTTCAGCTCTAGGGCAAAGTAGCACACCCAGAACAGAAGTCCTACTTCAGCCAGATCAGGCCTGCAAAGAAACTGCGTTTCACAGGCCTTTGGAAGAGATGTTCCCGGTAGGCTGTAAGAGCACTGTGCAGAGCGAGTTGTTTCTTAGCTTCCCAAAGAGCTGGAAGCAAGATGCTGACTGCCACAACTCGCCCTTTGGAAAGAAGCCTGCACGTGGTGCCTTTCAGCTCTAGGGCAATGTAGCACACCGAGAGGAGAAGTACTACTTTAGCCAGATCAGGCCTGCAAAGAAACTGCGTTTCACAGGCCTTTGGAAGAGATGTTCCCGGTAGGCTGTAAGAGCACTGTGCAGAGCGAGTTGTTTCTTAGCTTCCCAAAGAGCTGGAAGCAAGATGCTGTGGGGCCCAACTCGCCCTTTGGAAAGAAGCCTGCACGTTGTGCCTTTCAGCTCTAGGGCAATGGAGCACACCGAGAGCATAAGTACTACTTCAGCCAGATCAGGCCTGAAAAGAAACTGTGTTTCACAGGCCTTTGGAAGAGATGTTCACGGTAGGCTGTAAGAGCACTGTGCAGAGCGAGTTGTTTCTTAGCTTCCCAAAGAGCTGGAAGCAAGATGCTGTGGGGCCCAACTCGCTCTTTGGAAAGAAGCCTGCACGTTGTGCCTTTCAGCTCTAGGGCAATGTAGCACACCCAGAACAGAAGTCCTACTTCAGCCAGATCAGGCCTGCAAAGAAACTGCGTTTCACAGGCCTTTGGAAGAGACGTTCCTGGTAGGCTGTGAGAGCACTGTGCAGAGCGAGTTGTATCTTAGCTTCCCAAAGAGCTGGAAGCAAGATGCTGTGGGGACCAACTCGCCCTTTGGAAAGAAGCCTGCATGTTGTGCCTTTCAGCTCTAGGGCAATGGAGCACACCCAGAGCAAAAGTCCTACTTCAGCCAGATCAGGCCTGCAAAGAAACTGCGTTTCACAGGCCTTTGGAAGAGATGTTCCCGGTAGGCTGTAAGAGCACTGTGCAGAGCGAGTTGTTTCTTAGCTTCCCTAAGAGCTGGAAGCAAGATGCTGTGGGGCCCAACTCGCCCTTTGGAAGGAAGCGTGCACGTTGTGCCTTTCAGCTCTAGGGCAATGGAGCACACCCAGAGCAGAAGTCCTACTTCAGACAGATCAGGCCTGCAAAGAAACTGCGTTTCACAGGCCTTGGGAAGAGATGTTCCCGGTAGGCTGTAAGAGCACTGTGCAGAGCGAGTTGTTTCTTAGCTTCCCAAAGAGCTGGAAGCAAGATGCTGTGGGGCCCAACTCGCCCTTTAGAAAGAAGCCTGCACGTTGTGCATTTCAGCTCTAGGGCAAAGTAGCACACCCAGAGCACAAGTCCTACTTCAGCCAGATGAGGCCTGCAAAGAAACTGCGTTTCACAGGCCTTTGGAAGAGATGTTCCCGGTAGGCTGTAAGAGCACTGTGCAGAGAGAGTTATTTCTTAGCTTCCCAAAGAGCTGGAAGCAAGATGCTGTGGGGCCCAACTCGGCCTTTGGAAAGAAGCCTGCACGTTGTGCCTTTCAGCTCTAGGGCAAAGTAGCACACCCAGAACAGAAGGCCTACTTCAGCCAGATCAGGCCTGCAAAGAAACTGCGTTTCACAGGCCGTTGGAAGAGATGTTCCCGGTGGGCTGTAAGAGCACTGTGCAGAGCGTGTTGTTTCTAAGCTTCCCAAAGAGCTGGAAGCAAGATGCTGTGGGGCCCAACGCTCGCTTTGGAAAGAAGCCTGCACGTTGTGCCTTTCAGCTCTAGGGCAAAGGAGCACACCCAGAGCAGAAGTCCTACTTCAGCCAGATCAGGCCTGCAAAGAAACTGCGTTTCACAGGCCTTTGGAAGAGATGTTCCCGGTAGGCTGTAAGAGCACTGTGAGAGCGAGTTGTTTCTTAGCTTCCCAAAGAGCTGGAAGCAAGATGCTGAGGGGCCCAACTCGCCCTTTGGAAAGAAGCCTGCACCTTGTGCCTTTCAGCTCTAGGGCAAAGTAGCACACCCATAGCAGAAGGCCCACTTCAGCCAGTTCAAGCCTGCAAACAAACTGCGTTTCACAGGCCTTTGGAAGAGATGTTCCCGGTAGGCTGTAAGAGCACTGTGCAGAGCGAGTTGTTTCTTAGCTTCCCAAAGAGATGGAAGCAAGATGCTGTGGGGCCCAACTCGCCCTTTGGAAGGAAGCCTGCACGTTGTGCCTTTCAGCTCTAGGGCAATGGAGCACACCCAGAGCAGAAGTCCTACTTCAGCCAGATGAGGCCTGCAAAGAAACTGCGTTTCACAGGCCTTTGGAAGAGATGTTCCCGGTAGGCTGTAAGAGCACTGTGCAGAGCGAGTTGTTTCTTAGCTTCCCAAAGAGCTGGAAGCAAGATGCTGTGGGGCCCAACTCGGCCTTTGGAAAGAAGCCTGCACGTTGTGCCTTTCAGCTCTAGGGCAAAGTAGCACACCCAGAACAGAAGTCCTACTTCAGCCAGATCAGGCCTGCAAAGAAACTGCGTTTCACAGGCCTTTGGAAGAGATGTTCCCGGTAGGCTGTAAGAGCACTGTGCAGAGCGAGTTGTTTCTTAGCTTCCCAAAGAGCTGGAAGCAAGATGCTGACTGCCACAACTCGCCCTTTGGAAAGAAGCCTGCACGTGGTGCCTTTCAGCTCTAGGGCAATGTAGCACACCGAGAGGAGAAGTACTACTTTAGCCAGATCAGGCCTGCAAAGAAACTGCGTTTCACAGGCCTTTGGAAGAGATGTTCCCGGTAGGCTGTAAGAGCACTGTGCAGAGCGAGTTGTTTCTTAGCTTCCCAAAGAGCTGGAAGCAAGATGCTGTGGGGCCCAACTCGCCCTTTGGAAAGAAGCCTGCACGTTGTGCCTTTCAGCTCTAGGGCAGTGGAGCACACCGAGAGCATAAGTACTACTTCAGCCAGATCAGGCCTGAAAAGAAACTGTGTTTCACAGGCCTTTGGAAGAGATGTTCACGGTAGGCTGTAAGAGCACTGTGCAGAGCGAGTTGTTTCTTAGCTTCCCAAAGAGCTGGAAGCAAGATGCTGTGGGGCCCAACTCGCTCTTTGGAAAGAAGCCTGCACGTTGTGCCTTTCAGCTCTAGGGCAATGTAGCACACCCAGAACAGAAGTCCTACTTCAGCCAGATCAGGCCTGCAAAGAAACTGCGTTTCACAGGCCTTTGGAAGAGACATTCCTGGTAGGCTGTGAGAGCACTGTGCAGAGCGAGTTGTATCTTAGCTTCCCAAAGAGCTGGAAGCAAGATGCTGTGGGGACCAACTCGCCCTTTGGAAAGAAGCCTGCACGTTGTGCCTTTCAGCTCTAGGGCAATGGAGCACACCCAGAGCAAAAGTCCTACTTCAGCCAGATCAGGCCTGCAAAGAAACCGCGTTTCACAGGCCTTTGGAAGAGATGTTCCCGGTAGGCTGTAAGAGCACTGTGCAGAGCGAGTTGTTTCTTAGCTTCCCTAAGAGCTGGAAGCAAGATGCTGTGGGGCCCAACTCGCCCTTTGGAAGGAAGCGTGCACGTTGTGCCTTGCAGCTCTAGGGCAATGGAGCACACCCAGAGCAGAAGTCCTACTTCAGACAGATCAGGCCTGCAAAGAAACTGCGTTTCACAGGCCTTGGGAAGAGATGTTCCCGGTAGGCTGTAAGAGCACTGTGCAGAGCGAGTTGTTTCTTAGCTTCCCAAAGAGCTGGAAGCAAGATGCTGTGGGGCCCAACTCGCCCTTTAGAAAGAAGCCTGCACGTTGTGCATTTCAGCTCTAGGGCAAAGTAGCACACCCAGAGCACAAGTCCTACTTCAGCCAGATCAGGCCTGCAAAGAAACTGCGTTTCACAGGCCTTTGGAAGAGATGTTCCCGGTAGGCTGTAAGAGCACTGTGCAGAGCGAGTTATTTCTTAGCTTCCCAAAGAGCTGGAAGCAAGATGCTGTGGGGCCCAACTCGGCCTTTGGAAAGAAGCCTGCACGTTGTGCCTTTCAGCTCTAGGGCAAAGTAGCACACCCAGAACAGAAGGCCTACTTCAGCCAGATCAGGCCTGCAAAGAAACTGCGTTTCACAGGCTGTTGGAAGAGATGTTCCCGGTGGGCTGTAAGAGCACTGTGCAGAGCGTGTTGTTTCTTAGCTTCCCAAAGAGCTGGAAGCAAGATGCTGTGGGGCCCAACGCTCGCTTTGGAAAGAAGCCTGCACGTTGTGCCTTTCAGCTCTAGGGCAAAGGAGCAAACCCAGAGCAGAAGTCCTACTTCAGCCAGATCAGGCCTGCAAAGAAACTGCGTTTCACAGGCCTTTGGAAGAGATGTTCCCGGTAGGCTGTAAGAGCACTGTGCAGAGCGAGTTGTTTCTTAGCTTCCCAAAGAGCTGGAAGCAAGATGCTGTGGGGCCCAACTCGCCCTTTGGAAAGAAGCCTGCACCTTGTGCCTTTCAGCTCTAGGGCAAAGTAGCACACCCATAGCAGAAGGCCCACTTCAGCCAGATCAAGCCTGCAAAGAAACTGCGTTTCACAGGCCTTTGGAAGAGATGTTCCCGGTAGGCTGTAAGAGCACTGTGCAGAGCGAGTTGTTTCTTAGCTTCCCAAAGAGATGGAAGCAAGATGCTGTGGGGCCCAACTCGCCCTTTGGAAGGAAGCCTGCACGTTGTGCCTTTCAGCTCTAGGGCAATGGAGCACACCCAGAGCAGAAGTCCTACTTCAGCCAGATCAGGCCTGCAAAGAAACTGCGTTTCACAGGCCTTTGGAAGAGACGTTCCTGGTAGGCTGTGAGAGCACTGTGCAGAGCGAGTTGTATCTTAGCTTCCCAAAGAGCTGGAAGCAAGATGCTGTGGGGACCAACTCGCCCTTTGGAAAGAAGCCTGCATGTTGTGCCTTTCAGCTCTAGGGCAATGGAGCACACCCAGAGCAAAAGTCCTACTTCAGCCAGATCAGGCCTGCAAAGAAACTGCGTTTCACAGGCCTTTGGAAGAGATGTTCCCGGTAGGCTGTAAGAGCACTGTGCAGAGCGAGTTGTTTCTTAGCTTCCCTAAGAGCTGGAAGCAAGATGCTGTGGGGCCCAACTCGCCCTTTGGAAGGAAGCGTGCACGTTGTGCCTTTCAGCTCTAGGGCAATGGAGCACACCCAGAGCAGAAGTCCTACTTCAGACAGATCAGGCCTGCAAAGAAACTGCGTTTCACAGGCCTTGGGAAGAGATGTTCCCGGTAGGCTGTAAGAGCACTGTGCAGAGCGAGTTGTTTCTTAGCTTCCCAAAGAGCTGGAAGCAAGATGCTGTGGGGCCCAACTCGCCCTTTAGAAAGAAGCCTGCACGTTGTGCATTTCAGCTCTAGGGAAGAGTAGCACACCCAGAGCACAAGTCCTACTTCAGCCAGATCAGGCCTGCAAAGAAACTGCGTTTCACAGGCCTTTGGAAGAGATGTTCCCGGTAGGCTGTAAGAGCACTGTGCAGAGCGAGTTATTTCTTAGCTTCCCAAAGAGCTGGAAGCAAGATGCTGTGGGGCCCAACTCGGCCTTTGGAAAGAAGCCTGCACGTTGTGCCTTTCAGCTCTAGGGCAAAGTAGCACACCCAGAACAGAAGGCCTACTTCAGCCAGATCAGGCCTGCAAAGAAACTGCGTTTCACAGGCCGTTGGAAGAGATGTTCCCGGTGGGCTGTAAGAGCACTGTGCAGAGCGTGTTGTTTCTTAGCTTCCCAAAGAGCTGGAAGCAAGATGCTGTGGGGCCCAACGCTCGCTTTGGAAAGAAGCCTGCATGTTGTGCCTTTCAGCTCTAGGGCAAAGGAGCACACCCAGAGCAGAAGTCCTACTTCAGCCAGATCAGGCCTGCAAAGAAACTGCGTTTCACAGGCCTTTGGAAGAGATGTTCCCGGTAGGCTGTAAGAGCACTGTGCAGAGCGAGTTGTTTCTTAGCTTCCCAAAGAGCTGGAATCAAGATGCTGTGGGGCCCAACTCGCCCTTTGGAAAGAAGCCTGCACGTTGTGCCTTTCAGCTCTAGGGCAAAGAAGCACACCCAGAGCAGAAGTCCTACTTCAGCCAGATCAGGCCTGCAAAGAAACTGCGTTTCACAGGCCTTTGGAAGAGACTTTCCTGGTAGGCTGTAAGAGCACTGTGCAGAGCGAGTTGTTTCTTAGCTTCCCAAAGAGCTGGAAGCAAGATGCTGTGGGGCCCAACTCGGCCTTTGGAAAGAAGCCTGCACGTTGTGCCTTTCAGCTCTAGGGCAAAGTAGCACACCCAGAGCAGAAGTCCTACTTCAGCCAGATCAGGCCTGCAAAGAAACTGCGTTTCACAGGCCTTTGGAAGAGATGTTCCCGGTACGCTGTAAGAGCACTGTGCAGAGCGAGTTGTTTCTTAGCTTCCCAAAGAGCTGGAAGCAAGATGCTGTGGGGCCCAACTCACCCTTTGGAAAGAAGCCTGCACGTTGTGCCTTTCAGCTGTAGGGCAAAGTAGCACAACCAGAGCAGAAGTCCTACTTCAGCCAGATCCGGCCTGCAAAGAAACTGCGTTTCACATGCCTTTGGAAGAGATGTTCCCACTAGGCTGTAAGAGCACTGTGCAGAGCGAGTTGTTTCTTAGCCTCCTAAAGAGCTGGAAGCAAGATGCTGTGGGGCCCAACTCACCCTTTGGAAAGAAGCCTGCACGTTGTGCCTTTCAGCTCTAGGGCAAAGTAGCACACCCAGAGCAGAAGTCCTACTTCAGCCACATGAGGCCTGCAAAGAAACTGCGTTTCACAGGCCTTTGGAAGAGTTCTTCCTGGTAGGCTGTAAGAGCACTGTGCAGAGCGAGTTGTTTCTTAGCTTCCCAAAGAGCTGGAAGCAAGATGCTGACTGCCCCAACTCGCCCTTTGGAAAGAAGCCTGCACGTTGTGCCTTTCAGCTCTAGGGCAATGTAGCTCACCGAGAGCAGAAGTACTACCCTAGCCAGATCAGGCCTGCAAAGAATCTGCGTTTCACAGGCCTTTGGAAGAGATGTTCCCACTAGGCTGTAAGAGCACTGTGCAGAGCGAGTTGTTTCCTAGCTTCCCAAAGTGCTGGAAGCAAGATGCTGTGGGGCCCAACTCGCCCTTTGGAAAGAAGCCTGCACGTTGTGCCTTTCAGCTCTAGGGCAATGGAGCACACCCAGAGCAGAAGTCCTACTTCTGCCAGATCAGGCCTGCAAAGAAACTGCGTTTCACAGGCCTTTGGAAGAGATGTTCCCGGTAGGCTGTAAGAGCACTGTGCAGAGCGAGTTGTTTCTTAGCTTCCCAAAGAGCTGGAATCAAGATGCTGTGGGGCCCAACTCGCCCTTTGGAAAGAAGCCTGCACGTTGTGCCTTTCAGCTCTATTGCAATGGAGCACACATAGAGCAGAAGTCCTACTTCAGCCAGATCAGGCCTGCAAAGAAACTGCGTTTCACAGGCCTTTGGAAGAGACGTTCCTGGTAGGCTGTAAGAGCACTGTGCAGAGCGAGCTGTTTCTTAGCTTCCCAAAGAGCTGGAAGCAAGATGCTGTGGGGCCCAACTCACCCTTTGGAAAGAAAGCTGCACGTTGTGCCTTTCAGCTCTAGGGCAATGGAGCACACCCAGAGCAGAAGTCCTACTTCAGCCAGCTCAGGCCTGCAAAGAAACTGCGTTTCACAGGCCTTTGGAAGAGATGCTCCCGGTAGGCTGTAAGAGCACTGTGCAGAGCGAGTTGTTTCTTAGCTTCCCAAAGAGCTGGAAGCAAGATTCTGTGGGGCCCAACTCGCCCTTTGGAAAGAAAGCTGCACGTTGTGCCTTTCAGCTCTAGGGTAATGGAGCACACCCAGAGCAAAAGTCCTACTTCAGCCAGATCAGGCCTGCAAAGAAACTGCGTTTCACAGACCTTTGGAAGAGATGTTCCCGGTAGGCTGTAAGAGCACTGTGCAGAGCGAGCTGTTTCTTAGCTTCCCAAAGAGCTGGAAGCAAGATGCTGTGCGGCCCATCTCGCCATATGGAAAGAAGCCTTCACGTTGTGCCTTTCAGCTCTAGGGTAATGGAGCACACCCAGAGCAGAAGTCCTACTTCAGCCAGATCAGGCCTGCAAAGAAACTGCGTTTCACAGGCCTTTGGAAGAGATGTTCCCAAGGCTTTAAGACCACTGTGCAGAGCGAGTTGTTCCTTAGCTTCCCAAAGAGCTGGAAGCAAGATGCTGTGGGGCCCAACTCGCCCTTTGGAAAGAAGCCTGCACGTTGTGCCTTTCAGCTCTAGGGCAATGTAGCACACCCAGAGCAGAAGTCCTACTTCAGCCAGATCAGGCCTGTAAAGAAACTGCGTTTCACAATCCTTTGGAAGTGATGTTCCCGGTAGGCTGTAAGAGCACTGTGCAGAGCGAGTTGTTTCATAGCTTCCCAAAGAGCTGGAAGCAAGATGCTGTGGGGCCCAACTCGCCCTTTGGAAAAAAGCCTGCACGTTGTGCCTTTCAGCTCTGCGGCAATGGAGCAGACCCAGAGCAGAAGTCCTACTTCAGCCAGATCAGGCCTGCAAAGAATCTGCGTTTCACAGGCCTTTGGAAGAGATGTTCCCACTAGGCTGTAAGAGCACTGTGCAGAGCGAGTTGTTTCTTAGCTTCCCAAAGAGCTGGAAGCAAGATGCTGTGGGGCCCAGCTCGCCCTTTGGAAAGAAGCCTGCACGTTCTTCCTTTCAGCTCTAGGGCAAAGGAGCACACCCAGAGCAGAAGTCCTACTTCAGCCATATCAGGCCTGCAAAGAAACTGCGTTTCGCAGGCCTTTGGAAGAGATGTTCCCGGTAGGCTGTAAGAGCACTGTGCAGAGCGAGTTGTTTCTTAGCTTCCCAAAGAGCTGGAAGCAAGATGCTGTGGGGCCCAACTCGCCCTTTGGAAAGAAGCCTGCACGTTGTGCCTTTCAGCTCTAGGGCAAAGTAGCAAACCCAGAGCAGAAGTCCTACTTCAGCCAGATCAGGCCTGCAAAGAAACTGCGTTTCACAGGCCTTTGGAAGAGATGTTCCCGGTAGGCTGTAAGAGCACTGTGCAGAGCGAGTTGTTTCTTAGCTTCCCAAAGTGCTGGAAGCAAGATGCTGTGGGGCCCAACTCGCCCTTTGGAAAGAAGCCTGCACGTTGTGCCTTTCAGCTCTAGGGCAATGGAGCACACCCAGAGCAGAAGTCCTACTTCTGCCAGATCAGGCCTGCAAAGAAACTGCGTTTCACAGGCCTTTGGAAGAGATGTTCCCGGTAGGCTGTAAGAGCACTGTGCAGAGCGAGTTGTTTCTTAGCTTCCCAAAGTGCTGGAAGCAAGATGCTGTGGGGCCCAACTCGCCCTTTGGAAAGAAGCCTGCACGTTGTGCCTTTCAGCTCTAGGGCAATGGAGCACACCCAGAGCAGAAGTCCTACTTCTGCCAGATCAGGCCTGCAAAGAAACTGCGTTTCACAGGCCTTTGGAAGAGATGTTCCCGGTAGGCTGTAAGAGCACTGTGCAGAGCGAGTTGTTTCTTAGCTTCGCAAAGAGCTGGAATCAAGATGCTGTGGGGCCCAACTCACCCTTTGGAAAGAAGCCTGCACGTTGTGCCTTTCAGCTCTAGGGCAATGTAGCCCACCCAGAGCAGAAGTCCTACTTCAGCCAGATGAGGCCTGCAAAGAAACTGCGTTTCACAGGCCTTTGGAAGAGACGTTACTGGTAGGCTGTAAGAGCACTGTGCAGAGCGAGTTGTTTCTTAGCTTCCCAAAGAGCTGGAAGCAAGATGCTGTGGGGCCCAACTCGCCCTTTGGAAAGAAGCCTGCACGTTGTGCCTTTCAGCTCTAGGGCAATGGAGCACACCCAGAGCAGAAGTCCTACTTCAGCCAGATGAGGCCTGCAAAGAAACTGCGTTTCACAGGCCTTTGGAAGAGATGTTCCCGGTAGGCTGTAAGAGCACTGTGCAGAGCGAGTTGTTTCTTAGCTTCCCAAAGAGCTGGAAGCAAGATGCTGTGGGGCCCAACTCGCTCTCTGGAGCGAAGCCAGCACGTTGTGCCTTTCAGCTCTAGGGCAATGGAGCACACCCAGAGCAGAAGTCCTACTTCAGCCAGATCAGGCCTGCAAAGAAACTGCGTTTCAAAGGCCTTTGGAAGAGATGTTCCCGGTAGGCTGTATGAGCACTGTGCAGAGCGAGTTGTTTCTTAGCTTCCCAAAGAGCTGGAAGCAAGATGCTGTGGGGCCCAACTCGCCCTTTGGAAAGAAGCCTGCACGTTGTGCCTTTCAGCTCTAGTGCAATGGAGCACACCCAGAGCAGAAGTCCTACTTCACCCAGATCAGGTCTGCAAAGAAACTGCGTTTCACATTCCTTTGGAAGAGATGTTCCCAGTAGGCTGTAAGAGCACTGTGCAGAGCGAGTTGTTTCTTAGCTTCCCAAAGAGCTGGAAGCAAGATGCTGTGGGGCCCAACTCGCCCTTTGGAACAAAGCCTGCACGTTGTGCCTTTCAGCTCTAGGGCAATGGAGCACACCCAGAGCAGAAGTCCTACTTCAGCCAGATCAGGCCTGCAAAGAAACTGCGTTTCACAGGCCTTTGGAAGAGATGTTCCCGGTAGTCTGTAAGAGCACTGTGCAGAGCGAGTTGTTTCTTACCTTCCCAAAGAGCTGGAAGCAAGATGCTGTGGGACCCAACTCGCCCTTTGGAAAGAAGCCTGCACGTTGTGCCTTTCAGCTCTAGGGCATTGTAGCACACCCAGAGCAGAAGTCCTACTTCAGCCAATCAGGCCTGCAAAGGAACTGCGTTTCACAGGCCTTTGGAAGAGATGTTCCCGGTAGGCTGTGAGAGCACTGTGCAGAGCGAGTTGTTTCTTAGCTTCCCAAAGAGCTGGAAACAAGATGCTGTGGGGCCCAACTCGCCCTTTGGAAAGAAGCCTGCACGTTGTGCCTTTCAGCTCTAGGGCAATGGAGCACACCCAGAGCAGAAGTCCTACTTCAGCCAGATCAGGCCTGCAAAGAAACTGCGTTTCAGAGGTCTTTTTAAGAGATGTTCCCAGTAGGCTGTAAGAGCACTGTGCAGAGCGAGTTGTTTCTTGCTTCCCAAAGAGCTGGAAGCAATATGCTCTGTGGCCCAACTTGCCCTTTGGAAAGAAGCCTGCACGTTGTGCCTTTCAGCTCTAGGGCAATGTAGCCCACCCAGAGGAGAAGTCCTACTTCAGCCAGATCAGGCCTGCAAGGAAACTGCGTTTCACAGGCCTTTGGAAGAGTTCTTCCCGGTAGGCTGTAAGAGCACTGTGCAGAGCGAGTTGTTTCTTAGCTTCCCAAAGAGCTGGAATCAAGATGCTGTGAGGCGCAACGCGCCCTTTGGAAAGAAGCCTGCACGTTGGGCCTTTCAGCTCTAGGGCAATGGAGCCCACCCAGAGCAGAAGTCCTACATCAGCCAGATCAGGCCTGCAAAGAAACTGCGTTTCACAGGCCTTGGGAAGAGATGTTCCCGGTTGGCTGTAAGAGCACTGGGCAGAACGAGTTGTTTCTTAGCTTCCCAAAGAGCTGGAAGCAAGATGCTGTGGGGCCCAACTCGCCCTTTGTAAAGAAGCCTGCACGTTGTGCCTTTCAGCTCTAGGGCAATGGAGCACACCCAGAGCAGAAGTCCTACTTCAGCCAGATCAGGCCTGCAAAGAAACTGCGTTTCACAGGCCTTTGGAAGAGATGTTCCCGGTAGGCTGTAAGAGCACTGTGCAGAGCGAGTTGTTTCTTAGCTTCCCAAAGAGCTGGAAGCAAGATGCTGTGGGGCCCAACTCGCCCTTTGGAAAGAAGCCTGCACGTTGTGCCTTTCAGCTCTAGGGCAATGGAGCACACCCAGAGCAGAAGTCCTACTTCAGCCAGATCAGGCCTGCAAAGAATCTGCGTTTCACATTCCGTTGGAGGAGATGTTCCCGGTAGGCTGTAAGAGCACTGTGCAGAGCGAGTTCTTTCTTAGCTTCTCAAAGAGCTGGAAGCAAGATGCTGTGGGACCCAACTCGCCCTTTGGAAAGAAGCCTGCACGTTGTGCCTTTCAGCTCTAGGGCAATGGAGCACACCCAGAGCAGAAGTCCTACATCAGCCAGATCAGGCCTGCAAAGAAACTGCGTTTCACAGGCCTTTGGAAGAGATGTTCCCGGTAGGCTGTAAGAGCACTGTGCAGAGCGAGTTGTTTCTTAGCTTCGCAAAGAGCTGGAAGCAAGATGCTGTGGGGCCCAACTCGCCCTTTGGAAAGAAGCCTGCACGTTGTGCCTTTCAGCTCTATTGCAATGGAGCACACCCAGAGCAGAAGTCCTACTTCAGCCAGATCAGGCCTGCAAAGAAACTGCGTTTCACATTCCGTCAGAAGAGATGTTCCCAGTAGGCTGTAAGAGCACTGTGCAGAGCGAGTTGTTTCTTAGCTTCCCAAAGAGCTGGAAGCAAGATGCTGTGGGGACCAACTCGCCCTTTGGAAAGAAGCCTGCACGTTGTGCCTTTCAGCTCTAGGGCAATGGAGCACACCCAGAGCAGAAGTCCTACTTCAGCCAGATCAGGCCTGCAAAGAAACTGCGTTTCAGAGGTCTTTTTAAGAGATGTTCCCAGTAGGCTGTAAGAGCACTGTGCAGAGCGAGTTGTTTCTTGCTTTCCAAAGAGCTGGAAGCAAGATGCTGTGTGGCCCAACTCGCCCTTTGGAAAGAAGCCTGCACGTTGTGCCTTTCAGCTCTAGGGCAATGTAGCCCACCCAGAGCAGAAGTCCTACTTCAGCCAGATCAGGCCAGCAAAGAAACTGCGTTTCACAGGCCTTTGGAAGAGATGTTCCAGGTAGGCTGTAAGAGCACTGTGAGAGCGAGTTGTTTCTTTGCTTCCCAAAGAGCTGGAAGCAAGATGCTGTGGGGCCCAAATCGCCCTTTGGAAAGAAGCCTGCACGTTGTGCCTTTCAGCTCTAGGGCAAAGAAGGACACCCAGAGCAGAAGTCCTACTTCAGCCAGATCAGGCCTGCAAAGAAACTGCGTTTCACAGGCCTTGGGAAGAGATGTTCCCGGTAGGCTGTAAGAGCACTGTGCAGAGCGAGTTGTTTCTTAGCTTCCCAAAGAGCTGGAAGCAAGATGCTGTGGGGCCCAACTCGCCCTTTGGAAAGAAGCCTGCACGTTGTGCCTTTCAGCTCTAGGGCAAAGTAGCACACCCAGAGCAGAAGTCCTACTTCAGCCAGATCAGGCCTGCAAAGAAACTGCGTTTCACAGGCCTTTGGAAGAGATGTTCTCGGTAGGCTGTAAGAGCACTGTGCAGAGCGAGTTGTTTCTTACCTTCCCAAAGAGCTGGAAGGAAGATGCTGTGGGACCCAACTCGCCCTTTGGAAAGAAGCCTGCACGTTGTGCCTTTCAGCTCTAGGGCATTGTAGCACACCCAGAGCATAAGTCCTACTTCAGCCAATCAGGCCTGCAAAGAAACTGCGTTTCACAGGCCTTTGGAAGAGATGTTCCCGGTAGGCTGTAACAGCACTGTGCAGAGCGAGTTGTTTCTTAGCTTCCCAAAGAGCTGGAAGCAAGATGCTGTGGGGCCCAACTCGCCCTTTGGAAAGAAGCCTGCACGTTGTGCCTTTCAGCTCTAGGGCAATGGAGCACACCCAGAGCAGAAGTCCTACTTCAGCCAGATCAGGCCTGCAAAGAAACTGCGTTTCACAGGCCTTTGGAAGAGATGTTCCCGGTAGGCTGTAAGAGCACTGTGCAGAGCGAGTTGTTTCTTAGCTTCCCAAAGAGCTGGAAGCAAGATGCAGTGGGGCCCAACGCGCCCCTTGGAAAGAAGCCTGCACGTTGAGCCTTTCAGCTCTAGGGCAATGGAGCACACCCAGAGCAGAAGTCCTACTTCAGCCAGATCAGGCCTGCAAAGAAACTGCGTTTCACAGGCCTTTGGAAGAGATGTTCCCGGTAGGCTGTAAGAGCACTGTGCAGAGCGAGTTGTTTCTTAGCTTCCCAAAGAGCTGGAAGCAAGATGCTGTGGGGCCCAACTCGCCCTTTGGAAAGAAGCCTGCACGTTGTGCCTTTCAGCTCTAGGGCAATGGAGCACACCCAGAGCAGAAGTCCTACTTCAGCCAGATCAGGCCTGCAAAGAAACTGCGTTTCACATTCCGTTGGAGGAGATGTTCCCGGTAGGCTGTAAGAGCACTGTGCAGAGCGAGTTGTTTCTTAGCTTCCCAAAGAGCTGGAAGCAAGATGCTGTGGGGCCCAACTGTCCCTTTGGAACGAAGCCTGCACGTTGTGCCTTTCAGCTCTAGGGCAATGGAGCACACCCAGAGCAGAAGTGCTACTTCAGCCAGATCAGGCCTGCAAAGACACTGCGTTTCACAGGCCTTTGGAAGAGATGTTCCCACTAGGCTGTAAGAGCACTGTGCAGAGCGAGTTGTTTCTTAGCTTCCCAAAGAGCTGGAAGCAAGATGCTGTGGCGCCCAACTCGGCCTTTGGACAGAAGCCTGCACGTTGTGCCTTTCAGCTCTAGGGAAAAGTAGCACACCCAGAGCAGAAGTCCTACTTCAGCCAGATCAGGCCTGCAAAGAAACTGCGTTTCACAGGCCTTTGGAAGAGATGTTCCCGGCAGGCTGTAAGAGCACTGTGCAGAGCGAGTTGTTTCTTAGCTTCCCAAATAGCTGGAAGCAAGATGCTGTGGGGCCCAACTCGCCCTTTGGAAAAAAGCCTGCACGTTGTGCCTTTCAGCTCTAGGGCAAAGTAGCACACCCAGAGCAGAAGTCCTACTTCAGCCAGATCCGGCCTGCAAAGAAACTGCGTTTCACAGGCCTTTGGAAGAGATGTTCCCACTAGGCTGTAAGAGCACTGTGCAGAGCGAGTTGTTTCTTAGCTTACCAAAGAGCTGGAAGCAAGATGCTGTGAGGCCCAACTCACCCTTTGTAAAGAAGCCTGCACGTTGTGCCTTTCAGCTCTAGGGCAAAGTAGCACACCCAGAGCAGAAGTCCTACTTCAGCCAGATGAGGCCTGCAAAGAAACTGCGTTTCACAGGCCTTTGGAAGAGTTCTTCTCGGTAGGCTGTAAGAGCACTGTACAGAGCGAGTTGTTTCTTAGCTTCCCAAACAGCTGGAAGCAAGATGCTGACTGCCCCAACTCGCCCTTTGGAAAGAAGCCTGCACGTGGTGCCTTTCAGCTCTAGGGCAATGTAGCACACCCAGAACAGAAGTCCTAAATCAGCCAGATCAGGCCTGCAAAGAAACTGCGTTTCACAGGCCTTTGGAAGAGATGTTCCCGGTAGGCTGTAAGAGCACTGTGCAGAGCGAGTTCTTTCTTAGCTTCCCAAAGAGCTGGAAGCAAGATGCTGTGGGGCCCAGCTCGCCCTTTGGAAAGAAGCCTGCACGTTGTGCCTTTCAGCTCTAGGGCAATGGAGCACACCCAGAGCAGAAGTCCTACTTCAGCCAGATCAGGCCTGCAAAGAAACTGCGTTTCACAGGCCTTTGGAAGAGATGTTCCCGGTAGGCTGTAAGAGCACTGTGCAGAGCGAGTTGTTTCTTAGCTTCCCAAAGAGCTGGAAGCAAGATGCTGTGGGGCCCAACTCGCCCTTTGGAAAGAAGCCTGCACGTTGTGCCTTTCAGCTCTAGGGCAATGGAGCACACCCAGAGCAGAAGTCCTACTTCAGCCAGATCAGGCCTGCAAAGAAACTGCGTTTCACATTCCGTTGGAGGAGATGTTCCCGGTAGGCTGTAAGAGCACTGTGCAGAGCGAGTTGTTTCTTAGCTTCCCAAAGAGCTGGAAGCAAGATGCTGTGGGGCCCAACTCGCCCTTTGGAAAGAAGCCTGCACGTTGTGCCTTTCAGCTCTAGGGCAATGGAGCACACCCAGAGCAGAAGTCCTACTTCAGCCAGATCAGGCCTGCAAAGAATCTGCGTTTCACATTCCGTTGGAGGAGATGTTCCCGGTAGGCTGTAAGAGCACTGTGCAGAGCGAGTTCTTTCTTAGCTTCTCAAAGAGCTGGAAGCAAGATGCTGTGGGACCCAACTCGCCCTTTGGAAAGAAGCCTGCACGTTGTGCCTTTCAGCTCTAGGGCAATGGAGCACACCCAGAGCAGAAGTCCTACATCAGCCAGATCAGGCCTGCAAAGAAACTGCGTTTCACAGGCCTTTGGAAGAGATGTTCCCGGTAGGCTGTAAGAGCACTGTGCAGAGCGAGTTGTTTCTTAGCTTCCCAAAGAGCTGGAAGCAAGATGCTGTGGGGCCCAACTCGCCCTTTGGAAAGAAGCCTGCACGTTGTGCCTTTCAGCTCTATTGCAATGGAGCACACCCAGAGCAGAAGTCCTACTTCAGCCAGATCAGGCCTGCAAAGAAACTGCGTTTCAGAGGTCTTTTTAAGAGATGTTCCCAGTAGGCTGTAAGAGCACTGTGCAGAGCGAGTTGTTTCTTGCTTTCCAAAGAGCTGGAAGCAAGATGCTGTGTGGCCCAACTCGCCCTTTGGAAAGAAGCCTGCACGTTGTGCCTTTCAGCTCTAGGGCAATGTAGCCCACCCAGAGCAGAAGTCCTACTTCAGCCAGATCAGGCCAGCAAAGAAACTGCGTTTCACAGGCCTTTGGAAGAGATGTTCCAGGTAGGCTGTAAGAGCACTGTGAGAGCGAGTTGTTTCTTTGCTTCCCAAAGAGCTGGAAGCAAGATGCTGTGGGGCCCAACTCGCCCTTTGGAAAGAAGCCTGCACGTTGTGCCTTTCAGCTCTAGGGCAAAGAAGGACACCCAGAGCAGAAGTCCTACTTCAGCCAGATCAGGCCTGCAAAGAAACTGCGTTTCACAGGCCTTGGGAAGAGATGTTCCCGGTAGGCTGTAAGAGCACTGTGCAGAGCGAGTTGTTTCTTAGCTTCCCAAAGAGCTGGAAGCAAGATGCTGTGGGGCCCAACTCGCCCTTTGGAAAGAAGCCTGCACGTTGTGCCTTTCAGCTCTAGGGCAAAGTAGCACACCCAGAGCAGAAGTCCTACTTCAGCCAGATCAGGCCTGCAAAGAAACTGCGTTTCACAGGCCTTTGGAAGAGATGTTCTCGGTAGGCTGTAAGAGCACTGTGCAGAGCGAGTTGTTTCTTACCTTCCCAAAGAGCTGGAAGCAAGATGCTGTGGGACCCAACTCGCCCTTTGGAAAGAAGCCTGCACGTTGTGCCTTTCAGCTCTAGGGCATTGTAGCACACCCAGAGCATAAGTCCTACTTCAGCCAATCAGGCCTGCAAAGAAACTGCGTTTCACAGGCCTTTGGAAGAGATGTTCCCGGTAGGCTGTAACAGCACTGTGCAGAGCGAGTTGTTTCTTAGCTTCCCAAAGAGCTGGAAGCAAGATGCTGTGGGGCCCAACTCGCCCTTTGGAAAGAAGCCTGCACGTTGTGCCTTTCAGCTCTAGGGCAATGGAGCACACCCAGAGCAGAAGTCCTACTTCAGCCAGATCAGGCCTGCAAAGAAACTGCGTTTCACAGGCCTTTGGAAGAGATGTTCCCGGTAGGCTGTAAGAGCACTGTGCAGAGCGAGTTGTTTCTTAGCTTCCCAAAGAGCTGGAAGCAAGATGCAGTGGGGCCCAACGCGCCCCTTGGAAAGAAGCCTGCACGTTGAGCCTTTCAGCTCTAGGGCAATGGAGCACACCCAGAGCAGAAGTCCTACTTCAGCCAGATCAGGCCTGCAAAGAAACTGCGTTTCACAGGCCTTTGGAAGAGATGTTCCCGGTAGGCTGTAAGAGCACTGTGCAGAGCGAGTTGTTTCTTAGCTTCCCAAAGAGCTGGAAGCAAGATGCTGTGGGGCCCAACTCGCCCTTTGGAAAGAAGCCTGCACGTTGTGCCTTTCAGCTCTAGGGCAATGGAGCACACCCAGAGCAGAAGTCCTACTTCAGCCAGATCAGGCCTGCAAAGAAACTGCGTTTCACATTCCGTTGGAGGAGATGTTCCCGGTAGGCTGTAAGAGCACTGTGCAGAGCGAGTTGTTTCTTAGCTTCCCAAAGAGCTGGAAGCAAGATGCTGTGGGGCCCAACTCTCCCTTTGGAACGAAGCCTGCACGTTGTGCCTTTCAGCTCTAGGGCAATGGAGCACACCCAGAGCAGAAGTGCTACTTCAGCCAGATCAGGCCTGCAAAGACACTGCGTTTCACAGGCCTTTCGAAGAGATGTTCCCACTAGGCTGTAAGAGCACTGTGCAGAGCGAGTTGTTTCTTAGCTTCCCAAAGAGCTGGAAGCAAGATGCTGTGGGGCCCAACTCACCCTTTGGAAAGAAGCCTGCACGTGGTGCCTTTCAGCTCTAGGGCAATGTAGCACACCCAGAACAGAAGTCCTAATTCAGCCAGATCAGGCCTGCAAAGAAACTGCGTTTCACAGGCCTTTGGAAGAGATGTTCCCGGTAGGCTGTAAGAGCACTGTGCAGAGCGAGTTCTTTCTTAGCTTCCCAAAGAGCTGGAAGCAAGATGCTGTGGGGCCCAGCTCGCCCTTTGGAAAGAAGCCTGCACGTTGTGCCTTTCAGCTCTAGGGCAATGGAGCACACCCAGAGCAGAAGTCCTACTTCAGCCAGATCAGGCCTGCAAAGAAACTGCGTTTCACAGGCCTTTGGAAGAGATGTTCCCGGTAGGCTGTAAGAGCACTGTGCAGAGCGAGTTGTTTCTTAGCTTCCCAAAGAGCTGGAAGCAAGATGCTGTGGGGCCCAACTCGCCCTTTGGAAAGAAGCCTGCACGTTGTGCCTTTCAGCTCTAGGGCAATGGAGCACACCCAGAGCAGAAGTCCTACTTCAGCCAGATCAGGCCTGCAAAGAAACTGCGTTTCACATTCCGTTGGAGGAGATGTTCCCGGTAGGCTGTAAGAGCACTGTGCAGAGCGAGTTGTTTCTTAGCTTCCCAAAGAGCTGGAAGCAAGATGCTGTGGGGCCC
This sequence comes from Equus caballus, assembly GCF_041296265.1. Lineage (NCBI taxonomy): Eukaryota > Metazoa > Chordata > Mammalia > Perissodactyla > Equidae > Equus > Equus caballus. The sequence goes on from NC_091691.1 coordinate 33,244,538, forward strand.
AACTCGCCCTTTGGAAAGAAGCCTGCACGTTGTGCCTTTCAGCTCTAGGGCAATGGAGCACACCCAGAGCAGAAGTCCTACATCAGCCAGATCAGGCCTGCAAAGAAACTGCGTTTCACAGGCCTTTGGAAGAGATGTTCCCGGTAGGCTGTAAGAGCACTGTGCAGAGCGAGTTGTTTCTTAGCTTCGCAAAGAGCTGGAAGCAAGATGCTGTGGGGCCCAACTCGCCCTTTGGAAAGAAGCCTGCACTTTGTGCCTTTCAGCTCTATTGCAATGGAGCACACCCAGAGCAGAAGTCCTACTTCAGCCAGATCAGGCCTGCAAAGAAACTGCGTTTCACATTCCGTTAGAAGAGATGTTCCCAGTAGGCTGTAAGAGCACTGTGCAGAGCGAGTTGTTTCTTAGCTTCCCAAAGAGCTGGAAGCAAGATGCTGTGGGGCCCAACTCGCCCTTTGGAAAGAAGCCTGCACGTTGTGCCTTTCAGCTCTAGGGCAAAGTAGCACACCCAGAGCAGAAGTCCTACTTCAGCCAGATCAGGCCTGCAAAGAAACTGCGTTTCACAGGCCTTTGGAAGAGATGTTCTCGGTAGGCTGTAAGAGCACTGTGCAGAGCGAGTTGTTTCTTACCTTCCCAAAGAGCTGGAAGCAAGATGCTGTGGGACCCAACTCGCCCTTTGGAAAGAAGCCTGCACGTTGTGCCTTTCAGCTCTAGGGCATTGTAGCACACCCAGAGCATAATTCCTACTTCAGCCAATCAGGCCTGCAAAGAAACTGCGTTTCACAGGCCTTTGGAAGAGATGTTCCCGGTAGGCTGTAACAGCACTGTGCAGAGCGAGTTGTTTCTTAGCTTCCCAAAGAGCTGGAAGCAAGATGCTGTGGGGCCCAACTCGCCCTTTGGAAAGAAGCCTGCACGTTGTGCCTTTCAGCTCTAGGGCAATGGAGCACACCCAGAGCAGAAGTCCTACTTCAGCCAGATCAGGCCTGCAAAGAAACTGCGTTTCACAGGCCTTTGGAAGAGATGTTCCCGGTAGGCTGTAAGAGCACTGTGCAGAGCGAGTTGTTTCTTAGCTTCCCAAAGAGCTGGAAGCAAGATGCAGTGGGGCCAAACGCGCCCCTTGGAAAGAAGCCTGCACGTTGAGCCTTTCAGCTCTAGGGCAATGTAGCACACCCAGAGCAGAAGTCCTACTTCAGCCAGATCAGGCCTGCAAAGAAACTGCGTTTCACAGGCCTTTGTAAGAGATGTTCCCGGTAGGCTGTAAGAGCACTGTGCAGAGCGAGTTGTTTCTTAGCTTCCCAAAGAGCTGGAAGCAAGATGCTGTGGGGCCCAACTCGCCCTTTGGAAAGAAGCCTGCACGTTGTGCCTTTCAGCTCTAGGGCAATGGAGCACACCCAGAGCAGAAGTCCTACTTCAGCCAGATCAGGCCTGCAAAGAAACTGCGTTTCACATTCCGTTGGAGGAGATGTTCCCGGTAGGCTGTAAGAGCACTGTGCAGAGCGAGTTGTTTCTTAGCTTCCCAAAGAGCTGGAAGCAAGATGCTGTGGGGCCCAACTCTCCCTTTGGAACGAAGCCTGCACGTTGTGCCTTTCAGCTCTAGGGCAATGGAGCACACCCAGAGCAGAAGTGCTACTTCAGCCAGATCAGGCCTGCAAAGACACTGCGTTTCACAGGCCTTTGGAAGAGATGTTCCCACTAGGCTGTAAGAGCACTGTGCAGAGCGAGTTGTTTCTTAGCTTCCCAAAGAGCTGGAAGCAAGATGCTGTGGCGCCCAACTCGGCCTTTGGACAGAAGCCTGCACGTTGTGCCTTTCAGCTCTAGGGCAAAGTAGCACACCCAGAGCAGAAGTCCTACTTCAGCCAGATCAGGCCTGCAAAGAAACTGCGTTTCACAGGCCTTTGGAAGAGATGTTCCCGGCAGGCTGTAAGAGCACTGTGCAGAGCGAGTTGTTTCTTAGCTTCCCAAATAGCTGGAAGCAAGATGCTGTGGGGCCCAACTCGCCCTTTGGAAAAAAGCCTGCACGTTGTGCCTTTCAGCTCTAGGGCAAAGTAGCACACCCAGAGCAGAAGTCCTACTTCAGCCAGATCCGGCCTGCAAAGAAACTGCGTTTCACAGGCCTTTGGAAGAGATGTTCCCACTAGGCTGTAAGAGCACTGTGCAGAGCGAGTTGTTTCTTAGCTTACCAAAGAGCTGGAAGCAAGATGCTGTGGGGCCCAACTCACCCTTTGGAAAGAAGCCTGCACGTTGTGCCTTTCAGCTCTAGGGCAAAGTAGCACACCCAGAGCAGAAGTCCTACTTCAGCCAGATGAGGCCTGCAAAGAAACTGCGTTTCACAGGCCTTTGGAAGAGTTCTTCCCGGTAGGCTGTAAGAGCACTGTACAGAGCGAGTTGTTTCTTAGCTTCCCAAAGAGCTGGAAGCAAGATGCTGACTGCCCCAACTCGCCCTTTGGAAAGAAGCCTGCACGTGGTGCCTTTCAGCTCTAGGGCAATGTAGCACACCCAGAACAGAAGTCCTAATTCAGCCAGATCAGGCCTGCAAAGAAACTGCGTTTCACAGGCCTTTGGAAGAGATGTTCCCGGTAGGCTGTAAGAGCACTGTGCAGAGCGAGTTCTTTCTTAGCTTCCCAAAGAGCTGGAAGCAAGATGCTGTGGGGCCCAGCTCGCCCTTTGGAAAGAAGCCTGCACGTTGTGCCTTTCAGCTCTAGGGCAATGGAGCACACCCAGAGCAGAAGTCCTACTTCAGCCAGATCAGGCCTGCAAAGAATCTGCGTTTCACAGGCCTTTGGAAGAGATGTTCCCGGTAGGCTGTAAGAGCACTGGGCAGAGCGAGTTGTTTCTTAGCTTCCCAAAGAGCTGGAAGCAAGATGCTGTGGGGCCCAACTCGCCCTTTGGAAAGAAGCCTGCACGTTGTGCCTTTCAGCTCTAGGGCAATGGAGCACACCCAGAGCAGAAGTCCTACTTCAGCCAGATCAGGCCTGCAAAGAAACTGCGTTTCACATTCCGTTGGAGGAGATGTTCCCGGTAGGCTGTAAGAGCACTGTGCAGAGCGAGTTGTTTCTTAGCTTCTCAAAGAGCTGGAAGCAAGATGCTGTGGGGCCCAACTCGCCCTTTGGAAAGAAGCCTGCACGTTGTGCCTTTCAGCTCTAGGGCAATGGAGCACACCCAGAGCAGAAGTCCTACATCAGCCACATCAGGCCTGCAAAGAAACTGCGTTTCACAGGCCTTTGGAAGAGATGTTCCCGGTAGGCTGTAAGAGCACTGTGCAGAGCGAGTTGTTTCTTAGCTTCCCAAAGAGCTGGAAGCAAGATGCTGTGGGGCCCAACTCGCCCTTTGGAAAGAAGCCTGCACTTTGTGCCTTTCAGCTCTATTGCAATGGAGCACACCCAGAGCAGAAGTCCTACTTCAGCCAGATCAGGCCTGCAAAGAAACTGCGTTTCACATTCCGTTAGAAGAGATGTTCCCAGTAGGCTGTAAGAGCACTGTGCAGAGCGAGTTGTTTCTTAGCTTCCCAAAGAGCTGGAAGCAAGATGCTTTGGGGCCCAACTCGCCCTTTGGAAAGAAGCCTGCACGTTGTGCCTTTCAGCTCTAGGGCAATGGAGCACACCCAGAGCAGAAGTCCTACTTCAGCCAGATCAGGCCTGCAAAGAAACTGCGTTTCAGAGGTCTTTTTAAGAGATGTTCCCAGTAGGCTGTAAGAGCACTGTGCAGAGCGAGTTGGTTCTTGCTTCCCAAAGAGCTGGAAGCAAGATGCTCTGTGGCCCAACTCGCCCTTTGGAAAGAAGCCTGCACGTTGTGCCTTTCAGCTCTAGGGCAATGTAGCCCACCCAGAGCAGAAGTCCTACTTCAGCCAGATCAGGCCTGCAAAGAAACTGCGTTTCACAGGCCTTTGGAAGAGACGTTCCCGGTAGGCTGTAAGAGCACTGTGCAGAGCGAGTTGTTTCTTAGCTTCCCAAAGAGCTGGAAGCAAGATGCTGTGGGACCCAACTCGCCCTTTGGAAAGAAGCCTGCACGTTGTGCCTTTCAGCTCTAGGGCATTGTAGCACACCCAGAGCAGAAGTCCTACTTCAGCCAGATCAGGCCTGCAAAGAAACTGCGTTTCACAGGCCATTTGAAGAGATGTTCCCGGTAGGCTGTAAGAGCACTGTGCAGAGCGAGTTGTTTCTTAGCTTCCCAAAGAGCTGGAAGCAAGATGCTGTGGGGCCCAACTCGCCCTTTGGAAAGAAGCCTGCACGTTGTGCCTTTCAGCTCTAGGGCAATGGAGCACACCCAGAGCAGAAGTCCTACTTCAGCCAGATCAGGCCTGCAAAGAAACTGCATTTCACATGCCTTTGGAAGAGATGTTCCCGGTAGGCTGTAAGAGCACTGTGCAGAGAGAGTTGTTTCTTAGCTTCCCAAAGAGCTGGAAGCAAGATGCTGTGGGGCCCAACTCGCCCTTTGGAAAAAAGCCTGCACGATGCGCCTTTCAGCTCTAGGGCAAAGTAGCACACCCAGAGCAGAAGTCCTACTTCAGCCAGATCCGGCCTGCAAAGAAACTGCGTTTCACAGGCCTTTGGAAGAGATGTTTCCACTAGGCTGTAAGAGCACTGTGCAGAGCTAGTTGTTTCTTAGCTTCCCAAAGAGCTGGAAGCAAGATGCTGTGGGGCCCAACTCACCCTTTGGAAAGAAGCCTGCACGTTGTGCCTTTCAGCTCTAGGGCAAAGTAGCACACCCAGAGCAGAAGTCCTACTTCAGCCAGATCCGGCCTGCAAAGAAACTGCGTTTCACAGGCCTTTGGAAGAGTTCTTCCCGGTAGGCTGTAAGAGCACTGTGCAGAGCGAGTTGTTTCTTAGCTTCCCAAAGAGCTGGAAGCAAGATGCTGTGGGGCCCAACTCGCCCTTTGGAAAGAAAGCTGCACGTTGTGCCTTTCAGCTCTAGGGCAATGGAGGACACCCAGAGCAGAAGTCCTACTTCAGCCTGATCAGACCTGCAAAGAAACTGCGTTTCACAGGCCTTTGGAAGAGATGTTCCCGGTAGGCTGTAAGAGCACTGTGCAGAGCGAGTTGTTTCTTAGCTTCCCAAAGAGCTGGAAGCAAGATGCTGTGGGGCCCAACTCGCCCTTTGGAAAGAAGCCTGCACGTTGTGCCTTTCAGCTCTAGGGCAATGGAGCACACCCAGAGCAGAAGTCCTACTTCAGCCAGATCAGGCCTGCAAAGAAACTGCGTTTCACAGGCCTTTGGAAGAGATGTTCCCGGTAGGCTGTAAGAGCACTGTGCAGAGCGAGTTGTTTCTTAGCTTCCCAAAGAGCTGGAATCAAGAAGCTGTGGGAACCAACTCGCCTTTTGGAAAGAAGCCTGCACGTTGTGCCTTTCAGCTCTAGGGCAATGTAGCCCACCCAGAGCAGAAGTCCTACTTCAGCCAGATCAGGCCTGCAAAGAAACTGCGTTTCACAGGCCTTGGGAAGAGATGTTCCCGGTAGGCTGTAAGACCACTGTGCAGAGCGAGTTGTTTCTTAGCTTCCCAAAGAGCTGGAAGCAAGATGCTGTGGGGCCCAACTCGCCCTTTGGAAAGAAGCCTGCACGTTGTGCCTTTCAGCTCTAGGGCAATGGAGCACACCCAGAGCAGAAGTCCTACATCAGCCAGATCAGGCCTGCAAAGAAACTGCGTTTCACAGGCCTTTGGAAGAGATGTTCCCGGTAGGCTGTAAGAGCACTGTGCAGAGCGAGTTGTTTCTTAGCTTCCCAAAGAGCTGGAAGCAAGATGCTGTGGGGCCCAACTCGCCCTTTGGAAAGAAGCCTGCACGTTGTGCCTTTCAGCTCTAGGGCAATGGAGCACACCCAGAGCAGAAGTCCTACTTCAGCCAGATCAGGCCTGCAAAGAAACTGCGTTTCACATTCCGTTGGAAGAGATGTTCCCAGTAGGCTGTAAGAGCAATGTGCAGAGCGAGTTGTTTCTTAGCTTCCCAAAGAGCTGGAAGCAAGATGCTGTGGGGCCCAACTCGCCCTTTGGAAAGAAGCCTGCACGTTGTGCCTTTCAGCTCTAGGGCAATGGAGCACACCCAGAGCAGAAGTCCTACTTCAGCCAGATGAGGCCTGCAAAGAAACTGCGTTTCACATTCCGTTGGAGGAGATGTTCCCGGTAGGCTGTAAGAGCACTGTGCAGAGCGAGTTGTTTCTTAGCTTCCCAAAGAGCTGGAAGCAAGATGCTGTGGGGCCCAACTCTCCCTTTGGAACGAAGCCTGCACGTTGTGCCTTACAGCTCTAGGGCAATGGAGCACACCCAGAGCAGAAGTCCTACTTCAGCCAGATCAGGCCTGCAAAGAAACTGCGTTTCACCGGCCTTTGGAAGAGATGTTCCCACTAGGCTGTAAGAGCACTGTGCAGAGCGAGTTGTTTCTTAGCTTCCCAAAGAGCTGGAAGCAAGATGCTGTGGGGCCCAACTCGCCCTTTGGAAAGAAAGCTGCACGTTGTGCCTTTCAGCTCTAGGGCAATGGAGGACACCCAGAGCAGAAGTCCTACTTCAGCCAGATCAGACCTGCAAAGAAACTGCGTTTCACAGGCCTTTGGAAGAGATGTTCCCGGTAGGCTGTAAGAGCACTGTGCAGAGCGAGTTGTTTCTTAGCTTCCCAAAGAGCTGGAAGCAAGATGCTGTGGGGCCCAACTCGCCCTTTGGAAAGAAGCCTGCACGTTGTGCCTTTCAGCTCTAGGGCAATGGAGCACACCCAGAGCAGAAGTCCTACTTCAGCCAGATCAGGCCTGCAAAGAAACTGCGTTTCACATTCCGTTGGAGGAGATGTTCCCGGTAGGCTGTAAGAGCACTGTGCAGAGCGAGCTGTTTCTTAGCTTCCCAAAGAGCTGGAAGCAAGATGCTGTGGGGCCCAACTCGCCCTTTGGAACGAAGCCTGCACGTTGTGCCTTTCAGCTCTAGGGCAATGGAGCACACCCAGAGCAGAAGTCCTACTTCAGCCAGATCAGGCCTGCAAAGAAACTGCGTTTCACAGGCCTTTGGACGAGATGTTCCTGGTGGCTGTAAGACCACTGTGCAGAGCGAGTTGTTTCTTAGCTTCTCAAAGAGCTGGAAGCAAGATGCTGTGGGGCCCAACTCGCCCTTTGGAAAGAAGCCTGCACGTTGTGCCTTTCAGCTCTATTGCAATGGAGCACACCCAGAGCAGAAGTCCTACTTCAGCCAATCAGGCCTGCAAAGAAACTGCGTTTCACAGGCCTTTGGAAGAGATGTTCCCGGTAGGCTGTAAGAGCACTGTGCAGAGCGAGTTGTTTCTTAGCTTCCCAAAGAGCTGGAAGCAAGATGCTGTGGGGCCCAACTCGCCCTTTGGAAAGAAGCCTGCACGTTGTGCCTTTCAGCTCTAGGGCAATGGAGCACACCCAGAGCAGAAGTCCTACTTCAGAGATAAGGCCTGCAAAGAAACTGCGTTTCAGAGGTCTTTGGAAGAGATGTTCCCAGTAGGCTGTAAGAGCACTGTGCAGAGCGAATTGTTTCTTGCTTCCCAAAGAGCTGGAAGCAAGATGCTGTGGGGCCCAACTCGCCCTTTGGAAAGAAGCCTGCACGTTGTGCCTTTCAGCTCTAGGGCAATGGAGCACACCCAGAGCAGAAGTCCTACTTCAGCCAGATCAGGCCTGCAAAGAAACTGCGTTTCACAGGCCTTTGGAAGAGATGTTCCCGGTAGGCTGTAAGAGCACTGTGCAGAGCGAGTTGTTTCTTAGATTCCCAAAGAGCTGGAATCAAGATACTGTGGGGCCCAACTCACCCTTTGGAAAGAAGCCTGCACGTTGTGCCTTTCAGCTCTAGGGCTGTGTAGCCCACCCAGAGCAGAAGTCCTACTTCAGCCAGATCAGGCCTGCAAAGAAACTGCGTTTCACAGGCCTTTGGAAGAGATGTTCCCGGTAGGCTGTAAGAGCACTGTGCAGAGCGAGTTGTTTCTTAGCTTCCCAAAGAGCTGGAAGCAAGATGCTGTGGGGCCCAACTCACCCTTTGGAAAGAAGCCTGCACGTTGTGCCTTTCAGCTCTAGGGCAAAGTAGCACACCCAGAACAGATGGCCTACTTCAGCCAGATCAGGCCTGCAAAGAAACTGCGTTTCACAGGCCCTTGGAAGAGATGTTCCCGGGAGGGTGTAAGAGCACTGTGCACAGCGAGTTGTTTCTTACCTTCCCAAAGAGCTGGAAGCAAGATGCTGTGGGGCCCAACTCGCCCTTTGGAACGAAGCCTGCACGTTGTGCCTTTCAGCTCTAGGGCAATGGAGCACACCCAGAGCAGAAGTCCTACTTCAGCCAGATCAGGCCTGCAAAGAAACTGCGTTTCACAGGCCTTTGGAAGAGATGTTCCCAGTAGGCTGTAAGAGCACTGTGCAGAGCGAGTTGATTCTTAGCTTCCCAAAGAGCTGGAAGCAAGATGCTGTGGGGCCCAACTCGCCCTTTGTAAAGAAGCCTGCACGTTGTGCCTTTCAGCTCTAGGGCAATGGAGCACACCCAGAGCAGAAGTCCTACTTCAGCCAGATCAGGCCTGCATAGAAACTGCGTTTCACAGGCCTTTGGAAGAGATGTTCCCGGTAGGCTGTAAGACCACAGTGCAGAGCGAGTTCTTTCTTAGCTTCCCAAAGAGCTGGAAGCAAGATGCTGTGGGGCCCAACTCGCCCTTTGGAAAGAGGCCTGCACGTTGTGCCTTTCAGCTCTAGGGCAATGGAGCACACCCAGAGCAGAAGTCCTACTTCAGCCAGATCAGGCCTGCAAAGAAACTGCGTTTCACAGGCCTTTGGAAGAGATGTTCCCGGTAGGCTGTAAGAGCACTGTGCAGAGCGAGTTGTTTCTTAGCTTCTCAAAGAGCTGGAAGCAAGATGCTGTGGGGCCCAACTCGCCCTTTGGAGGGAAGCCTGCACGTTGTGCCTTTCAGCTCTAGGGCAATGGAGCACACCCAGAGGAGAAGTCATACTTCAGCCAGATCAGGCCTGCAAAGAAACTGCGTTTCACAGGCCTTTGGAAGAGATGTTCCCGGTAGGCTGTAAGAGCACTGTGCAGAGCGAGTTGTTTCTTAGCTTCCCAAAGAGCTGGAAGCAAGATGCTGTGGGGCCCAACTCGCCCTTTGGAAAGAAGCCTGCACGTTGTGCCTTTCAGCTCTAGGGCAATGGAGCACACCCAGAGCAGAAGTCCTACTTCAGCCAGATCAGGCCTGCAAAGAAACTGCGTTTCACATTCCGTTGGAAGAGATGTTCCCAGTAGGCTGTAAGAGCACTGTGCAGAGCGAGTTGTTTCTTAGCTTCCCAAAGAGCTGGAAGCAAGATGCTGTGGGGCCCAACTCGCCCTTTGGAACGAAGCCTGCACGTTGTGCCTTTCAGCTCTAGGGCAATGGAGCACACCCAGAGCAGAAGTCCTACTTCAGCCAGATCAGGCCTGCAAAGAAACTGCGTTTCACAGGCCTTTGGAAGAGATGTTCCTGGTGGCTGTAAGACCACTGTGCAGAGCGAGTTGTTTCTTAGCTTCCCAAAGAGCTGGAAGCAAGATGCTGTGGGGCCCAACTCGCCCTTTGGAAAGAAAGCTGCACGTTGTGCCTTTCAGCTCTAGGGCAATGGAGCTCACCCAGAGCAGAAGTCCTACTTCAGCCAGATCAGGCCTGCAAAGAAACTGCGTTTCACAGGCCTTTGGAAGAGATGTTCCCGGTAGGCTGTAAGAGCACTGTGCAGAGCGAGTTGTTTCTTAGCTTCCCAAAAAGCTGGAAGCAAGATGCTGTGGGGACCAACTCGCCCTTTGGAAAGAAGCCTGCACGTTGTGCCTTTCAGCTCTAGGGCATTGTAGCACACCCAGAGCAGAAGTCCTACTTCAGCCAATCAGGCCTGCAAAGAAACTGCGTTTCACAGGCCTTTGGAAGAGATGTTCCCGGTAGGCTGTAAGAGCACTGTGCAGAGCGAGTTGTTTCTTAGCTTCCCAAAGAGCTGGAAGCAAGATGCTGTGGGGCCCAACTCGCCCTTTGGAAAGAAGCCTGCACGTTGTGCCTTTCAGCTCTAGGGCAATGGAGCACACCCAGAGCAGAAGTCCTACTTCAGAGATAAGGCCTGCAAAGAAACTGCGTTTCAGAGGTCTTTGGAAGAGATGTTCCCAGTAGGCTGTAAGAGCACTGTGCAGAGCGAGTTGTTTCTTGCTTCCCAAAGAGCTGGAAGCAAGATGCTGTGTGGCCCAACTCGCCATTTGGAAAGAAGCCTGCACGTTGTGCCTTTCAGCTCTCGGGCAATGGAGCACACCCAGAGCAGAAGTCCTACTTCAGCCAGATCAGGCCTGCAAAGAAACTGCGTTTCACAGGCCTTTGGAAGAGATGTTCCCGGTAGGCTGTAAGAGCACTGTGCAGTGCGAGTTGTTTCTTAGCTTCCCAAAGAGCTGGAATCAAGATACTGTGGGGCCCAACTCACCCTTTGGAAAGAAGCCTGCACGTTGTGCCTTTCAGCTCTAGGGCTGTGTAGCCCACCCAGAGCAGAAGTCCTACTTCAGCCAGATCAGGCCTGCAAAGAAACTGCGTTTCACAGGCCTTTGGAAGAGATGTTCCCGGTAGGCTGTAAGAGCACTGTGCAGAGCGAGTTGTTTCTTAGCTTCCCAAAGAGCTGGAAGCAAGATGCTGTGGGGCCCAACTCACCCTTTGGAAAGAAGCCTGCACGTTGTGCCTTTCAGCTCTAGGGCAAAGTAGCACACCCAGAACAGATGGCCTACTTCAGCCAGATCAGGCCTGCAAAGAAACTGCGTTTCACATTCCTTTGGAAGAGATGTTCCCGGGAGGGTGTAAGAGCACTGTGCACAGCGAGTTGTTTCTTACCTTCCCAAAGAGCTGGAAGCAAGATGCTGTGGGGCCCAACTCGCCCTTTGGAACGAAGCCTGCACGTTGTGCCTTTCAGCTCTAGGGCAATGGAGCACACCCAGAGCAGAAGTCCTACTTCAGCCAGATCAGGCCTGCAAAGAAACTGCGTTTCAGAGGCCTTTGGAAGAGATGTTCCCAGTAGGCTGTAAGAGCACTGTGCAGAGCGAGTTGATTCTTAGCTTCCCAAAGAGCTGGAAGCAAGATGCTGTGGGGCCCAACTCGCCCTTTGGAAAGAAGCCTGCACGTTGTGCCTTTCAGCTCTAGGGCAATGGAGCACACCCAGAGCAGAAGTCCTACTTCAGCCAGATCAGGCCTGCATAGAAACTGCGTTTCACAGGCCTTTGGAAGAGATGTTCCCGGTAGGCTGTAAGACCACAGTGCAGAGCGAGTTCTTTCTTAGCTTCCCAAAGAGCTGGAAGCAAGATGCTGTGGGGCCCAACTCGCCCTTTGGAAAGAGGCCTGCACGTTGTGCCTTTCAGCTCTAGGGCAATGGAGCACACCCAGAGCAGAAGTCCTACTTCAGCCAGATCAGGCCTGCAAAGAAACTGCGTTTCACAGGCCTTTGGAAGAGATGTTCCCGGTAGGCTGTAAGAGCACTGTGCAGAGCGAGTTGTTTCTTAGCTTCTCAAAGAGCTGGAAGCAAGATGCTGTGGGGCCCAACTCGCCCTTTGGAGGGAAGCCTGCACGTTGTGCCTTTCAGCTCTAGGGCAATGGAGCACACCCAGAGGAGAAGTCATACTTCAGCCAGATCAGGCCTGCAAAGAAACTGCGTTTCACAGGCCTTTGCAAGAGATGTTCCCGGTAGGCTGTAAGAGCACTGTGCAGAGCGAGTTGTTTCTTAGCTTCCCAAAGAGCTGGAAGCAAGATGCTGTGGGGCCCAACTCGCCCTTTGGAAAGAAGCCTGCACGTTGTGCCTTTCAGCTCTAGGGCAATGGAGCACACCCAGAGCAGAAGTCCTACTTCAGCCAGATCAGGCCTGCAAAGAAACTGCGTTTCACATTCCGTTGGAAGAGATGTTCCCAGTAGGCTGTAAGAGCACTGTGCAGAGCGAGTTGTTTCTTAGCTTCCCAAAGAGCTGGAAGCAAGATGCTGTGGGGCCCAACTCGCCCTTTGGAAAGAAGCCTGCACGTTGTGCCTTTCAGCTCTAGGGCAATGGAGCACACCCAGAGCAGAAGTCCTACTTCAGCCAGATGAGGCCTGCAAAGAAACTGCGTTTCACATTCCGTTGGAGGAGATGTTCCCGGTAGGCTGTAAGAGCACTGTGCAGAGCGAGTTGTTTCTTAGCTTCCCAAAGAGCTGGAAGCAAGATGCTGTGGGGCCCAACTCTCCCTTTGGAACGAAGCCTGCACGTTGTGCCTTTCAGCTCTAGGGCAATGGAGCACACCCAGAGCAGAAGTCCTACTTCAGCCAGATCAGGCCTGCAAAGAAACTGCGTTTCACCGGCCTTTGGAAGAGATGTTCCCACTAGGCTGTAAGAGCACTGTGCAGAGCGAGTTGTTTCTTAGCTTCCCAAAGAGCTGGAAGCAAGATGCTGTGGGGCCCAACTCGCCCTTTGGAAAGAAAGCTGCACGTTGTGCCTTTCAGCTCTAGGGCAATGGAGGACACCCAGAGCAGAAGTCCTACTTCAGCCAGATCAGACCTGCAAAGAAACTGCGTTTCACAGGCCTTTGGAAGAGATGTTCCCGGTAGGCTGTAAGAGCACTGTGCAGAGCGAGTTGTTTCTTAGCTTCCCAAAGAGCTGGAAGCAAGATGCTGTGGGGCCCAACTCGCCCTTTGGAAAGAAGCCTGCACGTTGTGCCTTTCAGCTCTAGGGCAATGGAGCACACCCAGAGCAGAAGTCCTACTTCAGCCAGATCAGGCCTGCAAAGAAACTGCGTTTCACATTCCGTTGGAGGAGATGTTCCCGGTAGGCTGTAAGAGCACTGTGCAGAGTGAGTTGTTTCTTAGCTTGCAAAGAGCTGGAAGCAAGATGCTGTGGGGCCCAACTCGCCCTTTGCAAAGAAGACTGCACCTTGTGCCTTTCAGCTCTAGGGCAATGGAGCACACCCAGAGCAGAAGTCCTACTTCAGCCAGATCAGGCCTGCAAAGAAACTGCGTTTCACAGGCCTTTGGACGAGATGTTCCTGGTGGCTGTAAGACCACTGTGCAGAGCGAGTTGTTTCTTAGCTTCTCAAAGAGCTGGAAGCAAGATGCTGTGGGGCCCAACTCGCCCTTTGGAAAGAAGCCTGCACGTTGTGCCTTTCAGCTCTATTGCAATGGAGCACACCCAGAGCAGAAGTCCTACTTCAGCCAGATCAGGCCTGCAAAGAAACTGCGTTTCACATTCCGTTGGAAGAGATGTTCCCAGTAGGCTGTAAGAGCACTGTGCAGAGCGAGTTGTTTCTTATCTTCCCAAAGAGCTGGAAGCAAGATGCTGTGGGGCCCAACTCGCCCTTTGGAACGAAGCCTGCACGTTGTGCCTTTCAGCTCTAGGGCAATGGAGCACACCCAGAGCAGAAGTCCTACTTCAGCCAGATCAGGCCTGCAAAGAAACTGCGTTTCACAGGCCTTTGGAAGAGATGTTCCTGGTGGCTGTAAGAGCACTGTGCAGAGCGAGTTGTTTCTTAGCTTCCCAAAGAGCTGGAAGCAAGATGCTGTGGGGCCCAACTCGCCCTTTGGAAAGAAAGCTGCACGTTGTGCCTTTCAGCTCTAGGGCAATGGAGCTCACCCAGAGCAGAAGTCCTACTTCAGCCAGATCAGGCCTGCAAAGAAACTGCGTTTCACAGGCCTTTGGAAGAGATGTTCCCGGTAGGCTGTAAGAGCACTGTGCAGAGCGAGTTGTTTCTTAGCTTCCCAAAAAGCTGGAAGCAAGATGCTGTGGGGACCAACTCGCCCTTTGGAAAGAAGCCTGCACGTTGTGCCTTTCAGCTCTAGGGCATTGTAGCACACCCAGAGCAGAAGTCCTACTTCAGCCAATCAGGCCTGCAAAGAAACTGCGTTTCACAGGCCTTTGGAAGAGATGTTCCCGGTAGGCTGTAAGAGCACTGTGCAGAGCGAGTTGTTTCTTAGCTTCCCAAAGAGCTGGAAGCAAGATGCTGTGGGGCCCAACTCGCCCTTTGGAAAGAAGCCTGCACGTTGTGCCTTTCAGCTCTAGGGCAATGGAGCACACCCAGAGCAGAAGTCCTACTTCAGCCAGATCAGGCCTGCAAAGAAACTGCGTTTCACAGGCCTTTGGAAGAGATGTTCCCAGTAGGCTGTAAGAGCACTGTGCAGAGCGAGTTGATTCTTAGCTTCCCAAAGAGCTGGAAGCAAGATGCTGTGGGGCCCAACTCGCCCTTTGTAAAGAAGCCTGCACGTTGTGCCTTTCAGCTCTAGGGCAATGGAGCACACCCAGAGCAGAAGTCCTACTTCAGCCAGATCAGGCCTGCATAGAAACTGCGTTTCACAGGCCTTTGGAAGAGATGTTCCCGGTAGGCTGTAAGACCACAGTGCAGAGCGAGTTCTTTCTTAGCTTCCCAAAGAGCTGGAAGCAAGATGCTGTGGGGCCCAACTCGCCCTTTGGAAAGAGGCCTGCACGTTGTGCCTTTCAGCTCTAGGGCAATGGAGCACACCCAGAGCAGAAGTCCTACTTCAGCCAGATCAGGCCTGCAAAGAAACTGCGTTTCACAGGCCTTTGGAAGAGATGTTCCCGGTAGGCTGTAAGAGCACTGTGCAGAGCGAGTTGTTTCTTAGCTTCTCAAAGAGCTGGAAGCAAGATGCTGTGGGGCCCAACTCGCCCTTTGGAGGGAAGCCTGCACGTTGTGCCTTTCAGCTCTAGGGCAATGGAGCACACCCAGAGGAGAAGTCATACTTCAGCCAGATCAGGCCTGCAAAGAAACTGCGTTTCACAGGCCTTTGGAAGAGATGTTCCCGGTAGGCTCTAAGAGCACTGTGCAGAGCGAGTTGTTTCTTAGCTTCCCAAAGAGCTGGAAGCAAGATGCTGTGGGGCCCAACTCGCCCTTTGGAAAGAAGCCTGCACGTTGTGCCTTTCAGCTCTAGGGCAATGGAGCACACCCAGAGCAGAAGTCCTACTTCAGCCAGATCAGGCCTGCAAAGAAACTGCGTTTCACATTCCGTTGGAAGAGATGTTCCCAGTAGGCTGTAAGAGCACTGTGCAGAGCGAGTTGTTTCTTAGCTTCCCAAAGAGCTGGAAGCAAGATGCTGTGGGGCCCAACTCGCCCTTTGGAAAGAAGCCTGCACGTTGTGCCTTTCAGCTCTAGGGCAATGGAGCACACCCAGAGCAGAAGTCCTACTTCAGCCAGATGAGGCCTGCAAAGAAACTGCGTTTCACATTCCGTTGGAGGAGATGTTCCCGGTAGGCTGTAAGAGCACTGTGCAGAGCGAGTTGTTTCTTAGCTTCCCAAAGAGCTGGAAGCAAGATGCTGTGGGGCCCAACTCTCCCTTTGGAACGAAGCCTGCACGTTGTGCCTTTCAGCTCTAGGGCAATGGAGCACACCCAGAGCAGAAGTCCTACTTCAGCCAGATCAGGCCTGCAAAGAAACTGCGTTTCACCGGCCTTTGGAAGAGATGTTCCCACTAGGCTGTAAGAGCACTGTGCAGAGCGAGTTGTTTCTTAGCTTCCCAAAGAGCTGGAAGCAAGATGCTGTGGGGCCCAACTCGCCCTTTGGAAAGAAAGCTGCACGTTGTGCCTTTCAGCTCTAGGGCAATGGAGGACACCCAGAGCAGAAGTCCTACTTCAGCCAGATCAGACCTGCAAAGAAACTGCGTTTCACAGGCCTTTGGAAGAGATGTTCCCGGTAGGCTGTAAGAGCACTGTGCAGAGCGAGTTGTTTCTTAGCTTCCCAAAGAGCTGGAAGCAAGATGCTGTGGGGCCCAACTCGCCCTTTGGAAAGAAGCCTGCACGTTGTGCCTTTCAGCTCTAGGGCAATGGAGCACACCCAGAGCAGAAGTCCTACTTCAGCCAGATGAGGCCTGCAAAGAAACTGCGTTTCACATTCCGTTGGAGGAGATGTTCCCGGTAGGCTGTAAGAGCACTGTGCAGAGCGAGTTGTTTCTTAGCTTCCCAAAGAGCTGGAAGCAAGATGCTGTGGGGCCCAACTCGCCCTTTGGAACGAAGCCTGCACGTTGTGCCTTTCAGCTCTAGGGCAATGGAGCACACCCAGAGCAGAAGTCCTACTTCAGCCAGATCAGGCCTGCAAAGAAACTGCGTTTCACAGGCCTTTGGACGAGATGTTCCTGGTGGCTGTAAGACCACTGTGCAGAGCGAGTTGTTTCTTAGCTTCTCAAAGAGCTGGAAGCAAGATGCTGTGGGGCCCAACTCGCCCTTTGGAAAGAAAGCTGCACGTTGTGCCTTTCAGCTCTAGGGCAATGGAGCACACCCAGAGCAGAAGTCCTACTTCAGCCAGATCAGGCCTGCAAAGAAACTGCGTTTCACAGGCCTTTGGAAGAGATGTTCCCGGTAGGCTGTAAGAGCACTGTGCAGAGCGAGTTCTTTCTTAGCTTCCCAAAGAGCTGGAAGCAAGATGCTGTGGGGCCCAACTCGCCCTTTGGAAAGAAGCCTGCACGTTGTGCCTTTCAGCTCTAGGGCAATGTAGCCCACCCAGAGCAGAAGTCCTACTTCAGCCAGATCAGGCCTGCAAAGAAACTGCGTTTCACAGGCCTTTGGAAGAGATGTTCCCGGTAGGCTGTAAGAGCACTGTGCAGTGCGAGTTGTTTCTTAGCTTCCCAAAGAGCTGGAATCAAGATACTGTGGGGCCCAACTCACCCTTTGGAAAGAAGCCTGCACGTTGTGCCTTTCAGCTCTAGGGCTGTGTAGCCCACCCAGAGCAGAAGTCCTACTTCAGCCAGATCAGGCCTGCAAAGAAACTGCGTTTCACAGGCCTTTGGAAGAGATGTTCCCGGTAGGCTGTAAGAGCACTGTGCAGAGCGAGTTGTTTCTTAGCTTCCCAAAGAGCTGGAAGCAAGATGCTGTGGGGCCCAACTCACCCTTTGGAAAGAAGCCTGCACGTTGTGCCTTTCAGCTCTAGGGCAAAGTAGCACACCCAGAACAGATGGCCTACTTCAGCCAGATCAGGCGTGCAAAGAAACTGCGTTTCACATTCCTTTGGAAGAGATGTTCCCGGGAGGGTGTAAGAGCACTGTGCACAGCGAGTTGTTTCTTACCTTCCCAAAGAGCTGGAAGCAAGATGCTGTGGGGCCCAACTCGCCCTTTGGAACGAAGCCTGCACGTTGTGCCTTTCAGCTCTAGGGCAATGGAGCACACCCAGAGCAGAAGTCCTACTTCAGCCAGATCAGGCCTGCAAAGAAACTGCGTTTCACAGGCCTTTGGAAGAGATGTTCCCAGTAGGCTGTAAGAGCACTGTGCAGAGCGAGTTGATTCTTAGCTTCCCAAAGAGCTGGAAGCAAGATGCTGTGGGGCCCAACTCGCCCTTTGGAAAGAAGCCTGCACGTTGTGCCTTTCAGCTCTAGGGCAATGGAGCACACCCAGAGCAGAAGTCCTACTTCAGCCAGATCAGGCCTGCATAGAAACTGCGTTTCACAGGCCTTTGGAAGAGATGTTCCCGGTAGGCTGTAAGACCACAGTGCAGAGCGAGTTCTTTCTTAGCTTCCCAAAGAGCTGGAAGCAAGATGCTGTGGGGCCCAACTCGCCCTTTGGAAAGAGGCCTGCACGTTGTGCCTTTCAGCTCTAGGGCAATGGAGCACACCCAGAGCAGAAGTCCTACTTCAGCCAGATCAGGCCTGCAAAGAAACTGCGTTTCACAGGCCTTTGGAAGAGATGTTCCCGGTAGGCTGTAAGAGCACTGTGCAGAGCGAGTTGTTTCTTAGCTTCTCAAAGAGCTGGAAGCAAGATGCTGTGGGGCCCAACTCGCCCTTTGTAGGGAAGCCTGCACGTTGTGCCTTTCAGCTCTAGGGCAATGGAGCACACCCAGAGGAGAAGTCATACTTCAGCCAGATCAGGCCTGCAAAGAAACTGCGTTTCACAGGCCTTTGGAAGAGATGTTCCCGGTAGGCTGTAAGAGCACTGTGCAGAGCGAGTTGTTTCTTAGCTTCCCAAAGAGCTGGAAGCAAGATGCTGTGGGGCCCAACTCGCCCTTTGGAAAGAAGCCTGCACGTTGTGCCTTTCAGCTCTAGGGCAATGGAGCACACCCAGAGCAGAAGTCCTACTTCAGCCAGATCAGGCCTGCAAAGAAACTGCGTTTCACATTCCGTTGGAAGAGATGTTCCCAGTAGGCTGTAAGAGCACTGTGCAGAGCGAGTTGTTTCTTAGCTTCCCAAAGAGCTGGAATCAAGATGCTGTGGGGCCCAACTCGCCCTTTGGAAAGAAGCCTGCACGTTGTGCCTTTCAGCTCTAGGGCAATGGAGCACACCCAGAGCAGAAGTCCTACTTCAGCCAGATGAGGCCTGCAAAGAAACTGCGTTTCACATTCCGTTGGGGGAGATGTTCCCGGTAGGCTGTAAGAGCACTGTGCAGAGCGAGTTGTTTCTTAGCTTCCCAAAGAGCTGGAAGCAAGATGCTGTGGGGCCCAACTCTCCCTTTGGAACGAAGCCTGCACGTTGTGCCTTTCAGCTCTAGGGCAATGGAGCACACCCAGAGCAGAAGTCCTACTTCAGCCAGATCAGGCCTGCAAAGAAACTGCGTTTCACCGGCCTTTGGAAGAGATGTTCCCACTAGGCTGTAAGAGCACTGTGCAGAGCGAGTTGTTTCTTAGCTTCCCAAAGAGCTGGAAGCAAGATGCTGTGGGGCCCAACTCGCCCTTTGGAAAGAAAGCTGCACGTTGTGCCTTTCAGCTCTAGGGCAATGGAGGACACCCAGAGCAGAAGTCCTACTTCAGCCAGATCAGGCCTGCAAAGAAACTGCGTTTCACAGGCCTTTGGAAGAGATGTTCCCGGTAGGCTGTAAGAGCACTGTGCAGAGCGAGTTGTTTCTTAGCTTCCCAAAGAGCTGGAAGCAAGATGCTGTGGGGCCCAACTCGCCCTTTGGAAAGAAGCCTGCACGTTGTGCCTTTCAGCTCTAGGGCAATGGAGCACACCCAGAGCAGAAGTCCTACTTCAGCCAGATCAGGCCTGCAAAGAAACTGCGTTTCACATTCCGTTGGAGGAGATGTTCCCGGTAGGCTGTAAGAGCACTGTGCAGAGCGAGTTGTTTCTTAGCTTCCCAAAGAGCTGGAAGCAAGATGCTGTGGGGCCCAACTCGCCCTTTGGAACGAAGCCTGCACGTTGTGCCTTTCAGCTCTAGGGCAATGGAGCACACCCAGAGCAGAAGTCCTACTTCAGCCAGATCAGGCCTGCAAAGAAACTGCGTTTCACAGGCCTTTGGACGAGATGTTCCTGGTGGCTGTAAGACCACTGTGCAGAGCGAGTTGTTTCTTAGCTTCTCAAAGAGCTGGAAGCAAGATGCTGTGGGGCCCAACTCGCCCTTTGGAAAGAAAGCTGCACGTTGTGCCTTTCAGCTCTCGGGCAATGGAGCACACCCAGAGCAGAAGTCCTACTTCAGCCAGATCAGGCCTGCAAAGAAACTGCGTTTCACAGGCCTTTGGACAGATGTTCCCGGTAGGCTGTAAGAGCACTGTGCAGAGCGAGTTGTTTCTTAGCTTCCCAAAGAGCTGGAAGCAAGATGCTGTGGGGCCCAACTCGCCCTTTGGAAAGAAGCCTGCACGTTGTGCCTTTCAGCTCTAGGGCAATGTAGCCCACCCAGAGCAGAAGTCCTACTTCAGCCAGATCAGGCCTGCAAAGAAACTGCGTTTCACAGGCCTTGGGAAGAGATGTTCCCGGTAGGCTGTAAGAGCACTGTGCAGAGCGAGTTGTTTCTTAGCTTCCCAAAGAGCTGGAAGCAAGATGCTGTGGGGCCCAACTCGCCCTTTGGAAAGAAGCCTGCACGTTGTGCCTTTCAGCTCTAGGGCAATGGAGCACACCCAGAGCAGAAGTCCTACATCAGCCAGATCAGGCCTGCAAAGAAACTGCGTTTCACAGGCCTTTGGAAGAGATGTTCCCGGTAGGCTGTAAGAGCACTGTGCAGAGCGAGTGGTTTCTTACCTTCCCAAAGAGCTGGAAGCAAGATGCTGTGGGGCCCAACTCGCCCTTTGGAAAGAAGCCTGCACGTTGTGCCTTTCAGCTCTATTGCAATGGAGCACACCCAGAGCAGAAGTCCTACTTCAGCCAGATCAGGCCTGCAAAGAAACTGCGTTTCACATTCCGTTGGAAGAGATGTTCCCAGTAGGCTGTAAGAGCACTGTGCAGAGCGAGTTGTTTCTTATCTTCCCAAAGAGCTGGAAGCAAGATGCTGTGGGGCCCAACTCGCCCTTTGGAACGAAGCCTGCACGTTGTGCCTTTCAGCTCTAGGGCAATGGAGCACACCCAGAGCAGAAGTCCTACTTCAGCCAGATCAGGCCTGCAAAGAAACTGCGTTTCACAGGCCTTTGGAAGAGATGTTCCTGGTGGCTGTAAGACCACTGTGCAGAGCGAGTTGTTTCTTAGCTTCCCAAAGAGCTGGAAGCAAGATGCTGTGGGGCCCAACTCGCCCTTTGGAAAGAAAGCTGCACGTTGTGCCTTTCAGCTCTAGGGCAATGGAGCTCACCCAGAGCAGAAGTCCTACTTCAGCCAGATCAGGCCTGCAAAGAAACTGCGTTTCACAGGCCTTTGGAAGAGATGTTCCCGGTAGGCTGTAAGAGCACTGTGCAGAGCGAGTTGTTTCTTAGCTTCCCAAAAAGCTGGAAGCAAGATGCTGTGGGGACCAACTCGCCCTTTGGAAAGAAGCCTGCACGTTGTGCCTTTCAGCTCTAGGGCATTGTAGCACACCCAGAGCAGAAGTCCTACTTCAGCCAATCAGGCCTGCAAAGAAACTGCGTTTCACAGGCCTTTGGAAGAGATGTTCCCGGTAGGCTGTAAGAGCACTGTGCAGAGCGAGTTGTTTCTTAGCTTCCCAAAGAGCTGGAAGCAAGATGCTGTGGGGCCCAACTCGCCCTTTGGAAAGAAGCCTGCACGTTGTGCCTTTCAGCTCTAGGGCAATGGAGCACACCCAGAGCAGAAGTCCTACTTCAGAGATAAGGCCTGCAAAGAAACTGCGTTTCAGAGGTCTTTGGAAGAGATGTTCCCAGTAGGCTGTAAGAGCACTGTGCAGAGCGAGTTGTTTCTTGCTTCCCAAAGAGCTGGAAGCAAGATGCTGTGTGGCCCAACTCGCCCTTTGGAAAGAAGCCTGCACGTTGTGCCTTTCAGCTCTCGGGCAATGGAGCACACCCAGAGCAGAAGTCCTACTTCAGCCAGATCAGGCCTGCAAAGAAACTGCGTTTCACAGGCCTTTGGAAGAGATGTTCCCGGTAGGCTGTATGAGCACTGTGCAGTGCGAGTTGTTTCTTAGCTTCCCAAAGAGCTGGAATCAAGCTACTGTGGGGCCCAACTCACCCTTTGGAAAGAAGCCTGCACGTTGTGCCTTTCAGCTCTAGGGCTGTGTAGCCCACCCAGAGCAGAAGTCCTACTTCAGCCAGATCAGGCCTGCAAAGAAACTGCGTTTCACAGGCCTTTGGAAGAGATGTTCCCAGTAGGCTGTAAGAGCACTGTGCAGAGCGAGTTGTTTCTTAGCTTCCCAAAGAGCTGGAAGCAAGATGCTGTGGGGCCCAACTCACCCTTTGGAAAGAAGCCTGCACGTTGTGCCTTTCAGCTCTAGGGCAAAGTAGCACACCCAGAACAGATGGCCTACTTCAGCCAGATCAGGCCTGCAAAGAAACTGCGTTTCACATTCCTTTGGAAGAGATGTTCCCGGGAGGGTGTAAGAGCACTGTGCACAGCGAGTTGTTTCTTACCTTCCCAAAGAGCTGGAAGCAAGATGCTGTGGGGCCCAACTCGCCCTTTGGAACGAAGCCTGCACGTTGTGCCTTTCAGCTCTAGGGCAATGGAGCACACCCAGAGCAGAAGTCCTACTTCAGCCAGATCAGGCCTGCAAAGAAACTGCGTTTCACAGGCCTTTGGAAGAGATGTTCCCAGTAGGCTGTAAGAGCACTGTGCAGAGCGAGTTGATTCTTAGCTTCCCAAAGAGCTGGAAGCAAGATGCTGTGGGGCCCAACTCGCCCTTTGGAAAGAAGCCTGCACGTTGTGCCTTTCAGCTCTAGGGCAATGGAGCACACCCAGAGCAGAAGTCCTACTTCAGCCAGATCAGGCCTGCATAGAAACTGCGTTTCACAGGCCTTTGGAAGAGATGTTCCCGGTAGGCTGTAAGACCACAGTGCAGAGCGAGTTCTTTCTTAGCTTCCCAAAGAGCTGGAAGCAAGATGCTGTGGGGCCCAACTCGCCCTTTGGAAAGAGGCCTGCACGTTGTGCCTTTCAGCTCTAGGGCAATGGAGCACACCCAGAGCAGAAGTCCTACTTCAGCCAGATCAGGCCTGCAAAGAAACTGCGTTTCACAGGCCTTTGGAAGAGATGTTCCCGGTAGGCTGTAAGAGCACTGTGCAGAGCGAGTTGTTTCTTAGCTTCTCAAAGAGCTGGAAGCAAGATGCTGTGGGGCCCAACTCGCCCTTTGGAGGGAAGCCTGCACGTTGTGCCTTTCAGCTCTAGGGCAATGGAGCACACCCAGAGGAGAAGTCATACTTCAGCCAGATCAGGCCTGCAAAGAAACTGCGTTTCACAGGCCTTTGGAAGAGATGTTCCCGGTAGGCTGTAAGAGCACTGTGCAGAGCGAGTTGTTTCTTAGCTTCCCAAAGAGCTGGAAGCAAGATGCTGTGGGGCCCAACTCGCCCTTTGGAAAGAAGCCTGCACGTTGTGCCTTTCAGCTCTAGGGCAATGGAGCACACCCAGAGCAGAAGTCCTACTTCAGCCAGATCAGGCCTGCAAAGAAACTGCGTTTCAGAGGTCTTTTTAAGAGATGTTCCCAGTAGGCTGTAAGAGCACTGTGCAGAGAGAGTTGTTTCTTGCTTCCCAAAGAGCTGGAAGCAAGATGCTCTGTGGCCCAACTCGCCCTTTGGAAAGAAGCCTGCACGTTGTGCCTTTCAGCTCTAGGGCAATGTAGCCCACCCAGAGCAGAAGTCCTACTTCAGCCAGATCAGGCCTGCAAAGAAACTGCGTTTCACAGGCCTTTGGAAGAGATGTTCCCGGTAGGCTGTAAGAGCACTGTGCAGAGCGAGTTGTTTCTTAGCTTCCCAAAGAGCTGGAATCAAGATGCTGTGGGGCCCAACTCGCCCTTTGGAAAGAAGCCTGCACGTTGTGACTTTCAGCTCTAGGGCAATGGAGCCCACCCAGAGCAGAAGTCCTACATCAGCCAGATCAGGCCTGCAAAGAAACTGCGTTTCACAGGCCTTGGGAAGAGATGTTCCCGGTAGGCTGTAAGAGCACTGTGCAGAGCGAGTTGTTTCTTAGCTTCCCAAAGAGCTGGAAGCAAGATGCTGTGGTGCCCAACTCGCCCTTTGGAAAGAAGCCTGCACGTTGTGCCTTTCAGGTCTAGGGCAAAGTAGCACACCCAGAGCAAAAGTCCTACTTCAGCCAGATCAGGCCTGCAAAGAAACTGCATTTCACAGGCCTTTGGAAGACATGTTCCCGGTAGGCTGTAAGAGCACTGTGCAGAGCGAGTTGTTTCTTAGCTTCTCAAAGAGCTGGAAGCAAGATGCTGTGGGGCCCAACTCGCCCTTTGGAGGGAAGCCTGCACGTTGTGCCTTTCAGCTCTAGGGCAATGGAGCACACCCAGAGGAGAAGTCATACTTCAGCCAGATCAGGCCTGCAAAGAAACTGCGTTTCACAGGCCTTTGGAAGAGATGTTCCCGGTAGACTGTAAGAGCACTGTGCAGAGCGAGTTGTTTCTTAGCTTCCCAAAGTGCTGGAAGCAAGATGCTGTGGGGCCCAACTCGCCCTTTGGAAAGAAGCCTGCACGTTGTGCCTTTCAGCTCTAGGGCAATGGAGCACACCCAGAGCAGAAGTCCTACTTCAGCCAGATCAGGCCTGCAAAGAAACTGCGTTTCAGGGGTCTCTTTAAGAGATGTTCCCAGTAGGCTGTAAGAGCACTGTGCAGAGAGAGTTGTTTCTTGCTTCCCAAAGAGCTGGAAGCAAGATGCTGTGTGGCCCAACTCGCCCTTTGGAAAGAAGCCTGCACGTTGTGCCTTTCAGCTCTAGGGCAATGTAGCCCACCCAGAGCAGAAGTCCTACTTCAGCCAGATCAGGCCTGCAAAGAAACTGCGTTTCACAGGCCTTTGGAAGAGATGTTCCCGGTAGGCTGTAAGAGCACTGTGCAGAGCGAGTTGTTTCTTAGCTTCCCAAAGAGCTGGAAGCAAGATGCTGTGGGGCCCAACTCGCCGTTTGTAAAGAAGCCTGCACGTTGTGACTTTCAGGTCTAGGGCAATGGAGCCCACCCAGAGCAGAAGTCCTACATCATCCAGATCAGGCCTGCAAAGAAACTGCGTTTCACAGGCCTTGGGAAGAGATGTTCCCGGTAGGCTGTAAGAGCACTGTGCAGAGCGAGTTGTTTCTTAGCTTCCCAAAGAGCTGGAAGCAAGATGCTGTGGTGCCCAACTCGCACTTTGGAAAGAAGCCTGCACGTTGTGCCTTTCAGCTCTAGGGCAAAGTAGCACACCCAGAGCAGAAGTCCTATTTCAGCCAGATCAGGCCTGCAAAGAAACTGCGTTTCACAGGCCTTTGGAAGAGATGTTCCCGGTAGGCTGTAAGAGCACTGTGCAAGGCGAGTTGTTTCTTACCTTCCCAAAGAGCTGGAAGCAAGATGCTGTGGGACCCAACTCGCCCTTTGGAAAGAAGCCTGCACGTTGTGCCTTTCAGCTCTAGGGCATTTCAGCACACCCAGAGCAGAAGTCCTACTTCAGCCAATCAGGCCTGCAAAGAAACTGCGTTTCACAGGCCTTTGGAAGAGATGTTCCCGGTAGGCTGTAAGAGCACTGTGCAGAGCGAGTTGTTTCTTAGCTTCCCAAAGAGCTGGAAGCAAGATGCTGTGGGGCCCAACTCGCCCTTTGGAAAGAAGCCTGCACGTTGTGCCTTTCAGCTCTAGGGCAATGGAGCACACCCAGAGCAGAAGTCCTACTTCAGCCAGATCAGGCCTGCAAAGAAACTGCGTTTCACAGGCCTTTGGAAGAGATGTTCCCGGTAGGCTGTAAGAGCACTGTGAGAGCGAGTTGTTTCTTTGCTTCCCAAAGAGCTGGAAGCAAGATGCTGTGGGGCCCAACTCGCCCTTTGGAAAGAAGCCTGCACGTTGTGCCTTTCAGCTCTAGGGCAAAGAAGGACACCCAGAGCAGAAGTCCTACTTCAGCCAGGTCAGGCCTGCAAAGAAACTGCGTTTCACAGGCCTTTGCAAGAGATGTTCCCGGTAGGCTGTAAGAGCACTGTGCAGAGCGAGTTGTTTCTTAGCTTCCCAAAGAGCTGGAAGCAAGATGCTGTGGGGCCCAACTCGCCCTTTGGAAAGAAGCCTGCACGTTGTGCCTTTCAGCTCTAGGGCAATGGAGCACACCCAGAGCAGAAGTCCTACTTCAGCCAGATCAGGCGTGCAAAGAAACTGCGTTTCACAGGCCTTTGGAAGAGATGTTCCCGGTAGGCTGTGAGACCACAGTGCAGAGCGAGTTCTTTCTTAGCTTCCCAAAGAGCTGGAAGCAAGATGCTGTGGGGCCCAACTCGCCCTTTGGAAAGAGGCCTGCACGTTGTGCCTTTCAGCTCTAGGGCAATGGAGCACACCCAGAGCAGAAGTCCTACTTCAGCCAGATCAGGCCTGCAAAGAAACTGCGTTTCACAGGCCTTTGGAAGAGATGTTCCCGGTAGGCTGTAAGAGCACTGTGCAGAGCGAGTTGTTTCTTAGCTTCTCAAAGAGCTGGAAGCAAGATGCTGTGGGGCCCAACTCGCCCTTTGGAGGGAAGCCTGCACGTTGTGCCTTTCAGCTCTAGGGCAATGGAGCACACCCAGAGGAGAAGTCATACTTCAGCCAGATCAGGCCTGAAAAGAAACTGCGTTTCACAGGCCTTTGGAAGAGATGTTCCCGGTAGGCTGTAAGAGCACTGTGCAGAGCGAGTTGTTTCTTAGCTTCCCAAAGTGCTGGAAGCAAGATGCTGTGGGGCCCAACTCGCCCTTTGGAAAGAAGCCTGCACGTTGTGCCTTTCAGCTCTAGGGCAATGGAGCACACCCAGAGCAGAAGTCCTACTTCAGCCAGATCAGGCCTGCAAAGAAACTGCGTTTCAGAGGTCTTTTTAAGAGATGTTCCCAGTAGGCTGTAAGAGCACTGTGCAGAGAGAGTTGTTTCTTGCTTCCCAAAGAGCTGGAAGCAAGATGCTCTGTGGCCCAACTCGCCCTTTGGAAAGAAGCCTGCACGTTGTGCCTTTCAGCTCTAGGGCAATGTAGCCCACCCAGAGCAGAAGTCCTACTTCAGCCAGATCAGGCCTGCAAAGAAACTGCGTTTCACAGGCCTTTGGAAGAGATGTTCCCGGTAGGCTGTAAGAGCACTGTGCAGAGCGAGTTGTTTCTTAGCTTCCCAAAGAGCTGGAATCAAGATGCTGTGGGGCCCAACTCGCCCTTTGGAAAGAAGCCTGCACGTTGTGACTTTCAGCTCTAGGGCAATGGAGCCCACCCAGAGCAGAAGTCCTACATCAGCCAGAGCAGGCCTGCAAAGAAACTGCGTTTCACAGGCCTTGGGAAGAGATGTTCCCGGTAGGCTGTAAGAGCACTGTGCAGAGCGAGTTGTTTCTTAGCTTCCCAAAGAGCTGGAAGCAAGATGCTGTGGTGCCCAACTCGCCCTTTGGAAAGAAGCCTGCACGTTGTGCCTTTCAGGTCTAGGGCAAAGTAGCACACCCAGAGCAGAAGTCCTACTTCAGCCAGATCAGGCCTGCAAAGAAACTGCATTTCACAGGCCTTTGGAAGACATGTTCCCGGTAGGCTGTAAGAGCACTGTGCAGAGCGAGTTGTTTCTTAGCTTCTCAAAGAGCTGGAAGCAAGATGCTGTGGGGCCCAACTCGCCCTTTGGAGGGAAGCCTGCACGTTGTGCCTTTCAGCTCTAGGGCAATGGAGCACACCCAGAGGAGAAGTCATACTTCAGCCAGATCAGGCCTGCAAAGAAACTGCGTTTCAGAGGTCTCTTTAAGAGATGTTCCCAGTAGGCTGTAAGAGCACTGTGCAGAGAGAGTTGTTTCTTGCTTCCCAAAGAGCTGGAAGCAAGATGCTGTGTGGCCCAACTCGCCCTTTGGAAAGAAGCCTGCACGTTGTGCCTTTCAGCTCTAGGGCAATGTAGCCCACCCAGAGCAGAAGTCCTACTTCAGCCAGATCAGGCCTGCAAAGAAACTGCGTTTCACAGGCCTTTGGAAGAGATGTTCCCCTTAGGCTGTAAGAGCACTGTGCAGAGCGAGTTGTTTCTTAGCTTCCCAAAGAGCTGGAAGCAAGATGCTGTGGGGCCCAACTCGCCCTTTGGAAAGAAGCCTGCACGTTGTGACTTTCAGGTCTAGGGCAATGGAGCCCACCCAGAGCAGAAGTCCTACATCAGCCAGATCAGGCCTGCAAAGAAACTGCGTTTCACAGGCCTTGGGAAGAGATGTTCCCAGTAGGCTGTAAGAGCACTGTGCAGAGCGAGTTGTTTCTTAGCTTCCCAAAGAGCTGGAAGCAAGATGCTGTGGTGCCCAACTCGCACTTTGGAAAGAAGCCTGCACGTTGTGCCTTTCAGCTCTAGGGCAAAGTAGCACACCCAGAGCAGAAGTCCTACTTCAGCCAGATCAGGCCTGCAAAGAAACTGCGTTTCACAGGCCTTTGGAAGAGATGTTCCCTTTAGGCTGTAAGAGCACTGTGCAAGGCGAGTTGTTTCTTAGCTTCCCAAAGAGCTGGAAGCAAGATGCTGTGGGGCCCAACTCGCCCTTTGGAAAGAAGCCTGCACGTTGTGCCTTTCAGCTCTAGGGCAATGGAGCACACCCAGAGCAGAAGTCCTACTTCAGCCAGATCAGGCCTGCAAAGAAACTGCGTTTCACAGGCCTTTGGAAGAGATGTTCCCGGTAGGCTGTAAGAGCACTGTGCAGAGCGAGTTGTTTCTTAGCTTCCCAAAGAGCTGGAAGCAAGATGCTGTGGGGCCCAACTCGCCCTTTGGAAAGAAGCCTGCACGTTGTGCCTTTCAGCTCTAGGGCAAAGTAGCACACCCAGAGCAGAAGTCCTACTTCAGCCAGATCAGGCCTGCAAAGAAACTGCGTTTCACAGGCCTTTGGAAGAGATGTTCCCTTTAGGCTGTAAGAGCACTGTGCAAGGCGAGTTGTTTCTTAGCTTCCCAAAGAGCTGGAAGCAAGATGCTGTGGGGCCCAACTCGCCCTTTGGAAAGAAGCCTGCACGTTGTGCCTTTCAGCTCTAGGGCAATGGAGCACACCCAGAGCAGAAGTCCTACTTCAGCCAGATCAGGCCTGCAAAGAAACTGCGTTTCACAGGCCTTTGGAAGAGATGTTCCCGGTAGGCTGTAAGAGCACTGTGAGAGCGAGTTGTTTCTTTGCTTCCCAAAGAGCTGGAAGCAAGATGCTGTGGGGCCCAACTCGCCCTTTGGAAAGAAGCCTGCACGTTGTGCCTTTCAGCTCTAGGGCAAAGAAGAACACCCAGAGCAGAAGTCCTACTTCAGCCAGATCAGGCCTGCAAAGAAACTGCGTTTCACAGGCCTTGGGAAGAGATGTTCCCGGTAGGCTGTAAGAGCACTGTGCAGAGCGAGTTGTTTCTTAGCTTCCCAAAGAGCTGGAAGCAAGATGCTGTGGGGCCCAACTCGCCCTTTGGAAAGAAGCCTGCACGTTGTGCCTTTCAGCTCTAGGGCAATGGAGCACACCCAGAGCAGAAGTCCTACTTCAGCCAGATCAGGCCTGCAAAGAAACTGCGTTTCACAGGCTTTTGGAAGAGATGTTCCCGGTAGGCTGTAAGAGCACTGTGCAGAGCGAGTTGTTTCTTAGCTTCCCAAAGAGCTGGAAGCAAGATGCTGTGGGGCCCAACTCGCCCTTTGGAAAGAAGCCTGCACGTTGTGCCTTTCAGCTCTATTGCAATGGAGCACACCCAGAGCAGAAGTCCTACTTCAGCCAGATCAGGCCTGCAAAGAAACTGCGTTTCACATTCCGTTGGAAGAGATGTTCCCAGTAGGCTGTAAGAGCACTGTGCAGAGCGAGTTGTTTCTTAGCTTCCCAAAGAGCTGGAAGCAAGATGCTGTGGAGCGCAACTCGCCCTTTGGAAAGAAGCCTGCACGTTGTGCCTTTCAGCTCTAGGGCAATGGAGCACACCCAGAGCAGAAAACCTACTTCAGCCAGATCAGGCCTGCAAAGAAACTGCGTTTCACAGGCCTTTGGAAGAGATGTTCCCGGTAGGCTGTAAGAGCACTGTGCAGAGCGAGTTGTTTCTTAGCTTCCCAAAGAGCTGGAATCAAGATGCTGTGGGGCCCAACTCGCCCTTTGGAAAGAAGCCTGCACCTTGTGCCTTTCAGCTCTAGGGCAATGGAGCACACCCAGAGCAGAAGTCCTACTTCAGCCAGATCAGGCCTGCAAAGAATCTGCGTTTCACAGGCCTTTGGAAGAGATGTTCCCGGTAGGCTGTAAGAGCACTGTGCAGAGCGAGTTGTTTCTTAGCTTCCCAAAGAGCTGGAAGCAAGATGCTGTGGGGCCCAAAGCGCCCCTTGGAAAGAAGCCTGCACGTTGAGCCTTTCAGCTCTAGGGCAATGGAGCACACCCAGAGCAGAAGTCCTACTTCAGCCAGATCAGGCCTGCAAAGAAACTGCGTTTCACAGGCCTTGGGAAGAGATGTTCCCGGTAGGCTGTAAGAGCACTGTGCAGAAGGAGTTGTTTCTTAGCTTCCCAAAGAGCTGGAAGCAAGATGCTGTGGGGCCCAACGCGCCCCTTGGAAAGAAGCCTGCACGTTGAGCCTTTCAGCTCTAGGGCAATGTAGCCCACCCAGAGCAGAAGTCCTACTTCAGCCAGATCAGGCCTGCAAAGAAACTGCGTTTCACAGGCCTTTGGAAGAGATGTTCCCTGTAGGCTGTAAGAGCACTGTGCAGAGCGAGTTGTTTCTTAGCTTCCCAAAGAGCTGGAAGCAAGATGCTTTGGGGCCCAACTCGCCCTTTGCAAAGAAGCCTGCACGTTGTGCCTTTCAGCTCTAGGGCAAAGTAGCACACCCAGAGCAGAAGTCCTACTTCATCCAGATCAGGCCTGCAAAGAAACTGCGTTTCACATTCCTTTGGAACAGATGTTCCCAGTAGGCTGTAAGAGCACTGTGCAGAGCGTGTTGTTTCTTAGCTTCCCAAAGAGCTGGAAGCAAGATGCTGTGGGGCCCAACTCGCCCTTTGGAAAGAAGCCTGCACGTTGTGCCTTTCAGCTCTAGGGCAATGTAGCACACCCAGAGCAGAAGTCCTACTTCAGCCAGATCAGGCCTGCAAAGAAACTGCGTTTCACAGGCCTTTGGAAGAGATGTTCCCGGTAGGCTGTAAGAGCACTGTGCAGAGCGAGTTGTTTCTTACCTTCCCAAAGAGCTGGAAGCAAGATGCTGTGGGGCCCAAGTCGCCCTTTGGAAAGAAGCCAGCACGTTGTGCCTTTGAGCTCTAGGGCATTGTAGCACACCCAGAGCAGAAGTCCTACTTCAGCCAATCAGGCCTGCAACGAAACTGCGTTTCACAGGCCTTTGGAAGAGATGTTCCCGGTAGGCTGTAAGAGCACTGTGCAGAGAGAGTTGTTTCTTAGCTTCCCAAAGAGCTGGAAGCAAGATGCTGTGGGGCCCAACTCGCCCTTTGGAAAGAAGCCTGCACGTTGTGCCTTTCAGCTCTAGGGCAATGGAGCACACCCAGAGCAGAAGTCCTACTTCAGCCAGATCAGGCCTGCAAAGAAACTGCGTTTCACAGGCCTTTGGAAGAGATGTTCCCGGTAGGCTGTAAGAGCACTGTGCAGAGCGAGTGGTTTCTTACCTTCCCAAAGAGCTGGAAGCAAGATGCTGTGGGGCCCAACTCGCCCTTTGGAAAGAAGCCTGCACGTTGTGCCTTTCAGCTCTAGGTCAATGGAGCACACCCAGAGCAGAAGTCCTACTTCAGCCAGATCAGGCCTGCAAAGAAACGGCGTTTCACAGGCCTTGGGAAGAGATGTTCCCGGTAGGCTGTAAGAGCACTGTGCAGAGCGAGTTGTTTCTTAGCTTCCCAAAGAGCTGGAAGCAAGATGCTGTGGGGCCCAACTCGCCCTTTGGAAAGAAGCCTGCACGTTGTGCCTTTCAGCTCTAGGGCAATGCAGCACACCCAGAGCAGAAGTCCTACTTCAGCCAGATCAGGCCTGCAAAGAAACTGCGTTTCACAGGCCTTTGGAAGAGATGTTCCCGGTAGGCTGTAAGAGCAATGTGCAGAGCGAGTTGTTTCTTAGCTTCCCAAAGAGCTGGAAGCAAGATGCTGTGGGGCCCAACTCGCCCTTTGGAAAGAAGCCTGCACGTTGTGACTTTCAGCTCTAGGGCAATATCACGCACCCTGAGGAGCAGTCCTACTTCAGCCAGATCAGGCCTGCAAAGAAACTGCGTTTCACAGGCCTTTGGAAGAGATCTTCCCACTAGGCTGTCAGATCACTGAGCAGAGCGAGTTGTTTCTTAGCTTCCCAAAGAGCTGGAAGCAAGATGCTGTGGGGCCCAACTCGCCCTTTGGAAAGAAGCCTGCACGTTGTGACTTTCAGCTCTAGGGCAATGGAGCCCACCCAGAGCAGAAGTGCTACATCAGCCAGATCAGGCCTGCAAAGAAACTGTGTTTCACAGGCCTTGGGAAGAGATGTTCCCGGTAGGCTGTAAGAGCACTGTGCAGAGCGAGTTGTTTCTTAGCTTCCCAAAGAGCTGGAAGCAAGATGCTGTGGTGCCCAACTCGCCCTTTGGAAAGAAGCCTGCACGTTGTGCCTTTCAGCTCTAGGGCAAAGTAGCACACCCAGAGCAGAAGTCCTACTTCAGCCAGATCAGGCCTGCAAAGAAACTGCGTTTCACAGGCCTTTGGAAGAGATGTTCCCCGTAGGCTGTAAGAGCACTGTGCAAGGCGAGTTGTTTCTTACCTTCCCAAAGAGCTGGAAGCAAGATGCTGTGGGACCCAACTCGCCCTTTGGAAAGAAGCCTGCACGTTGTGCCTTTCAGCTCTAGGGCATTGTAGCACACCCAGAGCATAAGTCCTACTTCAGCCAATCAGGCCTGCAAAGAAACTGCGTTTCACAGGCCTTTGGAAGAGATGTTCCCGGTAGGCTGTAAGAGCACTGTGCAGAGCGAGTTGTTTCTTAGCTTCCCAAAGAGCTGGAAGCAAGATGCTGTGGGGCCCAACTCGCCCTTTGGAAAGAAGCCTGCACGTTGTGCCTTTCAGCTCTAGGGCAATGGAGCACACCCAGAGCAGAAGTCCTACTTCAGCCAGATCAGGCCTGCAAAGAAACTGCGTTTCACAGGCCTTTGGAAGAGATGTTCCCGGTAGGCTGTAAGAGCACTGTGAGAGCGAGTTGTTTCTTTGCTTCCCAAAGAGCTGGAAGCAAGATGCTGTGGGGCCCAACTCGCCCTTTGGAAACAAGCCTGCACGTTGTGCCTTTCAGCTCTAGGGCAAAGAAGGACACCCAGAGCAGAAGTCCTACTTCAGCCAGATCAGGCCTGCAAAGAAACTGCGTTTCACAGGCCGTGGGAAGAGATGTTCCCGGTAGGCTGTAAGAGCACTGTGCAGAGCGAGTTGTTTCTTAGCTTCCCAAAGAGCTGGAAGCAAGATGCTGTGGGGCCCAACTCGCCCTTTGGAAAGAAGCCTGCACGTTGTGCCTTTCAGCTCTAGGGCAATGGAGCACACCCAGAGCAGAAGTCCTACTTCAGCCAGATCAGGCCTGCAAAGAAACTGCGTTTCAGAGGTCTCTTTAAGAGATGTTCCCAGTAGGCTGTAAGAGCACTGTGCAGAGAGAGTTGTTTCTTGCTTCCCAAAGAGCTGGAAGCAAGATGCTGTGTGGCCCAACTCGCCCTTTGGAAAGAAGCCTGCACGTTGTGCCTTTCAGCTCTAGGGCAATGTAGCCCACCCAGAGCAGAAGTCCTACTTCAGCCAGATCAGGCCTGCAAAGAAACTGCGTTTCACAGGCCTTTGGAAGAGATGTTCCCGGTAGGCTGTAAGAGCACTGTGCAGAGCGAGTTGTTTCTTAGCTTCCCAAAGAGCTGGAAGCAAGATGCTGTGGGGCCCAACTCGCCCTTTGGAAAGAAGCCTGCACGTTGTGACTTTCAGGTCTAGGGCAATGGAGCACACCCAGAGCAGAAGTCCTACATCAGCCAGATCAGGCCTGCAAAGAAACTGCGTTTCACAGGCCTTGGGAAGAGATGTTCCCGGTAGGCTGTAAGAGCACTGTGCAGAGCGAGTTGTTTCTTAGCTTCCCAAAGAGCTGGAAGCAAGATGCTGTGGTGCCCAACTCGCACTTTGGAAAGAAGCCTGCACGTTGTGCCTTTCAGCTCTAGGGCAAAGTAGCACACCCAGAGCAGAAGTCCTACTTCAGCCAGATCAGGCCTGCAAAGAAACTGCGTTTCACAGGCCTTTGGAAGAGATGTTCCCTTTAGGCTGTAAGAGCACTGTGCAAGGCGAGTTGTTTCTTACCTTCCCAAAGAGCTGGAAGCAAGATGCTGTGGGACCCAACTCGCCCTTTGGAAAGAAGCCTGCACGTTGTGCCTTTCAGCTCTAGGGCATTGTAGCACACCCAGAGCAGAAGTCCTACTTCAGCCAACCAGGCCTGCAAAGAAACTGCGTTTCACAGGCCTTTGGAAGAGTTGTTCCCGGTAGGCTGTAAGAGCACTGTGCAGAGCGAGTTGTTTCTTAGCTTCCCAAAGAGCTGGAAGCAAGATGCTGTGGGGCCCAACTCGCCCTTTGGAAAGAAGCCTGCACGTTGTGCCTTTCAGCTCTAGGGCAATGGAGCACACCCAGAGCAGAAGTCCTACTTCAGCCAGATCAGGCCTGCAAAGAAACTGCGTTTCACAGGCCTTTGGAAGAGATGTTCCCGGTAGGCTGTAAGAGCACTGTGAGAGCGAGTTGTTTCTTTGCTTCCCAAAGAGCTGGAAGCAAGATGCTGTGGGGCCCAACTCGCCCTTTGGAAAGAAGCCTGCACGTTGTGCCTTTCAGCTCTAGGGCAAAGAAGGACACCCAGAGCAGAAGTCCTACTTCAGCCAGATCAGGCCTGCAAAGAAACTGCGTTTCACAGGCCTTGGGAAGAGATGTTCCCGGTAGGCTGTAAGAGCACTGTGCAGAGCGAGTTGTTTCTTAGCTTCCCAAAGAGCTGGAAGCAAGATGCTGTGGGGCCCAACTCGCCCTTTGGAAAGAAGCCTGCACGTTGTGCCTTTCAGCTCTAGGGCAATGGAGCACACCCAGAGCAGAAGTCCTACTTCAGCCAGATCAGGCCTGCAAAGAAACTGCGTTTCACAGGCTTTTGGAAGAGATGTTCCCGGTAGGCTGTAAGAGCACTGTGCAGAGCGAGTTGTTTCTTAGCTTCCCAAAGAGCTGGAAGCAAGATGCTGTGGGGCCCAACTCGCCCTTTGGAAAGAAGCCTGCACGTTGTGCCTTTCAGCTCTATTGCAATGGAGCACACCCAGAGCAGAAGTCCTACTTCAGCCAGATCAGGCCTGCAAAGAAACTGCGTTTCACATTCCGTTGGAAGAGATGTTCCCAGTAGGCTGTAAGAGCACTGTGCAGAGCGAGTTGTTTCTTAGCTTCCCAAAGAGCTGGAAGCAAGATGCTGTGGAGCCCAACTCGCCCTTTGGAAAGAAGCCTGCACGTTGTGCCTTTCAGCTCTAGGGCAATGGAGCACACCCAGAGCAGAAAACCTACTTCAGCCAGATCAGGCCTTCAAAGAAACTGCGTTTCACAGGCCTTTGGAAGAGATGTTCCCGGTAGGCTGTAAGAGCACTGTGCAGAGCGAGTTGTTTCTTAGCTTCCCAAAGAGCTGGAAGCAAGATGCTGTGGGGCCCAACTCGCCCTTTGGAAAGAAGCCTGCACGTTGTGCCTTTCAGCTCTAGGGCAATGGAGCACACCCAGAGCAGAAGTCCTACTTCAGCCAGATCAGGCCTGCAAAGAATCTGCGTTTCACAGGCCTTTGGAAGAGATGTTCCCGGTAGGCTGTAAGAGCACTGTGCAGAGCGAGTTGTTTCTTAGCTTCCCAAAGAGCTGGAAGCAAGATGCTGTGGGGCCCAAAGCGCCCCTTGGAAAGAAGCCTGCACGTTGAGCCTTTCAGCTCTAGGGCAATGGAGCACACCCAGAGCAGAAGTCCTACTTCAGCCAGATCAGGCCTGCAAAGAAACTGCGTTTCACAGGCCTTGGGAAGAGATGTTCCCGGTAGGCTGTAAGAGCACTGTGCAGAGCGAGTTGTTTCTTAGCTTCCCAAAGAGCTGGAAGCAAGAAGCTGTGGGGCCCAACGCGCCCCTTGGAAAGAAGCCTGCACGTTGAGCCTTTCAGCTCTAGGGCAATGTAGCCCACCCAGAGCAGAAGTCCTACTTCAGCCAGATCAGGCCTGCAAAGAAACTGCGTTTCACAGGCCTTTGGAAGAGATGTTCCCTGTAGGCTGTAAGAGCACTGTGCAGAGCGAGTTGTTTCTTAGCTTCCCAAAGAGCTGGAAGCAAGATGCTTTGGGGCCCAACTCGCCCTTTGCAAAGAAGCCTGCACGTTGTGCCTTTCAGCTCTAGGGCAAAGTAGCACACCCAGAGCAGAAGTCCTACTTCATCCAGATCAGGCCTGCAAAGAAACTGCGTTTCACATTCCTTTGGAACAGATGTTCCCAGTAGGCTGTAAGAGCACTGTGCAGAGCGTGTTGTTTCTTAGCTTCCCAAAGAGCTGGAAGCAAGATGCTGTGGGGCCGAACTCGCCCTTTGGAAAGAAGCCTGCACGTTGTGCCTTTCAGCTCTAGGGCAATGTAGCACACCCAGAGCAGAAGTCCTACTTCAGCCAGATCAGGCCTGCAAAGAAACTGCGTTTCACAGGCCTTTGGAAGAGATGTTCCCGGTAGGCTGTAAGAGCACTGTGCAGAGCGAGTTGTTTCTTACCTTCCCAAAGAGCTGGAAGCAAGATGCTGTGGGGCCCAACTCGCCCTTTGGAAAGAAGCCTGCACGTTGTGCCTTTCAGCTCTAGGGCAATGGAGCACACCCAGAGCAGAAGTCCTACTTCAGCCAGATCAGGCCTGCAAAGAAACTGCGTTTCACAGGCCTTTGGAAGAGATGTTCCCGGTAGGCTGTAAGAGCACTGTGCAGAGCGAGTGGTTTCTTACCTTCCCAAAGAGCTGGAAGCAAGATGCTGTGGGGCCCAACTCGCCCTTTGGAAAGAAGCCTGCACGTTGTGCCTTTCAGCTCTAGGGCAATGGAGCACACCCAGAGCAGAAGTCCTACTTCAGCCAGATCAGGCCTGCAAAGAAACTGCGTTTCACAGGCCTTTGGAAGAGATGTTCCCGGTAGGCTGTAAGAGCACTGTGCAGAGCGAGTGGTTTCTTACCTTCCCAAAGAGCTGGAAGCAAGATGCTGTGGGGCCCAACTCGCCCTTTGGAAAGAAGCCTGCACGTTGTGCCTTTCAGCTCTAGGGCAATGGAGCACACCCAGAGCAGAAGTCCTACTTCAGCCAGATCAGGCCTGCAAAGAAACTGCGTTTCACAGGCCTTTGGAAGAGATGTTCCCGGTAGGCTGTAAGAGCACTGTGAGAGCGAGTTGTTTCTTTGCTTCCCAAAGAGCTGGAAGCAAGATGCTGTGGGGCCCAACTCGCCCTTTGGAAAGAAGCCTGCACGTTGTGCCTTTCAGCTCTAGGGCAAAGAAGGACACCCAGAGCAGAAGTCCTACTTCAGCCAGATCAGGCCTGCAAAGAAACTGCGTTTCACAGGCCTTGGGAAGAGATGTTCCCGGTAGGCTGTAAGAGCACTGTGCAGAGCGAGTTGTTTCTTAGCTTCCCAAAGAGCTGGAAGCAAGATGCTGTGGGGCCCAACTCGCCCTTTGGAAAGAAGACTGCACGTTGTGCCTTTCAGCTCTAGGGCAATGGAGCACACCCAGAGCAGAAGTCCTACTTCAGCCAGATCAGGCCTGCAAAGAAACTGCGTTTCACAGGCTTTTGGAAGAGATGTTCCCGGTAGGCTGTAAGAGCACTGTGCAGAGCGAGTTGTTTCTTAGCTTCCCAAAGAGCTGGAAGCAAGATGCTGTGGGGCCCAACTCGCCCTTTGGAAAGAAGCCTGCACGTTGTGCCTTTCAGCTCTATTGCAATGGAGCACACCCAGAGCAGAAGTCCTACTTCAGCCAGATCAGGCCTGCAAAGAAACTGCGTTTCACATTCCGTTGGAAGAGATGTTCCCAGTAGGCTGTAAGAGCACTGTGCAGAGCGAGTTGTTTCTTAGCTTCCCAAAGAGCTGGAAGCAAGATGCTGTGGGGCCCAACTCGCCCTTTGGAAAGAAGCCTGCACGTTGTGCCTTTCAGCTCTAGGGCAATGGAGCACACCCAGAGCAGAAAACCTACTTCAGCCAGATCAGGCCTGCAAAGAAACTGCGTTTCACAGGCCTTTGGAAGAGATGTTCCCGGTAGGCTGTAAGAGCACTGTGCAGAGCGAGTTGTTTCTTAGCTTCCCAAAGAGCTGTAAGCAAGATGCTGTGGGGCCCAACTCGCCCTTTGGAAAGAAGCCTGCACGTTGTGCCTTTCAGCTCTAGGGCAATGGAGCACACCCAGAGCAGAAGTCCTACTTCAGCCAGATCAGGCCTGCAAAGAATCTGCGTTTCACAGGCCTTTGGAAGAGATGTTCCCGGTAGGCTGTAAGAGCACTGTGCAGAGCGAGTTGTTTCTTAGCTTCCCAAAGAGCTGGAAGCAAGATGCTGTGGGGCCCAAAGCGCCCCTTGGAAAGAAGCCTGCACGTTGAGCCTTTCAGCTCTAGGGCAATGGAGCACACCCAGAGCAGAAGTCCTACTTCAGCCAGATCAGGCCTGCAAAGAAACTGCGTTTCACAGGCCTTGGGAAGAGATGTTCCCGGTAGGCTGTAAGAGCACTGTGCAGAGCGAGTTGTTTCTTAGCTTCCCAAAGAGCTGGAAGCAAGATGCTGTGGGGCCCAACGCGCCCCTTGGAAAGAAGCCTGCACGTTGAGCCTTTCAGCTCTAGGGCAATGTAGCCCACCCAGAGCAGAAGTCCTACTTCAGCCAGATCAGGCCTGCAAAGAAACTGCGTTTCACAGGCCTTTGGAAGAGATGTTCCCTGTAGGCTGTAAGAGCACTGTGCAGAGCGAGTTGTTTCTTAGCTTCCCAAAGAGCTGGAAGCAAGATGCTTTGGGGCCCAACTCGCCCTTTGCAAAGAAGCCTGCACGTTGTGCCTTTCAGCTCTAGGGCAAAGTAGCACACCCAGAGCAGAAGTCCTACTTCATCCAGATCAGGCCTGCAAAGAAACTGCGTTTCACATTCCTTTGGAACAGATGTTCCCAGTAGGCTGTAAGAGCACTGTGCAGAGCGTGTTGTTTCTTAGCTTCCCAAAGAGCTGGAAGCAAGATGCTGTGGGGCCCAACTCGCCCTTTGGAAAGAAGCCTGCACGTTGTGCCTTTCAGCTCTAGGGCAATGTAGCACACCCAGAGCAGAAGTCCTACTTCAGCCAGATCAGGCCTGCAAAGAAACTGCGTTTCACAGGCCTTTGGAAGAGATGTTCCCGGTAGGCTGTAAGAGCACTGTGCAGAGCGAGTTGTTTCTTACCTTCCCAAAGAGCTGGAAGCAAGATGCTGTGGGGCCCAAGTCGCCCTTTGGAAAGAAGCCTTCACGTTGTGCCTTTCAGCTCTAGGGCATTGTAGCACACCCAGAGCAGAAGTCCTACTTCAGCCAATCAGGCCTGCAAAGAAACTGCGTTTCACAGGCCTTTGGAAGAGATGTTCCCGGTAGGCTGTAAGAGCACTGTGCAGAGCGAGTTGTTTCTTAGCTTCCCAAAGAGCTGGAAGCAAGATGCTGTGGGGCCCAACTCGCCCTTTGGAAAGAAGCCTGCACATTGTGCCTTTCAGCTCTAGGGCAATGGAGCACACCCAGAGCAGAAGTCCTACTTCAGCCAGATCAGGCCTGCAAAGAAACTGCGTTTCACAGGCCTTTGGAAGAGATGTTCCCGGTAGGCTGTGAGAGCACTGTGCAGAGCGAGTGGTTTCTTACCTTCCCAAAGAGCTGGAAGCAAGATGCTGTGGGGCCCAACTCGCCCTTTGGAAAGAAGCCTGCACGTTGTGCCTTTCAGCTCTAGGTCAATGGAGCACACCCAGAGCAGAAGTCCTACTTCAGCCAGATCAGGCCTGCAAAGAAACGGCGTTTCACAGGCCTTGGGAAGAGATGTTCCCGGTAGGCTGTAAGAGCACTGTGCAGAGCGAGTTGTTTCTTAGCTTCCCAAAGAGCTGGAAGCAAGATGCTGTGGGGCCCAACTCGCCCTTTGGAAAGAAGCCTGCACGTTGTGCCTTTCAGCTCTAGGGCAATGGAGCACACCCAGAGCAGAAGTCCTACTTCAGCCAGATCAGGACTGCAAAGAAACTGCGTTTCACAGGCCTTTGGAAGAGATGTTCCCGGTAGGCTGTAAGAGCACTGTGCAGAGCGAGTGGTTTCTTACCTTCCCAAAGAGCTGGAAGCAAGATGCTGTGGGGCCCAACTCGCCCTTTGGAAAGAAGCCTGCACGTTGTGCCTTTCAGCTCTAGGGCAATGGAGCACACCCAGAGCAGAAGTCCTACTTCAGCCAGATCAGGCCTGCAAAGAAACTGCGTTTCACAGGCCTTTGGAAGAGATGTTCCCGGTAGGCTGTAAGAGCACTGTGCAGAGCGAGTGGTTTCTTACCTTCCCAAAGAGCTGGAAGCAAGATGCTGTGGGGCCCAACTCGCCCTTTGGAAAGAAGCCTGCACGTTGTGCCTTTCAGCTCTATGTCAATGGAGCACACCCAGAGCAGAAGTCCTACTTCAGCCAGATCAGGCCTGCAAAGAAACGGCGTTTCACAGGCCTTGGGAAGAGATGTTCCCGGTAGGCTTTAAGAGCACTGTGCAGAGCGAGTTGTTTCTTAGCTTCCCAAAGAGCTGGAAGCAAGATGCTGTGGGGCCCAACTCGCCCTTTGGAAAGAAGCCTGCACGTTGTGACTTTCAGCTCTAGGGCAATGGAGCCCACCCAGAGCAGAAGTCCTACATCAGCCAGATCAGGCCTGCAAAGAAACTGTGTTTCACAGGCCTTGGGAAGAGATGTTCCCGGTAGGCTGTAAGAGCACTGTGCAGAGCAAGTTGTTTCTTAGCTTCCCAAAGAGCTGGAAGCAAGATGCTGTGGTGCCCAACTCGCCCTTTGGAAAGAAGCCTGCACGTTGTGCCTTTCAGCTCTAGGGCAAAGTAGCACACCCAGAGCAGAAGTCCTACTTCAGCCAGATCAGGCCTGCAAAGAAACTGCGTTTCACAGGCCTTTGGAAGAGATGTTCCCGGTAGGCTGTAAGAGCACTGTGCAAGGCGAGTTGTTTCTTACCTTCCCAAAGAGCTGGAAGCAAGATGCTGTGGGACCCAACTCGCCCTTTGGAAAGAAGCCTGCACGTTGTGCCTTTCAGCTCTAGGGCATTGTAGCACACCCAGAGCATAAGTCCTACTTCAGCCAATCAGGCCTGCAAAGAAACTGCGTTTCACAGGCCTTTGGAAGAGATGTTCCCGGTAGGCTGTAAGAGCACTGTGCAGAGCGAGTTGTTTCTTAGCTTCCCAAAGAGCTGGAAGCAAGATGCTGTGGGGCCCAACTCGCCCTTTGGAAAGAAGCCTGCACGTTGTGCCTTTCAGCTCTACGGCAATGGAGCACACCCAGAGCAGAAGTCCTACTTCAGCCAGATCAGGCCTGCAAAGAAACTGCGTTTCACAGGCCTTTGGAAGAGATGTTCCCGGTAGGCTGTAAGAGCACTGTGAGAGCGAGTTGTTTCTTTGCTTCCCAAAGAGCTGGAAGCAAGATGCTGTGGGGCCCAACTCGCCCTTTGGAAAGAAGCCTGCACGTTGTGCCTTTCAGCTCTAGGGCAAAGAAGGACACCCAGAGCAGAAGTCCTACTTCAGCCAGATCAGGCCTGCAAAGAAACTGCGTTTCACAGGCCGTGGGAAGAGATGTTCCCGGTAGGCTGTAAGAGCACTGTGCAGAGCGAGTTGTTTCTTAGCTTCCCAAAGAGCTGGAAGCAAGATGCTGTGGGGCACAACTCGCCCTTTGGAAAGAAGCCTGCACGTTGTGCCTTTCAGCTCTAGGGCAATGGAGCACACCCAGAGCAGAAGTCCTACTTCAGCCAGATCAGGCCTGCAAAGAAACTGCATTTCACAGGCCCTTGGAAGAGATGTTCCCGGTAGGCTGTAAGAGCACTGTGCAGAGCGAGTTGTTTCTTAGCTTCCCAAAGAGCTGGAAGCAAGATGCTGTGGGGCCCAACTCGCCCTTTGGAAAGAAGCCTGCACGTTGTGCCTTTCAGCTCTATTGCAATGGAGCACACCCAGAGCAGAAGTCCTACTTCAGCCAGATCAGGCCTGCAAAGAAACTGCGTTTCACATTCCGTTGGAAGAGATGTTCCCAGTAGGCTGTAAGAGCACTGTGCAGAGCGAGTTGTTTCTTAGCTTCCCAAAGAGCTGGAAGCAAGATGCTGTGGGGCCCAACTCGCCCTTTGGAAAGAAGCCTGCACGTTGTGCCTTTCAGCTCTAGGGCAATGGAGCACACCCAGAGCAGAAAACCTACTTCAGCCAGATCAGGCCTGCAAAGAAACTACGTTTCACAGGCCTTTGGAAGAGATGTTCCCGGTAGGCTGTAAGAGCACTGTGCAGAGCGAGTTGTTTCTTAGCTTCCCAAAGAGCTGGAAGCAAGATGCTGTGGGGCCCAACTCGCCCTTTGGAAAGAAGCCTGCACGTTGTGCCTTTCAGCTCTAGGGCAATGGAGCACACCCAGAGCAGAAGTCCTACTTCAGCCAGATCAGGCCTGCAAAGAAACTGCGTTTCACAGGCCTTTGGAAGAGATGTTCCCACTAGGCTGTAAGAGCACTGTGCAGAGCGAGTGGTTTCTTAGCTTCCCAAAGAGCTGGAAGCAAGATGCTGTGGGGCGCAAAGCGCCCCTTGGAAAGAAGCCTGCACGTTGAGACTTTCAGCTCTAGGGCAATGGAGCACACCCAGAGCAGAAGTCCTACTTCAGCCAGATCAGGCCTGCAAAGAAACTGCATTTCACAGGCCTTGGGAAGAGATGTTCCCGGTAGCTGTAAGAGCACTGTGCAGAGCGAGTTGTTTCTTAGCTTCCCAAAGAGCTGGAAGCAAGATGCTGTGGGGCCCAACGCGCCCCTTGGAAAGAAGCCTGCACGTTGAGCCTTTCAGCTCTAGGGCAATGTAGCCCACCCAGAGCAGAAGTCCTACTTCAGCCAGATCAGGCCTGCAAAGAAACTGCGTTTCACAGGCCTTTGGAAGAGATGTTCCCTGTAGGCTGTAAGAGCACTGTGCAGAGCGAGTTGTTTCTTAGCTTCCCAAAGAGCTGGAAGCAAGATGCTTTGGGGCCCAACTCGCCCTTTGCAAAGATGCCTGCACGTTGTGCCTTTCAGCTCTAGGGCAAAGTAGCACACCCAGAGCAGAAGTCCTACTTCAGCCAGATCAGGCCTGCAAAGAAACTGCGTTTCACATTCCTTTGGAAGAGATGTTCCCAGTAGGCTGTAAGAGCACTGTGCAGAGCGAGTTGTTTCTTACCTTCCCAAAGAGCTTTAAGCAAGATGCTGTGGGGCCCAACTCGCCCTTCGGAAAGAAGCCTGCACGTTGTGCCTTTCAGCTCTAGGGCAATGTAGCACACCCAGAGCAGAAGTCCTACTTCAGCCAGATCAGGCCTGCAAAGAAACTGCGTTTCACAGGCCTTTGGAAGAGATGTTCCCGGTAGGCTGTAAGAGCACTGTGCAGAGCGAGTTGTTTCTTACCTTCCCAAAGAGCTGGAAGCAAGATGCTGTGGGGCCCAAGTCGCCCTTTGGAAAGAAGCCTGCACGTTGTGCCTTTCAGCTCTAGGGCATTGTAGCACACCCAGAGCAGAAGTCCTATTTCAGCCAATCAGGCCTGCAAAGAAACTGCGTTTCACAGGCCTTTGGAAGAGATGTTCCCGGTAGGCTGTAAGAGCACTGTGCAGAGCGAGTTGTTTCTTAGCTTCCCAAAGAGCTGGAAGCAAGATGCTGTGGGGCCCAACTCGCCCTTTGGAAAGAAGCCTGCACGTTGTGCCTTTCAGCTCTATTGCAATGGAGCACACCCAGAGCAGAAGTCCTACTTCATCCAGATCAGGCCTGCAAAGAAACTGCGTTTCACATTCCTTTGGAAGAGATGTTCCCAGTAGGCTGTAAGAGCACTGTGCAGAGCGAGTTGTTTCTTAGCTTCCCAAAGAGCTGGAAGCAAGATGCTGTGGGGCCCAACTCGCCCTTTGGAACGAAGCCTGCACGTTGTGCCTTTCAGCTCTAGGGCAATGGAGCACACCCAGAGCAGAAGTCCTACTTCAGCCAGATCAGGCCTGCAAAGAAACTGCGTTTCACAGGCCTTTGGAAGAGATGTTCCCGGTAGGCTGTAAGAGCACTGTGCAGAGGGAGTTGTTTCTTAGCTTC
Organism: Equus caballus; assembly: GCF_041296265.1. Lineage (NCBI taxonomy): Eukaryota > Metazoa > Chordata > Mammalia > Perissodactyla > Equidae > Equus > Equus caballus. The sequence continues at coordinate 33,287,778 of NC_091691.1, forward strand.
CCAAAGAGCTGGAAGCAAGATGCTGTGGGGCCCAACTCGCCCTTTGGAAAGAAGCCTGCACGTTGTGCCTTTCAGCTCTAGGGCATTGTAGCACACCCAGAACAGATGTCCTACTTCAGCCAGATCAGGCCTGCAAAGAAACTGCGTTTCACAGGCCCTTGGAAGAGATGTTCCCGGTAGGCTGTAAGAGCACTGTGCAGAGCGAGTTGTTTCTTAGCTTCCCAAAGAGCTGGAAGCAAGATGCTGTGGGGTCCAACTTGCCCTTTGGAAAGAAGCCTGCACGTTGTGCCTTTCAGCTCTAGGGCAAAGTAGCACACCCAGAGCAGAAGTCCTACTTCAGCCAGATCAGGCCTGCAAAGAAACTGCGTTTCACAGGTCTTTGGAAGAGATGTTCCCGGTAGGCTGTAAGAGCACTGTGCAGAGCGAGTTGTTTCTTAGCTTCCCAAAGAGCTTTAAGCAAGATGCTGTGGTTCCCAACTCGCCCTTTGGAAAGAAGCCTGCACGTTGTGCCTTTCAGCTCTAGGGAAATGGAGCACACCCAGAGCAGAAGTCCTACTTCAGCCAGATCAGGCCTGCAAAGAAACTGCGTTTCACAGGCCTTGGGAAGAGATTTTCCCGGTAGGCTGCAAGAGCACTGTGCAGAGCGAGTTGTTTCTTAGCTTCCCAAAGAGCTGGAAGCAAGATGCTGTGGGGCCCAACTCGCCCTTTGGAAAGAAGCCTGCACGTTGTGCCTTTCAGCTCTAGGGCAATGGAGCACACCCAGAGCAGAAGTCCTACTTCAGCCAGATCAGGCCTGCAAAGAAACTGCGTTTCACAGGCCTTTTGAAGAGATGTTCCCGGTAGGCTGTAAGATCACTGTGCAGAGCGAGTTGTTTCTTAGCTTCCCAAAGAGCTGGAAGCAAGATGCTGTGGGGCCCAACTCGCCCTTTGGAAAGAAGCCTGAACGTTGTGCCTTTCAGCTCTAGGGCAATGGAGCACACCCAGAGCAGAAGTCCTACTTCAGCCAGATCAGGCCTGCAAAGAAACTGCGTTTCACATTCCGTTGGAGGAGATGTTCCCGGTAGGCTGTAAGAGCACTGTGCAGAGCGAGTTGTTTCTTAGCTTCCCAAAGAGCTGGAAGCAAGATGCTGTGGGGCCCAACTCGCCCTTTGGAAAGAAGCCTGCACGTTGTGCCTTTCAGCTCTAGGGCAATGGAGCACACCCAGAGCAGAAGTCCTACTTCAGCCAGATCAGGCCTGCAAAGCAACTGCGTTTCACAGGCCTATTGAAGAGATGTTCCCGGTAGGCTGTAAGATCACTGTGCAGAGCGAGTTGTTTCTTAGCTTCCCAAAGAGCTGGAAGCAAGATGCTGTGGGGCCCAACTCGCACTTTGGAAAGAAGCCTGCACGTTGTGCCTTTCAGCTCTAGGGCAATGGAGCACACCCAGAGCAGAAGTCCTACTTCAGCCAGATCAGGCCTGCAAAGAAACTGCGTTTCACAGGCCTTTGGAAGAGATGTTCCCGGTAGGCTGTAAGAGCACTGTGCAGAGCGAGTTGTTTCTTAGCTTCCCAAAGAGCTGGAATCAAGATAATGTGGGGACCAACTCACCCTTTGGAAAGAAGCCTGCAGGTTGTGCCTTTCAGCTCTAGGGCAGTGTAGCCCACCCAGAGCAGACGTCCTACTTCAGCCAGATCAGGCCTGCAAAGAAACTGCGTTTCACAGGCCTTTGGAAGAGATGTTCCCGGTAGGCTGTAAGAGCACTGTGCAGAGCGAGTTGTTTCTTAGCTTCCCAAAGAGCTGGAAGCAAGATGCTGTGGGGCCCAACTCGCCCTTTGGAAAGAAGCCTGCACGTTGTGCCTTTCAGCTCTAGGGCAAAGGAGCACACCCAGAGCAGAAGTCCTACTTCAGCCAGATCAGGCCTGCAAAGAAACTGCGTTTCACAGGCCTTTGGAAGAGATGTTCCCGGTAGGCTGTAAGAGCACTGTGCAGAGCGAGTTGTTTCTTAGCTTCCCAAAGAGCTGGAATCAAGATACTGTGGGGACCAACTCACCCTTTGGAAAGAAGCCTGCAGGTTGTGCCTTTCAGCTCTAGGGCAGTGTAGCCCACCCAGAGCAGAAGTCCTACTTCAGCCAGATCAGGCATGCAAAGAAACTGCGTTTCACAGGCCTTTGGAAGAGATGTTCCCGGTAGGCTGTAAGAGCACTGTGCAGAGCGAGTTGTTTCTTAGCTTCCCAAAGAGCTGGAAGCAAGATGCTGTGGGGCCCAACTCGCCCTTTGGAAAGAAGCCTGCACGTTGTGCCTTTCAGCTCTAGGGCAATGGAGCACACCCAGAGCAGAAGTCCTACTTCAGCCAGATCAGGCCTGCAAAGAAACTGCGTTTCAGAGGTCTTTGGAAGAGATGTTCCCAGTAGGCTGTAAGAGCACTGTGCAGAGCGAGTTGTTTCTTGCTTCCCAAAGAGCTGGAAGCAAGATGCTGTGGGGCCCAACTCGCCCTTTGTAAAGAAGCCTGCACGTTGTGCCTTTCAGCTCTAGGGCAATGGAGCACACCCAGAGCAGAAGTCCTACTTCAGCGAGATCAGGCCTGCAAAGAAACTGCGTTTCACAGGCCTTTTGAAGAGATGTTCGCGGTAGGCTGTAAGATCACTGTGCAGAGCGAGTTGTTTCTTAGCTTCCCAAAGAGCTGGAAGCAAGATGCTGTGGGGCCCAACTCGCCCTTTGGAAAGAAGCCTGCACGTTGTGCCTTTCAGCTCTAGGGCAAAGGAGCACACCCAGAGCAGAAGTCCTACTTCAGCCAGATCAGGCCTGCAAAGAAACTGCGTTTCACAGGCCTTTGGAAGAGATGTTCCCGGTAGGCTGTAAGAGCACTGTGCAGAGCGAGTTGTTTCTTAGCTTCCCAAAGAGCTGGAAGCAAGATGCTGTGGGGCCCAACTCGCCCTTTGCAAAGAAGCCTGCACGTTGTGCCTTTCAGCTCTAGGGCAATGGAGCACACCCAGAGCAGAAGTCCTACTTCAGCCAGATCAGGCCTGCAAAGAAACTGCGTTTCACAGGCCTTTGGAAGAGATGTTCCCGGTAGGCTGTAAGAGCACTGTGCAGAGTGAGTTGTTTCTTAGCTTCCCAAAGAGCTGGAATCAAGATACTGTGGGGACCAACTCACCCTTTGGAAAGAAGCCTGCAGGTTGTGCCTTTCAGCTCTAGGGCAGTGTAGCCCACCCAGAGCAGAAGTCCTACTTCAGCCAGATCAGGCCTGCAAAGAAACTGCGTTTCACAGGCCTTTGGAAGAGATGTTCCCGGTAGGCTGTAAGAGCACTGTGCAGAGTGAGTTGTTTCTTAGCTTCCCAAAGAGCTGGAATCAAGATACTGTGGGGACCAACTCACCCTTTGGAAAGAAGCCTGCAGGTTGTGCCTTTCAGCTCTAGGGCAGTGTAGCCCACCCAGAGCAGAAGTCCTACTTCAGCCAGATCAGGCCTGCAAAGAAACTGCGTTTCACAGGCCTTTGGAAGAGATGTTCCCGGTAGGCTGTAAGAGCACTGTGCAGAGCGAGTTGTTTCTTAGCTTCCCAAAGAGCTGGAAGCAAGATGCTGTGGGGCCCAACTCGCCCTTTGGAAAGAAGCCTGCACGTTGTGCCTTTCAGCTCTAGGGCAATGGAGCACACCCAGAGCAGAAGTCCTACTTCAGCCAGATCAGGCCTGCAAAGAAACTGCGTTTCAGAGGTCTTTGGAAGAGATGTTCCCAGTAGGCTGTAAGAGCACTGTGCAGAGCGAGTTGTTTCTTGCTTCCCAAAGAGCTGGAAGCAAGATGCTGTGGGGCCCAACTCGCCCTTTGTAAAGAAGCCTGCACGTTGTGCCTTTCAGCTCTAGGGCAATGGAGCACTCCCAGAGCAGAAGTCCTACTTCAGCCAGATCAGGCCTGCAAAGAAACTGCGTTTCACAGGCCTTTTGAAGAGATGTTCCCGGTAGGCTGTAAGATCACTGTGCAGAGCGAGTTGTTTCTTAGCTTCCCAAAGAGCTGGAAGCAAGATGCTGTGGGGCCCAACTCGCCCTTTGGAAAGAAGCCTGCACGTTGTGCCTTTCAGCTCTAGGGCAATGTAGCCCACCCAGAGCAGAAGTCCTACTTCAGCCAGATCAGGCCTGCAAAGAAACTGCGTTTCACAGGCCTTGGGAAGAGATTTTCACGGTAGGCTGCAAGAGCACTGTGCAGAGCGAGTTGTTTCTTAGCTTCCCAAAGAGCTGGAAGCAAGATGCTGTGGGGCCCAACTCGCCCTTTGGAAAGAAGCCTGCACGTTGTGCCTTTCAGCTCTAGGGCAATGGAGCACACCCAGAGCAGAAGTCCTACTTCAGCCAGATCAGGCCTGCAAAGAAACTGCGTTTCACAGGCCTTTTGAAGAGATGTTCCCGGTAGGCTGTAAGATCACTGTGCAGAGCGAGTTGTTTCTTAGCTTCCCAAAGAGCTGGAAGCAAGATGCTGTGGGGCCCAACTCGCCCTTTGGAAAGAAGCCTGCACGTTGTGCCTTTCAGCTCTAGGGCAATGGAGCACACCCAGAGCAGAAGTCCTACTTCAGCCAGATCAGGCCTGCAAAGAAACTGCGTTTCACATTCCGCTGGAGGAGATGTTCCCGGTAGGCTGTAAGAGCACTGTGCAGAGCGAGTTGTTTCTTAGCTTCCCAAAGAGCTGGAAGCAAGATGCTGTGGGGCCCAACTCGCCCTTTGTAAAGAAGCCTGCGCGTTGTGCCTTTCAGCTCTAGGGCAATGGAGCACACCCAGAGCAGAAGTCCTACTTCAGCCAGATCAGGCCTGCAAAGAAACTGCGTTTCACAGGCCTATTGAAGAGAAGTTCCCGGTAGGCTGTAAGATCACTGTGCAGAGCGAGTTGTTTCTTAGCTTCCCAAAGAGCTGGAAGCAAGATGCTGTGGGGCCCAACTCGCCCTTTGGACAGAAGCCTGCACGTTGTGCCTTTCAGCTCTAGGGCAATGGAGCACAACCAGAGCAGAAGTCCTACTTCAGCCAGATCAGGCCTGCAAAGAAACTGCATTTCACAGGCCTTTGGAAGAGATGTTCCCGGTAGGCTGTAAGAGCACTGTGCAGAGCGAGTTGTTTCTTAGCTTCCCAAAGAGCTGGAAGCAAGATGCTGTGGGGCCCAACTCGCCCTTTGGAAAGAAGCCTGCACGTTGTGCCTTTCAGCTCTAGGGCAATGGAGCACACCCAGTGCAGAAGTCCTACTTCAGCCGGATCAGGCCTGCAAAGAAACTGCGTTTCAGAGGTCTTTGGAAGAGATGTTCCCAGTAGGCTGTAAGAGCACTGTGCAGAGCGAGTTGTTTCTTGCTTCCCAAAGAGCTGGAAGCAAGATGCTCTGGGGCCCAACTCACGCTTTGGAAAGAAGCCTGCACGTTGTGCCTTTCAGCTATAGGGCAATGGAGCACACCCAGAGCAGAAGTCCTACTTCATCCAGATCAGGCCTGCAAAGAGACTGCGTTTCACAGGCCTTTGGAAGAGATGTTCCCGGTAGGCTGTAAGAGCACTGTGCAGAGCGAGTTGTTTCTTAGCTTCCCAAAGAGCTGGAAGCAAGATGCTGTGGGGCCCAACTCGCCCTTTGGAAAGAAGCCTGCACGTTGTGCCTTTCAGCTCTAGGGCAATGGAGCACACCCAGAGCAGAAGTCCTACTTCAGCCAGATCAGGCCTGCAAAGAAAGTGCGTTTCACAGGCCTTTGGAAGAGATTTTCCCGGTAGGCTGTAAGAGCACTGTGCAGAGCGAGTTGTTTCTTAGCTTCCCAAAGAGCTGGAAGCAAGATGCTGTGGGGCCCAACTCGCCCTTTGGAAAGAAGCCTGCACGTTGTGCCTTTCAGCTCTAGGGCAATGGAGCACACCCAGAGCAGAAGTCCTACTTCAGCCAGATCAGGCCTGCAAAGAAACTGCGTTTCACATTCCGTTGGAGGAGATGTTCCCGGTAGGCTGTAAGAGCACTGTGCAGAGCGAGTTGTTTCTTAGCTTCCCAAAGAGCTGGAAGCAAGATGCTGTGGGGCCCAACTCGCCCTTTGGAACGAAGCCTGCACGTTGAGCCTTTCAGCTCTAGGGCAATGGAGCACACCCAGAGCAGAAGTCCTACTTCAGCCAGATCAGGCCTGCAAAGAAACTGCGTTTCACAGGCCTTTGGAAGAGATGTTCCCGGTAGGCTGTAAGAGCACTGTGCAGAGCGAGTTGTTTCTTAGCTTCCCAAAGAGCTGGAATCAAGATACTGTGGGGACCAACTCACCCTTTGGAAAGAAGCCTGCAGGTTGTGCCTTTCAGCTCTAGGGCAGTGTAGCCCACCCAGAGCAGACGTCCTACTTCAGCCAGATCAGGCCTGCAAAGAAACTGCGTTTCACAGGCCTTTGGAAGAGATGTTCCCGGTAGGCTGTAAGAGCACTGTGCAGAGTGAGTTGTTTCTTAGCTTCCCAAAGAGCTGGAATCAAGATACTGTGGGGACCAACTCACCCTTTGGAAAGAAGCCTGCAGGTTGTGCCTTTCAGCTCTAGGGCAGTGTAGCCCACCCAGAGCAGAAGTCCTACTTCAGCCAGATCAGGCCTGCAAAGAAACTGCGTTTCAGAGGTCTTTGGAAGAGATGTTCCCAGTAGGCTGTAAGAGCACTGTGCAGAGCGAGTTGTTTCTTGCTTCCCAAAGAGCTGGAAGCAAGATGCTGTGGGGCCCAACTCGCCCTTTGTAAAGAAGCCTGCACGTTGTGCCTTTCAGCTCTAGGGCAATGGAGCACACCCAGAGCAGAAGTCCTACTTCAGCCAGATCAGGCCTGCAAAGAAACTGCGTTTCACAGGCCTTGGGAAGAGATTTTCACGGTAGGCTGCAAGAGCACTGTGCAGAGCGAGTTGTTTCTTAGCTTCCCAAAGAGCTGGAAGCAAGATGCTGTGGGGCCCAACTCGCCCTTTGGAAAGAAGCCTGCACGTTGTGCCTTTCAGCTCTAGGGCAATGGAGCACACCCAGAGCAGAAGTCCTACTTCAGCCAGATCAGGCCTGCAAAGAAACTGCGTTTCACAGGCCTTGGGAAGAGATTTTCACGGTAGGCTGCAAGAGCACTGTGCAGAGCGAGTTGTTTCTTAGCTTCCCAAAGAGCTGGAAGCAAGATGCTGTGGGGCCCAACTCGCCCTTTGGAAAGAAGCCTGCACGTTGTGCCTTTCAGCTCTAGGGCAAAGGAGCACACCCAGAGCAGAAGTCCTACTTCAGCCAGATCAGGCCTGCAAAGAAACTGCGTTTCACAGGCCTTTTGAAGAGATGTTCCCGGTAGGCTGTAAGATCACTGTGCAGAGCGAGTTGTTTCTTAGCTTCCCAAAGAGCTGGAAGCAAGATGCTGTGGGGCCCAACTCGCCCTTTGGAAAGAAGCCTGCACGTTGTGACTTTCAGCTCTAGGGCAATGGAGCACACCCAGAGCAGAAGTCCTACTTCAGCCAGATCAGGCCTGCAAAGAAACTGCGTTTCACATTCCGCTGGAGGAGATGTTCCCGGTAGGCTGTAAGAGCACTGTGCAGAGCGAGTTGTTTCTTAGCTTCCCAAAGAGCTGGAAGCAAGATGCTGTGGGGCCCAACTCGCCCTTTGTAAAGAAGCCTGCGCGTTGTGCCTTTCAGCTCTAGGGCAATGGAGCACACCCAGAGCAGAAGTCCTACTTCAGCCAGATCAGGCCTGCAAAGAAACTGCGTTTCACAGGCCTATTGAAGAGAAGTTCCCGGTAGGCTGTAAGATCACTGTGCAGAGCGAGTTGTTTCTTAGCTTCCCAAAGAGCTGGAAGCAAGATGCTGTGGGGCCCAACTCGCCCTTTGGACAGAAGCCTGCACGTTGTGCCTTTCAGCTCTAGGGCAATGGAGCACACCCAGAGCAGAAGTCCTACTTCAGCCAGATCAGGCCTGCAAAGAAACTGCATTTCACAGGCCTTTGGAAGAGATGTTCCCGGTAGGCTGTAAGAGCACTGTGCAGAGCGAGTTGTTTCTTAGCTTCCCAAAGAGCTGGAAGCAAGATGCTGTGGGGCCCAACTCGCCCTTTGGAAAGAAGCCTGCACCTTGTGCCTTTCAGCTCTAGGGCAATGGAGCACACCCAGTGCAGAAGTCCTACTTCAGCCAGATCAGGCCTGCAAAGAAACTGCGTTTCAGAGGTCTTTGGAAGAGATGTTCCCAGTAGGCTGTAAGAGCACTGTGCAGAGCGAGTTGTTTCTTGCTTCCCAAAGAGCTGGAAGCAAGATGCTCTGGGGCCCAACTCACGCTTTGGAAAGAAGCCTGCACGTTGTGCCTTTCAGCTATAGGGCAATGGAGCACACCCAGAGCAGAAGTCCTACTTCAGCCAGATCAGGCCTGCAAAGAGACTGCGTTTCACAGGCCTTTGGAAGAGATGTTCCCGGTAGGCTGTAAGAGCACTGTGCAGAGCGAGTTGTTTCTTAGCTTCCCAAAGAGCTGGAAGCAAGATGCTGTGGGGCCCAACTCGCCCTTTGGAAAGAAGCCTGCACGTTGTGCCTTTCAGCTCTAGGGTAATGGAGCACACCCAGAGCAGAAGTCCTACTTCAGCCAGATCAGGCCTGCAAAGAAACTGCGTTTCACAGGCCTTGGGAAGAGATTTTCCCGGTAGGCTGCAAGAGCACTGTGCAGAGCGAGTTGTTTCTTAGCTTCCCAAAGAGCTGGAAGCAAGATGCTGTGGGTCGCAACTCGCCCTTTGGAAAGAAGCCTGCACGTTGTGCCTTTCAGCTCTATTGCCATGGAGCACACCCAGAGCAGAAGTCCTACTTCATCCAGATCAGGCCTGCAAAGAAACTGCCTTTCACATTCCTTTGGAAGAGATGTTCGCAGTAGGCTGTAAGAGCACTGTGCAGAGCGAGTTGTTTCTTAGCTTCCCAAAGAGCTGGAAGCAAGATGCAGTGGGGCCCAACTCACCCTTTGGAAGGAAGCCTGCACGTTGTGCCTTTCAGCTCTAGGGCAATGGAGCACACCCAGAGCAGAAGTCCTACTTCAGCCAGATCAGGCCTGCAAAGAAACTGCGTTTCACAGGCCTTTGCAAGAGATGTTCCCGCTAGGCTGTAAGAGCACTGTGCAGAGGGAGTTGTTTCTTAGCTTCCCAAAGAGCTGGAAGCAAGATGCTGTGGGGCCCAACTCGCCCTTTGGAAAGAAGCCTGCACGTTGTGCCTTTCAGCTCTACGGCAAAGTAGCACACCCAGAACAGAAGGCCTACTCCAGCCAGATCAGGCCTGCAAAGAAACTGCGTTTCACAGGCCCTTGGAAGAGATGTTCCCGGTAGGCTGTAAGAGCACTGTGCAGAGCGAGTTGTTTATTAGCTTCCCAAAGAGATGGAAGCAAGATGCTGTGGGGCCCAACTCGCCCTTTGGAAAGAAGCCTGCACGTTGTGCCTTTCAGCTCTAGGGCAATGGAGCACACCCAGAGCAGAAGTCCTACTTCAGCCAGATCAGGCCTGCAAAGAAACTGCGTTTCACATTCCGTTGGAGGAGATGTTCCCGGTAGGCTGTAAGAGCACTGTGCAGAGCGAGTTGTTTCTTAGCTTCCCAAAGAGCTGGAAGCAAGATGCTGTGGGGCCCAACTCGCCCTTTGGAACGAAGCCTGCACGTTGTGCCTTTCAGCTCTAGGGCAATGGAGCACACCCAGAGCAGAAGTCCTACTTCAGCCAGATCAGGCCTGCAAAGAAACTGCGTTTCACAGGCCTTTGGAAGAGATGTTCCCGGTAGGCTGTAAGAGCACTGTGCAGAGCGAGTGGTTTCTTACCTTCCCAAAGAGCTGGAAGCAAGATGCTGTGGGGCCCAACTCGCCCTTTGGAAAGAAGCCTGCACGTTGTGCCTTTCAGCTCTAGGGCAATGGAGCACACCCAGAGCAGAAGTCCTACTTCAGCCAGATCAGGCCTGCAAAGAAACTGCGTTTCACAGGTCTTTGGAAGAGATGTTCCCGGTAGGCTGTAAGAGCACTGTGCAGAGCGAGTTGTTTCTTAGCTTCCCAAAGAGCTGGAAGCAAGATGCTGTGGGGCCCAACTCGCCCTTTGGAAAGAAGACTGCACGTTGTGCCTTTCAGCTCTATTGCCATGTAGCACACCCAGAGCAGAAGTCCTACTTCAGCCAGATCAGGCCTGCAAAGAAACTGCGTTTCACAGGCCTTGGGAAGAGATTTTCCCGGTAGGCTGCAAGAGCACTGTGCAGAGCGAGTTGTTTCTTAGCTTCCCAAAGAGCTGGAAGCAAGATGCTGTGGGGCCCAACTCGCCCTTTGGAAAGAAGCCTGCACGTTGTGCCTTTCAGCTCTAGGGCAATGGAGCACACCCAGAGCAGAAGTCCTACTTCAGCCAGATCAGGCCTGCAAAGAAACTGCGTTTCACAGGCCTTTGGAAGAGATGTTCCCGGTAGGCTGTAAGAGCACTGTGCAGAGCGAGTTGTTTCTTAGCTTCCCAAAGAGCTGGAAGCAAGATGCTGTGGGGCCCAAAGCGCCCCTTGGAAAGAAGCCTGCACGTTGACCTTTCAGCTCTAGGGCAATGGAGCACACCCAGAGCAGAAGTCCTACTTCAGCCAGATCAGGCCTGCAAAGAAACTGCGTTTCACAGGCCTTGGGAAGAGATGTTCCCGGTAGGCTGTAAGAGCACTGTGCAGAGCGAGTTGTTTCTTAGCTTCCCAAAGAGCTGGAAGCAAGATGCTGTGGGGCCCAACGCGCCCCTTGGAAAGAAGCCTGCACGTTGAGCCTTTCAGCTCTAGGGCAATGTAGCCCACCCAGAGCAGAAGTCCTACTTCAGCCAGATCAGGCCTGCAAAGAAACTGCGTTTCACAGGCCTTTGGAAGAGATGTTCCCGGTAGGCTGTAAGAGCACTGTGCAGAGCGAGTTGTTTCTTAGCTTCCCAAAGAGCTGGAAGCAAGATGCTGTGGGGCCCAACTCGCCCTTTGGAAAGAAGCCTGCACGTTGTGTCTTTCAGCTCTAGGGCAATGGAGCACACCCAGAGCAGAAGTCCTACTTCAGCCAGATCAGGCCTGCAAAGAAACTGCGTTTCACAGCCTTGGGAAGAGATGTTCCCGGTAGGCTGCAAGAGCACTGTGCAGAGCGAGTTGTTTCTTAGCTTCCCAAAGAGCTGGAAGCAAGATGCTGTGGGGCCCAACTCGCCCTTTGGAAAGAAGCCTGCACGTTGTGCCTTTCAGCTCTAGGGCAATGGAGCACACCCAGTGCAGAAGTCCTACTTCAGCCAGATCAGGCCTGCAAAGAAACTGCGTTTCACAGGCCTTTGGAAGAGATGTTCCCGGTAGGCTGTAAGAGCACTGTGCAGAGCGAGTTGTTTCTTAGCTTCCCAAAGAGCTGGAAGCAAGATGCTGTGGGGCCCAACTCGCCCTTTGGAAAGAAGCCTGCACGTTGTGCCTTTCAGCTCTAGGGCAATGGAGCACACCCAGAGCAGAAGTCCTACTTCAGCCAGATCAGGCCTGCAAAGAAACTGCGTTTCACATTCCGTTGGAGGAGATGTTCCCGATAGGCTGTAAGAGCACTGTGCAGAGCGAGTTGTTTCTTAGCTTCCCAAAGAGCTGGAATCAAGATACTGTGGGGACCAACTCGCCCTTTGGAAAGAAGCCTGCAGGTTGTGCCTTTCAGCTCTAGGGCAGTGTAGCCCACCCAGAGCAGACGTCCTACTTCAGCCAGATCAGGCCTGCAAAGAAACTGCGTTTCACAGGCCCTTGGAAGAGATGTTCCCGGTAGGCTGTAAGAGCACTGTGCAGAGCGATTTGTTTATTAGCTTCCCAAAGAGATGGAAGCAAGATGCTGTGGGGCCCAACTCGCCCTTTGGAAAGAAGCCTGCACGTTGTGCCTTTCAGCTCTAGGTCAATGGAGCACACCCAGAGCAGAAGTCCTACTTCAGCCAGATCAGGCCTGCAAAGAAACTGCGTTTCACATTCCGTTGGAGGAGATGTTCCCGGTAGGCTGTAAGAGCACTGTGCAGAGCGAGTTGTTTCTTAGCTTCCCAAAGAGCTGGAAGCAAGATGCTGTGGGGCCCAACTCTCCCTTTGGAACGAAGCCTGCACGTTGTGCCTTTCAGCTCTAGGGCAATGGAGCACACCCAGAGCAGAAGTCCTACTTCAGCCAGATCAGGCCTGCAAAGAAACTGCGTTTCACAGGCCTTTGGAAGAGATGTTCCCGGTAGGCTGTAAGAGCACTGTGCAGAGCGAGTGGTTTCTTACCTTCCCAAAGAGCTGGAAGCAAGATGCCGTGGGGCCCAACTCGCCCTTTGGAAAGAAGCCTGCACGTTGTGCCTTTCAGCTCTAGGGCAATGGAGCACACCCAGAGCAGAAGTCCTACTTCAGCCAGATCAGGCCTGCAAAGAAACTGCGTTTCACAGGTCTTTGGAAGAGATGTTCCCGGTAGGCTGTAAGAGCACTGTGCAGAGCGAGTTGTTTCTTAGCTTCCCAAAGAGCTGGAAGCAAGATGCTGTGGGGCCCAACTCGCCCTTTTGAAAGAAGCCTGCACGTTGTGCCTTTCAGCTCTATTGCCATGTAGCACACCCAGAGCAGAAGTCCTACTTCAGCCAGATCAGGCCTGCAAAGAAACTGCGTTTCACAGGCCTTGGGAAGAGATTTTCCCGGTAGGCTGCAAGAGCACTGTGCAGAGCGAGTTGTTTATTAGCTTCCCAAAGAGATGGAAGCAAGATGCTGTGGGGCCCAACTCGCCCTTTGGAAAGAAGCCTGCACGTTGTGCCTTTCAGCTCTAGGGCAATGGAGCACACCCAGAGCAGAAGTCCTACTTCAGCCAGATCAGGCCTGCAAAGAAACTGCGTTTCACAGGCCTTTTGAAGAGATGTTCCCGGTAGGCTTTAAGAGCACTGTGCAGAGCGAGTGGTTTCTTACCTTCCCAAAGAGCTGGAAGCAAGATGCTGTGGGGCCCAACTCGCCCTTTGGAAAGAAGCCTGCACGTTGTGCCTTTCAGCTCTAGGTCAATGGAGCACACCCAGAGCAGAAGTCCTACTTCAGCCAGATCAGGCCTGCAAAGAAACGGCGTTTCACAGGCCTTTGGAAGAGATGTTCCCACTAGGCTGTAAGAGCACTGTGCAGAGCGAGTTGTTTCTTAGCTTCCCAAAGAGCTGGAAGCAAGATGCTGTGGGGCCCAACTCGCCCTTTGGAGGGAAGCCTGCACGTTGTGCCTTTCAGCTCTAGGGCAATGGAGCACACCCAGAGGAGAAGTCATACTTCAGCCAGATCAGGCCTGCAAAGAAACTGCGTTTCACAGGCCTTTGGAAGAGATGTTCCCGGTAGGCTGCAAGAGCACTGTGCAGAGCGAGTTGTTTCTTAGCTTCTCAAAGAGCTGGAAGCAAGATGCTGTGGGGCCCAACTCGCCCTTTGGAGGGAAGCCTGCACGTTGTGCCTTTCAGCTCTAGGGCAATGGAGCACACCCAGAGGAGAAGTCATACTTCAGCCAGATCAGGCCTGCAAAGAAACTGCGTTTCACAGGCCTTTGGAAGAGATGTTCCCGGTAGGCTGTAAGAGCACTGTGCAGAGCGAGTTGTTTCTTAGCTTCCCAAAATGCTGGAAGCAAGATGCTGTGGGGCCCAACTCGCCCTTTGGAAAGAAGCCTGCACGTTGTGCCTTTCAGCTCTAGGGCAATGGAGCACACCCAGAGCAGAAGTCCTACTTCAGCCAGATCAGGCCTGCAAAGAAACTGCGTTTCAGAGGTCTTTTTAAGAGATGTTCCCAGTAGGCTGTAAGAGCACTGTGCAGAGAGAGTTGTTTCTTGCTTCCCAAAGAGCTGGAAGCAAGATGCTGTGTGGCCCAACTCGCCCTTTGGAAAGAAGCCTGCACGTTGTGCCTTTCAGCTCTAGGGCAATGTAGCCCACCCAGAGCAGAAGTCCTACTTCAGCCAGATCAGGCCTGCAAAGAAACTGCGTTTCACAGGCCTTTGGAAGAGATGTTCCCGGTAGGCTGTAAGAGCACTGTGCAGAGCGAGTTGTTTCTTAGCTTCCCAAAGAGCTGGAATCAAGATGCTGTGGGGCCCAACTCGCCCTTTGGAAAGAAGCCTGCACGTTGTGACTTTCAGCTCTAGGGCAATGGAGCCCACCCAGAGCAGAAGTCCTACATCAGCCAGATCAGGCCTGCAAAGAAACTGCGTTTCACAGGCCTTGGGAAGAGATGTTCCCGGTAGGCTGTAAGAGCACTGTGCAGAGCGAGTTGTTTCTTAGCTTCCCAAAGAGCTGGAAGCAAGATGCTGTGGTGCCCAACTCGCCCTTTGGAAAGAAGCCTGCACGTTGTGCCTTTCAGCTCTAGGGCAAAGTAGCACACCCAGAGCAGAAGTCCTACTTCAGCCAGATCAGGCCTGCAAAGAAACTGCGTTTCACAGGCCTTTGGAAGAGATGTTCCCGGTAGGCTGTAAGAGCACTGTGCAAGGCGAGTTGTTTCTTACCTTCCCAAAGAGCTGGAAGCAAGATGCTGTGGGACCCAACTCGCCCTTTGGAAAGAAGCCTGCACGTTGTGCCTTTCAGCTCTAGGGCATTGTAGCACACCCAGAGCATAAGTCCTACTTCAGCCAATCAGGCCTGCAAAGAAACTGCGTTTCACAGGCCTTTGGAAGAGATGTTCCCGGTAGGCTGTAAGAGCACTGTGCAGAGCGAGTTGTTTCTTAGCTTCCCAAAGAGCTGGAAGCAAGATGCTGTGGGGCCCAACTCGCCCTTTGGAAAGAAGCCTGCACGTTGTGCCTTTCAGCTCTACGGCAATGGAGCACACACAGAGCAGAAGTCCTACTTCAGCCAGATCAGGCCTGCAAAGAAACTGCGTTTCACAGGCCTTTGGAAGAGATGTTCCCGGTAGGCTGTAAGAGCACTGTGAGAGCGAGTTGTTTCTTTGCTTCCCAAAGAGCTGGAAGCAAGATGCTGTGGGGCCCAACTCGCCCTTTGGAAAGAAGCCTGCACGTTGTGCCTTTCAGCTCTAGGGCAAAGAAGGACACCCAGAGCAGAAGTCCTACTTCAGCCAGATCAGGCCTGCAAAGAAACTGCGTTTCACAGGCCTTGGGAAGAGATGTTCCCGGTAGGCTGTAAGAGCACTGTGCAGAGCGAGTTGTTTCTTAGCTTCCCAAAGAGCTGGAAGCAAGATGCTGTGGGGCCCAACTCGCCCTTTGGAAAGAAGCCTGCACGTTGTGCCTTTCAGCTCTAGTGCAAAGTAGCACACCCAGAGCAGAAGTCCTACTTCAGCCAGATCAGGCCTGCAAAGAAACTGCGTTTCACAGGCCTTTGGAAGAGATGTTCCCGGTAGGCTGTAAGAGCACTGTGCAGAGCGAGTTGTTTCTTAGCTTCCCAAAGAGCTGGAAGCAAGATGCTGTGGGGCCCAACTCGCCCTTTGGAAAGAAGCCTGCACGTTGTGCCTTTCAGCTCTATTGCAATGGAGCACACCCAGAGCAGAAGTCCTACTTCAGCCAGATCAGGCCTGCAAAGAAACTGCGTTTCACATTCCGTTGGAAGAGATGTTCCCAGTAGGCTGTAAGAGCACTGTGCAGAGCGAGTTGTTTCTTAGCTTCCCAAAGAGCTGGAAGCAAGATGCTGTGGGGCCCAACTCGCCCTTTGGAAAGAAGCCTGCACGTTGTGCCTTTCAGCGCTAGGGCAATGGAGCACACCCAGACCAGATAACCTACTTCAGCCAGATCAGGCCTGCAAAGAAACTGCGTTTCACAGGCCTTTGGAAGAGATGTTCCCGGTAGGCTGTAAGAGCACTGTGCAGAGCGAGTTGTTTCTTAGCTTCCTAAAGAGCTGGAAGCAAGATGCTGTGGGGCCCAACTCGCCCTTTGGAAAGAAGCCTGCACGTTGTGCCTTTCAGCTCTAGGGCAATGGAGCACACCCAGAGCAGAAGTCCTACTTCAGCCAGATCAGGCCTGCAAAGAAACTGCGTTTCACAGGCCTTTGGAAGAGATGTTCCCACTAGGCTGTAAGAGCACTGTGCAGAGCGAGTTGTTTCTTAGCTTCCCAAAGAGCTGGAAGCAAGATGCTGTGGGGCGCAAAGCGCCCCTTGGAAAGAAGCCTGCACGTTGAGACTTTCAGCTCTAGGGCAATGGAGCACACCCAGAGCAGAAGTCCTACTTCAGCCAGATCAGGCCTGCAAAGAAACTGCATTTCACAGGCCTTGGGAAGAGATGTTCCCGGTAGCTGTAAGAGCACTGTGCAGAGCGAGTTGTTTCTTAGCTTCCCAAAGAGCTGGAAGCAAGATGCTGTGGGGCCCAACGCGCCCCTTGGAAAGAAGCCTGCACGTTGAGCCTTTCAGCTCTAGGGCAATGTAGCCCACCCAGAGCAGAAGTCCTACTTCAGCCAGATCAGGCCTGCAAAGAAACTGCGTTTCACAGGCCTTTGGAAGAGATGTTCCCTGTAGGCTGTAAGAGCACTGTGCAGAGCGAGTTGTTTCTTAGCTTCCCAAAGAGCTGGAAGCAAGATGCTTTGGGGCCCAACTCGCCCTTTGCAAAGAAGCCTGCACGTTGTGCCTTTCAGCTCTAGGGCAAAGTAGCACACCCAGAGCAGAAGTCCTACTTCAGCCGGATCAGGCCTGCAAAGAAACTGCGTTTCACATTCCTTTGGAAGAGATGTTCCCAGTAGGCTGTAAGAGCACTGTGCAGAGCGAGTTGTTTCTTACCTTCCCAAAGAGCTGGAAGCAAGATGCTGTGGGGCCCAACTCGCCCTTTGGAAAGAAGCCTGCACGTTGTGCCTTTCAGCTCTAGGGCAATGTAGCACACCCAGAGCAGAAGTCCTACTTCAGCCAGATCAGGCCTGCAAAGAAACTGCGTTTCACAGGCCTTTGGAAGAGATGTTCCCGGTAGGCTGTAAGAGCACTGTGCAGAGCGAGTTGTTTCTTAGCTTCCCAAAGAGCTGGAAGCAAGATGCTGTGGGGCCCAACTCGCCCTTTGGAAAGAAGCCTGCACGTTGTGACTTTCAGCTCTAGGGCAATGGAGCCCACCCAGAGCAGAAGTCCTACATCAGCCAGATCAGGCCTGCAAAGAAACTGTGTTTCACAGGCCTTGGGAAGAGATGTTCCCGGTAGGCTGTAAGAGCACTGTGCAGAGCGAGTTGTTTCTTAGCTTCCCAAAGAGCTGGAAGCAAGATGCTGTGGTGCCCAACTCGCCCTTTGGAAAGAAGCCTGCACGTTGTGCCTTTCAGCTCTAGGGCAAAGTAGCACACCCAGAGCAGAAGTCCTACTTCAGCCAGATCAGGCCTGCAAAGAAACTGCGTTTCACAGGCCTTTGGAAGAGATGTTCCCGGTAGGCTGTAAGAGCACTGTGCAGAGCGAGTTGTTTCTTACCTTCCCAAAGAGCTGGAAGCAAGATGCTGTGGGACCCAACTCGCCCTTTGGAAAGAAGCCTGCACGTTCTGCCTTTCAGATCTAGGGCATTGTAGCACACCCAGAGCATAAGTCCTACTTCAGCCAATCAGGCCTGCAAAGAAACTGCGTTTCACAGGCCTTTGGAAGAGATGTTCCCGGTAGGCTGTAAGAGCACTGTGCAGAGCGAGTTGTTTCTTAGCTTCCCAAAGAGCTGGAAGCAAGATGCTGTGGGGCCCAACTCGCCCTTTGGAAAGAAGCCTGCACGTTGTGCCTTTCAGCTCTACGGCAATGGAGCACACCCAGAGCAGAAGTCCTACTTCAGCCAGATCAGGCCTGCAAAGAAACTGCGTTTCACAGGCCTTTGGAAGAGATGTTCCCGGTAGGCTGTAAGAGCACTGTGAGAGCGAGTTGTTTCTTTGCTTCCCAAAGAGCTGGAAGCAAGATGCTGTGGGGCCCAACTCGAGCTTTGGAAAGAAGCCTGCACGTTGTGCCTTTCAGCTCTAGGGCAAAGAAGGACACCCAGAGCAGAAGTCCTACTTCAGCCAGATCAGGCCTGCAAAGAAACTGCGTTTCACAGGCCGTGGGAAGAGATGTTCCCGGTAGGCTGTAAGAGCACTGTGCAGAGCGAGTTGTTTCTTAGCTTCCCAAAGAGCTGGAAGCAAGATGCTGTGGGGCCCAACTCGCCCTTTGGAAAGAAGCCTGCACGTTGTGCCTTTCAGCTCTAGGGCAATGGAGCACACCCAGAGCAGAAGTCCTACTTCAGCCAGATCAGGCCTGCAAAGAAACTGCGTTTCACAGGCCTTTGGAAGAGATGTTCCCGGTAGGCTGTAAGAGCACTGTGCAGAGCGAGTTGTTTCTTAGCTTCCCAAAGAGCTGGAAGCAAGATGCTGTGGGGCCCAACTCGCCCTTTGGAAAGAAGCCTGCACGTTGTGCCTTTCAGCTCTATTGCAATGGAGCACACCCAGAGCAGAAGTCCTACTTCAGCCAGATCAGGCCTGCAAAGAAACTGCGTTTCACATTCCGTTGGAAGAGATGTTCCCAGTAGGCTGTAAGAGCACTGTGCAGAGCGAGTTGTTTCTTAGCTTCCCAAAGAGCTGGAAGCAAGATGCTGTGGGGCCCAACTCGCCCTTTGGAAAGAAGCCTGCACGTTGTGCCTTTCAGCTCTAGGGCAAAGGAGCACACCCAGAGCAGAAAACCTACTTCAGCCAGATCAGGCCTGCAAAGAAACTGCGTTTCACAGGCCTTTGGAAGAGATGTTCCCGGTAGGCTGTAAGAGCACTGTGCAGAGCGAGTTGTTTCTTAGCTTCCCAAAGAGCTGGAAGCAAGATGCTGTGGGGCCCAACTCGCCCTTTGGAAAGAAGCCTGCACGTTGTGCCTTTCAGCTCTAGGGCAATGGAGCACACCCAGAGCAGAAGTCCTACTTCAGCCAGATCAGGCCTGCAAAGAAACTGCGTTTCACAGGCCTTTGGAAGAGATGTTCCCACTAGGCTGTAAGAGCACTGTGCAGAGCGAGTGGTTTCTTAGCTTCCCAAAGAGCTGGAAGCAAGATGCTGTGGGGCGCAAAGCGCCCCTTGGAAAGAAGCCTGCACGTTGAGACTTTCAGCTCTAGGGCAATGGAGCACACCCAGAACAGAAGTCCTACTTCAGCCAGATCAGGCCTGCAAAGAAACTGCATTTCACAGGCCTTGGGAAGAGATGTTCCCGGTAGCTGTAAGAGCACTGTGCAGAGCGAGTTGTTTCTTAGCTTCCCAAAGAGCTGGAAGCAAGATGCTGTGGGGCCCAACGCGCCCCTTGGAAAGAAGCCTGCACGTTGAGCCTTTCAGCTCTAGGGCAATGTAGCCCACCCAGAGCAGAAGTCCTACTTCAGCCAGATCAGGCCTGCAAAGAAACTGCGTTTCACAGGGATTTGGAAGAGATGTTCCCTGTAGGCTGTAAGAGCACTGTGCAGAGCGAGTTGTTTCTTAGCTTCCCAAAGAGCTGGAAGCAAGATGCTGTGGGGCCCAACTCGCCCTTTGCAAAGAAGCCTGCACGTTGTGCCTTTCAGCTCTAGGGCAAAGTAGCACACCCAGAGCAGAAGTCCTACTTCAGCCAGATCAGGCCTGCAAAGAAACTGCGTTTCACATTCCTTTGGAAGAGATGTTCCCAGTAGGCTGTAAGAGCACTGTGCAGAGCGAGTTGTTTCTTACCTTCCCAAAGAGCTTTAAGCAAGATGCTGTGGGGCCCAACTCGCCCTTTGGAAAGAAGCCTGCACGTTGTGCCTTTCAGCTCTAGGGCAATGTAGCACACCCAGAGCAGAAGTCCTACTTCAGCCAGATCAGGCCTGCAAAGAAACTGCGTTTCACAGGCCTTTGGAAGAGATGTTCCCGGTAGGCTGTAAGAGCACTGTGCAGAGCGAGTTGTTTCTTACCTTCCCAAAGAGCTGGAAGCAAGATGCTGTGGGGCCCAAGTCGCCCTTTGGAAAGAAGCCTGCACGTTGTGCCTTTCAGCTCTAGGGCATTGTAGCACACCCAGAGCAGAAGTCCTATTTCAGCCAATCAGGCCTGCAAAGAAACTGCGTTTCACAGGCCTTTGGAAGAGATGTTCCCGGTAGGCTGTAAGAGCACTGTGCAGAGCGAGTTGTTTCTTAGCTTCCCAAAGAGCTGGAAGCAAGATGCTGTGGGGCCCAACTCGCCCTTTGGAAAGAAGCCTGCACGTTGTGCCTTTCAGCTCTATTGCAATGGAGCACACCCAGAGCAGAAGTCCTACTTCATCCAGATCAGGCCTGCAAAGAAACTGCGTTTCACATTCCTTTGGAAGAGATGTTCCCAGTAGGCTGTAAGAGCACTGTGCAGAGCGAGTTGTTTCTTAGCTTCCCAAAGAGCTGGAAGCAAGATGCTGTGGGGCCCAACTCGCCCTTTGGAAAGAAGCCTGCACGTTGTGCCTTTCAGCTCTAGGGCAATGGAGCACACCCAGAGCAGAAGTCCTACTTCAGCCAGATCAGGCCTGCAAAGAAACTGCGTTTCACAGGCCTTTGGAAGAGATGTTCCCGGTAGGCTGTAAGAGCACTGTGCAGAGGGAGTTGTTTCTTAGCTTCCAAAGAGCTGGAAGCAAGATGCTGTGGGGCCCAACTCGCCCTTTGGAAAGAAGCCTGCACGTTGTGCCTTTCAGCTCTAGGGCATTGTAGCACACCCAGAACAGATGTCCTACTTCAGCCAGATCAGGCCTGCAAAGAAACTGCGTTTCACAGGCCCTTGGAAGAGATGTTCCCGGTAGGCTGTAAGAGCACTGTGCAGAGCGAGTTGTTTCTTAGCTTCCCAAAGAGCTGGAAGCAAGATGCTGTGGGGTCCAACTTGCCCTTTGGAAAGAAGCCTGCACGTGGTGCCTTTCAGCTCTAGGGCAAAGTAGCACACCCAGAGCAGAAGTCCTACTTCAGCCAGATCAGGCCTGCAAAGAAACTGCGTTTCACAGGTCTTTGGAAGAGATGTTCCCGGTAGGCTGTAAGAGCACTGTGCAGAGCGAGTTGTTTCTTAGCTTCCCAAAGAGCTTTAAGCAAGATGCTGTGGGGCCCAACTCGCCCTTTGGAAAGAAGCCTGCACGTTGTGCCTTTCAGCTCTAGGGAAATGGAGCACACCCAGAGCAGAAGTCCTACTTCAGCCAGATCAGGCCTGCAAAGAAACTGCGTTTCACAGGCCTTTGGAAGAGATTTTCCCGGTAGGCTGCAAGAGCACTGTGCAGAGCGAGTTGTTTCTTAGCTTCCCAAAGAGCTGGAAGCAAGATGCTGTGGGGCCCAACTCGCCCTTTGGAAAGAAGCCTGCACGTTGTGCCTTTCAGCTCTAGGGCAATGGAGCACACCCAGAGCAGAAGTCCTACTTCAGCCAGATCAGGCCTGCAAAGAAACTGCGTTTCACAGGCCTTGGGAAGAGATTTTCCCGGTAGGCTGCAAGAGCACTGTGCAGAGCGAGTTGTTTCTTAGCTTCCCAAAGAGCTGGAAGCATGATGCTGTGGGGCCCAACTCGCCCTTTGGAAAGAAGCCTGCACGTTGTGCCTTTCAGCTCTAGGGCAATGGAGCACACCCAGAGCAGAAGTCCTACTTCAGCGAGATCAGGCCTGCAAAGAAACTGCGTTTCACAGGCCTTTTGAAGAGATGTTCCCGGTAGGCTGTAAGATCACTGTGCAGAGCGAGTTGTTTCTTAGCTTCCCAAAGAGCTGGAAGCAAGATGCTGTGGGGCCCAACTCGCCCTTTGGAAAGAAGCCTGCACGTTGTGCCTTTCAGCTCTAGGGCAATGGAGCACACCCAGAGCAGAAGTCCTACTTCAGCCAGATCAGGCCTGCAAAGAAACTGCGTTTCACAGGCCTTTGGAAGAGATGTTCCCGGTAGGCTGTAAGAGCACTGTGCAGAGCGAGTTGTTTCTTAGCTTCCCAAAGAGCTGGAATCAAGATACTGTGGGGACCAACTCACCCTTTGGAAAGAAGCCTGCAGGTTGTGCCTTTCAGCTCTAGGGCAGTGTAGCCCACCCAGAGCAGACGTCCTACTTCAGCCAGATCAGGCCTGCAAAGAAACTGCGTTTCACAGGCCTTTGGAAGAGATGTTCCCGGTAGGCTGTAAGAGCACTGTGCAGAGCGAGTTGTTTCTTAGCTTCCCCAAGAGCTGGAAGCAAGATGCTGTGGGGCCCAACTCGCCCTTTGGAATGAAGCCTGCACGTTGTGCCTTTGAGCTAGAGGGCAATGGAGCACACTCAGAGCAGAAGTCCTACTTCAGCCAGATCAGGCCTGCAAAGAAACTGCGTTTCACAGGCCTTTGGAAGAGATGTTCCCGGTAGGCTGTAAGAGCACTGTGCAGAGCGAGTTGTTTCTTAGCTTCCCAAAGAGCTGGAATCAAGATACTGTGGGGACCAACTCACCCTTTGGAAAGAAGCCTGCACGTTGTGCCTTTCAGCTCTAGGGCAAAGGAGCACACCCAGAGCAGAAGTCCTACTTCAGCCAGATCAGGCCTGCAAAGAAACTGCGTTTCACAGGCCTTTGGAAGAGATGTTCCCGGTAGGCTGTAAGAGCACTGTGCAGAGCGAGTTGTTTCTTAGCTTCCCAAAGAGCTGGAATCAAGATACTGTGGGGACCAACTCACCCTTTGGAAAGAAGCCTGCAGGTTGTGCCTTTCAGCTCTAGGGCAGTGTAGCCCACCCAGAGCAGAAGTCCTACTTCAGCCAGATCAGGCCTGCAAAGAAACTGCGTTTCACAGGCCTTGGGAAGAGATGTTCCCGGTAGGCTGTAAGAGCACTGTGCAGAGCGAGTTGTTTCTTAGCTTCCCAAAGAGCTGGAAGCAAGATGCTGTGGGGCCCAACTCGCCCTTTGGAAAGAAGCCTGCACGTTGTGCCTTTCAGCTCTAGTGCAAAGTAGCACACCCAGAGCAGAAGTCCTACTTCAGCCAGATCAGGCCTGCAAAGAAACTGCGTTTCACAGGCCTTTGGAAGAGATGTTCCCGGTAGGCTGTAAGAGCACTGTGCAGAGCGAGTTGTTTCTTAGCTTCCCAAAGAGCTGGAAGCAAGATGCTGTGGGGCCCAACTCGCCCTTTGGAAAGAAGCCTGCACGTTGTGCCTTTCAGCTCTAGGGCAATGTAGCACACCCAGAGCAGAAGTCCTACTTCAGCCAGATCAGGCCTGCAAAGAAACTGCGTTTCACAGGCCTTTGGAAGAGATGTTCCCGGTAGGCTGTAAGAGCACTGTGCAGAGCGAGTTGTTTCTTAGCTTCCCAAAGAGCTGGAAGCAAGATGCTGTGGGGCCCAACTCGCCCTTTGGAAAGAAGCCTGCACGTTGTGACTTTCAGCTCTAGGGCAATGGAGCCCACCCAGAGCAGAAGTCCTACATCAGCCAGATCAGGCCTGCAAAGAAACTGCGTTTCACAGGCCTTGGGAAGAGATGTTCCCGGTAGGCTGTAAGAGCACTGTGCAGAGCGAGTTGTTTCTTAGCTTCCCAAAGAGCTGGAAGCAAGATGCTGTGGTGCCCAACTCGCCCTTTGGAAAGAAGCCTGCACGTTGTGCCTTTCAGCTCCAGGGCAAAGTAGCACACCCAGAGCAGAAGTCCTACTTCAGCCAGATCAGGCCTGCAAAGAAACTGCGTTTCACAGGCCTTTGGAAGAGATGTTCCCGGTAGGCTGTAAGAGCACTGTGCAAGGCGAGTTGTTTCTTACCTTCCCAAAGAGCTGGAAGCAAGATGCTGTGGGACCCAACTCGCCCTTTGGAAAGAAGCCTGCACGTTCTGCCTTTCAGCTCTAGGGCATTGTAGCACACCCAGAGCATAAGTCCTACTTCAGCCAATCAGGCATGCAAAGAAACTGCGTTTCACAGGCCTTTGGAAGAGATGTTCCCGGTAGGCTGTAAGAGCACTGTGCAGAGCGAGTTGTTTCTTAGCTTCCCAAAGAGCTGGAAGCAAGATGCTGTGGGGCCCAACTCGCCCTTTGGAAAGAAGCCTGCACGTTGTGCCTTTCAGCTCTACGGCAATGGAGCACACCCAGAGCAGAAGTCCTACTTCAGCCAGATCAGGCCTGCAAAGAAACTGCGTTTCACAGTCCTTTGGAAGAGATGTTCCCGGTAGGCTGTAAGAGCACTGTGAGAGCGAGTTGTTTCTTTGCTTCCCAAAGAGCTGGAAGCAAGATGCTGTGGGGCCCAACTCGAGCTTTGGAAAGAAGCCTGCACGTTGTGCCTTTCAGCTCTAGGGCAAAGAAGGACACCCAGAGCAGAAGTCCTACTTCAGCCAGATCAGGCCTGCAAAGAAACTGCGTTTCACAGGCCGTGGGAAGAGATGTTCCCGGTAGGCTGTAAGAGCACTGTGCAGAGCGAGTTGTTTCTTAGCTTCCCAAAGAGCTGGAAGCAAGATGCTGTGGGGCCCAACTCGCCCTTTGGAAAGAAGCCTGCACGTTGTGCCTTTCAGCTCTAGGGCAATGGAGCACACCCAGAGCAGAAGTCCTACTTCAGCCAGATCAGGCCTGCAAAGAAACTGCGTTTCACAGGCCTTTGGAAGAGATGTTCCCGGTAGGCTGTAAGAGCACTGTGCAGAGCGAGTTGTTTCTTAGCTTCCCAAAGAGCTGGAAGCAAGATGCTGTGGGGCCCAACTCGCCCTTTGGAAAGAAGCCTGCACGTTGTGCCTTTCAGCTCTATTGCAATGGAGCACACCCAGAGCAGAAGTCCTACTTCAGCCAGATCAGGCCTGCAAAGAAACTGCGTTTCACATTCCGTTGGAAGAGATGTTCCCAGTAGGCTGTAAGAGCACTGTGCAGAGCGAGTTGTTTCTTAGCTTCCCAAAGAGCTGGAAGCAAGATGCTGTGGGGCCCAACTCGCCCTTTGGAAAGAAGCCTGCACGTTGTGCCTTTCAGCTCTAGGGCAAAGGAGCACACCCAGAGCAGAAAACCTACTTCAGCCAGATCAGGCCTGCAAAGAAACTGCGTTTCACAGGCCTTTGGAAGAGATGTTCCCGGTAGGCTGTAAGAGCACTGTGCAGAGCGAGTTGTTTCTTAGCTTCCCAAAGAGCTGGAAGCAAGATGCTGTGGGGCCCAACTCGCCCTTTGGAAAGAAGCCTGCACGTTGTGCCTTTCAGCTCTAGGGCAATGGAGCACACCCAGAGCAGAAGTCCTACTTCAGCCAGATCAGGCCTGCAAAGAAACTGCGTTTCACAGGCCTTTGGAAGAGATGTTCCCACTAGGCTGTAAGAGCACTGTGCAGAGCGAGTGGTTTCTTAGCTTCCCAAAGAGCTGGAAGCAAGATGCTGTGGGGCGCAAAGCGCCCCTTGGAAAGAAGCCTGCACGTTGAGACTTTCAGCTCTAGGGCAATGGAGCACACCCAGAACAGAAGTCCTACTTCAGCCAGATCAGGCCTGCAAAGAAACTGCATTTCACAGGCCTTGGGAAGAGATGTTCCCGGTAGCTGTAAGAGCACTGTGCAGAGCGAGTTGTTTCTTAGCTTCCCAAAGAGCTGGAAGCAAGATGCTGTGGGGCCCAACGCGCCCCTTGTAAAGAAGCCTGCACGTTGAGCCTTTCAGCTCTAGGGCAATGTAGCCCACCCAGAGCAGAAGTCCTACTTCAGCCAGATCAGGCCTGCAAAGAAACTGCGTTTCACAGGGATTTGGAAGAGATGTTCCCTGTAGGCTGTAAGAGCACTGTGCAGAGCGAGTTGTTTCTTAGCTTCCCAAAGAGCTGGAAGCAAGATGCTGTGGGGCCCAACTCGCCCTTTGCAAAGAAGCCTGCACGTTGTGCCTTTCAGCTCTAGGGCAAAGTAGCACACCCAGAGCAGAAGTCCTACTTCAGCCAGATCAGGCCTGCAAAGAAACTGCGTTTCACATTCCTTTGGAAGAGATGTTCCCAGTAGGCTGTAAGAGCACTGTGCAGAGCGAGTTGTTTCTTACCTTCCCAAAGAGCTTTAAGCAAGATGCTGTGGGGCCCAACTCGCCCTTTGGAAAGAAGCCTGCACGTTGTGCCTTTCAGCTCTAGGGCAATGTAGCCCACCCAGAGCAGAAGTCCTACTTCAGCCAGATCAGGCCTGCAAAGAAACTGCGTTTCACAGGCCTTTGGAAGAGATGTTCCCGGTAGGCTGTAAGAGCACTGTGCAGAGCGAGTTGTTTCTTAGCTTCCCAAAGAGCTGGAAGCAAGATGCTGTGGGGCCCAACTCGCCCTTTGGAAAGAAGCCTGCACGTTGTGCCTTTCAGCTCTAGGGCAATGGAGCACACCCAGAGCAGAAGTCCTACTTCAGCCAGATCAGGCCTGCAAAGAAACTGCGTTTCAGAAGTCTTTGGAAGAGATGTTCCCAGTAGGCTGTAAGAGCACTGTGCAGAGCGAGTTGTTTCTTGCTTCCCAAAGAGCTGGAAGCAAGATGCTGTGGGGCCCAACTCGCCCTTTGGAAAGAAGCCTGCACGTTGTGCCTTTCAGCTCTAGGGCAATGGAGCACACCCAGAGCAGAAGTCCTACTTCAGCGAGATCAGGCCTGCAAAGAAACTGAGTTTCACAGGCCTTTTGAAGAGATGTTCCCGGTAGGCTGTAAGATCACTGTGCAGAGCGAGTTGTTTCTTAGCTTCCCAAAGAGCTGGAAGCAAGATGCTGTGGGGCCCAACTGGCCCTTTGGAAAGAAGCCTGCACGTTGTGCCTTTCAGCTCTAGGGCAATGGAGCACACCCAGAGCAGAAGTCCTACTTCAGCCAGATCAGGCCTGCAAAGAAACTGCGTTTCAGAGGTCTTTGGAAGAGATGTTCCCAGTAGGCTGTAAGAGCACTGTGCAGAGCGAGTTGTTTCTTGCTTCCCAAAGAGCTGGAAGCAAGATGCTGTGGGGCCCAACTCGCCCTTTGGAAAGAAGCCTGCACGTTGTGCCTTTCAGCTCTAGGGCAATGGAGCACACCCAGAGCAGAAGTCCTACTTCAGCCAGATCAGGCCTGCAAAGAAACTGCGTTTCACAGGCCTTTGGAAGAGATGTTCCCGGTAGGCTGTAAGAGCACTGTGCAGAGGGAGTTGTTTCTTAGCTTCCCAAAGAGCTGGAAGCAAGATGCTGTGGGGCCCAACTCGCCCTTTGGAAAGAAGCCTGCACGTTGTGCCTTTCAGCTCTAGGGCATTGTAGCACACCCAGAACAGATGGCCTACTTCAGCCAGATGAGGCCTGCAAAGAAACTGCGTTTCACAGGCCCTTGGAAGAGATGTTACCGGTAGGCTGTAAGAGCACTTTGCAGAGCGAGTTGTTTATTAGCTTCCCAAAGAGATGGAAGCAAGATGCTGTGGGGCTAACTCGCCCTTTGGAAAGAAGCCTGCACGTTGTGCCTTTCAGCTCTAGGGCAATGGAGCACACCCAGAGCAGAAGTCCTACTTCAGCCAGATCAGGCCTGCAAAGAAACTGCGTTTCACAGGCCTTTGGAAGAGATGTTCCCGGTAGGCTGTAAGAGCACTGTGCAGAGCGAGTGGTTTCTTACCTTCCCAAAGAGCTGGAAGCAAGATGCTGTGGGGCCCAACTCGCCCTTTGGAACGAAGCCTGCACGTTGTGCCTTTCAGCTCTAGGGCAATGGAGCACACCCAGAGCAGAAGTCCTACTTCAGCCAGATCAGGCCTGCAAAGAAACTGCGTTTCACAGGCCTTTGGAAGAGATGTTCCCGCTAGGCTGTAAGAGCACTGTGCAGAGCGAGTTGTTTCTTAGCTTCCCAAAGAGCTGGAATCAAGATACTGGGGGGACCAACTCACCCTTTGGAAAGAAGCCTGCAGGTTGTGCCTTTCAGCTCTAGGGCAGTGTAGCCCACCCAGAGCAGAAGTCCTACTTCAGCCAGATCAGGCCTGCAAAGAAACTGCGTTTCACAGGCCTTTGGAAGAGATGTTCCCGGTAGGCTGTAAGAGCACTGTGCAGAGCGAGTTGTTTCTTAGCTTCCCAAAGAGCTGGAAGCAAGATGCTGTGGGGCCCAACTCGCCCTTTGGAAAGAAGCCTGCACGTTGTGCCTTTCAGCTCTATTGCAATGGAGCACACCCAGAGCAGAAGTCCTACTTCAGCCAGATCAGGCCTGCAAAGAAACTGCGTTTCACATTCCGTTGGAAGAGATGTTCCCAGTAGGCTGTAAGAGCACTGTGCAGAGCGAGTTGTTTCTTAGCTTCCCAAAGAGCTGGAAGCAAGATGCTGTGGGGCCCAACTCGCCCTTTGGAAAGAAGCCTGCACGTTGTGCCTTTCAGCTCTAGGGCAATGGAGCACACCCAGAGCAGAAAACCTACTTCAGCCAGATCAGGCCTGCAAAGAAACTGCGTTTCACAGGCCTTTGGAAGAGATGTTCCCGGTAGGCTGTAAGAGCACTGTGCAGAGCGAGTTGTTTCTTAGCTTCCCAAAGAGCTGGAAGCAAGATGCTGTGGGGCCCAACTCGCCCTTTGGAAAGAAGCCTGCACGTTGTGCCTTTCAGCTCTAGGGCAATGGAGCACACCCAGAGCAGAAGTCCTACTTCAGCCAGATCAGGCCTGCAAAGAAACTGCGTTTCACAGGCCTTTGGAAGAGATGTTCCCGGTAGGCTGTAAGAGCACTGTGCAGAGCGAGTTGTTTCTTAGCTTCCCAAAGAGCTGGAAGCAAGATGCTGTGGGGCCCAAAGCGCCCCTTGGAAAGAAGCCTGCACGTTGACCTTTCAGCTCTAGGGCAATGGAGCACACCCAGAGCAGAAGTCCTACTTCAGCCAGATCAGGCCTGCAAAGAAACTGCGTTTCACAGGCCTTGGGAAGAGATGTTCCCGGTAGGCTGTAAGAGCACTGTGCAGAGCGAGTTGTTTCTTAGCTTCCCAAAGAGCTGGAAGCAAGATGCTGTGGGGCCCAACGCGCCCCTTGGAAAGAAGCCTGCACGTTGAGCCTTTCAGCTCTAGGGCAATGTAGCCCACCCAGAGCAGAAGTCCTACTTCAGCCAGATCAGGCCTGCAAAGAAACTGCGTTTCACAGGCCTTTGGAAGAGATGTTCCCGGTAGGCTGTAAGAGCACTGTGCAGAGCGAGTTGTTTCTTAGCTTCCCAAAGAGCTGGAAGCAAGATGCTGTGGGGCCCAACTCGCCCTTTGGAAAGAAGCCTGCACGTTGTGCCTTTCAGCTCTAGGGCAATGGAGCACACCCAGAGCAGAAGTCCTACTTCAGCCAGATCAGGCCTGCAAAGAAACTGCGTTTCACAGCCTTGGGAAGAGATGTTCCCGGTAGGCTGCAAGAGCACTGTGCAGAGCGAGTTGTTTCTTAGCTTCCCAAAGAGCTGGAAGCAAGATGCTGTGGGGCCCAACTCGCCCTTTGGAAAGAAGCCTGCACGTTGTGCCTTTCAGCTCTAGGGCAATGGAGCACACCCAGTGCAGAAGTCCTACTTCAGCCAGATCAGGCCTGCAAAGAAACTGCGTTTCACAGGCCTTTGGAAGTGATTTTCCCGGTAGGCTGTAAGAGCACTGTGCAGAGCGAGTTGTTTCTTAGCTTCCCAAAGAGCTGGAAGCAAGATGCTTTGGGGCCCAACTCGCCCTTTGGAAAGAAGCCTGCACGTTGTGCCTTTCAGCTCTAGGGCAATGGAGCACACCCAGAGCAGAAGTCCTACTTCAGCCAGATCAGGCCTGCAAAGAAACTGCGTTTCACATTCCGTTGGAGGAGATGTTCCCGGTAGGCTGTAAGAGCACTGTGCAGAGCGAGTTGTTTCTTAGCTTCCCAAAGAGCTGGAAGCAAGATGCTGTGGGGCCCAACTCGCCCTTTGGAACGAAGCCTGCACGTTGTGCCTTTCAGCTCTAGGGCAATGGAGCACACCCAGAGCAGAAGTCCTACTTCAGCCAGATCAGGCCTGCAAAGAAACTGCGTTTCACAGGCCTTTGGAAGAGATGTTCCCGGTAGGCTGTAAGAGCACTGTGCAGAGCGAGTTGTTTCTTAGCTTCCCAAAGAGCTGGAATCAAGATACTGTGGGGACCAACTCACCCTTTGGAAAGAAGCCTGCAGGTTGTGCCTTTCAGCTCTAGGGCAGTGTAGCCCACCCAGAGCAGACGTCCTACTTCAGCCAGATCAGGCCTGCAAAGAAACTGCGTTTCACAGGCCTTTGGAAGAGATGTTCCCGGTAGGCTGTAAGAGCACTGTGCAGAGCGAGTTGTTTCTTAGCTTCCCAAAGAGCTGGAAGCAAGATGCTGTGGGGCCCAACTCGCCCTTTGCAAAGAAGCCTGCACGTTGTGCCTTTCAGCTCTAGGGCAATGGAGCACACCCAGAGCAGAAGTCCTACTTCAGCCAGATCAGGCCTGCAAAGAAACTGCGTTTCACAGGCCTTTTGAAGAGATGTTCCCGGTAGGCTGTAAGATCACTGTGCAGAGCGAGTTGTTTCTTAGCTTCCCAAAGAGCTGGAAGCAAGATGCTGTGGGGCCCAACTCGCCCTTTGGAAAGAAGCCTGCACGTTGTGCCTTTCAGCTCTAGGGCAATGGAGCACACCCAGAGCAGAAGTCCTACTTCAGCCAGATCAGGCCTGCAAAGAAACTGCGTTTCACAGGCCTTTTGAAGAGATGTTCCCGGTAGGCTGTAAGATCACTGTGCAGAGCGAGTTGTTTCTTAGCTTCCCAAAGAGCTGGAAGCAAGATGCTGTGGGGCCCAACTCGCCCTTTGGAAAGAAGCCTGCACGTTGTGCCTTTCAGCTCTAGGGCAATGGAGCACACCCAGAGCAGAAGTCCTACTTCAGCCAGATCAGGCCTGCAAAGAAACTGCGTTTCACATTCCGTTGGAGGAGATGTTCCCGGTAGGCTGTAAGAGCACTGTGCAGAGCGAGTTGTTTCTTAGCTTCCCAAAGAGCTGGAAGCAAGATGCTGTGGGGCCCAACTCGCCCTTTGTAAAGAAGCCTGCGCGTTGTGCCTTTCAGCTCTAGGGCAATGGAGCACACCCAGAGCAGAAGTCCTACTTCAGCCAGATCAGGCCTGCAAAGAAACTGCGTTTCACAGGCCCATTGAAGAGAAGTTCCCGGTAGGCTGTAAGATCACTGTGCAGAGCGAGTTGTTTCTTAGCTTCCCAAAGAGCTGGAAGCAAGATGCTGTGGGGCCCAACTCGCCCTTTGGACAGAAGCCTGCACGTTGTGCCTTTCAGCTCTAGGGCAATGGAGCACACCCAGAGCAGAAGTCCTACTTCAGCCAGATCAGGCCTGCAAAGAAACTGCATTTCACAGGCCTTTGGAAGAGATGTTCCCGGTAGGCTGTAAGAGCACTGTGCAGAGCGAGTTGTTTCTTAGCTTCCCAAAGAGCTGGAAGCAAGATGCTGTGGGGCCCAACTCGCCCTTTGGAAAGAAGCCTGCACGTTGTGCCTTTCAGCTCTAGGGCAATGGAGCACACCCAGTGCAGAAGTCCTACTTCAGCCAGATCAGGCCTGCAAAGAAACTGCGTTTCAGAGGTCTTTGGAAGAGATGTTCCCAGTAGGCTGTAAGAGCACTGTGCAGAGCGAGTTGTTTCTTGCTTCCCAAAGAGCTGGAAGCAAGATGCTCTGGGGCCCAACTCACGCTTTGGAAAGAAGCCTGCACGTTGTGCCTTTCAGCTCTAGGGCAATGGAGCACACCCAGAGCAGAAGTCCTACTTCAGCCAGATCAGGCCTGCAAAGAAACTGCGTTTCACAGGCCTTGGGAAGAGATTTTCCCGGTAGGCTGCAAGAGCACTGTGCAGAGCGAGTTGTTTCTTAGCTTCCCAAAGAGCTGGAAGCATGATGCTGTGGGGCCCAACTCGCCCTTTGGAAAGAAGCCTGCACGTTGTGCCTTTCAGCTCTAGGGCAATGGAGCACACCCAGAGCAGAAGTCCTACTTCAGCCAGATCAGGCCTGCAAAGAAACTGCGTTTCACAGGCCTTTGGAAGAGATGTTCCCGGTAGGCTGTAAGACCACTGTGCAGAGCGAGTTGTTTCTTAGCTTCCCAAAGAGCTGGAAGCAAGATGCTGTGGGGCCCAACTCGCCCTTTGGAAAGAAGCCTGCACGTTGTGCCTTTCAGCTCTATTGCAATGGAGCACACCCAGAGCAGAAGTCCTACTTCATCCAGATCAGGCCTGCAAAGAAACTGCGTTTCACATTCCTTTGGAAGAGATGTTCCCAGTAGGCTGTAAGAGCACTGTGCAGAGCGAGTTGTTTCTTAGCTTCCCAAAGAGCTGGAAGCAAGATGCTGTGGGGCCCAACTCGCCCTTTGGAACGAAGCCTGCACGTTGTGCCTTTCAGCTCTAGGGCAATGGAGCACACCCAGAGCAGAAGTCCTACTTCAGCCAGATCAGGCCTGCAAAGAAACTGCGTTTCACAGGCCTTTGGAAGAGATGTTCCCGGTAGGCTGTAAGAGCACTGTGCAGAGGGAGTTGTTTCTTAGCTTCCCAAAGAGCTGGAATCAAGATACTGTGGGGCCCAACTCACCCTTTGGAAAGAAGCCTGCACGTTGAGCCTTTCAGCTCTAGGGCAGTGTAGCCCACCCAGAGCAGAAGTCCTACTTCAGCCAGATCAGGCCTGCAAAGAAACTGCGTTTCACAGGCCTTTGCAAGAGATGTTCCCGCTAGGCTGTAAGAGCACTGTGCAGAGGGAGTTGTTTCTTAGCTTCCCAAAGAGCTGGAAGCAAGATGCTGTGGGGCCCAACTCGCCCTTTGGAAAGAAGCCTGCACGTTGTGCCTTTCAGCTCTACGGCAAAGTAGCACACCCAGAACAGAAGGCCTACTCCAGCCAGATCAGGCCTGCAAAGAAACTGCGTTTCACAGGCCCTTGGAAGAGATGTTCCCGGTAGGCTGTAAGAGCACTGTGCAGAGCGAGTTGTTTATTAGCTTCCCAAAGAGATGGAAGCAAGATGCTGTGGGGCCCAACTCGCCCTTTGGAAAGAAGCCTGCACGTTGTGCCTTTCAGCTCTAGGGCAATGGAGCACACCCAGAGCAGAAGTCCTACTTCAGCCAGATCAGGCCTGCAAAGAAACTGCGTTTCACATTCCGTTGGAGGAGATGTTCCCGGTAGGCTGTAAGAGCACTGTGCAGAGCGAGTTGTTTCTTAGCTTCCCAAAGAGCTGGAAGCAAGATGCTGTGGGGCCCAACTCTCCCTTTGGAACGAAGCCTGCACGTTGTGCCTTTCAGCTCTAGGGCAATGGAGCACACCCAGAGCAGAAGTCCTACGTCAGCCAGATCAGGCCTGCAAAGAAACTGCGTTTCACAGGCCTTTGGAAGAGATGTTCCCGGTAGGCTGTAAGAGCACTGTGCAGAGCGAGTGGTTTCTTACCTTCCCAAAGAGCTGGAAGCAAGATGCTGTGGGGCCCAACTCGCCCTTTGGAAAGAAGCCTGCACGTTGTGCCTTTCAGCTCTAGGGCAATGGAGCACACCCAGAGCAGAAGTCCTACTTCAGCCAGATCAGGCCTGCAAAGAAACTGCGTTTCACAGGTCTTTGGAAGAGATGTTCCCGGTAGGCTGTAAGAGCACTGTGCAGAGCGAGTTGTTTCTTAGCTTCCCAAAGAGCTGGAAGCAAGATGCTGTGGGGCCCAACTCGCCCTTTGGAAAGAAGCCTGCACGTTGTGCCTTTCAGCTCTATTGCCATGTAGCACACCCAGAGCAGAAGTCCTACTTCAGCCAGATCAGGCCTGCAAAGAAACTGCGTTTCACAGGCCTTGGGAAGAGATTTTCCCGGTAGGCTGCAAGAGCACTGTGCAGAGCGAGTTGTTTCTTAGCTTCCCAAAGAGCTGGAAGCAAGATGCTGTGGGGCCCAACTCGCCCTTTGGAAAGAAGCCTGCACGTTGTGCCTTTCAGCTCTAGGGCAATGGAGCACACCCAGAGCAGAAGTCCTACTTCAGCCAGATCAGGCCTGCAAAGAAACTGCGTTTCACAGTCCTTTGGAAGAGATGTTCCCGGTAGGCTGTAAGACCACTGTGGAGAGCGAGTTGTTTCTTAGCTTCACAAAGAGCTGGAAGCAAGATGCTGTGGGGCCCAACTCGCCCTTTGGAAAGAAGCCTGCACGTTGTGCCTTTCAGCTCTATTGCAATGGAGCACACCCAGAGCAGAAGTCCTACTTCATCCAGATCAGGCCTGCAAAGAAACTGCGTTTCACATTCCTTTGGAAGAGATGTTCCCAGTAGGCTGTAAGAGCACTGTGCAGAGCGAGTTGTTTCTTAGCTTCCCAAAGAGCTGGAAGCAAGATGCTGTGGGGCCCAACTCGCCCTTTGGAACGAAGCCTGCACGTTGTGCTTTTCAGCTCTAGGGCAATGGAGCACACCCAGAGCAGAAGTCCTACTTCAGCCAGATCAGGCCTGCAAAGAAACTGCGTTTCACAGGCCTTTGGAAGAGATGTTCCCGGTAGGCTGTAAGAGCACTGTGCAGAGGGAGTTGTTTCTTAGCTTCCCAAAGAGCTGGAAGCAAGATGCTGTGGGGCCCAACTCACCCTTTGGAAAGAAGCCTGCACGTTGAGCCTTTCAGCTCTAGGGCAGTGTAGCCCACCCAGAGCAGAAGTCCTACTTCAGCCAGATCAGGCCTGCAAAGAAACTGCGTTTCACAGGCCTTTGCAAGAGATGTTCCCGCTAGGCTGTAAGAGCACTGTGCAGAGCGAGTTGTTTCTTAGCTTCCCAAAGAGCTGGAAGCAAGATGCTGTGGGGCCCAACTCGCCCTTTGGAAAGAAGCCTGCACGTTGTGCCTTTCAGCTCTACGGCAAAGTAGCACACCCAGAACAGAAGGCCTACTCCAGCCAGATCAGGCCTGCAAAGAAACTGCGTTTCACAGGCCCTTGGAAGAGATGTTCCCGGTAGGCTGTAAGAGCACTGTGCAGAGCGAGTTGTTTATTAGCTTCCCAAAGAGCTGGAAGCAAGATGCTGTGGGGCCCAACTCGCCCTTTGTAAAGAAGCCTGCGCGTTGTGCCTTTCAGCTCTAGGGCAATGGAGCACACCCAGAGCAGAAGTCCTACTTCAGCCAGATCAGGCCTGCAAAGAAACTGCGTTTCACAGGCCCATTGAAGAGAAGTTCCCGGTAGGCTGTAAGATCACTGTGCAGAGCGAGTTGTTTCTTAGCTTCCCAAAGAGCTGGAAGCAAGATGCTGTGGGGCCCAACTCGCCCTTTGGACAGAAGCCTGCACGTTGTGCCTTTCAGCTCTAGGGCAATGGAGCACACCCAGAGCAGAAGTCCTACTTCAGCCAGATCAGGCCTGCAAAGAAACTGCATTTCACAGGCCTTTGGAAGAGATGTTCCCGGTAGGCTGTAAGAGCACTGTGCAGAGCGAGTTGTTTCTTAGCTTCCCAAAGAGCTGGAAGCAAGATGCTGTGGGGCCCAACTCGCCCTTTGGAAAGAAGCCTGCACGTTGTGCCTTTCAGCTCTAGGGCAATGGAGCACACCCAGTGCAGAAGTCCTACTTCAGCCAGATCAGGCCTGCAAAGAAACTGCGTTTCAGAGGTCTTTGGAAGAGATGTTCCCAGTAGGCTGTAAGAGCACTGTGCAGAGCGAGTTGTTTCTTGCTTCCCAAAGAGCTGGAAGCAAGATGCTCTGGGGCCCAACTCACGCTTTGGAAAGAAGCCTGCACGTTGTGCCTTTCAGCTCTAGGGCAATGGAGCACACCCAGAGCAGAAGTCCTACTTCAGCCAGATCAGGCCTGCAAAGAAACTGCGTTTCACAGGCCTTGGGAAGAGATTTTCCCGGTAGGCTGCAAGAGCACTGTGCAGAGCGAGTTGTTTCTTAGCTTCCCAAAGAGCTGGAAGCATGATGCTGTGGGGCCCAACTCGCCCTTTGGAAAGAAGCCTGCACGTTGTGCCTTTCAGCTCTAGGGCAATGGAGCACACCCAGAGCAGAAGTCCTACTTCAGCCAGATCAGGCCTGCAAAGAAACTGCGTTTCACAGGCCTTTGGAAGAGATGTTCCCGGTAGGCTGTAAGACCACTGTGCAGAGCGAGTTGTTTCTTAGCTTCCCAAAGAGCTGGAAGCAAGATGCTGTGGGGCCCAACTCGCCCTTTGGAAAGAAGCCTGCACGTTGTGCCTTTCAGCTCTATTGCAATGGAGCACACCCAGAGCAGAAGTCCTACTTCATCCAGATCAGGCCTGCAAAGAAACTGCGTTTCACATTCCTTTGGAAGAGATGTTCCCAGTAGGCTGTAAGAGCACTGTGCAGAGCGAGTTGTTTCTTAGCTTCCCAAAGAGCTGGAAGCAAGATGCTGTGGGGCCCAACTCGCCCTTTGGAACGAAGCCTGCACGTTGTGCCTTTCAGCTCTAGGGCAATGGAGCACACCCAGAGCAGAAGTCCTACTTCAGCCAGATCAGGCCTGCAAAGAAACTGCGTTTCACAGGCCTTTGGAAGAGATGTTCCCGGTAGGCTGTAAGAGCACTGTGCAGAGGGAGTTGTTTCTTAGCTTCCCAAAGAGCTGGAATCAAGATACTGTGGGGCCCAACTCACCCTTTGGAAAGAAGCCTGCACGTTGAGCCTTTCAGCTCTAGGGCAGTGTAGCCCACCCAGAGCAGAAGTCCTACTTCAGCCAGATCAGGCCTGCAAAGAAACTGCGTTTCACAGGCCTTTGCAAGAGATGTTCCCGCTAGGCTGTAAGAGCACTGTGCAGAGGGAGTTGTTTCTTAGCTTCCCAAAGAGCTGGAAGCAAGATGCTGTGGGGCCCAACTCGCCCTTTGGAAAGAAGCCTGCACGTTGTGCCTTTCAGCTCTACGGCAAAGTAGCACACCCAGAACAGAAGGCCTACTCCAGCCAGATCAGGCCTGCAAAGAAACTGCGTTTCACAGGCCCTTGGAAGAGATGTTCCCGGTAGGCTGTAAGAGCACTGTGCAGAGCGAGTTGTTTATTAGCTTCCCAAAGAGATGGAAGCAAGATGCTGTGGGGCCCAACTCGCCCTTTGGAAAGAAGCCTGCACGTTGTGCCTTTCAGCTCTAGGGCAATGGAGCACACCCAGAGCAGAAGTCCTACTTCAGCCAGATCAGGCCTGCAAAGAAACTGCGTTTCACATTCCGTTGGAGGAGATGTTCCCGGTAGGCTGTAAGAGCACTGTGCAGAGCGAGTTGTTTCTTAGCTTCCCAAAGAGCTGGAAGCAAGATGCTGTGGGGCCCAACTCTCCCTTTGGAACGAAGCCTGCACGTTGTGCCTTTCAGCTCTAGGGCAATGGAGCACACCCAGAGCAGAAGTCCTACGTCAGCCAGATCAGGCCTGCAAAGAAACTGCGTTTCACAGGCCTTTGGAAGAGATGTTCCCGGTAGGCTGTAAGAGCACTGTGCAGAGCGAGTGGTTTCTTACCTTCCCAAAGAGCTGGAAGCAAGATGCTGTGGGGCCCAACTCGCCCTTTGGAAAGAAGCCTGCACGTTGTGCCTTTCAGCTCTAGGGCAATGGAGCACACCCAGAGCAGAAGTCCTACTTCAGCCAGATCAGGCCTGCAAAGAAACTGCGTTTCACAGGTCTTTGGAAGAGATGTTCCCGGTAGGCTGTAAGAGCACTGTGCAGAGCGAGTTGTTTCTTAGCTTCCCAAAGAGCTGGAAGCAAGATGCTGTGGGGCCCAACTCGCCCTTTGGAAAGAAGCCTGCACGTTGTGCCTTTCAGCTCTATTGCCATGTAGCACACCCAGAGCAGAAGTCCTACTTCAGCCAGATCAGGCCTGCAAAGAAACTGCGTTTCACAGGCCTTGGGAAGAGATTTTCCCGGTAGGCTGCAAGAGCACTGTGCAGAGCGAGTTGTTTCTTAGCTTCCCAAAGAGCTGGAAGCAAGATGCTGTGGGGCCCAACTCGCCCTTTGGAAAGAAGCCTGCACGTTGTGCCTTTCAGCTCTAGGGCAATGGAGCACACCCAGAGCAGAAGTCCTACTTCAGCCAGATCAGGCCTGCAAAGAAACTGCGTTTCACAGTCCTTTGGAAGAGATGTTCCCGGTAGGCTGTAAGACCACTGTGGAGAGCGAGTTGTTTCTTAGCTTCACAAAGAGCTGGAAGCAAGATGCTGTGGGGCCCAACTCGCCCTTTGGAAAGAAGCCTGCACGTTGTGCCTTTCAGCTCTATTGCCATGGAGCACACCCAGAGCAGAAGTCCTACTTCATCCAGATCAGGCCTGCAAAGAAACTGCGTTTCACATTCCTTTGGAAGAGATGTTCCCAGTAGGCTGTAAGAGCACTGTGCAGAGCGAGTTGTTTCTTAGCTTCCCAAAGAGCTGGAAGCAAGATGCTGTGGGGCCCAACTCGCCCTTTGGAACGAAGCCTGCACGTTGTGCTTTTCAGCTCTAGGGCAATGGAGCACACCCAGAGCAGAAGTCCTACTTCAGCCAGATCAGGCCTGCAAAGAAACTGCGTTTCACAGGCCTTTGGAAGAGATGTTCCCGGTAGGCTGTAAGAGCACTGTGCAGAGGGAGTTGTTTCTTAGCTTCCCAAAGAGCTGGAAGCAAGATGCTGTGGGGCCCAACTCACCCTTTGGAAAGAAGCCTGCACGTTGAGCCTTTCAGCTCTAGGGCAGTGTAGCCCACCCAGAGCAGAAGTCCTACTTCAGCCAGATCAGGCCTGCAAAGAAACTGCGTTTCACAGGCCTTTGCAAGAGATGTTCCCGCTAGGCTGTAAGAGCACTGTGCAGAGCGAGTTGTTTCTTAGCTTCCCAAAGAGCTGGAAGCAAGATGCTGTGGGGCCCAACTCGCCCTTTGGAAAGAAGCCTGCACGTTGTGCCTTTCAGCTCTACGGCAAAGTAGCACACCCAGAACAGAAGGCCTACTCCAGCCAGATCAGGCCTGCAAAGAAACTGCGTTTCACAGGCCCTTGGAAGAGATGTTCCCGGTAGGCTGTAAGAGCACTGTGCAGAGCGAGTTGTTTATTAGCTTCCCAAAGAGATGGAAGCAAGATGCTGTGGGGCCCAACTCGCCCTTTGGAAAGAAGCCTGCACGTTGTGCCTTTCAGCTCTAGGGCAATGGAGCACACCCAGAGCAGAAGTCCTACTTCAGCCAGATCAGGCCTGCAAAGAAACTGCGTTTCACATTCCGTTGGAGGAGATGTTCCCGGTAGGCTGTAAGAGCACTGTGCAGAGCGAGTTGTTTCTTAGCTTCCCAAAGAGCTGGAAGCAAGATGCTGTGGGGCCCAACTCTCCCTTTGGAACGAAGCCTGCACGTTGTGCCTTTCAGCTCTAGGGCAATGGAGCACACCCAGAGCAGAAGTCCTACTTCAGCCAGATCAGGCCTGCAAAGAAACTGCGTTTCACAGGCCTTTGGAAGAGATGTTCCCGGTAGGCTGTAAGAGCACTGTGCAGAGCGAGTGGTTTCTTACCTTCCCAAAGAGCTGGAAGCAAGATGCTGTGGGGCCCAACTCGCCCTTTGGAAAGAAGCCTGCACGTTGTGCCTTTCAGCTCTAGGGCAATGGAGCACACCCAGAGCAGAAGTCCTACTTCAGCCAGATCAGGCCTGCAAAGAAACTGCGTTTCACAGGTCTTTGGAAGAGATGTTCCCGGTAGGCTGTAAGAGCACTGTGCAGAGCGAGTTGTTTCTTAGCTTCCCAAAGAGCTGGAAGCAAGATGCTGTGGGGCCCAACTCGCCCTTTGGAAAGAAGCCTGCACGTTGTGCCTTTCAGCTCTATTGCCATGTAGCACACCCAGAGCAGAAGTCCTACTTCAGCCAGATCAGGCCTGCAAAGAAACTGCGTTTCACAGGCCTTGGGAAGAGATTTTCCCGGTAGGCTGCAAGAGCACTGTGCAGAGCGAGTTGTTTATTAGCTTCCCAAAGAGCTGGAAGCAAGATGCTGTGGGGCCCAACTCGCCCTTTGGAAAGAAGCCTGCACGTTGTGCCTTTCAGCTCTAGGGCAATGGAGCACACCCAGAGCAGAAGTCCTACTTCAGCCAGATCAGGCCTGCAAAGAAACTGCGTTTCACAGGCCTTTTGAAGAGATGTTCCCGGTAGGCTGTAAGACCACTGTGGAGAGCGAGTTGTTTCTTAGCTTCCCAAAGAGCTGGAAGCAAGATGCTGTGGGGCCCAACTCGCCCTTTGGAAAGAAGCCTGCACGTTGTGCCTTTCAGCTCTAGGGCAATGGAGCACACCCAGAGCAGAAGTCCTACTTCAGCCAGATCAGGCCTGCAAAGAAACTGCGTTTCACATTCCGTTGGAGGAGATGTTCCCGGTAGGCTGTAAGAGCACTGTGCAGAGCGAGTTGTTTCTTAGCTTCCCAAAGAGCTGGAAGCAAGATGCTGTGGGGCCCAACTCGCCCTTTGGAAAGAAGCCTGCACGTTGTGCCTTTCAGCTCTAGGGCAATGGAGCACACCCAGAGCAGAAGTCCTACTTCAGCCAGATCAGGCCTGCAAAGAAACTGCGTTTCAGAGGTCTTTGGAAGAGATGTTCCCAGTAGGCTGTAAGAGCACTGTGCAGAGCGAGTTGTTTCTTGCTTCCCAAAGAGCTGGAAGCAAGATGCTGTGGGGCCCAACTCGCCCTTTGTAAAGAAGCCTGCACGTTGTGCCTTTCAGCTCTAGGGCAATGGAGCACACCCAGAGCAGAAGTCCTACTTCAGCCAGATCAGGCCTGCAAAGAAACTGCGTTTCACAGGCCCATTGAAGAGAAGTTCCCGGTAGGCTGTAAGATCACTGTGCAGAGCGAGTTGTTTCTTAGCTTCCCAAAGAGCTGGAAGCAAGATGCTGTGGGGCCCAACTCGCCCTTTGGAACGAAGCCTGCACGTTGTGCCTTTCAGCTCTAGGGCAATGGAGCACACCCAGAGCAGAAGTCCTACTTCAGCCAGATCAGGCCTGCAAAGAAACTGCGTTTCACAGGCCTTTGGAAGAGATGTTCCCGGTAGGCTGTAAGAGCACTGTGCAGAGGGAGTTGTTTCTTAGCTTCCCAAAGAGCTGGAATCAAGATACTGTGGGGCCCAACTCACCCTTTGGAAAGAAGCCTGCACGTTGAGCCTTTCAGCTCTAGGGCAGTGTAGCCCACCCAGAGCAGAAGTCCTACTTCAGCCAGATCAGGCCTGCAAAGAAACTGCGTTTCACAGGCGTTTGCAAGAGATGTTCCCGCTAGGCTGTAAGAGC
Organism: Equus caballus; assembly: GCF_041296265.1. Taxonomy (NCBI): domain Eukaryota; kingdom Metazoa; phylum Chordata; class Mammalia; order Perissodactyla; family Equidae; genus Equus; species Equus caballus. Next base: position 33,328,385 of record NC_091691.1, read on the forward strand.
ACTGTGCAGAGGGAGTTATTTCTTAGCTTCCCAAAGAGCTGGAAGCAAGATGCTGTGGGGCCCAACTCGCCCTTTGGAAAGAAGCCTGCACGTTGTGCCTTTCAGCTCTACGGCAAAGTAGCACACCCAGAACAGAAGGCCTTCTCCAGCCAGATCAGGCCTGCAAAGAAACTGCGTTTCACAGGCCCTTGGAAGAGATGTTCCCGGTAGGCTGTAAGAGCACTGTGCAGAGCGAGTTGTTTATTAGCTTCCCAAAGAGATGGAAGCAAGATGCTGTGGGGCCCAACTCGCCCTTTGGAAAGAAGCCTGCACGTTGTGCCTTTCAGCTCTAGGGCAATGGAGCACACCCAGAGCAGAAGTCCTACTTCAGCCAGATCAGGCCTGCAAAGAAACTGCGTTTCACATTCCGTTGGAGGAGATGTTCCCGGTAGGCTGTAAGAGCACTGTGCAGAGCGAGTTGTTTCTTAGCTTCCCAAAGAGCTGGAAGCAAGATGCTGTGGGGCCCAACTCTCCCTTTGGAACGAAGCCTGCACGTTGTGCCTTTCAGCTCTAGGGCAATGGAGCACACCCAGAGCAGAAGTCCTACTTCAGCCAGATCAGGCCTGCAAAGAAACTGCGTTTCACAGGCCTTTGGAAGAGATGTTCCCGGTAGGCTGTAAGAGCACTGTGCAGAGCGAGTGGTTTCTTACCTTCCCAAAGAGCTGGAAGCAAGATGCCGTGGGGCCCAACTCGCCCTTTGGAAAGAAGCCTGCACGTTGTGCCTTTCAGCTCTAGGGCAATGGAGCACACCCAGAGCAGAAGTCCTACTTCAGCCAGATCAGGCCTGCAAAGAAACTGCGTTTCACAGGTCTTTGGAAGAGATGTTCCCGGTAGGCTGTAAGAGCACTGTGCAGCGCGAGTTGTTTCTTAGCTTCCCAAAGAGCTGGAAGCAAGATGCTGTGGGGCCCAACTCGCCCTTTGGAAAGAAGCCTGCACGTTGTGCCTTTCAGCTCTATTGCCATGTAGCACACCCAGAGCAGAAGTCCTACTTCAGCCAGATCAGGCCTGCAAAGAAACTGCGTTTCACAGGCCTTGGGAAGAGATTTTCCCGGTAGGCTGCAAGAGCACTGTGCAGAGCGAGTTGTTTATTAGCTTCCCAAAGAGATGGAAGCAAGATGCTGTGGGGCCCAACTCGCCCTTTGGAAAGAAGCCTGCACGTTGTGCCTTTCAGCTCTAGGGCAATGGAGCACACCCAGAGCAGAAGTCCTACTTCAGCCAGATCAGGCCTGCAAAGAAACTGCGTTTCACAGGCCTTTTGAAGAGATGTTCCCGGTAGGCTGTAAGATCACTGTGCAGAGCGAGTTGTTTCTTAGCTTCCCAAAGAGCTGGAAGCAAGATGCTGTGGGGCCCAACTCGCCCTTTGGAAAGAAGCCTGCACGTTGAGCCTTTCAGCTCTAGGGCAGTGTAGCCCACCCAGAGCAGAAGTCCTACTTCAGCCAGATCAGGCCTGCAAAGAGACTGCGTTTCACAGGCCTTTGGAAGAGATGTTCCCGGTAGGCTGTAAGAGCACTGTGCAGAGGGAGTTGTTTCTTAGCTTCCCAAAGAGCTGGAAGCAAGATGCTGTGGGGCCCAACTCGCCCTTTGGAAAGAAGCCTGCACGTTGTGCCTTTCAGCTCTACGGCAAAGTAGCACACCCAGAACAGAAGGCCTACTCCAGCCAGATCAGGCCTGCAAAGAAACTGCGTTTCACAGGCCCTTGGAAGAGATGTTCCCGGTAGGCTGTAAGAGCACTGTGCAGAGCGAGTTGTTTATTAGCTTCCCAAAGAGATGGAAGCAAGATGCTGTGGGGCCCAACTCGCCCTTTGGAACGAAGCCTGCACGTTGTGCCTTTCAGCTCTAGGGCAATGGAGCACACCCAGAGCAGAAGTCCTACTTCAGCCAGATCAGGCCTGCAAAGAAACTGCGTTTCACATTCCGTTGGAGGAGATGTTCCCGGTAGGCTGTAAGAGCACTGTGCAGAGCGAGTTGTTTCTTAGCTTCCCAAAGAGCTGGAAGCAAGATGCTGTGGGGCCCAACTCGCCCTTTGGAACGAAGCCTGCACGTTGTGCCTTTCAGCTCTAGGGCAATGGAGCACACCCAGAGCAGAAGTCCTACTTCAGCCAGATCAGGCCTGCAAAGAAACTGCGTTTCACAGGCCTTTGGAAGAGATGTTTCCGGTAGGCTGTAAGAGCACTGTGCAGAGCGAGTTGTTTCTTAGCTTCCCAAAGAGCTGGAAGCAAGATGCCGTGGGGCCCAACTCGCCCTTTGGAACGAAGCCTGCACGTTGTGCCTTTCAGCTCTAGGGCAATGGAGCACACCCAGAGCAGAAGTCCTACTTCAGCCAGATCAGGCCTGAAAAGAAACTGCGTTTCACAGCCCTTTGGAAGAGATGTTCCCGGTAGGCTATAAGAGCACTGTGCAGTGCGAGTTGTTTCTTACCTTCCCAAAGAGCTGGAAGCAAGATGCTGTGGGGCCAAACTCGCCCTTTGGAAAGAAGCCTGCACGTTGTGCCTTTCAGCTCTAGGGCATTGTAGCACACCCAGAGCAGAAGTCCTACTTCAGCCAGATCAGGCCTGCAAAGAAACTGCGTTTCACAGGCCTTTGGAAGTGATGTTTCCGGTAGGCTGTAAGAGCACTGTGCAGAGGGAGTTGTTTCTTAGCTTCCCAAAGAGCTGGAAGCAAGATGCTGTGGGGCCCAACTCGCCCTTTTGAAAGAAGCCTGCACGTTGTGCCTTTCAGCTCTAGGGCATTGTAGCACACCCAGAACAGATGTCCTACTTCAGCCAGATCAGGCCTGCAAAGAAACTGCGTTTCACAGGCCCTTGGAAGAGATGTTCCCGGTAGGCTGTAAGAGCACTGTGCATAGCGAGTTGTTTATTAGCTTCCCAAAGAGCTGGAAGCAAGATGCTGTGGGGCCCAACTCGCCCTTTGGAAAGAAGCCTGCACGTGGTGCCTTTCAGCTCTAGGGCAAAGTAGCACACCCAGAGCAGAAGTCCTACTTCAGCCAGATCAGGCCTGCAAAGAAACTGCGTTTCACAGGCCTTTGGAAGAGATGTTCCCGGTAGGCTGTAAGAGCACTGTGCAGAGCGAGTGGTTTCTTACCTTCCCAAAGAGCTGGAAGCAAGATGCTGTGGGGCCCAACTCGCCCTTTGGAAAGAAGCCTGCACGTTGTGCCTTTCAGCTCTAGGGCAATGGAGCACACCCAGAGCAGAAGTCCTACTTCAGCCAGATCAGGCCTGCAAAGAAACTGCGTTTCACAGGTCTTTGGAAGAGATGTTCCCGGTAGGCTGTAAGAGCACTGTGCAGAGCGAGTTGTTTCTTAGCTTCCCAAAGAGCTGGAAGCAAGATGCTGTGGGGCCCAACTCGCCCTTTGGAAAGAAGCCTGCACGTTGTGCCTTTCAGCTCTATTGCCATGTAGCACACCCAGAGCAGAAGTCCTACTTCAGCCAGATCAGGCCTGCAAAGAAACTGCGTTTCACAGGCCTTGGGAAGAGATTTTCCCGGTAGGCTGCAAGAGCACTGTGCAGAGCGAGTTGTTTATTAGCTTCCCAAAGAGCTGGAAGCAAGATGCTGTGGGGCCCAACTCGCCCTTTGGAAAGAAGCCTGCACGTTGTGCCTTTCAGCTCTAGGGCAATGGAGCACACCCAGAGCAGAAGTCCTACTTCAGCCAGATCAGGCCTGCAAAGAAACTGCGTTTCACATTCCGTTGGAGGAGATGTTCCCGGTAGGCTGTAAGAGCACTGTGCAGAGCGAGTTGTTTCTTAGCTTCCCAAAGAGCTGGAAGCAAGATGCTGTGGGGCCCAACTCGCCCTTTGGAAAGAAGCCTGCACGTTGTGCCTTTCAGCTCTAGGGCAATGGAGCACACCCAGAGCAGAAGTCCTACTTCAGCCAGATCAGGCCTGCAAAGAAACTGCGTTTCAGAGGTCTTTGGAAGAGATGTTCCCAGTAGGCTGTAAGAGCACTGTGCAGAGCGAGTTGTTTCTTGCTTCCCAAAGAGCTGGAAGCAAGATGCTGTGGGGCCCAACTCGCCCTTTGTAAAGAAGCCTGCACGTTGTGCCTTTCAGCTCTAGGGCAATGGAGCACACCCAGAGCAGAAGTCCTACTTCAGCCAGATCAGGCCTGCAAAGAAACTGCGTTTCACAGGCCTATTGAAGAGAAGTTCCCGGTAGGCTGTAAGATCACTGTGCAGAGCGAGTTGTTTCTTAGCTTCCCAAAGAGCTGGAAGCAAGATGCTGTGGGGCCCAACTCGCCCTTTGGAACGAAGCCTGCACGTTGTGCCTTTCAGCTCTAGGGCAATGGAGCACACCCAGAGCAGAAGTCCTACTTCAGCCAGATCAGGCCTGCAAAGAAACTGCGTTTCACAGGCCTTTGGAAGAGATGTTCCCGGTAGGCTGTAAGAGCACTGTGCAGAGCGAGTTGTTTCTTAGCTTCCCAAAGAGCTGGAAGCAAGATGCTGTGGGGCCCAACTCGCCCTTTGGAAAGAAGCCTGCACGTTGTGCCTTTCAGCTCTAGGGCAATGGAGCACACCCAGTGCAGAAGTCCTACTTCAGCCAGATCAGGCCTGCAAAGAAACTGCGTTTCAGAGGTCTTTGGAAGAGATGTTCCCAGTAGGCTGTAAGAGAATTGTGCAGAGCGAGTTGTTTCTTGCTTCCCAAAGAGCTGGAAGCAAGATGCTCTGGGGCCCAACTCGCGCTTTGGAAAGAAGCCTGCACGTTGTGCCTTTCAGCTATAGGGCAATGGAGCACACCCAGAGCAGAAGTCCTACTTCAGCCAGATCAGGCCTGCAAAGAGACTGCGTTTCACAGGCCTTTGGAAGAGATGTTCCCGGTAGGCTGTAAGAGCACTGTGCAGAGCGAGTTGTTTCTTAGCTTCCCAAAGAGCTGGAATCAAGATACTGTGGGGCCCAACTCACCCTTTGGAAAAAAGCCTGCACGTTGTGCCTTTCAGCTCTAGGGCAGTGTAGCCCACCCAGAGCAGAAGTCCTACTTCAGCCAGATCAGGCCCGCAAAGAAACTGCGTTTCACAGGCCTTTGGAAGAGATGTTCCCGGTAGGCTGTAAGAGCACTGTGCAGAGGGAGTTGTTTCTTAGCTTCCCAAAGAGCTGGAATCAAGATACTGTGGGGCCCAACTCACCCTTTGGAAAGAAGCCTGCACGTTGTGCCTTTCAGCTCTAGGGCAGTGTAGCCCACCCTGAGCAGAAGTCCTACTTCAGCCAGATCAGGCCTGCAAAGAAACTGCGTTTCACAGGCCTTTGGAAGAGATGTTCCCGCTAGGCTGTAAGAGCACTGTGCAGAGGGAGTTGTTTCTTAGCTTCCCAAAGAGCTGGAAGCAAGATGCTGTGGGGCCCAACTCGCCCTTTGGAAAGAAGCCTGCACGTTGTGCCTTTCAGCTCTACGGCAAAGTAGCACACCCAGAACAGAAGGCCTACTGCAGCCAGATCAGGGCTGCAAAGAAACTGCGTTTCACAGGCCCTTGGAAGAGATGTTCCCGGTAGGCTGTAAGAGCACTGTGCAGAGCGAGTTGTTTATTAGCTTCCCAAAGAGATGGAAGCAAGATGCTGTGGGGCCCAACTCGCCCTTTGGAAAGAAGCCTGCACGTTGTGCCTTTCATCTCTAGGGCAATGGAGCACACCCAGAGCAGAAGTCCTACTTCAGCCAGATCAGGCCTGCAAAGAAACTGCGTTTCACATTCCGTTGGAGGAGATGTTCCCGGTAGGCTGTAAGAGCACTGTGCAGAGCGAGTTGTTTCTTAGCTTCCCAAAGAGCTGGAAGCAAGATGCTGTGGGGCCCAACTCGCCCTTTGGAAAGAAGCCTGCACGTTGTGCCTTTCAGCTCTAGGGCAATGGAGCACACCCAGTGCAGAAGTCCTACTTCAGCCAGATCAGGCCTGCAAAGAAACTGCGTTTCAGAGGTCTTTGGAAGAGATGTTCCCAGTAGGCTGTAAGAGAATTGTGCAGAGCGAGTTGTTTCTTGCTTCCCAAAGAGCTGGAAGCAAGATGCTCTGGGGCCCAACTCGCGCTTTGGAAAGAAGCCTGCACGTTGTGCCTTTCAGCTATAGGGCAATGGAGCACACCCAGAGCAGAAGTCCTACTTCAGCCAGATCAGGCCTGCAAAGAGACTGCGTTTCACAGGCCTTTGGAAGAGATGTTCCCGGTAGGCTGTAAGAGCACTGTGCAGAGCGAGTTGTTTCTTAGCTTCCCAAAGAGCTGGAATCAAGATACTGTGGGGCCCAACTCACCCTTTGGAAAAAAGCCTGCACGTTGTGCCTTTCAGCTCTAGGGCAGTGTAGCCCACCCAGAGCAGAAGTCCTACTTCAGCCAGATCAGGCCCGCAAAGAAACTGCGTTTCACAGGCCTTTGGAAGAGATGTTCCCGGTAGGCTGTAAGAGCACTGTGCAGAGGGAGTTGTTTCTTAGCTTCCCAAAGAGCTGGAATCAAGATACTGTGGGGCCCAACTCACCCTTTGGAAAGAAGCCTGCACGTTGTGCCTTTCAGCTCTAGGGCAGTGTAGCCCACCCTGAGCAGAAGTCCTACTTCAGCCAGATCAGGCCTGCAAAGAAACTGCGTTTCACAGGCCTTTGGAAGAGATGTTCCCGCTAGGCTGTAAGAGCACTGTGCAGAGGGAGTTGTTTCTTAGCTTCCCAAAGAGCTGGAAGCAAGATGCTGTGGGGCCCAACTCGCCCTTTGGAAAGAAGCCTGCACGTTGTGCCTTTCAGCTCTACGGCAAAGTAGCACACCCAGAACAGAAGGCCTACTGCAGCCAGATCAGGCCTGCAAAGAAACTGCGTTTCACAGGCCCTTGGAAGAGATGTTCCCGGTAGGCTGTAAGAGCACTGTGCAGAGCGAGTTGTTTATTAGCTTCCCAAAGAGATGGAAGCAAGATGCTGTGGGGCCCAACTCGCCCTTTGGAAAGAAGCCTGCACGTTGTGCCTTTCATCTCTAGGGCAATGGAGCACACCCAGAGCAGAAGTCCTACTTCAGCCAGATCAGGCCTGCAAAGAAACTGCGTTTCACATTCCGTTGGAGGAGATGTTCCCGGTAGGCTGTAAGAGCACTGTGCAGAGCGAGTTGTTTCTTAGCTTCCCAAAGAGCTGGAAGCAAGATGCTGTGGGGCCCAACTCGCCCTTTGGAACGAAGCCTGCACGTTGTGCCTTTCAGCTCTAGGGCAATGGAGCACACCCAGAGCAGAAGTCCTACTTCAGCCAGATCAGGCCTGCAAAGAAACTGCGTTTCACAGGCCTTTGGAAGAGATGTTCCCGGTAGGCTGTAAGAGCACTGTGCAGAGCGAGTTGTTTCTTAGCTTCCCAAAGAGCTGGAATCAAGATACTGTGGGGACCAACTCACCCTTTGGAAAGAAGCCTGCAGGTTGTGCCTTTCATCTCTAGGGCAGTGTAGCCCACCCAGACCAGACGTCCTACTTCAGCCAGATCAGGCCTGCAAAGAAACTGCGTTTCACAGGCCTTTGGAAGAGATGTTCCCGGTAGGCTGTAAGAGCACTGTGCAGAGCGAGTTGTTTCTTAGCTTCCCAAAGAGCTGGAAGCAAGATGCTGTGGGGCCCAACTCGCCCTTTGGAAGGAAGCCTGCACGTTGTGCCTTTCACCTCTAGGGCAATGGAGCACACCCAGAGCAGAAGTCCTACTTCAGCCAGATCAGGCCTGCAAAGAAACTGCGTTTCACAGGCCTTGGGAAGAGATTTTCACGGTAGGCTGCAAGAGCACTGTGCAGAGCGAGTTGTTTCTTAGCTTCCCAAAGAGCTGGAAGCAAGATGCTGTGGGGCCCAACTCGCCCTTTGTAAAGAAGCCTGCACGTTGTGCCTTTCAGCTCTAGGGCAATGGAGCACACCCAGAGCAGAAGTCCTACTTCAGCCAGATCAGGCCTGCAAAGAAACTGCGTTTCACAGGCCTTTTGAAGAGATGTTCCCGGTAGGCTGTAAGATCACTGTGCAGAGCGAGTTGTTTCTTAGCTTCCCAAAGAGCTGGAAGCAAGATGCTGTGGGGCCCAACTCGCCCTTTGGAAAGAAGCCTGCACGTTGTGCCTTTCAGCTCTAGGGCAATGGAGCACACCCAGAGCAGAAGTCCTACTTCAGCCAGATCAGGCCTGCAAAGAGACTGCGTTTCACAGGCCTTTGGAAGAGATGTTCCCGGTAGGCTGTAAGAGCACTGTGCAGAGCGAGTTGTTTCTTAGCTTCCCAAAGAGCTGGAATCAAGATACTGTGGGGCCCAACTCACCCTTTGGAAAAAAGCCTGCACGTTGTGCCTTTCAGGTCTAGGGCAGTGTAGCCCACCCAGAGCAGAAGTCCTACTTCAGCCAGATCAGGCCTGCAAAGAAACTGCGTTTCACAGGTCTTTGGAAGAGATGTTCCCGGTAGGCTGTAAGAGCACTGTGCAGAGCGAGTTGTTTCTTAGCTTCCCAAAGAGCTGGAAGCAAGATGCTGTGGGGCCCAACTCGCCCTTTGGAAAGAAGCCTGCACGTTGTGCCTTTCAGCTCTATTGCCATGTAGCACACCCAGAGCAGAAGTCCTACTTCAGCCAGATCAGGCCTGCAAAGAAACTGCGTTTCACAGGCCTTGGGAAGAGATTTTCCCGGTAGGCTGCAAGAGCACTGTGCAGAGCGAGTTGTTTCTTAGCTTCCCAAAGAGCTGGAAGCAAGATGCTGTGGGGCCCAACTCGCCCTTTGGAAAGAAGCCTGCACGTTGTGCCTTTCAGCTCTAGGGCAATGGAGCACACCCAGAGCAGAAGTCCTACTTCAGCCAGATCAGGCCTGCAAAGAAACTGCGTTTCACAGTCCTTTGGAAGAGATGTTCCCGGTAGGCTGTAAGACCACTGTGGAGAGCGAGTTGTTTCTTAGCTTCACAAAGAGCTGGAAGCAAGATGCTGTGGGGCCCAACTCGCCCTTTGGAAAGAAGCCTGCACGTTGTGCCTTTCAGCTCTATTGCCATGGAGCACACCCAGAGCAGAAGTCCTACTTCATCCAGATCAGGCCTGCAAAGAAACTGCGTTTCACATTCCTTTGGAAGAGATGTTCCCAGTAGGCTGTAAGAGCACTGTGCAGAGCGAGTTGTTTCTTAGCTTCCCAAAGAGCTGGAAGCAAGATGCTGTGGGGCCCAACTCGCCCTTTGGAACGAAGCCTGCACGTTGTGCTTTTCAGCTCTAGGGCAATGGAGCACACCCAGAGCAGAAGTCCTACTTCAGCCAGATCAGGCCTGCAAAGAAACTGCGTTTCACAGGCCTTTGGAAGAGATGTTCCCGGTAGGCTGTAAGAGCACTGTGCAGAGGGAGTTGTTTCTTAGCTTCCCAAAGAGCTGGAATCAAGATACTGTGGGGCCCAACTCACCCTTTGGAAAGAAGCCTGCACGTTGAGCCTTTCAGCTCTAGGGCAGTGTAGCCCACCCAGAGCAGAAGTCCTACTTCAGCCAGATCAGGCCTGCAAAGAAACTGCGTTTCACAGGCCTTTGCAAGAGATGTTCCCGCTAGGCTGTAAGAGCACTGTGCAGAGCGAGTTGTTTCTTAGCTTCCCAAAGAGCTGGAAGCAAGATGCTGTGGGGCCCAACTCGCCCTTTGGAAAGAAGCCTGCACGTTGTGCCTTTCAGCTCTACGGCAAAGTAGCACACCCAGAACAGAAGGCCTACTCCAGCCAGATCAGGCCTGCAAAGAAACTGCGTTTCACAGGCCCTTGGAAGAGATGTTCCCGGTAGGCTGTAAGAGCACTGTGCAGAGCGAGTTGTTTATTAGCTTCCCAAAGAGATGGAAGCAAGATGCTGTGGGGCCCAACTCGCCCTTTGGAAAGAAGCCTGCACGTTGTGCCTTTCAGCTCTAGGGCAATGGAGCACACCCAGAGCAGAAGTCCTACTTCAGCCAGATCAGGCCTGCAAAGAAACTGCGTTTCACATTCCGTTGGAGGAGATGTTCCCGGTAGGCTGTAAGAGCACTGTGCAGAGCGAGTTGTTTCTTAGCTTCCCAAAGAGCTGGAAGCAAGATGCTGTGGGGCCCAACTCTCCCTTTGGAACGAAGCCTGCACGTTGTGCCTTTCAGCTCTAGGGCAATGGAGCACACCCAGAGCAGAAGTCCTACTTCAGCCAGATCAGGCCTGCAAAGAAACTGCGTTTCACAGGCCTTTGGAAGAGATGTTCCCGGTAGGCTGTAAGAGCACTGTGCAGAGCGAGTGGTTTCTTACCTTCCCAAAGAGCTGGAAGCAAGATGCTGTGGGGCCCAACTCGCCCTTTGGAAAGAAGCCTGCACGTTGTGCCTTTCAGCTCTAGGGCAATGGAGCACACCCAGAGCAGAAGTCCTACTTCAGCCAGATCAGGCCTGCAAAGAAACTGCGTTTCACAGGTCTTTGGAAGAGATGTTCCCGGTAGGCTGTAAGAGCACTGTGCAGAGCGAGTTGTTTCTTAGCTTCCCAAAGAGCTGGAAGCAAGATGCTGTGGGGCCCAACTCGCCCTTTGGAAAGAAGCCTGCACGTTGTGCCTTTCAGCTCTATTGCCATGTAGCACACCCAGAGCAGAAGTCCTACTTCAGCCAGATCAGGCCTGCAAAGAAACTGCGTTTCACAGGCCTTGGGAAGAGATTTTCCCGGTAGGCTGCAAGAGCACTGTGCAGAGCGAGTTGTTTATTAGCTTCCCAAAGAGCTGGAAGCAAGATGCTGTGGGGCCCAACTCGCCCTTTGGAAAGAAGCCTGCACGTTGTGCCTTTCAGCTCTAGGGCAATGGAGCACACCCAGAGCAGAAGTCCTACTTCAGCCAGATCAGGCCTGCAAAGAAACTGCGTTTCACAGGCCTTTTGAAGAGATGTTCCCGGTAGGCTGTAAGATCACTGTGCAGAGCGAGTTGTTTCTTAGCTTCCCAAAGAGCTGGAAGCAAGATGCTGTGGGGCCCAACTCGCCCTTTGGAAAGAAGCCTGCACGTTGTGCCTTTCAGCTCTAGGGCAATGGAGCACACCCAGAGCAGAAGTCCTACTTCAGCCAGATCAGGCCTGCAAAGAAACTGCGTTTCACATTCCGTTGGAGGAGATGTTCCCGGTAGGCTGTAAGAGCACTGTGCAGAGCGAGTTGTTTCTTAGCTTCCCAAAGAGCTGGAAGCAAGATGCTGTGGGGCCCAACTCGCCCTTTGGAAAGAAGCCTGCACGTTGTGCCTTTCAGCTCTAGGGCAATGGAGCACACCCAGAGCAGAAGTCCTACTTCAGCCAGATCAGGCCTGCAAAGAAACTGCGTTTCAGAGGTCTTTGGAAGAGATGTTCCCAGTAGGCTGTAAGAGCACTGTGCAGAGCGAGTTGTTTCTTGCTTCCCAAAGAGCTGAAAGCAAGATGCTGTGGGGCCCAACTCGCCCTTTGTAAAGAAGCCTGCACGTTGTGCCTTTCAGCTCTAGGGCAATGGAGCACACCCAGAGCAGAAGTCCTACTTCAGCCAGATCAGGCCTGCAAAGAAACTGCGTTTCACAGGCCCATTGAAGAGAAGTTCCCGGTAGGCTGTAAGATCACTGTGCAGAGCGAGTTGTTTCTTAGCTTCCCAAAGAGCTGGAAGCAAGATGCTGTGGGGCCCAACTCGCCCTTTGGAACGAAGCCTGCACGTTGTGCCTTTCAGCTCTAGGGCAATGGAGCACACCCAGAGCAGAAGTCCTACTTCAGCCAGATCAGGCCTGCAAAGAAACTGCGTTTCACAGGCCTTTGGAAGAGATGTTCCCGGTAGGCTGTAAGAGCACTGTGCAGAGGGAGTTGTTTCTTAGCTTCCCAAAGAGCTGGAATCAAGATACTGTGGGGCCCAACTCACCCTTTGGAAAGAAGCCTGCACGTTGAGCCTTTCAGCTCTAGGGCAGTGTAGCCCACCCAGAGCAGAAGTCCTACTTCAGCCAGATCAGGCCTGCAAAGAAACTGCGTTTCACAGGCGTTTGCAAGAGATGTTCCCGCTAGGCTGTAAGAGCACTGTGCAGAGGGAGTTATTTCTTAGCTTCCCAAAGAGCTGGAAGCAAGATGCTGTGGGGCCCAACTCGCCCTTTGGAAAGAAGCCTGCACGTTGTGCCTTTCAGCTCTACGGCAAAGTAGCACACCCAGAACAGAAGGCCTACTCCAGCCAGATCAGGCCTGCAAAGAAACTGCGTTTCACAGGCCCTTGGAAGAGATGTTCCCGGTAGGCTGTAAGAGCACTGTGCAGAGCGAGTTGTTTATTAGCTTCCCAAAGAGATGGAAGCAAGATGCTGTGGGGCCCAACTCGCCCTTTGGAAAGAAGCCTGCACGTTGTGCCTTTCAGCTCTAGGGCAATGGAGCACACCCAGAGCAGAAGTCCTACTTCAGCCAGATCAGGCCTGCAAAGAAACTGCGTTTCACATTCCGTTGGAGGAGATGTTCCCGGTAGGCTGTAAGAGCACTGTGCAGAGCGAGTTGTTTCTTAGCTTCCCAAAGAGCTGGAAGCAAGATGCTGTGGGGCCCAACTCTCCCTTTGGAACGAAGCCTGCACGTTGTGCCTTTCAGCTCTAGGGCAATGGAGCACACCCAGAGCAGAAGTCCTACTTCAGCCAGATCAGGCCTGCAAAGAAACTGCGTTTCACAGGCCTTTGGAAGAGATGTTCCCGGTAGGCTGTAAGAGCACTGTGCAGAGCGAGTGGTTTCTTACCTTCCCAAAGAGCTGGAAGCAAGATGCCGTGGGGCCCAACTCGCCCTTTGGAAAGAAGCCTGCACGTTGTGCCTTTCAGCTCTAGGGCAATGGAGCACACCCAGAGCAGAAGTCCTACTTCAGCCAGATCAGGCCTGCAAAGAAACTGCGTTTCACAGGTCTTTGGAAGAGATGTTCCCGGTAGGCTGTAAGAGCACTGTGCAGCGCGAGTTGTTTCTTAGCTTCCCAAAGAGCTGGAAGCAAGATGCTGTGGGGCCCAACTCGCCCTTTGGAAAGAAGCCTGCACGTTGTGCCTTTCAGCTCTATTGCCATGTAGCACACCCAGAGCAGAAGTCCTACTTCAGCCAGATCAGGCCTGCAAAGAAACTGCGTTTCACAGGCCTTGGGAAGAGATTTTCCCGGTAGGCTGCAAGAGCACTGTGCAGAGCGAGTTGTTTATTAGCTTCCCAAAGAGATGGAAGCAATATGCTGTGGGGCCCAACTCGCCCTTTGGAAAGAAGCCTGCACGTTGTGCCTTTCAGCTCTAGGGCAATGGAGCACACCCAGAGCAGAAGTCCTACTTCAGCCAGATCAGGCCTGCAAAGAAACTGCGTTTCACAGGCCTTTTGAAGAGATGTTCCCGGTAGGCTGTAAGATCACTGTGCAGAGCGAGTTGTTTCTTAGCTTCCCAAAGAGCTGGAAGCAAGATGCTGTGGGGCCCAACTCGCCCTTTGGAAAGAAGCCTGCACGTTGAGCCTTTCAGCTCTAGGGCAGTGTAGCCCACCCAGAGCAGAAGTCCTACTTCAGCCAGATCAGGCCTGCAAAGAGACTGCGTTTCACAGGCCTTTGGAAGAGATGTTCCCGGTAGGCTGTAAGAGCACTGTGCAGAGGGAGTTGTTTCTTAGCTTCCCAAAGAGCTGGAAGCAAGATGCTGTGGGGCCCAACTCGCCCTTTGGAAAGAAGCCTGCACGTTGTGCCTTTCAGCTCTACGGCAAAGTAGCACACCCAGAACAGAAGGCCTACTCCAGCCAGATCAGGCCTGCAAAGAAACTGCGTTTCACAGGCCCTTGGAAGAGATGTTCCCGGTAGGCTGTAAGAGCACTGTGCAGAGCGAGTTGTTTATTAGCTTCCCAAAGAGATGGAAGCAAGATGCTGTGGGGCCCAACTCGCCCTTTGGAAAGAAGCCTGCACGTTGTGCCTTTCAGCTCTAGGGCAATGGAGCACACCCAGAGCAGAAGTCCTACTTCAGCCAGATCAGGCCTGCAAAGAAACTGCGTTTCACATTCCGTTGGAGGAGATGTTCCCGGTAGGCTGTAAGAGCACTGTGCAGAGCGAGTTGTTTCTTAGCTTCCCAAAGAGCTGGAAGCAAGATGCTGTGGGGCCCAACTCGCCCTTTGGAACGAAGCCTGCACGTTGTGCCTTTCAGCTCTAGGGCAATGGAGCACACCCAGAGCAGAAGTCCTACTTCAGCCAGATCAGGCCTGCAAAGAAACTGCGTTTCACAGGCCTTTGGAAGAGATGTTTCCGGTAGGCTGTAAGAGCACTGTGCAGAGCGAGTTGTTTCTTAGCTTCCCAAAGAGCTGGAAGCAAGATGCCGTGGGGCCCAACTCGCCCTTTGGAACGAAGCCTGCACGTTGTGCCTTTCAGCTCTAGGGCAATGGAGCACACCCAGAGCAGAAGTCCTACTTCAGCCAGATCAGGCCTGAAAAGAAACTGCGTTTCACAGCCCTTTGGAAGAGATGTTCCCGGTAGGCTATAAGAGCACTGTGCAGTGCGAGTTGTTTCTTACCTTCCCAAAGAGCTGGAAGCAAGATGCTGTGGGGCCAAACTCGCCCTTTGGAAAGAAGCCTGCACGTTGTGCCTTTCAGCTCTAGGGCATTGTAGCACACCCAGAGCAGAAGTCCTACTTCAGCCAGATCAGGCCTGCAAAGAAACTGCGTTTCACAGGCCTTTGGAAGTGATGTTCCCGGTAGGCTGTAAGAGCACTGTGCAGAGGGAGTTGTTTCTTAGCTTCCCAAAGAGCTGGAAGCAAGATGCTGTGGGGCCCAACTCGCCCTTTTGAAAGAAGCCTGCACGTTGTGCCTTTCAGCTCTAGGGCATTGTAGCACACCCAGAACAGATGTCCTACTTCAGCCAGATCAGGCCTGCAAAGAAACTGCGTTTCACAGGCCCTTGGAAGAGATGTTCCCGGTAGGCTGTAAGAGCACTGTGCATAGCGAGTTGTTTATTAGCTTCCCAAAGAGCTGGAAGCAAGATGCTGTGGGGCCCAACTCGCCCTTTGGAAAGAAGCCTGCACGTGGTGCCTTTCAGCTCTAGGGCAAAGTAGCACACCCAGAGCAGAAGTCCTACTTCAGCCAGATCAGGCCTGCAAAGAAACTGCGTTTCACAGGCCTTTGGAAGAGATGTTCCCGGTAGGCTGTAAGAGCACTGTGCAGAGCGAGTGGTTTCTTACCTTCCCAAAGAGCTGGAAGCAAGATGCTGTGGGGCCCAACTCGCCCTTTGGAAAGAAGCCTGCACGTTGTGCCTTTCAGCTCTAGGGCAATGGAGCACACCCAGAGCAGAAGTCCTACTTCAGCCAGATCAGGCCTGCAAAGAAACTGCGTTTCACAGGTCTTTGGAAGAGATGTTCCCGGTAGGCTGTAAGAGCACTGTGCAGAGCGAGTTGTTTCTTAGCTTCCCAAAGAGCTGGAAGCAAGATGCTGTGGGGCCCAACTCGCCCTTTGGAAAGAAGCCTGCACGTTGTGCCTTTCAGCTCTATTGCCATGTAGCACACCCAGAGCAGAAGTCCTACTTCAGCCAGATCAGGCCTGCAAAGAAACTGCGTTTCACAGGCCTTGGGAAGAGATTTTCCCGGTAGGCTGCAAGAGCACTGTGCAGAGCGAGTTGTTTCTTAGCTTCCCAAAGAGCTGGAAGCAAGATGCTGTGGGGCCCAACTCGCCCTTTGGAAAGAAGCCTGCACGTTGTGCCTTTCAGCTCTAGGGCAATGGAGCACACCCAGAGCAGAAGTCCTACTTCAGCCAGATCAGGCCTGCAAAGAAACTGCGTTTCACATTCCGTTGGAGGAGATGTTCCCGGTAGGCTGTAAGAGCACTGTGCAGAGCGAGTTGTTTCTTAGCTTCCCAAAGAGCTGGAAGCAAGATGCTGTGGGGCCCAACTCGCCCTTTGGAAAGAAGCCTGCACGTTGTGCCTTTCAGCTCTAGGGCAATGGAGCACACCCAGAGCAGAAGTCCTACTTCAGCCAGATCAGGCCTGCAAAGAAACTGCGTTTCAGAGGTCTTTGGAAGAGATGTTCCCAGTAGGCTGTAAGAGCACTGTGCAGAGCGAGTTGTTTCTTGCTTCCCAAAGAGCTGGAAGCAAGATGCTGTGGGGCCCAACTCGCCCTTTGTAAAGAAGCCTGCACGTTGTGCCTTTCAGCTCTAGGGCAATGGAGCACACCCAGAGCAGAAGTCCTACTTCAGCCAGATCAGGCCTGCAAAGAAACTGCGTTTCACAGGCCTATTGAAGAGAAGTTCCCGGTAGGCTGTAAGATCACTGTGCAGAGCGAGTTGTTTCTTAGCTTCCCAAAGAGCTGGAAGCAAGATGCTGTGGGGCCCAACTCGCCCTTTGGAACGAAGCCTGCACGTTGTGCCTTTCAGCTCTAGGGCAATGGAGCACACCCAGAGCAGAAGTCCTACTTCAGCCAGATCAGGCCTGCAAAGAAACTGCGTTTCACAGGCCTTTGGAAGAGATGTTCCCGGTAGGCTGTAAGAGCACTGTGCAGAGCGAGTTGTTTCTTAGCTTCCCAAAGAGCTGGAAGCAAGATGCTGTGGGGCCCAACTCGCCCTTTGGAAAGAAGCCTGCACGTTGTGCCTTTCAGCTCTAGGGCAATGGAGCACACCCAGTGCAGAAGTCCTACTTCAGCCAGATCAGGCCTGCAAAGAAACTGCGTTTCAGAGGTCTTTGGAAGAGATGTTCCCAGTAGGCTGTAAGAGAACTGTGCAGAGCGAGTTGTTTCTTGCTTCCCAAAGAGCTGGAAGCAAGATGCTCTGGGGCCCAACTCGCGCTTTGGAAAGAAGCCTGCACGTTGTGCCTTTCAGCTATAGGGCAATGGAGCACACCCAGAGCAGAAGTCCTACTTCAGCCAGATCAGGCCTGCAAAGAGACTGCGTTTCACAGGCCTTTGGAAGAGATGTTCCCGGTAGGCTGTAAGAGCACTGTGCAGAGCGAGTTGTTTCTTAGCTTCCCAAAGAGCTGGAATCAAGATACTGTGGGGCCCAACTCACCCTTTGGAAAAAAGCCTGCACGTTGTGCCTTTCAGCTCTAGGGCAGTGTAGCCCACCCAGAGCAGAAGTCCTACTTCAGCCAGATCAGGCCCGCAAAGAAACTGCGTTTCACAGGCCTTTGGAAGAGATGTTCCCGGTAGGCTGTAAGAGCACTGTGCAGAGGGAGTTGTTTCTTAGCTTCCCAAAGAGCTGGAATCAAGATACTGTGGGGCCCAACTCACCCTTTGGAAAGAAGCCTGCACGTTGTGCCTTTCAGCTCTAGGGCAGTGTAGCCCACCCTGAGCAGAAGTCCTACTTCAGCCAGATCAGGCCTGCAAAGAAACTGCGTTTCACAGGCCTTTGGAAGAGATGTTCCCGCTAGGCTGTAAGAGCACTGTGCAGAGGGAGTTGTTTCTTAGCTTCCCAAAGAGCTGGAAGCAAGATGCTGTGGGGCCCAACTCGCCCTTTGGAAAGAAGCCTGCACGTTGTGCCTTTCAGCTCTACGGCAAAGTAGCACACCCAGAACAGAAGGCCTACTGCAGCCAGATCAGGGCTGCAAAGAAACTGCGTTTCACAGGCCCTTGGAAGAGATGTTCCCGGTAGGCTGTAAGAGCACTGTGCAGAGCGAGTTGTTTATTAGCTTCCCAAAGAGATGGAAGCAAGATGCTGTGGGGCCCAACTCGCCCTTTGGAAAGAAGCCTGCACGTTGTGCCTTTCATCTCTAGGGCAATGGAGCACACCCAGAGCAGAAGTCCTACTTCAGCCAGATCAGGCCTGCAAAGAAACTGCGTTTCACATTCCGTTGGAGGAGATGTTCCCGGTAGGCTGTAAGAGCACTGTGCAGAGCGAGTTGTTTCTTAGCTTCCCAAAGAGCTGGAAGCAAGATGCTGTGGGGCCCAACTCGCCCTTTGGAACGAAGCCTGCACGTTGTGCCTTTCAGCTCTAGGGCAATGGAGCACACCCAGAGCAGAAGTCCTACTTCAGCCAGATCAGGCCTGCAAAGAAACTGCGTTTCACAGGCCTTTGGAAGAGATGTTCCCGGTAGGCTGTAAGAGCACTGTGCAGAGCGAGTTGTTTCTTAGCTTCCCAAAGAGCTGGAATCAAGATACTGTGGGGACCAACTCACCCTTTGGAAAGAAGCCTGCAGGTTGTGCCTTTCATCTCTAGGGCAGTGTAGCCCACCCAGACCAGACGTCCTACTTCAGCCAGATCAGGCCTGCAAAGAAACTGCGTTTCACAGGCCTTTGGAAGAGATGTTCCCGGTAGGCTGTAAGAGCACTGTGCAGAGCGAGTTGTTTCTTAGCTTCCCAAAGAGCTGGAAGCAAGATGCTGTGGGGCCCAACTCGCCCTTTGGAAGGAAGCCTGCACGTTGTGCCTTTCACCTCTAGGGCAATGGAGCACACCCAGAGCAGAAGTCCTACTTCAGCCAGATCAGGCCTGCAAAGAAACTGCGTTTCACAGGCCTTGGGAAGAGATTTTCACGGTAGGCTGCAAGAGCACTGTGCAGAGCGAGTTGTTTCTTAGCTTCCCAAAGAGCTGGAAGCAAGATGCTGTGGGGCCCAACTCGCCCTTTGTAAAGAAGCCTGCACGTTGTGCCTTTCAGCTCTAGGGCAATGGAGCACACCCAGAGCAGAAGTCCTACTTCAGCCAGATCAGGCCTGCAAAGAAACTGCGTTTCACAGGCCTTTTGAAGAGATGTTCCCGGTAGGCTGTAAGATCACTGTGCAGAGCGAGTTGTTTCTTAGCTTCCCAAAGAGCTGGAAGCAAGATGCTGTGGGGCCCAACTCGCCCTTTGGAAAGAAGCCTGCACGTTGTGCCTTTCAGCTCTAGGGCAATGGAGCACACCCAGAGCAGAAGTCCTACTTCAGCCAGATCAGGCCTGCAAAGAGACTGCGTTTCACAGGCCTTTGGAAGAGATGTTCCCGGTAGGCTGTAAGAGCACTGTGCAGAGCGAGTTGTTTCTTAGCTTCCCAAAGAGCTGGAATCAAGATACTGTGGGGCCCAACTCACCCTTTGGAAAAAAGCCTGCACGTTGTGCCTTTCAGGTCTAGGGCAGTGTAGCCCACCCAGAGCAGAAGTCCTACTTCAGCCAGATCAGGCCGGCAAAGAAACTGCGTTTCACAGGCCTTTGGAAGAGATGTTCCCGGTAGGCTGTAAGAGCACTGTGCAGAGGGAGTTGTTTCTTAGCTTCCCAAAGAGCTGGAATCAAGATACTGTGGGGCCCAACTCACCCTTTGGAAAGAAGCCTGCACGTTGTGCCTTTCAGCTCTAGGGCAATGGAGCACACCCAGAGCAGAAGTCCTACTTCAGCCAGATCAGGCCTGCAAAGAAACTGCGTTTCACAGGCCTTTGGAAGAGATGTTCCCAGTAGGCTGTAAGAGCACTGTGCAGAGGGAGTTGTTTCTTGCTTCCCAAAGAGCTGGAAGCAAGATGCTGTGGGGCCCAACTCGCCCTTTGTAAAGAAGCCTGCACGTTGTGCCTTTCAGCTCTAGGGCAATGGAGCACACCCAGAGCAGAAGTCCTACTTCAGCCAGATCAGGCCTGCAAAGAAACTGCGTTTCACAGGCCTTTTGAAGAGATGTTCCCGGTAGGCTGTAAGATCACTGTGCAGAGCGAGTTGTTTCTTAGCTTCCCAAAGAGCTGGAAGCAAGATGCTGTGGGGCCCAACTCGCCCTTTGGAAAGAAGCCTGCACGTTGTGCCTTTCAGCTCTAGGGCAATGGAGCACACCCAGAGCAGAAGTCCTACTTCAGCCAGATCAGGCCTGCAAAGAAACTGCGTTTCACAGGCCTTTGGAAGAGATGTTCCCGGTAGGCTGTAAGAGCACTGTGCAGAGCGAGTTGTTTCTTAGCTTCCCAAAGAGCTGGAATCAAGATACTGTGGGGACCAACTCACCCTTTGGAAAGAAGCCTGCAGGTTGTGCCTTTCAGCTCTAGGGCAGTGTAGCCCACCCAGAGCAGACGTCCTACTTCAGCCAGATCAGGCCTGCAAAGAAACTGCGTTTCACAGGCCTTTGGAAGAGATTTTCCCGGTAGGCTGTAAGAGCACTGTGCAGAGCGAGTTGTTTCTTAGCTTCCCAAAGAGCTGGAAGCAAGATGCTGTGGGGCCCAACTCGCCCTTTGGAAAGAAGCCTGCACGTTGTGCCTTTCAGCTCTAGGGCAATGGAGCACACCCAGAGCAGAAGTCCTACTTCAGCCAGATCAGGCCTGCAAAGAAACTGCGTTTCAGAGGTCTTTGGAAGAGATGTTCCCAGTAGGCTGTAAGAGCACTGTGCAGAGCGAGTTGTTTCTTGCTTCCCAAAGAGCTGGAAGCAAGATGCTGTGGGGCCCAACTCGCCCTTTGGAGAGAAGCCTGCACGTTGTGCCTTTCAGCTCTAGGGCAATGGAGCACACCCAGAGCAGAAGTCCTACTTCAGCCAGATCAGGCCTGCAAAGAAACTGCGTTTCACAGGCCTTTGGAAGAGATGTTCCCGGTAGGCTGTAAGAGCACTGTGCAGAGGGAGTTGTTTCTTAGCTTCCCAAAGAGCTGGAAGCAAGATGCTGTGGGGCCCAACTCGCCCTTTGGAAAGAAGCCTGCACGTTGTGCCTTTCAGCTCTAGGGCATTGTAGCACACCCAGAACAGATGGCCTACTTCAGCCAGATCAGGCCTGCAAAGAAACTGCGTTTCACAGGCCCTTGGAAGAGATGTTACCGGTAGGCTGTAAGAGCACTTTGCAGAGCGAGTTGTTTATTAGCTTCATAAAGAGATGGAAGCAAGATGCTGTGGGGCTAACTCGCCCTTTGGAAAGAAGCCTGCACGTTGTGCCTTTCAGCTCTAGGGCAATGGAGCACACCCAGAGCAGAAGTCCTACTTCAGCCAGATCAGGCCTGCAAAGAAACTGCGTTTCACAGGCCTTTGGAAGAGATGTTCCCGGTAGGCTGTAAGAGCACTGTGCAGAGCGAGTGGTTTCTTACCTTCCCAAAGAGCTGGAAGCAAGATGCTGTGGGGCCCAACTCGCCCTTTGGAAAGAAGCCTGCACGTTGTGCCTTTCAGCTCTAGGTCAATGGAGCACACCCAGAGCAGAAGTCCTACTTCAGCCAGATCAGGCCTGCAAAGAAACGGCGTTTCACAGGCCTTTGGAAGAGATGTTCCCGGTAGGCTGTAAGAGCACTGTGCAGAGCGAGTTGTTTCTTAGCTTCCCAAAGAGCTGGAAGCAAGATGCTTTGGGGCCCAACTCGCCCTTTGCAAAGAAGCCTGCACGTTGTGCCTTTCAGCTCTAGGGCAAAGTAGCACACCCAGAGCAGAAGTCCTACTTCATCCAGATCAGGCCTGCAAAGAAACTGCGTTTCACATTCCTTTGGAAGAGATGTTCCCAGTAGGCTGTAAGAGCACTGTGCAGAGCGAGTTGTTTCTTAGCTTCCCAAAGAGCTGGAAGCAAGATGCTGTGGGGCCCAACTCGCCCTTTGCAAAGAAGCCTGCACGTTGTGCCTTTCAGCTCTAGGGCAATGGAGCACACCCAGAGCAGAAGTCCTACTTCAGCCAGATCAGGCCTGCAAAGAAACTGCGTTTCACAGGCCTTGGGAAGAGATGTTCCCGGTAGGCTGTAAGAGCACTGTGCAGAGCGAGTTGTTTCTTACCTTCCCAAAGAGCTGGAAGCAAGATGCTGTGGGGCCCAACTCGCCCTTTGGAAAGAAGCCTGCACGTTGTGCCTTTCAGCTCTAGGGCAATGGAGCACACCCAGAGCAGAAGTCCTACTTCAGCCAGATCAGGCCTGCAAAGAGACTGCGTTTCACAGGCCTTTGGAAGAGATGTTCCCGCTAGGCTGTAAGAGCACTGTGCAGAGGGAGTTGTTTCTTAGCTTCCCAAAGAGCTGGAGGCAAGATGCTGTGGGGCCCAACTCGCCCTTTGGAAAGAAGCCTGCACGTTGTGCCTTTCAGCTCTACGGCAAAGTAGCACACCCAGAACAGAAGGCCTACTCCAGCCAGATCAGGGCTGCAAAGAAACTGCGTTTCACAGGCCCTTGGAAGAGATGTTCCCGGTAGGCTGTAAGAGCACTGTGCAGAGCGAGTTGTTTATTAGCTTCCCAAAGAGATGGAAGCAAGATGCTGTGGGGCCCAACTCGCCCTTTGGAAAGAAGCCTGCACGTTGTGCCTTTCAGCTCTAGGGCAATGGAGCACACCCAGAGCAGAAGTCCTACTTCAGCCAGATCAGGCCTGCAAAGAAACTGCGTTTCACATTCCGTTGGAGGAGATGTTCCCGGTAGGCTGTAAGAGCACTGTGCAGAGCGAGTTGTTTCTTAGCTTCCCAAAGAGCTGGAAGCAAGATGCTGTGGGGCCCAACTCTCCCTTTGGAACGAAGCCTGCACGTTGTGCCTTTCAGCTCTAGGGCAATGGAGCACACCCAGAGCAGAAGTCCTACTTCAGCCAGATCAGGCCTGCAAAGAAACTGCGTTTCACAGGCCTTTGGAAGAGATGTTCCCGGTAGGCTGTAAGAGCACTGTGCAGAGCGAGTTGTTTCTTAGCTTCCCAAAGAGCTGGAATCAAGATACTGTGGGGACCAACTCACCCTTTGGAAAGAAGCCTGCAGGTTGTGCCTTTCAGCTCTAGGGCAGTGTAGCCCACCCAGAGCAGACGTCCTACTTCAGCCAGATCAGGCCGGCAAAGAAACTGCGTTTCACAGGCCTTTGGAAGAGATGTTCCCGGTAGGCTGTAAGAGCACTGTGCAGAGCGAGTTGTTTCTTAGCTTCCCAAAGAGCTGGAAGCAAGATGCTGTGGGGCCCAACTCGCCCTTTGGAAAGAAGCCTGCACGTTGTGCCTTTCAGCTCTAGGGCAATGGAGCACACCCAGAGCAGAAGTCCTACTTCAGCCAGATCAGGCCTGCAAAGAAACTGCGTTTCACAGGCCTTGGGAAGAGATTTTCACGGTAGGCTGCAAGAGCACTGTGCAGAGCGAGTTGTTTCTTAGCTTCCCAAAGAGCTGGAAGCAAGATGCTGTGGGGCCCAACTCGCCCTTTGGAAAGAAGCCTGCACGTTGTGCCTTTCAGCTCTAGGGCAATGGAGCACACCCAGAGCAGAAGTCCTACTTCAGCCAGATCAGGCCTGCAAAGAAACTGCGTTTCACAGGCCTTTTGAAGAGATGTTCCCGGTAGGCTGTAAGATCACTGTGCAGAGCGAGTTGTTTCTTAGCTTCCCAAAGAGCTGGAAGCAAGATGCTGTGGGGCCCAACTCGCCCTTTGGAAAGAAGCCTGCACGTTGTGCCTTTCAGCTCTAGGGCAATGGAGCACACCCAGAGCAGAAGTCCTACTTCAGCCAGATCAGGCCTGCAAAGAGACTGCGTTTCACAGGCCTTTGGAAGAGATGTTCCCGGTAGGCTGTAAGAGCACTGTGCAGAGCGAGTTGTTTCTTAGCTTCCCAAAGAGCTGGAATCAAGATACTGTGGGGCCCAACTCACCCTTTGGAAAAAAGCCTGCACGTTGTGCCTTTCAGGTCTAGGGCAGTGTAGCCCACCCAGAGCAGAAGTCCTACTTCAGCCAGATCAGGCCGGCAAAGAAACTGCGTTTCACAGGCCTTTGGAAGAGATGTTCCCAGTAGGCTGTAAGAGCACTGTGCAGAGGGAGTTGTTACTTAGCTTCCCAAAGAGCTGGAATCAAGATACTGTGGGGCCCAACTCACCCTTTGGAAAGAAGCCTGCACGTTGTGCCTTTCAGCTCTAGGGCAATGGAGCACACCCAGAGCAGAAGTCCTACTTCAGCCAGATCAGGCCTGCAAAGACACTGCGTTTCACAGGCCTTTGGAAGAGATGTTCCCAGTAGGCTGTAAGAGCACTGTGCAGAGGGAGTTGTTTCTTGCTTCCCAAAGAGCTGGAAGCAAGATGCTGTGGGGCCCAACTCGCCCTTTGGAAAGAAGCCTGCACGTTGTGCCTTTCAGCTCTAGGGCAATGGAGCACACCCAGAGCAGAAGTCCTACTTCAGCCAGATCAGGCCTGCAAAGAAACTGCGTTTCACAGGCCTTTGGAAGAGATGTTCCCGGTAGGCTGTAAGATCACTGTGCAGAGCGAGTTGTTTCTTAGCTTCCCAAAGAGCTGGAAGCAAGATGCTGTGGGGCCCAACTCGCCCTTTGGAAAGAAGCCTGCACGTTGTGCCTTTCAGCTCTAGGGCAATGGAGCACACCCAGAGCAGAAGTCCTACTTCAGCCAGATCAGGCCTGCAAAGAAACTGCGTTTCACAGGCCTTTGGAAGAGATGTTCCCGGTAGGCTGTAAGAGCACTGTGCAGAGCGAGTTGTTTCTTAGCTTCCCAAAGAGCTGGAATCAAGATACTGTGGGGACCAACTCACCCTTTGGAAAGAAGCCTGCAGGTTGTGCCTTTCAGCTCTAGGGCAGTGTAGCCCACCCAGAGCAGACGTCCTACTTCAGCCAGATCAGGCCTGCAAAGAAACTGCGTTTCACAGGCCTTTGGAAGAGATTTTCCCGGTAGGCTGTAAGAGCACTGTGCAGAGCGAGTTGTTTCTTAGCTTCCCAAAGAGCTGGAAGCAAGATGCTGTGGGGCCCAACTCGCCCTTTGGAAAGAAGCCTGCACGTTGTGCCTTTCAGCTCTAGGGCAATGGAGCACACCCAGAGCAGAAGTCCTACTTCAGCCAGATCAGGCCTGCAAAGAAACTGCGTTTCAGAGGTCTTTGGAAGAGATGTTCCCAGTAGGCTGTAAGAGCACTGTGCAGAGCGAGTTGTTTCTTGCTTCCCAAAGAGCTGGAAGCAAGATGCTGTGGGGCCCAACTCGCCCTTTGGAAAGAAGCCTGCACGTTGTGCCTTTCAGCTCTAGGGCAATGGAGCACACCCAGAGCAGAAGTCCTACTTCAGCCAGATCAGGCCTGCAAAGAAACTGCGTTTCACAGGCCTTTGGAAGAGATGTTCCCGGTAGGCTGTAAGAGCACTGTGCAGAGGGAGTTGTTTCTTAGCTTCCCAAAGAGCTGGAAGCAAGATGCTGTGGGGCCCAACTCGCCCTTTGGAAAGAAGCCTGCACGTTGTGCCTTTCAGCTCTAGGGCATTGTAGCACACCCAGAACAGATGGCCTACTTCAGCCAGATCAGGCCTGCAAAGAAACTGCGTTTCACAGGCCCTTGGAAGAGATGTTACCGGTAGGCTGTAAGAGCACTTTGCAGAGCGAGTTGTTTATTAGCTTCATAAAGAGATGGAAGCAAGATGCTGTGGGGCTAACTCGCCCTTTGGAAAGAAGCCTGCACGTTGTGCCTTTCAGCTCTAGGGCAATGGAGCACACCCAGAGCAGAAGTCCTACTTCAGCCAGATCAGGCCTGCAAAGAAACTGCGTTTCACAGGCCTTTGGAAGAGATGTTCCCGGTAGGCTGTAAGAGCACTGTGCAGAGCGAGTGGTTTCTTACCTTCCCAAAGAGCTGGAAGCAAGATGCTGTGGGGCCCAACTCGCCCTTTGGAAAGAAGCCTGCACGTTGTGCCTTTCAGCTCTAGGTCAATGGAGCACACCCAGAGCAGAAGTCCTACTTCAGCCAGATCAGGCCTGCAAAGAAACGGCGTTTCACAGGCCTTTGGAAGAGATGTTCCCGGTAGGCTGTAAGAGCACTGTGCAGAGCGAGTTGTTTCTTAGCTTCCCAAAGAGCTGGAAGCAAGATGCTTTGGGGCCCAACTCGCCCTTTGCAAAGAAGCCTGCACGTTGTGCCTTTCAGCTCTAGGGCAAAGTAGCACACCCAGAGCAGAAGTCCTACTTCATCCAGATCAGGCCTGCAAAGAAACTGCGTTTCACATTCCTTTGGAAGAGATGTTCCCAGTAGGCTGTAAGAGCACTGTGCAGAGCGAGTTGTTTCTTAGCTTCCCAAAGAGCTGGAAGCAAGATGCTGTGGGGCCCAACTCGCCCTTTGGAAAGAAGCCTGCACGTTGTGCCTTTCAGCTCTAGGGCAATGGAGCACACCCAGAGCAGAAGTCCTACTTCAGCCAGATCAGGCCTGCAAAGAAACTGCGTTTCACAGGCCTTGGGAAGAGATGTTCCCGGTAGGCTGTAAGAGCACTGTGCAGAGCGAGTTGTTTCTTACCTTCCCAAAGAGCTGGAAGCAAGATGCTGTGGGGCCCAACTCGCCCTTTGGAAAGAAGCCTGCACGTTGTGCCTTTCAGCTCTAGGGCAATGGAGCACACCCAGAGCAGAAGTCCTACTTCAGCCAGATCAGGCCTGCAAAGAAACTGCGTTTCAGAGGTCTTTTTAAGAGATGTTCCCAGTAGGCTGTAAGAGCACTGTGCAGAGCGAGTTGTTTCTTAGCTTCCGAAAGAGCTGGAAGCAAGATGCTGTGGGGCCCAACTCGCCCTTTGGAAAGAAGCCTGCACGTTGTGCCTTTCAGCTCTAGGGCAATGGAGCACACCCAGAGCAGAAGTCCTACTTCAGCCAGATCAGGCCTGCAAAGAAACTGCGTTTCAGAGGTCTTTTTAAGAGATGTTCCCAGTAGGCTGTAAGAGCACTGTGCAGAGAGAGTTGTTTCTTGCTTCCCAAAGAGCTGGAAGCAAGGGACTGTGTGGCCCAACTCGCCCTTTGGAAAGAAGCCTGCACGTTGTGCCTTTCAGCTCTAGGGCAATGGAGCCCACCCAGAGCAGAAGTCCTACATCAGCCAGATCAGGCCTGCAAAGAAACTGCGTTTCACAGGCCTTGGGAAGAGATGTTCCCGGTAGGCAGTAAGAGCACTGTGCAGAGCGAGTGGTTTCTTAGCTTCCCAAAGAGCTGGAAGCAAGATGCTGTGGTGCCCAACTCGCCCTTTGGAAAGAATCCTGCACGTTGTGCCTTTCAGCTCTACGGCAAAGTAGCACACCCAGAGCAGAAGTCCTACTTCAGCCAGATCAGGCCTGCAAAGAAACTGCGTTTCACAGGCCTTTGGAAGAGATGTTCCCGGTAGGCTGTAAGAGCACTGTGCAAGGCGAGTTGTTTCTTAGCTTCCCAAAGAGCTGGAAGCAAGATGCTGTGGGGCCCAACTCGCCCTTTGGAAAGAAGCCTGCACGTTGTGCCTTTCAGCTCTAGGGCAATGGAGCACACCCAGAGCAGAAGTCCTACTTCAGCCAGATCAGGCCTGCAAAGAAACTGCGTTTCACAGGCCTTTGGAAGAGATGTTCCCGGTAGGCTGTAAGAGCACTGTGAGAGCGAGTTGTTTCTTTGCTTCCCAAAGAGCTGGAAGCAAGATGCTGTGGGGCCCAACTCGCCCTTTGGAAAGAAGCCTGCACGTTGTGCCTTTCAGCTCTAGGGCAATGGAGCACACCCAGAGCAGAAGTCCTACTTCAGCCAGATCAGGCCTGCAAAGAAACTGCGTTTCAGAGGTCTTTGGAAGAGATGTTCCCAGTAGGCTGTAAGAGCACTGTGCAGAGCGAGTTGTTTCTTGCTTCCCAAAGAGCTGGAAGCAAGATGCTGTGGGGCCCAACTCGCCCTTTGGAAAGAAGCCTGCACGTTGTGCCTTTCAGCTCTAGGGCAATGGAGCACACCCAGAGCAGAAGTCCTACTTCAGCCAGATCAGGCCTGCAAAGAAACTGCGTTTCACAGGCCTTTGGAAGAGATGTTCCCGGTAGGCTGTAAGAGCACTGTGCAGAGGGAGTTGTTTCTTAGCTTCCCAAAGAGCTGGAAGCAAGAGGCTGTGGGGCCCAACTCGCCCTTTGGAAAGAAGCCTGCACGTTGTGCCTTTCAGCTCTAGGGCATTGTAGCACACCCAGAACAGATGGCCTACTTCAGCCAGATCAGGCCTGCAAAGAAACTGCGTTTCACAGGCCCTTGGAAGAGATGTTACCGGTAGGCTGTAAGAGCACTTTGCAGAGCGAGTTGTTTATTAGCTTCATAAAGAGATGGAAGCAAGATGCTGTGGGGCTAACTCGCCCTTTGGAAAGAAGCCTGCACGTTGTGCCTTTCAGCTCTAGGGCAATGGAGCACACCCAGAGCAGAAGTCCTACTTCAGCCAGATCAGGCCTGCAAAGAAACTGCGTTTCACAGGCCTTTGGAAGAGATGTTCCCGGTAGGCTGTAAGAGCACTGTGCAGAGCGAGTGGTTTCTTACCTTCCCAAAGAGCTGGAAGCAAGATGCTGTGGGGCCCAACTCGCCCTTTGGAAAGAAGCCTGCACGTTGTGCCTTTCAGCTCTAGGTCAATGGAGCACACCCAGAGCAGAAGTCCTACTTCAGCCAGATCAGGCCTGCAAAGAAACGGCGTTTCACAGGCCTTTGGAAGAGATGTTCCCGGTAGGCTGTAAGAGCACTGTGCAGAGCGAGTTGTTTCTTAGCTTCCCAAAGAGCTGGAAGCAAGATGCTTTGGGGCCCAACTCGCCCTTTGCAAAGAAGCCTGCACGTTGTGCCTTTCAGCTCTAGGGCAAAGTAGCACACCCAGAGCAGAAGTCCTACTTCATCCAGATCAGGCCTGCAAAGAAACTGCGTTTCACATTCCTTTGGAAGAGATGTTCCCAGTAGGCTGTAAGAGCACTGTGCAGAGCGAGTTGTTTCTTAGCTTCCCAAAGAGCTGGAAGCAAGATGCTGTGGGGCCCAACTCGCCCTTTGGAAAGAAGCCTGCACGTTGTGCCTTTCAGCTCTAGGGCAATGGAGCACACCCAGAGCAGAAGTCCTACTTCAGCCAGATCAGGCCTGCAAAGAAACTGCGTTTCACAGGCCTTGGGAAGAGATGTTCCCGGTAGGCTGTAAGAGCACTGTGCAGAGCGAGTTGTTTCTTACCTTCCCAAAGAGCTGGAAGCAAGATGCTGTGGGGCCCAAGTCGCCCTTTGGAAAGAAGCCTGCACGTTGTGCCTTTCAGCTCTAGGGCATTGTAGCACACCCAGAGCAGAAGTCCTACTTCAGCCAATCAGGCCTGCAAAGAAACTGCCTTTCACAGGCCTTTGGAAGAGATGTTCCCGGTAGGCTGTAAGAGCACTGTGCAGAGCGAGTTGTTTCTTAGCTTCCCAAAGAGCTGGAAGCAAGATGCTGTGGGGCCCAACTCGCCCTTTGGAAAGAAGCCTGCACGTTGTGCCTTTCAGCTCTAGGGCAATGGAGCACACCCAGAGCAGAAGTCCTACTTCAGCCAGATCAGGCCTGCAAAGAAACTGCGTTTCACAGGTCTTTGGAAGAGATGTTCCCGTAGGCTGTAAGAGCACTGTGCAGAGCGAGTTGTTTCTTGCTTCCCAAAGAGCTGGAAGCAAGATGCTGTGTGGCCCAGCTCGCCCTTTGGAAAGAAGCCTGCACGTTGTGCCTTTCAGCTCTAGGGCAATGTAGCCCACCCAGAGCAGAAGTCCTACTTCAGCCAGATCAGGCCTGCAAAGAAACTGCGTTTCACAGGCCTTGGGAAGAGATGTTCCCGGTAGGCTGTAAGAGCACTGTGCAGAGCGAGTTGTTTCTTAGCTTCCCAAAGAGCTGGAAGCAAGATGCTGTGGGGCCCAACTCGCCCTTTGGAAAGAAGCCTGCACGTTGTGCCTTTCAGCTCTAGGGCAATGTAGCCCACCCAGAGCAGAAGTCCTACTTCAGCCAGATCAGGCCAGCAAAGAAACTGCGTTTCACAGGCCTTGGGAAGAGATGTTCGCGGTAGGCTGTAAGAGCATTGTGCAGAGCGAGTTGTTTCTTAGCTTCCCAAAGAGCTGGAAGCAAGATGCTGTGGGGCCCAACTCGCCCTTTGGAAAGAAGCCTGCACGTTGTGCCTTTCAGCTCTAGGGCAATGGAGCACACCCAGAGCAGAAGTCCTACTTCAGCCAGATCAGGCCTGCAAAGAAACTGCGTTTCACAGGCCTTTGGAAGAGATGTTCCCGGTAGGCTGTAAGAGCACTGTGCAGAGCGAGTGGTTTCTTACCTTCCCAAAGAGCTGGAAGCAAGATGCTGTGGGGCCCAACTCGCCCTTTGGAAAGAAGCCTGCACGTTGTGCCTTTCAGCTCTAGGTCAATGGAGCACACCCAGAGCAGAAGTCCTACTTCAGCCAGATCAGGCCTGCAAAGAAACGGCGTTTCACAGGCCTTGGGAAGAGATGTTCCCGGTAGGCTGTAAGAGCACTGTGCAGAGCGAGTTGTTTCTTAGCTTCCCAAAGAGCTGGAAGCAAGATGCTGTGGGGCCCAACTCGCCCTTTGGAAAGAAGCCTGCACGTTGTGCCTTTCAGCTGTAGGGCAATGGAGCACACCCAGAGCAGAAGTCCTACTTCAGCCAGATCAGGCCTGCAAAGAAACTGCGTTTCACAGGCCTTTGGAAGAGATGTTCCCGGTAGGCTGTAAGAGCACTGTGCAGAGCGAGTGGTTTCTTACCTTCCCAAAGAGCTGGAAGCAAGATGCTGTGGGGCCCAACTCGCCCTTTGGAAAGAAGCCTGCACGTTGTGCCTTTCAGCTCTAGGGCAATGGAGCACACCCAGAGCAGAAGTCCTACTTCAGCCAGATCAGGCCTGCAAAGAAACTGCGTTTCACAGGCCTTTGGAAGAGATGTTCCCGGTAGGCTGTAAGAGCACTGTGCAGAGCGAGTGGTTTCTTACCTTCACAAAGAGCTGGAAGCAAGATGCTGTGGGGCCCAACTCGCCCTTTGGAAAGAAGCCTGCACGTTGTGCCTTTCAGCTCTAGGTCAATGGAGCACACCCAGAGCAGAAGTCCTACTTCAGCCACATCAGGCCTGCAAAGAAACGGCGTTTCACAGGCCTTGGGCAGAGATGTTCCCGGTAGGCTGTAAGAGCACTGTGCAGAGCGAGTTGTTTCTTAGCTTCCCAAAGAGCTGGAAGCAAGATGCTGTGGGGCCCAACTCGCCCTTTGGAAAGAAGCCTGCACGTTGTGCCTTTCAGCTCTAGGGCAATGGAGCACACCCAGAGCAAAAGTCCTACTTCATCCAGATCAGGCCTGCAAAGAAACTGCGTTTCACAGGCCTTTGGAAGAGATGTTCCCGGTAGGCTGTAAGAGCACTGTGCAGAGCGAGTGGTTTCTTACCTTCCCAAAGAGCTGGAAGCAAGATGCTGTGGGGCCCAACTCGCCCTTTGGAAAGAAGCCTGCACGTTGTGCCTTTCAGCTCTAGGTCAATGGAGCACACCCAGAGCAGAAGTCCTACTTCAGCCAGATCAGGCCTGCAAAGAAACGGCGTTTCACAGGCCTTGGGAAGAGATGTTCCCGGTAGGCTGTAAGAGCACTGTGCAGAGCGAGTTGTTTCTTAGCTTCCCAAAGAGCTGGAAGCAAGATGCTGTGGGGCCCAACTCGCCCTTTGGAAAGAAGCCTGCACGTTGTGCCTTTCAGCTCTACGGCAAAGAAGGACACCCAGAGCAGAAGTCCTACTTCAGCCAGATCAGGCCTGCAAAGAAACTGCGTTTCAGAGGTCTTTTTAAGAGATGTTCCCAGTAGGCTGTAAGAGCACTGTGCAGAGAGAGTTGTTTCTTGCTTCCCAAAGAGCTGGAAGCAAGGGACTGTGTGGCCCAACTCGCCCTTTGGAAAGAAGCCTGCACGTTGTGCCTTTCAGCTCTAGGGCAATGTAGCCCACCCAGAGCAGAAGTCCTACTTCAGCCAGATCAGGCCTGCAAAGAAACTGCGTTTCACAGGCCTTTGGAAGAGATGTTCCCGGTAGGCTGTAAGAGCACTGTGCAGAGCGAGTTGTTTCTTAGCTTCCCAAAGAGCTGGAATCAAGATGCTGTGGGGCCCAACTCGCCCTTTGGAAAGAAGCCTGCACGTTGTGACTTTCAGCTCTAGGGCAATGGAGCCCACCCAGAGCAGAAGTCCTACAACAGCCAGATCAGGCCTGCAAAGAAACTGCGTTTCACAGGCCTTGGGAAGAGATGTTCCCGTTAGGCTGTAAGAGCACTGTGCAGAGCGAGTGGTTTCTTAGCTTCCCAAAGAGCTGGAAGCAAGATGCTGTGGTGCCCAACTCGCCCTTTGGAAAGAATCCTGCACGTTGTGCCTTTCAGCTCTACGGCAAAGTAGCACACCCAGAGCAGAAGTCCTACTTCAGCCAGATCAGGCCTGCAAAGAAACTGCGTTTCACAGGCCTTTGGAAGAGATGTTCCCGGTAGGCTGTAAGAGCACTGTGCAAGGCGAGTTGTTTCTTAGCTTCCCAAAGAGCTGGAATCAAGATGCTGTGGGGCCCAACTCGCCCTTTGGAAAGAAGCCTGCACGTTGTGCCTTTCAGCTCTAGGGCAATGGAGCACACCCAGAGCAGAAGTCCTACTTCAGCCAGATCAGGCCTGCAAAGAAACTGCGTTTCACAGGCCTTTGGAAGAGATGTTCCCGGTAGGCTGTAAGAGCACTGTGAGAGCGAGTTGTTTCTTTGCTTCCCAAAGAGCTGGAAGCAAGATGCTGTGGGGCCCAACTCGCCCTTTGGAAAGAAGCCTGCACGTTGTGCCTTTCAGCTCTACGGCAAAGAAGGACACCCAGAGCAGAAGTCCTACTTCAGCCAGATCAGGCCTGCAAAGAAACTGCGTTTCACAGGCCTTGGGAAGAGATGTTCCCGGTAGGCTGTAAGAGCACTGTGCAGAGCGAGTTGTTTCTTAGCTTCCCAAAGAGCTGGAAGCAAGATGCTGTGGGGCCCAACTCGCCCTTTGGAAAGAAGCCTGCACGTTGTGCCTTTCAGCTCTAGGGCAATGGAGCACACCCAGAGCAGAAGTCCTACTTCAGCCAGATCAGGCCTGCAAAGAAACTGCGTTTCACAGGCCTTTGGAAGAGATGTTCCCGGTAGGCTGTAAGAGCACTGTGAGAGCGAGTTGTTTCTTTGCTTCCCAAAGAGCTGGAAGCAAGATGCTGTGGGGCCCAACTCGCCCTTTGGAAAGAAGCCTGCACGTTGTGCCTTTCAGCTCTACGGCAAAGAAGGACACCCAGAGCAGAAGTCCTACTTCAGCCAGATCAGGCCTGCAAAGAAACTGCGTTTCACAGGCCTTGGGAAGAGATGTTCCCGATAGGCTGTAAGAGCACTGTGCAGAGCGAGTTGTTTCTTAGCTTCCCAAAGAGCTGGAAGCAAGATGCTGTGGGGCCCAACTCGCCCTTTGGAAAGAAGCCTGCACGTTGTGCCTTTCAGCTCTAGGGCAATGGAGCACACCCAGAGCAGAAGTCCTACTTCAGCCAGATCAGGCCTGCAAAGAAACTGCGTTTCACAGGCCTTTGGAAGAGATGTTCCCGGTAGGCTGTAAGAGCACTGTGCAGAGCGAGTGGTTTCTTACCTTCACAAAGAGCTGGAAGCAAGATGCTGTGGGGCCCAACTCGCCCTTTGGAAAGAAGCCTGCACGTTGTGCCTTTCAGCTCTAGGTCAATGGAGCACACCCAGAGCAGAAGTCCTACTTCAGCCAGATCAGGCCTGCAAAGAAACGGCGTTTCACAGGCCTTGGGAAGAGATGTTCCCGGTAGGCTGTAAGAGCACTGTGCAGAGCGAGTTGTTTCTTAGCTTCCCAAAGAGCTGGAAGCAAGATGCTGTGGGGCCCAACTCGCCCTTTGGAAAGAATCCTGCACGTTGTGCCTTTCAGCTCTAGGGCAATGGAGCACACCCAGAGCAGAAGTCCTACTTCAGCCAGATCAGGCCTGCAAAGAAACTGCGTTTCACAGGCCTTTGGAAGAGATGTTCCCGGTAGGCTGTAAGAGCACTGTGCAGAGCGAGTGGTTTCTTACCTTCCCAAAGAGCTGGAAGCAAGATGCTGTGGGGCCCAACTCGCCCTTTGGAAAGAAGCCTGCACGTTGTGCCTTTCAGCTCTAGGTCAATGGAGCACACCCAGAGCAGAAGTCCTACTTCAGCCAGATCAGGCCTGCAAAGAAACGGCGTTTCACAGGCCTTGGGAAGAGATGTTCCCGGTAGGCTGTAAGAGCACTGTGCAGAGCGAGTTGTTTCTTAGCTTCCCAAAGAGCTGGAAGCAAGATGCTGTGGGGCCCAACTCGCCCTTTGGAAAGAAGCCTGCACGTTGTGCCTTTCAGCTCTAGGGCAATGGAGCACACCCAGAGCAGAAGTCCTACTTCAGCCAGATCAGGCCTGCAAAGAAACTGCGTTTCAGAGGTCTTTTTAAGAGATGTTCCCAGTAGGCTGTAAGAGCACTGTGCAGAGAGAGTTGTTTCTTGCTTCCCAAAGAGCTGGAAGCAAGGGGCTGTGTGGCCCAACTCGCCCTTTGGAAAGAAGCCTGCAGGTTGTGGCTTTCAGCTCTAGGGCAATGTAGCCCACCCAGAGCAGAAGTCCTACTTCAGCCAGATCAGGCCTGCAAAGAAACTGCGTTTCACAGGCCTTTGGAAGAGATGTTCCCGGTAGGCTGTAAGAGCACTGTGCAGAGCGAGTTGTTTCTTAGCTTCCCAAAGAGCTGGAATCAAGATGCTGTGGGGCCCAACTCGCCCTTTGGAAAGAAGCCTGCACGTTGTGACTTTCAGCTCTAGGGCAATGGAGCCCACCCAGAGCAGAAGTCCTACATCAGCCAGATCAGGCCTGCAAAGAAACTGCGTTTCACAGGCCTTGGGAAGAGATGTTCCCGGTAGGCTGTAAGAGCACTGTGCAGAGCGAGTGGTTTCTTAGCTTCCCAAAGAGCTGGAAGCAAGATGCTGTGGTGCCCAACTCGCCCTTTGGAAAGAATCCTGCACGTTGTGCCTTTCAGCTCTACGGCAAAGTAGCACACCCAGAGCAGAAGTCCTACTTCAACCAGATCAGGCCTGCAAAGAAACTGCGTTTCACAGGCCTTTGGAAGAGATGTTCCCGGTAGGCTGTAAGAGCACTGTGCAAGGCGAGTTGTTTCTTAGCTTCCCAAAGAGCTGGAAGCAAGATGCTGTGGGGCCCAACTCGCCCTTTGGAAAGAAGCCTGCACGTTGTGCCTTTCAGCTCTAGGGCAATGGAGCACACCCAGAGCAGAAGTCCTACTTCAGCCAGATCAGGCCTGCAAAGAAACTGCGTTTCACAGGCCTTTGGAAGAGATGTTCCCGGTAGGCTGTAAGAGCACTGTGAGAGCGAGTTGTTTCTTTGCTCCCCAAAGAGCTGGAAGCAAGATGCTGTGGGGCCCAACTCGCCCTTTGGAAAGAAGCCTGCACGTTGTGCCTTTCAGCTCTACGGCAAAGAAGGACACCCAGAGCAGAAGTCCTACTTCAGCCAGATCAGGCCTGCAAAGAAACTGCGTTTCACAGGCCTTGGGAAGAGATGTTCCCGGTAGGCTGTAAGAGCACTGTGCAGAGCGAGTTGTTTCTTAGCTTCCCAAAGAGCTGGAAGCAAGATGCTGTGGGGCCCAACTCGCCCTTTGGAAAGAAGCCTGCACGTTGTGCCTTTCAGCTCTAGGGCAATGGAGCACACCCAGAGCAGAAGTCCTACTTCAGCCAGATCAGGCCTGCAAAGAAACTGCGTTTCACAGGCCTTTGGAAGAGATGTTCCCGGTAGGCTGTAAGAGCACTGTGCAGAGCGAGTTGTTTCTTAGCTTCCCAAAGAGCTGGAAGCAAGATGCTGTGGTGCCCAACTCGCCCTTTGGAAAGAAGCCTGCACGTTGTGCCTTTCAGCTCTATTGCAATGGAGCACACCCAGAGCAGAAGTCCTACTTCAGCCAGATCAGGCCTGCAAAGAAACTGCGTTTCACATTCCGTTGGAAGAGATGTTCCCAGTAGGCTGTAAGAGCACTGTGCAGAGCGAGTTGTTTCTTAGCTTCCCAAAGAGCTGGAAGCAAGATGCTGTGGGGCCCAACTCGCCCTTTGGAAAGAAGCCTGCACGTTGTGCCTTTCAGCTCTAGGGCAATGGAGCACAACCAGAGCAGAAAACCTACTTCAGCCAGATCAGGCCTGCAAAGAAACTGCGTTTCACAGGCCTTGGGAAGAGATGTTCCCGGTAGGCTGTAAGAGCACTGTGCAGAGCGAGTTGTTTCTTAGCTTCCCAAAGAGCTGGAAGCAAGATGCTGTGGGGCCCAACTCGCCCTTTGGAAAGAAGCCTGCACGTTGTGCCTTTCAGCTCTAGGGCAATGGAGCACACCCAGAGCAGAAGTCCTACTTCAGCCAGATCAGGCCTGCAAAGAAACTGCGTTTCACAGGCCTTTGGAAGAGATGTTCCCGGTAGGCTGTA
Organism: Equus caballus; assembly: GCF_041296265.1. Classification (NCBI taxonomy): domain Eukaryota; kingdom Metazoa; phylum Chordata; class Mammalia; order Perissodactyla; family Equidae; genus Equus; species Equus caballus. Next base: position 33,364,158 of record NC_091691.1, read on the forward strand.
AGAGCACTGTGCAGAGCGAGTTGTTTCTTAGCTTCCCAAAGAGCTGGAAGCAAGATGCTGTGGGGCGCAAAGCACCCCTTGGAAAGAAGCCTGCACGTTGTGCCTTTCAGCTCTAGGGCAATGGAGCACACCCAGAGCAGAAGTCCTACTTCAGCCAGATCAGGCCTGCAAAGAAACTGCGTTTCACAGGCCTTGGGAAGAGATGTTCCCGGTAGGCTGTAAGAGCACTGTGCAGAGCGAGTTGTTTCTTAGCTTCCCAAAGAGCTGGAAGCAAGATGCTGTGGGGCCCAACGCGCCCTTTGGAAAGAAGCCTGCACGTTGAGCCTTTCAGCTCTAGGGCAATGTAGCCCACCCAGAGCAGAAGTCCTACTTCAGCCAGATCAGGCCTGCAAAGAAACTGCGTTTCACAGGCCTTTGGAAGAGATGTTCCCTGTAGGCTGTAAGAGCACTGTGCAGAGCGAGTTGTTTCTTAGCTTCCCAAAGAGCTGGAAGCAAGATGCTTTGGGGCCCAACTCGCCCTTTGCAAAGAAGCCTGCACGTTGTGCCTTTCAGCTCTAGGGCAAAGTAGCACACCCAGAGCAGAAGTCCTACTTCAGCCAGATCAGGCCTGCAAAGAAACTGCGTTTCACCTTCCTTTGGAAGAGATGTTCCCAGTAGGCTGTAAGAGCACTGTGCAGAGCGAGTTGTTTCTTACCTTCCCAAAGAGCTGGAAGCAAGATGCTGTGGGGCCCAACTCGCCCTTTGGAAAGAAGCCTGCACGTTGTGCCTTTCAGCTCTAGGGCAATGTAGCACACCCAGAGCAGAAGTCCTACTTCAGCCAGATCAGGCCTGCAAAGAAACTGCGTTTCACAGGCCTTTGGAAGAGATGTTCCCGGTAGGCTGTAAGAGCACTGTGCAGAGCGAGTTGTTTCTTACCTTCCCAAAGAGCTGGAAGCAAGATGCTGTGGGGCCCAACTCGCCCTTTGGAAAGAAGCCTGCACGTTGTGCCTTTCAGCTCTAGGGCATTGTAGCACACCCAGAGCTGAAGTCCTACTTCAGCCAATCAGGCCTGCAAAGAAACTGCGTTTCACAGGCCTTTGGAAGAGATGTTCCCGGTAGGCTGTAAGAGCACTGTGCAGAGCGAGTTGTTTCTTAGCTTCCCAAAGAGCTGGAAGCAAGATGCTGTGGGGCCCAACTCGCCCTTTGGAAAGAAGCCTGCACGTTGTGCCTTTCAGCTCTAGGGCAATGGAGCACACCCAGAGCAGAAGTCCTACTTCAGCCAGATCAGGCCTGCAAAGAAACTGCGTTTCAGAGGTCTTTGGAAGAGATGTTCCCAGTAGGCTGTAAGAGCACTGTGCAGAGCGAGTTGTTTCTTGCTTCCCAAAGAGCTGGAAGCAAGATGCTCTGTGGCCCAGCTCGCCCTTTGGAAAAAAGCCTGCACGTTGTGCCTTTCAGCTCTAGGGCAATGTAGCCCACCCAGATCAGAAGTCCTACTTCAGCCAGATCAGGCCTGCAAAGAAACTGCGTTTCACAGGCCTTTGGAAGAGATGTTCCCGGTAGGCTGTAAGAGCACTGTGCAGAGCGAGTTGTTTCTTAGCTTCCCAAAGAGCTGGAAGCAAGATGCTGTGGGGCCCAGCTCGCCCTTTGGAAAGAAGCCTGCACGTTGTGCCTTTCAGTTCTAGGGCAAAGTAGCACACCCAGAGCAGAAGTCCTACTTCAGCCAGATCAGGCCTGCAAAGAAGCTGCGTTTCACAGGCCTTTGGAAGAGATGTTCCCGGTAGGCTGTAAGAGCACTGTGCAGAGCGAGTTGTTTCTTAGCTTCCCAAAGAGCTGGAAGCAAGATGCTGTGGGGCCCAGCTCGCCCTTTGGAAAGAAGCCTGCACGTTGTGCCTTTCAGCTCTAGGGCAAAGAAGCACACCCAGAGCAGAAGTCCTACTTTAGCCAGATCAGGCCTGCAAAGAAACTGCGTTTCACAGGCCTTTGGAAGAGATGTTCCCACTAGGCTGTAAGAGCACTGTGCAGAGCGAGTTGTTTCTTAGCTTCCCAAAGAGCTGGAAGCAAGATGCTGTGGGACCCAACTCGCCCTTTGGAAAGAAGCCTGCACGTTGTGCCTTTCAGCTCTAGGGCAAAGTAGCACACCCAGAGCAGAAGTCCTACTTCAGCAAGATCAGGCCTGCAAAGAAACTGCGTTTCACAGGCCTTTGGAAGAGATGCTCTTGGTATGCTGTAAGAGCACTGTGCAGAGCGAGTTGTTTCTTAGCTTCCCAAAGAGCTGGAAGCAAGATGCTGTGGGGCCCAACTCGCCCTTTGGAATGAAGCCTGCACGTTGTGCCTTTCAGCTCTAGGGCCAATTAGCACACCCAGAGCAGAAGTCCTACTTCAGCCAGATCAGGCCTGCAAAGAAGCTGCGTTTCCCAGGCCTTTGGAAGAGATGTTTCCGGTAGGCTGTAAGAGCACTGTGCAGAGCGAGTTGTTTCTTAGCTTCCCAAAGAGCTGGAAGCAAGATGCTTTGGGGCCCAACTCGCCCTTTGCAAAGAAGCCTGCACGTTGTGCCTTTCAGCTCTAGGGCAAAGTAGCACACCCAGAGCAGAAGTCCTACTTCATCCAGATCAGGCCTGCAAAGAAACTGCGTTTCACATTCCTTTGGAAGAGATGTTCCCGGTAGGCTGTAAGAGCACTGTGCAGTGCGAGTTGTTTCTTAGCTTCCCAAAGAGCTGGAAGCAAGATGCTGTGGGGCCCAACTCGCCCTTTGGAAAGAAGCCTGCACGTTGTGCCTTTCAGCTCTAGGGCAATGGAGCACACCCAGAGCAGAAGTCCTACTTCAGCCAGATCAGGCCTGCAAAGAAACTGCGTTTCACAGCCTTGGGAAGAGATGTTCCCGGTAGGCTGCCAGAGCACTGTGCAGAGCGAGTTGTTTCTTAGCTTCCCAAAGAGCTGGAAGCAAGATGCTGTGGGGCCCAACTCGCCCTTTGGAAAGAAGCCTGCACGTTGTGCCTTTCAGCTCTAGGGCAATGGAGCACACCCAGTGCAGAAGTCCTACTTCAGCCAGATCAGGCCTGCAAAGAAACTGCGTTTCACAGGCCTTTGGAAGAGATGTTCCCGGTAGGCTGTAAGAGCACTGTGCAGAGCGAGTTGTTTCTTAGCTTCCAAAAGAGCTGGAAGCAAGATGCTGTGGGGCCCAACTCGCCCTTTGGAAAGAAGCCTGCACGTTGTGCCTTTCAGCTCTAGGGCAATGGAGCACACCCAGAGCAGAAGTCCTACTTCAGCCAGATCAGGCCTGCAAAGAAACTGCGTTTCACATTCCGTTGGAGGAGATGTTCCCGGTAGGCTGTAAGAGCACTGTGCAGAGCGAGTTGTTTCTTAGCTTCCCAAAGAGCTGGAAGCAAGATGCTGTGGGGCCCAACTCGCCCTTTGGAACGAAGCCTGCACGTTGTGCCTTTCAGCTCTAGGGCAATGGAGCACACCCAGAGCAGAAGTCCTACTTCAGCCAGATCAGGCCTGCAAAGAAACTGCGTTTCACAGGCCTTTGGAAGAGATGTTCCCGGTAGGCTGTAAGAGCACTGTGCAGAGCGAGTTGTTTCTTAGCTTCCCAAAGAGCTGGAATCAAGATACTGTGGGGACCAACTCACCCTTTGGAAAGAAGCCTGCAGGTTGTGCCTTTCAGCTCTAGGGCAGTGTAGCCCACCCAGAGCAGACGTCCTACTTCAGCCAGATCAGGCCTGCAAAGAAACTGCGTTTCACAGGCCTTTGGAAGAGATGTTCCCGGTAGGCTGTAAGAGCACTGTGCAGAGCGAGTTGTTTCTTAGCTTCCCAAAGAGCTGGAAGCAAGATGCTGTGGGGCCCAACTCGCCCTTTGGAAAGAAGCCTGCACGTTGTGCCTTTCAGCTCTAGGGCAATGGAGCACACCCAGAGCAGAAGTCCTACTTCAGCCAGATCAGGCCTGCAAAGAAACTGCGTTTCACAGGCCTTTGGAAGAGATGTTCCCGGTAGGCTGTAAGAGCACTGTGCAGAGTGAGTTGTTTCTTAGCTTCCCAAAGAGCTGGAATCAAGATACTGTGGGGACCAACTCACCCTTTGGAAAGAAGCCTGCAGGTTGTGCCTTTCAGCTCTAGGGCAGTGTAGCCCACCCAGAGCAGAAGTCCTACTTCAGCCAGATCAGGCCTGCAAAGAAACTGCGTTTCACAGGCCTTTGGAAGAGATGTTCCCGGTAGGCTGTAAGAGCACTGTGCAGAGCGAGTTGTTTCTTAGCTTCCCAAAGAGCTGGAAGCAAGATGCTGTGGGGCCCAACTCGCCCTTTGCAAAGAAGCCTGCACGTTGTGCCTTTCAGCTCTAGGGCAATGGAGCACACCCAGAGCAGAAGTCCTACTTCAGCCAGATCAGGCCTGCAAAGAAACTGCGTTTCAGAGGTCTTTGGAAGAGATGTTCCCAGTAGGCTGTAAGAGCACTGTGCAGAGCGAGTTGTTTCTTGCTTCCCAAAGAGCTGGAAACAAGATGCTGTGGGGCCCAACTCGCCCTTTGTAAAGAAGCCTGCACGTTGTGCCTTTCAGCTCTAGGGCAATGGAGCACACCCAGAGCAGAAGTCCTACTTCAGCCAGATCAGGCCTGCAAAGAAACTGCGTTTCACAGGCCTTTTGAAGAGATGTTCCCGGTAGGCTGTAAGATCACTGTGCAGAGCGAGTTGTTTCTTAGCTTCCCAAAGAGCTGGAAGCAAGATGCTGTGGGGCCCAACTCGCCCTTTGGAAAGAAGCCTGCACGTTGTGCCATTCAGCTCTAGGGCAATGGAGCACACCCAGAGCAGAAGTCCTACTTCAGCCAGATCAGGCCTGCAAAGAAACTGCGTTTCACAGGCCTTGGGAAGAGATTTTCACGGTAGGCTGCAAGAGCACTGTGCAGAGCGAGTTGTTTCTTACCTTCCCAAAGAGCTGGAAGCAAGATGCTGTGGGGCCCAACTCGCCCTTTGGAAAGAAGCCTGCACGTTGTGCCTTTCAGCTCTAGGGCAATGGAGCACACCCAGAGCAGAAGTCCTACTTCAGCCAGATCAGGCCTGCAAAGAAACTGCGTTTCACAGGCCATTTGAAGAGATGTTCCCGGTAGGCTGTAAGATCACTGTGCAGAGCGAGTTGTTTCTTAGCTTCCCAAAGAGCTGGAAGCAAGATGCTGTGGGGCCCAACTCGCCCTTTGGAAAGAAGCCTGCACGTTGTGCCTTTCAGCTCTAGGGCAATGGAGCACACCCAGAGCAGAAGTCCTACTTCAGCCAGATCAGGCCTGCAAAGAAACTGCGTTTCACATTCCGTTGGAGGAGATGTTCCCGGTAGGCTGTAAGAGCACTGTGCAGAGCGAGTTGTTTCTTAGCTTCCCAAAGAGCTGGAAGCAAGATGCTGTGGGGCCCAACTCGCCCTTTGGACAGAAGCCTGCACGTTGTGCCTTTCAGCTCTAGGGCAATGGAGCACACCCAGAGCAGAAGTCCTACTTCAGCCAGATCAGGCCTGCAAAGAAACTGCATTTCACAGGCCTTTGGAAGAGATGTTCCCGGTAGGCTGTAAGAGCACTGTGCAGAGGGAGTTGTTTCTTAGCTTCCCAAAGAGCTGGAATCAAGATACTGTGGGGCCCAACTCACCCTTTGGAAAGAAGCCTGCACGTTGAGCCTTTCAGCTCTAGGGCAGTGTAGCCCACCCAGAGCAGAAGTCCTACTTCAGCCAGATCAGGCCTGCAAAGAAACTGCGTTTCACAGGCGTTTGCAAGAGATGTTCCCGCTAGGCTGTAAGAGCAATGTGCAGAGGGAGTTGTTTCTTAGCTTCCCAAAGAGCTGGAAGCAAGATGCTGTGGGGCCCAACTCGCCCTTTGGAAAGAAGCCTGCACGTTGTGCCTTTCAGCTCTACGGCAAAGTAGCACACCCAGAACAGAAGGCCTACTCCAGCCAGATCAGGCCTGCAAAGAAACTGCGTTTCACAGGCCCTTGGAAGAGATGTTCCCGGTAGGCTGTAAGAGCACTGTGCAGAGCGAGTTGTTTATTAGCTTCACAAAGAGATGGAAGCAAGATGCTGTGGGGCCCAACTCGCCCTTTGGAAAGAAGCCTGCACGTTGTGCCTTTCAGCTCTAGGGCAATGGAGCACACCCAGAGCAGAAGTCCTACTTCAGCCAGATCAGGCCTGCAAAGAAACTGCGTTTCACATTCCGTTGGAGGAGATGTTCCCGGTAGGCTGTAAGAGCACTGTGCAGAGCGAGTTGTTTCTTAGCTTCCCAAAGAGCTGGAAGCAAGATGCTGTGGGGCCCAACTCGCCCTTTGGAACGAAGCCTGCACGTTGTGCCTTTCAGCTCTAGGGCAATGGAGCACACCCAGAGCAGAAGTCCTACTTCAGCCAGATCAGGCCTGCAAAGAAACTGCGTTTCACAGGCCTTTGGAAGAGATGTTCCCGGTAGGCTGTAAGAGCACTGTGCAGAGCGAGTGGTTTCTTACCTTCCCAAAGAGCTGGAAGCAAGATGCTGTGGGGCCCAACTCGCCCTTTGGAAAGAAGCCTGCACGTTGTGACTTTCAGCTCTAGGGCAATGGAGCACACCCAGAGCAGAAGTCCTACTTCAGCCAGATCAGGCCTGCAAAGAAACTGCGTTTCACAGGTCTTTGGAAGAGATGTTCCCGGTAGGCTGTAAGAGCACTGTGCAGAGCGAGTTGTTTCTTAGCTTCCCAAAGAGCTGGAAGCAAGATGCTGTGGGGCCCAACTCGCCCTTTGGAAAGAAGCCTGCACGTTGTGCCTTTCAGCTCTATTGCCATGGAGCACACCCAGAGCAGAAGTCCTACTTCAGCCAGATCAGGCCTGCAAAGAAACTGCGTTTCACAGGTCTTGGGAAGAGATTTTCCCGGTAGGCTGCAAGAGCACTGTGCAGAGCGAGTTGTTTCTTAGCTTCCCAAAGAGCTGGAAGCAAGATGCTGTGGGGCCCAACTCGCCCTTTGGAAAGAAGCCTGCACGTTGTGCCTTTCAGCTCTAGGGCAATGGAGCACACCCAGAGCAGAGTCCTACTTCAGCCAGATCAGGCCTGCAAAGAAACTGCGTTCCACAGGCCTTTTGAAGAGATGTTCCCGGTAGGCTGTAAGATCACTGTGCAGAGCGAGTTGTTTCTTAGCTTCCCAAAGAGCTGGAAGCAAGATGCTGTGGGGCCCAACTCGCCCTTTGGAAAGAAGCCTGCACGTTGTGCCTTTCAGCTCTAGGGCAATGGAGCACACCCAGAGCAGAAGTCCTACTTCAGCCAGATCAGGCCTGCAAAGAAACTGCGTTTCACATTCCGTTGGAGGAGATGTTCCCGGTAGGCTGTAAGAGCACTGTGCAGAGCGAGTTGTTTCTTAGCTTCCCAAAGAGCTGGAAGCAAGATGCTGTGGGGCCCAACTCGCCCTTTGGAAAGAAGCCTGCATGTTGTGCCTTTCAGCTCTAGGGCAATGGAGCACACCCAGAGCAGAAGTCCTACTTCAGCCAGATCAGGCCTGCAAAGAAACTGCGTTTCACAGGCCTTTGGAAGAGATGTTTCCGGTAGGCTGTAAGAGCACTGTGCAGAGCGAGTTGTTTCTTAGCTTCCCAAAGAGCTGGAAGCAAGATGCCGTGGGGCCCAACTCGCCCTTTGGAACGAAGCCTGCACGTTGTGCCTTTCAGCTCTAGGGCAATGGAGCACACCCAGAGCAGAAGTCCTACTTCAGCCAGATCAGGCCTGCAAAGAAACTGCGTTTCACAGCCCTTTGGAAGAGATGTTCCCGGTAGGCTGTAAGAGCACTGTGCAGTGCGAGTTGTTTCTTACCTTCCCAAAGAGCTTTAAGCAAGATGCTGTGGGGCCCAACTCGCCCTTTGGAAAGAAGCCTGCACGTTGTGCCTTTCAGCTCTAGGGCATTGTAGCACACCCAGAGCAGAAGTCCTACTTCAGCCAGATCAGGCCTGCAAAGAAACTGCGTTTCACAGGCCTTTGGAAGAGATGTTCCCGGTAGGCTGTAAGAGCACTGTGCAGAGGGAGTTGTTTCTTAGCTTCCCAAAGAGCTGGAAGCAAGATGCTGTGGGGCCCAACTCGCCCTTTTGAAAGAAGCCTGCACGTTGTGCCTTTCAGCTCTAGGGCATTGTAGCACACCCAGAACAGATGTCCTACTTCAGCCAGCTCAGGCCTGCAAAGAAACTGCGTTTCACAGGCCCTTGGAAGAGATGTTCCCGGTAGGCTGTAAGAGCACTGTGCAGAGCGAGTTGTTTCTTAGCTTCCCAAAGAGCTGGAAGCAAGATGCTGTGGGGCCCAACTCGCCCTTTGGAAAGAAGCCTGCACGTGGTGCCTTTCAGCTCTAAGGCAAAGTAGCACACCCAGAGCAGAAGTCCTACTTCAGCCAGATCAGGCCTGCAAAGAAACTGCGTTTCACAGGCCTTTGGAAGAGATGTTCCCGGTAGGCTGTAAGAGCACTGTGCAGAGCGAGTGGTTTCTTACCTTCCCAAAGAGCTGGAAGCAAGATGCTGTGGGGCCCAACTCGCCCTTTGGAAAGAAGCCTGCACGTTGTGCCTTTCAGCTCTAGGGCAATGGAGCACACCCAGAGCAGAAGTCCTACTTCAGCCAGATCAGGCCTGCAAAGAAACTGCGTTTCACAGGTCTTTGGAAGAGATGTTCCCGGTAGGCTGTAAGAGCACTGTGCAGAGCGAGTTGTTTCTTAGCTTCCCAAAGAGCTGGAAGCAAGATGCTGTGGGGCCCAACTCGCCCTTTGGAAAGAAGCCTGCACGTTGTGCCTTTCAGCTCTATTGCCATGTAGCACACCCAGAGCAGAAGTCCTACTTCAGCCAGATCAGGCCTGCAAAGAAACTGCGTTTCACAGGCCTTGGGAAGAGATTTTCCCGGTAGGCTGCAAGAGCACTGTGCAGAGCGAGTTGTTTCTTAGCTTCCCAAAGAGCTGGAAGCAAGATGCTGTGGGGCCCAACTCGCCCTTTGGAAAGAAGCCTGCACGTTGTGCCTTTCAGCTCTAGGGCAATGGAGCACACCCAGAGCAGAAGTCCTACTTCAGCCAGATCAGGCCTGCAAAGAAACTGCGTTTCACATTCCGTTGGAGGAGATGTTCCCGGTAGGCTGTAAGAGCACTGTGCAGAGCGAGTTGTTTCTTAGCTTCCCAAAGAGCTGGAAGCAAGATGCTGTGGGGCCCAACTCGCCCTTTGGAAAGAAGCCTGCACGTTGTGCCTTTCAGCTCTAGGGCAATGGAGCACACCCAGAGCAGAAGTCCTACTTCAGCCAGATCAGGCCTGCAAAGAAACTGCGTTTCAGAGGTCTTTGGAAGAGATGTTCCCAGTAGGCTGTAAGAGCACTGTGCAGAGCGAGTTGTTTCTTGCTTCCCAAAGAGCTGGAAGCAAGATGCTGTGGGGCCCAACTCGCCCTTTGGAAAGAAGCCTGCACGTTGTGCCTTTCAGCTCTAGGGCAATGGAGCACACCCAGAGCAGAAGTCCTACTTCAGCCAGATCAGGCCTGCAAAGAAACTGCGTTTCACAGGCCTATTGAAGAGAAGTTCCCGGTAGGCTGTAAGATCACTGTGCAGAGCGAGTTGTTTCTTAGCTTCCCAAAGAGCTGGAAGCAAGTTGCTGTGGGGCCCAACGCGCCCTTTGGAAAGAAGCCTGCACGTTGTGCCTTTCAGCTCTAGGGCAATGGAGCACACCCAGAGCAGAAGTCCTACTTCAGCCAGATCAGGCCTGCAAAGAAACCGCGTTTCACAGGCCTTTGGAAGAGATGTTCCCGGTAGGCTGTAAGAGCACTGTGCAGAGCGAGTTGTTTCTTAGCTTCCCAAAGAGCTGGAAGCAAGATGCTGTGGGGCCCAACTCGCCCTTTGGAAAGAAGCCTGCACGTTGTGCCTTTCAGCTCTAGGGCAATGGAGCACACCCAGTGCAGAAGTCCTACTTCAGCCAGATCAGGCCTGCAAAGAAACTGCGTTTCAGAGGTCATTGGAAGAGATGTTCCCAGTAGGCTGTAAGAGAACTGTGCAGAGCGAGTTGTTTCTTGCTTCCCAAAGAGCTGGAAGCAAGATGCTCTGGGGCCCAACTCGCGCTTTGGAAAGAAGCCTGCACGTTGTGCCTTTCAGCTCTAGGTCAATGGAGCACACCCAGAGCAGAAGTCCTACTTCAGCCAGATCAGGCCTGCAAAGAGACTGCGTTTCACAGGCCTTTGGAAGAGATGTTCCCGGTAGGCTGTAAGAGCACTGTGCAGAGCGAGTTGTTTCTTAGCTTCCCAAAGAGCTGGAATCAAGATACTGTGGGGCCCAACTCACCCTTTGGAAAAAAGCCTGCACGTTGTGCCTTTCAGCTCTAGGGCAGTGTAGCCCACCCAGAGCAGAAGTCCTACTTCAGCCAGATCAGGCCGGCAAAGTATCTGCGTTTCACAGGCCTTTGGAAGAGATGTTCCCGGTAGGCTGTAAGAGCACTGTGCAGAGGGAGTTGTTTCTTAGCTTCCCAAAGAGCTGGAATCAAGATACTGTGGGGCCCAACTCACCCTTTGGAAAGAAGCCTGCACGTTGTGCCTTTCAGCTCTAGGGCAGTGTAGCCCACCCTGAGCAGAAGTCCTACTTCAGCCAGATCAGGCCTGCAAAGAAACTGCGTTTCACAGGCCTTTGGAAGAGATGTTCCCGCTAGGCTGTAAGAGCACTGTGCAGAGGGAGTTGTTTCTTAGCTTCCCAAAGAGCTGGAAGCAAGATGCTGTGGGGCCCAACTCGCCCTTTGGAAAGAAGCCTGCACGTTGTGCCTTTCAGCTCTACGGCAAAGTAGCACACCCAGAACAGAAGGCCTACTCCAGCCAGATCAGGGCTGCAAAGAAACTGCGTTTCACAGGCCCTTGGAAGAGATGTTCCCGGTAGGCTGTAAGAGCACTGTGCAGAGCGAGTTGTTTATTAGCTTCCCAAAGAGATGGAAGCAAGATGCTGTGGGGCCCAACTCGCCCTTTGGAAAGAAGCCTGCACGTTGTGCCTTTCAGCTCTAGGGCAATGGAGCACACCCAGAGCAGAAGTCCTACTTCAGCCAGATCAGGCCTGCAAAGAAACTGCGTTTCACATTCCGTTGGAGGAGATGTTCCCGGTAGGCTGTAAGAGCACTGTGCAGAGCGAGTTGTTTCTTAGCTTCCCAAAGAGCTGGAAGCAAGATGCTTTGGGGCCCAACTCTCCCTTTGGAATGAAGCCTGCACGTTGTGCCTTTCAGCTCTAGGGCAATGGAGCACACCCAGAGCAGAAGTCCTACTTCAGCCAGATCAGGCCTGCAAAGAAACTGCGTTTCACAGGCCTTTGGAAGAGATGTTCCCCGTAGGCTGTAAGAGCACTGTGCAGAGCGAGTTGTTTCTTAGCTCCCCAAAGAGCTGGAATCAAGATACTGTGGGGACCAACTCACCCTTTGGAAAGAAGCCTGCAGGTTGTGCCTTTCAGCTCTAGGGCAGTGTAGCCCACCCAGAGCAGACGTCCTACTTCAGCCAGATCAGGCCTGCAAAGAAACTGCGTTTCACAGGCCTTTGGAAGAGATGTTCCCGGTAGGCTGTAAGAGCACTGTGCAGAGCGAGTTGTTTCTTAGCTTCCCAAAGAGCTGGAAGCAAGATGCTGTGGGGCCCAACTCGCCCTTTGGAAAGAAGCCTGCACGTTGTGCCTTTCAGCTCTAGGGCAATGGAGCACACCCATAGCAGAAGTCCTACTTCAGCCAGATCAGGCCTGCAAAGAAACTGCGTTTCACAGGCCTTGGGAAGAGATTTTCACGGTAGGCTGCAAGAGCACTGTGCAGAGCGAGTTGTTTCTTAGCTTCCCAAAGAGCTGGAAGCAAGATGCTGTGGGGCCCAACTCGCCCTTTGGAAAGAAGCCTGCACGTTGTGCCTTTCAGCTCTAGGGCAATGGAGCACACCCAGAGCAGAAGTCCTACTTCAGCCAGATCAGGCCTGCAAAGAAACTGCGTTTCACAGGCCTTTGGAAGAGATGTTCCCGGTAGGCTGTAAGAGCACTGTGCAGAGCGAGTTGTTTCTTAGCTTCCCAAAGAGCTGGAATCAAGATACTGTGGGGCCCAACTCACCCTTTGGAAAAAAGCCTGCACGTTGTGCCTTTCAGGTCTAGGGCAGTGTAGCCCACCCAGAGCAGAAGTCCTACTTCAGCCAGATCAGGCCGGCAAAGAAACTGCGTTTCACAGGCCTTTGGAAGAGATGTTCCCGGTAGGCTGTAAGAGCACTGTGCAGAGGGAGTTGTTTCTTAGCTTCCCAAAGAGCTGGAATCAAGATACTGTGGGGCCCAAATCACCCTTTGGAAAGAAGCCTGCACGTTGTGCCTTTCAGCTCTAGGGCAATGGAGCACACCCAGAGCAGAAGTCCTACTTCAGCCAGATCAGGCCTGCAAAGAAACTGCGTTTCACAGGCCTTTGGAAGAGATGTTCCCAGTAGGCTGTAAGAGCACTGTGCATAGGGAGTTGTTTCTTGCTTCCCAAAGAGCTGGAAGCAAGATGCTGTGGGGCCCAACTCGCCCTTTGTAAAGAAGCCTGCACGTTGTGCCTTTCAGCTCTAGGGCAATGGAGCACACCCAGAGCAGAAGTCCTACTTCAGCCAGATCAGGCCTGCAAAGAAACTGCGTTTCACAGGCCTTTTGAAGAGATGTTCCCGGTAGGCTGTAAGATCACTGTGCAGAGCGAGTTGTTTCTTAGCTTCCCAAAGAGCTGGAAGCAAGATGCTGTGGGGCCCAACTCGCCCTTTGGAAAGAAGCCTGCACGTTGTGCCTTTCAGCTCTAGGGCAATGGAGCACACCCAGAGCAGAAGTCCTACTTCAGCCAGATCAGGCCTGCAAAGAAACTGCGTTTCACAGGCCTTTGGAAGAGATGTTCCCGGTAGGCTGTAAGAGCACTGTGCAGAGCGAGTTGTTTCTTAGCTTCCCAAAGAGCTGGAATCAAGATACTGTGGGGACCAACTCACCCTTTGGAAAGAAGCCTGCAGGTTGTGCCTTTCAGCTCTAGGGCAGTGTAGCCCACCCAGAGCAGACGTCCTACTTCAGCCAGATCAGGCCTGCAAAGAAACTGCGTTTCACAGGCCTTTGGAAGAGATGTTCCCGGTAGGCTGTAAGAGCACTGTGCAGAGCGAGTTGTTTCTTAGCTTCCCAAAGAGCTGGAAGCAAGATGCTGTGGGACCCAACTCGCCCTTTGGAAAGAAGCCTGCACGTTGTGCCTTTCAGCTCTAGGGCAATGGAGCACACCCAGAGCAGAAGTCCTACTTCAGCCAGATCAGGCCTGCAAAGAAACTGCGTTTCAGAGGTCTTTGGAAGAGATGTTCCCAGTAGGCTGTAAGAGCACTGTGCAGAGCGAGTTGTTTCTTGCTTCCCAAAGAGCTGGAAGCAAGATGCTGTGGGGCCCAACTCGCCCTTTGGAAAGAAGCCTGCACGTTGTGCCTTTCAGCTCTAGGGCAAAGTAGCACACCCAGAGCAGAAGTCCTACTTCAGCCAGATCAGGCCTGCAAAGAAACTGCGTTTCACAGGCCTTTGGAAGAGATGTTCCCGGTAGGCTGTAAGAGCACTGTGCAGAGGGAGTTGTTTCTTAGCTTCCCAAAGAGCTGGAAGCAAGATGCTGTGGGGCCCAACTCGCCCTTTGGAAAGAAGCCTGCACGTTGTGCCTTTCAGCTCTAGGGCATTGTAGCACACCCAGAACAGATGGCCTACTTCAGCCAGATCAGGCCTGCAAAGAAACTGCGTTTCACAGGCCCTTGGAAGAGATGTTACCGGTAGGCTGTAAGAGCACTTTGCAGAGCGAGTTGTTTATTAGCTTCATAAAGAGATGGAAGCAAGATGCTGTGGGGCTAACTCGCCCTTTGGAAAGAAGCCTGCACGTTGTGCCTTTCAGCTCTAGGGCAATGGAGCACACCCAGAGCAGAAGTCCTACTTCAGCCAGATCAGGCCTGCAAAGAAACTGCGTTTCACAGGCCTTTGGAAGAGATGTTCCCGGTAGGCTGTAAGAGCACTGTGCAGAGCGAGTGGTTTCTTACCTTCCCAAAGAGCTGGAAGCAAGATGCTGTGGGGCCCAACTCGCCCTTTGGAAAGAAGCCTGCACGTTGTGCCTTTCAGCTCTAGGTCAATGGAGCACACCCAGAGCAGAAGTCCTACTTCAGCCAAATCAGGCCTGCAAAGAAACGGCGTTTCACAGGCCTTTGGAAGAGATGTTCCCGGTAGGCTGTAAGAGCACTGTGCAGAGCGAGTTGTTTCTTAGCTTCCCAAAGAGCTGGAAGCAAGATGCTTTGGGGCCCAACTCGCCCTTTGCAAAGAAGCCTGCACGTTGTGCCTTTCAGCTCTAGGGCAAAGTAGCACACCCAGAGCAGAAGTCCTACTTCATCCAGATCAGGCCTGCAAAGAAACTGCGTTTCACATTCCTTTGGAAGAGATGTTCCCAGTAGGCTGTAAGAGCACTGTGCAGAGCGAGTTGTTTCTTAGCTTCCCAAAGAGCTGGAAGCAAGATGCTGTGGGGCCCAACTCGCCCTTTGGAAAGAAGCCTGCACGTTGTGCCTTTCAGCTCTAGGGCAATGTAGCACACCCAGAGCAGAAGTCCTACTTCAGCAAGATCAGGCCTGCAAAGAAACTGCGTTTCACAGGCCTTGGGAAGAGATGTTCCCGGTAGGCTGTAAGAGCACTGTGCAGAGCGAGGTGTTTCTTACCTTCCGAAAGAGCTGGAAGCAAGATGCTGTGGGGCCCAAGTCGCCCTTTGGAAAGAAGCCTGCACGTTGTGCCTTTCAGCTCTAGGGCATTGTAGCACACCCAGAGCAGAAGTCCTACTTCAGCCAATCAGGCCTGCAAAGAAACTGCGTTTCACAGGCCTTTGGAAGAGATGTTCCCGGTAGGCTGTAAGAGCACTGTGCAGAGCGAGTTGTTTCTTAGCTTCCCAAAGAGCTGGAAGCAAGATGCTGTGGGGCCCAACTCGCCCTTTGGAAAGAAGCCTGCACGTTGTGCCTTTCAGCTCTAGGGCAATGGAGCACACCCAGAGCAGAAGTCCTACTTCAGCCAGATCAGGCCTGCAAAGAAACTGCGTTTCACAGGCCTTTGGAAGAGATGTTCCCGGTAGGCTGTAAGAGCACTGTGCAGAGCGAGTGGTTTCTTACCTTCCCAAAGAGCTGGAAGCAAGATGCTGTGGGGCCCAACTCGCCCTTTGGAAAGAAGCCTGCACGTTGTGCCTTTCAGCTCTAGGTCAATGGAGCACACCCAGAGCAGAAGTCCTACTTCAGCCAGATCAGGCCTGCAAAGTAATGGCGTTTCACAGGCCTTGGGAAGAGATGTTCCCGGTAGGCTGTAAGAGCACTGTGCAGAGCGAGTTGTTTCTTAGCTTCCCAAAGAGCTGGAAGCAAGATGCTGTGGGGCCCAACTCGCCCTTTGGAAAGAAGCCTGCACGTTGTGCCTTTCAGCTCTAGGGCAATGGAGCACACCCAGAGCAGAAGTCCTACTTCAGCCAGATCAGGCCTGCAAAGAAACTGCGTTTCACAGGCCTTTGGAAGAGATGTTCCCAGTAGGCTGTAAGAGCACTGTGCAGAGCGAGTGGTTTCTTAGCTTCCCAAAGAGCTGGAAGCAAGATGCTGTGGGGCCCAACTCGCCCTTTGGAAAGAAGCCTGCACGTTGTGCCTTTCAGCTCTAGGGCAATGGAGCACACCCAGAGCAGAAGTCCTACTTCAGCCAGATCAGGCCTGCAAAGAAACTGCGTTTCACAGGCCTTTGGAAGAGATGTTCCCGGTAGGCTGTAAGAGCACTGTGCAGAGCGAGTGGTTTCTTACCTTCCCAAAGAGCTGGAAGCAAGATGCTGTGGGGCCCAACTCGCCCTTTGGAACGAAGCCTGCACGTTGTGCCTTTCAGCTCTAGGTCAATGGAGCACACCCAGAGCAGAAGTCCTACTTCAGCCAGATCAGGCCTGCAAAGAAACGGCGTTTCACAGTCCTTGGGAAGAGATGTTCCCGGTAGGCTGTAAGAGCACTGTGCAGAGCGAGTTGTTTCTTAGCTTCCCAAAGAGCTGGAAGCAAGATGCTGTGGGGCCCAACTCGCCCTTTGGAAAGAAGCCTGCACGTTGTGCCTTTCAGCTCTAGGGCAATGGAGCACACCCAGAGCAGAAGTCCTACTTCAGCCAGATCAGGCCTGCAAAGAAACTGCGTTTCACAGGCCTTTGGAAGAGATGTTCCCGGTAGGCTGTAAGAGCACTGTGCAGAGCGAGTGGTTTCTTACCTTCCCAAAGAGCTGGAAGCAAGATGCTGTGGGGCCCAACTCGCCCTTTGGAAAGAAGCCTGCACGTTGTGCCTTTCAGCTCTAGGTCAATGGAGCACACCCAGAGCAGAAGTCCTACTTCAGCCAGATCAGGCCTGCAAAGAAACGGCGTTTCACAGGCCTTGGGAAGAGATGTTCCCGGTAGGCTGTAAGAGCACTGTGCAGAGCGAGTTGTTTCTTAGCTTCCCAAAGAGCTGGAAGCAAGATGCTGTGGGGCCCAACTCGCCCTTAGGAAAGAAGCGTGCACGTTGTGCCTTTCAGCTCTAGGGCAATGGAGCACACCCAGAGCAGAAGTCCTACTTCAGCCAGATCAGGCCTGCAAAGAAACTGCGTTTCACAGCCTTGGGAAGAGATTTTCCCGGTAGGCTGCAAGAGCACTGTGCAGAGCGAGTTGTTTCTTAGCTTCTCAAAGAGCTGGAAGCAAGATGCTGTGGGGCCCAACTCGCCCTTTGGAGGGAAGCCTGCACGTTGTGCCTTTCAGCTCTAGGGCAATGGAGCACACCCAGAGGAGAAGTCATACTTCAGCCAGATCAGGCCTGCAAAGAAACTGCGTTTCACAGGCCTTTGGAAGAGATGTTCCCGGTAGGCTGTAAGAGCACTGTGCAGAGCGAGTTGTTTCTTAGCTTCCCAAAGTGCTGGAAGCAAGATGCTGTGGGGCCCAACTCGCCCTTTGGAAAGAAGCCTGCACCTTGTGCCTTTCAGCTCTAGGGCAATGGAGCACACCCAGAGCAGAAGTCCTACTTCAGCCAGATCAGGCCTGCAAAGAAACTGCGTTTCACAGGCCTTTGCAAGAGATGTTCCCGCTAGGCTGTAAGAGCACTGTGCAGAGCGAGTGGTTTCTTAGCTTCCCAAAGAGCTGGAAGCAAGATGCTGTGGGGCCCAACTCGCCCTTTGGAAAGAAGCCTGCACGTTGTGCCTTTCAGCTCTACGGCAAAGTAGCACACCCAGAACAGAAGGCCTACTCCAGCCAGATCAGGCCTGCAAAGAAACTGCGTTTCACAGGCCCTTGGAAGAGATGTTCCCGGTAGGCTGTAAGAGCACTGTGCAGAGCGAGTTGTTTATTAGCTTCCCAAAGAGATGGAAGCAAGATGCTGTGGGGCCCAACTCGCCCTTTGGAAAGAAGCCTGCACGTTGTGCCTTTCAGCTCTAGGGCAATGGAGCACACCCAGAGCAGAAGTCCTACTTCAGCCAGATCAGGCCTGCAAAGAAACGGCGTTTCACAGGCCTTGGGAAGAGATGTTCCCGGTAGGCTGTAAGAGCACTGTGCAGAGCGAGTTGTTTCTTAGCTTCCCAAAGAGCTGGAAGCAAGATGCTGTGGGGCCCAACTCGCCCTTAGGAAAGAAGCGTGCACGTTGTGCCTTTCAGCTCTAGGGCAATGGAGCACACCCAGAGCAGAAGTCCTACTTCAGCCAGATCAGGCCTGCAAAGAAAGTGCGTTTCACAGCCTTGGGAAGAGATTTTCCCGGTAGGCTGCAAGAGCACTGTGCAGAGCGAGTTGTTTCTTAGCTTCTCAAAGAGCTGGAAGCAAGATGCTGTGGGGCCCAACTCGCCCTTTGGAGGGAAGCCTGCACGTTGTGCCTTTCAGCTCTAGGGCAATGGAGCACACCCAGAGGAGAAGTCATACTTCAGCCAGATCAGGCCTGCAAAGAAACTGCGTTTCACAGGCCTTTGGAAGAGATGTTCCCGGTAGGCTGTAAGAGCACTGTGCAGAGCGAGTTGTTTCTTAGCTTCCCAAAGTGCTGGAAGCAAGATGCTGTGGGGCCCAACTCGCCCTTTGGAAAGAAGCCTGCACGTTGTGCCTTTCAGCTCTAGGGCAATGGAGCACACCCAGAGCAGAAGTCCTACTTCAGCCAGATCAGGCCTGCAAAGAAACTGCGTTTCACAGGCCTTTGCAAGAGATGTTCCCGCTAGGCTGTAAGAGCACTGTGCAGAGCGAGTGGTTTCTTAGCTTCCCAAAGAGCTGGAAGCAAGATGCTGTGGGGCCCAACTCGCCCTTTGGAAAGAAGCCTGCACGTTGTGCCTTTCAGCTCTACGGCAAAGTAGCACACCCAGAACAGAAGGCCTACTCCAGCCAGATCAGGCCTGCAAAGAAACTGCGTTTCACAGGCCCTTGGAAGAGATGTTCCCGGTAGGCTGTAAGAGCACTGTGCAGAGCGAGTTGTTTATTAGCTTCCCAAAGAGATGGAAGCAAGATGCTGTGGGGCCCAACTCGCCCTTTGGAAAGAAGCCTGCACGTTGTGCCTTTCAGCTCTAGGGCAATGGAGCACACCCAGAGCAGAAGTCCTACTTCAGCCAGATCAGGCCTGCAAAGAAACTGCGTTTCACATTCCGTTGGAGGAGATGTTCCCGGTAGGCTGTAAGAGCACTGTGCAGAGCGAGTTGTTTCTTAGCTTCCCAAAGAGCTGGAAGCAAGATGCTGTGGGGCCCAACTCTCCCTTTGGAACGAAGCCTGCACGTTGTGCCTTTCAGCTCTAGGGCAATGGAGCACACCCAGAGCAGAAGTCCTACTTCAGCCAGATCAGGCCTGCAAAGAAACTGCGTTTCACAGGCCTTTGGAAGAGATGTTTCCGGTAGGCTGTAAGAGCACTGTGCAGAGCGAGTTGTTTCTTAGCTTCCCAAAGAGCTGGAAGCAAGATGCCGTGGGGCCCAACTCGCCCTTTGGAACGAAGCCTGCACGTTGTGCCTTTCAGCTCTAGGGCAATGGAGCACACCCAGAGCAGAAGTCCTACTTCAGCCAGATCAGGCCTGCAAAGAAACTGCGTTTCACAGCCCTTTGGAAGAGATGTTCCCGGTAGGCTATAAGAGCACTGTGCAGTGCGAGTTGTTTCTTACCTTCCCAAAGAGCTGGAAGCAAGATGCTGTGGGGCCCAACTCGCCCTTTGGAAAGAAGCCTGCACGTTGTGCCTTTCAGCTCTAGGGCATTGTAGCACACCCAGAGCAGAAGTCCTACTTCAGCCAGATCAGGCCTGCAAAGAAACTGCGTTTCACAGGCCTTTGGAAGTGATGTTCCCGGTAGGCTGTAAGAGCACTGTGCAGAGGGAGTTGTTTCTTAGCTTCCCAAAGAGCTGGAAGCAAGATGCTGTGGGGCCCAACTCGCCCTTTTGAAAGAAGCCTGCACGTTGTGCCTTTCAGCTCTAGGGCATTGTAGCACACCCAGAGCAGAAGTCCTACTTCAGCCAGATCAGGCCTGCAAAGAAACTGCGTTTCACAGGCCTTTGGAAGAGATGTTCCCGGTAGGCTGTAAGAGCACTGTGCAGAGCGAGTGGTTTCTTACCTTCCCAAAGAACTGGAAGCAAGATGCTGTGGGGCCCAACTCGCCCTTTGGAAAGAAGCCTGCACGTTGTGCCTTTCAGCTCTAGGGCAATGGAGCACACCCAGAGCAGAAGTCCTACTTCAGCCAGATCAGGCCTGCAAAGAAACTGCGTTTCACAGGTCTTTGGAAGAGATGTTCCCCGTAGGCTGTAAGAGCACTGTGCAGAGCGAGTTGTTTCTTAGCTTCCCAAAGAGCTGGAAGCAAGATGCTGTGGGGCCCAACTCGCCCTTTGGAAAGAAGCCTGCACGTTGTGCCTTTCAGCTCTATTGCCATGTAGCACACCCAGAGCAGAAGTCCTACTTCAGCCAGATCAGGCCTGCAAAGAAACTGCGTTTCACAGGCCTTGGGAAGAGATTTTCCCGGTAGGCTGCAAGAGCACTGTGCAGAGCGAGTTGTTTCTTAGCTTCCCAAAGAGCTGGAAGCAAGATGCTGTGGGGCCCAACTCGCCCTTTGGAAAGAAGCCTGCACGTTGTGCCTTTCAGCTCTAGGGCAATGGAGCACACCCAGAGCAGAAGTCCTACTTCAGCCAGATCAGGCCTGCAAAGAAACTGCGTTTCACATTCCGTTGGAGGAGATGTTCCCGGTAGGCTGTAAGAGCACTGTGCAGAGCGAGTTGTTTCTTAGCTTCCCAAAGAGCTGGAAGCAAGATGCTGTGGGGCCCAAGTCGCCCTTTGGAAAGAAGCCTGCACGTTGTGCCTTTCAGCTCTAGGGCATTGTAGCACACCCAGAGCAGAAGTCCTACTTCAGCCAATCAGGCCTGCAAAGAAACTGCGTTTCACAGGCCTTTGGAAGAGATGTTCCCGGTAGGCTGTAAGAGCACTGTGCAGAGCGAGTTGTTTCTTAGCTTCCCAAAGAGCTGGAAGCAAGATGCTGTGGGGCCCAACTCGCCCTTTGGAAAGAAGCCTGCACGTTGTGCCTTTCAGCTCTAGGGCAATGGAGCACACCCAGAGCAGAAGTCCTACTTCAGCCAGATCAGGCCTGCAAAGAAACTGCGTTTCACAGGCCTTTGGAAGAGATGTTCCCGGTAGGCTGTAAGAGCACTGTGCAGAGCGAGTGGTTTCTTACCTTCCCAAAGAGCTGGAAGCAAGATGCTGTGGGGCCCAACTCGCCCTTTGGAAAGAAGCCTGCACGTTGTGCCTTTCAGCTCTAGGTCAATGGAGCACACCCAGAGCAGAAGTCCTACTTCAGCCAGATCAGGCCTGCAAAGAAATGGCGTTTCACAGGCCTTGGGAAGAGATGTTCCCGGTAGGCTGTAAGAGCACTGTGCAGAGCGAGTTGTTTCTTAGCTTCCCAAAGAGCTGGAAGCAAGATGCTGTGGGGCCCAACTCGCCCTTTGGAAAGAAGCCTGCACGTTGTGCCTTTCAGCTCTAGGGCAATGGAGCACACCCAGAGCAGAAGTCCTACTTCAGCCAGATCAGGCCTGCAAAGAAACTGCGTTTCACAGGCCTTTGGAAGAGATGTTCCCAGTAGGCTGTAAGAGCACTGTGCAGAGCGAGTGGTTTCTTAGCTTCCCAAAGAGCTGGAAGCAAGATGCTGTGGGGCCCAACTCGCCCTTTGGAAAGAAGCCTGCACGTTGTGCCTTTCAGCTCTAGGGCAATGGAGCACACCCAGAGCAGAAGTCCTACTTCAGCCAGATCAGGCCTGCAAAGAAACTGCGTTTCACAGGCCTTTGGAAGAGATGTTCCCGGTAGGCTGTAAGAGCACTGTGCAGAGCGAGTGGTTTCTTACCTTCCCAAAGAGCTGGAAGCAAGATGCTGTGGGGCCCAACTCGCCCTTTGGAAAGAAGCCTGCACGTTGTGCCTTTCAGCTCTAGGTCAATGGAGCACACCCAGAGCAGAAGTCCTACTTCAGCCAGATCAGGCCTGCAAAGAAACGGCGTTTCACAGTCCTTGGGAAGAGATGTTCCCGGTAGGCTGTAAGAGCACTGTGCAGAGCGAGTTGTTTCTTAGCTTCCGAAAGAGCTGGAAGCAAGATGCTGTGGGGCCCAACTCGCCCTTTGGAAAGAAGCCTGCACGTTGTGCCTTTCAGCTCTAGGGCAATGGAGCACACCCAGAGCAGAAGTCCTACTTCAGCCAGATCAGGCCTGCAAAGAAACGGCGTTTCACAGGCCTTGGGAAGAGATGTTCCCGGTAGGCTGTAAGAGCACTGTGCAGAGCGAGTTGTTTCTTAGCTTCCCAAAGAGCTGGAAGCAAGATGCTGTGGGGCCCAACTCGCCCTTAGGAAAGAAGCGTGCACGTTGTGCCTTTCAGCTCTAGGGCAATGGAGCACACCCAGAGCAGAAGTCCTACTTCAGCCAGATCAGGCCTGCAAAGAAACTGCGTTTCACAGCCTTGGGAAGAGATTTTCCCGGTAGGCTGCAAGAGCACTGTGCAGAGCGAGTTGTTTCTTAGCTTCTCGAAGAGCTGGAAGCAAGATGCTGTGGGGCCCAACTCGCCCTATGGAGGGAAGCCTGCACGTTGTGCCTTTCAGCTCTAGGGCAATGGAGCACACCCAGAGGAGAAGTCATACTTCATCCAGATCAGGCCTGCAAAGAAACTGCGTTTCACAGGCCTTTGGAAGAGATGTTCCCGGTAGGCTGTAAGAGCACTGTGCAGAGCGAGTTGTTTCTTAGCTTCCCAAAGTGCTGGAAGCAAGATGCTGTGGGGCCCAACTCGCCCTTTGGAAAGAAGCCTGCACCTTGTGCCTTTCAGCTCTAGGGCAATGGAGCACACCCAGAGCAGAAGTCCTACTTCAGCCAGATCAGGCCTGCAAAGAAACTGCGTTTCACAGGCCTTTGCAAGAGATGTTCCCGCTAGGCTGTAAGAGCACTGTGCAGAGCGAGTGGTTTCTTAGCTTCCCAAAGAGCTGGAAGCAAGATGCTGTGGGGCCCAACTCGCCCTTTGGAAAGAAGCCTGCACGTTGTGCCTTTCAGCTCTACGGCAAAGTAGCACACCCAGAACAGAAGGCCTACTCCAGCCAGATCAGGCCTGCAAAGAAACTGCGTTTCACAGGCCCTTGGAAGAGATGTTCCCGGTAGGCTGTAAGAGCACTGTGCAGAGCGAGTTGTTTATTAGCTTCCCAAAGAGATGGAAGCAAGATGCTGTGGGGCCCAACTCGCCCTTTGGAAAGAAGCCTGCACGTTGTGCCTTTCAGCTCTAGGGCAATGGAGCACACCCAGAGCAGAAGTCCTACTTCAGCCAGATCAGGCCTGCAAAGAAACTGCGTTTCACATTCCGTTGGAGGAGATGTTCCCGGTAGGCTGTAAGAGCACTGTGCAGAGCGAGTTGTTTCTTAGCTTCCCAAAGAGCTGGAAGCAAGATGCTGTGGGGCCCAACTCGCCCTTTGGAACGAAGCCTGCACGTTGTGCCTTTCAGCTCTAGGGCAATGGAGCACACCCAGAGCGGAAGTCCTACTTCAGCCAGATCAGGCCTGCAAAGAAACTGCGTTTCACAGGCCTTTGGAAGAGATGTTTCCGGTAGGCTGTAAGAGCACTGTGCAGAGCGAGTTGTTTCTTAGCTTCCCAAAGAGCTGGAAGCAAGATGCCGTGGGGCCCAACTCGCCCTTTGGAACGAAGCCTGCACGTTGTGCCTTTCAGCTCTAGGGCAATGGAGCACACCCAGAGCAGAAGTCCTACTTCAGCCAGATCAGGCCTGCAAAGAAACTGCGTTTCACAGCCCTTTGGAAGAGATGTTCCCGGTAGGCTATAAGAGCACTGTGCAGTGCGAGTTGTTTCTTACCTTCCCAAAGAGCTGGAAGCAAGATGCTGTGGGGCCCAACTCGCCCTTTGGAAAGAAGCCTGCACGTTGTGCCTTTCAGCTCTAGGGCATTGTAGCACACCCAGAGCAGAAGTCCTACTTCAGCCAGATCAGGCCTGCAAAGAAACTGCGTTTCACAGGCCTTTGGAAGTGATGTTCCCGGTAGGCTGTAAGAGCACTGTGCAGAGGGAGTTGTTTCCTAGCTTCCCAAAGAGCTGGAAGCAAGATGCTGTGGGGCCCAACTCGCCCTTTTGAAAGAAGCCTGCACGTTGTGCCTTTCAGCTCTAGGGCATTGTAGCACACCCAGAACAGATGTCCTACTTCAGCCAGATCAGGCCTGCAAAGAAACTGCGTTTCACAGGCCCTTGGAAGAGATGTTCCCGGTAGGCTGTAAGAGCACTGTGCAGAGCGAGTTGTTTATTAGCTTCCCAAAGAGCTGGAAGCAAGATGCTGTGGGGCCCAACTCGCCCTTTGGAAAGAAGCCTGCACGTGGTGCCTTTCAGCTCTAGGGCAAAGTAGCACACCCAGAGCAGAAGTCCTACTTCAGCCAGATCAGGCCTGCAAAGAAACTGCGTTTCACAGGCCTTTGGAAGAGATGTTCCCGGTAGGCTGTAAGAGCACTGTGCAGAGCGAGTGGTTTCTTACCTTCCCAAAGAGCTGGAAGCAAGATGCTGTGGGGCCCAACTCGCCCTTTGGAAAGAAGCCTGCACGTTGTGCCTTTCAGCTCTAGGGCAATGGAGCACACCCAGAGCAGAAGTCCTACTTCAGCCAGATCAGGCCTGCAAAGAAACTGCGTTTCACAGGTCTTTGGAAGAGATGTTCCCGGTAGGCTGTAAGAGCACTGTGCAGAGCGAGTTGTTTCTTAGCTTCCCAAAGAGCTGGAAGCAAGATGCTGTGGGGCCCAACTCGCCCTTTGGAAAGAAGCCTGCACGTTGTGCCTTTCAGCTCTATTGCCATGTAGCACACCCAGAGCAGAAGTCCTACTTCAGCCAGATCAGGCCTGCAAAGAAACTGCGTTTCACAGGCCTTGGGAAGAGATTTTCCCGGTAGGCTGCAAGAGCACTGTGCAGAGCGAGTTGTTTCTTAGCTTCCCAAAGAGCTGGAAGCAAGATGCTGTGGGGCCCAACTCGCCCTTTGGAAAGAAGCCTGCACGTTGTGCCTTTCAGCTCTAGGGCAATGGAGCACACCCAGAGCAGAAGTCCTACTTCAGCCAGATCAGGCCTGCAAAGAAACTGCGTTTCACATTCCGTTGGAGGAGATGTTCCCGGTAGGCTGTAAGAGCACTGTGCAGAGCGAGTTGTTTCTTAGCTTCCCAAAGAGCTGGAAGCAAGATGCTGTGGGGCCCAACTCGCCCTTTGGAAAGAAGCATGCACGTTGTGCCTTTCAGCTCTAGGGCAATGGAGCACACCCAGAGCAGAAGTCCTACTTCAGCCAGATCAGGCCTGCAAAGAAACTGCGTTTCAGAGGTCTTTGGAAGAGATGTTCCCAGTAGGCTGTAAGAGCACTGTGCAGAGCGAGTTGTTTCTTGCTTCCCAAAGAGCTGGAAGCAAGATGCTGTGGGGCCCAACTCGCCCTTTGTAAAGAAGCCTGCACGTGGTGCCTTTCAGCTCTAGGGCAATGGAGCACACCCAGAGCAGAAGTCCTACTTCAGCCAGATCAGGCCTGCAAAGAAACTGCGTTTCACAGGCCTATTGAAGAGAAGTTCCCGGTAGGCTGTAAGATCACTGTGCAGAGCGAGTTGTTTCTTAGCTTCCCAAAGAGCTGGAAGCAAGATGCTGTGGGGCCCAACTCGCCCTTTGGAACGAAGCCTGCACGTTGTGCCTTTCAGCTCTAGGGCAATGGAGCACACCCAGAGCAGAAGTCCTACTTCAGCCAGATCAGGCCTGCAAAGAAACTGCGTTTCACAGGCCTTTGGAAGAGATGTTCCCGGTAGGCTGTAAGAGCACTGTGCAGAGCGAGTTGTTTCTTAGCTTCCCAAAGAGCTGGAAGCAAGATGCTGTGGGGCCCAACTCGCCCTTTGGAAAGAAGCCTGCACGTTGTGCCTTTCAGCTCTAGGGCAATGGAGCACACCCAGTGCAGAAGTCCTACTTCAGCCAGATCAGGCCTGCAAAGAAACTGCGTTTCAGAGGTCTTTGGAAGAGATGTTCCCAGTAGGCTGTAAGAGAACTGTGCAGAGCGAGTTGTTTCTTGCTTCCCAAAGAGCTGGAAGCAAGATGCTCTGGGGCCCAACTCGCGCTTTGGAAAGAAGCCTGCACGTTGTGCCTTTCAGCTATAGGGCAATGGAGCACACCCAGAGCAGAAGTCCTACTTCAGCCAGATCAGGCCTGCAAAGAGACTGCGTTTCACAGGCCTTTGGAAGAGATGTTCCCGGTAGGCTGTAAGAGCACTGTGCAGAGCGAGTTGTTTCTTAGCTTCCCAAAGAGCTGGAATCAAGATACTGTGGGGCCCAACTCACCCTTTGGAAAAAAGCCTGCACGTTGTGCCTTTCAGCTCTAGGGCAGTGTAGCCCACCCAGAGCAGAAGTCCTACTTCAGCCAGATCAGGCCGGCAAAGAAACTGCGTTTCACAGGCCTTTGGAAGAGATGTTCCCGGTAGGCTGTAAGAGCACTGTGCAGAGCGAGTTGTTTCTTAGCTTCCCAAAGAGCTGGAAGCAAGATGCTGTGGGGCCCAACTCTCCCTTTGGAACGAAGCCTGCACGTTGTGCCTTTCAGCTCTAGGGCAATGGAGCACACCCAGAGCAGAAGTCCTACTTCAGCCAGATCAGGCCTGCAAAGAAACTGCGTTTCACAGGCCTTTGGAAGAGATGTTTCCGGTAGGCTGTAAGAGCACTGTGCAGAGCGAGTTGTTTCTTAGCTTCCCAAAGAGCTGGAAGCAAGATGCCGTGGTGCCCAACTCGCCCTTTGGAACGAAGCCTGCACGTTGTGCCTTTCAGCTCTAGGGCAATGGAGCACACCCAGAGCAGAAGTCCTACTTCAGCCAGATCAGGCCTGCAAAGAAACTGCGTTTCACAGCCCTTTGGAAGAGATGTTCCCGGTAGGCTATAAGAGCACTGTGCAGTGCGAGTTGTTTCTTACCTTCCCAAAGAGCTGGAAGCAAGATGCTGTGGGGCCCAACTCGCCCTTTGGAAAGAAGCCTGCACGTTGTGCCTTTCAGCTCTAGGGCATTGTAGCACACCCAGAGCAGAAGTCCTACTTCAGCCAGATCAGGCCTGCAAAGAAACTGCGTTTCACAGGCCTTTGGAAGTGATGTTCCCGGTAGGCTGTAAGAGCACTGTGCAGAGGGAGTTGTTTCTTAGCTTCCCAAAGAGCTGGAAGCAAGATGCTGTGGGGCCCAACTCGCCCTTTTGAAAGAAGCCTGCACGTTGTGCCTTTCAGCTCTAGGGCATTGTAGCACACCCAGAACAGATGTCCTACTTCAGCCAGATCAGGCCTGCAAAGAAACTGCGTTTCACAGGCCCTTGGAAGAGATGTTCCCGGTAGGCTGTAAGAGCACTGTGCAGAGCGAGTTGTTTATTAGCTTCCCAAAGAGCTGGAAGCAAGATGCTGTGGGGCCCAACTCGCCCTTTGGAAAGAAGCCTGCACGTGGTGCCTTTCAGCTCTAGGGCAAAGTAGCACACCCAGAGCAGAAGTCCTACTTCAGCCAGATCAGGCCTGCAAAGAAACTGCGTTTCACAGGCCTTTGGAAGAGATGTTCCCGGTAGGCTGTAAGAGCACTGTGCAGAGCGAGTGGTTTCTTACCTTCCCAAAGAGCTGGAAGCAAGATGCTGTGGGGCCCAACTCGCCCTTTGGAAAGAAGCCTGCACGTTGTGCCTTTCAGCTCTAGGGCAATGGAGCACACCCAGAGCAGAAGTCCTACTTCAGCCAGATCAGGCCTGCAAAGAAACTGCGTTTCACAGGTCTTTGGAAGAGATGTTCCCGGTAGGCTGTAAGAGCACTGTGCAGAGCGAGTTGTTTCTTAGCTTCCCAAAGAGCTGGAAGCAAGATGCTGTGGGGCCCAACTCGCCCTTTGGAAAGAAGCCTGCACGTTGTGCCTTTCTGCTCTATTGCCATGTAGCACACCCAGAGCAGAAGTCCTACTTCAGCCAGATCAGGCCTGCAAAGAAACTGCGTTTCACAGGCCTTGGGAAGAGATTTTCCCGGTAGGCTGCAAGAGCACTGTGCAGAGCGAGTTGTTTCTTAGCTTCCCAAAGAGCTGGAAGCAAGATGCTGTGGGGCCCAACTCGCCCTTTGGAAAGAAGCCTGCACGTTGTGCCTTTCAGCTCTAGGGCAATGGAGCACACCCAGAGCAGAAGTCCTACTTCAGCCAGATCAGGCCTGCAAAGAAACTGCGTTTCACATTCCGTTGGAGGAGATGTTCCCGGTAGGCTGTAAGAGCACTGTGCACAGCGAGTTGTTTCTTAGCTTCCCAAAGAGCTGGAAGCAAGATGCTGTGGGGCCCAAGTCGCCCTTTGGAAAGAAGCCTGCACGTTGTGCCTTTCAGCTCTAGGGCATTGTAGCACACCCAGAGCAGAAGTCCTACTTCAGCCAATCAGGCCTGCAAAGAAACTGCGTTTCACAGGCCTTTGGAAGAGATGTTCCCGGTAGGCTGTAAGAGCACTGTGCAGAGCGAGTTGTTTCTTAGCTTCCCAAAGAGCTGGAAGCAAGATGCTGTGGGGCCCAACTCGCCCTTTGGAAAGAAGCCTGCACGTTGTGCCTTTCAGCTCTAGGGCAATGGAGCACACCCAGAGCAGAAGTCCTACTTCAGCCAGATCAGGCCGGCAAAGAAACTGCGTTTCACAGGCCTTTGGAAGAGATGTTCCCGGTAGGCTGTAAGAGCACTGTGCAGAGCGAGTGGTTTCTTACCTTCCCAAAGAGCTGGAAGCAAGATGCTGTGGGGCCCAACTCGCCCTTTGGAAAGAAGCCTGCACGTTGTGCCTTTCAGCTCTAGGTCAATGGAGCACACCCAGAGCAGAAGTCCTACTTCAGCCAGATCAGGCCTGCAAAGAAATGGCGTTTCACAGGCCTTGGGAAGAGATGTTCCCGGTAGGCTGTAAGAGCACTGTGCAGAGCGAGTTGTTTCTTAGCTTCCCAAAGAGCTGGAAGCAAGATGCTGTGGGGCCCAACTCGCCCTTTGGAAAGAAGCCTGCACGTTGTGCCTTTCAGCTCTAGGGCAATGGAGCACACCCAGAGCAGAAGTCCTACTTCAGCCAGATCAGGCCTGCAAAGAAACTGCGTTTCACAGGCCTTTGGAAGAGATGTTCCCAGTAGGCTGTAAGAGCACTGTGCAGAGCGAGTGGTTTCTTAGCTTCCCAAAGAGCTGGAAGCAAGATGCTGTGGGGCCCAACTCGCCCTTTGGAAAGAAGCCTGCACGTTGTGCCTTTCAGCTCTAGGGCAATGGAGCACACCCAGAGCAGAAGTCCTACTTCAGCCAGATCAGGCCTGCAAAGAAACTGCGTTTCACAGGCCTTTGGAAGAGATGTTCCCGGTAGGCTGTAAGAGCACTGTGCAGAGCGAGTGGTTTCTTACCTTCCCAAAGAGCTGGAAGCAAGATGCTGTGGGGCCCAACTCGCCCTTTGGAAAGAAGCCTGCACGTTGTGCCTTTCAGCTCTAGGTCAATGGAGCACACCCAGAGCAGAAGTCCTACTTCAGCCAGATCAGGCCTGCAAAGAAACGGCGTTTCACAGTCCTTGGGAAGAGATGTTCCCGGTAGGCTGTAAGAGCACTGTGCAGAGCGAGTTGTTTCTTAGCTTCCGAAAGAGCTGGAAGCAAGATGCTGTGGGGCCCAACTCGCCCTTTGGAAAGAAGCCTGCACGTTGTGCCTTTCAGCTCTAGGGCAATGGAGCACACCCAGAGCAGAAGTCCTACTTCAGCCAGATCAGGCCTGCAAAGAAACTGCGTTTCACAGGCCTTGGGAAGAGATTTTCCCGGTAGGCTGCAAGAGCACTGTGCAGAGCGAGTTGTTTCTTAGCTTCCCAAAGAGCTGGAAGCAAGATGCTGTGGGGCCCAACTCGCCCTTTGGAAAGAAGCCTGCACGTTGTGCCTTTCAGCTCTAGGGCAATGGAGCACACCCAGAGCAGAAGTCCTACTTCAGCCAGATCAGGCCTGCAAAGAAACTGCGTTTCACATTCCGTTGGAGGAGATGTTCCCGGTAGGCTGTAAGAGCACTGTGCACAGCGAGTTGTTTCTTAGCTTCCCAAAGAGCTGGAAGCAAGATGCTGTGGGGCCCAAGTCGCCCTTTGGAAAGAAGCCTGCACGTTGTGCCTTTCAGCTCTAGGGCATTGTAGCACACCCAGAGCAGAAGTCCTACTTCAGCCAATCAGGCCTGCAAAGAAACTGCGTTTCACAGGCCTTTGGAAGAGATGTTCCCGGTAGGCTGTAAGAGCACTGTGCAGAGCGAGTTGTTTCTTAGCTTCCCAAAGAGCTGGAAGCAAGATGCTGTGGGGCCCAACTCGCCCTTTGGAAAGAAGCCTGCACGTTGTGCCTTTCAGCTCTAGGGCAATGGAGCACACCCAGAGCAGAAGTCCTACTTCAGCCAGATCAGGCCTGCAAAGAAACTGCGTTTCACAGGCCTTTGGAAGAGATGTTCCCGGTAGGCTGTAAGAGCACTGTGCAGAGCGAGTGGTTTCTTACCTTCCCAAAGAGCTGGAAGCAAGATGCTGTGGGGCCCAACTCGCCCTTTGGAAAGAAGCCTGCACGTTGTGCCTTTCAGCTCTAGGTCAATGGAGCACACCCAGAGCAGAAGTCCTACTTCAGCCAGATCAGGCCTGCAAAGAAATGGCGTTTCACAGGCCTTGGGAAGAGATGTTCCCGGTAGGCTGTAAGAGCACTGTGCAGAGCGAGTTGTTTCTTAGCTTCCCAAAGAGCTGGAAGCAAGATGCTGTGGGGCCCAACTCGCCCTTTGGAAAGAAGCCTGCACGTTGTGCCTTTCAGCTCTAGGGCAATGGAGCACACCCAGAGCAGAAGTCCTACTTCAGCCAGATCAGGCCTGCAAAGAAACTGCGTTTCACAGGCCTTTGGAAGAGATGTTCCCAGTAGGCTGTAAGAGCACTGTGCAGAGCGAGTGGTTTCTTAGCTTCCCAAAGAGCTGGAAGCAAGATGCTGTGGGGCCCAACTCGCCCTTTGGAAAGAAGCCTGCACGTTGTGCCTTTCAGCTCTAGGGCAATGGAGCACACCCAGAGCAGAAGTCCTACTTCAGCCAGATCAGGCCTGCAAAGAAACTGCGTTTCACAGGCCTTTGGAAGAGATGTTCCCGGTAGGCTGTAAGAGCACTGTGCAGAGCGAGTGGTTTCTTACCTTCCCAAAGAGCTGGAAGCAAGATGCTGTGGGGCCCAACTCGCCCTTTGGAAAGAAGCCTGCACGTTGTGCCTTTCAGCTCTAGGTCAATGGAGCACACCCAGAGCAGAAGTCCTACTTCAGCCAGATCAGGCCTGCAAAGAAACGGCGTTTCACAGTCCTTGGGAAGAGATGTTCCCGGTAGGCTGTAAGAGCACTGTGCAGAGCGAGTTGTTTCTTAGCTTCCGAAAGAGCTGGAAGCAAGATGCTGTGGGGCCCAACTCGCCCTTTGGAAAGAAGCCTGCACGTTGTGCCTTTCAGCTCTAGGGCAATGGAGCACACCCAGAGCAGAAGTCCTACTTCAGCCAGATCAGGCCTGCAAAGAAACTGCGTTTCACAGGCCTTTGGAAGAGATGTTCCCGGTAGGCTGTAAGAGCACTGTGCAGAGCGAGTGGTTTCTTACCTTCCCAAAGAGCTGGAAGCAAGATGCTGTGGGGCCCAACTCGCCCTTTGGAAAGAAGCCTGCACGTTGTGCCTTTCAGCTCTAGGTCAATGGAGCACACCCAGAGCAGAAGTCCTACTTCAGCCAGATCAGGCCTGCAAAGAAACGGCGTTTCACAGGCCTTGGGAAGAGATGTTCCCGGTAGGCTGTAAGAGCACTGTGCAGAGCGAGTTGTTTCTTAGCTTCCCAAAGAGCTGGAAGCAAGATGCTGTGGGGCCCAACTCGCCCTTAGGAAAGAAGCGTGCACGTTGTGCCTTTCAGCTCTAGGGCAATGGAGCACACCCAGAGCAGAAGTCCTACTTCAGCCAGATCAGGCCTGCAAAGAAACTGCGTTTCACAGCCTTGGGAAGAGATTTTCCCGGTAGGCTGCAAGAGCACTGTGCAGAGCGAGTTGTTTCTTAGCTTCTCAAAGAGCTGGAAGCAAGATGCTGTGGGGCCCAACTCGCCCTATGGAGGGAAGCCTGCACGTTGTGCCTTTCAGCTCTAGGGCAATGGAGCACACCCAGAGGAGAAGTCATACTTCATCCAGATCAGGCCTGCAAAGAAACTGCGTTTCACAGGCCTTTGGAAGAGATGTTCCCGGTAGGCTGTAAGAGCACTGTGCAGAGCGAGTTGTTTCTTAGCTTCCCAAAGTGCTGGAAGCAAGATGCTGTGGGGCCCAACTCGCCCTTTGCAAAGAAGCCTGCACCTTGTGCCTTTCAGCTCTAGGGCAATGGAGCACACCCAGAGCAGAAGTCCTACTTCAGCCAGATCAGGCCTGCAAAGAAACTGCGTTTCACAGGCCTTTGCAAGAGATGTTCCCGCTAGGCTGTAAGAGCACTGTGCAGAGCGAGTGGTTTCTTAGCTTCCCAAAGAGCTGGAAGCAAGATGCTGTGGGGCCCAACTCGCCCTTTGGAAAGAAGCCTGCACGTTGTGCCTTTCAGCTCTACGGCAAAGTAGCACACCCAGAACAGAAGGCCTACTCCAGCCAGATCAGGCCTGCAAAGAAACTGCGTTTCACAGGCCCTTGGAAGAGATGTTCCCGGTAGGCTGTAAGAGCACTGTGCAGAGCGAGTTGTTTATTAGCTTCCCAAAGAGATGGAAGCAAGATGCTGTGGGGCCCAACTCGCCCTTTGGAAAGAAGCCTGCACGTTGTGCCTTTCAGCTCTAGGGCAATGGAGCACACCCAGAGCAGAAGTCCTACTTCAGCCAGATCAGGCCTGCAAAGAAACTGCGTTTCACATTCCGTTGGAGGAGATGTTCCCGGTAGGCTGTAAGAGCACTGTGCAGAGCGAGTTGTTTCTTAGCTTCCCAAAGAGCTGGAAGCAAGATGCTGTGGGGCCCAACTCGCCCTTTGGAACGAAGCCTGCACGTTGTGCCTTTCAGCTCTAGGGCAATGGAGCACACCCAGAGCAGAAGTCCTACTTCAGCCAGATCAGGCCTGCAAAGAAACTGCGTTTCACAGGCCCATGGAAGAGATGTTTCCGGTAGGCTGTAAGAGCACTGTGCAGAGCGAGTTGTTTCTTAGCTTCCCAAAGAGCTGGAAGCAAGATGCCGTGGGGCCCAACTCGCCCTTTGGAACGAAGCCTGCACGTTGTGCCTTTCAGCTCTAGGGCAATGGAGCACACCCAGAGCAGAAGTCCTACTTCAGCCAGATCAGGCCTGCAAAGAAACTGCGTTTCACAGCCCTTTGGAAGAGATGTTCCCGGTAGGCTATAAGAGCACTGTGCAGTGCGAGTTGTTTCTTACCTTCCCAAAGAGCTGGAAGCAAGATGCTGTGGGGCCCAACTCGCCCTTTGGAAAGAAGCCTGCACGTTGTGCCTTTCAGCTCTAGGGCATTGTAGCACACCCAGAGCAGAAGTCCTACTTCAGCCAGATCAGGCCTGCAAAGAAACTGCGTTTCACAGGCCTTTGGAAGTGATGTTCCCGGTAGGCTGTAAGAGCACTGTGCAGAGGGAGTTGTTTCCTAGCTTCCCAAAGAGCTGGAAGCAAGATGCTGTGGGGCCCAACTCGCCCTTTTGAAAGAAGCCTGCACGTTGTGCCTTTCAGCTCTAGGGCATTGTAGCACACCCAGAACAGATGTCCTACTTCAGCCAGATCAGGCCTGCAAAGAAACTGCGTTTCACAGGCCCTTGGAAGAGATGTTCCCGGTAGGCTGTAAGAGCACTGTGCAGAGCGAGTTGTTTATTAGCTTCCCAAAGAGCTGGAAGCAAGATGCTGTGGGGCCCAACTCGCCCTTTGGAAAGAAGCCTGCACGTTGCGCCTTTCAGCTCTAGGGCAAAGTAGCACACCCAGAGCAGAAGTCCTACTTCAGCCAGATCAGGCCTGCAAAGAAACTGCGTTTCACAGGCCTTTGGAAGAGATGTTCCCGGTAGGCTGTAAGAGCACTGTGCAGAGCGAGTGGTTTCTTACCTTCCCAAAGAGCTGGAAGCAAGATGCTGTGGGGCCCAACTCGCCCTTTGGAAAGAAGCCTGCACGTTGTGCCTTTCAGCTCTAGGGCAATGGAGCACACCCAGAGCAGAAGTCCTACTTCAGCCAGATCAGGCCTGCAAAGAAACTGCGTTTCACAGGTCTTTGGAAGAGATGTTCCCGGTAGGCTGTAAGAGCACTGTGCAGAGCGAGTTGTTTCTTAGCTTCCCAAAGAGCTGGAAGCAAGATGCTTTGGGGCCCAACTCGCCCTTTGGAAAGAAGCCTGCACGTTGTGCCTTTCAGCTCTATTGCCATGTAGCACACCCAGAGCAGAAGTCCTACTTCAGCCAGATCAGGCCTGCAAAGAAACTGCGTTTCACAGGCCTTGGGAAGAGATTTTCCCGGTAGGCTGCAAGAGCACTGTGCAGAGCGAGTTGTTTCTTAGCTTCCCAAAGAGCTGGAAGCAAGATGCTGTGGGGCCCAACTCGCCCTTTGGAAAGAAGCCTGCACGTTGTGCCTTTCAGCTCTAGGGCAATGGAGCACACCCAGAGCAGAAGTCCTACTTCAGCCAGATCAGGCCTGCAAAGAAACTGCGTTTCACATTCCGTTGGAGGAGATGTTCCCGGTAGGCTGTAAGAGCACTGTGCAGAGCGAGTTGTTTCTTAGCTTCCCAAAGAGCTGGAAGCAAGATGCTGTGGGGCCCAACTCGCCCTTTGGAAAGAAGCATGCACGTTGTGCCTTTCAGCTCTAGGGCAATGGAGCACACCCAGAGCAGAAGTCCTACTTCAGCCAGATCAGGCCTGCAAAGAAACTGCGTTTCAGAGGTCTTTGGAAGAGATGTTCCCAGTAGGCTGTAAGAGCACTGTGCAGAGCGAGTTGTTTCTTGCTTCCCAAAGAGCTGGAAGCAAGATGCTGTGGGGCCCAACTCGCCCTTTGTAAAGAAGCCTGCACGTTGTGCCTTTCAGCTCTAGGGCAATGGAGCACACCCAGAGCAGAAGTCCTACTTCAGCCAGATCAGGCCTGCAAAGAAACTGCGTTTCACAGGCCTATTGAAGAGAAGTTCCCGGTAGGCTGTAAGATCACTGTGCAGAGCGAGTTGTTTCTTAGCTTCCCAAAGAGCTGGAAGCAAGATGCTGTGGGGCCCAACTCGCCCTTTGGAACGAAGCCTGCACGTTGTGCCTTTCAGCTCTAGGGCAATGGAGCACACCCAGAGCAGAAGTCCTACTTCAGCCAGATCAGGCCTGCAAAGAAACTGCGTTTCACAGGCCTTTGGAAGAGATGTTCCCGGTAGGCTGTAAGAGCACTGTGCAGAGCGAGTTGTTTCTTAGCTTCCCAAAGAGCTGGAAGCAAGATGCTGTGGGGCCCAACTCGCCCTTTGGAAAGAAGCCTGCACGTTGTGCCTTTCAGCTCTAGGGCAATGGAGCACACCCAGTGCAGAAGTCCTACTTCAGCCAGATCAGGCCTGCAAAGAAACTGCGTTTCAGAGGTCTTTGGAAGAGATGTTCCCAGTAGGCTGTAAGAGAACTGTGCAGAGCGAGTTGTTTCTTGCTTCCCAAAGAGCTGGAAGCAAGATGCTCTGGGGCCCAACTCGCGCTTTGGAAAGAAGCCTGCACGTTGTGCCTTTCAGCTCTAGGGCAATGGAGCACACCCAGAGCAGAAGTCCTACTTCAGCCAGATCAGGCCTGCAAAGAGACTGCGTTTCACAGGCCTTTGGAAGAGATGTTCCCGGTAGGCTGTAAGAGCACTGTGCAGAGCGAGTTGTTTCTTAGCTTCCCAAAGAGCTGGAATCAAGATACTGTGGGGCCCAACTGACCCTTTGGAAAAAAGCCTGCACGTTGTGCCTTTCAGCTCTAGGGCAGTGTAGCCCACCCAGAGCAGAAGTCCTACTTCAGCCAGATCAGGCCGGCAAAGAAACTGCGTTTCACAGGCCTTTGGAAGAGATGTTCCCGGTAGGCTGTAAGAGCACTGTGCAGAGGGAGTTGTTTCTTAGCTTCCCAAAGAGCTGGAATCAAGATACTGTGGGGCCCAACTCACCCTTTGGAAAGAAGCCTGCACGTTGTGCCTTTCAGCTCTAGGGCAATGTAGCCCACCCTGAGCAGAAGTCCTACTTCAGCCAGATCAGGCCTGCAAAGAAACTGCGTTTCACAGGCCTTTGGAAGAGATGTTCCCGCTAGGCTGTAAGAGCACTGTGCAGAGGGAGTTGTTTCTTAGCTTCCCAAAGAGCTGGAAGCAAGATGCTGTGGGGCCCAACTCGCCCTTTGGAAAGAAGCCTGCACGTTGTGCCTTTCAGCTCTACGGCAAAGTAGCACACCCAGAACAGAAGGCCTACTCCAGCCAGATCAGGGCTGCAAAGAAACTGCGTTTCACAGGCCCTTGGAAGAGATGTTCCCGGTAGGCTGTAAGAGCACTGTGCAGAGCGAGTTGTTTATTAGCTTCCCAAAGAGATGGAAGCAAGATGCTGTGGGGCCCAACTCGCCCTTTGGAAAGAAGCCTGCACGTTGTGCCTTTCAGCTCTAGGGCAATGGAGCACACCCAGAGCAGAAGTCCTACTTCAGCCAGATCAGGCCTGCAAAGAAACTGCGTTTCACATTCCGTTGGAGGAGATGTTCCCGGTAGGCTGTAAGAGCACTGTGCAGAGCGAGTTGTTTCTTAGCTTCCCAAAGAGCTGGAAGCAAGATGCTGTGGGGCCCAACTCGCCCTTTGGAACGAAGCCTGCACGTTGTGCCTTTCAGCTCTAGGGCAATGGAGCACACCCAGAGCAGAAGTCCTACTTCAGCCAGATCAGGCCTGCAAAGAAACTGCGTTTCACAGGCCTTTGGAAGAGATGTTCCCGGTAGGCTGTAAGAGCACTGTGCAGAGCGAGTTGTTTCTTAGCTTCCCAAAGAGCTGGAATCAAGATACTGTGGGGACCAACTCACCCTTTGGAAAGAAGCCTGCAGGTTGTGCCTTTCATCTCTAGGGCAGTGTAGCCCACCCAGAGCAGACGTCCTACTTCAGCCAGATCAGGCCTGCAAAGAAACTGCGTTTCACAGGCCTTTGGAAGAGATGTTCCCGGTAGGCTGTAAGAGCACTGTGCAGAGCGAGTTGTTTCTTAGCTTCCCAAAGAGCTGGAAGCAAGATGCTGTGGGGCCCAACTCGCCCTTTGGAAAGAAGCCTGCACGTTGTGCCTTTCAGCTCTAGGGCAATGGAGCACACCCAGAGCAGAAGTCCTACTTCAGCCAGATCAGGCCTGCAAAGAAACTGCGTTTCACAGGCCTTGGGAAGAGATTTTCACTGTAGGCTGCAAGAGCACTGTGCAGAGCGAGTTGTTTCTTAGCTTCCCAAAGAGCTGGAAGCAAGATGCTGTGGGGCGCAACTCGCCCTTTGTAAAGAAGCCTGCACGTTGTGCCTTTCAGCTCTAGGGCAATGGAGCACACCCAGAGCAGAAGTCCTACTTCAGCCAGATCAGGCCTGCAAAGAAACTGCGTTTCACAGGCCTTTTGAAGAGATGTTCCCGGTAGGCTGTAAGATCACTGTGCAGAGCGAGTTGTTTCTTAGCTTCCCAAAGAGCTGGAAGCAAGATGCTGTGGGGCCCAACTCGCCCTTTGGAAAGAAGCCTGCACGTTGTGCCTTTCAGCTCTAGGGCAATGGAGCACACCCAGAGCAGAAGTCCTACTTCAGCCAGATCAGGCCTGCAAAGAGACTGCGTTTCACAGGCCTTTGGAAGAGATGTTCCCGGTAGGCTGTAAAAGCACTGTGCAGAGCGAGTTGTTTCTTAGCTTCCCAAAGAGCTGGAATCAAGATACTGTGGGGCGCAACTCACCCTTTGGAAAAAAGCCTGCACGTTGTGCCTTTCAGGTCTAGGGCAGTGTAGCCCACCCAGAGCAGAAGTCCTACTTCAGCCAGATCAGGCCGGCAAAGAAACTGCGTTTCACAGGCCTTTGGAAGAGATGTTCCCGGTAGGCTGTAAGAGCACTGTGCAGAGGGAGTTGTTTCTTAGCTTCCCAAAGAGCTGGAATCAAGATACTGTGGGGCCCAACTCACCCTTTGGAAAGAAGCCTGCACGTTGTGCCTTTCAGCTCTAGGGCAAAGGAGCACACCCAGAGCAGAAGTCCTACTTCAGCCAGATCAGGCCTGCAAAGAAACTGCGTTTCACAGGCCTTTGGAAGAGATGTTCCCAGTAGGCTGTAAGAGCACTGTGCAGAGGGAGTTGTTTCTTGCTTCCCAAAGAGCTGGAAGCAAGATGCTGTGGGGCCCAACTCGCCCTTTGTAAAGAAGCCTGCACGTTGTGCCTTTCAGCTCTAGGGCAATGGAGCACACCCAGAGCAGAAGTCCTACTTCAGCCAGATCAGGCCTGCAAAGAAACTGCGTTTCACAGGCCTTTTGAAGAGATGTTCCCGGTAGGCTGTAAGATCACTGTGCAGAGCGAGTTGTTTCTTAGCTTCCCAAAGAGCTGGAAGCAAGATGCTGTGGGGCCCAACTCGCCCTTTGGAAAGAAGCCTGCACGTTGTGCCTTTCAGCTCTAGGGCAATGGAGCACACCCAGAGCAGAAGTCCTACTTCAGCCAGATCAGGCCGGCAAAGAAACTGCGTTTCACAGGCCTTTGGAAGAGATGTTCCCGGTAGGCTGTAAGAGCACTGTGCAGAGCGAGTTGTTTCTTAGCTTCCCAAAGAGCTGGAATCAAGATACTGTGGGGACCAACTCACCCTTTGGAAAGAAGCCTGCAGGTTGTGCCTTTCAGCTCTAGGGCAGTGTAGCCCACCCAGAGCAGACGTCCTACTTCAGCCAGATCAGGCCTGCAAAGAAACTGCGTTTCACAGGCCTTTGGAAGAGATTTTCCCGGTAGGCTGTAAGAGCACTGTGCAGAGCGAGTTGTTTCTTAGCTTCCCAAAGAGCTGGAAGCAAGATGCTGTGGGGCCCAACTCGCCCTTTGGAAAGAAGCCTGCACGTTGTGCCTTTCAGCTCTAGGGCAATGGAGCACACCCAGAGCAGAAGTCCTACTTCAGCCAGATCAGGCCTGCAAAGAAACTGCGTTTCAGAGGTCTTTGGAAGAGATGTTCCCAGTAGGCTGTAAGAGCACTGTGCAGAGCGAGTTGTTTCTTGCTTCCCAAAGAGCTGGAAGCAAGATGCTGTGGGGCCCAACTCGCCCTTTGGAAAGAAGCCTGCACGTTGTGCCTTTCAGCTCTAGGGCAATGGAGCACACCCAGAGCAGAAGTCCTACTTCAGCCAGATCAGGCCTGCAAAGAAACTGCGTTTCACAGGCCTTTGGAAGAGATGTTCCCGGTAGGCTGTAGGAGCACTGTGCAGAGGGAGTTGTTTCTTAGCTTCCCAAAGAGCTGGAAGCAAGATGCTGTGGGGCCCAACTCGCCCTTTGGAAAGAAGCCTGCACGTTGTGCCTTTCAGCTCTAGGGCATTGTAGCACACCCAGAACAGATGGCCTACTTCAGCCAGATCAGGCCTGCAAAGAAACTGCGTTTCACAGGCCCTTGGAAGAGATGTTACCGGTAGGCTGTAAGAGCACTTTGCAGAGCGAGTTGTTTATTAGCTTCATAAAGAGATGGAAGCAAGATGCTGTGGGGCTAACTCGCCCTTTGGAAAGAAGCCTGCACGTTGTGCCTTTCAGCTCTAGGGCAATGGAGCACACCCAGAGCAGAAGTCCTACTTCAGCCAGATCAGGCCTGCAAAGAAACTGCGTTTCACAGGCCTTTGGAAGAGATGTTCCCGGTAGGCTGTAAGAGCACTGTGCAGAGCGAGTGGTTTCTTACCTTCCCAAAGAGCTGGAAGCAAGATGCTGTGGGGCCCAACTCGCCCTTTGGAAAGAAGCCTGCACGTTGTGCCTTTCAGCTCTAGGTCAATGGAGCACACCCAGAGCAGAAGTCCTACTTCAGCCAGATCAGGCCTGCAAAGAAACGGCGTTTCACAGGCCTTTGGAAGAGATGTTCCCGGTAGGCTGTAAGAGCACTGTGCAGAGCGAGTTGTTTCTTAGCTTCCCAAAGAGCTGGAAGCAAGATGCTTTGGGGCCCAACTCGCCCTTTGCAAAGAAGCCTGCACGTTGTGCCTTTCAGCTCTAGGGCAAAGTAGCACACCCAGAGCAGAAGTCCTACTTCATCCAGATCAGGCCTGCAAAGAAACTGCGTTTCACATTCCTTTGGAAGAGATGTTCCCAGTAGGCTGTAAGAGCACTGTGCAGAGCGAGTTGTTTCTTAGCTTCCCAAAGAGCTGGAAGCAAGATGCTGTGGGGCCCAACTCGCCCTTTGGAAAGAAGCCTGCACGTTGTGCCTTTCAGCTCTAGGGCAGTGTAGCCCACCCAGAGCAGAAGTCCTACTTCAGCCAGATCAGGCCGGCAAAGAAACTGCGTTTCACAGGCCTTTGGAAGAGATGTTCCCGGTAGGCTGTAAGAGCACTGTGCAGAGGGAGTTGTTTCTTAGCTTCCCAAAGAGCTGGAATCAAGATACTGTGGGGCCCAACTCACCCTTTGGAAAGAAGCCTGCACGTTGTGCCTTTCAGCTCTAGGGCAGTGTAGCCCACCCTGAGCAGAAGTCCTACTTCAGCCAGATCAGGCCTGCAAAGAAACTGCGTTTCACAGGCCTTTGGAAGAGATGTTCCCGCTAGGCTGTAAGAGCACTGTGCAGAGGGAGTTGTTTCTTAGCTTCCCAAAGAGCTGGAGGCAAGATGCTGTGGGGCCCAACTCGCCCTTTGGAAAGAAGCCTGCACGTTGTGCCTTTCAGCTCTACGGCAAAGTAGCACACCCAGAACAGAAGGCCTACTCCAGCCAGATCAGGGCTGCAAAGAAACTGCGTTTCACAGGCCCTTGGAAGAGATGTTCCCGGTAGGCTGTAAGAGCACTGTGCAGAGCGAGTTGTTTATTAGCTTCCCAAAGAGATGGAAGCAAGATGCTGTGGGGCCCAACTCGCCCTTTGGAAAGAAGCCTGCACGTTGTGCCTTTCAGCTCTAGGGCAATGGAGCACACCCAGAGCAGAAGTCCTACTTCAGCCAGATCAGGCCTGCAAAGAAACTGCGTTTCACATTCCGTTGGAGGAGATGTTCCCGGTAGGCTGTAAGAGCACTGTGCAGAGCGAGTTGTTTCTTAGCTTCCCAAAGAGCTGGAAGCAAGATGCTGTGGGGCCCAACTCTCCCTTTGGAACGAAGCCTGCACGTTGTGCCTTTCAGCTCTAGGGCAATGGAGCACACCCAGAGCAGAAGTCCTACTTCAGCCAGATCAGGCCTGCAAAGAAACTGCGTTTCACAGGCCTTTGGAAGAGATGTTCCCGGTAGGCTGTAAGAGCACTGTGCAGAGCGAGTTGTTTCTTAGCTTCCCAAAGAGCTGGAATCAAGATACTGTGGGGACCAACTCACCCTTTGGAAAGAAGCCTGCAGGTTGTGCCTTTCAGCTCTAGGGCAGTGTAGCCCACCCAGAGCAGACGTCCTACTTCAGCCAGATCAGGCCTGCAAAGAAACTGCGTTTCACAGGCCTTTGGAAGAGATGTTCCCGGTAGGCTGTAAGAGCACTGTGCAGAGCGAGTTGTTTCTTATCTTCCCAAAGAGCTGGAAGCAAGATGCTGTGGGGCCCAACTCGCCCTTTGGAAAGAAGCCTGCACGTTGTGCCTTTCAGCTCTAGGGCAATGGAGCACACCCAGAGCAGAAGTCCTACTTCAGCCAGATCAGGCCTGCAAAGAAACTGCGTTTCACAGGCCTTGGGAAGAGATTTTCACGGTAGGCTGCAAGAGCACTGTGCAGAGCGAGTTGTTTCTTAGCTTCCCAAAGAGCTGGAAGCAAGATGCTGTGGGTCCCAACTCGCCCTTTGGAAAGAAGCCTGCACGTTGTGCCTTTCAGCTCTAGGGCAATGGAGCACACCCAGAGCAGAAGTCCTACTTCAGCCAGATCAGGCCTGCAAAGAAACTGCGTTTCACAGGCCTTTTGAAGAGATGTTCCCGGTAGGCTGTAAGATCACTGTGCAGAGCGAGTTGTTTCTTAGCTTCCCAAAGAGCTGGAAGCAAGATGCTGTGGGGCCCAACTCGCCCTTTGGAAAGAAGCCTGCACGTTGTGCCTTTCAGCTCTAGGGCAATGGAGCACACCCAGAGCAGAAGTCCTACTTCAGCCAGATCAGGCCTGCAAAGAGACTGCGTTTCACAGGCCTTTGGAAGAGATGTTCCCGGTAGGCTGTAAGAGCACTGTGCAGAGCGAGTTGTTTCTTAGCTTCCCAAAGAGCTGGAATCAAGATACTGTGGGGCCCAACTCACCCTTTGGAAAAAAGCCTGCACGTTGTGCCTTTCAGGTCTAGGGCAGTGTAGCCCACCCAGAGCAGAAGTCCTACTTCAGCCAGATCAGGCCGGCAAAGAAACTGCGTTTCACAGGCCTTTGGAAGAGATGTTCCCGGTAGGCTGTAAGAGCACTGTGCAGAGGGAGTTGTTTCTTTGCTTCCCAAAGAGCTGGAATCAAGATACTGTGGGGCCCAACTCACCCTTTGGAAAGAAGCCTGCACGTTGTGCCTTTCAGCTCTAGGGCAATGGAGCACACCCAGAGCAGAAGTCCTACTTCAGCCAGATCAGGCCTGCAAAGAAACTGCGTTTCACAGGCCTTTGGAAGAGATGTTCCCAGTAGGCTGTAAGAGAACTGTGCAGAGGGAGTTGTTTCTTGCTTCCCAAAGAGCTGGAAGCAAGATGCTGTGGGGCCCAACTCGCCCTTTGGAAAGAAGCCTGCACGTTGTGCCTTTCAGCTCTAGGGCAATGGAGCACACCCAGAGCAGAAGTCCTACTTCAGCCAGATCAGGCCTGCAAAGAAACTGCGTTTCACAGGCCTTTGGAAGAGATGTTCCCGGTAGGCTGTAAGATCACTGTGCAGAGCGAGTTGTTTCTTAGCTTCCCAAAGAGCTGGAAGCAAGATGCTGTGGGGCCCAACTCGCCCTTTGGAAAGAAGCCTGCACGTTGTGCCTTTCAGCTCTAGGGCAATGGAGCACACCCAGAGCAGAAGTCCTACTTCAGCCAGATCAGGCCTGCAAAGAAACTGCGTTTCACAGGCCTTTGGAAGAGATGTTCCCGGTAGGCTGTAAGAGCACTGTGCAGAGCGAGTTGTTTCTTAGCTTCCCAAAGAGCTGGAATCAAGATACTGTGGGGACCAACTCACCCTTTGGAAAGAAGCCTGCAGGTTGTGCCTTTCAGCTCTAGGGCAGTGTAGCCCACCCAGAGCAGACGTCCTACTTCAGCCAGATCAGGCCTGCAAAGAAACTGCGTTTCACAGGCCTTTGGAAGAGATTTTCCCGGTAGGCTGTAAGAGCACTGTGCAGAGCGAGTTGTTTCTTAGCTTCCCAAAGAGCTGGAAGCAAGATGCTGTGGGGCCCAACTCGCCCTTTGGAAAGAAGCCTGCACGTTGTGCCTTTCAGCTCTAGGGCAATGGAGCACAC
Organism: Equus caballus; assembly: GCF_041296265.1. NCBI lineage: Eukaryota > Metazoa > Chordata > Mammalia > Perissodactyla > Equidae > Equus > Equus caballus. Next base: position 33,406,916 of record NC_091691.1, read on the forward strand.
CCAGAGCAGAAGTCCTACTTCAGCCAGATCAGGCCTGCAAAGAAACTGCGTTTCAGAGGTCTTTGGAAGAGATGTTCCCAGTAGGCTGTAAGAGCACTGTGCAGAGCGAGTTGTTTCTTGCTTCCCAAAGAGCTGGAAGCAAGATGCTGTGGGGCCCAACTCGCCCTTTGGAAAGAAGCCTGCACGTTGTGCCTTTCAGCTCTAGGGCAATGGAGCACACCCAGAGCAGAAGTCCTACTTCAGCCAGATCAGGCCTGCAAAGAAACTGCGTTTCACAGGCCTTTGGAAGAGATGTTCCCGGTAGGCTGTAAGAGCACTGTGCAGAGGGAGTTGTTTCTTAGCTTCCCAAAGAGCTGGAAGCAAGATGCTGTGGGGCCCAACTCGCCCTTTGGAAAGAAGCCTGCACGTTGTGCCTTTCAGCTCTAGGGCATTGTAGCACACCCAGAACAGATGGCCTACTTCAGCCAGATCAGGCCTGCAAAGAAACTGCGTTTCACAGGCCCTTGGAAGAGATGTTACCGGTAGGCTGTAAGAGCACTTTGCAGAGCGAGTTGTTTATTAGCTTCATAAAGAGATGGAAGCAAGATGCTGTGGGGCTAACTCGCCCTTTGGAAAGAAGCCTGCACGTTGTGCCTTTCAGCTCTAGGGCAATGGAGCACACCCAGAGCAGAAGTCCTACTTCAGCCAGATCAGGCCTGCAAAGAAACTGCGTTTCACAGGCCTTTGGAAGAGATGTTCCCGGTAGGCTGTAAGAGCACTGTGCAGAGAGAGTGGTTTCTTACCTTCCCAAAGAGCTGGAAGCAAGATGCTGTGGGGCCCAAGTCGCCCTTTGGAAAGAAGCCTGCACGTTGTGCCTTTCAGCTCTAGGGCATTGTAGCACACCCAGAGCAGAAGTCCTACTTCAGCCAATCAGGCCTGCAAAGAAACTGCGTTTCACAGGCCTTTGGAAGAGATGTTCCCGGTAGGCTGTAAGAGCACTGTGCAGAGCGAGTTGTTTCTTAGCTTCCCAAAGAGCTGGAAGCAAGATGCTGTGGGGCCCAACTCGCCCTTTGGAAAGAAGCCTGCACGTTGTGCCTTTCAGCTCTAGGGCAATGGAGCACACCCAGAGCAGAAGTCCTACTTCAGCCAGATCAGGCCTGCAAAGAAACTGCGTTTCACAGGTCTTTGGAAGAGATGTTCCCCGTAGGCTGTAAGAGCACTGTGCAGAGCGAGTTGTTTCTTGCTTCCCAAAGAGCTGGAAGCAAGATGCTGTGTGGCCCAGCTCGCCCTTTGGAAAGAAGCCTGCACGTTGTGCCTTTCAGCTCTAGGGCAATGTAGCCCACCCAGAGCAGAAGTCCTACTTCAGCCAGATCAGGCCAGCAAAGAAACTGCGTTTCACAGGCCTTGGGAAGAGATGTTCGCGGTAGGCTGTAAGACCACTGTGCAGAGCGAGTGGTTTCTTACCTTCCCAAAGAGCTGGAAGCAAGATGCTGTGGGGCCCAACTCGCCCTTTGGAAAGAAGCCTGCACGTTGTGCCTTTCAGCTCTAGGTCAATGGAGCACACCCAGAGCAGAAGTCCTACTTCAGCCAGATCAGGCCTGCAAAGAAACGGCGTTTCACAGGCCTTGGGAAGAGATGTTCCCGGTAGGCTGTAAGAGCACTGTGCAGAGCGAGTTGTTTCTTAGCTTCCCAAAGAGCTGGAAGCAAGATGCTGTGGGGCCCAACTCGCCCTTTGGAAAGAAGCCTGCACGTTGTGCCTTTCAGCTCTAGGGCAATGGAGCACACCCAGAGCAGAAGTCCTACTTCAGCCAGATCAGGCCTGCAAAGAAACTGCGTTTCACAGGCCTTTGGAAGAGATGTTCCCGGTAGGCTGTAAGAGCACTGTGCAGAGCGAGTGGTTTCTTACCTTCCCAAAGAGCTGGAAGCAAGATGCTGTGGGGCCCAACTCGCCCTTTGGAAAGAAGCCTGCACGTTGTGCCTTTCAGCTCTAGGGCAATGGAGCACACCCAGAACAGAAGTCCTACTACAGCCAGATCAGGCCTGCAAAGAAACTGCGTGTCACAGGCCTTTGGAAGAGATGTTCCCGGTAGGCTGTAAGAGCACTGTGCAGAGCGAGTGGTTTCTTACCTTCACAAAGAGCTGGAAGCAAGATGCTGTGGGGCCCAACTCGCCCTTTGGAAAGAAGCCTGCACGTTGTGCCTTTCAGCTCTAGGTCAATGGAGCACACCCAGAGCAGAAGTCCTACTTCAGCCAGATCAGGCCTGCAAAGAAACGGCGTTTCACAGGCCTTGGGAAGAGATGTTCCCGGTAGGCTGTAAGAGCACTGTGCAGAGCGAGTTGTTTCTTAGCTTCCCAAAGAGCTGGAAGCAAGATGCTGTGGGGCCCAACTCGCCCTTTGGAAAGAAGCCTGCACGTTGTGCCTTTCAGCTCTAGGGCAATGGAGCACACCCAGAGCAGAAGTCCTACTTCAGCCAGATCAGGCCTGCAAAGAAACTGCGTTTCACAGGCCTTTGGAAGAGATGTTCCCGGTAGGCTGTAAGAGCACTGTGCAGAGCGAGTGGTTTCTTACCTTCCCAAAGAGCTGGAAGCAAGATGCTGTGGGGCCCAACTCGCCCTTTGGAAAGAAGCCTGCACGTTGTGCCTTTCAGCTCTAGGTCAATGGAGCACACCCAGAGCAGAAGTCCTACTTCAGCCAGATCAGGCCTGCAAAGAAACGGCGTTTCACAGGCCTTGGGAAGAGATGTTCCCGGTAGGCTGTAAGAGCACTGTGCAGAGCGAGTTGTTTCTTAGCTTCCCAAAGAGCTGGAAGCAAGATGCTGTGGGGCCCAACTCGCCCTTTGGAAAGAAGCCTGCACGTTGTGCCTTTCAGCTCTAGGGCAATGGAGCACACCCAGAGCAGAAGTCCTACTTCAGCCTGATCAGGCCTGCAAAGAAACTGCGTTTCAGAGGTCTTTTTAAGAGATGTTCCCAGTAGGCTGTAAGAGCACTGTGCAGAGAGAGTTGTTTCTTGCTTCCCAAAGAGCTGGAAGCAAGGGGCTGTGTGGCCCAACTCGCCCTTTGGAAAGAAGCCTGCACGTTGTGCCTTTCAGCTCTAGGGCAATGTAGCCCACCCAGAGCAGAAGTCCTACTTCAGCCAGATCAGGCCTGCAAAGAAACTGCGTTTCACAGGCCTTTGGAAGAGATGTTCCCGGTAGGCTGTAAGAGCACTGTGCAGAGCGAGTTGTTTCTTAGCTTCCCAAAGAGCTGGAATCAAGATGCTGTGGGGCCCAACTCGCCCTTTGGAAAGAAGCCTGCACGTTGTGACTTTCAGCTCTAGGGCAATGGAGCCCACCCAGAGCAGAAGTCCTACATCAGCCAGATCAGGCCTGCAAAGAAACTGCGTTTCACAGGCCTTGGGAAGAGATGTTCCCGGTAGGCTGTAAGAGCACTGTGCAGAGCGAGTGGTTTCTTAGCTTCCCAAAGAGCTGGAAGCAAGATGCTGTGGTGCCCAACTCGCCCTTTGGAAAGAATCCTGCACGTTGTGCCTTTCAGCTCTACGGCAAAGTAGCACACCCAGAGCAGAAGTCCTACTTCAGCCAGATCAGGCCTGCAAAGAAACTGCGTTTCACAGGCCTTTGGAAGAGATGTTCCCGGTAGGCTGTAAGAGCACTGTGCAAGGCGAGTTGTTTCTTAGCTTCCCAAAGAGCTGGAAGCAAGATGCTGTGGGGCCCAACTCGCCCTTTGGAAAGAAGCCTGCACGTTGTGCCTTTCAGCTCTAGGGCAATGGAGCACACCCAGAGCAGAAGTCCTACTTCAGCCAGATCAGGCCTGCAAAGAAACTGCGTTTCACAGGCCTTTGGAAGAGATGTTCCCGGTAGGCTGTAAGAGCACTGTGAGAGCGAGTTGTTTCTTTGCTTCCCAAAGAGCTGGAAGCAAGATGCTGTGGGGCCCAACTCGCCCTTTGGAAAGAAGCCTGCACGTTGTGCCTTTCAGCTCTACGGCAAAGAAGGACACCCAGAGCAGAAGTCCTACTTCAGCCAGATCAGGCCTGCAAAGAAACTGCGTTTCACAGGCCTTGGGAAGAGATGTTCCCGGTAGGCTGTAAGAGCACTGTGCAGAGCGAGTTGTTTCTTAGCTTCCCAAAGAGCTGGAAGCAAGATGCTGTGGGGCCCAACTCGCCCTTTGGAAAGAAGCCTGCACGTTGTGCCTTTCAGCTCTAGGGCAATGGAGCACACCCAGAGCAGAAGTCCTACTTCAGCCAGATCAGGCCTGCAAAGAAACTGCGTTTCACAGGCCTTTGGAAGAGATGTTCCCGGTAGGCTGTAAGAGCACTGTGAGAGCGAGTTGTTTCTTTGCTTCCCAAAGAGCTGGAAGCAAGATGCTGTGGGGCCCAACTCGCCCTTTGGAAAGAAGCCTGCACGTTGTGCCTTTCAGCTCTACGGCAAAGAAGGACACCCAGAGCAGAAGTCCTACTTCAGCCAGATCAGGCCTGCAAAGAAACTGCGTTTCACAGGCCTTGGGAAGAGATGTTCCCTGTAGGCTGTAAGAGCACTGTGCAGAGCGAGTTGTTTCTTAGCTTCCCAAAGAGCTGGAAGCAAGATGCTGTGGGGCCCAACTCGCCCTTTGGAAAGAAGCCTGCACGTTGTGCCTTTCAGCTCTAGGGCAATGGAGCACACCCAGAGCAGAAGTCCTACTTCAGCCAGATCAGGCCTGCAAAGAAACTGCGTTTCACAGGCCTTTGGAAGAGATGTTCCCGGTAGGCTGTAAGAGCACTGTGCAGAGCGAGTGGTTTCTTACCTTCACAAAGAGCTGGAAGCAAGATGCTGTGGGGCCCAACTCGCCCTTTGGAAAGAAGCCTGCACGTTGTGCCTTTCAGCTCTAGGTCAATGGAGCACACCCAGAGCAGAAGTCCTACTTCAGCCAGATCAGGCCTGCAAAGAAACGGCGTTTCACAGGACTTGGGAAGAGATGTTCCCGGTAGGCTGTAAGAGCACTGTGCAGAGCGAGTTGTTTCTTAGCTTCCCAAAGAGCTGGAAGCAAGATGCTGTGGGGCCCAACTCGCCCTTTGGAAAGAAGCCTGCACGTTGTGCCTTTCAGCTCTAGGGCAATGGAGCACACCCAGAGCAGAAGTCCTACTTCAGCCAGATCAGGCCTGCAAAGAAACTGCGTTTCACAGGCCTTTGGAAGAGATGTTCCCGGTAGGCTGTAAGAGCACTGTGCAGAGCGAGTGGTTTCTTACCTTCCCAAAGAGCTGGAAGCAAGATGCTGTGGGGCCCAACTCGCCCTTTGGAAAGAAGCCTGCACGTTGTGCCTTTCAGCTCTAGGTCAATGGAGCACACCCAGAGCAGAAGTCCTACTTCAGCCAGATCAGGCCTGCAAAGAAACGGCGTTTCACAGGCCTTGGGAAGAGATGTTCCCGGTAGGCTGTAAGAGCACTGTGCAGAGCGAGTTGTTTCTTAGCTTCCCAAAGAGCTGGAAGCAAGATGCTGTGGGGCCCAACTCGCCCTTTGGAAAGAAGCCTGCACGTTGTGCCTTTCAGCTCTAGGGCAAAGGAGCACACCCAGAGCAGAAGTCCTACTTCAGCCAGATCAGGCCTGCCAAGAAACTGCGTTTCAGAGGTCTTTTTAAGAGATGTTCCCAGTAGGCTGTAAGAGCACTGTGCAGAGAGAGTTGTTTCTTGCTTCCCAAAGAGCTGGAAGCAAGGGGCTGTGTGGCCCAACTCGCCCTTTGGAAAGAAGCCTGCACGTTGTGCCTTTCACCTCTAGGGCAATGTAGCCCACCCAGAGCAGAAGTCCTACTTCAGCCAGATCAGGCCTGCAAAGAAACTGCGTTTCACAGGCCTTTGGAAGAGATGTTCCCGGTAGGCTGTAAGAGCACTGTGCAGAGCGAGTTGTTTCTTAGCTTCCCAAAGAGCTGGAATCAAGATGCTGTGGGGCCCAACTCGCCCTTTGGAAAGAAGCCTGCACGTTGTGACTTTCAGCTCTAGGGCAATGGAGCCCACCCAGAGCAGAAGTCCTACATCAGCCAGATCAGGCCTGCAAAGAAACTGCGTTTCACAGGCCTTGGGAAGAGATGTTCCCACTAGGCTGTAAGAGCACTGTGCAGAGCGAGTGGTTTCTTAGCTTCCCAAAGAGCTGGAAGCAAGATGCTGTGGGGCGCAAAGCACCCCTTGGAAAGAAGCCTACACGTTGTGCCTTTCAGCTCTAGGGCAATGGAGCACACCCAGAGCAGAAGTCCTACTTCAGCCAGATCAGGCCTGCAAAGAAACTGCGTTTCACAGGCCTTGGGAAGAGATGTTCCCGGTAGGCTGTAAGAGCACTGTGCAGAGCGAGTTGTTTCTTAGCTTCCCAAAGAGCTGGAAGCAAGATGCTGTGGGGCCCAACGCGCCCTTTGGAAAGAAGCCTGCACGTTGAGCCTTTCAGCTCTAGGGCAATGTAGCCCACCCAGAGCAGAAGTCCTACTTCAGCCAGATCAGGCCTGCAAAGAAACTGCGTTTCACAGGCCTTTGGAAGAGATGTTCCCTGTAGGCTGTAAGAGCACTGTGCAGAGCGAGTTGTTTCTTAGCTTCCCAAAGAGCTGGAAGCATGATGCTTTGGGGCCCAACTCGCCCTTTGCAAAGAAGCCTGCACGTTGTGCCTTTCAGCTCTAGGGCAAAGTAGCACACCCAGAGCAGAAGTCCTACTTCAGCCAGGTCAGGCCTGCAAAGAAACTGCGTTTCACATTCCTTTGGAAGAGATGTTCCCAGTAGGCTGTAAGAGCACTGTGCAGAGCGAGTTGTTTCTTACCTTCCCAAAGAGCTGGAAGCAAGATGCTGTGGGGCCCAACTCGCCCTTTGGAAAGAAGCCTGCACGTTGTGCCTTTCAGCTCTAGGGCAATGTAGCACACCCAGAGCAGAAGTCCTACTTCAGCCAGATCAGGCCTGCAAAGAAACTGCGTTTCACAGGCCTTTGGAAGAGATGTTCCCGGTAGGCTGTAAGAGCACTGTGCAGAGCGAGTTGTTTCTTACCTTCCCAAAGAGCTGGAAGCAAGATGCTGTGGGGCCCAAGTCGCCCTTTGGAAAGAAGCCTGCACGTTGTGCCTTTCAGCTCTAGGGCATTGTAGCACACCCAGAGCTGAAGTCCTACTTCAGCCAATCAGGCCTGCAAAGAAACTGCGTTTCACAGGCCTTTGGAAGAGATGTTCCCGGTAGGCTGTAAGAGCACTGTGCAGAGCGAGTTGTTTCTTAGCTTCCCAAAGAGCTGGAAGCAAGATGCTGTGGGGCCCAACTCGCCCTTTGGAAAGAAGCCTGCACGTTGTGCCTTTCAGCTCTAGGGCAATGGAGCACACCCAGAGCAGAAGTCCTACTTCAGCCAGATCAGGCCTGCAAAGAAACTGCGTTTCAGAGGTCTTTGGAAGAGATGTTCCCCGTAGGCTGTAAGAGCACTGTGCAGAGCGAGTTGTTTCTTGCTTCCCAAAGAGCTGGAAGCAAGATGCTGTGTGGCCCAGCTCGCCCTTTGGAAAGAAGCCTGCACGTTGTGCCTTTCAGCTCTAGGGCAATGTAGCCCACCCAGAGCAGAAGTCCTACTTCAGCCAGATCAGGCCTGCAAAGAAACTGCGTTTCACAGGCCTTGGGAAGAGATGTTCCCGGTAGGCTGTAAGAGCACTGTGCAGAGCGAGTTGTTTCTTAGCTTCCCAAAGAGCTGGAAGCAAGATGCTGTGGGGCCCAGCTCGCCCTTTGGAAAGAAGCCTGCACGTTGTGCCTTTCAGCTCTAGGGCAAAGTAGCACACCCAGAGCAGAAGTCCTACTTCAGCCAGATCAGGCCTGCAAAGAAGCTGCGTTTCACAGGCCTTTGGAAGAGATGTTCCCGGTAGGCTGTAAGAGCACTGTGCAGAGCGAGTTGTTTCTTAGCTTCCCAAAGAGCTGGAAGCAAGATGCTGTGGGCCCCAGCTCGCCCTTTGGAAAGAAGCCTGCACGTTGTGCCTTTCAGCTCTAGGGCAAAGAAGCACACCCAGAGCAGAAGTCCTACTTTAGCCAGATCAGGCCTGCAAAGAAACTGCGTTTCACAGGCCTTTGGAAGAGATGTTCCCAGTAGGCTGTAAGAGCACTGTGCAGAGCGAGTTGTTTCTTAGCTTCCCAAAGAGCTGGAAGCAAGATGCTGTGGGACCCAACTCGCCCTTTGGAAAGAAGCCTGCACGTTGTGCCTTTCAGCTCTAGGGCAAAGTAGCACACCCAGAGCAGAAGTCCTACTTCAGCAAGATCAGGCCTGCAAAGAAACTGCGTTTCACAGGCCTTTGGAAGAGATGCTCTTGGTATGCTGTAAGAGCACTGTGCAGAGCGAGTTGTTTCTTAGCTTCCCAAAGAGCTGGAAGCAAGATGCTGTGGGGCCCAACTCGCCCTTTGGAATGAAGCCTGCACGTTGTGCCTTTCAGCTCTAGGGCCAATTAGCACACCCAGAGCAGAAGTCCTACTTCAGCCAGATCAGGCCTGCAAAGAAGCTGCGTTTCCCAGGCCTTTGGAAGAGATGTTTCCGGTAGGCTGTAAGTACACTGTGCAGAGCGAGTGGTTTCTTAGCTTCCCAAAGAGCTGGAAGCAAGATGCTGTGGGGCCCAACGCGCCCCTTGGAAAGAAGCCTGCACGTTGAGCCTTTCAGCTCTAGGGCAATGTAGCCCACCCAGAGCAGAAGTCCTACTTCAGCCAGATCAGGCCTGCAAAGAAACTGCGTTTCACAGGCCTTTGGAAGAGATGTTCCCTGTAGGCTGTAAGAGCACTGTGCAGAGCGAGTTGTTTCTTAGCTTCCCAAAGAGCTGGAAGCAAGATGCTTTGGGGCCCAACTCGCCCTTTGCAAAGAAGCCTGCACGTTGTGCCTTTCAGCTCTAGGGCAAAGTAGCACACCCAGAGCAGAAGTCCTACTTCATCCAGATCAGGCCTGCAAAGAAACTGCGTTTCACATTCCTTTGGAAGAGATGTTCCCGGTAGGCTGTAAGAGCACTGTGCAGAGCGAGTTGTTTCTTAGCTTCCCAAAGAGCTGGAAGCAAGATGCTGTGGGGCCCAACTCGCCCTTTGGAAAGAAGCCTGCACGTTGTGCCTTTCAGCTCTAGGGCAATGGAGCACACCCAGAGCAGAAGTCCTACTTCAGCCAGATCAGGCCTGCAAAGAAACTGCGTTTCACAGCCTTGGGAAGAGATGTTCCCGGTAGGCTGCCAGAGCACTGTGCAGAGCGAGTTGTTTCTTAGCTTCCCAAAGAGCTGGAAGCAAGATGCTGTGGGGCCCAACTCGCCCTTTGGAAAGAAGCCTGCACGTTGTGCCTTTCAGCTCTAGGGCAATGGAGCACACCCAGTGCAGAAGTCCTACTTCAGCCAGATCAGGCCTGCAAAGAAACTGCGTTTCACAGGCCTTTGGAAGAGATGTTCCCGGTAGGCTGTAAGAGCACTGTGCAGAGCGAGTTGTTTCTTAGCTTCCCAAAGAGCTGGAAGCAAGATGCTGTGGGGCCCAACTCGCCCTTTGGAAAGAAGCCTGCACGTTGTGCCTTTCAGCTCTAGGGCAATGGAGCACACCCAGAGCAGAAGTCCTACTTCAGCCAGATCAGGCCTGCAAAGAAACTGCGTTTCACATTCCGTTGGAGGAGATGTTCCCCGTAGGCTGTAAGATCACTGTGCAGAGCGAGTTGTTTCTTAGCTTCCCAAAGAGCTGGAAGCAAGATGCTGTGGGGCCCAACTCGCCCTTTGGAACGAAGCCTGCACGTTGTGCCTTTCAGCTCTAGGGCAATGGAGCACACCCAGAGCAGAAGTCCTACTTCAGCCAGATCAGGCCTGCAAAGAAACTGCGTTTCACAGGCCTTTGGAAGAGATGTTCCCGGTAGGCTGTAAGAGCACTGTGCAGAGCGAGTTGTTTCTTAGCTTCCCAAAGAGCTGGAATCAAGATACTGTGGGGACCAACTCACCCTTTGGAAAGAAGCCTGCAGGTTGTGCCTTTCAGCTCTAGGGCAGTGTAGCCCACCCAGAGCAGACGTCCTACTTCAGCCAGATCAGGCCTGCAAAGAAACTGCGTTTCACAGGCCTTTGGAAGAGATGTTCCCGGTAGGCTGTAAGAGCACTGTGCAGAGCGAGTGGTTTCTTAGCTTCCCAAAGAGCTGGAAGCAAGATGCTGTGGGGCCCAACTCGCCCTTTGGAAAGAAGCCTGCACGTTGTGCCTTTCAGCTCTAGGGCAATGGAGCACACCCAGAGCAGAAGTCCTACTTCAGCCAGATCAGGCCTGCAAAGAAACTGCGTTTCACAGGCCTTTGGAAGAGATGTTCCCGGTAGGCTGTAAGAGCACTGTGCAGAGTGAGTTGTTTCTTAGCTTCCCAAAGAGCTGGAATCAAGATACTGTGGGGCCCAACTCACCCTTTGGAAAGAAGCCTGCACGTTGTGCCTTTCAGCTCTAGGGCAGTGTAGCCCACCCAGAGCAGAAGTCCTACTTCAGCCAGATCAGGCCTGCAAAGAAACTGCGTTTCACAGGCCTTTGGAAGAGATGTTCCCGGTAGGCTGTAAGAGCACTGTGCAGAGCGAGTTGTTTCTTAGCTTCCCAAAGAGCTGGAAGCAAGATGCTGTGGGGCCCAACTCGCCCTTTGCAAAGAAGCCTGCACGTTGTGCCTTTCAGCTCTAGGGCAATGGAGCACACCCAGAGCAGAAGTCCTACTTCAGCCAGATCAGGCCTGCAAAGAAACTGCGTTTCAGAGGTCTTTGGAAGAGATGTTCCCAGTAGGCTGTAAGAGCACTGTGCAGAGCGAGTTGTTTCTTGCTTCCCAAAGAGCTGGAAGCAAGATGCTGTGGGGCCCAACTCGCCCTTTGTTAGGAAGCCTGCACGTTGTGCCTTTCAGCTCTAGGGCAATGGAGCACACCCAGAGCAGAAGTCCTACTTCAGCCAGATCAGGCCTGCAAAGAAACTGCGTTTCACAGGCCTTTTGAAGAGATGTTCCCGGTAGGCTGTAAGATCACTGTGCAGAGCGAGTTGTTTCTTAGCTTCCCAAAGAGCTGGAAGCAAGATGCTGTGGGGCCCAACTCGCCCTTTGGAAAGAAGCCTGCACGTTGTGCCATTCAGCTCTAGGGCAATGGAGCACACCCAGAGCAGAAGTCCTACTTCAGCCAGATCAGGCCTGCAAAGAAACTGCGTTTCACAGGCCTTGGGAAGAGATTTTCACGGTAGGCTGCAAGAGCACTGTGCAGAGCGAGTTGTTTCTTAGCTTCCCAAAGAGCTGGAAGCAAGATGCTGTGGGGCCCAACTCGCCCTTTGGAAAGAAGCCTGCACGTTGTGCCTTTCAGCTCTAGGGCAATGGAGCACACCCAGAGCAGAAGTCCTACTTCAGCCAGATCAGGCCTGCAACGAAACTGCGTTTCACAGGCCTTTTGAAGAGATGTTCCCGGTAGGCTGTAAGATCACTGTGCAGAGCGAGTTGTTTCTTAGCTTCCCAAAGAGCTGGAAGCAAGATGCTGTGGGGCCCAACTCGCCCTTTGGAAAGAAGCCTGCACGTTGTGCCTTTCAGCTCTACGGCAAAGTAGCACACCCAGAACAGAAGGCCTACTCCAGCCAGATCAGGCCTGCAAAGAAACTGCGTTTCACAGGCCCTTGGAAGAGATGTTCCCGGTAGGCTGTAAGAGCACTGTGCAGAGCGAGTTGTTTATTAGCTTCCCAAAGAGATGGAAGCAAGATGCTGTGGGGCCCAACTCGCCCTTTGGAAAGAAGCCTGCACGTTGTGCCTTTCAGCTCTAGGGCAATGGAGCACACCCAGAGCAGAAGTCCTACTTCAGCCAGATCAGGCCTGCAAAGAAACTGCGTTTCACATTCCGTTGGAGGAGATGTTCCCGGTAGGCTGTAAGAGCACTGTGCAGAGCGAGTTGTTTCTTAGCTTCCCAAAGAGCTGGAAGCAAGATGCTGTGGGGCCCAACTCTCCCTTTGGAACGAAGCCTGCACGTTGTGCCTTTCAGCTCTAGGGCAATGGAGCACACCCAGAGCAGAAGTCCTACTTCAGCCAGATCAGGCCTGCAAAGAAACTGCGTTTCACAGGCCTTTGGAAGAGATGTTCCCGGTAGGCTGTAAGAGCACTGTGCAGAGCGAGTGGTTTCTTACCTTCCCAAAGAGCTGGAAGCAAGATGCTGTGGGGCCCAACTCGCCCTTTGGAAAGAAGCCTGCACGTTGTGCCTTTCAGCTCTAGGGCAATGGAGCACACCCAGAGCAGAAGTCCTACTTCAGCCAGATCAGGCCTGCAAAGAAACTGCGTTTCACAGGTCTTTGGAAGAGATGTTCCCGGTAGGCTGTAAGAGCACTGTGCAGAGCGAGTTGTTTCTTAGCTTCCCAAAGAGCTGGAAGCAAGATGCTGTGGGGCCCAACTCGCCCTTTGGAAAGAAGCCTGCACGTTGTGCCTTTCAGCTCTATTGCCATGTAGCACACCCAGAGCAGAAGTCCTACTTCAGCCAGATCAGGCCTGCAAAGAAACTGCGTTTCACAGGCCTTGGGAAGAGATTTTCCCGGTAGGCTGCAAGAGCACTGTGCAGAGCGAGTTGTTTCTTAGCTTCCCAAAGAGCTGCAAGCAAGATGCTGTGGGGCCCAACTCGCCCTTTGGAAAGAAGCCTGCACGTTGTGCCTTTCAGCTCTAGGGCAATGGAGCACACCCAGAGCAGAAGTCCTACTTCAGCCAGATCAGGCCTGCAAAGAAACTGCGTTTCACAGGCCTTTTGAAGAGATGTTCCCGGTAGGCTGTAAGATCACTGTGAGAGCGAGTTGTTTCTTAGCTTCCCAAAGAGCTGGAAGCAAGATGCTGTGGGGCCCAACTCGCCCTTTGGAAAGAAGCCTGCACGTTGTGCCTTTCAGCTCTAGGGCAATGGAGCACACCCAGAGCAGAAGTCCTACTTCAGCCAGATCAGGCCTGCAAAGAAACTGCGTTTCACATTCCGTTGGAGGAGATGTTCCCGGTAGGCTGTAAGAGCACTGTGCAGAGCGAGTTGTTTCTTAGCTTCCCAAAGAGCTGGAAGCAAGATGCTGTGGGGCCCAACTCGCCCTTTGGAAAGAAGCCTGCACGTTGTGCCTTTCAGCTCTAGGGCAATGGAGCACACCCAGAGCAGAAGTCCTACTTCAGCCAGATCAGGCCTGCAAAGAAACTGCGTTTCAGAGGTCTTTGGAAGAGATGTTCCCAGTAGGCTGTAAGAGCACTGTGCAGAGCGAGTTGTTTCTTGCTTCCCAAAGAGCTGGAAGCAAGATGCTGTGGGGCCCAACTCGCCCTTTGTAAAGAAGCCTGCACGTTGTGCCTTTCAGCTCTAGGGCAATGGAGCACACCCAGAGCAGAAGTCCTACTTCAGCCAGATCAGGCCTGCAAAGAAACTGCGTTTCACAGGCCTATTGAAGAGAAGTTCCCGGTAGGCTGTAAGATCACTGTGCAGAGCGAGTTGTTTCTTAGCTTCCCAAAGAGCTGGAAGCAAGATGCTGTGGGGCCCAACTCGCCCTTTGGAACGAAGCCTGCACGTTGTGCCTTTCAGCCCTAGGGCAATGGAGCACACCCAGAGCAGAAGTCCTACTTCAGCCAGATCAGGCTTGCAAAGAAACTGCGTTTCACAGGCCTTTGGAAGAGATGTTCCCGGTAGGCTGTAAGAGCACTGTGCAGAGGGAGTTGTTTCTTAGCTTCCCAAAGAGCTGGAATCAAGATACTGTGGGGCCCAACTCACCCTTTGGAAAGAAGCCTGCACGTTGAGCCTTTCAGCTCTAGGGCAGTGTAGCCCACCCAGAGCAGAAGTCCTACTTCAGCCAGATCAGGCCTGCAAAGAAACTGCGTTTCACAGGCCTTTGCAAGAGATGTTCCCGCTAGGCTGTAAGAGCACTGTGCAGAGGGAGTTGTTTCTTAGCTTCCCAAAGAGCTGGAAGCAAGATGCTGTGGGGCCCAACTCGCCCTTTGGAAAGAAGACTGCACGTTGTGCCTTTCAGCTCTACGGCAAAGTAGCACACCCAGAACAGAAGGCCTACTCCAGCCAGATCAGGCCTGCAAAGAAACTGCGTTTCACAGGCCCTTGGAAGAGATGTTCCCGGTAGGCTGTAAGAGCACTGTGCAGAGCGAGTTGTTTATTAGCTTCCCAAGAGATGGAAGCAAGATGCTGTGGGGCCCAACTCGCCCTTTGGAAAGAAGCCTGCACGTTGTGCCTTTCAGCTCTAGGGCAATGGAGCACACCCAGAGCAGAAGTCCTACTTCAGCCAGATCAGGCCTGCAAAGAAACTGCGTTTCACATTCCGTTGGAGGAGATGTTCCCGGTAGGCTGTAAGAGCACTGTGCAGAGCGAGTTGTTTCTTAGCTTCCCAAAGAGCTGGAAGCAAGATGCTGTGGGGCCCAACTCGCCTTTGGAACGAAGCCTGCACGTTGTGCCTTTCAGCTCTAGGGCAATGGAGCACACCCAGAGCAGAAGTCCTACTTCAGCCAGATCAGGCCTGCAAAGAAACTGCGTTTCACAGGCCTTTGGAAGAGATGTTCCCGGTAGGCTGTAAGAGCACTGTGCAGAGCGAGTTGTTTCTTAGCTTCCCAAAGAGCTGGAAGCAAGATGCCGTGGGGCCCAACTCGCCCTTTGGAACGAAGCCTGCACGTTGTGCCTTTCAGCTCTAGGGCAATGGAGCACACCCAGAGCAGAAGTCCTACTTCAGCCAGATCAGGCCTGCAAAGAAACTGCGTTTCACAGCCCTTTGGAAGAGATGTTCCCGGTAGGCTGTAAGAGCACTGTGCAGTGCGAGTTGTTTCTTACCTTCCCAAAGAGCTTTAAGCAAGATGCTGTGGGGCCCAACTCGCCCTTTGGAAAGAAGCCTGCACGTTGTGCCTTTCAGCTCTAGGGCATTGTAGCACACCCAGAGCAGAAGTCCTACTTCAGCCAGATCAGGCCTGCAAAGAAACTGCGATTCACAGGCCTTTGGAAGAGATGTTCCCGGTAGGCTGTAAGAGCACTGTGCAGAGGGAGTTGTTTCTTAGCTTCCCAAAGAGCTGGAAGCAAGATGCTGTGGGGCCCAACTCGCCCTTTTGAAAGAAGCCTGCACGTTGTGCCTTTCAGCTCTAGGGCATTGTAGCACACCCAGAACAGATGTCCTACTTCAGCCAGATCAGGCCTGCAAAGAAACTGCGTTTCACAGGCCCTTGGAAGAGATGTTCCCGGTAGGCTGTAAGAGCACTGTGCAGAGCGAGTTGTTTCTTAGCTTCCCAAAGAGCTGGAAGCAAGATGCTGTGGGGCCCAACTCGCCCTTTGGAAAGAAGCCTGCACGTGGTGCCTTTCAGCTCTAGGGCAAAGTAGCACACCCAGAGCAGAAGTCCTACTTCAGCCAGATCAGGCCTGCAAAGAAACTGCGTTTCACAGGCCTTTGGAAGAGATGTTCCCGGTAGGCTGTAAGAGCACTGTGCAGAGCGAGTGGTTTCTTACCTTCCCAAAGAGCTGGAAGCAAGATGCTGTGGGGCCCAACTCGCCCTTTGGAAAGAAGCCTGCACGTTGTGCCTTTCAGCTCTAGGGCAATGGAGCACACCCAGAGCAGAAGTCCTACTTCAGCCAGATCAGGCCTGCAAAGAAACTGCGTTTCACAGGTCTTTGGAAGAGATGTTCCCGGTAGGCTGTAAGAGCACTGTGCAGAGCGAGTTGTTTCTTAGCTTCCCAAAGAGCTGGAAGCAAGATGCTGTGGGGCCCAACTCGCCCTTTGGAAAGAAGCCTGCACGTTGTGCCTTTCAGCTCTATTGCCATGTAGCACACCCAGAGCAGAAGTCCTACTTCAGCCAGATCAGGCCTGCAAAGAAACTGCGTTTCACAGGCCTTGGGAAGAGATTTTCCCGGTAGGCTGCAAGAGCACTGTGCAGAGCGAGTTGTTTCTTAGCTTCCCAAAGAGCTGGAAGCAAGATGCTGTGGGGCCCAACTCGCCCTTTGGAAAGAAGCCTGCACGTTGTGCCTTTCAGCTCTAGGGCAATGGAGCACACCCAGAGCAGAAGTCCTACTTCAGCCAGATCAGGCCTGCAAAGAAACTGCGTTTCACATTCCGTTGGAGGAGATGTTCCCGGTAGGCTGTAAGAGCACTGTGCAGAGCGAGTTGTTTCTTAGCTTCCCAAAGAGCTGGAAGCAAGATGCTGTGGGGCCCAACTCGCCCTTTGGAAAGAAGCCTGCACGTTGTGCCTTTCAGCTCTAGGGCAATGGAGCACACCCAGAGCAGAAGTCCTACTTCAGCCAGATCAGGCCTGCAAAGAAACTGCGTTTCAGAGGTCTTTGGAAGAGATGTTCCCAGTAGGCTGTAAGAGCACTGTGCAGAGCGAGTTGTTTCTTGCTTCCCAAAGAGCTGGAAGCAAGATGCTGTGGGGCCCAACTCACCCTTTGTAAAGAAGCCTGCACGTTGTGCCTTTCAGCTCTAGGGCAATGGAGCACACCCAGAGCAGAAGTCCTACTTCAGCCAGATCAGGCCTGCAAAGAAACTGCGTTTCACAGGCCTATTGAAGAGAAGTTCCCGGTAGGCTGTAAGATCACTGTGCAGAGCGAGTTGTTTCTTAGCTTCCCAAAGAGCTGGAAGCAAGATGCTGTGGGGCCCAACGCGCCCTTTGGAAAGAAGCCTGCACGTTGTGCCTTTCAGCTCTAGGGCAATGGAGCACACCCAGAGCAGAAGTCCTACTTCAGCCAGATCAGGCCTGCAAAGAAACCGCGTTTCACAGGCCTTTGGAAGAGATGTTCCCGGTAGGCTGTAAGAGCACTGTGCAGAGCGAGTTGTTTCTTAGCTTCCCAAAGAGCTGGAAGCAAGATGCTGTGGGGCCCAACTCGCCCTTTGGAAAGAAGCCTGCACGTTGTGCCTTTCAGCTCTAGGGCAATGGAGCACACCCAGTGCAGAAGTCCTACTTCAGCCAGATCAGGCCTGCAAAGAAACTGCGTTTCAGAGGTCTTTGGAAGAGATGTTCCCAGTAGGCTGTAAGAGAACTGTGCAGAGCGAGTTGTTTCTTGCTTCCCAAAGAGCTGGAAGCAAGATGCTCTGGGGCCCAACTCGCGCTTTGGAAAGAAGCCTGCACGTTGTGCCTTTCAGCTATAGGGCAATGGAGCACACCCAGAGCAGAAGTCCTACTTCAGCCAGATCAGGCCTGCAAAGAGACTGCGTTTCACAGGCCTTTGGAAGAGATGTTCCCGGTAGGCTGTAAGAGCACTGTGCAGAGCGAGTTGTTTCTTAGCTTCCCAAAGAGCTGGAATCAAGATACTGTGGGGCCCAACTCACCCTTTGGAAAAAAGCCTGCACGTTGTGCCTTTCAGCTCTAGGGCAGTGTAGCCCACCCAGAGCAGAAGTCCTACTTCAGCCAGATCAGGCCGGCAAAGAAACTGCGTTTCACAGGCCTTTGGAAGAGATGTTCCCGGTAGGCTGTAAGAGCACTGTGCAGAGGGAGTTGTTTCTTAGCTTCCCAAAGAGCTGGAATCAAGATACTGTGGGGCCCAACTCACCCTTTGGAAAGAAGCCTGCACGTTGTGCCTTTCAGCTCTAGGGCAGTGTAGCCCACCCTGAGCAGAAGTCCTACTTCAGCCAGATCAGGCCTGCAAAGAAACTGCGTTTCACAGGCCTTTGGAAGAGATGTTCCCGCTAGGCTGTAAGAGCACTGTGCAGAGGGAGTTGTTTCTTAGCTTCCCAAAGAGCTGGAAGCAAGATGCTGTGGGGCCCAACTCGCCCTTTGGAAAGAAGCCTGCACGTTGTGCCTTTCAGCTCTACGGCAAAGTAGCACACCCAGAACAGAAGGCCTACTCCAGCCAGATCAGGGCTGCAAAGAAACTGCGTTTCACAGGCCCTTGGAAGAGATGTTCCCGGTAGGCTGTAAGAGCACTGTGCAGAGCGAGTTGTTTATTAGCTTCCCAAAGAGATGGAAGCAAGATGCTGTGGGGCCCAACTCGCCCTTTGGAAAGAAGCCTGCACGTTGTGCCTTTCAGCTCTAGGGCAATGGAGCACACCCAGAGCAGAAGTCCTACTTCAGCCAGATCAGGCCTGCAAAGAAACTGCGTTTCACATTCCGTTGGAGGAGATGTTCCCGGTAGGCTGTAAGAGCACTGTGCAGAGCGAGTTGTTTCTTAGCTTCCCAAAGAGCTGGAAGCAAGATGCTGTGGGGCCCAACTCTCCCTTTGGAACGAAGCCTGCACGTTGTGCCTTTCAGCTCTAGGGCGATGGAGCACACCCAGAGCAGAAGTCCTACTTCAGCCAGATCAGGCCTGCAAAGAAACTGCGTTTCACAGGCCTTTGGAAGAGATGTTCCCGGTAGGCTGTAAGAGCACTGTGCAGAGCGAGTTGTTTCTTAGCTCCCCAAAGAGCTGGAATCAAGATACTGTGGGGACCAACTCACCCTTTGGAAAGAAGCCTGCAGGTTGTGCCTTTCAGCTCTAGGGCAGTGTAGCCCACCCAGAGCAGACGTCCTACTTCAGCCAGATCAGGCCTGCAAAGAAACTGCGTTTCACAGGCCTTTGGAAGAGATGTTCCCGGTAGGCTGTAAGAGCACTGTGCAGAGCGAGTTGTTTCTTAGCTTCCCAAAGAGCTGGAAGCAAGATGCTGTGGGGCCCAACTCGCCCTTTGGAAAGAAGCCTGCACGTTGTGCCTTTCAGCTCTAGGGCAATGGAGCACACCCATAGCAGAAGTCCTACTTCAGCCAGATCAGGCCTGCAAAGAAACTTCGTTTCACAGGCCTTGGGAAGAGATTTTCACGGTAGGCTGCAAGAGCACTGTGCAGAGCGAGTTGTTTCTTAGCTTCCCAAAGAGCTGGAAGCAAGATGCTGTGGGGCCCAACTCGCCCTTTGGAAAGAAGCCTGCACGTTGTGCCTTTCAGCTCTAGGGCAATGGAGCACACCCAGAGCAGAAGTCCTACTTCAGCCAGATCAGGCCTGCAAAGAAACTGCGTTTCACAGGCCTTTGGAAGAGATGTTCCCGGTAGGCTGTAAGAGCACTGTGCAGAGCGAGTTGTTTCTTAGCTTCCCAAAGAGCTGGAATCAAGATACTGTGGGGCCCAACTCACCCTTTGGAAAAAAGCCTGCACGTTGTGCCTTTCAGGTCTAGGGCAGTGTAGCCCACCCAGAGCAGAAGTCCTACTTCAGCCAGATCAGGCCGGCAAAGAAACTGCGTTTCACAGGCCTTTGGAAGAGATGTTCCCGGTAGGCTGTAAGAGCACTGTGCAGAGGGAGTTGTTTCTTAGCTTCCCAAAGAGCTGGAATCAAGATACTGTGGGGCCCAACTCACCCTTTGGAAAGATGCCTGCACGTTGTGCCTTTCAGCTCTAGGGCAATGGAGCACACCCAGAGCAGAAGTCCTACTTCAGCCAGATCAGGCCTGCAAAGAAACTGCGTTTCACAGGCCTTTGGAAGAGATGTTCCCAGTAGGCTGTAAGAGCACTGTGCAGAGGGAGTTGTTTCTTGCTTCCCAAAGAGCTGGAAGCAAGATGCTGTGGGGCCCAACTCGCCCTTTGTAAAGAAGCCTGCACGTTGTGCCTTTCAGCTCTAGGGCAATGGAGCACACCCAGAGCAGAAGTCCTACTTCAGCCAGATCAGGCCTGCAAAGAAACTGCGTTTCACAGGCCTTTTGAAGAGATGTTCCCGGTAGGCTGTAAGATCACTGTGCAGAGCGAGTTGTTTCTTAGCTTCCCAAAGAGCTGGAAGCAAGATGCTGTGGGGCCCAACTCGCCCTTTGGAAAGAAGCCTGCACATTGTGCCTTTCAGCTCTAGGGCAATGGAGCACACCCAGAGCAGAAGTCCTACTTCAGCCAGATCAGGCCTGCAAAGAAACTGCGTTTCACAGGCCTTTGGAAGAGATGTTCCCGGTAGGCTGTAAGAGCACTGTGCAGAGCGAGTTGTTTCTTAACTTCCCAAAGAGCTGGAATCAAGATACTGTGGGGACCAACTCACCCTTTGGAAAGAAGCCTGCAGGTTGTGCCTTTCAGCTCTAGGGCAGTGTAGCCCACCCAGAGCAGACGTCCTACTTCAGCCAGATCAGGCCTGCAAAGAAACTGCGTTTCACAGGCCTTTGGAAGAGATGTTCCCGGTAGGCTGTAAGAGCACTGTGCAGAGCGAGTTGTTTCTTAGCTTCCCAAAGAGCTGGAAGGAAGATGCTGTGGGGCCCAACTCGGCTTTTACAAAGAAGCCTGCACGTTGTGCCTTTCAGCTCTAGGGCAATGGAGCACACCCAGAGCAGAAGTCCTACTTCAGCCAGATCAGGCCTGCAAAGAAACTGCGTTTCAGAGGTCTTTGGAAGAGATGTTCCCAGTAGGCTGTAAGAGCACTGTGCAGAGCGAGTTGTTTCTTAGCTTCCCAAAGAGCTGGAAGCAAGATGCTGTGGGGCCCAACTCGCCCTTTGGAAAGAAGCCTGCACGTTGTGCCTTTCAGCTCTAGGGCAATGGAGCACACCCAGAGCAGAAGTCCTACTTCAGCCAGATCAGGCCTGCAAAGAAACTGCGTTTCACAGGCCTTTGGAAGAGATGTTCCCGGTAGGCTGTAAGAGCACTGTGCAGAGGGAGTTGTTTCTTAGCTTCCCAAAGAGCTGGAAGCAAGATGCTGTGGGGCCCAACTCGCCCTTTGGAAAGAAGCCTGCACGTTGTGCCTTTCAGCTCTAGGGCATTGTAGCACACCCAGAACAGATGGCCTACTTCAGCCAGATCAGGCCTGCAAAGAAACTGCGTTTCACAGGCCCTTGGAAGAGATGTTACCGGTAGGCTGTAAGAGCACTTTGCAGAGCGAGTTGTTTATTAGCTTCATAAAGAGATGGAAGCAAGATGCTGTGGGGCTAACTCGCCCTTTGGAAAGAAGCCTGCACGTTGTGCCTTTCAGCTCTAGGGCAATGGAGCACACCCAGAGCAGAAGTCCTACTTCAGCCAGATCAGGCCTGCAAAGAAACTGCGTTTCACAGGCCTTTGGAAGAGATGTTCCCGGTAGGCTGTAAGAGCACTGTGCAGAGCGAGTGGTTTCTTACCTTCCCAAAGAGCTGGAAGCAAGATGCTGTGGGGCCCAACTCGCCCTTTGGAAAGAAGCCTGCACGTTGTGCCTTTCAGCTCTAGGTCAATGGAGCACACCCAGAGCAGAAGTCCTACTTCAGCCAGATCAGGCCTGCAAAGAAACGGCGTTTCACAGGCCTTTGGAAGAGATGTTCCCGGTAGGCTGTAAGAGCACTGTGCAGAGCGAGTTGTTTCTTAGCTTCCCAAAGAGCTGGAAGCAAGATGCTTTGGGGCCCAACTCGCCCTTTGCAAAGAAGCCTGCACGTTGTGCCTTTCAGCTCTAGGGCAAAGTAGCACACCCAGAGCAGAAGTCCTACTTCATCCAGATCAGGCCTGCAAAGAAACTGCGTTTCACATTCCTTTGGAAGAGATGTTCCCAGTAGGCTGTAAGAGCACTGTGCAGAGCGAGTTGTTTCTTAGCTTCCCAAAGAGCTGGAAGCAAGATGCTGTGGGGCCCAACTCGCCCTTTGGAAAGAAGCCTGCACGTTGTGCCTTTCAGCTCTAGGGCAATGTAGCACACCCAGAGCAGAAGTCCTACTTCAGCAAGATCAGGCCTGCAAAGAAACTGCGTTTCACAGGCCTTGGGAAGAGATGTTCCCGGTAGGCTGTAAGAGCACTGTGCAGAGCGAGTTGTTTCTTACCTTCCCAAAGAGCTGGAAGCAAGATGCTGTGGGGCCCAAGTCGCCCTTTGGAAAGAAGCCTGCATGTTGTGCCTTTCAGCTCTAGGGCATTGTAGCACACCCAGAGCAGAAGTCCTACTTCAGCCAATCAGGCCTGCAAAGAAACTGCGTTTCACAGGCCTTTGGAAGAGATGTTCCCGGTAGGCTGTAAGAGCACTGTGCAGAGCGAGTTGTTTCTTAGCTTCCCAAAGAGCTGGAAGCAAGATGCTGTGGGGCCCAACTCGCCCTTTGGAAAGAAGCCTGCTCGTTGTGCCTTTCAGCTCTAGGGCAATGGAGCACACCCAGAGCAGAAGTCCTACTTCAGCCAGATCAGGCCTGCAAAGAAACTGCGTTTCACAGGTCTTTGGAAGAGATGTTCCCCGTAGGCTGTAAGAGCACTGTGCAGAGCGAGTTGTTTCTTGCTTCCCAAAGAGCTGGAAGCAAGATTCTGTGTGGCCCAGCTCGCCCTTTGGAAAGAAGCCTGCACGTTGTGCCTTTCAGCTCTAGGGCAATGTAGCCCACCCAGAGCAGAAGTCCTACTTCAGCCAGATCAGGCCTGCAAAGAAACTGCGTTTCACAGGCCTTGGGAAGAGATGTTCCCGGTAGGCTGTAAGAGCACTGTGCAGAGCGAGTGGTTTCTTACCTTCCCAAAGAGCTGGAAGCAAGATGCTGTGGGGCCCAACTCGCCCTTTGGAAAGAAGCCTGCACGTTGTGCCTTTCAGCTCTAGGGCAATGTAGCCCACCCAGAGCAGAAGTCCTACTTCAGCCAGATCAGGCCAGCAAAGAAACTGCGTTTCACAGGCCTTGGGAAGAGATGTTCGCGGTAGGCTGTAAGAGCACTGTGCAGAGCGAGTTGTTTCTTAGCTTCCCAAAGAGCTGGAAGCAAGATGCTGTGGGGCCCAACTCGCCCTTTGGAAAGAAGCCTGCACGTTGTGCCTTTCAGCTCTAGGGCAATGGAGCACACCCAGAGCAGAAGTCCTACTTCAGCCAGATCAGGCCTGCAAAGAAACTGCGTTTCACAGGCCTTTGGAAGAGATGTTCCCGGTAGGCTGTAAGAGCACTGTGCAGAGCGAGTGGTTTCTTACCTTCCCAAAGAGCTGGAAGCAAGATGCTGTGGGGCCCAACTCGCCCTTTGGAAAGAAGCCTGCACGTTGTGCCTTTCAGCTCTAGGTCAATGGAGCACACCCAGAGCAGAAGTCCTACTTCAGCCAGATCAGGCCTGCAAAGAAACGGCGTTTCACAGGCCTTGGGAAGAGATGTTCCCGGTAGGCTGTAAGAGCACTGCGCAGAGCGAGTTGTTTCTTAGCTTCCCAAAGAGCTGGAAGCAAGATGCTGTGGGGCCCAACACGCCCTTTGGAAAGAAGCCTGCACGTTGTGCCTTTCAGCTCTAGGGCAATGGAGCACACCCAGAGCAGAAGTCCTACTTCAGCCAGATCAGGCCTGCAAAGAAACTGCGTTTCACAGGCCTTTGGAAGAGATGTTCCCGGTAGGCTGTAAGAGCACTGTGCAGAGAGAGTGGTTTCTTAGCTTCCCAAAGAGCTGGAAGCAAGATGCTGTGGGGCCCAACTCGCCCTTTGGAAAGAAGCCTGCACGTTGTGCCTTTCAGCTCTAGGGCAATGGAGCACACCCAGAGCAGAAGTCCTACTTCAGCCAGATCAGGCCTGCAAAGAAACTGCGTTTCACAGGCCTTTGGAAGAGATGTTCCCGGTAGGCTGTAAGAGCACTGTGCAGAGCGAGTGGTTTCTTACCTTCCCAAAGAGCTGGAAGCAAGATGCTGTGGGGCCCAACTCGCCCTTTGGAAAGAAGCCTGCACGTTGTGCCTTTCAGCTCTAGGTCAATGGAGCACACCCAGAGCAGAAGTCCTACTTCAGCCAGATCAGGCCTGCAAAGAAACGGCGTTTCACAGTCCTTGGGAAGAGATGTTCCCGGTAGGCTGTAAGAGCACTGTGCAGAGCGAGTTGTTTCTTAGCTTCCCAAAGAGCTGGTAGCAAGATGCTGTGGGACCCAACTCGCCCTTTGGAAAGAAGCCTGCACGTTGTGCCTTTCAGCTCTAGGGCAATGGAGCACACCCAGAGCAGAAGTCCTACTTCAGCCAGATCAGGCCTGCAAAGAAACTGCGTTTCACAGGCCTTTGGAAGAGATGTTCCCGGTAGGCTGTAAGAGCACTGTGCAGAGCGAGTGGTTTCTTACCTTCCCAAAGAGCTGGAAGCAAGATGCTGTGGGGCCCAACTCGCCCTTTGGAAAGAAGCCTGCACGTTGTGCCTTTCAGCTCTAGGGCAATGGAGCACACCCAGAGCAGAAGTCCTACTTCAGCCAGATCAGGCCTGCAAAGAAACGGCGTTTCACAGGCCTTGGGAAGAGATGTTCCCGGTAGGCTGTAAGAGCACTGTGCAGAGCGAGTTGTTTCTTAGCTTCCCAAAGAGCTGGAAGCAAGATGCTGTGGGGCCCAACTCGCCCTTAGGAAAGAAGCCTGCACGTTGTGCCTTTCAGCTCTAGGGCAATGGAGCACACCCAGAGCAGAAGTCCTACTTCAGCCAGATCAGGCCTGCAAAGAAACTGCGTTTCACAGCCTTGGGAAGAGATTTTCCCGGTAGGCTGCAAGAGCACTGTGCAGAGCGAGTTGTTTCTTAGCTTCTCAAAGAGCTGGAAGCAAGATGCTGTGGGGCCCAACTCGCCCTTTGGAGGGAAGCCTGCACGTTGTGCCTTTCAGCTCTAGGGCAATGGAGCACACCCAGAGGAGAAGTCATACTTCATCCAGATCAGGCCTGCAAAGAAACTGCGTTTCACAGGCCTTTGGAAGAGATGTTCCCGGTAGGCTGTAAGAGCACTGTGCAGAGCGAGTTGTTTCTTAGCTTCCCAAAGTGCTGGAAGCAAGATGCTGTGGGGCCCAACTCGCCCTTTGGAAAGAAGCCTGCACCTTGTGCCTTTCAGCTCTAGGGCAATGGAGCACACCCAGAGCAGAAGTCCTACTTCAGCCAGATCAGGCCTGCAAAGAAACTGCGTTTCAGAGGTCTTTTTAAGAGATGTTCCCAGTAGGCTGTAAGAGCACTGTGCAGAGAGAGTTGTTTCTTGCTTCCCAAAGAGCTGGAAGCAAGGGGCTGTGTGGCCCAACTCGCCCTTTGGAAAGAAGCCTGCACGTTGTGCCTTTCAGCTCTAGGGCAATGTAGCCCACCCAGAGCAGAAGTCCTACTTCAGCCAGATCAGGCCTGCAAAGAAACTGCGTTTCACAGGCCTTTGGAAGAGATGTTCCCGGTAGGCTGTAAGAGCACTGTGCAGAGCGAGTTGTTTCTTAGCTTCCCAAAGAGCTGGAATCAAGATGCTGTGGGGCCCAACTCGCCCTTTGGAAAGAAGCCTGCACGTTGTGACTTTCAGCTCTAGGGCAATGGAGCCCACCCAGAGCAGAAGTCCTACATCAGCCAGATCAGGCCTGCAAAGAAACTGCGTTTCACAGGCCTTGGGAAGAGATGTTCCCGGTAGGCTGTAAGAGCACTGTGCAGAGCGAGTTGTTTCTTAGCTTCCCAAAGAGCTGGAAGCAAGATGCTGTGGTGCCCAACTCGCCCTTTGGAAAGAAGCCTGCACGTTGTGCCTTTCAGCTCTACGGCAAAGTAGCACACCCAGAGCAGAAGTCCTACTTCAGCCAGATCAGGCCTGCAAAGAAACTGCGTTTCACAGGCCTTTGGAAGAGATGTTCCCGGTAGGCTGTAAGAGCACTGTGCAAGGCGAGTTGTTTCTTAGCTTCCCAAAGAGCTGGAAGCAAGATGCTGTGGGGCCCAACTCGCCCTTTGGAAAGAAGCCTGCACGTTGTGCCTTTCAGCTCTAGGGCAATGGAGCACACCCAGAGCAGAAGTCCTACTTCAGCCAGATCAGGCCTGCAAAGAAACTGCGTTTCACAGGCCTTTGGAAGAGATGTTCCCGGTAGGCTGTAAGAGCACTGTGCAGAGCGAGTTGTTTCTTAGCTTCCCAAAGATCTGGAAGCAAGATGCTGTGGTGCCCAACTCGCCCTTTGGAAAGAAGCCTGCACGTTGTGCCTTTCAGCTCTAGGTCCATGGAGCACACCCAGAGCAGAAGTCCTACTTCAGCCAGATCAGGCCTGCAAAGAAACTGCGTTTCACATTCCGTTGGAAGAGATGTTCCCAGTAGGCTGTAAGAGCACTGTGCAGAGCGAGTTGTTTCTTAGCTTCCCAAAGAGCTGGAAGCAAGATGCTGTGGGGCCCAACTCGCCCTTTGGAAAGAAGCCTGCACGTTGTGCCTTTCAGCTCTAGGGCAATGGAGCACAACCAGAGCAGAAAACCTACTTCAGCCAGATCAGGCCTGCAAAGAAACTGCGTTTCACAGGCCTTGGGAAGAGATGTTCCCGGTAGGCTGTAAGAGCACTGTGCAGAGCGAGTTGTTTCTTAGCTTCCCAAAGAGCTGGAAGCAAGATGCTGTGGGGCCCAACTCGCCCTTTGGAAAGAAGCCTGCACGTTGTGCCTTTCAGCTCTAGGGCAATGGAGCACACCCAGAGCAGAAGTCCTACTTCAGCCAGATCAGGCCTGCAAAGAAACTGCGTTTCACAGGCCTTTGGAAGAGATGTTCCCGGTAGGCTGTAAGAGCACTGTGCAGAGCGAGTTGTTTCTTAGCTTCCCAAAGAGCTGGAAGCAAGATGCTGTGGGGCGCAAAGCGCCCCTTGGAAAGAAGCCTGCACGTTGTGCCTTTCAGCTCTAGGGCAATGGAGCACACCCAGAGCAGAAGTCCTACTTCAGCCAGATCAGGCCTGCAAAGAAACTGCGTTTCACAGGCCTTGGGAAGAGATGTTCCCGGTAGGCTGTAAGAGCACTGTGCAGAGCGAGTTGTTTCTTAGCTTCCCAAAGAGCTGGAAGCAAGATGCTGTGGGGCCCAACGCGCCCTTTGGAAAGAAGCCTGCACGTTGAGCCTTTCAGCTCTAGGGCAATGTAGCCCACCCTGAGCAGAAGTCCTACTTCAGCCAGATCAGGCCTGCAAAGAAACTGCGTTTCACAGGCCTTTGGAAGAGATGTTCCCTGTAGGCTGTAAGAGCACTGTGCAGAGCGAGTTGTTTCTTAGCTTCCCAAAGAGCTGGAAGCAAGATGCTTTGGGGCCCAACTCGCCCTTTGCAAAGAAGCCTGCACGTTGTGCCTTTCAGCTCTAGGGCAAAGTAGTAAACCCAGAGCAGAAGTCCTACTTCAGCCAGATCAGGCCTGCAAAGAAACTGCGTTTCACATTCCTTTGGAAGAGATGTTCCCAGTAGGCTGTAAGAGCACTGTGCAGAGCGAGTTGTTTCTTACCTTCCCAAAGAGCTGGAAGCAAGATGCTGTGGGGCCCAACTCGCCCTTTGGAAAGAAGCCTGCACGTTGTGCCTTTCAGCTCTAGGGCAATGGAGCACACCCAGAGCAGAAGTCCTACTTCAGCCAGATCAGGCCTGCAAAGAAACTGCGTTTCACAGGCCTTTGGAAGAGATGTTCCCGGTAGGCTGTAAGAGCACTGTGCAGAGCGAGTTGTTTCTTACCTTCCCAAAGAGCTGGAAGCAAGATGCTGTGGGGCCCAAGTCGCCCTTTGGAAAGAAGCCTGCACGTTGTGCCTTTCAGCTCTACGGCAAAGTAGCACACCCAGAACAGAAGGCCTACTCCAGCCAGATCAGGGCTGCAAAGAAACTGCGTTTCACAGGCCCTTGGAAGAGATGTTCCCGGTAGGCTGTAAGAGCACTGTGCAGAGCGAGTTGTTTATTAGCTTCCCAAAGAGATGGAAGCAAGATGCTGTGGGGCCCAACTCGCCCTTTGGAAAGAAGCCTGCACGTTGTGCCTTTCAGCTCTAGGGCAATGGAGCACACCCAGAGCAGAAGTCCTACTTCAGCCAGATCAGGCCTGCAAAGAAACTGCGTTTCACATTCCGTTGGAGGAGATGTTCCCGGTAGGCTGTAAGAGCACTGTGCAGAGCGAGTTGTTTCTTAGCTTCCCAAAGAGCTGGAAGCAAGATGCTGTGGGGCCCAACTCTCCCTTTGGAACGAAGCCTGCACGTTGTGCCTTTCAGCTCTAGGGCAATGGAGCACACCCAGAGCAGAAGTCCTACTTCAGCCAGATCAGGCCTGCAAAGAAACTGCGTTTCACAGGCCTTTGGAAGAGATGTTCCCGGTAGGCTGTAAGAGCACTGTGCAGAGCGAGTTGTTTCTTAGCTTCCCAAAGAGCTGGAATCAAGATACTGTGGGGACCAACTCACCCTTTGGAAAGAAGCCTGCAGGTTGTGCCTTTCAGCTCTAGGGCAGTGTAGCCCACCCAGAGCAGACGTCCTACTTCAGCCAGATCAGGCCTGCAAAGAAACTGCGTTTCACAGGCCTTTGGAAGAGATGTTCCCGGTAGGCTGTAAGAGCACTGTGCAGAGCGAGTTGTTTCTTATCTTCCCAAAGAGCTGGAAGCAAGATGCTGTGGGGCCCAACTCGCCCTTTGGAAAGAAGCCTGCACGTTGTGCCTTTCAGCTCTAGGGCAATGGAGCACACCCAGAGCAGAAGTCCTACTTCAGCCAGATCAGGCCTGCAAAGAAACTGCGTTTCACAGGCCTTGGGAAGAGATTTTCACGGTAGGCTGCAAGAGCACTGTGCAGAGCGAGTTGTTTCTTAGCTTCCCAAAGAGCTGGAAGCAAGATGCTGTGGGGCCCAACTCGCCCTTTGGAAAGAAGCCTGCACGTTGTGCCTTTCAGCTCTAGGGCAATGGAGCACACCCAGAGCAGAAGTCCTACTTCAGCCAGATCAGGCCTGCAAAGAAACTGCGTTTCACAGGCCTTTTGAAGAGATGTTCCCGGTAGGCTGTAAGATCACTGTGCAGAGCGAGTTGTTTCTTAGCTTCCCAAAGAGCTGGAAGCAAGATGCTGTGGGGCCCAACTCGCCCTTTGGAAAGAAGCCTGCACGTTGTGCCTTTCAGCTCTAGGGCAATGGAGCACACCCAGAGCAGAAGTCCTACTTCAGCCAGATCAGGCCTGCAAAGAGACTGCGTTTCACAGGCCTTTGGAAGAGATGTTCCCGGTAGGCTGTAAGAGCACTGTGCAGAGCGAGTTGTTTCTTAGCTTCCCAAAGAGCTGGAATCAAGATACTGTGGGGCCCAACTCACCCTTTGGAAAAAAGCCTGCACGTTGTGCCTTTCAGGTCTAGGGCAGTGTAGCCCACCCAGAGCAGAAGTCCTACTTCAGCCAGATCAGGCCGGCAAAGAAACTGCGTTTCACAGGCCTTTGGAAGAGATGTTCCCGGTAGGCTGTAAGAGCACTGTGCAGAGGGAGTTGTTTCTTAGCTTCCCAAAGAGCTGGAATCAAGATACTGTGGGGCCCAACTCACCCTTTGGAAAGAAGCCTGCACGTTGTGCCTTTCAGCTCTAGGGCAATGGAGCACACCCAGAGCAGAAGTCCTACTTCAGCCAGATCAGGCCTGCAAAGAAACTGCGTTTCACAGGCCTTTGGAAGAGATGTTCCCAGTAGGCTGTAAGAGCACTGTGCAGAGGGAGTTGTTTCTTGCTTCCCAAAGAGCTGGAAGCAAGATGCTGTGGGGCCCAACTCGCCCTTTGGAAAGAAGCCTGCACGTTGTGCCTTTCAGCTCTAGGGCAATGGAGCACACCCAGAGCAGAAGTCCTACTTCAGCCAGATCAGGCCTGCAAAGAAACTGCGTTTCACAGGCCTTTGGAAGAGATGTTCCCGGTAGGCTGTAAGATCACTGTGCAGAGCGAGTTGTTTCTTAGCTTCCCAAAGAGCTGGAAGCAAGATGCTGTGGGGCCCAACTCGCCCTTTGGAAAGAAGCCTGCACGTTGTGCCTTTCAGCTCTAGGGCAATGGAGCACACCCAGAGCAGAAGTCCTACTTCAGCCAGATCAGGCCTGCAAAGAAACTGCGTTTCACAGGCCTTTGGAAGAGATGTTCCCGGTAGGCTGTAAGAGCACTGTGCAGAGCGAGTTGTTTCTTAGCTTCCCAAAGAGCTGGAATCAAGATACTGTGGGGACCAACTCACCCTTTGGAAAGAAGCCTGCAGGTTGTGCCTTTCAGCTCTAGGGCAGTGTAGCCCACCCAGAGCAGACGTCCTACTTCAGCCAGATCAGGCCTGCAAAGAAACTGCGTTTCACAGGCCTTTGGAAGAGATTTTCCCGGTAGGCTGTAAGAGCACTGTGCAGAGCGAGTTGTTTCTTAGCTTCCCAAAGAGCTGGAAGCAAGATGCTGTGGGGCCCAACTCGCCCTTTGGAAAGAAGCCTGCACGTTGTGCCTTTCAGCTCTAGGGCAATGGAGCACACCCAGAGCAGAAGTCCTACTTCAGCCAGATCAGGCCTGCAAAGAAACTGCGTTTCAGAGGTCTTTGGAAGAGATGTTCCCAGTAGGCTGTAAGAGCACTGTGCAGAGCGAGTTGTTTCTTGCTTCCCAAAGAGCTGGAAGCAAGATGCTGTGGGGCCCAACTCGCCCTTTGGAAAGAAGCCTGCACGTTGTGCCTTTCAGCTCTAGGGCAATGGAGCACACCCAGAGCAGAAGTCCTACTTCAGCCAGATCAGGCCTGCAAAGAAACTGCGTTTCACAGGCCTTTGGAAGAGATGTTCCCGGTAGGCTGTAAGAGCACTGTGCAGAGGGAGTTGTTTCTTAGCTTCCCAAAGAGCTGGAAGCAAGATGCTGTGGGGCCCAACTCGCCCTTTGGAAAGAAGCCTGCACGTTGTGCCTTTCAGCTCTAGGGCATTGTAGCACACCCAGAACAGATGGCCTACTTCAGCCAGATCAGGCCTGCAAAGAAACTGCGTTTCACAGGCCCTTGGAAGAGATGTTCCCGGTAGGCTGTAAGAGCACTGTGCAGAGCGAGTGGTTTCTTACCTTCCCAAAGAGCTGGAAGCAAGATGCTGTGGGGCCCAACTCGCCCTTTGGAAAGAAGCCTGCACGTTGTGCCTTTCAGCTCTAGGTCAATGGAGCACACCCAGAGCAGAAGTCCTACTTCAGCCAGATCAGGCCTGCAAAGAAACGGCGTTTCACAGGCCTTTGGAAGAGATGTTCCCGGTAGGCTGTAAGAGCACTGTGCAGAGCGAGTTGTTTCTTAGCTTCCCAAAGAGCTGGAAGCAAGATGCTTTGGGGCCCAACTCGCCCTTTGCAAAGAAGCCTGCACGTTGTGCCTTTCAGCTCTAGGGCAAAGTAGCACACCCAGAGCAGAAGTCCTACTTCATCCAGATCAGGCCTGCAAAGAAACTGCGTTTCACATTCCTTTGGAAGAGATGTTCCCAGTAGGCTGTAAGAGCACTGTGCAGAGCGAGTTGTTTCTTAGCTTCCCAAAGAGCTGGAAGCAAGATGCTGTGGGGCCCAACTCGCCCTTTGGAAAGAAGCCTGCACGTTGTGCCTTTCAGCTCTAGGGCAATGTAGCACACCCAGAGCAGAAGTCCTACTTCAGCCAGATCAGGCCTGCAAAGAAACTGCGTTTCACAGGCCTTGGGAAGAGATGTTCCCGGTAGGCTGTAAGAGCACTGTGCAGAGCGAGTTGTTTCTTACCTTCCCAAAGAGCTGGAAGCAAGATGCTGTGGGGCCCAAGTCGCCCTTTGGAAAGAAGCCTGCACGTTGTGCCTTTCAGCTCTAGGGCATTGTAGCACACCCAGAGCAGAAGTCCTACTTCAGCCAATCAGGCCTGCAAAGAAACTGCGTTTCACAGGCCTTTGGAAGAGATGTTCCCGGTAGGCTGTAAGAGCACTGTGCAGAGCGAGTTGTTTCTTAGCTTCCCAAAGAGCTGGAAGCAAGATGCTGTGGGGCCCAACTCGCCCTTTGGACAGAAGCCTGCACGTTGTGCCTTTCAGCTCTAGGGCAATGGAGCACACCCAGAGCAGAAGTCCTACTTCAGCCAGATCAGGCCTGCAAAGAAACTGCGTTTCACAGGTCTTTGGAAGAGATGTTCCCCGTAGGCTGTAAGAGCACTGTGCAGAGCGAGTTGTTTCTTGCTTCCCAAAGAGCTGGAAGCAAGATGCTGTGTGGCCCAGCTCGCCCTTTGGAAAGAAGCCTGCACGTTGTGCCTTTCAGCTCTAGGGCAATGTAGCCCACCCAGAGCAGAAGTCCTACTTCAGCCAGATCAGGCCTGCAAAGAAACTGCGTTTCACAGGCCTTGGGAAGAGATGTTCCCGGTAGGCTGTAAGAGCACTGTGCAGAGCGAGTTGTTTCTTAGCTTCCCAAAGAGCTGGAAGCAAGATGCTGTGGGGCCCAACTCGCCCTTTGGAAAGAAGCCTGCACGTTGTGCCTTTCAGCTCTAGGGCAATGTAGCCCACCCAGAGCAGAAGTCCTACTTCAGCCAGATCAGGCCAGCAAAGAAACTGCGTTTCACAGGCCGTGGGAAGAGATGTTCGCGGTAGGCTGTAAGAGCACTGTGCAGAGCGAGTTGTTTCTTAGCTTCCCAAAGAGCTGGAAGCAAGATGCTGTGGGGCCCAACTCGCCCTTTGGAAAGAAGCCTGCACGTTGTGCCTTTCAGCTCTAGGGCAATGGAGCACACCCAGAGCAGAAGTCCTACTTCAGCCAGATCAGGCCGGCAAAGAAACTGCGTTTCACAGGCCTTTGGAAGAGATGTTCCCGGTAGGCTGTAAGAGCACTGTGCAGAGCGAGTGGTTTCTTACCTTCCCAAAGAGCTGGAAGCAAGATGCTGTGGGGCCCAACTCGCCCTTTGGAAAGAAGCCTGCACGTTGTGCCTTTCAGCTCTAGGTCAATGGAGCACACCCAGAGCAGAAGTCCTACTTCAGCCAGATCAGGCCTGCAAAGAAACGGCGTTTCACAGGCCTTGGGAAGAGATGTTCCCGGTAGGCTGTAAGAGCACTGTGCAGAGCGAGTTGTTTCTTAGCTTCCCAAAGAGCTGGAAGCAAGATGCTGTGGGGCCCAACTCGCCCTTTGGAAAGAAGCCTGCACGTTGTGCCTTTCAGCTCTAGGGCAATGGAGCACACCCAGAGCAGAAGTCCTACTTCAGCCAGATCAGGCCTGCAAAGAAACTGCGTTTCACAGGCCTTTGGAAGAGATGTTCCCGGTAGGCTGTAAGAGCACTGTGCAGAGCGAGTGGTTTCTTACCTTCCCAAAGAGCTGGAAGCAAGATGCTGTGGGGCCCAACTCGCCCTTTGGAAAGAAGCCTGCACGTTGTGCCTTTCAGCTCTAGGGCAATGGAGCACACCCAGAGCAGAAGTCCTACTTCAGCCAGATCAGGCCTGCAAAGAAACTGCGTTTCACAGGCCTTTGGAAGAGATGTTCCCGGTAGGCTGTAAGAGCACTGTGCAGAGCGAGTGGTTTCTTACCTTCACAAAGAGCTGGAAGCAAGATGCTGTGGGGCCCAACTCGCCCTTTGGAAAGAAGCCTGCACGTTGTGCCTTTCAGCTCTAGGTCAATGGAGCACACCCAGAGCAGAAGTCCTACTTCAGCCAGATCAGGCCTGCAAAGAAACGGCGTTTCACAGGCCTTGGGAAGAGATGTTCCCGGTAGGCTGTAAGAGCACTGTGCAGAGCGAGTTGTTTCTTAGCTTCCCAAAGAGCTGGAAGCAAGATGCTGTGGGGCCCAACTCGCCCTTTGGAAAGAAGCCTGCACGTTGTGCCTTTCAGCTCTAGGGCAATGGAGCACACCCAGAGCAGAAGTCCTACTTCAGCCAGATCAGGCCTGCAAAGAAACTGCGTTTCACAGGCCTTTGGAAGAGATGTTCCCGGTAGGCTGTAAGAGCACTGTGAGAGCGAGTTGTTTCTTTGCTTCCCAAAGAGCTGGAAGCAAGATGCTGTGGGGCCCAACTCGCCCTTTGGAAAGAAGCCTGCACGTTGTGCCTTTCAGCTCTACGGCAAAGAAGGACACCCAGAGCAGAAGTGCTACTTCAGCCAGATCAGGCCTGCAAAGAAACTGCGTTTCACAGGCCTTGGGAAGAGATGTTCCCGGTAGGCTGTAAGAGCACTGTGCAGAGCGAGTTGTTTCTTAGCTTCCCAAAGAGCTGGAAGCAAGATGCTGTGGGGCCCAACTCGCCCTTTGGAAAGAAGCCTGCACGTTGTGCCTTTCAGCTCTAGGGCAATGGAGCACACCCAGAGCAGAAGTCCTACTTCAGCCAGATCAGGCCTGCAAAGAAACTGCGTTTCACAGGCCTTTGGAAGAGATGTTCCCGGTAGGCTGTAAGAGCACTGTGCAGAGCGAGTTGTTTCTTAGCTTCCCAAAGAGCTGGAAGCAAGATGCTGTGGTGCCCAACTCGCCCTTTGGAAAGAAGCCTGCACGTTGTGCCTTTCAGCTCTATTGCAATGGAGCACACCCAGAGCAGAAGTCCTACTTCAGCCAGATCAGGCCTGCAAAGAAACTGCGTTTCACATTCCGTTGGAAGAGATGTTCCCAGTAGGCTGTAAGAGCACTGTGCAGAGCGAGTTGTTTCTTAGCTTCCCAAAGAGCTGGAAGCAAGATGCTGTGGGGCCCAACTCGCCCATTGGAAAGAAGCCTGCACGTTGTGCCTTTCAGCTCTAGGGCAATGGAGCACAACCAGAGCAGAAAACCTACTTCAGCCAGATCAGGCCTGCAAAGAAACTGCGTTTCACAGGCCTTGGGAAGAGATGTTCCCGGTAGGCTGTAAGACCACTGTGCAGAGCGAGTTGTTTCTTAGCTTCCCAAAGAGCTGGAAGCAAGATGCTGTGGGGCCCAACTCGCCCTTTGGAAAGAAGCCTGCACGTTGTGCCTTTCAGCTCTAGGGCAATGGAGCACACCCAGAGCAGAAGTCCTACTTCAGCCAGATCAGGCCTGCAAAGAAACTGCGTTTCACAGGCCTTTGGAAGAGATGTTCCCGGTAGGCTGTAAGAGCACTGTGCAGAGCGAGTTGTTTCTTAGCTTCCCAAAGAGCTGGAAGCAAGATGCTGTGGGGCGCAAAGCACCCCTTGGAAAGAAGCCTGCACGTTGTGCCTTTCAGCTCTAGGGCAATGGAGCACACCCAGAGCAGAAGTCCTACTTCAGCCAGATCAGGCCTGCAAAGAAACAGCGTTTCACAGGCCTTGGGAAGAGATGTTCCCGGTAGGCTGTAAGAGCACTGTGCAGAGCGAGTTGTTTCTTAGCTTCCCAAAGAGCTGGAAGCAAGATGCTGTGGGGCCCAACGCGCCCTTTGGAAAGAAGCCTGCACGTTGAGCCTTTCAGCTCTAGGGCAATGTAGCCCACCCAGAGCAGAAGTCCTACTTCAGCCAGATCAGGCCTGCAAAGAAACTGCGTTTCACAGGCCTTTGGAAGAGATGTTCCCTGTAGGCTGTAAGAGCACTGTGCAGAGCGAGTTGTTTCTTAGCTTCCCAAAGAGCTGGAAGCAAGATGCTTTGGGGCCCAACTCGCCCTTTGCAAAGAAGCCTGCACGTTGTGCCTTTCAGCTCTAGGGCAAAGTAGCACACCCAGAGCAGAAGTCCTACTTCAGCCAGATCAGGCCTGCAAAGAAACTGCGTTTCACATTCCTTTGGAAGAGATGTTCCCAGTAGGCTGTAAGAGCACTGTGCAGAGCGAGTTGTTTCTTACCTTCCCAAAGAGCTGGAAGCAAGATGCTGTGGGGCCCAACTCGCCCTTTGGAAAGAAGCCTGCACGTTGTGCCTTTCAGCTCTAGGGCAATGTAGCACACCCAGAGCAGAAGTCCTACTTCAGCCAGATCAGGCCTGCAAAGAAACTGCGTTTCACAGGCCTTTGGAAGAGATGTTCCCTGTAGGCTGTAAGAGCACTGTGCAGAGCGAGTTGTTTCTTACCTTCCCAAAGAGCTGGAAGCAAGATGCTGTGGGGCCCAAGTCGCCCTTTGGAAAGAAGCCTGCACGTTGTGCCTTTCAGCTCTAGGGCAAAGTAGCACACCCAGAGCAGAAGTCCTACTTCAGCCAGATCAGGCCTGCAAAGAAGCTGCGTTTCACAGGCCTTTGGAAGACGTGTTCCCGGTAGGCTGTAAGAGCACTGTGCAGAGCGAGTTGTTTCTTAGCTTCCCAAAGAGCTGGAAGCAAGATGCTGTGGGGCCCAGCTCGCCCTTTGGAAAGAAGCCTGCACGTTGTGCCTTTCAGCTCTAGGGCAAAGAAGCACACCCAGAGCAGAAGTCCTACTTTAGCCAGATCAGGCCTGCAAAGAAACTGCGTTTCACAGGCCTTTGGAAGAGATGTTCCCACTAGGCTTAAGAGCACTGTGCAGAGCGAGTTGTTTCTTAGCTTCCCAAAGAGCTGGAAGCAAGATGCTGTGGGACCCAACTCGCCCTTTGGAAAGAAGCCTGCACGTTGTGCCTTTCAGCTCTAGGGCAAAGTAGCACACCCAGAGCAGAAGTCCTACTTCAGCAAGATCAGTACTGCAAAGAAACTGCGTTTCACAGGCCTTTGGAAGAGATGCTCTTGGTATGCTGTAAGAGCACTGTGCAGAGCGAGTTGTTTCTTAGCTTCCCAAAGAGCTGGAAGCAAGATGCTGTGGGGCCCAACTCGCCCTTTGGAATGAAGCCTGCACGTTGTGCCTTTCAGCTCTAGGGCCAATTAGCACACCCAGAGCAGAAGTCCTACTTCAGCCAGATCAGGCCTGCAAAGAAGCTGCGTTTCCCAGGCCTTTGGAAGAGATGTTTCCGGTAGGCTGTAAGTACACTGTGCAGAGCGAGTGGTTTCTTAGCTTCCCAAAGAGCTGGAAGCAAGATGCTGTGGGGCCCAACGCGCCCCTTGGAAAGAAGCCTGCACGTTGAGCCTTTCAGCTCTAGGGCAATGTAGCCCACCCAGAGCAGAAGTCCTACTTCAGCCAGATCAGGCCTGCAAAGAAACTGCGTTTCACAGGCCTTTGGAAGAGATGTTCCCTGTAGGCTGTAAGAGCACTGTGCAGAGCGAGTTGTTTCTTAGCTTCCCAAAGAGCTGGAAGCAAGATGCTTTGGGGCCCAACTCGCCCTTTGCAAAGAAGCCTGCACGTTGTGCCTTTCAGCTCTAGGGCAAAGTAGCACACCCAGAGCAGAAGTCCTACTTCATCCAGATCAGGCCTGCAAAGAAACTGCGTTTCACATTCCTTTGGAAGAGATGTTCCCGGTAGGCTGTAAGAGCACTGTGCAGAGCGAGTTGTTTCTTAGCTTCCCAAAGAGCTGGAAGCAAGATGCTGTGGGGCCCAACTCGCCCTTTGGAAAGAAGCCTGCACGTTGTGGCTTACAGCTCTACGGCAAAGTAGCACACCCAGAGCAGAAGTCCTACTTCAGCCAGATCAGGCCTGCAAAGAAACTGCGTTTCACAGCCTTGGGAAGAGATGTTCCCGGTAGGCTGCCAGAGCACTGTGCAGAGCGAGTTGTTTCTTAGCTTCCCAAAGAGCTGGAAGCAAGATGCTGTGGGGCCCAACTCGCCCTTTGGAAAGAAGCCTGCACGTTGTGCCTTTCAGCTCTAGGGCAATGGAGCACACCCAGTGCAGAAGTCCTACTTCAGCCAGATCAGGCCTGCAAAGAAACTGCGTTTCACAGGCCTTTGGAAGAGATGTTCCCGGTAGGCTGTAAGAGCACTGTGCAGAGCGAGTTGTTTCTTAGCTTCCCAAAGAGCTGGAAGCAAGATGCTGTGGGGCCCAACTCGCCCTTTGGAAAGAAGCCTGCACGTTGTGCCTTTCAGCTCTAGGGCAATGGAGCACACCCAGAGCAGAAGTCCTACTTCAGCCAGATCAGGCCTGCAAAGAAACTGCGATTCACATTCCGTTGGAGGAGATGTTCCCGGTAGGCTGTAAGAGCACTGTGCAGAGCGAGTTGTTTCTTAGCTTCCCAAAGAGCTGGAAGCAAGATGCTGTGGGGCCCAACTCGCCCTTTGGAACGAAGCCTGCACGTTGTGCCTTTCAGCTCTAGGGCAATGGAGCACACCCAGAGCAGAAGTCCTACTTCAGCCAGATCAGGCCTGCAAAGAAACTGCGTTTCACAGGCCTTTGGAAGAGATGTTCCCGGTAGGCTGTAAGAGCACTGTGCAGAGCGAGTTGTTTCTTAGCTTCCCAAAGAGCTGGAATCAAGATACTGTGGGGACCAACTCACCCTTTGGAAAGAAGCCTGCAGGTTGTGCCTTTCAGCTCTAGGGCAGTGTAGCCCACCCAGAGCAGACGTCCTACTTCAGCCAGATCAGGCCTGCAAAGAAACTGCGTTTCACAGGCCTTTGGAAGAGATGTTCCCGGTAGGCTGTAAGAGCACTGTGCAGAGCGAGTTGTTTCTTAGCTTCCCAAAGAGCTGGAAGCAAGATGCTGTGGGGCCCAACTCGCCCTTTGGAAAGAAGCCTGCACGTTGTGCCTTTCAGCTCTAGGGCAATGGAGCACACCCAGAGCAGAAGTCCTACTTCAGCCAGATCAGGCCTGCAAAGAAACGGCGTTTCACAGGCCTTTGGAAGAGATGTTCCCGGTAGGCTGTAAGAGCACTGTGCAGAGTGAGCTGTTTCTTAGCTTCCCAAAGAGCTGGAATCAAGATACTGTGGGGACCAACTCACCCTTTGGAAAGAAGCCTGCAGGTTGTGCCTTTCAGCTCTAGGGCAGTGTAGCCCACCCAGAGCAGAAGTCCTACTTCAGCCAGATCAGGCCTGCAAAGAAACTGCGTTTCACAGGCCTTTGGAAGAGATGTTCCCGGTAGGCTGTAAGAGCACTGTGCAGAGCGAGTTGTTTCTTAGCTTCCCAAAGAGCTGGAAGCAAGATGCTGTGGGGCCCAACTCGCCCTTTGCAAAGAAGCCTGCACGTTGTGCCTTTCAGCTCTAGGGCAATGGAGCACACCCAGAGCAGAAGTCCTACTTCAGCCAGATCAGGCCTGCAAAGAAACTGCGTTTCAGAGGTCTTTGGAAGAGATGTTCCCAGTAGGCTGTAAGAGCACTGTGCAGAGCGAGTTGTTTCTTGCTTCCCAAAGAGCTGGAAGCAAGATGCTGTGGGGCCCAACTCGCCCTTTGTAAAGAAGCCTGCACGTTGTGCCTTTCAGCTCTAGGGCAATGGAGCACACCCAGAGCAGAAGTCCTACTTCAGCCAGATCAGGCCTGCAAAGAAACTGCGTTTCACAGGCCTTTTGAAGAGATGTTCCCGGTAGGCTGTAAGATCACTGTGCAGAGCGAGTTGTTTCTTAGCTTCCCAAAGAGCTGGAAGCAAGATGCTGTGGGGCCCAACTCGCCCTTTGGAAAGAAGCCTGCACGTTGTGCCATTCAGCTCTAGGGCAATGGAGCACACCCAGAGCAGAAGTCCTACTTCAGCCAGATCAGGCCTGCAAAGAAACTGCGTTTCACAGGCCTTGGGAAGAGATTTTCACGGTAGGCTGCAAGAGCACTGTGCAGAGCGAGTTGTTTCTTAGCTTCCCAAAGAGCTGGAAGCAAGATGCTGTGGGGCCCAACTCGCCCTTTGGAAAGAAGCCTGCACGTTGTGCCTTTCAGCTCTAGGGCAATGGAGCACACCCGGAGCAGAAGTCCTACTTCAGCCAGATCAGGCCTGCAAAGAAACTGCGTTTCACAGGCCTTTTGAAGAGATGTTCCCGGTAGGCTGTAAGATCACTGTGCAGAGCGAGTTGTTTCTTAGCTTCCCAAAGAGCTGGAAGCAAGATGCTGTGGGGCCCAACTCGCCCTTTGGAAAGAAGCCTGCACGTTGTGCCTTTCAGCTCTAGGGCAATGGAGCACACCCAGAGCAGAAGTCCTACTTCAGCCAGATCAGGCCTGCAAAGAAACTGCGTTTCACATTCCGTTGGAGGAGATGTTCCCGGTAGGCTGTAAGAGCACTGTGCAGAGCGAGTTGTTTCTTAGCTTCCCAAAGAGCTGGAAGCAAGATGCTGTGGGGCCCAACTCGCCCTTTGTAAAGAAGCCTGCGCGTTGTGCCTTTCAGCTCTAGGGCAATGGAGCACACCCAGAGCAGAAGTCCTACTTCAGCCAGATCAGGCCTGCAAAGAAACTGCGTTTCACAGGCCTATTGAAGAGAAGTTCCCGGTAGGCTGTATGATCACTGTGCAGAGCGAGTTGTTTCTTAGCTTCCCAAAGAGCTGGAAGCAAGATGCTGTGGGGCCCAACTCGCCCTTTGGACAGAAGCCTGCACGTTGTGCCTTTCAGCTCTAGGGCAATGGAGCACACCCAGAGCAGAAGTCCTACTTCAGCCAGATCAGGCCTGCAAAGAAACTGCATTTCACAGGCCTTTGGAAGAGATGTTCCCGGTAGGCTGTAAGAGCACTGTGCAGAGCGAGTTGTTTCTTAGCTTCCCAAAGAGCTGGAAGCAAGATGCTGTGGGGCCCAACTCGCCCTTTGGAAAGAAGCCTGCACGTTGTGCCTTTCAGCTCTAGGGCAATGGAGCACACCCAGTGCAGAAGTCCTACTTCAGCCAGATCAGGCCTGCAAAGAAACTGCGTTTCAGAGGTCTTTGGAAGAGATGTTCCCAGTAGGCTGTAAGAGCACTGTGCAGAGCGAGTTGTTTCTTGCTTCCCAAAGAGCTGGAAGCAAGATGCTCTGGGGCCCAACTCACGCTTTGGAAAGAAGCCTGCACGTTGTGCCTTTCAGCTATAGGGCAATGGAGCACACCCAGAGCAGAAGTCCTACTTCAGCCAGATCAGGCCTGCAAAGAGACTGCGTTTCACAGGCCTTTGGAAGAGATGTTCCCGGTAGGCTGTAAGAGCACTGTGCAGAGCGAGTTGTTTCTTAGCTTCCCAAAGAGCTGGAAGCAAGATGCTGTGGGGCCCAACTCGCCCTTTGGAAAGAAGCCTGCACGTTGTGCCTTTCAGCTCTAGGGCAATGGAGCACACCCAGAGCAGAAGTCCTACTTCAGCCAGATCAGGCCTGCAAAGAAACTGCGTTTCACAGGCCTTGGGAAGAGATTTTCCCGGTAGGCTGCAAGAGCACTGTGCAGAGCGAGTTGTTTCTTAGCTTCCCAAAGAGCTGGAAGCAAGATGCTGTGGGGCCCAACTCGCCCTTTGGAAAGAAGCCTGCACGTTGTGCCTTTCAGCTCTAGGGCAATGGAGCACACCCAGAGCAGAAGTCCTACTTCAGCCAGATCAGGCCTGCAAAGAAACTGCGTTTCACAGGCCTTTGGAAGAGATGTTCCCAGTAGGCTGTAAGAGCACTGTGCAGAGCGAGTTGTTTCTTAGCTTCCCAAAGAGCTGGAAGCAAGATGCTGTGGGGCCCAACTCGCCCTTTTGAAAGAAGCCTGCACGTTGTGCCTTTCAGCTCTATTGCCATGGAGCACACCC
Source organism: Equus caballus (assembly GCF_041296265.1). NCBI lineage: Eukaryota > Metazoa > Chordata > Mammalia > Perissodactyla > Equidae > Equus > Equus caballus. The sequence goes on from NC_091691.1 coordinate 33,447,549, forward strand.
AGAGCAGAAGTCCTACTTCATCCAGATCAGGCCTGCAAAGAAACTGCCTTTCACATTCCTTTGGAAGAGATGTTCCCAGTAGGCTGTAAGAGCACTGTGCAGAGCGAGTTGTTTCTTAGCTTCCCAAAGAGCTGGAAGCAAGATGCTGTGGGGCCCAACTCGCCCTTTGGAACGAAGCCTGCACGTTGTGCCTTTCAGCTCTAGGGCAATGGAGCACACCCAGAGCAGAAGTCCTACTTCAGCCAGATCAGGCCTGCAAAGAAACTGCGTTTCACAGGCCTTTGGAAGAGATGTTCCCGGTAGGCTGTAAGAGCACTGTGCAGAGGGAGTTGTTTCTTAGCTTCCCAAAGAGCTGGAATCAAGATACTGTGGGGCCCAACTCACCCTTTGGAAAGAAGCCTGCACGTTGAGCCTTTCAGCTCTAGGGCAGTGTAGCCCACCCAGAGCAGAAGTCCTACTTCAGCCAGATCAGGCCTGCAAAGAAACTGCGTTTCACAGGCGTTTGCAAGAGATGTTCCCGCTAGGCTGTAAGAGCACTGTGCAGAGGGAGTTGTTTCTTAGCTTCCCAAAGAGCTGGAAGCAAGATGCTGTGGGGCCCAACTCGCCCTTTGGAAAGAAGCCTGCACGTTGTGCCTTTCAGCTCTACGGCAAAGTAGCACACCCAGAACAGAAGGCCTACTCCAGCCAGATCAGGCCTGCAAAGAAACTGCGTTTCACAGGCCCTTGGAAGAGATGTTCCCGGTAGGCTGTAAGAGCACTGTGCAGAGCGAGTTGTTTATTAGCTTCCCAAAGAGATGGAAGCAAGATGCTGTGGGGCCCAACTCGCCCTTTGGAAAGAAGCCTGCACGTTGTGCCTTTCAGCTCTAGGGCAATGGAGCACACCCAGAGCAGAAGTCCTACTTCAGCCAGATCAGGCCTGCAAAGAAACTGCGTTTCACATTCCGTTGGAGGAGATGTTCCCGGTAGGCTGTAAGAGCACTGTGCAGAGCGAGTTGTTTCTTAGCTTCCCAAAGAGCTGGAAGCAAGATGCTGTGGGGCCCAACTCTCCCTTTGGAACGAAGCCTGCACGTTGTGCCTTTCAGCTCTAGGGCAATGGAGCACACCCAGAGCAGAAGTCCTACTTCAGCCAGATCAGGCCTGCAAAGAAACTGCGTTTCACAGGCCTTTGGAAGAGATGTTCCCGGTAGGCTGTAAGAGCACTGTGCAGAGCGAGTGGTTTCTTACCTTCCCAAAGAGCTGGAAGCAAGATGCTGTGGGGCCCAACTCGCCCTTTGGAAAGAAGCCTGCACGTTGTGCCTTTCAGCTCTAGGGCAATGGAGCACACCCAGAGCAGAAGTCCTACTTCAGCCAGATCAGGCCTGCAAAGAAACTGCGTTTCACAGGTCTTTGGAAGAGATGTTCCCGGTAGGCTGTAAGAGCACTGTGCAGAGCGAGTTGTTTCTTAGCTTCCCAAAGAGCTGGAAGCAAGATGCTGTGGGGCCCAACTCGCCCTTTGGAAAGAAGCCTGCACGTTGTGCCTTTCAGCTCTATTGCCATGTAGCACACCCAGAGCAGAAGTCCTACTTCAGCCAGATCAGGCCTGCAAAGAAACTGCGTTTCACAGGCCTTGGGAAGAGATTTTCACGGTAGGCTGCAAGAGCACTGTGCAGAGCGAGTTGTTTCTTAGCTTCCCAAAGAGCTGGAAGCAAGATGCTGTGGGGCCCAACTCGCCCTTTGGAAAGAAGCCTGCACGTTGTGCCTTTCAGCTCTAGGGCAATGGAGCACACCCAGAGCAGAAGTCCTACTTCAGCCAGATCAGGCCTGCAAAGAAACTGCGTTTCACAGGCCTTTTGAAGAGATGTTCCCGGTAGGCTGTAAGATCACTGTGCAGAGCGAGTTGTTTCTTAGCTTCCCAAAGAGCTGGAAGCAAGATGCTGTGGGGCCCAACTCGCCCTTTGGAAAGAAGCCTGCACGTTGTGCCTTTCAGCTCTAGGGCAATGGAGCACACCCAGAGCAGAAGTCCTACTTCAGCCAGATCAGGCCTGCAATGAAACTGCGTTTCACATTCCGTTGGAGGAGATGTTCCCGGTAGGCTGTAAGAGCACTGTGCAGAGCGAGTTGTTTCTTAGCTTCCCAAAGAGCTGGAAGCAAGATGCTGTGGGGCCCAACTCGCCCTTTGGAAAAAAGCCTGCACGTTGTGCCTTTCAGCTCTAGGGCAATGGAGCACACCCAGAGCAGAAGTCCTACTTCAGCCAGATCAGGCCTGCAAAGAAACTGCGTTTCAGAGGTCTTTGGAAGAGATGTTCCCAGTAGGCTGTAAGAGCACTGTGCAGAGCGAGTTGTTTCTTGCTTCCCAAAGAGCTGGAAGCAAGATGCTGTGGGGCCCAACTCGCCCTTTGTAAAGAAGCCTGCACGTTGTGCCTTTCAGCTCTAGGGCAATGGAGCACACCCAGAGCAGAAGTCCTACTTCAGCCAGATCAGGCCTGCAAAGAAACTGCGTTTCACAGGCCTATTGAAGAGAAGTTCCCGGTAGGCTGTAAGAGCACTGTGCAGAGGGAGTTGTTTCTTAGCTTCCCAAAGAGCTGGAAGCAAGATACTGTGGGGCCCAACTCACCCTTTGGAAAGAAGCCTGCACGTTGAGCCTTTCAGCTCTAGGGCAGTGTAGCCCACCCAGAGCAGAAGTCCTACTTCAGCCAGATCAGGCCTGCAAAGAAACTGCGTTTCACAGGCCTTTGCAAGAGATGTTCCCGCTAGGCTGTAAGAGCACTGTGCAGAGGGAGTTGTTTCTTAGCTTCCCAAAGAGCTGGAAGCAAGATGCTGTGGGGCCCAACTCGCCCTTTGGAAAGAAGCCTGCACGTTGTGCCTTTCAGCTCTACGGCAAAGTAGCACACCCAGAACAGAAGGCCTACTCCAGCCAGATCAGGCCTGCAAAGAAACTTCCTTTCACAGGCCCTTGGAAGAGATGTTCCCGGTAGGCTGTAAGAGCACTGTGCAGAGCGAGTTGTTTATTAGCTTCCCAAAGAGATGGAAGCAAGATGCTGTGGGACCCAACTCGCCCTTTGGAAAGAAGCCTGCACGTTGTGCCTTTCAGCTCTAGGGCAATGGAGCACACCCAGAGCAGAAGTCCTACTTCAGCCAGATCAGGCCTGCAAAGAAACTGCGTTTCACATTCCGTTGGAGGAGATGTTCCCGGTAGGCTGTAAGAGCACTGTGCAGAGCGAGTTGTTTCTTAGCTTCCCAAAGAGCTGGAAGCAAGATGCTGTGGGGCCCAACTCTCCCTTTGGAACGAAGCCTGCACGTTGTGCCTTTCAGCTCTAGGGCAATGGAGCACACCCAGAGCAGAAGTCCTACTTCAGCCAGATCAGGCCTGCAAAGAAACTGCGTTTCACAGGCCTTTGGAAGAGATGTTTCCGGTAGGCTGTAAGAGCACTGTGCAGAGCGAGTTGTTTCTTAGCTTCCCAAAGAGCTGGAAGCAAGATGCCGTGGGGCCCAACTCGCCCTTTGGAACGAAGCCTGCACGTTGTGCCTTTCAGCTCTAGGGCAATGGAGCACACCCAGAGCAGAAGTCCTACTTCAGCCAGATCAGGCCTGCAAAGAAATTGCGTTTCACAGCCCTTTGGAAGAGATGTTCCCGGTAGGCTGTAAGAGCACTGTGCAGTGCGAGTTGTTTCTTACCTTCCCAAAGAGCTTTAAGCAAGATGCTGTGGGGCCCAACTCGCCCTTTGGAAAGAAGCCTGCACGTTGTGCCTTTCAGCTCTAGGGCATTGTAGCACACCCAGAGCAGAAGTCCTACTTCAGCCAGATCAGGCCTGCAAAGAAACTGCGTTTCACAGGCCTTTGGAAGAGATGTTCCCGGTAGGCTGTAAGAGCACTGTGCAGAGGGAGTTGTTTCTTAGCTTCCCAAAGAGCTGGAAGCAAGATGCTGTGGGGCCCAACTCGCCCTTTTGAAAGAAGCCTGCACGTTGTGCCTTTCAGCTCTAGGGCATTGTAGCACACCCAGAACAGATGTCCTACTTCAGCCAGATCAGGCCTGCAAAGAAACTGCGTTTCACAGGCCCTTGGAAGAGATGTTCCCGGTAGGCTGTAAGAGCACTGTGCAGAGCGAGTTGTTTCTTAGCTTCCCAAAGAGCTGGAAGCAAGATGCTGTGGGGCCCAACTCGCCCTTTGGAAAGAAGCCTGCACGTGGTGCCTTTCAGCTCTAGGGCAAAGTAGCACACCCAGAGCAGAAGTCCTACTTCAGCCAGATCAGGCCTGCAAAGAAACTGCGTTTCACAGGCCTTTGGAAGAGATGTTCCCGGTAGGCTGTAAGAGCACTGTGCAGAGCGAGTGGTTTCTTACCTTCCCAAAGAGCTGGAAGCAAGATGCTGTGGGGCCCAACTCGCCCTTTGGAAAGAAGCCTGCACGTTGTGCCTTTCAGCTCTAGGGCAATGGAGCACACCCAGAGCAGAAGTCCTACTTCAGCCAGATCAGGCCTGCAAAGAAACTGCGTTTCACAGGTCTTTGGAAGAGATGTTCCCGGTAGGCTGTAAGAGCACTGTGCAGAGCGAGTTGTTTCTTAGCTTCCCAAAGAGCTGGAAGCAAGATGCTGTGGGGCCCAACTCGCCCTTTGGAAAGAAGCCTGCACGTTGTGCCTTTCAGCTCTATTGCCATGTAGCACACCCAGAGCAGAAGTCCTACTTCAGCCAGATCAGGCCTGCAAAGAAACTGCGTTTCACAGGCCTTGGGAAGAGATGTTCCCGGTAGGCTGCAAGAGCACTGTGCAGAGCGAGTTGTTTCTTAGCTTCCCAAAGAGCTGGAAGCAAGATGCTGTGGGGCCCAACTCGCCCTTTGGAAAGAAGCCTGCACGTTGTGCCTTTCAGCTCTAGGGCAATGGAGCACACCCAGAGCAGAAGTCCTACTTCAGCCAGATCAGGCCTGCAAAGAAACTGCGTTTCACATTCCGTTGGAGGAGATGTTCCCGGTAGGCTGTAAGAGCACTGTGCAGAGCGAGTTGTTTCTTAGCTTCCCAAAGAGCTGGAAGCAAGATGCTGTGGGGCCCAACTCGCCCTTTGGAAAGAAGCCTGCACGTTGTGCCTTTCAGCTCTAGGGCAATGGAGCACACCCAGAGCAGAAGTCCTACTTCAGCCAGATCAGGCCTGCAAAGAAACTGCGTTTCAGAGGTCTTTGGAAGAGATGTTCCCAGTAGGCTGTAAGAGCACTGTGCAGAGCGAGTTGTTTCTTGCTTCCCAAAGAGCTGGAAGCAAGATGCTGTGGGGCCCAACTCGCCCTTTGTAAAGAAGCCTGCACGTTGTGCCTTTCAGCTCTAGGGCAATGGAGCACACCCAGAGCAGAAGTCCTACTTCAGCCAGATCAGGCCTGCAAAGAAACTGCGTTTCACAGGCCTATTGAAGAGAAGTTCCCGGTAGGCTGTAAGATCACTGTGCAGAGCGAGTTGTTTCTTAGCTTCCCAAAGAGCTGGAAGCAAGATGCTGTGGGGCCCAACGCGCCCTTTGGAAAGAAGCCTGCACGTTGTGCCTTTCAGCTCTAGGGCAATGGAGCACACCCAGAGCAGAAGTCCTACTTCAGCCAGATCAGGCCTGCAAAGAAACCGCGTTTCACAGGCCTTTGGAAGAGATGTTCCCGGTAGGCTGTAAGAGCACTGTGCAGAGCGAGTTGTTTCTTAGCTTCCCAAAGAGCTGGAAGCAAGATGCTGTGGGGCCCAACTCGCCCTTTGGAAAGAAGCCTGCACGTTGTGCCTTTCAGCTCTAGGGCAATGGAGCACACCCAGTGCAGAAGTCCTACTTCAGCCAGATCAGGCCTGCAAAGAAACTGCGTTTCAGAGGTCTTTGGAAGAGATGTTCCCAGTAGGCTGTAAGAGAACTGTGCAGAGCGAGTTGTTTCTTGCTTCCCAAAGAGCTGGAAGCAAGATGCTCTGGGGCCCAACTCGCGCTTTGGAAAGAAGCCTGCACGTTGTGCCTTTCAGCTATAGGGCAATGGAGCACACCCAGAGCAGAAGTCCTACTTCAGCCAGATCAGGCCTGCGAAGAAACTGCGTTTCACAGGCCTTTGGAAGAGATGTTCCCGGTAGGCTGTAAGAGCACTGTGCAGAGCGAGTTGTTTCTTAGCTTCCCAAAGAGCTGGAATCAAGATACTGTGGGGCCCAACTCACCCTTTGGAAAAAAGCCTGCACGTTGTGCCTTTCAGCTCTAGGGCAGTGTAGCCCACCCAGAGCAGAAGTCCTACTTCAGCCAGATCAGGCCGGCAAAGAAACTGCGTTTCACAGGCCTTTGGAAGAGATGTTCCCGGTAGGCTGTAAGAGCACTGTGCAGAGGGAGTTGTTTCTTAGCTTCCCAAAGAGCTGGAATCAAGATACTGTGGGGCCCAACTCACCCTTTGGAAAGAAGCCTGCACGTTGTGCCTTTCAGCTCTAGGGCAGTGTAGCCCACCCTGAGCAGAAGTCCTACTTCAGCCAGATCAGGCCTGCAAAGAAACTGCGTTTCACAGGCCTTTGGAAGAGATGTTCCCGCTAGGCTGTAAGAGCACTGTGCAGAGGGAGTTGTTTCTTAGCTTCCCAAAGAGCTGGAAGCAAGATGCTGTGGGGCCCAACTCGCCCTTTGGAAAGAAGCCTGCACGTTGTGCCTTTCAGCTCTACGGCAAAGTAGCACACCCAGAACAGAAGGCCTACTCCAGCCAGATCAGGGCTGCAAAGAAACTGCGTTTCACAGGCCCTTGGAAGAGATGTTCCCGGTAGGCTGTAAGAGCACTGTGCAGAGCGAGTTGTTTATTAGCTTCCCAAAGAGATGTAAGCAAGATGCTGTGGGGCCCAACTCGCCCTTTGGAAAGAAGCCTGCAGGTTGTGCCTTTCAGCTCTAGGGCAATGGAGCACACCCAGAGCAGACGTCCTACTTCAGCCAGATCAGGCCTGCAAAGAAACTGCGTTTCACATTCCGTTGGAGGAGATGTTCCCGGTAGGCTGTAAGAGCACTGTGCAGAGCGAGTTGTTTCTTAGCTTCCCAAAGAGCTGGAAGCAAGATTCTGTGGGGCCCAACTCGCCCTTTGGAAAGAAGCCTGCACGTCGTGCCTTTCAGCTCTAGGGCAATGGAGCACACCCATAGCAGAAGTCCTACTTCAGCCAGATCAGGCCTGCAAAGAAACTGCGTTTCACAGGCCTTGGGAAGAGATTTTCACGGTAGGCTGCAAGAGCACTGTGCAGAGCGAGTTGTTTCTTAGCTTCCCAAAGAGCTGGAAGCAAGATGCTGTGGGGCCCAACTCGCCCTTTGGAAAGAAGCCTGCACGTTGTGCCTTTCAGCTCTAGGGCAATGGAGCACACCCAGAGCAGAAGTCCTACTTCAGCCAGATCAGGCCTGCAAAGAAACTGCGTTTCACAGGCCTTTGGAAGAGATGTTCCCGGTAGGCTGTAAGAGCACTGTGCAGAGCGAGTTGTTTCTTAGCTTCCCAAAGAGCTGGAATCAAGATACTGTGGGGCCCAACTCACCCTTTGGAAAAAAGCCTGCACGTTGTGCCTTTCAGGTCTAGGGCAGTGTAGCCCACTCAGAGCAGAAGTCCTACTTCAGCCAGATCAGGCCGGCAAAGAAACTGCGTTTCACAGGCCTTTGGAAGAGATGTTCCCGGTAGGCTGTAAGAGCACTGTGCAGAGGGAGTTGTTTCTTAGCTTCCCAAAGAGCTGGAATCAAGATACTGTGGGGCCCAACTCACCCTTTGGAAAGAAGCCTGCACGTTGTGCCTTTCAGCTCTAGGGCAATGGAGCACACCCAGAGCAGAAGTCCTACTTCAGCCAGATCAGGCCTGCAAAGAAACTGCGTTTCACAGGCCTTTGGAAGAGATGTTCCCAGTAGGCTGTAAGAGCACTGTGCAGAGGGAGTTGTTTCTTGCTTCCCAAAGAGCTGGAAGCAAGATGCTGTGGGGCCCAACTCGCCCTTTGGAAAGAAGCCTGCACGTTGTGCCTTTCAGCTCTAGGGCAATGGAGCACACCCAGAGCAGAAGTCCTACTTCAGCCAGATCAGGCCTGCAAAGAAACTGCGTTTCACAGGCCTTTGGAAGAGATGTTCCCGGTAGGCTGTAAGATCACTGTGCAGAGCGAGTTGTTTCTTAGCTTCCCAAAGAGCTGGAAGCAAGATGCTGTGGGGCCCAACTCGCCCTTTGGAAAGAAGCCTGCACGTTGTGCCTTTCAGCTCTAGGGCAATGGAGCACACCCAGAGCAGAAGTCCTACTTCAGCCAGATCAGGCCTGCAAAGAAACTGCGTTTCACAGGCCTTTGGAAGAGATGTTCCCGGTAGGCTGTAAGAGCACTGTGCAGAGCGAGTTGTTTCTTAGCTTCCCAAAGAGCTGGAATCAAGATACTGTGGGGACCAACTCACCCTTTGGAAAGAAGCCTGCAGGTTGTGCCTTTCAGCTCTAGGGCAGTGTAGCCCACCCAGAGCAGACGTCCTACTTCAGCCAAATCAGGCCTGCAAAGAAACTGCGTTTCACAGGCCTTTGGAAGAGATGTTCCTGGTAGGCTGTAAGAGCACTGTGCAGAGCGAGTTGTTTCTTAGCTTCCCAAAGAGCTGGAAGCAAGATGCTGTGGGGCCCAACTCGCCCTTTGGAAAGAAGCCTGCACGTTGTGCCTTTCAGCTCTAGGGCAATGGAGCACACCCAGAGCAGAAGTCCTACTTCAGCCAGATCAGGCCTGCAAAGAAACTGCGTTTCAGAGGTCTTTGGAAGAGATGTTCCCAGTAGGCTGTAAGAGCACTGTGCAGAGCGAGTTGTTTCTTGCTTCCCAAAGAGCTGGAAGCAAGATGCTGTGGGGCCCAACTCGCCCTTTGGAAAGAAGCCTGCACGTTGTGCCTTTCAGCTCTAGGGCAATGGAGCACACCCAGAGCAGAAGTCCTACTTCAGCCAGATCAGGCCTGCAAAGAAACTGCGTTTCACAGGCCTTTGGAAGAGATGTTCCCGGTAGGCTGTAAGAGCACTGTGCAGAGGGAGTTGTTTCTTAGCTTCCCAAAGAGCTGGAAGCAAGATGCTGTGGGGCCCAACTCGCCCTTTGGAAAGAAGCCTGCACGTTGTGCCTTTCAGCTCTAGGGCATTGTAGCACACCCAGAACAGATGGCCTACTTCAGCCAGATCAGGCCTGCAAAGAAACTGCGTTTCACAGTCCCTTGGAAGAGATGTTACCGGTAGGCTGTAAGAGCACTTTGCAGAGCGAGTTGTTTATTAGCTTCATAAAGAGATGGAAGCAAGATGCTGTGGGGCTAACTCGCCCTTTGGAAAGAAGCCTGCACGTTGTGCCTTTCAGCTCTAGGGCAATGGAGCACACCCAGAGCAGAAGTCCTACTTCAGCCAGATCAGGCCTGCAAAGAAACTGCGTTTCACAGGTCTTTGGAAGAGATGTTCCCGGTAGGCTGTAAGAGCACTGTGCAGAGCGAGTGGTTTCTTACCTTCCCAAAGAGCTGGAAGCAAGATGCTGTGGGGCCCAACTCGCCCTTTGCAAAGAAGCCTGCACGTTGTGCCTTTCAGCTCTAGGTCAATGGAGCACACCCAGAGCAGAAGTCCTACTTCAGCCAAATCAGGCCTGCAAAGAAACGGCGTTTCACAGGCCTTTGGAAGAGATGTTCCCGGTAGGCTGTAAGAGCACTGTGCAGAGCGAGTTGTTTCTTAGCTTCCCAAAGAGCTGGAAGCAAGATGCTTTGGGGCCCAACTCGCCCTTTGCAAAGAAGCCTGCACGTTGTGCCTTTCAGCTCTAGGGCAAAGTAGCACACCCAGAGCAGAAGTCCTACTTCATCCAGATCAGGCCTGCAAAGAAACTGCGTTTCACATTCCTTTGGAAGAGATGTTCCCAGTAGGCTGTAAGAGCACTGTGCAGAGCGAGTTGTTTCTTAGCTTCCCAAAGAGCTGGAAGCAAGATGCTGTGGGGCCCAACTCGCCCTTTGGAAAGAAGCCTGCACGTTGTGCCTTTCAGCTCTAGGGCAATGTAGCACACCCAGAGCAGAAGTCCTACTTCAGCAAGATCAGGCCTGCAAAGAAACTGCGTTTCACAGGCCTTGGGAAGAGATGTTCCCGGTAGGCTGTAAGAGCACTGTGCAGAGCGAGTTGTTTCTTACCTTCCCAAAGAGCTGGAAGCAAGATGCTGTGGGGCCCAAGTCGCCCTTTGGAAAGAAGCCTGCACGTTGTGCCTTTCAGCTCTAGGGCATTGTAGCACACCCAGAGCAGAAGTCCTACTTCAGCCAATCAGGCCTGCAAAGAAACTGCGTTTCACAGGCCTTTGGAAGAGATGTTCCCCGTAGGCTGTAAGAGCACTGTGCAGAGCGAGTTGTTTCTTGCTTCCCAAAGAGCTGGAAGCAAGATTCTGTGTGGCCCAGCTCGCCCTTTGGAAAGAAGCCTGCACGTTGTGCCTTTCAGCTCTAGGGCAATGGAGCACACCCAGAGCAGAAGTCCTACTTCAGCCAGATCAGGCCTGCAAAGAAACTGCGTTTCAGAGGTCTTTGGAAGAGATGTTCCCAGTAGGCTGTAAGAGCACTGTGCAGAGCGAGTTGTTTCTTGCTTCCCAAAGAGCTGGAAGCAAGATGCTGTGGGGCCCAACTCGCCCTTTGTAAAGAAGCCTGCACGTTGTGCCTTTCAGCTCTAGGGCAATGGAGCACACCCAGAGCAGAAGTCCTACTTCAGCCAGATCAGGCCTGCAAAGAAACTGCGTTTCACAGGCCTATTGAAGAGAAGTTCCCGGTAGGCTGTAAGAACACTGTGCAGAGCGAGTTGTTTCTTAGCTTCCCAAAGAGCTGGAAGCAAGATGCTGTGGGGCCCAACGCGCCCTTTGGAAAGAAGCCTGCACGTTGTGCCTTTCAGCTCTAGGGCAATGGAGCACACCCAGAGCAGAAGTCCTACTTCAGCCAGATCAGGCCTGCAAAGAAACCGCGTTTCACAGGCCTTTGGAAGAGATGTTCCCGGTAGGCTGTAAGAGCACTGTGCAGAGCGAGTTGTTTCTTAGCTTCCCAAAGAGCTGGAAGCAAGATGCTGTGGGGCCCAACTCGCCCTTTGGAAAGAAGCCTGCACGTTGTGCCTTTCAGCTCTAGGGCAATGGAGCACACCCAGTGCAGAAGTCCTACTTCAGCCAGATCAGGCCTGCAAAGAAACTGCGTTTCAGAGGTCTTTGGAAGAGATGTTCCCAGTAGGCTGTAAGAGAACTGTGCAGAGCGAGTTGTTTCTTGCTTCCCAAAGAGCTGGAAGCAAGATGCTCTGGGGCCCAACTCGCGCTTTGGAAAGAAGCCTGCACGTTGTGCCTTTCAGCTATAGGGCAATGGAGCACACCCAGAGCAGAAGTCCTACTTCAGCCAGATCAGGCCTGCAAAGAGACTGCGTTTCACAGGCCTTTGGAAGAGATGTTCCCGGTAGGCTGTAAGAGCACTGTGCAGAGCGAGTTGTTTCTTAGCTTCCCAAAGAGCTGGAATCAAGATACTGTGGGGCCCAACTCACCCTTTGGAAAAAAGCCTGCACGTTGTGCCTTTCAGCTCTAGGGCAGTGTAGCCCACCCAGAGCAGAAGTCCTACTTCAGCCAGATAAGGCCGGCAAAGAAACTGCGTTTCACAGGCCTTTGGAAGAGATGTTCCCGGTAGGCTGTAAGAGCACTGTGCAGAGGGAGTTGTTTCTTAGCTTCCCAAAGAGCTGGAATCAAGATACTGTGGGGCCCAACTCACCCTTTGGAAAGAAGCCTGCACGTTGTGCCTTTCAGCTCTAGGGCAGTGTAGCCCACCCTGAGCAGAAGTCCTACTTCAGCCAGATCAGGCCTGCAAAGAAACTGCGTTTCACAGGCCTTTGGAAGAGATGTTCCCGCTAGGCTGTAAGAGCACTGTGCAGAGGGAGTTGTTTCTTAGCTTCCCAAAGAGCTGGAAGCAAGATGCTGTGGGGCCCAACTCGCCCTTTGGAAAGAAGCCTGCACGTTGTGCCTTTCAGCTCTACGGCAAAGTAGCACACCCAGAACAGAAGGCCTACTCCAGCCAGATCAGGGCTGCAAAGAAACTGCGTTTCACAGGCCCTTGGAAGAGATGTTCCCGGTAGGCTGTAAGAGCACTGTGCAGAGCGAGTTGTTTATTAGCTTCCCAAAGAGATGGAAGCAAGATGCTGTGGGGCCCAACTCGCCCTTTGGAAAGAAGCCTGCACGTTGTGCCTTTCAGCTCTAGGGCAATGGAGCACACCCAGAGCAGAAGTCCTACTTCAGCCAGATCAGGCCTGCAAAGAAACTGCGTTTCACATTCCGTTGGAGGAGATGTTCCCGGTAGGCTGTAAGAGCACTGTGCAGAGCGAGTTGTTTCTTAGCTTCCCAAAGAGCTGGAAGCAAGATGCTGTGGGGCCCAACTCTCCCTTTGGAACGAAGCCTGCACGTTGTGCCTTTCAGCTCTAGGGCAATGGAGCACACCCAGAGCAGAAGTCCTACTTCAGCCAGATCAGGCCTGCAAAGAAACTGCGTTTCACAGGCCTTTGGAAGAGATGTTCCCGGTAGGCTGTAAGAGCACTGTGCAGAGCGAGTTGTTTCTTAGCTCCCCAAAGAGCTGGAATCAAGATACTGTGGGGACCAACTCACCCTTTGGAAAGAAGCCTGCAGGTTGTGCCTTTCAGCTCTAGGGCAGTGTAGCCCACCCAGAGCAGACGTCCTACTTCAGCCAGATCAGGCCTGCAAAGAAACTGCGTTTCACAGGCCTTTGGAAGAGATGTTCCCGGTAGGCTGTAAGAGCACTGTGCAGAGCGAGTTGTTTCTTAGCTTCCCAAAGAGCTGGAAGCAAGATTCTGTGGGGCCCAACTCGCCCTTTGGAAAGAAGCCTGCACGTTGTGCCTTTCAGCTCTAGGGCAATGGAGCACACCCATAGCAGAAGTCCTACTTCAGCCAGATCAGGCCTGCAAAGAAACTGCGTTTCACAGGCCTTGGGAAGAGATTTTCACGGTAGGCTGCAAGAGCACTGTGCAGAGCGAGTTGTTTCTTAGCTTCCCAAAGAGCTGGAAGCAAGATGCTGTGGGGCCCAACTCGCCCTTTGGAAAGAAGCCTGCACGTTGTGCCTTTCAGCTCTAGGGCAATGGAGCACACCCAGAGCAGAAGTCCTACTTCAGCCAGATCAGGCCTGCAAAGAAACTGCGTTTCACAGGCCTTTGGAAGAGATGTTCCCGGTAGGCTGTAAGAGCACTGTGCAGAGCGAGTTGTTTCTTAGCTTCCCAAAGAGCTGGAATCAAGATACTGTGGGGCCCAACTCACCCTTTGGAAAAAAGCCTGCACGTTGTGCCTTTCAGGTCTAGGGCAGTGTAGCCCACTCAGAGCAGAAGTCCTACTTCAGCCAGATCAGGCCGGCAAAGAAACTGCGTTTCACAGGCCTTTGGAAGAGATGTTCCCGGTAGGCTGTAAGAGCACTGTGCAGAGGGAGTTGTTTCTTAGCTTCCCAAAGAGCTGGAATCAAGATACTGTGGGGCCCAACTCACCCTTTGGAAAGAAGCCTGCACGTTGTGCCTTTCAGCTCTAGGGCAATGGAGCACACCCAGAGCAGAAGTCCTACTTCAGCCAGATCAGGCCTGCAAAGAAACTGCGTTTCACAGGCCTTTGGAAGAGATGTTCCCAGTAGGCTGTAAGAGCACTGTGCAGAGGGAGTTGTTTCTTGCTTCCCAAAGAGCTGGAAGCAAGATGCTGTGGGGCCCAACTCGCCCTTTGTAAAGAAGCCTGCACGTTGTGCCTTTCAGCTCTAGGGCAATGGAGCACACCCAGAGCAGAAGTCCTACTTCAGCCAGATCAGGCCTGCAAAGAAACTGCGTTTCACAGGCCTTTTGAAGAGATGTTCCCGGTAGGCTGTAAGATCACTGTGCAGAGCGAGTTGTTTCTTAGCTTCCCAAAGAGCTGGAAGCAAGATGCTGTGGGGCCCAACTCGCCCTTTGGAAAGAAGCCTGCACGTTGTGCCTTTCAGCTCTAGGGCAATGGAGCACACCCAGAGCAGAAGTCCTACTTCAGCCAGATCAGGCCTGCAAAGAAACTGCGTTTCACAGGCCTTTGGAAGAGATGTTCCCGGTAGGCTGTAAGAGCACTGTGCAGAGCGAGTTGTTTCTTAGCTTCCCAAAGAGCTGGAATCAAGATACTGTGGGGACCAACTCACCCTTTGGAAAGAAGGCTGCAGGTTGTGCCTTTCAGCTCTAGGGCAGTGTAGCCCACCCAGAGCAGACGTCCTACTTCAGCCAGATCAGGCCTGCAAAGAAACTGCGTTTCACAGGCCTTTGGAAGAGATGTTCCCGGTAGGCTGTAAGAGCACTGTGCAGAGCGAGTTGTTTCTTAGCTTCCCAAAGAGCTGGAAGCAAGATGCTGTGGGGCCCAACTCGCCCTTTGGAAAGAAGCCTGCACGTTGTGCCTTTCAGCTCTAGGGCAATGGAGCACACCCAGAGCAGAAGTCCTACTTCAGCCAGATCAGGCCTGCAAAGAAACTGCGTTTCAGAGGTCTTTGGAAGAGATGTTCCCAGTAGGCTGTAAGAGCACTGTGCAGAGCGAGTTGTTTCTTGCTTCCCAAAGAGCTGGAAGCAAGATGCTGTGGGGCCCAACTCGCCCTTTGGAAAGAAGCCTGCACGTTGTGCCTTTCAGCTCTAGGGCAATGGAGCACACCCAGAGCAGAAGTCCTACTTCAGCCAGATCAGGCCTGCAAAGAAACTGCGTTTCACAGGCCTTTGGAAGAGATGTTCCCGGTAGGCTGTAAGAGCACTGTGCAGAGGGAGTTGTTTCTTAGCTTCCCAAAGAGCTGGAAGCAAGATGCTGTGGGGCCCAACTCGCCCTTTGGAAAGAAGCCTGCACGTTGTGCCTTTCAGCTCTAGGGCATTGTAGCACACCCAGAACAGATGGCCTACTTCAGCCAGATCAGGCCTGCAAAGAAACTGCGTTTCACAGGCCCTTGGGAGAGATGTTACCGGTAGGCTGTAAGAGCACTTTGCAGAGCGAGTTGTTTATTAGCTTCATAAAGAGATGGAAGCAAGATGCTGTGGGGCTAACTCGCCCTTTGGAAAGAAGCCTGCACGTTGTGCCTTTCAGCTCTAGGGCAATGGAGCACACCCAGAGCAGAAGTCCTACTTCAGCCAGATCAGGCCTGCAAAGAAACTGCGTTTCACAGGCCTTTGGAAGAGATGTTCCCGGTAGGCTGTAAGAGCACTGTGCAGAGCGAGTGGTTTCTTACCTTCCCAAAGAGCTGGAAGCAAGATGCTGTGGGGCCCAACTCGCCCTTTGGAAAGAAGCCTGCACGTTGTGCCTTTCAGCTCTAGGTCAATGGAGCACACCCAGAGCAGAAGTCCTACTTCAGCCAGATTAGGCCTGCAAAGAAACGGCGTTTCACAGGCCTTTGGAAGAGATGTTCCCGGTAGGCTGTAAGAGCACTGTGCAGAGCGAGTTGTTTCTTAGCTTCCCAAAGAGCTGGAAGCAAGATGCTTTGGGGCCCAACTCGCCCTTTGCAAAGAAGCCTGCACGTTGTGCCTTTCAGCTCTAGGGCAAAGTAGCACACCCAGAGCAGAAGTCCTACTTCATCCAGATCAGGCCTGCAAAGAAACTGCGTTTCACATTCCTTTGGAAGAGATGTTCCCAGTAGGCTGTAAGAGCACTGTGCAGAGCGAGTTGTTTCTTAGCTTCCCAAAGAGCTGGAAGCAAGATGCTGTGGGGCCCAACTCGCCCTTTGGAAAGAAGCCTGCACGTTGTGCCTTTCAGCTCTAGGGCAATGTAGCACACCCAGAGCAGAAGTCCTACTTCAGCAAGATCAGGCCTGCAAAGAAACTGCGTTTCACAGGCCTTGGGAAGAGATGTTCCCGGTAGGCTGTAAGAGCACTGTGCAGAGCGAGTTGTTTCTTACCTTCCCAAAGAGCTGGAAGCAAGATGCTGTGGGGCCCAAGTCGCCCTTTGGAAAGAAGCCTGCACGTTGTGCCTTTCAGCTCTAGGGCATTGTAGCACACCCAGAGCAGAAGTCCTACTTCAGCCAATCAGGCCTGCAAAGAAACTGCGTTTCACAGGCCTTTGGAAGAGATGTTCCCGGTAGGCTGTAAGAGCACTGTGCAGAGCGAGTTGTTTCTTAGCTTCCCAAAGAGCTGGAAGCAAGATGCTGTGGGGCCCAACTCGCCCTTTGGAAAGAAGCCTGCACGTTGTGCCTTTCAGCTCTAGGGCAATGGAGCACACCCAGAGCAGAAGTCCTACTTCAGCCAGATCAGGCCTGCAAAGAAACTGCGTTTCACAGGTCTTTGGAAGAGATGTTCCCCGTAGGCTGTAAGAGCACTGTGCAGAGCGAGTTGTTTCATGCTTCCCAAAGAGCTGGAAGCAAGATTCTGTGTGGCCCAGCTCGCCCTTTGGAAAGAAGCCTGCACGTTGTGCCTTTCAGCTCTAGGGCAATGTAGCCCACCCAGAGCAGAAGTCCTACTTCAGCCAGATCAGGCCTGCAAAGAAACTGCGTTTCACAGGCCTTGGGAAGAGATGTTCCCGGTAGGCTGTAAGAGCACTGTGCAGAGCGAGTTGTTTCTTAGCTTCCCAAAGAGCTGGAAGCAAGATGCTGTGGGGCCCAACTCGCCCTTTGGAAAGAAGCCTGCACGTTGTGCCTTTCAGCTCTAGGGCAATGTAGCCCACCCAGAGCAGAAGTCCTACTTCAGCCAGATCAGGCCAGCAAAGAAACTGCGTTTCACAGGCCTTGGGAAGAGATGTTCGCGGTAGGCTGTAAGAGCACTGTGCAGAGCGAGTTGTTTCTTAGCTTCCCAAAGAGCTGGAAGCAAGATGCTGTGGGGCCCAACTCGCCCTTTGGAAAGAAGCCTGCACGTTGTGCCTTTCAGCTCTAGGGCAATGGAGCACACCCAGAGCAGAAGTCCTACTTCAGCCAGATCAGGCCTGCAAAGAAACTGCGTTTCACAGGCCTTTGGAAGAGATGTTCCCGGTAGGCTGTAAGAGCACTGTGCAGAGCGAGTGGTTTCTTACCTTCCGAAAGAGCTGGAAGCAAGATGCTGTGGGGCCCAACTCGCCCTTTGGAAAGAATCCTGCACGTTGTGCCTTTCAGCTCTAGGTCAATGGAGCACACCCAGAGCAGAAGTCCTACTTCAGCCAGATCAGGCCTGCAAAGAAACGGCGTTTCACAGGCCTTGGGAAGAGATGTTCCCGGTAGGCTGTAAGAGCACTGTGCAGAGCGAGTTGTTTCTTACCTTCCCAAAGAGCTGGAAGCAAGATGCTGTGGGGCCCAACTCGCCCTTTGGAAAGAAGCCTGCACGTTGTGCCTTTCAGCTCTAGGGCAATGGAGCACACCCAGAGCAGAAGTCCTACTTCAGCCAGATCAGGCCTGCAAAGAAACTGCGTTTCACAGGCCTTTGGAAGAGATGTTCCCGGTAGGCTGTAAGAGCACTGTGCAGAGCGAGTGGTTTCTTACCTTCCCAAAGAGCTGGAAGCAAGATGCTGTGGGGCCCAACTCGCCCTTTGGAAAGAAGCCTGCACGTTGTGCCTTTCAGCTCTAGGGCAATGGAGCACACCCAGAGCAGAAGTCCTACTTCAGCCAGATCAGGCCTGCAAAGAAACTGCGTTTCACAGGCCTTTGGAAGAGATGTTCCCGGTAGGCTGTAAGAGCACTGTGCAGAGCGAGTGGTTTCTTACCTTCCCAAAGAGCTGGAAGCAAGATGCTGTGGGGCCCAACTCGCCCTTTGGAAAGAAGCCTGCACGTTGTGCCTTTCAGCTCTAGGTCAATGGAGCACACCCAGAGCAGAAGTCCTACTTCAGCCAGATCAGGCCTGCAAAGAAACGGCGTTTCACAGTCCTTGGGGAGAGATGTTCCCAGTAGGCTGTAAGAGCACTGTGCAGAGCGAGTTGTTTCTTAGCTTCCCAAAGAGCTGGAAGCAAGATGCTGTGGGGCCCAACTCGCCCTTTGGAAAGAAGCCTGCACGTTGTGCCTTTCAGCTCTAGGTCAATGGAGCACACCCAGAGCAGAAGTCCTACTTCAGCCAGAGCAGGCCTGCAAAGAAACGGCGTTTCACAGGCCTTGGGAAGAGATGTTCCCGGTAGGCTGTAAGAGCACTGTGCAGAGCGAGTTGTTTCTTAGCTTCCCAAAGAGCTGGAAGCAAGATGCTGTGGGGCCCAACTCGCCCTTAGGAAAGAAGCCTGCACGTTGTGCCTTTCAGCTCTAGGGCAATGGAGCACACCCAGAGCAGAAGTCCTACTTCAGCCAGATCAGGCCTGCAAAGAAACTGCGTTTCACAGCCTTGGGAAGAGATTTTCCCGGTAGGCTGCAAGAGCACTGTGCAGAGCGAGTTGTTTCTTAGCTTCTCAAAGAGCTGGAAGCAAGATGCTGTGGGGCCCAACTCGCCCTTTGGAGGGAAGCCTGCACGTTGTGCCTTTCAGCTCTAGGGCAATGGAGCACACCCAGAGGAGAAGTCATACTTCATCCAGATCAGGCCTGCAAAGAAACTGCGTTTCACAGGCCTTTGGAAGAGATGTTCCCGGTAGGCTGTAAGAGCACTGTGCAGAGCGAGTTGTTTCTTAGCTTCCCAAAGTGCTGGAAGCAAGATGCTGTGGGGCCCAACTCGCCCTTTGGAAAGAAGCCTGCACCTTGTGCCTTTCAGCTCTAGGGCAATGGAGCACACCCAGAGCAGAAGTCCTACTTCAGCCAGATCAGGCCTGCAAAGAAACTGCGTTTCAGAGGTCTTTTTAAGAGATGTTCCCAGTAGGCTGTAAGAGCACTGTGCAGAGAGAGTTGTTTCTTGCTTCCCAAAGAGCTGGAAGCAAGGGGCTGTGTGGCCCAACTCGCCCTTTGGAAAGAAGCCTGCACGTTGTGCCTTTCAGCTCTAGGGCAATGTAGCCCACCCAGAGCAGAAGTCCTACTTCAGCCAGATCAGGCCTGCAAAGAAACTGCGTTTCACAGGCCTTTGGAAGAGATGTTCCCGGTAGGCTGTAAGAGCACTGTGCAGAGCGAGTTGTTTCTTAGCTTCCCAAAGAGCTGGAAGCAAGATGCTGTGGTGCCCAACTCGCCCTTTGGAAAGAAGCCTGCACGTTGTGCCTTTCAGCTCTACGGCAAAGTAGCACACCCAGAGCAGAAGTCCTACTTCAGCCAGATCAGGCCTGCAAAGAAACTGCGTTTCACAGGCCTTTGGAAGAGATGTTCCCGGTAGGCTGTAAGAGCACTGTGCAAGGCGAGTTGTTTCTTAGCTTCCCAAAGAGCTGGAAGCAAGATGCTGTGGGGCCCAACTCGCCCTTTGGAAAGAAGCCTGCACGTTGTGCCTTTCAGCTCTAGGGCAATGGAGCACACCCAGAGCAGAAGTCCTACTTCAGCCAGATCAGGCCTGCAAAGAAACTGCGTTTCACAGGCCTTGGGAAGAGATGTTCCCGGTAGGCTGTAAGAGCACTGTGCAGAGCGAGTTGTTTCTTAGCTTCCCAAAGAGCTGGAAGCAAGATGCTGTGGGGCCCAACGCGCCCTTTGGAAAGAAGCCTGCACGTTGAGCCTTTCAGCTCTAGGGCAATGTAGCCCACCCTGAGCAGAAGTCCTACTTCAGCCAGATCAGGCCTGCAAAGAAACTGCGTTTCACAGGCCTTTGGAAGAGATGTTCCCTGTAGGCTGTAAGAGCACTGTGCAGAGCGAGTTGTTTCTTAGCTTCCCAAAGAGCTGGAAGCAAGATGCTTTGGGGCCCAACTCGCCCTTTGCAAAGAAGCCTGCACGTTGTGCCTTTCAGCTCTAGGGCAAAGTAGTAAACCCAGAGCAGAAGTCCTACTTCAGCCAGATCAGGCCTGCAAAGAAACTGCGTTTCACATTCCTTTGGAAGAGATGTTCCCAGTAGGCTGTAAGAGCACTGTGCAGAGCGAGTTGTTTCTTACCTTCCCAAAGAGCTGGAAGCAAGATGCTGTGGGGCCCAACTCGCCCTTTGGAAAGAAGCCTGCACGTTGTGCCTTTCAGCTCTAGGGCAATGGAGCACACCCAGAGCAGAAGTCCTACTTCAGCCAGATCAGGCCTGCAAAGAAACTGCGTTTCACAGGCCTTTGGAAGAGATGTTCCCGGTAGGCTGTAAGAGCACTGTGCAGAGCGAGTTGTTTCTTACCTTCCCAAAGAGCTGGAAGCAAGATGCTGTGGGGCCCAAGTCGCCCTTTGGAAAGAAGCCTGCACGTTGTGCCTTTCAGCTCTAGGGCATTGTAGCACACCCAGAGCAGAAGTCCTACTTCAGCCAATCAGGCCTGCAAAGAAACTGCGTTTCACAGGCCTTTGGAAGAGATGTTCCCGGTAGGCTGTAAGAGCACTGTGCAGAGCGAGTTGTTTCTTAGCTTCCCAAAGAGCTGGAAGCAAGATGCTGTGGGGCCCAACTCGCCCTTTGGAAAGAAGCCTGCACGTTGTGCCTTTCAGCTCTAGGGCAATGGAGCACACCCAGAGCAGAAGTCCTACTTCAGCCAGATCAGGCCTGCAAAGAAACTGCGTTTCAGAGGTCTTTGGAAGAGATGTTCCCAGTAGGCTGTAAGAGCACTGTGCAGAGCGAGTTGTTTCTTGCTTCCCAAAGAGCTGGAAGCAAGATGCTCTGTGGCCCAGCTCGCCCTTTGGAAAGAAGCCTGCACGTTGTGCCTTTCAGCTCTAGGGCAATGTAGCCCACCCAGAGCAGAAGTCCTACTTCAGCCAGATCAGGCCTGCAAAGAAACTGCGTTTCACAGGCCTTGGGAAGAGATGTTCCCGGTAGGCTGTAAGAGCACTGTGCAGAGCGAGTTGTTTCTTAGCTTCCCAAAGAGCTGGAAGCAAGATGCTGTGGGGCCCAGCTCGCCCTTTGGAAAGAAGCCTGCACGTTGTGCCTTTCAGCTCTAGGGCAAAGTAGCACACCCAGAGCAGAAGTCCTACTTCAGCCAGATCAGGCCTGCAAAGAAGCTGCGTTTCACAGGCCTTTGGAAGAGATGTTCCCGGTAGGCTGTAAGAGCACTGTGCAGAGCGAGTTGTTTCTTAGCTTCCCAAAGAGCTGGAAGCAAGATGCTGTGGGGCCCAGCTCGCCCTTTGGAAAGAAGCCTGCACGTTGTGCCTTTCAGCTCTAGGGCAAAGAAGCACACCCAGAGCAGAAGTCCTACTTTAGCCAGATCAGGCCTGCAAAGAAACTGCGTTTCACAGGCCTTTGGAAGAGATGTTCCCACTAGGCTGTAAGAGCACTGTGCAGAGCGAGTTGTTTCTTAGCTTCCCAAAGAGCTGGAAGCAAGATGCTGTGGGACCCAACTCGCCCTTTGGAAAGAAGCCTGCACGTTGTGCCTTTCAGCTCTAGGGCAAAGTAGCACACCCAGAGCAGAAGTCCTACTTCAGCCAGATCAGGCCTGCAAAGAAACTGCGTTTCACAGGCCTTGGGAAGAGATGTTCCCGGTAGGCTGTAAGAGCACTGTGCAGAGCGAGTTGTTTCTTAGCTTCCCAAAGAGCTGGAAGCAAGATGCTGTGTGGCCCAACTCGCCCTTTGGAATGAAGCCTGCACGTTGTGCCTTTCAGCTCTAGGGCCAATTAGCACACCCAGAGCAGAAGTCCTACTTCAGCCAGATCAGGCCTGCAAAGAAGCTGCGTTTCCCAGGCCTTTGGAAGAGATGTTTCCGGTAGGCTGTAAGTACACTGTGCAGAGCGAGTGGTTTCTTAGCTTCCCAAAGAGCTGGAAGCAAGATGCTGTGGGGCCCAACGCGCCCCTTGGAAAGAAGCCTGCACGTTGAGCCTTTCAGCTCTAGGGCAATGTAGCCCACCCAGAGCAGAAGTCCTACTTCAGCCAGATCAGGCCTGCAAAGAAACTGCGTTTCACAGGCCTTTGGAAGAGATGTTCCCTGTAGGCTGTAAGAGCACTGTGCAGAGCGAGTTGTTTCTTAGCTTCCCAAAGAGCTGGAAGCAAGATGCTCTGGGGCCCAACTCGCTCTTTGGAAAGAAGCCTGTACGTTGTGCCTTTCAGCTCTAGGGCAATGGAGCACACCCAGAGCAGAAGTCCTACTTCAGCCAGATCAGGCCTGCAAAGAAACTGCGTTTCACAGGCCTTTGGAAGAGATGTTCCCGGTAGGCTGTAAGAGCACTGTGCAGAGCGAGTTGTTTCTTACCTTCCCAAAGAGCTGGAAGCAAGATGCTGTGGGGCCCAAGTCGCCCTTTGGAAAGAAGCCTGCACGTTGTGCCTTTCAGCTCTAGGGCATTGTAGCACACCCAGAGCAGAAGTCCTACTTCAGCCAATCAGGCCTGCAAAGAAACTGCGTTTCACAGGCCTTTGGAAGAGATGTTCCCGGTAGGCTGTAAGAGCACTGTGCAGAGCGAGTTGTTTCTTAGCTTCCCAAAGAGCTGGAAGCAAGATGCTGTGGGGCCCAACTCGCCCTTTGGAAAGAAGCCTGCACGTTGTGCCTTTCAGCTCTAGGGCAAAGTAGCACACCCAGAGCAGAAGTCCTACTTCAGCCAGATCAGGCCTGCAAAGAAACTGCGTTTCACAGGTCTTTGGAAGAGATGTTCCCCGTAGGCTGTAAGAGCACTGTGCAGAGCGAGTTGTTTCTTGCTTCCCAAAGAGCTGGAAGCAAGATGCTGTGTGGCCCAGCTCGCCCTTTGGAAAGAAGCCTGCACGTTGTGCCTTTCAGCTCTAGGGAAATGTAGCCCACCCAGAGCAGAAGTCCTACTTCAGCCAGATCAGGCCTGCAAAGAAACTGCGTTTCACAGGCCTTGGGAAGAGATGTTCCCGGTAGGCTGTAAGAGCACTGTGCAGAGCGAGTTGTTTCTTAGCTTCCCAAAGAGCTGGAAGCAAGATGCTGTGGGGCCCAACTCGCCCTTTGGAAAGAAGCCTGCACGTTGTGCCATTCAGCTCTAGGGCAATGTAGCCCACCCAGAGCAGAAGTCCTACTTCAGCCAGATCAGGCCAGCAAAGAAACTGCGTTTCACAGTCCTTGGGAAGAGATGTTCGCGGTAGGCTGTAAGAGGACTGTGCAGAGCGAGTTGTTTCTTAGCTTCCCAAAGAGCTGGAAGCAAGATGCTGTGGGGCCCAACTCGCCCTTTGGAAAGAAGCCTGCACGTTGTGCCTTTCAGCTCTAGGGCAATGGAGCACACCCAGAGCAGAAGTCCTACTTCAGCCAGATCAGGCCTGCAAAGAAACTGCGTTTCACAGGCCTTTGGAAGAGATGTTCCCGGTAGGCTGTAAGAGCACTGTGCAGAGCGAGTGGTTTCTTACCTTCCCAAAGAGCTGGAAGCAAGATGCTGTGGGGCCCAACTCGCCCTTTGGAAAGAAGCCTGCACGTTGTGCCTTTCAGCTCTAGGGCAATGGAGCACACCCAGAGCAGAAGTCCTACTTCAGCCAGATCAGGCCTGCAAAGAAACTGCGTTTCACAGGCCTTTGGAAGAGATGTTCCCAGTAGGCTGTAAGAGCACTGTGCAGAGCGAGTGGTTTCTTACCTTCCCAAAGAGCTGGAAGCAAGATGCTGTGGGGCCCAACTCGCCCTTTGGAAAGAAGCCTGCACGTTGTGCCTTTCAGCTCTAGGGCAATGGAGCACACCCAGAGCAGAAGTCCTACTTCAGCCAGATCAGGCCTGCAAAGAAACTGCGTTTCACAGGCCTTTGGAAGAGATGTTCCCGGTAGGCTGTAAGAGCACTGTGCAGAGCGAGTGGTTTCTTACCTTCCCAAAGAGCTGGAAGCAAGATGCTGTGGGGCCCAACTCGCCCTTTGGAAAGAAGCCTGCACGTTGTGCCTTTCAGCTCTAGGTCAATGGAGCACACCCAGAGCAGAAGTCCTACTTCAGCCAGATCAGGCCTGCAAAGAAACGGCGTTTCACAGGCCTTGGGAAGAGATGTTCCCGGTAGGCTGTAAGAGCACTGTGCAGAGCGAGTTGTTTCTTAGCTTCCCAAAGAGCTGGAAGCAAGATGCTGTGGGGCCCAACTCGCCCTTTGGAAAGAAGCCTGCACGTTGTGCCATTCAGCTCTAGGGCAATGTAGCCCACCCAGAGCAGAAGTCCTACTTCAGCCAGATCAGGCCAGCAAAGAAACTGCGTTTCACAGTCCTTGGGAAGAGATGTTCGCGGTAGGCTGTAAGAGCACTGTGCAGAGCGAGTTGTTTCTTAGCTTCCCAAAGAGCTGGAAGCAAGATGCTGTGGGGCCCAACTCGCCCTTTGGAAAGAAGCCTGCACGTTGTGCCTTTCAGCTCTAGGGCAATGGAGCACACCCAGAGCAGAAGTCCTACTTCAGCCAGATCAGGCCTGCAAAGAAACTGCGTTTCACAGGCCTTTGGAAGAGATGTTCCCGGTAGGCTGTAAGAGCACTGTGCAGAGCGAGTGGTTTCTTACCTTCCCAAAGAGCTGGAAGCAAGATGCTGTGGGGCCCAACTCGCCCTTTGGAATGAAGCCTGCACGTTGTGCCTTTCAGCTCTAGGGCAATGGAGCACACCCAGAGCAGAAGTCCTACTTCAGCCAGATCAGGCCTGCAAAGAAACTGCGTTTCACAGGCCTTTGGAAGAGATGTTCCCGGTAGGCTGTAAGAGCACTGTGCAGAGCGAGTGGTTTCTTACCTTCCCAAAGAGCTGGAAGCAAGATGCTGTGGGGCCCAACTCGCCCTTTGGAAAGAAGCCTGCACGTTGTGCCTTTCAGCTCTAGGGCAATGGAGCACACCCAGAGCAGAAGTCCTACTTCAGCCAGATCAGGCCTGCAAAGAAACTGCGTTTCACAGGCCTTTGGAAGAGATGTTCCCGGTAGGCTGTAAGAGCACTGTGCAGAGCGAGTGGTTTCTTACCAACCCAAAGAGCTGGAAGCAAGATGCTGTGGGGCCCAACTCGCCCTTTGGAAAGAAGCCTGCACGTTGTGCCTTTCAGCTCTAGGTCAATGGAGCACACCCAGAGCAGAAGTCCTACTTCAGCCAGATCAGGCCTGCAAAGAAACGGCGTTTCACAGGCCTTTGGAAGAGATGTTCCCGGTAGGCTGTAAGAGCACTGTGCAGAGCGAGTTGTTTCTTAGCTTCCCAAAGAGCTGGAAGCAAGATGCTGTGGGGCCCAACTCGCCCTTTGGAAAGAAGCCTGCACGTTGTGCCTTTCAGCTCTAGGGCAATGGAGCACACCCAGAGCAGAAGTCCTACTTCAGCCAGATCAGGCGTGCAAAGAAACTGCGTTTCACAGGCCTTTGGAAGAGATGTTCCCGGTAGGCTGTAAGAGCACTGTGCAGAGCGAGTGGTTTCTTACCTTCCCAAAGAGCTGGAAGCAAGATGCTGTGGGGCCCAACTCGCCCTTTGGAAAGAAGCCTGCACGTTGTGCCTTTCAGCTCTAGGTCAATGGAGCACACCCAGAGCAGAAGTCCTACTTCAGCCAGATCAGGCCTGCAAAGAAACGGCGTTTCACAGGCCTTGGGAAGAGATGTTCCCGGTAGGCTGTAAGAGCACTGTGCAGAGCGAGTTGTTTCTTAGCTTCCCAAAGAGCTGGAAGCAAGATGCTGTGGGGCCCAACTCGCCCTTTGGAAAGAAGCCTGCACGTTGTGCCTTTCAGCTCTAGGGCAATGGAGCACACCCAGAGCAGAAGTCCTACTTCAGCCAGATCAGGCCTGCAAAGAAACTGCGTTTCACATTCCGTTGGAGGAGATGTTCCCGGTAGGCTGTAAGAGCACTGTGCAGAGCGAGTTGTTTCTTAGCTTCCCAAAGAGCTGGAAGCAAGATGCTGTGGGGCCCAACTCGCCCTTTGGAAAGAAGCCTGCACGTTGTGCCTTTCAGCTCTAGGGCAATGGAGCACACCCAGAGCAGAAGTCCTACTTCAGCCAGATCAGGCCTGCAAAGAAACTGCGTTTCAGAGGTCTTTGGAAGAGATGTTCCCAGTAGGCTGTAAGAGCACTGTGCAGAGCGAGTTGTTTCTTGCTTCCCAAAGAGCTGGAAGCAAGATGCTGTGGGGCCCAACTCGCCCTTTGTAAAGAAGCCTGCACGTTGTGCCTTTCAGCTCTAGGGCAATGGAGCACACCCAGAGCAGAAGTCCTACTTCAGCCAGATCAGGCCTGCAAAGAAACTGCGTTTCACAGGCCTATTGAAGAGAAGTTCCCGGTAGGCTGTAAGATCACTGTGCAGAGCGAGTTGTTTCTTAGCTTCCCAAAGAGCTGGAAGCAAGATGCTGTGGGGCCCAACTCGCCCTTTGGAATGAAGCCTGCACGTTGTGCCTTTCAGCTCTAGGGCAATGGAGCACACCCAGAGCAGAAGTCCTACTTCAGCCAGATCAGGCTTGCAAAGAAACTGCGTTTCACAGGCCTTTGGAAGAGATGTTCCCGGTAGGCTGTAAGAGCACTGTGCAGAGCGAGTTGTTTCTTAGCTTCCCAAAGAGCTGGAATCAAGATACTGTGGGGCCCAACTCACCCTTTGGAAAGAAGCCTGCACGTTGAGCCTTTCAGCTCTAGGGCAGTGTAGCCCACCCAGAGCAGAAGTCCTACTTCAGCCAGATCAGGCCTGCAAAGAAACTGCGTTTCACAGGCCTTTGCAAGAGATGTTCCCGCTAGGCTGTAAGAGCACTGTGCAGAGGGAGTTGTTTCTTAGCTTCCCAAAGAGCTGGAAGCAAGATGCTGTGGGGCCCAACTCACCCTTTGGAAAGAAGCCTGCACGTTGTGCCTTTCAGCTCTACGGCAAAGTAGCACACCCAGAACAGAAGGCCTACTCCAGCCAGATCAGGCCTGCAAAGAAACTGCGTTTCACAGGCCCTTGGAAGAGATGTTCCCGGTAGGCTGTAAGAGCACTGTGCAGAGCGAGTTGTTTATTAGCTTCCCAAAGAGATGGAAGCAAGATGCTGTGGGGCCCAACTCGCCCTTTGGAAAGAAGCCTGCACGTTGTGCCTTTCAGCTCTAGGGCAATGGAGCACACCCAGAGCAGAAGTCCTACTTCAGCCAGATCAGGCCTGCAAAGAAACTGCGTTTCACATTCCGTTGGAGGAGATGTTCCCGGTAGGCTGTAAGAGCACTGTGCAGAGCGAGTTGTTTCTTAGCTTCCCAAAGAGCTGGAAGCAAGATGCTGTGGGGCCCAACTCTCCCTTTGGAACGAAGCCTGCACGTTGTGCCTTTCAGCTCTAGGGCAATGGAGCACACCCAGAGCAGAAGTCCTACTTCAGCCAGATCAGGCCTGCAAAGAAACTGCGTTTCACAGGCCTTTGGAAGAGATGTTTCCGGTAGGCTGTAAGAGCACTGTGCAGAGCGAGTTGTTTCTTAGCTTCCCAAAGAGCTGGAAGCAAGATGCCGTGGGGCCCAACTCGCCCTTTGGAACGAAGCCTGCACGTTGTGCCTTTCAGCTCTAGGGCAATGGAGCACACCCAGAGCAGAAGTCCTACTTCAGCCAGATCAGGCCTGCAAAGAAACTGCGTTTCACAGGCCTTTGGAAGAGATGTTCCCGGTAGGCTGTAAGAGCACTGTGCAGAGGGAGTTGTTTCTTAGCTTCCCAAAGAGCTGGAAGCAAGATGCTGTGGGGCCCAACTCGCCCTTTGGAAAGAAGCCTGCACGTGGTGCCTTTCAGCTCTAGGGCAAAGTAGCACACCCAGAGCAGAAGTCCTACTTCAGCCAGATCAGGCCTGCAAAGAAACTGCGTTTCACAGGCCTTTGGAAGAGATGTTCCCGGTAGGCTGTAAGAGCACTGTGCAGAGCGAGTGGTTTCTTACCTTCCCAAAGAGCTGGAAGCAAGATGCTGTGGGGCCCAACTCGCCCTTTGGAAAGAAGCCTGCACGTTGTGCCTTTCAGCTCTAGGGCAATGGAGCACACCCAGAGCAGAAGTCCTACTTCAGCCAGATCAGGCCTGCAAAGAAACTGCGTTTCACAGGCCTTGGGAAGAGATGTTCCCGGTAGGCTGTAAGAGCACTGTGCAGAGCGAGTTGTTTCTTAGCTTCCCAAAGAGCTGGAAGCAAGATGCTGTGGGGCCCAACTCGCCCTTTGGAAAGAAGCCTGCACGTTGTGCCTTTCAGCTCTAGGGCAATGGAGCACACCCAGAGCAGAAGTCCTACTTCAGCCAGATCAGGCCTGCAAAGAAACTGCGTTTCACATTCCGTTGGAGGAGATGTTCCCGGTAGGCTGTAAGAGCACTGTGCAGAGCGAGTTGTTTCTTAGCTTCCCAAAGAGCTGGAAGCAAGATGCTGTGGGGCCCAACTCGCCCTTTGGAAAGAAGCCTGCACGTTGTGCCTTTCAGCTCTAGGGCAATGGAGCACACCCAGAGCAGAAGTCCTACTTCAGCCAGATCAGGCCTGCAAAGAAACTGCGTTTCAGAGGTCTTTGGAAGAGATGTTCCCAGTAGGCTGTAAGAGCACTGTGCAGAGCGAGTTGTTTCTTGCTTCCCAAAGAGCTGGAAGCAAGATGCTGTGGGGCCCAACTCGCCCTTTGTAAAGAAGCCTGCACGTTGTGCCTTTCAGCTCTAGGGCAATGGAGCACACCCAGAGCAGAAGTCCTACTTCAGCCAGATCAGGCCTGCAAAGAAACTGCGTTTCACAGGCCTATTGAAGAGAAGTTCCCGGTAGGCTGTAAGATCACTGTGCAGAGCGAGTTGTTTCTTAGCTTCCCAAAGAGCTGGAAGCAAGATGCTGTGGGGCCCAACTCACCCTTTGGAAAGAAGCCTGCACGTTGTGCCTTTCAGCTCTACGGCAAAGTAGCACACCCAGAACAGAAGGCCTACTCCAGCCAGATCAGGCCTGCAAAGAAACTGCGTTTCACAGGCCCTTGGAAGAGATGTTCCCGGTAGGCTGTAAGAGCACTGTGCAGAGCGAGTTGTTTATTAGCTTCCCAAAGAGATGGAAGCAAGATGCTGTGGGGCCCAACTCGCCCTTTGGAAAGAAGCCTGCACGTTGTGCCTTTCAGCTCTAGGGCAATGGAGCACACCCAGAGCAGAAGTCCTACTTCAGCCAGATCAGGCCTGCAAAGAAACTGCGTTTCACATTCCGTTGGAGGAGATGTTCCCGGTAGGCTGTAAGAGCACTGTGCAGAGCGAGTTGTTTCTTAGCTTCCCAAAGAGCTGGAAGCAAGATGCTGTGGGGCCCAACTCTCCCTTTGGAACGAAGCCTGCACGTTGTGCCTTTCAGCTCTAGGGCAATGGAGCACACCCAGAGCAGAAGTCCTACTTCAGCCAGATCAGGCCTGCAAAGAAACTGCGTTTCACAGGCCTTTGGAAGAGATGTTTCCGGTAGGCTGTAAGAGCACTGTGCAGAGCGAGTTGTTTCTTAGCTTCCCAAAGAGCTGGAAGCAAGATGCCGTGGGGCCCAACTCGCCCTTTGGAACGAAGCCTGCACGTTGTGCCTTTCAGCTCTAGGGCAATGGAGCACACCCAGAGCAGAAGTCCTACTTCAGCCAGATCAGGCCTGCAAAGAAACTGCGTTTCACAGGCCTTTGGAAGAGATGTTCCCGGTAGGCTGTAAGAGCACTGTGCAGAGGGAGTTGTTTCTTAGCTTCCCAAAGAGCTGGAAGCAAGATGCTGTGGGGCCCAACTCGCCCTTTGGAAAGAAGCCTGCACGTGGTGCCTTTCAGCTCTAGGGCAAAGTAGCACACCCAGAGCAGAAGTCCTACTTCAGCCAGATCAGGCCTGCAAAGAAACTGCGTTTCACAGGCCTTTGGAAGAGATGTTCCCGGTAGGCTGTAAGAGCACTGTGCAGAGCGAGTGGTTTCTTACCTTCCCAAAGAGCTGGAAGCAAGATGCTGTGGGGCCCAACTCGCCCTTTGGAAAGAAGCCTGCACGTTGTGCCTTTCAGCTCTAGGGCAATGGAGCACACCCAGAGCAGAAGTCCTACTTCAGCCAGATCAGGCCTGCAAAGAAACTGCGTTTCACAGGCCTTGGGAAGAGATGTTCCCGGTAGGCTGTAAGAGCACTGTGCAGAGCGAGTTGTTTCTTAGCTTCCCAAAGAGCTGGAAGCAAGATGCTGTGGGGCCCAACTCGCCCTTTGGAAAGAAGCCTGCACGTTGTGCCTTTCAGCTCTAGGGCAATGGAGCACACCCAGAGCAGAAGTCCTACTTCAGCCAGATCAGGCCTGCAAAGAAACTGCGTTTCACATTCCGTTGGAGGAGATGTTCCCGGTAGGCTGTAAGAGCACTGTGCAGAGCGAGTTGTTTCTTAGCTTCCCAAAGAGCTGGAAGCAAGATGCTGTGGGGCCCAACTCGCCCTTTGGAAAGAAGCCTGCACGTTGTGCCTTTCAGCTCTAGGGCAATGGAGCACACCCAGAGCAGAAGTCCTACTTCAGCCAGATCAGGCCTGCAAAGAAACTGCGTTTCAGAGGTCTTTGGAAGAGATGTTCCCAGTAGGCTGTAAGAGCACTGTGCAGAGCGAGTTGTTTCTTGCTTCCCAAAGAGCTGGAAGCAAGATGCTGTGGGGCCCAACTCGCCCTTTGTAAAGAAGCCTGCACGTTGTGCCTTTCAGCTCTAGGGCAATGGAGCACACCCAGAGCAGAAGTCCTACTTCAGCCAGATCAGGCCTGCAAAGAAACTGCGTTTCACAGGCCTATTGAAGAGAAGTTCCCGGTAGGCTGTAAGATCACTGTGCAGAGCGAGTTGTTTCTTAGCTTCCCAAAGAGCTGGAAGCAAGATGCTGTGGGGCCCAACTCGCCCTTTGGAATGAAGCCTGCACGTTGTGCCTTTCAGCTCTAGGGCAATGGAGCACACCCAGAGCAGAAGTCCTACTTCAGCCAGATCAGGCTTGCAAAGAAACTGCGTTTCACAGGCCTTTGGAAGAGATGTTCCCGGTAGGCTGTAAGAGCACTGTGCAGAGCGAGTTGTTTCTTAGCTTCCCAAAGAGCTGGAATCAAGATACTGTGGGGCCCAACTCACCCTTTGGAAAGAAGCCTGCACGTTGAGCCTTTCAGCTCTAGGGCAGTGTAGCCCACCCAGAGCAGAAGTCCTACTTCAGCCAGATCAGGCCTGCAAAGAAACTGCGTTTCACAGGCCTTTGCAAGAGATGTTCCCGCTAGGCTGTAAGAGCACTGTGCAGAGGGAGTTGTTTCTTAGCTTCCCAAAGAGCTGGAAGCAAGATGCTGTGGGGCCCAACTCACCCTTTGGAAAGAAGCCTGCACGTTGTGCCTTTCAGCTCTACGGCAAAGTAGCACACCCAGAACAGAAGGCCTACTCCAGCCAGATCAGGCCTGCAAAGAAACTGCGTTTCACAGGCCCTTGGAAGAGATGTTCCCGGTAGGCTGTAAGAGCACTGTGCAGAGCGAGTTGTTTATTAGCTTCCCAAAGAGATGGAAGCAAGATGTTGTGGGGCCCAACTCGCCCTTTGGAAAGAAGCCTGCACGTTGTGCCTTTCAGCTCTAGGGCAATGGAGCACACCCAGAGCAGAAGTCCTACTTCAGCCAGATCAGGCCTGCAAAGAAACTGCGTTTCACATTCCGTTGGAGGAGATGTTCCCGGTAGGCTGTAAGAGCACTGTGCAGAGCGAGTTGTTTCTTAGCTTCCCAAAGAGCTGGAAGCAAGATGCTGTGGGGCCCAACTCTCCCTTTGGAACGAAGCCTGCACGTTGTGCCTTTCAGCTCTAGGGCAATGGAGCACACCCAGAGCAGAAGTCCTACTTCAGCCAGATCAGGCCTGCAAAGAAACTGCGTTTCACAGGCCTTTGGAAGAGATGTTTCCGGTAGGCTGTAAGAGCACTGTGCAGAGCGAGTTGTTTCTTAGCTTCCCAAAGAGCTGGAAGCAAGATGCCGTGGGGCCCAACTCGCCCTTTGGAACGAAGCCTGCACGTTGTGCCTTTCAGCTCTAGGGCAATGGAGCACACCCAGAGCAGAAGTCCTACTTCAGCCAGATCAGGCCTGCAAAGAAACTGCGTTTCACAGGCCTTTGGAAGAGATGTTCCCGGTAGGCTGTAAGAGCACTGTGCAGAGGGAGTTGTTTCTTAGCTTCCCAAAGAGCTGGAAGCAAGATGCTGTGGGGCCCAACTCGCCCTTTGGAAAGAAGCCTGCACGTGGTGCCTTTCAGCTCTAGGGCAAAGTAGCACACCCAGAGCAGAAGTCCTACTTCAGCCAGATCAGGCCTGCAAAGAAACTGCGTTTCACAGGCCTTTGGAAGAGATGTTCCCGGTAGGCTGTAAGAGCACTGTGCAGAGCGAGTGGTTTCTTACCTTCCCAAAGAGCTGGAAGCAAGATGCTGTGGGGCCCAACTCGCCCTTTGGAAAGAAGCCTGCACGTTGTGCCTTTCAGCTCTAGGGCAATGGAGCACACCCAGAGCAGAAGTCCTACTTCAGCCAGATCAGGCCTGCAAAGAAACTGCGTTTCACAGGTCTTTGGAAGAGATGTTCCCGGTAGGCTGTAAGAGCACTGTGCAGAGCGAGTTGTTTCTTAGCTTCCCAAAGAGCTGGAAGCAAGATGCTGTGGGGCCCAACTCGCCCTTTGGAAAGAAGCCTGCACGTTGTGCCTTTCAGCTCTATTGCCATGTAGCACACCCAGAGCAGAAGTCCTACTTCAGCCAGATCAGGCCTGCAAAGAAACTGCGTTTCACAGGCCTTGGGAAGAGATTTTCCCGGTAGGCTGCAAGAGCACTGTGCAGAGCGAGTTGTTTCTTAGCTTCTCAAAGAGCTGGAAGCAAGATGCTGTGGGGCCCAACTCGCCCTTTGGAAAGAAGCCTGCACGTTGTGCCTTTCAGCTCTAGGGCAATGGAGCACACCCAGAGCAGAAGTCCTACTTCAGCCAGATCAGGCCTGCAAAGAAACTGCGTTTCACATTCCGTTGGAGGAGATGTTCCCGGTAGGCTGTAAGAGCACTGTGCAGAGCGAGTTGTTTCTTAGCTTCCCAAAGAGCTGGAAGCAAGATGCTGTGGGGCCCAACTCGCCCTTTGGAAAGAAGCCTGCACGTTGTGCCTTTCAGCTCTAGGGCAATGGAGCACACCCAGAGCAGAAGTCCTACTTCAGCCAGATCAGGCCTGCAAAGAAACTGCGTTTCAGAGGTCTTTGGAAGAGATGTTCCCAGTAGGCTGTAAGAGCACTGTGCAGAGCGAGTTGTTTCTTGCTTCCCAAAGAGCTGGAAGCAAGATGCTGTGGGGCCCAACTCGCCCTTTGTAAAGAAGCCTGCACGTTGTGCCTTTCAGCTCTAGGGCAATGGAGCACACCCAGAGCAGAAGTCCTACTTCAGCCAGATCAGGCCTGCAAAGAAACTGCGTTTCACAGGCCTATTGAAGAGAAGTTCCCGGTAGGCTGTAAGATCACTGTGCAGAGCGAGTTGTTTCTTAGCTTCCCAAAGAGCTGGAAGCAAGATGCTGTGGGGCCCAACTCGCCCTTTGGAAAGAAGCCTGCACGTTGTGCCTTTCAGCTCTAGGGCAATGGAGCACACCCAGAGCAGAAGTCCTACTTCAGCCAGATCAGGCCTGCAAAGAAACTGCGTTTCACAGGCCTTTGGAAGAGATGTTCCCGGTAGGCTGTAAGAGCACTGTGCAGAGCGAGTTGTTTCTTAGCTTCCCAAAGAGCTGGAAGCAAGATGCTGTGGGGCCCAACTCGCCCTTTGGAAAGAAGCCTGCACGTTGTGCCTTTCAGCTCTAGGGCAATGGAGCACACCCAGAGCAGAAGTCCTACTTCAGCCAGATCAGGCCTGCAAAGAAACTGCGTTTCACAGGCCTTTGGAAGAGATGTTCCCGGTAGGCTGTAAGAGCACTGTGCAGAGCGAGTTGTTTCTTAGCTTCCCAAAGAGCTGGAAGCAAGATGCTTTGGGGCCCAACTCGCCCTTTGCAAAGAAGCCTGCACGTTGTGCCTTTCAGCTCTAGGGCAAAGTAGCACACCCAGAGCAGAAGTCCTACTTCATCCAGATCAGGCCTGCAAAGAAACTGCGTTTCACATTCCTTTGGAAGAGATGTTCCCAGTAGGCTGTAAGAGCACTGTGCAGAGCGAGTTGTTTCTTAGCTTCCCAAAGAGCTGGAAGCAAGATGCTGTGGGACCCAACTCGCCCTTTGGAAAGAAGCCTGCACGTTGTGCCTTTCAGCTCTAGGGCAAAGTAGCACACCCAGAGCAGAAGTCCTACTTCAGCCAGATCAGGCCTGCAAAGAAACTGCGTTTCACAGGCCTTTGGAAGAGATGCTCTTGGTATGCTGTAAGAGCACTGTGCAGAGCGAGTTGTTTCTTAGCTTCCCAAAGAGCTGGAAGCAAGATGCTGTGGGGCCCAACTCGCCCTTTGGAATGAAGCCTGCACGTTGTGCCTTTCAGCTCTAGGGCCAATTAGCACACCCAGAGCAGAAGTCCTACTTCAGCCAGATCAGGCCTGCAAAGAAGCTGCGTTTCCCAGGCCTTTGGAAGAGATGTTTCCGGTAGGCTGTAAGTACACTGTGCAGAGCGAGTGGTTTCTTAGCTTCCCAAAGAGCTGGAAGCAAGATGCTGTGGGGCCCAACGCACCCCTTGGAAAGAAGCCTGCACGTTGAGCCTTTCAGCTCTAGGGCAATGGAGCCCACCCAGAGCAGAAGTCCTACTTCAGCCAGATCAGGCCTGCAAAGAAACTGCGTTTCACAGGCCTTTGGAAGAGATGCTCTTGGTATGCTGTAAGAGCACTGTGCAGAGCGAGTTGTTTCTTAGCTTCCCAAAGAGCTGGAAGCAAGATGCTGTGGGGCCCAACTCGCCCTTTGGAATGAAGCCTGCACGTTGTGCCTTTCAGCTCTAGGGCCAATTAGCACACCCAGAGCAGAAGTCCTACTTCAGCCAGATCAGGCCTGCAAAGAAGCTGCGTTTCCCAGGCCTTTGGAAGAGATGTTTCCGGTAGGCTGTAAGAGCACTGTGCAGAGCGAGTTGTTTCTTAGCTTCCCAAAGAGCTGGAAGCAAGATGCTCTGGGGCCCAACTCGCTCTTTGGAAAGAAGCCTGCACGTTGTGCCTTTCAGCTCTAGGGCAATGGAGCACACCCAGAGCAGAAGTCCTACTTCAGCCAGATCAGGCCTGCAAAGAAACTGCATTTCACAGGCCTTTGGAAGAGATGTTCCCGGTAGGCTGTAAGAGCACTGTGCAGAGCGAGTTGTTTCTTAGCTTCCCAAAGAGCTGGAAGCAAGATGCTGTGGGGCCCAGCTCGCCCTTTGGAAAGAAGCCTGCACGTTGTGCCTTTCAGCTCTAGGGCAAAGAAGCACACCCATAGCAGAAGTCCTACTTCAGCCAGATCAGGCCTGCAAAGAAACTGCGTTTCACAGGCCTTTGGAAGAGATGTGCCCACTAGGCTGTAAGAGCACTGTGCAGAGCGAGTTGTTTCTTAGCTTCCCAAAGAGCTGGAAGCAAGATGCTGTGGGACCCAACTCGCCCTTTGGAAAGAAGCCTGCACGTTGTGCCTTTCAGCTCTAGGGCAAAGTAGCACACCCAGAGCAGAAGTCCTACTTCAGCCAGATCAGGCCTGCAAAGAAACTGCGTTTCACAGGCCTTTGGAAGAGATGTTCCCGGTAGGCTGTAAGAGCACTGTGCAGAGCGAGTTGTTTCTTAGCTTCCCAAAGAGCTGGAAGCAAGATGCTGTGGGGCCCAACTCGCCCTTTGGAATGAAGCCTGCACGTTGTGGCTTACAGCTCTACGGCAAAGTAGCACACCCAGAGCAGAAGTCCTACTTCAGCCAGATCAGGCCTGCAAAGAAGCTGCGTTTCCCAGGCCTTTGGAAGACATGTTTCCGGTAGGCTGTAAGAGCACTGTGCAGAGCGAGTGGATTCTTAGCTTCCCAAAGAGCTGGAAGCAAGATGCTGTGGGACCCAACTCGCCCTTTGGAAAGAAGCCTGCACGTTGTACCTTTCAGCTCTAGGGCAAAGTAGCACACCCAGAGCAGAAGTCCTACTTCAGCCAGATCAGGCCTGCAAAGAAACTGCGTTTCACAGGCCTTTGGAAGAGATGCTCTTGGTATGCTGTAAGAGCACTGTGCAGAGCGAGTTGTTTCTTAGCTTCCCAAAGAGCTGGAAGCAAGATGCTGTGGGGCCCAACTCGCCCTTTGGAATGAAGCCTGCACGTTGTGCCTTTCAGCTCTAGGGCCAATTAGCACACCCAGAGCAGAAGTCCTACTTCAGCCAGATCAGGCCTGCAAAGAAGCTGCGTTTCCCAGGCCTTTGGAAGAGATGTTTCCGGTAGGCTGTAAGTACACTGTGCAGAGCGAGTTGTTTCTTAGCTTCCCAAAGAGCTGGAAGCAAGATGCTGTGGGGCCCAACTCGCCCTTTGGAATGAAGCCTGCACGTTGTGCCTTTCAGCTCTAGGGCCAATTAGCACACCCAGAGCAGAAGTCCTACTTCAGCCAGATCAGGCCTGCAAAGAAGCTGCGTTTGCCAGGCCTTTGGAAGAGATGTTTCCGGTAGGCTGTAAGAGCACTGTGCAGAGCGAGTGGTTTCTTAGCTTCCCAAAGAGCTGGAAGCAAGATGCTGTGGGGCCCAACTCACCCCTTGGAAAGAAGCCTGCACGTTGAGCCTTTCAGCTCTAGGGCAATGTAGCCCACCCAGAGCAGAAGTCCTACTTCAGCCAGATCAGGCCTGCAAAGAAACTGCGTTTCACAGGCCTTTGGAAGAGATGTTCCCTGTAGGCTGTAAGAGCACTGTGCAGAGCGAGTTGATTCTTAGCTTCCCAAAGAGCTGGAAGCAAGATGCTCTGGGGCCCAACTCGCTCTTTGGAAAGAAGCCTGCACGTTGTGCCTTTCAGCTCTAGGGCAATGGAGCACACCCAGAGCAGAAGTCCTACTTCAGCCAGATCAGGCCTGCAAAGAAACTGCGTTTCACAGGCCTTTGGAAGAGATGTTCCCGGTAGGCTGTAAGAGCACTGTGCAGAGCGAGTTGTTTCTTACCTTCCCAAAGAGCTGGAAGCAAGATGCTGTGGGGCCCAAGTCGCCCTTTGGAAAGAAGCCTGCACGTTGTGCCTTTCAGCTCTAGGGCATTGTAGCACACCCAGAGCAGAAGTCCTACTTCAGCCAATCAGGCCTGCAAAGAAACTGCGTTTCACAGGCCTTTGGAAGAGATGTTCCCGGTAGGCTGTAAGAGCACTGTGCAGAGCGAGTTGTTTCTTAGCTTCCCAAAGAGCTGGAAGCAAGATGCTGTGGGGCCCAACTCGCCCTTTGGAAAGAAGCCTGCACGTTGTGCCTTTCAGCTCTAGGGCAAAGTAGCACACCCAGAGCAGAAGTCCTACTTCAGCCAGATCAGGCCTGCAAAGAAACTGCGTTTCACAGGTCTTTGGAAGAGATGTTCCCAGTAGGCTGTAAGAGCACTGTGCAGAGCGAGTTGTTTCTTGCTTCCCAAAGAGCTGGAAGCAAGATGCTCTGTGGCCCAGCTCGCCCTTTGGAAAGAAGCCTGCACGTTGTGCCTTTCAGCTCTAGGGCAATGTAGCCCACCCAGAGCAGAAGTCCTACTTCAGCCAGATCAGGCCTGCAAAGAAACTGCGTTTCACAGGCCTTTGGAAGAGATGTTCCCGGTAGGCTGTAAGAGCACTGTGCAGAGCGAGTTGTTTCTTAGCTTCCCAAAGAGCTGGAAGCAAGATGCTGTGGGGCCCAACTCGCCCTTTGGAAAGAAGCCTGCACGTTGTGCCTTTCAGCTCTAGGGCAATGGAGCACACCCAGAGCAGAAGTCCTACTTCAGCCAGATCAGGCCTGCAAAGAAACTGCGTTTCACATTCCGTTGGAGGAGATGTTCCCGGTAGGCTGTAAGAGCACTGTGCAGAGCGAGTTGTTTCTTAGCTTCCCAAAGAGCTGGAAGCAAGATGCTGTGGGGCCCAACTCGCCCTTTGGAAAGAAGCCTGCACGTTGTGCCTTTCAGCTCTAGGGCAATGGAGCACACCCAGAGCAGAAGTCCTACTTCAGCCAGATCAGGCCTGCAAAGAAACTGCGTTTCAGAGGTCTTTGGAAGAGATGTTCCCAGTAGGCTGTAAGAGCACTGTGCAGAGCGAGTTGTTTCTTGCTTCCCAAAGAGCTGGAAGCAAGATGCTGTGGGGCCCAACTCGCCCTTTGTAAAGAAGCCTGCACGTTGTGCCTTTCAGCTCTAGGGCAATGGAGCACACCCAGAGCAGAAGTCCTACTTCAGCCAGATCAGGCCTGCAAAGAAACTGCGTTTCACAGGCCTATTGAAGAGAAGTTCCCGGTAGGCTGTAAGATCACTGTGCAGAGCGAGTTGTTTCTTAGCTTCCCAAAGAGCTGGAAGCAAGATGCTGTGGGGCCCAACTCGCCCTTTGGAATGAAGCCTGCACGTTGTGCCTTTCAGCTCTAGGGCAATGGAGCACACCCAGAGCAGAAGTCCTACTTCAGCCAGATCAGGCTTGCAAAGAAACTGCGTTTCACAGGCCTTTGGAAGAGATGTTCCCGGTAGGCTGTAAGAGCACTGTGCAGAGGGAGTTGTTTCTTAGCTTCCCAAAGAGCTGGAATCAAGATACTGTGGGGCCCAACTCACCCTTTGGAAAGAAGCCTGCACGTTGAGCCTTTCAGCTCTAGGGCAGTGTAGCCCACCCAGAGCAGAAGTCCTACTTCAGCCAGATCAGGCCTGCAAAGAAACTGCGTTTCACAGGCCTTTGCAAGAGATGTTCCCGCTAGGCTGTAAGAGCACTGTGCAGAGGGAGTTGTTTCTTAGCTTCCCAAAGAGCTGGAAGCAAGATGCTGTGGGGCCCAACTCACCCTTTGGAAAGAAGCCTGCACGTTGTGCCTTTCAGCTCTACGGCAAAGTAGCACACCCAGAACAGAAGGCCTACTCCAGCCAGATCAGGCCAGCAAAGAAACTGCGTTTCACAGGCCCTTGGAAGAGATGTTCCCGGTAGGCTGTAAGAGCACTGTGCAGAGCGAGTTGTTTATTAGCTTCCCAAAGAGATGGAAGCAAGATGCTGTGGGGCCCAACTCGCCCTTTGGAAAGAAGCCTGCACGTTGTGCCTTTCAGCTCTAGGGCAATGGAGCACACCCAGAGCAGAAGTCCTACTTCAGCCAGATCAGGCCCGCAAAGAAACTGCGTTTCACATTCCGTTGGAGGAGATGTTCCCGGTAGGCTGTAAGAGCACTGTGCAGAGCGAGTTGTTTCTTAGCTTCCCAAAGAGCTGGAAGCAAGATGCCGTGGGGCCCAACTCGCCCTTTGGAACGAAGCCTGCACGTTGTGCCTTTCAGCTCTAGGGCAATGGAGCACACCCAGAGCAGAAGTCCTACTTCAGCCAGATCAGGCCTGCAAAGAAACTGCGTTTCACAGCCCTTTGGAAGAGATGTTCCCGGTAGGCTATAAGAGCACTGTGCAGTGCGAGTTGTTTCTTACCTTCCCAAAGAGCTGGAAGCAAGATGCTGTGGGGCCCAACTCGCCCTTTGGAAAGAAGCCTGCACGTTGTGCCTTTCAGCTCTAGGGCATTGTAGCACACCCAGAGCAGAAGTCCTACTTCAGCCAGATCAGGCCTGCAAAGAAACTGCGTTTCACAGGCCTTTGGAAGAGATGTTCCCGGTAGGCTGTAAGAGCAGTGTGCAGAGGGAGTTGTTTCTTAGCTTCCCAAAGAGCTGGAAGCAAGATGCTGTGGGGCCCAACTCGCCCTTTGGAAAGAAGCCTGCACGTTGTCCCTTTCAGCTCTAGGGCATTGTAGCACACCCAGAACAGATGTCCTACTTCAGCCAGATCAGGCCGGCAAAGAAACTGCGTTTCACAGGCCCTTGGAAGAGATGTTCCCGGTAGGCTGTAAGAGCACTGTGCAGAGCGAGTTGTTTCTTAGCTTCCCAAAGAGCTGGAAGCAAGATGCTGTGGGGCCCAACTCGCCCTTTGGAAAGAAGCCTGCACGTGGTGCCTTTCAGCTCTAGGGCAAAGTAGCACACCCAGAGCAGAAGTCCTACTTCAGCCAGATCAGGCCTGCAAAGAAACTGCGTTTCACAGGCCTTTGGAAGAGATGTTCCCGGTAGGCTGTAAGAGCACTGTGCAGAGCGAGTGGTTTCTTACCTTCCCAAAGAGCTGGAAGCAAGATGCTGTGGGGCCCAACTCGCCCTTTGTAAAGAAGCCTGCACGTTGTGCCTTTCAGCTCTAGGGCAATGGAGCACACCCAGAGCAGAAGTCCTACTTCAGCCAGATCAGGCCTGCAAAGAAACTGCGTTTCACAGGCCTATTGAAGAGAAGTTCCCGGTAGGCTGTAAGATCACTGTGCAGAGCGAGTTGTTTCTTAGCTTCCCAAAGAGCTGGAAGCAAGATGCTGTGGGGCCCAACTCGCCCTTTGGAATGAAGCCTGCACGTTGTGCCTTTCAGCTCTAGGGCAATGGAGGACACCCAGAGCAGAAGTCCTACTTCAGCCAGATCAGGCTTGCAAAGAAACTGCGTTTCACAGGCCTTTGGAAGAGATGTTCCCGGTAGGCTGTAAGAGCACTGTGCAGAGGGAGTTGTTTCTTAGCTTCCCAAAGAGCTGGAATCAAGATACTGTGGGGCCCAACTCACCCTTTGGAAAGAAGCCTGCACGTTGAGCCTTTCAGCTCTAGGGCAGTGTAGCCCACCCAGAGCAGAAGTCCTACTTCAGCCAGATCAGGCCTGCAAAGAAACTGCGTTTTACAGGCCTTTGCAAGAGATGTTCCCGATAGGCTGTAAGAGCACTGTGCAGAGGGAGTTGTTTCTTAGCTTCCCAAAGAGCTGGAAGCAAGATGCTGTGGGGCCCAACTCACCCTTTGGAAAGAAGCCTGCACGTTGTGCCTTTCAGCTCTACGGCAAAGTAGCACACCCAGAACAGAAGGCCTACTCCAGCCAGATCAGGCCTGCAAAGAAACTGCGTTTCACAGGCCCTTGGAAGAGATGTTCCCGGTAGGCTGTAAGAGCACTGTGCAGAGCGAGTTGTTTAT
Organism: Equus caballus; assembly: GCF_041296265.1. Lineage (NCBI taxonomy): Eukaryota > Metazoa > Chordata > Mammalia > Perissodactyla > Equidae > Equus > Equus caballus. The sequence goes on from NC_091691.1 coordinate 33,488,080, forward strand.
TAGCTTCCCAAAGAGATGGAAGCAAGATGCTGTGGGGCCCAACTCGCCCTTTGGAAAGAAGCCTGCACGTTGTGCCTTTCAGCTCTAGGGCAATGGAGCACACCCAGAGCAGAAGTCCTACTTCAGCCAGATCAGGCCTGCAAAGAAACTGCGTTTCACATTCCGTTGGAGGAGATGTTCCCGGTAGGCTGTAAGAGCACTGTGCAGAGCGAGTTGTTTCTTAGCTTCCCAAAGAGCTGGAAGCAAGATGCTGTGGGGCCCAACTCTCCCTTTGGAACGAAGCCTGCACGTTGTGCCTTTCAGCTCTAGGGCAATGGAGCACACCCAGAGCAGAAGTCCTACTTCAGCCAGATCAGGCCTGCAAAGAAACTGCGTTTCACAGGCCTTTGGAAGAGATGTTTCCGGTAGGCTGTAAGAGCACTGTGCAGAGCGAGTTGTTTCTTAGCTTCCCAAAGAGCTGGAAGCAAGATGCCGTGGGGCCCAACTCGCCCTTTGGAACGAAGCCTGCACGTTGTGCCTTTCAGCTCTAGGGCAATGGAGCACACCCAGAGCAGAAGTCCTACTTCAGCCAGATCAGGCCGGCAAAGAAACTGCGTTTCACAGGCCCTTGGAAGAGATGTTCCCGGTAGGCTGTAAGAGCACTGTGCAGAGCGAGTTGTTTCTTAGCTTCCCAAAGAGCTGGAAGCAAGATGCTGTGGGGCCCAACTCGCCCTTTGGAAAGAAGCCTGCACGTGGTGCCTTTCAGCTCTAGGGCAAAGTAGCACACCCAGAGCAGAAGTCCTACTTCAGCCAGATCAGGCCTGCAAAGAAACTGCGTTTCACAGGCCTTTGGAAGAGATGTTCCCGGTAGGCTGTAAGAGCAGTGTGCAGAGGGAGTTGTTTCTTAGCTTCCCAAAGAGCTGGAAGCAAGATGCTGTGGGGCCCAACTCGCCCTTTGGAAAGAAGCCTGCACGTTGTGCCTTTCAGCTCTAGGGCATTGTAGCACACCCAGAACAGATGTCCTACTTCAGCCAGATCAGGCCGGCAAAGAAACTGCGTTTCACAGGCCCTTGGAAGAGATGTTCCCGGTAGGCTGTAAGAGCACTGTGCAGAGCGAGTTGTTTCTTAGCTTCCCAAAGAGCTGGAAGCAAGATGCTGTGGGGCCCAACTCGCCCTTTGGAAAGAAGCCTGCACGTGGTGCCTTTCAGCTCTAGGGCAAAGTAGCACACCCAGAGCAGAAGTCCTACTTCAGCCAGATCAGGCCTGCAAAGAAACTGCGTTTCACAGGCCTTTGGAAGAGATGTTCCCGGTAGGCTGTAAGAGCACTGTGCAGAGCGAGTGGTTTCTTACCTTCCCAAAGAGCTGGAAGCAAGATGCTGTGGGGCCCAACTCGCCCTTTGTAAAGAAGCCTGCACGTTGTGCCTTTCAGCTCTAGGGCAATGGAGCACACCCAGAGCAGAAGTCCTACTTCAGCCAGATCAGGCCTGCAAAGAAACTGCGTTTCACAGGCCTATTGAAGAGAAGTTCCCGGTAGGCTGTAAGATCACTGTGCAGAGCGAGTTGTTTCTTAGCTTCCCAAAGAGCTGGAAGCAAGATGCTGTGGGGCCCAACTCGCCCTTTGGAATGAAGCCTGCACGTTGTGCCTTTCAGCTCTAGGGCAATGGAGCACACCCAGAGCAGAAGTCCTACTTCAGCCAGATCAGGCTTGCAAAGAAACTGCGTTTCACAGGCCTTTGGAAGAGATGTTCCCGGTAGGCTGTAAGAGCACTGTGCAGAGGGAGTTGTTTCTTAGCTTCCCAAAGAGCTGGAATCAAGATACTGTGGGGCCCAACTCACCCTTTGGAAAGAAGCCTGCACGTTGAGCCTTTCAGCTCTAGGGCAGTGTAGCCCACCCAGAGCAGAAGTCCTACTTCAGCCAGATCAGGCCTGCAAAGAAACTGCGTTTTACAGGCCTTTGCAAGAGATGTTCCCGCTAGGCTGTAAGAGCACTGTGCAGAGGGAGTTGTTTCTTAGCTTCCCAAAGAGCTGAAAGCAAGATGCTGTGGGGCCCAACTCACCCTTTGGAAAGAAGCCTGCACGTTGTGCCTTTCAGCTCTACGGCAAAGTAGCACACCCAGAACAGAAGGCCTACTCCAGCCAGATCAGGCCTGCAAAGAAACTGCGTTTCACAGGCCCTTGGAAGAGATGTTCCCGGTAGGCTGTAAGAGCACTGTGCAGAGCGAGTTGTTTATTAGCTTCCCAAAGAGATGGAAGCAAGATGCTGTGGGGCCCAACTCGCCCTTTGGAAAGAAGCCTGCACGTTGTGCCTTTCAGCTCTAGGGCAATGGAGCACACCCAGAGCAGAAGTCCTACTTCAGCCAGATCAGGCCTGCAAAGAAACTGCGTTTCACATTCCGTTGGAGGAGATGTTCCCGGTAGGCTGTAAGAGCACTGTGCAGAGCGAGTTGTTTCTTAGCTTCCCAAAGAGCTGGAAGCAAGATGCTGTGGGGCCCAACTCTCCCTTTGGAACGAAGCCTGCACGTTGTGCCTTTCAGCTCTAGGGCAATGGAGCACACCCAGAGCAGAAGTCCTACTTCAGCCAGATCAGGCCTGCAAAGAAACTGCGTTTCACAGGCCTTTGGAAGAGATGTTTCCGGTAGGCTGTAAGAGCACTGTGCAGAGCGAGTTGTTTCTTAGCTTCCCAAAGAGCTGGAAGCAAGATGCCGTGGGGCCCAACTCGCCCTTTGGAACGAAGCCTGCACGTTGTGCCTTTCAGCTCTAGGGCAATGGAGCACACCCAGAGCAGAAGTCCTACTTCAGCCAGATCAGGCCGGCAAAGAAACTGCGTTTCACAGGCCCTTGGAAGAGATGTTCCCGGTAGGCTGTAAGAGCACTGTGCAGAGCGAGTTGTTTCTTAGCTTCCCAAAGAGCTGGAAGCAAGATGCTGTGGGGCCCTCTCGCCCTTTGGAAAGAAGCCTGCACGTGGTGCCTTTCAGCTCTAGGGCAAAGTAGCACACCCAGAGCAGAAGTCCTACTTCAGCCAGATCAGGCCTGCAAAGAAACTGCGTTTCACAGGCCTTTGGAAGAGATGTTCCCGGTAGGCTGTAAGAGCAGTGTGCAGAGGGAGTTGTTTCTTAGCTTCCCAAAGAGCTGGAAGCAAGATGCTGTGGGGCCCAACTCGCCCTTTGGAAAGAAGCCTGCACGTTGTGCCTTTCAGCTCTAGGGCATTGTAGCACACCCAGAACAGATGTCCTACTTCAGCCAGATCAGGCCGGCAAAGAAACTGCGTTTCACAGGCCCTTGGAAGAGATGTTCCCGGTAGGCTGTAAGAGCACTGTGCAGAGCGAGTTGTTTCTTAGCTTCCCAAAGAGCTGGAAGCAAGATGCTGTGGGGCCCAACTCGCCCTTTGGAAAGAAGCCTGCACGTGGTGCCTTTCAGCTCTAGGGCAAAGTAGCACACCCAGAGCAGAAGTCCTACTTCAGCCAGATCAGGCCTGCAAAGAAACTGCGTTTCACAGGCCTTTGGAAGAGATGTTCCCGGTAGGCTGTAAGAGCACTGTGCAGAGCGAGTGGTTTCTTACCTTCCCAAAGAGCTGGAAGCAAGATGCTGTGGGGCCCAACTCGCCCTTTGTAAAGAAGCCTGCACGTTGTGCCTTTCAGCTCTAGGGCAATGGAGCACACCCAGAGCAGAAGTCCTACTTCAGCCAGATCAGGCCTGCAAAGAAACTGCGTTTCACAGGCCTATTGAAGAGAAGTTCCCGGTAGGCTGTAAGATCACTGTGCAGAGCGAGTTGTTTCTTAGCTTCCCAAAGAGCTGGAAGCAAGATGCTGTGGGGCCCAACTCGCCCTTTGGAATGAAGCCTGCACGTTGTGCCTTTCAGCTCTAGGGCAATGGAGCACACCCAGAGCAGAAGTCCTACTTCAGCCAGATCAGGCTTGCAAAGAAACTGCGTTTCACAGGCCTTTGGAAGAGATGTTCCCGGTAGGCTGTAAGAGCACTGTGCAGAGGGAGTTGTTTCTTAGCTTCCCAAAGAGCTGGAATCAAGATACTGTGGGGCCCAACTCACCCTTTGGAAAGAAGCCTGCACGTTGAGCCTTTCAGCTCTAGGGCAGTGTAGCCCACCCAGAGCAGAAGTCCTACTTCAGCCAGATCAGGCCTGCAAAGAAACTGCGTTTTACAGGCCTTTGCAAGAGATGTTCCCGCTAGGCTGTAAGAGCACTGTGCAGAGGGAGTTGTTTCTTAGCTTCCCAAAGAGCTGAAAGCAAGATGCTGTGGGGCCCAACTCACCCTTTGGAAAGAAGCCTGCACGTTGTGCCTTTCAGCTCTACGGCAAAGTAGCACACCCAGAACAGAAGGCCTACTCCAGCCAGATCAGGCCTGCAAAGAAACTGCGTTTCACAGGCCCTTGGAAGAGATGTTCCCGGTAGGCTGTAAGAGCACTGTGCAGAGCGAGTTGTTTATTAGCTTCCCAAAGAGATGGAAGCAAGATGCTGTGGGGCCCAACTCGCCCTTTGGAAAGAAGCCTGCACGTTGTGCCTTTCAGCTCTAGGGCAATGGAGCACACCCAGAGCAGAAGTCCTACTTCAGCCAGATCAGGCCTGCAAAGAAACTGCGTTTCACATTCCGTTGGAGGAGATGTTCCCGGTAGGCTGTAAGAGCACTGTGCAGAGCGAGTTGTTTCTTAGCTTCCCAAAGAGCTGGAAGCAAGATGCTGTGGGGCCCAACTCTCCCTTTGGAACGAAGCCTGCACGTTGTGCCTTTCAGCTCTAGGGCAATGGAGCACACCCAGAGCAGAAGTCCTACTTCAGCCAGATCAGGCCTGCAAAGAAACTGCGTTTCACAGGCCTTTGGAAGAGATGTTTCCGGTAGGCTGTAAGAGCACTGTGCAGAGCGAGTTGTTTCTTAGCTTCCCAAAGAGCTGGAAGCAAGATGCCGTGGGGCCCAACTCGCCCTTTGGAACGAAGCCTGCACGTTGTGCCTTTCAGCTCTAGGGCAATGGAGCACACCCAGAGCAGAAGTCCTACTTCAGCCAGATCAGGCCGGCAAAGAAACTGCGTTTCACAGGCCCTTGGAAGAGATGTTCCCGGTAGGCTGTAAGAGCACTGTGCAGAGCGAGTTGTTTCTTAGCTTCCCAAAGAGCTGGAAGCAAGATGCTGTGGGGCCCTCTCGCCCTTTGGAAAGAAGCCTGCACGTGGTGCCTTTCAGCTCTAGGGCAAAGTAGCACACCCAGAGCAGAAGTCCTACTTCAGCCAGATCAGGCCTGCAAAGAAACTGCGTTTCACAGGCCTTTGGAAGAGATGTTCCCGGTAGGCTGTAAGAGCAGTGTGCAGAGGGAGTTGTTTCTTAGCTTCCCAAAGAGCTGGAAGCAAGATGCTGTGGTGCCCAACTCGCCCTTTGGAAAGAAGCCTGCACGTTGTGCCTTTCAGCTCTAGGGCATTGTAGCACACCCAGAACAGATGTCCTACTTCAGCCAGATCAGGCCGGCAAAGAAACTGCGTTTCACAGGCCCTTGGAAGAGATGTTCCCGGTAGGCTGTAAGAGCACTGTGCAGAGCGAGTTGTTTCTTAGCTTCCCAAAGAGCTGGAAGCAAGATGCTGTGGGGCCCAACTCGCCCTTTGGAAAGAAGCCTGCACGTGGTGCCTTTCAGCTCTAGGGCAAAGTAGCACACCCAGAGCAGAAGTCCTACTTCAGCCAGATCAGGCCTGCAAAGAAACTGCGTTTCACAGGCCTTTGGAAGAGATGTTCCCGGTAGGCTGTAAGAGCACTGTGCAGAGCGAGTGGTTTCTTACCTTCCCAAAGAGCTGGAAGCAAGATGCTGTGGGGCCCAACTCGCCCTTTGGAAAGAAGCCTGCACGTTGTGCCTTTCAGCTCTAGGGCAATGGAGCACACCCAGAGCAGAAGTCCTACTTCAGCCAGATCAGGCCTGCAAAGAAACTGCGTTTCACAGGTCTTTGGAAGAGATGTTCCCGGTAGGCTGTAAGAGCACTGTGCAGAGCGAGTTGTTTCTTAGCTTCCCAAAGAGCTGGAAGCAAGATGCTGTGGGGCCCAACTCGCCCTTTGGAAAGAAGCCTGCACGTTCTGCCTTTCAGCTCTATTGCCATGTAGCACACCCAGAGCAGAAGTCCTACTTCAGCCAGATCAGGCCTGCAAAGAAACTGCGTTTCACAGGCCTTGGGAAGAGATTTTCCCGGTAGGCTGCAAGAGCACTGTGCAGAGCGAGTTGTTTCTTAGGTTCCCAAAGAGCTGGAAGCAAGATGCTGTGGGGCCCAACTCGCCCTTTGGAAAGAAGCCTGCACGTTGTGCCTTTCAGCTCTAGGGCAATGGAGCACACCCAGAGCAGAAGTCCTACTTCAGCCAGATCAGGCCTGCAAAGAAACTGCGTTTCACAGGCCTTTTGAAGAGATGTTCCCGGTAGGCTGTAAGATCACTGTGCAGAGCGAGTTGTTTCTTAGCTTCCCAAAGAGCTGGAAGCAAGATGCTGTGGGGCCCAACTCGCCCTTTGGAAAGAAGCCTGCACGTTGTGCCTTTCAGCTTTAGGGCAATGGAGCACACCCAGAGCAGAAGTCCTACTTCAGCCAGATCAGGCCTGCAAAGAAACTGCGTTTCACATTCCGTTGGAGGAGATGTTCCCGGTAGGCTGTAAGAGCACTGTGCAGAGCGAGTTGTTTCTTAGCTTCCCAAAGAGCTGGAAGCAAGATGCTGTGGGGCCCAACTCGCCCTTTGGAAAAAAGCCTGCACGTTGTGTCTTTCAGCTCTAGGGCAATGGAGCACACCCAGAGCAGAAGTCCTACTTCAGCCAGATCAGGCCTGCAAAGAAACTGCGTTTCAGAGGTCTTTGGAAGAGATGTTCCCAGTAGGCTGTAAGAGCACTGTGCAGAGCGAGTTGTTTCTTGCTTCCCAAAGAGCTGGAAGCAAGATGCTGTGGGGCCCAACTCGCCCTTTGTAAAGAAGCCTGCACGTTGTGCCTTTCAGCTCTAGGGCAATGGAGCACACCCAGAGCAGAAGTCCTACTTCAGCCAGATCAGGCCTGCAAAGAAACTGCATTTCACAGGCCTATTGAAGAGAAGTTCCCGGTAGGCTGTAAGATCACTGTGCAGAGCGAGTTGTTTCTTAGCTTCCCAAAGAGCTGGAAGCAAGATGCTGTGGGGCCCAACTCGCCCTTTGGAACGAAGCCTGCACGTTGTGCCTTTCAGCTCTAGGGCAATGGAGCACACCCAGAGCAGAAGTCCTACTTCAGCCAGATCAGGCTTGCAAAGAAACTGCGTTTCACAGGCCTTTGGAAGAGATGTTCCCGGTAGGCTGTAAGAGCACTGTGCAGAGGGAGTTGTTTCTTAGCTTCCCAAAGAGCTGGAATCAAGATACTGTGGGGCCCAACTCACCCTTTGGAAAGAAGCCTGCACGTTGAGCCTTTCAGCTCTAGGGCAGTGTAGCCCACCCAGAGCAGAAGTCCTACTTCAGCCAGATCAGGCCTGCAAAGAAACTGCGTTTCACAGGCCTTTGCAAGAGATGTTCCCGCTAGGCTGTAAGAGCACTGTGCAGAGGGAGTTGTTTCTTAGCTTCCCAAAGAGCTGGAAGCAAGATGCTGTGGGGCCCAACTCGCCCTTTGGAAAGAAGCCTGCACGTTGTGCCTTTCAGCTCTACGGCAAAGTAGCACACCCAGAACAGAAGGCCTACTCCAGCCAGATCAGGCCTGCAAAGAAACTTCCTTTCACAGGCCCTTGGAAGAGATGTTCCCGGTAGGCTGTAAGAGCACTGTGCAGAGCGAGTTGTTTATTAGCTTCCCAAAGAGATGGAAGCAAGATGCTGTGGGGCCCAACTCGCCCTTTGGAAAGAAGCCTGCACGTTGTGCCTTTCAGCTCTAGGGCAATGGAGCACACCCAGAGCAGAAGTCCTACTTCAGCCAGATCAGGCCTGCAAAGAAACTGCGTTTCACATTCCGTTGGAGGAGATGTTCCCGGTAGGCTGTAAGAGCACTGTGCAGAGCGAGTTGTTTCTTAGCTTCCCAAAGAGCTGGAAGCAAGATGCTGTGGGGCCCAACTCGCCCTTTGGAACGAAGCCTGCACGTTGTGCCTTTCAGCTCTAGGGCAATGGAGCACACCCAGAGCAGAAGTCCTACTTCAGCCAGATCAGGCTTGCAAAGAAACTGCGTTTCACAGGCCTTTGGAAGAGATGTTCCCGGTAGGCTGTAAGAGCACTGTGCAGAGGGAGTTGTTTCTTAGCTTCCCAAAGAGCTGGAATCAAGATACTGTGGGGCCCAACTCACCCTTTGGAAAGAAGCCTGCACGTTGAGCCTTTCAGCTCTAGGGCAGTGTAGCCCACCCAGAGCAGAAGTCCTACTTCAGCCAGATCAGGCCTGCAAAGAAACTGCGTTTTACAGGCCTTTGCAAGAGATGTTCCCGCTAGGCTGTAAGAGCACTGTGCAGAGGGAGTTGTTTCTTAGCTTCCCAAAGAGCTGGAAGCAAGATGCTGTGGGGCCCAACTCACCCTTTGGAAAGAAGCCTGCACGTTGTGCCTTTCAGCTCTACGGCAAAGTAGCACACCCAGAACAGAAGGCCTACTCCAGCCAGATCAGGCCTGCAAAGAAACTGCGTTTCACAGGCCCTTGGAAGAGATGTTCCCGGTAGGCTGTAAGAGCACTGTGCAGAGCGAGTTGTTTATTAGCTTCCCAAAGAGATGGAAGCAAGATGCTGTGGGGCCCAACTCGCCCTTTGGAAAGAAGCCTGCACGTTGTGCCTTTCAGCTCTAGGGCAATGCAGCACACCCAGAGCAGAAGTCCTACTTCAGCCAGATCAGGCCTGCAAAGAAACTGCGTTTCACATTCCGTTGGAGGAGATGTTCCCGGTAGGCTGTAAGAGCACTGTGCAGAGCGAGTTGTTTCTTAGCTTCCCAAAGAGCTGGAAGCAAGATGCTGTGGGGCCCAACTCTCCCTTTGGAACGAAGCCTGCACGTTGTGCCTTTCAGCTCTAGGGCAATGGAGCACACCCAGAGCAGAAGTCCTACTTCAGCCAGATCAGGCCTGCAAAGAAACTGCGTTTCACAGGCCTTTGGAAGAGATGTTTCCGGTAGGCTGTAAGAGCACTGTGCAGAGCGAGTTGTTTCTTAGCTTCCCAAAGAGCTGGAAGCAAGATGCCGTGGGGCCCAACTCGCCCTTTGGAACGAAGCCTGCACGTTGTGCCTTTCAGCTCTAGGGCAATGGAGCACACCCAGAGCAGAAGTCCTACTTCAGCCAGATCAGGCCGGCAAAGAAACTGCGTTTCACAGGCCCTTGGAAGAGATGTTCCCGGTAGGCTGTAAGAGCACTGTGCAGAGCGAGTTGTTTCTTAGCTTCCCAAAGAGCTGGAAGCAAGATGCTGTGGGGCCCTCTCGCCCTTTGGAAAGAAGCCTGCACGTGGTGCCTTTCAGCTCTAGGGCAAAGTAGCACACCCAGAGCAGAAGTCCTACTTCAGCCAGATCAGGCCTGCAAAGAAACTGCGTTTCACAGGCCTTTGGAAGAGATGTTCCCGGTAGGCTGTAAGAGCAGTGTGCAGAGGGAGTTGTTTCTTAGCTTCCCAAAGAGCTGGAAGCAAGATGCTGTGGGGCCCAACTCGCCCTTTGGAAAGAAGCCTGCACGTTGTGCCTTTCAGCTCTAGGGCATTGTAGCACACCCAGAACAGATGTCCTACTTCAGCCAGATCAGGCCGGCAAAGAAACTGCGTTTCACAGGCCCTTGGAAGAGATGTTCCCGGTAGGCTGTAAGAGCACTGTGCAGAGCGAGTTGTTTCTTAGCTTCCCAAAGAGCTGGAAGCAAGATGCTGTGGGGCCCAACTCGCCCTTTGGAAAGAAGCCTGCACGTGGTGCCTTTCAGCTCTAGGGCAAAGTAGCACACCCAGAGCAGAAGTCCTACTTCAGCCAGATCAGGCCTGCAAAGAAACTGCGTTTCACAGGCCTTTGGAAGAGATGTTCCCGGTAGGCTGTAAGAGCACTGTGCAGAGCGAGTGGTTTCTTACCTTCCCAAAGAGCTGGAAGCAAGATGCTGTGGGGCCCAACTCGCCCTTTGGAAAGAAGCCTGCACGTTGTGCCTTTCAGCTCTAGGGCAATGGAGCACACCCAGAGCAGAAGTCCTACTTCAGCCAGATCAGGCCTGCAAAGAAACTGCGTTTCACAGGTCTTTGGAAGAGATGTTCCCGGTAGGCTGTAAGAGCACTGTGCAGAGCGAGTTGTTTCTTAGCTTCCCAAAGAGCTGGAAGCAAGATGCTGTGGGGCCCAACTCGCCCTTTGGAAAGAAGCCTGCACGTTGTGCCTTTCAGCTCTATTGCCATGTAGCACACCCAGAGCAGAAGTCCTACTTCAGCCAGATCAGGCCTGCAAAGAAACTGCGTTTCACAGGCCTTGGGAAGAGATTTTCCCGGTAGGCTGCAAGAGCACTGTGCAGAGCGAGTTGTTTCTTAGGTTCCCAAAGAGCTGGAAGCAAGATGCTGTGGGGCCCAACTCGCCCTTTGGAAAGAAGCCTGCACGTTGTGCCTTTCAGCTCTAGGGCAATGGAGCACACCCAGAGCAGAAGTCCTACTTCAGCCAGATCAGGCCTGCAAAGAAACTGCGTTTCACAGGCCTTTTGAAGAGATGTTCCCGGTAGGCTGTAAGATCACTGTGCAGAGCGAGTTGTTTCTTAGCTTCCCAAAGAGCTGGAAGCAAGATGCTGTGGGGCCCAACTCGCCCTTTGGAAAGAAGCCTGCACGTTGTGCCTTTCAGCTTTAGGGCAATGGAGCACACCCAGAGCAGAAGTCCTACTTCAGCCAGATCAGGCCTGCAAAGAAACTGCGTTTCACATTCCGTTGGAGGAGATGTTCCCGGTAGGCTGTAAGAGCACTGTGCAGAGCGAGTTGTTTCTTAGCTTCCCAAAGAGCTGGAAGCAAGATGCTGTGGGGCCCAACTCGCCCTTTGGAAAAAAGCCTGCACGTTGTGCCTTTCAGCTCTAGGGCAATGGAGCACACCCAGAGCAGAAGTCCTACTTCAGCCAGATCAGGCCTGCAAAGAAACTGCGTTTCAGAGGTCTTTGGAAGAGATGTTCCCAGTAGGCTGTAAGAGCACTGTGCAGAGCGAGTTGTTTCTTGCTTCCCAAAGAGCTGGAAGCAAGATGCTGTGGGGCCCAACTCGCCCTTTGTAAAGAAGCCTGCACGTTGTGCCTTTCTGCTCTAGGGCAATGGAGCACACCCAGAGCAGAAGTCCTACTTCAGCCAGATCAGGCCTGCAAAGAAACTGCATTTCACAGGCCTATTGAAGAGAAGTTCCCGGTAGGCTGTAAGATCACTGTGCAGAGCGAGTTGTTTCTTAGCTTCCCAAAGAGCTGGAAGCAAGATGCTGTGGGGCCCAACTCGCCCTTTGGAACGAAGCCTGCACGTTGTGCCTTTCAGCTCTAGGGCAATGGAGCACACCCAGAGCAGAAGTCCTACTTCAGCCAGATCAGGCTTGCAAAGAAACTGCGTTTCACAGGCCTTTGGAAGAGATGTTCCCGGTAGGCTGTAAGAGCACTGTGCAGAGGGAGTTGTTTCTTAGCTTCCCAAAGAGCTGGAATCAAGATACTGTGGGGCCCAACTCACCCTTTGGAAAGAAGCCTGCACGTTGAGCCTTTCAGCTCTAGGGCAGTGTAGCCCACCCAGAGCAGAAGTCCTACTTCAGCCAGATCAGGCCTGCAAAGAAACTGCGTTTCACAGGCCTTTGCAAGAGATGTTCCCGCTAGGCTGTAAGAGCACTGTGCAGAGGGAGTTGTTTCTTAGCTTCCCAAAGAGCTGGAAGCAAGATGCTGTGGGGCCCAACTCGCCCTTTGGAAAGAAGCCTGCACGTTGTGCCTTTCAGCTCTACGGCAAAGTAGCACACCCAGAACAGAAGGCCTACTCCAGCCAGATCAGGCCTGCAAAGAAACTTCCTTTCACAGGCCCTTGGAAGAGATGTTCCCGGTAGGCTGTAAGAGCACTGTGCAGAGCGAGTTGTTTATTAGCTTCCCAAAGAGATGGAAGCAAGATGCTGTGGGGCCCAACTCGCCCTTTGGAAAGAAGCCTGCACGTTGTGCCTTTCAGCTCTAGGGCAATGGAGCACACCCAGAGCAGAAGTCCTACTTCAGCCAGATCAGGCCTGCAAAGAAACTGCGTTTCACATTCCGTTGGAGGAGATGTTCCCGGTAGGCTGTAAGAGCACTGTGCAGAGCGAGTTGTTTCTTAGCTTCCCAAAGAGCTGGAAGCAAGATGCTGTGGGGCCCAACTCTCCCTTTGGAACGAAGCCTGCACGTTGTGCCTTTCAGCTCTAGGGCAATGGAGCACACCCAGAGCAGAAGTCCTACTTCAGCCAGATCAGGCCTGCAAAGAAACTGCGTTTCACAGGCCTTTGGAAGAGATGTTTCCGGTAGGCTTTAAGAGCACTGTGCAGAGCGAGTTGTTTCTTAGCTTCCCAAAGAGCTGGAAGCAAGATGCCGTGGGGCCCAACTCGCCCTTTGGAACGAAGCCTGCACGTTGTGCCTTTCAGCTCTAGGGCAATGGAGCACACCCAGAGCAGAAGTCCTACTTCAGCCAGATCAGGCCTGCAAAGAAACTGCGTTTCACAGCCCTTTGGAAGAGATGTTCCCGGTAGGCTGTAAGAGCACTGTGCAGTGCGAGTTGTTTCTTACCTTCCCAAAGAGCTTTAAGCAAGATGCTGTGGGGCCCAACTCGCCCTTTGGAAAGAAGCCTGCACGTTGTGCCTTTCAGCTCTAGGGCATTGTAGCACACCCAGAGCAGAAGTCCTACTTCAGCCAGATCAGGCCTGCAAAGAAACTGCGTTTCACAGGCCTTTGGAAGAGATGTTCCCGGTAGGCTGTAAGAGCACTGTGCAGAGGGAGTTGTTTCTTAGCTTCCCAAAGAGCTGGAAGCAAGATGCTGTGGGGCCCAACTCGCCCTTTTGAAAGAAGCCTGCACGTTGTGCCTTTCAGCTCTAGGGCATTGTAGCACACCCAGAACAGATGTCCTACTTCAGCCAGATCAGGCCTGCAAAGAAACTGCGTTTCACAGGCCCTTGGAAGAGATGTTCCCGGTAGGCTGTAAGAGCACTGTGCAGAGCGAGTTGTTTCTTAGCTTCCCAAAGAGCTGGAAGCAAGATGCTGTGGGGCCCAACTCGCCCTTTGGAAAGAAGCCTGCACGTGGTGCCTTTCAGCTCTAGGGCAAAGTAGCACACCCAGAGCAGAAGTCCTACTTCAGCCAGATCAGGCCTGCAAAGAAACTGCGTTTCACAGGCCTTTGGAAGAGATGTTCCCGGTAGGCTGTAAGAGCACTGTGCAGAGCGAGTGGTTTCTTAGCTTCCCAAAGAGCTGGAAGCAAGATGCTGTGGGGCCCAACTCGCCCTTTGGAAAGAAGCCTGCACGTTGTGCCTTTCAGCTCTAGGGCAATGGAGCACACCCAGAGCAGAAGTCCTACTTCAGCCAGATCAGGCCTGCAAAGAAACTGCGTTTCACAGGTCTTTGGAAGAGATGTTCCCGGTAGGCTGTAAGAGCACTGTGCAGAGCGAGTTGTTTCTTAGCTTCCCAAAGAGCTGGAAGCAAGATGCTGTGGGGCCCAACTCGCCCTTTGGAAAGAAGCCTGCACGTTGTGCCTTTCAGCTCTATTGCCATGTAGCACACCCAGAGCAGAAGTCCTACTTCAGCCAGATCAGGCCTTCAAAGAAACTGCGTTTCACAGGCCTTGGGAAGAGATTTTCCCGGTAGGCTGCAAGAGCACTGTGCAGAGCGAGTTGTTTCTTAGCTTCCCAAAGAGCTGGAAGCAAGATGCTGTGGGGCCCAACTCGCCCTTTGGAAAGAAGCCTGCACGTTGTGCCTTTCAGCTCTAGGGCAATGGAGCACACCCAGAGCAGAAGTCCTACTTCAGCCAGATCAGGCCTGCAAAGAAACTGCGTTTCACATTCCGTTGGAGGAGATGTTCCCGGTAGGCTGTAAGAGCACTGTGCAGAGCGAGTTGTTTCTTAGCTTCCCAAAGAGCTGGAAGCAAGATGCTGTGGGGCCCAACTCGCCCTTTGGAAAGAAGCCTGCACGTTGTGCCTTTCAGCTCTAGGGCAATGGAGCACACCCAGAGCAGAAGTCCTACTTCAGCCAGATCAGGCCTGCAAAGAAACTGCGTTTCAGAGGTCTTTGGAAGAGATGTTCCCAGTAGGCTGTAAGAGCACTGTGCAGAGCGAGTTGTTTCTTGCTTCCCAAAGAGCTGGAAGCAAGATGCTGTGGGGCCCAACTCGCCCTTTGTAAAGAAGCCTGCACGTTGTGCCTTTCAGCTCTAGGGCAATGGAGCACACCCAGAGCAGAAGTCCTACTTCAGCCAGATCAGGCCTGCAAAGAAACTGCGTTTCACAGGCCTATTGAAGAGAAGTTCCCGGTAGGCTGTAAGATCACTGTGCAGAGCGAGTTGTTTCTTAGCTTCCCAAAGAGCTGGAAGCAAGATGCTGTGGGGCCCAACGCGCCCTTTGGAAAGAAGCCTGCACGTTGTGCCTTTCAGCTCTAGGGCAATGGAGCACACCCAGAGCAGAAGTCCTACTTCAGCCAGATCAGGCCTGCAAAGAAACCGCGTTTCACAGGCCTTTGGAAGAGATGTTCCCGGTAGGCTGTAAGAGCACTGTGCAGAGCGAGTTGTTTCTTAGGTTCCCAAAGAGCTGGAAGCAAGATGCTGTGGGGCCCAACTCGCCCTTTGGAAAGAAGCCTGCACGTTGTGCCTTTCAGCTCTAGGGCAATGGAGCACACCCAGTGCAGAAGTCCTACTTCAGCCAGATCAGGCCTGCAAAGAAACTGCGTTTCAGAGGTCTTTGGAAGAGATGTTCCCAGTAGGCTGTAAGAGAACTGTGCAGAGCGAGTTGTTTCTTGCTTCCCAAAGAGCTGGAAGCAAGATGCTCTGGGGCCCAACTCGCGCTTTGGAAAGAAGCCTGCACGTTGTGCCTTTCAGCTATAGGGCAATGGAGCACACCCAGAGCAGAAGTCCTACTTCAGCCAGATCAGGCCTGCAAAGAGACTGCGTTTCACAGGCCTTTGGAAGAGATGTTCCCGGTAGGCTGTAAGAGCACTGTGCAGAGCGAGTTGTTTCTTAGCTTCCCAAAGAGCTGGAATCAAGATACTGTGGGGCCCAACTCACCCTTTGGAAAAAAGCCTGCACGTTGTGCCTTTCAGCTCTAGGGCAGTGTAGCCCACCCAGAGCAGAAGTCCTACTTCAGCCAGATCAGGCCGGCAAAGAAACTGCGTTTCACAGGCCTTTGGAAGAGATGTTCCCGGTAGGCTGTAAGAGCACTGTGCAGAGGGAGTTGTTTCTTAGCTTCCCAAAGAGCTGGAATCAAGATACTGTGGGGCCCAACTCACCCTTTGGAAAGAAGCCTGCACGTTGTGCCTTTCAGCTCTAGGGCAGTGTAGCCCACCCTGAGCAGAAGTCCTACTTCAGCCAGATCAGGCCTGCAAAGAAACTGCGTTTCACAGGCCTTTGGAAGAGATGTTCCCGCTAGGCTGTAAGAGCACTGTGCAGAGGGAGTTGTTTCTTAGCTTCCCAAAGAGCTGGAAGCAAGATGCTGTGGGGCCCAACTCGCCCTTTGGAAAGAAGCCTGCACGTTGTGCCTTTCAGCTCTACGGCAAAGTAGCACACCCAGAACAGAAGGCCTACTCCAGCCAGATCAGGGCTGCAAAGAAACTGCGTTTCACAGGCCCTTGGAAGAGATGTTCCCGGTAGGCTGTAAGAGCACTGTGCAGAGCGAGTTGTTTATTAGCTTCCCAAAGAGATGGAAGCAAGATGCTGTGGGGCCCAACTCGCCCTTTGGAAAGAAGCCTGCACGTTGTGCCTTTCAGCTCTAGGGCAATGGAGCACACCCAGAGCAGAAGTCCTACTTCAGCCAGATCAGGCCTGCAAAGAAACTGCGTTTCACATTCCGTTGGAGGAGATGTTCCCGGTAGGCTGTAAGAGCACTGTGCAGAGCGAGTTGTTTCTTAGCTTCCCAAAGAGCTGGAAGCAAGATGCTGTGGGGCCCAACTCTCCCTTTGGAACGAAGCCTGCACGTTGTGCCTTTCAGCTCTAGGGCAATGGAGCACACCCAGAGCAGAAGTCCTACTTCAGCCAGATCAGGCCTGCAAAGAAACTGCGTTTCACAGGCCTTTGGAAGAGATGTTCCCGGTAGGCTGTAAGAGCACTGTGCAGAGCGAGTTGTTTCTTAGCTCCCCAAAGAGCTGGAATCAAGATACTTTGGGGACCAACTCACCCTTTGGAAAGAAGCCTGCAGGTTGTGCCTTTCAGCTCTAGGGCAGTGTAGCCCACCCAGAGCAGACGTCCTACTTCAGCCAGATCAGGCCTGCAAAGAAACTGCGTTTCACAGGCCTTTGGAAGAGATGTTCCCGGTAGGCTGTAAGAGCACTGTGCAGAGCGAGTTGTTTCTTAGCTTCCCAAAGAGCTGGAAGCAAGATTCTGTGGGGCCCAACTCGCCCTTTGGAAAGAAGCCTGCACGTTGTGCCTTTCAGCTCTAGGGCAATGGAGCACACCCATAGCAGAAGTCCTACTTCAGCCAGATCAGGCCTGCAAAGAAACTGCGTTTCACAGGCCTTGGGAAGAGATTTTCACGGTAGGCTGCAAGAGCACTGTGCAGAGCGAGTTGTTTCTTAGCTTCCCAAAGAGCTGGAAGCAAGATGCTGTGGGGCCCAACTCGCCCTTTGGAAAGAAGCCTGCACGTTGTGCCTTTCAGCTCTAGGGCAATGGAGCACACCCAGAGCAGAAGTCCTACTTCAGCCAGATCAGGCCTGCAAAGAAACTGCGTTTCACAGGCCTTTGGAAGAGATGTTCCCGGTAGGCTGTAAGAGCACTGTGCAGAGCGAGTTGTTTCTTAGCTTCCCAAAGAGCTGGAATCAAGATACTGTGGGGCCCAACTCACCCTTTGGAAAAAAGCCTGCACGTTGTGCCTTTCAGGTCTAGGGCAGTGTAGCCCACCCAGAGCAGAAGTCCTACTTCAGCCAGATCAGGCCGGCAAAGAAACTGCGTTTCACAGGCCTTTGGAAGAGATGTTCCCGGTAGGCTGTAAGAGCACTGTGCAGAGGGAGTTGTTTCTTAGCTTCCCAAAGAGCTGGAATCAAGATACTGTGGGGCCCAACTCACCCTTTGGAAAGAAGCCTGCACGTTGTGCCTTTCAGCTCTAGGGCAATGGAGCACACCCAGAGCAGAAGTCCTACTTCAGCCAGATCAGGCCTGCAAAGAAACTGCGTTTCACAGGCCTTTGGAAGAGATGTTCCCAGTAGGCTGTAAGAGCACTGTGCAGAGGGAGTTGTTTCTTGCTTCCCAAAGAGCTGGAAGCAAGATGCTGTGGGGCCCAACTCGCCCTTTGTAAAGAAGCCTGCACGTTGTGCCTTTCAGCTCTAGGGCAATGGAGCACACCCAGAGCAGAAGTCCTACTTCAGCCAGATCAGGCCTGCAAAGAAACTGCGTTTCACAGGCCTTTTGAAGAGATGTTCCCGGTAGGCTGTAAGATCACTGTGCAGAGCGAGTTGTTTCTTAGCTTCCCAAAGAGCTGGAAGCAAGATGCTGTGGGGACCAACTCGCCCTTTGGAAAGAAGCCTGCACGTTGTGCCTTTCAGCTCTAGGGCAATGGAGCACACCCAGAGCAGAAGTCCTACTTCAGCCAGATCAGGCCTGCAAAGAAACTGCGTTTCACAGGCCTTTGGAAGAGATGTTCCCGGTAGGCTGTAAGAGCACTGTGCAGAGCGAGTTGTTTCTTAGCTTCCCAAAGAGCTGGAATCAAGATACTGTGGGGACCAACTCACCCTTTGGAAAGAAGCCTGCAGGTTGTGCCTTTCAGCTCTAGGGCAGTGTAGCCCACCCAGAGCAGACGTCCTACTTCAGCCAGATCAGGCCTGCAAAGAAACTGCGTTTCACAGGCCTTTGGAAGAGATGTTCCCGGTAGGCTGTAAGAGCACTGTGCAGAGCGAGTTGTTTCTTAGCTTCCCAAAGAGCTGGAAGCAAGATGCTGTGGGGCCCAACTCGCCCTTTGGAAAGAAGCCTGCACGTTGTGCCTTTCAGCTCTAGGGCAATGGAGCACACCCAGAGCAGAAGTCCTACTGCAGCCAGATCAGGCCTGCAAAGAAACTGCGTTTCAGAGGTCTTTGGAAGAGATGTTCCCAGTAGGCTGTAAGAGCACTGTGCAGAGCGAGTTGTTTCTTGCTTCCCAAAGTGCTGGAAGCAAGATGCTGTGGGGCCCAACTCGCCCTTTGGAAAGAAGCCTGCACGTTGTGCCTTTCAGCTCTAGGGCAATGGAGCACACCCAGAGCAGAAGTCCTACTTCAGCCAGATCAGGCCTGCAAAGAAACTGCGTTTCACAGGCCCTTGGAAGAGATGTTCCCGGTAGGCTGTAAGAGCACTGTGCAGAGCGAGTGGTTTCTTACCTTCCCAAAGAGCTGGAAGCAAGATGCTGTGGGGCCCAACTCGCCCTTTGGAAAGAAGCCTGCACGTTGTGCCTTTCAGCTCTAGGGCAATGGAGCACACCCAGAGCAGAAGTCCTACTTCAGCCAGATCAGGCCTGCAAAGAAACTGCGTTTCACAGGCCTTGGGAAGAGATGTTCCCGGTAGGCTGTAAGAGCACTGTGCAGAGCGAGTTGTTTCTTAGCTTCCCAAAGAGCTGGAAGCAAGATGCTGTGGGGCCCAACTCGCCCTTTGGAAAGAAGCCTGCACGTTGTGCCTTTCAGCTCTAGGGCAATGGAGCACACCCAGAGCAGAAGTCCTACTTCAGCCAGATCAGGCCTGCAAAGAAACTGCGTTTCACATTCCGTTGGAGGAGATGTTCCCGGTAGGCTGTAAGAGCACTGTGCAGAGCGAGTTGTTTCTTAGCTTCCCAAAGAGCTGGAAGCAAGATGCTGTGGGGCCCAACTCGCCCTTTGGAAAGAAGCCTGCACGTTGTGCCTTTCAGCTCTAGGGCAATGGAGCACACCCAGAGCAGAAGTCCTACTTCAGCCAGATCAGGCCTGCAAAGAAACTGCGTTTCAGAGGTCTTTGGAAGAGATGTTCCCAGTAGGCTGTAAGAGCACTGTGCAGAGCGAGTTGTTTCTTGCTTCCCAAAGAGCTGGAAGCAAGATGCTGTGGGGCCCAACTCGCCCTTTGTAAAGAAGCCTGCACGTTGTGCCTTTCAGCTCTAGGGCAATGGAGCACACCCAGAGCAGAAGTCCTACTTCAGCCAGATCAGGCCTGCAAAGAAACTGCGTTTCACAGGCCTATTGAAGAGAAGTTCCCGGTAGGCTGTAAGATCACTGTGCAGAGCGAGTTGTTTCTTAGCTTCCCAAAGAGCTGGAAGCAAGATGCTGTGGGGCCCAACTCGCCCTTTGGAATGAAGCCTGCACGTTGTGCCTTTCAGCTCTAGGGCAATGGAGCACACCCAGAGCAGAAGTCCTACTTCAGCCAGATCAGGCTTGCAAAGAAACTGCGTTTCACAGGCCTTTGGAAGAGATGTTCCCGGTAGGCTGTAAGAGCACTGTGCAGAGCGAGTTGTTTCTTAGCTTCCCAAAGAGCTGGAATCAAGATAGTGTGGGGCCCAACTCACCCTTTGGAAAGAAGCCTGCACGTTGAGCCTTTCAGCTCTAGGGCAGTGTAGCCCACCCAGAGCAGAAGTCCTACTTCAGCCAGATCAGGCCTGCAAAGAAACTGCGTTTCACAGGCCTTTGCAAGAGATGTTCCCGCTAGGCTGTAAGAGCACTGTGCAGAGGGAGTTGTTTCTTAGCTTCCCAAAGAGCTGGAAGCAAGATGCTGTGGGGCCCAACTCACCCTTTGGAAAGAAGCCTGCACGTTGTGCCTTTCAGCTCTACGGCAAAGTAGCACACCCAGAACAGAAGGCCTACTCCAGCCAGATCAGGCCTGCAAAGAAACTGCGTTTCACAGGCCCTTGGAAGAGATGTTCCCGGTAGGCTGTAAGAGCACTGTGCAGAGCGAGTTGTTTATTAGCTTCCCAAAGAGATGGAAGCAAGATGCTGTGGGGCCAAACTCACCCTTTGGAAAGAAGCCTGCACGTTGTGCCTTTCAGCTCTAGGGCAAAGAAGCACACCCAGACCAGAAGTCCTACTTCAACCAGATCAGGCCTGCAAAGAAACTGCGTTTCACATTCAGTTGGAGAAGATGTTCCCGGTAGGCTGTAAGAGAACTGTGCAGAGCGAGTTGTTTCTTAGCTTCCCAAAGAGCTGGAAGCAAGATGCTGTGGGGCCCAACTCGCCCTTTGGAACGAAGCCTGCACGTTGTGCCTTTCAGCTCTAGGGCAATGGAGCACACCCAGAGCAGAAGTCCTACTTCAGCCAGATCAGGCCTGCAAAGAAACTGCGTTTCACAGGCCTTTGGAAGAGATGTTCCCGGTAGGCTGTAAGAGCACTGTGCAGAGCGAGTTGTTTCTTAGCTTCCCAAAGAGCTGGAAGCAAGATGCTGTGGGGCCCAACTCGCCCTTTGGAACGAAGCCTGCACGTTGTGCCTTTCAGCTCTAGGGCAATGGAGCACACCCAGAGCAGAAGTCCTACTTCAGCCAGATCAGGCCTGCAAAGAAACTGCGTTTCACAGGCCTTGGGAAGAGATGTTCCCGGTAGGCTGTAAGAGCACTGTGCAGAGCGAGTTGTTTCTTAGCTTCCCAAAGAGCTGGAAGCAAGATGCTGTGGGGCCCAACTCGCCCTTTGGAAAGAAGCCTGCACGTGGTGCCTTTCAGCTCTAGGGCAAAGTAGCACACCCAGAGCAGAAGTCCTACTTCAGCCAGATCAGGCCTGCAAAGAAACTGCGTTTCACAGGCCTTTGGAAGAGATGTTCCCGGTAGGCTGTAAGAGCACTGTGCAGAGCGAGTGGTTTCTTACCTTCCCAAAGAGCTGGAAGCAAGATGCTGTGGGGCCCAACTCGCCCTTTGGAAAGAAGCCTGCACGTTGTGCCTTTCAGCTCTAGGGCAATGGAGCACACCCAGAGCAGAAGTCCTACTTCAGCCAGATCAGGCCTGCAAAGAAACTGCGTTTCACAGGTCTTTGGAAGAGATGTTCCCGGTAGGCTGTAAGAGCACTGTGCAGAGCGAGTTGTTTCTTAGCTTCCCAAAGAGCTGGAAGCAAGATGCTGTGGGGCCCAACTCGCCCTTTGGAAAGAAGCCTGCACGTTGTGCCTTTCAGCTCTATTGCCATGTAGCACACCCAGAGCAGAAGTCCTACTTCAGCCAGATCAGGCCTGCAAAGAAACTGCGTTTCACAGGCCTTGGGAAGAGATTTTCCCGGTAGGCTGCAAGAGCACTGTGCAGAGCGAGTTGTTTCTTAGCTTCTCAAAGAGCTGGAAGCAAGATGCTGTGGGGCCCAACTCGCCCTTTGGAAAGAAGCCTGCACGTTGTGCCTTTCAGCTCTAGGGCAATGGAGCACACCCAGAGCAGAAGTCCTACTTCAGCCAGATCAGGCCTGCAAAGAAACTGCGTTTCACATTCCGTTGGAGGAGATGTTCCCGGTAGGCTGTAAGAGCACTGTGCAGAGCGAGTTGTTTCTTAGCTTCCCAAAGAGCTGGAAGCAAGATGCTGTGGGGCCCAACTCGCCCTTTGGAAAGAAGCCTGCACGTTGTGCCTTTCAGCTCTAGGGCAATGGAGCACACCCAGAGCAGAAGTCCTACTTCAGCCAGATCAGGCCTGCAAAGAAACTGCGTTTCAGAGGTCTTTGGAAGAGATGTTCCCAGTAGGCTGTAAGAGCACTGTGCAGAGCGAGTTGTTTCTTGCTTCCCAAAGAGCTGGAAGCAAGATGCTGTGGGGCCCAACTCGCCCTTTGTAAAGAAGCCTGCACGTTGTGCCTTTCAGCTCTAGGGCAATGGAGCACACCCAGAGCAGAAGTCCTACTTCAGCCAGATCAGGCCTGCAAAGAAACTGCGTTTCACAGGCCTATTGAAGAGAAGTTCCCGGTAGGCTGTAAGATCACTGTGCAGAGCGAGTTGTTTCTTAGCTTCCCAAAGAGCTGGAAGCAAGATGCTGTGGGGCCCAACTCGCCCTTTGGAAAGAAGCCTGCACGTTGTGCCTTTCAGCTCTAGGGCAATGGAGCACACCCAGAGCAGAAGTCCTACTTCAGCCAGATCAGGCCTGCAAAGAAACTGCGTTTCACAGGCCTTTGGAAGAGATGTTCCCGGTAGGCTGTAAGAGCACTGTGCAGAGCGAGTTGTTTCTTAGCTTCCCAAAGAGCTGGAAGCAAGATGCTGTGGGGCCCAACTCGCCCTTTGGAAAGAAGCCTGCACGTTGTGCCTTTCAGCTCTAGGGCAATGGAGCACACCCAGAGCAGAAGTCCTACTTCAGCCAGATCAGGCCTGCAAAGAAACTGCGTTTCACAGGCCTTTGGAAGAGATGTTCCCGGTAGGCTGTAAGAGCACTGTGCAGAGCGAGTTGTTTCTTAGCTTCCCAAAGAGCTGGAAGCAAGATGCTTTGGGGCCCAACTCGCCCTTTGCAAAGAAGCCTGCACGTTGTGCCTTTCAGCTCTAGGGCAAAGTAGCACACCCAGAGCAGAAGTCCTACTTCATCCAGATCAGGCCTGCAAAGAAACTGCGTTTCACATTCCTTTGGAAGAGATGTTCCCAGTAGGCTGTAAGAGCACTGTGCAGAGCGAGTTGTTTCTTAGCTTCCCAAAGAGCTGGAAGCAAGATGCTGTGGGACCCAACTCGCCCTTTGGAAAGAAGCCTGCACGTTGTGCCTTTCAGCTCTAGGGCAAAGTAGCACACCCAGAGCAGAAGTCCTACTTCAGCCAGATCAGGCCTGCAAAGAAACTGCGTTTCACAGGCCTTTGGAAGAGATGCTCTTGGTATGCTGTAAGAGCACTGTGCAGAGCGAGTTGTTTCTTAGCTTCCCAAAGAGCTGGAAGCAAGATGCTGTGGGGCCCAACTCGCCCTTTGGAATGAAGCCTGCACGTTGTGCCTTTCAGCTCTAGGGCCAATTAGCACACCCAGAGCAGAAGTCCTACTTCAGCCAGATCAGGCCTGCAAAGAAGCTGCGTTTCCCAGGCCTTTGGAAGAGATGTTTCCGGTAGGCTGTAAGTACACTGTGCAGAGCGAGTGGTTTCTTAGCTTCCCAAAGAGCTGGAAGCAAGATGCTGTGGGGCCCAACGCACCCCTTGGAAAGAAGCCTGCACGTTGAGCCTTTCAGCTCTAGGGCAATGGAGCCCACCCAGAGCAGAAGTCCTACTTCAGCCAGATCAGGCCTGCAAAGAAACTGCGTTTCACAGGCCTTTGGAAGAGATGCTCTTGGTATGCTGTAAGAGCACTGTGCAGAGCGAGTTGTTTCTTAGCTTCCCAAAGAGCTGGAAGCAAGATGCTGTGGGGCCCAACTCGCCCTTTGGAATGAAGCCTGCACGTTGTGCCTTTCAGCTCTAGGGCCAATTAGCACACCCAGAGCAGAAGTCCTACTTCAGCCAGATCAGGCCTGCAAAGAAGCTGCGTTTCCCAGGCCTTTGGAAGAGATGTTTCCGGTAGGCTGTAAGAGCACTGTGCACAGCGAGTTGTTTCTTAGCTTCCCAAAGAGCTGGAAGCAAGATGCTCTGGGGCCCAACTCGCTCTTTGGAAAGAAGCCTGCACGTTGTGCCTTTCAGCTCTAGGGCAATGGAGCACACCCAGAGCAGAAGTCCTACTTCAGCCAGATCAGGCCTGCAAAGAAACTGCATTTCACAGGCCTTTGGAAGAGATGTTCCCGGTAGGCTGTAAGAGCACTGTGCAGAGCGAGTTGTTTCTTAGCTTCCCAAAGAGCTGGAAGCAAGATGCTGTGGGGCCCAGCTCGCCCTTTGGAAAGAAGCCTGCACGTTGTGCCTTTCAGCTCTAGGGCAAAGAAGCACACCCAGAGCAGAAGTCCTACTTCAGCCAGATCAGGCCTGCAAAGAAACTGCGTTTCACAGGCCTTTGGAAGAGATGTTCCCACTAGGCTGTAAGAGCACTGTGCAGAGCGAGTTGTTTCTTAGCTTCCCAAAGAGCTGGAAGCAAGATGCTGTGGGACCCAACTCGCCCTTTGGAAAGAAGCCTGCACGTTGTGCCTTTCAGCTCTAGGGCAAAGTAGCACACCCAGAGCAGAAGTTCTACTTCAGCCAGATCAGGCCTGCAAAGAAACTGCGTTTCACAGGCCTTTGGAAGAGATGTTCCCGGTAGGCTGTAAGAGCACTGTGCAGAGCGAGTTGTTTCTTAGCTTCCCAAAGAGCTGGAAGCAAGATGCTGTGGGGCCCAACTCGCCCTTTGGAATGAAGCCTGCACGTTGTGGCTTACAGCTCTACGGCAAAGTAGCACACCCAGAGCAGAAGTCCTACTTCAGCCAGATCAGGCCAGCAAAGAAGCTGCGTTTGCCAGGCCTTTGGAAGAGATGTTTCCGGTAGGCTGTAAGAGCACTGTGCAGAGCGAGTGGATTCTTAGCTTCCCAAAGAGCTGGAAGCAAGATGCTGTGGGACCCAACTCGCCCTTTGGAAAGAAGCCTGCACGTTGTACCTTTCAGCTCTAGGGCAAAGTAGCACACCCAGAGCAGAAGTCCTACTTCAGCCAGATCAGGCCTGCAAAGAAACTGCGTTTCACAGGCCTTTGGAAGAGATGCTCTTGGTATGCTGTAAGAGCACTGTGCAGAGCGAGTTGTTTCTTAGCTTCCCAAAGAGCTGGAAGCAAGATGCTGTGGGGCCCAACTCGCCCTTTGGAATGAAGCCTGCACGTTGTGCCTTTCAGCTCTAGGGCCAATTAGCACAACCAGAGCAGAAGTCCTACTTCAGCCAGATCAGGCCTGCAAAGAAGCTGCGTTTCCCAGGCCTTTGGAAGAGATGTTTCCGGTAGGCTGTAAGTACACTGTGCAGAGCGAGTTGTTTCTTAGCTTCCCAAAGAGCTGGAAGCAAGATGCTGTGGGGCCCAACTCGCCCTTTGGAATGAAGCCTGCACGTTGTGCCTTTCAGCTCTAGGGCCAATTAGCACACCCAGAGCAGAAGTCCTACTTCAGCCAGATCAGGCCTGCAAAGAAGCTGCGTTTCCCAGGCCTTTGGAAGAGATGTTTCCGGTAGGCTGTAAGTACACTGTGCAGAGCGAGTGGTTTCTTAGCTTCCCAAAGAGCTGGAAGCAAGATGCTGTGGAGCCCAACGCACCCCTTGGAAAGAAGCCTGCACGTTGAGCCTTTCAGCTCTAGGGCAATGTAGCCCACCCAGAGCAGAAGTCCTACTTCAGCCAGATCAGGCCTGCAAAGAAACTGCGTTTCACAGGCCTTTGGAAGAGATGTTCCCTGTAGGCTGTAAGAGCACTGTGCAGAGCGAGTTGATTCTTAGCTTCCCAAAGAGCTGGAAGCAAGATGCTCTGGGGCCCAACTCGCTCTTTGGAAAGAAGCCTGCACGTTGTGCCTTTCAGCTCTAGGGCAATGGAGCACACCCAGAGCAGAAGTCCTACTTCAGCCAGATCAGGCCTGCAAAGAAACTGCGTTTCACAGGCCTTTGGAAGAGATGTTCCCGGTAGGCTGTAAGAGCACTGTGCAGAGCGAGTTGTTTCTTACCTTCCCAAAGAGCTGGAAGCAAGATGCTGTGGGGCCCAAGTCGCCCTTTGGAAAGAAGCCTGCACGTTGTGCCTTTCAGCTCTAGGGCATTGTAGCACACCCAGAGCAGAAGTCCTACTTCAGCCAATCAGGCCTGCAAAGAAACTGCGTTTCACAGGCCTTTGGAAGAGATGTTCCCGGTAGGCTGTAAGAGCACTGTGCAGAGCGAGTTGTTTCTTAGCTTCCCAAAGAGCTGGAAGCAAGATGCTGTGGGGCCCAACTCGCCCTTTGGAAAGAAGCCTGCACGTTGTGCCTTTCAGCTCTAGGGCAAAGTAGCACACCCAGAGCAGAAGTCCTACTTCAGCCAGATCAGGCCTGCAAAGAAACTGCGTTTCACAGGTCTTTGGAAGAGATGTTCCCCGTAGGCTGTAAGAGCACTGTGCAGAGCGAGTTGTTTCTTGCTTCCCAAAGAGCTGGAAGCAAGATGCTGTGTGGCCCAGCTCGCCCTTTGGAAAGAAGCCTGCACGTTGTGCCTTTCAGCTCTAGGGAAATGTAGCCCACCCAGAGCAGAAGTCCTACTTCAGCCAGATCAGGCCTGCAAAGAAACTGCGTTTCACAGGCCTTTGGAAGAGATGTTCCCGGTAGGCTGTAAGAGCACTGTGCAGAGCGAGTTGTTTCTTAGCTTCCCAAAGAGCTGGAAGCAAGATGCTGTGGGGCCCAACTCGCCCTTTGGAAAGAAGCCTGCACGTTGTGCCTTTCAGCTCTAGGGCAATGGAGCACACCCAGAGCAGAAGTCCTACTTCAGCCAGATCAGGCCTGCAAAGAAACTGCGTTTCACATTCCGTTGGAGGAGATGTTCCCGGTAGGCTGTAAGAGCACTGTGCAGAGCGAGTTGTTTCTTAGCTTCCCAAAGAGCTGGAAGCAAGATGCTGTGGGGCCCAACTCGCCCTTTGGAAAGAAGCCTGCACGTTGTGCCTTTCAGCTCTAGGGCAATGGAGCACACCCAGAGCAGAAGTCCTACTTCAGCCAGATCAGGTCTGCAAAGAAACTGCGTTTCAGAGGTCTTTGGAAGAGATGTTCCCAGTAGGCTGTAAGAGCACTGTGCAGAGCGAGTTGTTTCTTGCTTCCCAAAGAGCTGGAAGCAAGATGCTGTGGGGCCCAACTCGCCCTTTGGAAAGTAGCCTGCACGTTGTGCCTTTCAGCTCTAGGGCAATGGAGCACACCCAGAGCAGAAGTCCTACTTCAGCCAGATCAGGCCTGCAAAGAAACTGCGTTTCACAGGCCTATTGAAGAGAAGTTCCCGGTAGGCTGTAAGATCACTGTGCAGAGCGAGTTGTTTCTTAGCTTCCCAAAGAGCTGGAAGCAAGATGCTGTGGGGCCCAACTCGCCCTTTGGAATGAAGCCTGCACGTTGTGCCTTTCAGCTCTAGGGCAATGGAGCACACCCAGAGCAGAAGTCCTACTTCAGCCAGATCAGGCTTGCAAAGAAACTGCGTTTCACAGGCCTTTGGAAGAGATGTTCCCGGTAGGCTGTAAGAGCACTGTGCAGAGGGAGTTGTTTCTTAGCTTCCCAAAGAGCTGGAATCAAGATACTGTGGGGCCCAACTCACCCTTTGGAAAGAAGCCTGCACGTTGAGCCTTTCAGCTCTAGGGCAGTGTAGCCCACCCAGAGCAGAAGTCCTACTTCAGCCAGATCAGGCCTGCAAAGAAACTGCGTTTCACAGGCCTTTGCAAGAGATGTTCCCGCTAGGCTGTAAGAGCACTGTGCAGAGGGAGTTGTTTCTTAGCTTCCCAAAGAGCTGGAAGCAAGATGCTGTGGGGCCCAACTCACCCTTTGGAAAGAAGCCTGCACGTTGTGCCTTTCAGCTCTACGGCAAAGTAGCACACCCAGAACAGAAGGCCTACTCCAGCCAGATCAGGCCAGCAAAGAAACTGCGTTTCACAGGCCCTTGGAAGAGATGTTCCCGGTAGGCTGTAAGAGCACTGTGCAGAGCGAGTTGTTTATTAGCTTCCCAAAGAGATGGAAGCAAGATGCTGTGGGGCCCAACTCGCCCTTTGGAAAGAAGCCTGCACGTTGTGCCTTTCAGCTCTAGGGCAATGGAGCACACCCAGAGCAGAAGTCCTACTTCAGCCAGATCAGGCCTGCAAAGAAACTGCGTTTCACATTCCGTTGGAGGAGATGTTCCCGGTAGGCTGTAAGAGCACTGTGCAGAGCGAGTTGTTTCTTAGCTTCCCAAAGAGCTGGAAGCAAGATGCTGTGGGGCCCAACTCGCCCTTTGGAACGAAGCCTGCACGTTGTGCCTTTCAGCTCTAGGGCAATGGAGCACACCCAGAGCAGAAGTCCTACTTCAGCCAGATCAGGCCTGCAAAGAAACTGCGTTTCACAGCCCTTTGGAAGAGATGTTCCCGGTAGGCTATAAGAGCACTGTGCAGTGCGAGTTGTTTCTTAGCTTCCCAAAGAGCTGGAAGCAAGATGCTGTGGGGCCCAACTCGCCCTTTGGAAAGAAGACTGCACCTTGTGCCTTTCAGCTCTAGGGCATTGTAGCACACCCAGAGTAGAAGTCCTACTTCAGCCAGATCAGGCCTGCAAAGAAACTGCGTTTCACAGGCCTTTGGAAGAGATGTTCCCGGTAGGCTGTAAGAGCAGTGTGCAGAGGGAGTTGTTTCTTAGCTTCCCAAAGAGCTGGAAGCAAGATGCTGTGGGGCCCAACTCGCCCTTTGGAAAGAAGCCTGCACGTTGTGCCTTTCAGCTCTAGGGCATTGTAGCACACCCAGAACAGATGTCCTACTTCAGCCAGATCAGGCCGGCAAAGAAACTGCGTTTCACAGGCCCTTGGAAGAGATGTTCCCGGTAGGCTGTAAGAGCACTGTGCAGAGCGAGTTGTTTCTTAGCTTCCCAAAGAGCTGGAAGCAAGATGCTGTGGGGCCCAACTCGCCCTTTGGAAAGAAGCCTGCACGTGGTGCCTTTCAGCTCTAGGGCAAAGTAGCACACCCAGAGCAGAAGTCCTACTTCAGCCAGATCAGGCCTGCAAAGAAACTGCGTTTCACAGGCCTTTGGAAGAGATGTTCCCGGTAGGCTGTAAGAGCACTGTGCAGAGCGAGTGGTTTCTTACCTTCCCAAAGAGCTGGAAGCAAGATGCTGTGGGGCCCAACTCGCCCTTTGTAAAGAAGCCTGCACGTTGTGCCTTTCAGCTCTAGGGCAATGGAGCACACCCAGAGCAGAAGTCCTACTTCAGCCAGATCAGGCCTGCAAAGAAACTGCGTTTCACAGGCCTATTGAAGAGAAGTTCCCGGTAGGCTGTAAGATCACTGTGCAGAGCGAGTTGTTTCTTAGCTTCCCAAAGAGCTGGAAGCAAGATGCTGTGGGGCCCAACTCGCCCTTTGGAATGAAGCCTGCACGTTGTGCCTTTCAGCTCTAGGGCAATGGAGGACACCCAGAGCAGAAGTCCTACTTCAGCCAGATCAGGCTTGCAAAGAAACTGCGTTTCACAGGCCTTTGGAAGAGATGTTCCCGGTAGGCTGTAAGAGCACTGTGCAGAGGGAGTTGTTTCTTAGCTTCCCAAAGAGCTGGAATCAAGATACTGTGGGGCCCAACTCACCCTTTGGAAAGAAGCCTGCACGTTGAGCCTTTCAGCTCTAGGGCAGTGTAGCCCACCCAGAGCAGAAGTCCTACTTCAGCCAGATCAGGCCTGCAAAGAAACTGCGTTTTACAGGCCTTTGCAAGAGATGTTCCCGATAGGCTGTAAGAGCACTGTGCAGAGGGAGTTGTTTCTTAGCTTCCCAAAGAGCTGGAAGCAAGATGCTGTGGGGCCCAACTCACCCTTTGGAAAGAAGCCTGCACGTTGTGCCTTTCAGCTCTACGGCAAAGTAGCACACCCAGAACAGAAGGCCTACTCCAGCCAGATCAGGCCTGCAAAGAAACTGCGTTTCACAGGCCCTTGGAAGAGATGTTCCCGGTAGGCTGTAAGAGCACTGTGCAGAGCGAGTTGTTTATTAGCTTCCCAAAGAGATGGAAGCAAGATGCTGTGGGGCCCAACTCGCCCTTTGGAAAGAAGCCTGCACGTTGTGCCTTTCAGCTCTAGGGCAATGGAGCACACCCAGAGCAGAAGTCCTACTTCAGCCAGATCAGGCCTGCAAAGAAACTGCGTTTCACATTCCGTTGGAGGAGATGTTCCCGGTAGGCTGTAAGAGCACTGTGCAGAGCGAGTTGTTTCTTAGCTTCCCAAAGAGCTGGAAGCAAGATGCTGTGGGGCCCAACTCTCCCTTTGGAACGAAGCCTGCACGTTGTGCCTTTCAGCTCTAGGGCAATGGAGCACACCCAGAGCAGAAGTCCTACTTCAGCCAGATCAGGCCTGCAAAGAAACTGCGTTTCACAGGCCTTTGGAAGAGATGTTTCCGGTAGGCTGTAAGAGCACTGTGCAGAGCGAGTTGTTTCTTAGCTTCCCAAAGAGCTGGAAGCAAGATGCCGTGGGGCCCAACTCGCCCTTTGGAACGAAGCCTGCACGTTGTGCCTTTCAGCTCTAGGGCAATGGAGCACACCCAGAGCAGAAGTCCTACTTCAGCCAGATCAGGCCGGCAAAGAAACTGCGTTTCACAGGCCCTTGGAAGAGATGTTCCCGGTAGGCTGTAAGAGCACTGTGCAGAGCGAGTTGTTTCTTAGCTTCCCAAAGAGCTGGAAGCAAGATGCTGTGGGGCCCAACTCGCCCTTTGGAAAGAAGCCTGCACGTGGTGCCTTTCAGCTCTAGGGCAAAGTAGCACACCCAGAGCAGAAGTCCTACTTCAGCCAGATCAGGCCTGCAAAGAAACTGCGTTTCACAGGCCTTTGGAAGAGATGTTCCCGGTAGGCTGTAAGAGCAGTGTGCAGAGTGAGTTGTTTCTTAGCTTCCCAAAGAGCTGGAAGCAAGATGCTGTGGGGCCCAACTCGCCCTTTGGAAAGAAGCCTGCACGTTGTGCCTTTCAGCTCTAGGGCATTGTAGCACACCCAGAACAGATGTCCTACTTCAGCCAGATCAGGCCGGCAAAGAAACTGCGTTTCACAGGCCCTTGGAAGAGATGTTCCCGGTAGGCTGTAAGAGCACTGTGCAGAGCGAGTTGTTTCTTAGCTTCCCAAAGAGCTGGAAGCAAGATGCTGTGGGGCCCAACTCGCCCTTTGGAAAGAAGCCTGCACGTGGTGCCTTTCAGCTCTAGGGCAAAGTAGCACACCCAGAGCAGAAGTCCTACTTCAGCCAGATCAGGCCTGCAAAGAAACTGCGTTTCACAGGCCTTTGGAAGAGATGTTCCCGGTAGGCTGTAAGAGCACTGTGCAGAGCGAGTGGTTTCTTACCTTCCCAAAGAGCTGGAAGCAAGATGCTGTGGGGCCCAACTCGCCCTTTGTAAAGAAGCCTGCACGTTGTGCCTTTCAGCTCTAGGGCAATGGAGCACACCCAGAGCAGAAGTCCTACTTCAGCCAGATCAGGCCTGCAAAGAAACTGCGTTTCACAGGCCTATTGAAGAGAAGTTCCCGGTAGGCTGTAAGATCACTGTGCAGAGCGAGTTGTTTCTTAGCTTCCCAAAGAGCTGGAAGCAAGATGCTGTGGGGCCCAACTCGCCCTTTGGAATGAAGCCTGCACGTTGTGCCTTTCAGCTCTAGGGCAATGGAGCACACCCAGAGCAGAAGTCCTACTTCAGCCAGATCAGGCTTGCAAAGAAACTGCGTTTCACAGGCCTTTGGAAGAGATGTTCCCGGTAGGCTGTAAGAGCACTGTGCAGAGGGAGTTGTTTCTTAGCTTCCCAAAGAGCTGGAATCAAGATACTGTGGGGCCCAACTCACCCTTTGGAAAGAAGCCTGCACGTTGAGCCTTTCAGCTCTAGGGCAGTGTAGCCCACCCAGAGCAGAAGTCCTACTTCAGCCAGATCAGGCCTGCAAAGAAACTGCGTTTTACAGGCCTTTGCAAGAGATGTTCCCGCTAGGCTGTAAGAGCACTGTGCAGAGGGAGTTGTTTCTTAGCTTCCCAAAGAGCTGGAAGCAAGATGCTGTGGGGCCCAACTCACCCTTTGGAAAGAAGCCTGCACGTTGTGCCTTTCAGCTCTACGGCAAAGTAGCACACCCAGAACAGAAGGCCTACTCCAGCCAGATCAGGCCTGCAAAGAAACTGCGTTTCACAGGCCCTTGGAAGAGATGTTCCCGGTAGGCTGTAAGAGCACTGTGCAGAGCGAGTTGTTTATTAGCTTCCCAAAGAGATGGAAGCAAGATGCTGTGGGGCCCAACTCGCCCTTTGGAAAGAAGCCTGCACGTTGTGCCTTTCAGCTCTAGGGCAATGGAGCACACCCAGAGCAGAAGTCCTACTTCAGCCAGATCAGGCCTGCAAAGAAACTGCGTTTCACATTCCGTTGGAGGAGATGTTCCCGGTAGGCTGTAAGAGCACTGTGCAGAGCGAGTTGTTTCTTAGCTTCCCAAAGAGCTGGAAGCAAGATGCTGTGGGGCCCAACTCTCCCTTTGGAACGAAGCCTGCACGTTGTGCCTTTCAGCTCTAGGGCAATGGAGCACACCCAGAGCAGAAGTCCTACTTCAGCCAGATCAGGCCTGCAAAGAAACTGCGTTTCACAGGCCTTTGGAAGAGATGTTTCCGGTAGGCTGTAAGAGCACTGTGCAGAGCGAGTTGTTTCTTAGCTTCCCAAAGAGCTGGAAGCAAGATGCCGTGGGGCCCAACTCGCCCTTTGGAACGAAGCCTGCACGTTGTGCCTTTCAGCTCTAGGGCAATGGAGCACACCCAGAGCAGAAGTCCTACTTCAGCCAGATCAGGCCGGCAAAGAAACTGCGTTTCACAGGCCCTTGGAAGAGATGTTCCCGGTAGGCTGTAAGAGCACTGTGCAGAGCGAGTTGTTTCTTAGCTTCCCAAAGAGCTGGAAGCAAGATGCTGTGGGGCCCTCTCGCCCTTTGGAAAGAAGCCTGCACGTGGTGCCTTTCAGCTCTAGGGCAAAGTAGCACACCCAGAGCAGAAGTCCTACTTCAGCCAGATCAGGCCTGCAAAGAAACTGCGT
Source organism: Equus caballus (assembly GCF_041296265.1). Lineage (NCBI taxonomy): Eukaryota > Metazoa > Chordata > Mammalia > Perissodactyla > Equidae > Equus > Equus caballus. The sequence goes on from NC_091691.1 coordinate 33,520,485, forward strand.
TTCACAGGCCTTTGGAAGAGATGTTCCCGGTAGGCTGTAAGAGCACTGTGCAGAGCGAGTGGTTTCTTAGCTTCCCAAAGAGCTGGAAGCAAGATGCTGTGGGGCCCAACTCGCCCTTTGTAAAGAAGCCTGCACGTTGTGCCTTTCAGCTCTAGGGCAATGGAGCACACCCAGAGCAGAAGTCCTACTTCAGCCAGATCAGGCCTGCAAAGAAACTGCGTTTCACAGGCCTATTGAAGAGAAGTTCCCGGTAGGCTGTAAGATCACTGTGCAGAGCGAGTTGTTTCTTAGCTTCCCAAAGAGCTGGAAGCAAGATGCTGTGGGGCCCAACTCGCCCTTTGGAATGAAGCCTGCACGTTGTGCCTTTCAGCTCTAGGGCAATGGAGCACACCCAGAGCAGAAGTCCTACTTCAGCCAGATCAGGCTTGCAAAGAAACTGCGTTTCACAGGCCTTTGGAAGAGATGTTCCCGGTAGGCTGTAAGAGCACTGTGCAGAGGGAGTTGTTTCTTAGCTTCCCAAAGAGCTGGAATCAAGATACTGTGGGGCCCAACTCACCCTTTGGAAAGAAGCCTGCACGTTGAGCCTTTCAGCTCTAGGGCAGTGTAGCCCACCCAGAGCAGAAGTCCTACTTCAGCCAGATCAGGCCTGCAAAGAAACTGCGTTTTACAGGCCTTTGCAAGAGATGTTCCCGCTAGGCTGTAAGAGCACTGTGCAGAGGGAGTTGTTTCTTAGCTTCCCAAAGAGCTGGAAGCAAGATGCTGTGGGGCCCAACTCACCCTTTGGAAAGAAGCCTGCACGTTGTGCCTTTCAGCTCTACGGCAAAGTAGCACACCCAGAACAGAAGGCCTACTCCAGCCAGATCAGGCCTGCAAAGAAACTGCGTTTCACAGGCCCTTGGAAGAGATGTTCCCGGTAGGCTGTAAGAGCACTGTGCAGAGCGAGTTGTTTATTAGCTTCCCAAAGAGATGGAAGCAAGATGCTGTGGGGCCCAACTCGCCCTTTGGAAAGAAGCCTGCACGTTGTGCCTTTCAGCTCTAGGGCAATGGAGCACACCCAGAGCAGAAGTCCTACTTCAGCCAGATCAGGCCTGCAAAGAAACTGCGTTTCACATTCCGTTGGAGGAGATGTTCCCGGTAGGCTGTAAGAGCACTGTGCAGAGCGAGTTGTTTCTTAGCTTCCCAAAGAGCTGGAAGCAAGATGCTGTGGGGCCCAACTCTCCCTTTGGAACGAAGCCTGCACGTTGTGCCTTTCAGCTCTAGGGCAATGGAGCACACCCAGAGCAGAAGTCCTACTTCAGCCAGATCAGGCCTGCAAAGAAACTGCGTTTCACAGGCCTTTGGAAGAGATGTTTCCGGTAGGCTGTAAGAGCACTGTGCAGAGCGAGTTGTTTCTTAGCTTCCCAAAGAGCTGGAAGCAAGATGCCGTGGGGCCCAACTCGCCCTTTGGAACGAAGCCTGCACGTTGTGCCTTTCAGCTCTAGGGCAATGGAGCACACCCAGAGCAGAAGTCCTACTTCAGCCAGATCAGGCCGGCAAAGAAACTGCGTTTCACAGGCCCTTGGAAGAGATGTTCCCGGTAGGCTGTAAGAGCACTGTGCAGAGCGAGTTGTTTCTTAGCTTCCCAAAGAGCTGGAAGCAAGATGCTGTGGGGCCCTCTCGCCCTTTGGAAAGAAGCCTGCACGTGGTGCCTTTCAGCTCTAGGGCAAAGTAGCACACCCAGAGCAGAAGTCCTACTTCAGCCAGATCAGGCCTGCAAAGAAACTGCGTTTCACAGGCCTTTGGAAGAGATGTTCCCGGTAGGCTGTAAGAGCAGTGTGCAGAGGGAGTTGTTTCTTAGCTTCCCAAAGAGCTGGAAGCAAGATGCTGTGGGGCCCAACTCGCCCTTTGGAAAGAAGCCTGCACGTTGTGCCTTTCAGCTCTAGGGCATTGTAGCACACCCAGAACAGATGTCCTACTTCAGCCAGATCAGGCCGGCAAAGAAACTGCGTTTCACAGGCCCTTGGAAGAGATGTTCCCGGTAGGCTGTAAGAGCACTGTGCAGAGCGAGTTGTTTCTTAGCTTCCCAAAGAGCTGGAAGCAAGATGCTGTGGGGCCCAACTCGCCCTTTGGAAAGAAGCCTGCACGTGGTGCCTTTCAGCTCTAGGGCAAAGTAGCACACCCAGAGCAGAAGTCCTACTTCAGCCAGATCAGGCCTGCAAAGAAACTGCGTTTCACAGGCCTTTGGAAGAGATGTTCCCGGTAGGCTGTAAGAGCACTGTGCAGAGCGAGTGGTTTCTTACCTTCCCAAAGAGCTGGAAGCAAGATGCTGTGGGGCCCAACTCGCCCTTTGGAAAGAAGCCTGCACGTTGTGCCTTTCAGCTCTAGGGCAATGGAGCACACCCAGAGCAGAAGTCCTACTTCAGCCAGATCAGGCCTGCAAAGAAACTGCGTTTCACAGGTCTTTGGAAGAGATGTTCCCGGTAGGCTGTAAGAGCACTGTGCAGAGCGAGTTGTTTCTTAGCTTCCCAAAGAGCTGGAAGCAAGATGCTGTGGGGCCCAACTCGCCCTTTGGAAAGAATCCTGCACGTTGTGCCTTTCAGCTCTATTGCCATGTAGCACACCCAGAGCAGAAGTCCTACTTCAGCCAGATCAGGCCTGCAAAGAAACTGCGTTTCACAGGCCTTGGGAAGAGATTTTCCCGGTAGGCTGCAAGAGCACTGTGCAGAGCGAGTTGTTTCTTAGGTTCCCAAAGAGCTGGAAGCAAGATGCTGTGGGGCCCAACTCGCCCTTTGGAAAGAAGCCTGCACGTTGTGCCTTTCAGCTCTAGGGCAATGGAGCACACCCAGAGCAGAAGTCCTACTTCAGCCAGATCAGGCCTGCAAAGAAACTGCGTTTCACAGGCCTTTTGAAGAGATGTTCCCGGTAGGCTGTAAGATCACTGTGCAGAGCGAGTTGTTTCTTAGCTTCCCAAAGAGCTGGAAGCAAGATGCTGTGGGGCCCAACTCGCCCTTTGGAAAGAAGCCTGCACGTTGTGCCTTTCAGCTTTAGGGCAATGGAGCACACCCAGAGCAGAAGTCCTACTTCAGCCAGATCAGGCCTGCAAAGAAACTGCGTTTCACATTCCGTTGGAGGAGATGTTCCCGGTAGGCTGTAAGAGCACTGTGCAGAGCGAGTTGTTTCTTAGCTTCCCAAAGAGCTGGAAGCAAGATGCTGTGGGGCCCAACTCGCCCTTTGGAAAAAAGCCTGCACGTTGTGTCTTTCAGCTCTAGGGCAATGGAGCACACCCAGAGCAGAAGTCCTACTTCAGCCAGATCAGGCCTGCAAAGAAACTGCGTTTCAGAGGTCTTTGGAAGAGATGTTCCCAGTAGGCTGTAAGAGCACTGTGCAGAGCGAGTTGTTTCTTGCTTCCCAAAGAGCTGGAAGCAAGATGCTGTGGGGCCCAACTCGCCCTTTGTAAAGAAGCCTGCACGTTGTGCCTTTCAGCTCTAGGGCAATGGAGCACACCCAGAGCAGAAGTCCTACTTCAGCCAGATCAGGCCTGCAAAGAAACTGCGTTTCACATTCCGTTGGAGGAGATGTTCCCGGTAGGCTGTAAGAGCACTGTGCAGAGCGAGTTGTTTCTTAGCTTCCCAAAGAGCTGGAAGCAAGATGCTGTGGGGCCCAACTCTCCCTTTGGAACGAAGCCTGCACGTTGTGCCTTTCAGCTCTAGGGCAATGGAGCACACCCAGAGCAGAAGTCCTACTTCAGCCAGATCAGGCCTGCAAAGAAACTGCGTTTCACAGGCCTTTGGAAGAGATGTTTCCGGTAGGCTGTAAGAGCACTGTGCAGAGCGAGTTGTTTCTTAGCTTCCCAAAGAGCTGGAAGCAAGATGCCGTGGGGCCCAACTCGCCCTTTGGAACGAAGCCTGCACGTTGTGCCTTTCAGCTCTAGGGCAATGGAGCACACCCAGAGCAGAAGTCCTACTTCAGCCAGATCAGGCCGGCAAAGAAACTGCGTTTCACAGGCCCTTGGAAGAGATGTTCCCGGTAGGCTGTAAGAGCACTGTGCAGAGCGAGTTGTTTCTTAGCTTCCCAAAGAGCTGGAAGCAAGATGCTGTGGGGCCCTCTCGCCCTTTGGAAAGAAGCCTGCACGTGGTGCCTTTCAGCTCTAGGGCAAAGTAGCACACCCAGAGCAGAAGTCCTACTTCAGCCAGATCAGGCCTGCAAAGAAACTGCGTTTCACAGGCCTTTGGAAGAGATGTTCCCGGTAGGCTGTAAGAGCAGTGTGCAGAGGGAGTTGTTTCTTAGCTTCCCAAAGAGCTGGAAGCAAGATGCTGTGGGGCCCAACTCGCCCTTTGGAAAGAAGCCTGCACGTTGTGCCTTTCAGCTCTAGGGCATTGTAGCACACCCAGAACAGATGTCCTACTTCAGCCAGATCAGGCCGGCAAAGAAACTGCGTTTCACAGGCCCTTGGAAGAGATGTTCCCGGTAGGCTGTAAGAGCACTGTGCAGAGCGAGTTGTTTCTTAGCTTCCCAAAGAGCTGGAAGCAAGATGCTGTGGGGCCCAACTCGCCCTTTGGAAAGAAGCCTGCACGTGGTGCCTTTCAGCTCTAGGGCAAAGTAGCACACCCAGAGCAGAAGTCCTACTTCAGCCAGATCAGGCCTGCAAAGAAACTGCGTTTCACAGGCCTTTGGAAGAGATGTTCCCGGTAGGCTGTAAGAGCACTGTGCAGAGCGAGTGGTTTCTTACCTTCCCAAAGAGCTGGAAGCAAGATGCTGTGGGGCCCAACTCGCCCTTTGGAAAGAAGCCTGCACGTTGTGCCTTTCAGCTCTAGGGCAATGGAGCACACCCAGAGCAGAAGTCCTACTTCAGCCAGATCAGGCCTGCAAAGAAACTGCGTTTCACAGGTCTTTGGAAGAGATGTTCCCGGTAGGCTGTAAGAGCACTGTGCAGAGCGAGTTGTTTCTTAGCTTCCCAAAGAGCTGGAAGCAAGATGCTGTGGGGCCCAACTCGCCCTTTGGAAAGAAGCCTGCACGTTGTGCCTTTCAGCTCTATTGCCATGTAGCACACCCAGAGCAGAAGTCCTACTTCAGCCAGATCAGGCCTGCAAAGAAACTGCGTTTCACAGGCCTTGGGAAGAGATTTTCCCGGTAGGCTGCAAGAGCACTGTGCAGAGCGAGTTGTTTCTTAGGTTCCCAAAGAGCTGGAAGCAAGATGCTGTGGGGCCCAACTCGCCCTTTGGAAAGAAGCCTGCACGTTGTGCCTTTCAGCTCTAGGGCAATGGAGCACACCCAGAGCAGAAGTCCTACTTCAGCCAGATCAGGCCTGCAAAGAAACTGCGTTTCACAGGCCTTTTGAAGAGATGTTCCCGGTAGGCTGTAAGATCACTGTGCAGAGCGAGTTGTTTCTTAGCTTCCCAAAGAGCTGGAAGCAAGATGCTGTGGGGCCCAACTCGCCCTTTGGAAAGAAGCCTGCACGTTGTGCCTTTCAGCTTTAGGGCAATGGAGCACACCCAGAGCAGAAGTCCTACTTCAGCCAGATCAGGCCTGCAAAGAAACTGCGTTTCACATTCCGTTGGAGGAGATGTTCCCGGTAGGCTGTAAGAGCACTGTGCAGAGCGAGTTGTTTCTTAGCTTCCCAAAGAGCTGGAAGCAAGATGCTGTGGGGCCCAACTCGCCCTTTGGAAAAAAGCCTGCACGTTGTGTCTTTCAGCTCTAGGGCAATGGAGCACACCCAGAGCAGAAGTCCTACTTCAGCCAGATCAGGCCTGCAAAGAAACTGCGTTTCAGAGGTCTTTGGAAGAGATGTTCCCAGTAGGCTGTAAGAGCACTGTGCAGAGCGAGTTGTTTCTTGCTTCCCAAAGAGCTGGAAGCAAGATGCTGTGGGGCCCAACTCGCCCTTTGTAAAGAAGCCTGCACGTTGTGCCTTTCAGCTCTAGGGCAATGGAGCACACCCAGAGCAGAAGTCCTACTTCAGCCAGATCAGGCCTGCAAAGAAACTGCATTTCACAGGCCTATTGAAGAGAAGTTCCCGGTAGGCTGTAAGATCACTGTGCAGAGCGAGTTGTTTCTTAGCTTCCCAAAGAGCTGGAAGCAAGATGCTGTGGGGCCCAACTCGCCCTTTGGAACGAAGCCTGCACGTTGTGCCTTTCAGCTCTAGGGCAATGGAGCACACCCAGAGCAGAAGTCCTACTTCAGCCAGATCAGGCTTGCAAAGAAACTGCGTTTCACAGGCCTTTGGAAGAGATGTTCCCGGTAGGCTGTAAGAGCACTGTGCAGAGGGAGTTGTTTCTTAGCTTCCCAAAGAGCTGGAATCAAGATACTGTGGGGCCCAACTCACCCTTTGGAAAGAAGCCTGCACGTTGAGCCTTTCAGCTCTAGGGCAGTGTAGCCCACCCAGAGCAGAAGTCCTACTTCAGCCAGATCAGGCCTGCAAAGAAACTGCGTTTCACAGGCCTTTGCAAGAGATGTTCCCGCTAGGCTGTAAGAGCACTGTGCAGAGGGAGTTGTTTCTTAGCTTCCCAAAGAGCTGGAAGCAAGATGCTGTGGGGCCCAACTCGCCCTTTGGAAAGAAGCCTGCACGTTGTGCCTTTCAGCTCTACGGCAAAGTAGCACACCCAGAACAGAAGGCCTACTCCAGCCAGATCAGGCCTGCAAAGAAACTTCCTTTCACAGGCCCTTGGAAGAGATGTTCCCGGTAGGCTGTAAGAGCACTGTGCAGAGCGAGTTGTTTATTAGCTTCCCAAAGAGATGGAAGCAAGATGCTGTGGGGCCCAACTCGCCCTTTGGAAAGAAGCCTGCACGTTGTGCCTTTCAGCTCTAGGGCAATGGAGCACACCCAGAGCAGAAGTCCTACTTCAGCCAGATCAGGCCTGCAAAGAAACTGCGTTTCACATTCCGTTGGAGGAGATGTTCCCGGTAGGCTGTAAGAGCACTGTGCAGAGCGAGTTGTTTCTTAGCTTCCCAAAGAGCTGGAAGCAAGATGCTGTGGGGCCCAACTCTCCCTTTGGAACGAAGCCTGCACGTTGTGCCTTTCAGCTCTAGGGCAATGGAGCACACCCAGAGCAGAAGTCCTACTTCAGCCAGATCAGGCCTGCAAAGAAACTGCGTTTCACAGGCCTTTGGAAGAGATGTTTCCGGTAGGCTTTAAGAGCACTGTGCAGAGCGAGTTGTTTCTTAGCTTCCCAAAGAGCTGGAAGCAAGATGCCGTGGGGCCCAACTCGCCCTTTGGAACGAAGCCTGCACGTTGTGCCTTTCAGCTCTAGGGCAATGGAGCACACCCAGAGCAGAAGTCCTACTTCAGCCAGATCAGGCCTGCAAAGAAACTGCGTTTCACAGCCCTTTGGAAGAGATGTTCCCGGTAGGCTGTAAGAGCACTGTGCAGTGCGAGTTGTTTCTTACCTTCCCAAAGAGCTTTAAGCAAGATGCTGTGGGGCCCAACTCGCCCTTTGGAAAGAAGCCTGCACGTTGTGCCTTTCAGCTCTAGGGCATTGTAGCACACCCAGAGCAGAAGTCCTACTTCAGCCAGATCAGGCCTGCAAAGAAACTGCGTTTCACAGGCCTTTGGAAGAGATGTTCCCGGTAGGCTGTAAGAGCACTGTGCAGAGGGAGTTGTTTCTTAGCTTCCCAAAGAGCTGGAAGCAAGATGCTGTGGGGCCCAACTCGCCCTTTTGAAAGAAGCCTGCACGTTGTGCCTTTCAGCTCTAGGGCATTGTAGCACACCCAGAACAGATGTCCTACTTCAGCCAGATCAGGCCTGCAAAGAAACTGCGTTTCACAGGCCCTTGGAAGAGATGTTCCCGGTAGGCTGTAAGAGCACTGTGCAGAGCGAGTTGTTTCTTAGCTTCCCAAAGAGCTGGAAGCAAGATGCTGTGGGGCCCAACTCGCCCTTTGGAAAGAAGCCTGCACGTGGTGCCTTTCAGCTCTAGGGCAAAGTAGCACACCCAGAGCAGAAGTCCTACTTCAGCCAGATCAGGCCTGCAAAGAAACTGCGTTTCACAGGCCTTTGGAAGAGATGTTCCCGGTAGGCTGTAAGAGCACTGTGCAGAGCGAGTGGTTTCTTACCTTCCCAAAGAGCTGGAAGCAAGATGCTGTGGGGCCCAACTCGCCCTTTGGAAAGAAGCCTGCACGTTGTGCCTTTCAGCTCTAGGGCAATGGAGCACACCCAGAGCAGAAGTCCTACTTCAGCCAGATCAGGCCTGCAAAGAAACTGCGTTTCACAGGCCTATTGAAGAGAAGTTCCCGGTAGGCTGTAAGATCACTGTGCAGAGCGAGTTGTTTCTTAGCTTCCCAAAGAGCTGGAAGCAAGATGCTGTGGGGCCCAACTCGCCCTTTGGAATGAAGCCTGCACGTTGTGCCTTTCAGCTCTAGGGCAATGGAGCACACCCAGAGCAGAAGTCCTACTTCAGCCAGATCAGGCTTGCAAAGAAACTGCGTTTCACAGGCCTTTGGAAGAGATGTTCCCGGTAGGCTGTAAGAGCACTGTGCAGAGGGAGTTGTTTCTTAGCTTCCCAAAGAGCTGGAATCAAGATACTGTGGGGCCCAACTCACCCTTTGGAAAGAAGCCTGCACGTTGAGCCTTTCAGCTCTAGGGCAGTGTAGCCCACCCAGAGCAGAAGTCCTACTTCAGCCAGATCAGGCCTGCAAAGAAACTGCGTTTTACAGGCCTTTGCAAGAGATGTTCCCGCTAGGCTGTAAGAGCACTGTGCAGAGGGAGTTGTTTCTTAGCTTCCCAAAGAGCTGGAAGCAAGATGCTGTGGGGCCCAACTCACCCTTTGGAAAGAAGCCTGCACGTTGTGCCTTTCAGCTCTACGGCAAAGTAGCACACCCAGAACAGAAGGCCTACTCCAGCCAGATCAGGCCTGCAAAGAAACTGCGTTTCACAGGCCCTTGGAAGAGATGTTCCCGGTAGGCTGTAAGAGCACTGTGCAGAGCGAGTTGTTTATTAGCTTCCCAAAGAGATGGAAGCAAGATGCTGTGGGGCCCAACTCGCCCTTTGGAAAGAAGCCTGCACGTTGTGCCTTTCAGCTCTAGGGCAATGGAGCACACCCAGAGCAGAAGTCCTACTTCAGCCAGATCAGGCCTGCAAAGAAACTGCATTTCACATTCCGTTGGAGGAGATGTTCCCGGTAGGCTGTAAGAGCACTGTGCAGAGCGAGTTGTTTCTTAGCTTCCCAAAGAGCTGGAAGCAAGATGCTGTGGGGCCCAACTCTCCCTTTGGAACGAAGCCTGCACGTTGTGCCTTTCAGCTCTAGGGCAATGGAGCACACCCAGAGCAGAAGTCCTACTTCAGCCAGATCAGGCCTGCAAAGAAACTGCGTTTCACAGGCCTTTGGAAGAGATGTTTCCGGTAGGCTGTAAGAGCACTGTGCAGAGCGAGTTGTTTCTTAGCTTCCCAAAGAGCTGGAAGCAAGATGCCGTGGGGCCCAACTCGCCCTTTGGAACGAAGCCTGCACGTTGTGCCTTTCAGCTCTAGGGCAATGGAGCACACCCAGAGCAGAAGTCCTACTTCAGCCAGATCAGGCCGGCAAAGAAACTGCGTTTCACAGGCCCTTGGAAGAGATGTTCCCGGTAGGCTGTAAGAGCACTGTGCAGAGCGAGTTGTTTCTTAGCTTCCCAAAGAGCTGGAAGCAAGATGCTGTGGGGCCCTCTCGCCCTTTGGAAAGAAGCCTGCACGTGGTGCCTTTCAGCTCTAGGGCAAAGTAGCACACCCAGAGCAGAAGTCCTACTTCAGCCAGATCAGGCCTGCAAAGAAACTGCGTTTCACAGGCCTTTGGAAGAGATGTTCCCGGTAGGCTGTAAGAGCAGTGTGCAGAGGGAGTTGTTTCTTAGCTTCCCAAAGAGCTGGAAGCAAGATGCTGTGGGGCCCAACTCGCCCTTTGGAAAGAAGCCTGCACGTTGTGCCTTTCAGCTCTAGGGCATTGTAGCACACCCAGAACAGATGTCCTACTTCAGCCAGATCAGGCCGGCAAAGAAACTGCGTTTCACAGGCCCTTGGAAGAGATGTTCCCGGTAGGCTGTAAGAGCACTGTGCAGAGCGAGTTGTTTCTTAGCTTCCCAAAGAGCTGGAAGCAAGATGCTGTGGGGCCCAACTCGCCCTTTGGAAAGAAGCCTGCACGTGGTGCCTTTCAGCTCTAGGGCAAAGTAGCACACCCAGAGCAGAAGTCCTACTTCAGCCAGATCAGGCCTGCAAAGAAACTGCGTTTCACAGGCCTTTGGAAGAGATGTTCCCGGTAGGCTGTAAGAGCACTGTGCAGAGCGAGTGGTTTCTTACCTTCCCAAAGAGCTGGAAGCAAGATGCTGTGGGGCCCAACTCGCCCTTTGGAAAGAAGCCTGCACGTTGTGCCTTTCAGCTCTAGGGCAATGGAGCACACCCAGAGCAGAAGTCCTACTTCAGCCAGATCAGGCCTGCAAAGAAACTGCGTTTCACAGGTCTTTGGAAGAGATGTTCCCGGTAGGCTGTAAGAGCACTGTGCAGAGCGAGTTGTTTCTTAGCTTCCCAAAGAGCTGGAAGCAAGATGCTGTGGGGCCCAACTCGCCCTTTGGAAAGAAGCCTGCACGTTGTGCCTTTCAGCTCTATTGCCATGTAGCACACCCAGAGCAGAAGTCCTACTTCAGCCAGATCAGGCCTGCAAAGAAACTGCGTTTCACAGGCCTTGGGAAGAGATTTTCCCGGTAGGCTGCAAGAGCACTGTGCAGAGCGAGTTGTTTCTTAGGTTCCCAAAGAGCTGGAAGCAAGATGCTGTGGGGCCCAACTCGCCCTTTGGAAAGAAGCCTGCACGTTGTGCCTTTCAGCTCTAGGGCAATGGAGCACACCCAGAGCAGAAGTCCTACTTCAGCCAGATCAGGCCTGCAAAGAAACTGCGTTTCACAGGCCTTTTGAAGAGATGTTCCCGGTAGGCTGTAAGATCACTGTGCAGAGCGAGTTGTTTCTTAGCTTCCCAAAGAGCTGGAAGCAAGATGCTGTGGGGCCCAACTCGCCCTTTGGAAAGAAGCCTGCACGTTGTGCCTTTCAGCTTTAGGGCAATGGAGCACACCCAGAGCAGAAGTCCTACTTCAGCCAGATCAGGCCTGCAAAGAAACTGCGTTTCACATTCCGTTGGAGGAGATGTTCCCGGTAGGCTGTAAGAGCACTGTGCAGAGCGAGTTGTTTCTTAGCTTCCCAAAGAGCTGGAAGCAAGATGCTGTGGGGCCCAACTCGCCCTTTGGAAAAAAGCCTGCACGTTGTGCCTTTCAGCTCTAGGGCAATGGAGCACACCCAGAGCAGAAGTCCTACTTCAGCCAGATCAGGCCTGCAAAGAAACTGCGTTTCAGAGGTCTTTGGAAGAGATGTTCCCAGTAGGCTGTAAGAGCACTGTGCAGAGCGAGTTGTTTCTTGCTTCCCAAAGAGCTGGAAGCAAGATGCTGTGGGGCCCAACTCGCCCTTTGTAAAGAAGCCTGCACGTTGTGCCTTTCAGCTCTAGGGCAATGGAGCACACCCAGAGCAGAAGTCCTACTTCAGCCAGATCAGGCCTGCAAAGAAACTGCATTTCACAGGCCTATTGAAGAGAAGTTCCCGGTAGGCTGTAAGATCACTGTGCAGAGCGAGTTGTTTCTTAGCTTCCCAAAGAGCTGGAAGCAAGATGCTGTGGGGCCCAACTCGCCCTTTGGAACGAAGCCTGCACGTTGTGCCTTTCAGCTCTAGGGCAATGGAGCACACCCAGAGCAGAAGTCCTACTTCAGCCAGATCAGGCTTGCAAAGAAACTGCGTTTCACAGGCCTTTGGAAGAGATGTTCCCGGTAGGCTGTAAGAGCACTGTGCAGAGGGAGTTGTTTCTTAGCTTCCCAAAGAGCTGGAATCAAGATACTGTGGGGCCCAACTCACCCTTTGGAAAGAAGCCTGCACGTTGAGCCTTTCAGCTCTAGGGCAGTGTAGCCCACCCAGAGCAGAAGTCCTACTTCAGCCAGATCAGGCCTGCAAAGAAACTGCGTTTCACAGGCCTTTGCAAGAGATGTTCCCGCTAGGCTGTAAGAGCACTGTGCAGAGGGAGTTGTTTCTTAGCTTCCCAAAGAGCTGGAAGCAAGATGCTGTGGGGCCCAACTCGCCCTTTGGAAAGAAGCCTGCACGTTGTGCCTTTCAGCTCTACGGCAAAGTAGCACACCCAGAACAGAAGGCCTACTCCAGCCAGATCAGGCCTGCAAAGAAACTTCCTTTCACAGGCCCTTGGAAGAGATGTTCCCGGTAGGCTGTAAGAGCACTGTGCAGAGCGAGTTGTTTATTAGCTTCCCAAAGAGATGGAAGCAAGATGCTGTGGGGCCCAACTCGCCCTTTGGAAAGAAGCCTGCACGTTGTGCCTTTCAGCTCTAGGGCAATGGAGCACACCCAGAGCAGAAGTCCTACTTCAGCCAGATCAGGCCTGCAAAGAAACTGCGTTTCACATTCCGTTGGAGGAGATGTTCCCGGTAGGCTGTAAGAGCACTGTGCAGAGCGAGTTGTTTCTTAGCTTCCCAAAGAGCTGGAAGCAAGATGCTGTGGGGCCCAACTCTCCCTTTGGAACGAAGCCTGCACGTTGTGCCTTTCAGCTCTAGGGCAATGGAGCACACCCAGAGCAGAAGTCCTACTTCAGCCAGATCAGGCCTGCAAAGAAACTGCGTTTCACAGGCCTTTGGAAGAGATGTTTCCGGTAGGCTTTAAGAGCACTGTGCAGAGCGAGTTGTTTCTTAGCTTCCCAAAGAGCTGGAAGCAAGATGCCGTGGGGCCCAACTCGCCCTTTGGAACGAAGCCTGCACGTTGTGCCTTTCAGCTCTAGGGCAATGGAGCACACCCAGAGCAGAAGTCCTACTTCAGCCAGATCAGGCCTGCAAAGAAACTGCGTTTCACAGCCCTTTGGAAGAGATGTTCCCGGTAGGCTGTAAGAGCACTGTGCAGTGCGAGTTGTTTCTTACCTTCCCAAAGAGCTTTAAGCAAGATGCTGTGGGGCCCAACTCGCCCTTTGGAAAGAAGCCTGCACGTTGTGCCTTTCAGCTCTAGGGCATTGTAGCACACCCAGAGCAGAAGTCCTACTTCAGCCAGATCAGGCCTGCAAAGAAACTGCGTTTCACAGGCCTTTGGAAGAGATGTTCCCGGTAGGCTGTAAGAGCACTGTGCAGAGGGAGTTGTTTCTTAGCTTCCCAAAGAGCTGGAAGCAAGATGCTGTGGGGCCCAACTCGCCCTTTTGAAAGAAGCCTGCACGTTGTGCCTTTCAGCTCTAGGGCATTGTAGCACACCCAGAACAGATGTCCTACTTCAGCCAGATCAGGCCTGCAAAGAAACTGCGTTTCACAGGCCCTTGGAAGAGATGTTCCCGGTAGGCTGTAAGAGCACTGTGCAGAGCGAGTTGTTTCTTAGCTTCCCAAAGAGCTGGAAGCAAGATGCTGTGGGGCCCAACTCGCCCTTTGGAAAGAAGCCTGCACGTGGTGCCTTTCAGCTCTAGGGCAAAGTAGCACACCCAGAGCAGAAGTCCTACTTCAGCCAGATCAGGCCTGCAAAGAAACGGCGTTTCACAGGCCTTTGGAAGAGATGTTCCCGGTAGGCTGTAAGAGCACTGTGCAGAGCGAGTGGTTTCTTACCTTCCCAAAGAGCTGGAAGCAAGATGCTGTGGGGCCCAACTCGCCCTTTGGAAAGAAGCCTGCACGTTGTGCCTTTCAGCTCTAGGGCAATGGAGCACACCCAGAGCAGAAGTCCTACTTCAGCCAGATCAGGCCTGCAAAGAAACTGCGTTTCACAGGTCTTTGGAAGAGATGTTCCCGGTAGGCTGTAAGAGCACTGTGCAGAGCGAGTTGTTTCTTAGCTTCCCAAAGAGCTGGAAGCAAGATGCTGTGGGGCCCAACTCGCCCTTTGGAAAGAAGCCTGCACGTTGTGCCTTTCAGCTCTATTGCCATGTAGCACACCCAGAGCAGAAGTCCTACTTCAGCCAGATCAGGCCTGCAAAGAAACTGCGTTTCACAGGCCTTGGGAAGAGATTTTCCCGGTAGGCTGCAAGAGCACTGTGCAGAGCGAGTTGTTTCTTAGCTTCCCAAAGAGCTGGAAGCAAGATGCTGTGGGGCCCAACTCGCCCTTTGGAAAGAAGCCTGCACGTTGTGCCTTTCAGCTCTAGGGCAATGGAGCACACCCAGAGCAGAAGTCCTACTTCAGCCAGATCAGGCCTGCAAAGAAACTGCGTTTCACATTCCGTTGGAGGAGATGTTCCCGGTAGGCTGTAAGAGCACTGTGCAGAGCGAGTTGTTTCTTAGCTTCCCAAAGAGCTGGAAGCAAGATGCTGTGGGGCCCAACTCGCCCTTTGGAAAGAAGCCTGCACGTTGTGCCTTTCAGCTCTAGGGCAATGGAGCACACCCAGAGCAGAAGTCCTACTTCAGCCAGATCAGGCCTGCAAAGAAACTGCGTTTCAGAGGTCTTTGGAAGAGATGTTCCCAGTAGGCTGTAAGAGCACTGTGCAGAGCGAGTTGTTTCTTGCTTCCCAAAGAGCTGGAAGCAAGATGCTGTGGGGCCCAACTCGCCCTTTGTAAAGAAGCCTGCACGTTGTGCCTTTCAGCTCTAGGGCAATGGAGCACACCCAGAGCAGAAGTCCTACTTCAGCCAGATCAGGCCTGCAAAGAAACTGCGTTTCACAGGCCTATTGAAGAGAAGTTCCCGGTAGGCTGTAAGATCACTGTGCAGAGCGAGTTGTTTCTTAGCTTCCCAAAGAGCTGGAAGCAAGATGCTGTGGGGCCCAACGCGCCCTTTGGAAAGAAGCCTGCACGTTGTGCCTTTCAGCTCTAGGGCAATGGAGCACACCCAGAGCAGAAGTCCTACTTCAGCCAGATCAGGCCTGCAAAGAAACCGCGTTTCACAGGCCTTTGGAAGAGATGTTCCCGGTAGGCTGTAAGAGCACTGTGCAGAGCGAGTTGTTTCTTAGGTTCCCAAAGAGCTGGAAGCAAGATGCTGTGGGGCCCAACTCGCCCTTTGGAAAGAAGCCTGCACGTTGTGCCTTTCAGCTCTAGGGCAATGGAGCACACCCAGTGCAGAAGTCCTACTTCAGCCAGATCAGGCCTGCAAAGAAACTGCGTTTCAGAGGTCTTTGGAAGAGATGTTCCCAGTAGGCTGTAAGAGAACTGTGCAGAGCGAGTTGTTTCTTGCTTCCCAAAGAGCTGGAAGCAAGATGCTCTGGGGCCCAACTCGCGCTTTGGAAAGAAGCCTGCACGTTGTGCCTTTCAGCTATAGGGCAATGGAGCACACCCAGAGCAGAAGTCCTACTTCAGCCAGATCAGGCCTGCAAAGAGACTGCGTTTCACAGGCCTTTGGAAGAGATGTTCCCGGTAGGCTGTAAGAGCACTGTGCAGAGCGAGTTGTTTCTTAGCTTCCCAAAGAGCTGGAATCAAGATACTGTGGGGCCCAACTCACCCTTTGGAAAAAAGCCTGCACGTTGTGCCTTTCAGCTCTAGGGCAGTGTAGCCCACCCAGAGCAGAAGTCCTACTTCAGCCAGATCAGGCCGGCAAAGAAACTGCGTTTCACAGGCCTTTGGAAGAGATGTTCCCGGTAGGCTGTAAGAGCACTGTGCAGAGGGAGTTGTTTCTTAGCTTCCCAAAGAGCTGGAATCAAGATACTGTGGGGCCCAACTCACCCTTTGGAAAGAAGCCTGCACGTTGTGCCTTTCAGCTCTAGGGCAGTGTAGCCCACCCTGAGCAGAAGTCCTACTTCAGCCAGATCAGGCCTGCAAAGAAACTGCGTTTCACAGGCCTTTGGAAGAGATGTTCCCGCTAGGCTGTAAGAGCACTGTGCAGAGGGAGTTGTTTCTTAGCTTCCCAAAGAGCTGGAAGCAAGATGCTGTGGGGCCCAACTCGCCCTTTGGAAAGAAGCCTGCACGTTGTGCCTTTCAGCTCTACGGCAAAGTAGCACACCCAGAACAGAAGGCCTACTCCAGCCAGATCAGGGCTGCAAAGAAACTGCGTTTCACAGGCCCTTGGAAGAGATGTTCCCGGTAGGCTGTAAGAGCACTGTGCAGAGCGAGTTGTTTATTAGCTTCCCAAAGAGATGGAAGCAAGATGCTGTGGGGCCCAACTCGCCCTTTGGAAAGAAGCCTGCACGTTGTGCCTTTCAGCTCTAGGGCAATGGAGCACACCCAGAGCAGAAGTCCTACTTCAGCCAGATCAGGCCTGCAAAGAAACTGCGTTTCACATTCCGTTGGAGGAGATGTTCCCGGTAGGCTGTAAGAGCACTGTGCAGAGCGAGTTGTTTCTTAGCTTCCCAAAGAGCTGGAAGCAAGATGCTGTGGGGCCCAACTCTCCCTTTGGAACGAAGCCTGCACGTTGTGCCTTTCAGCTCTAGGGCAATGGAGCACACCCAGAGCAGAAGTCCTACTTCAGCCAGATCAGGCCTGCAAAGAAACTGCGTTCACAGGCCTTTGGAAGAGATGTTCCCGGTAGGCTGTAAGAGCACTGTGCAGAGCGAGTTGTTTCTTAGCTCCCCAAAGAGCTGGAATCAAGATACTTTGGGGACCAACTCACCCTTTGGAAAGAAGCCTGCAGGTTGTGCCTTTCAGCTCTAGGGCAGTGTAGCCCACCCAGAGCAGACGTCCTACTTCAGCCAGATCAGGCCTGCAAAGAAACTGCGTTTCACAGGCCTTTGGAAGAGATGTTCCCGGTAGGCTGTAAGAGCACTGTGCAGAGCGAGTTGTTTCTTAGCTTCCCAAAGAGCTGGAAGCAAGATTCTGTGGGGCCCAACTCGCCCTTTGGAAAGAAGCCTGCACGTTGTGCCTTTCAGCTCTAGGGCAATGGAGCACACCCATAGCAGAAGTCCTACTTCAGCCAGATCAGGCCTGCAAAGAAACTGCGTTTCACAGGCCTTGGGAAGAGATTTTCACGGTAGGCTGCAAGAGCACTGTGCAGAGCGAGTTGTTTCTTAGCTTCCCAAAGAGCTGGAAGCAAGATGCTGTGGGGCCCAACTCGCCCTTTGGAAAGAAGCCTGCACGTTGTGCCTTTCAGCTCTAGGGCAATGGAGCACACCCAGAGCAGAAGTCCTACTTCAGCCAGATCAGGCCTGCAAAGAAACTGCGTTTCACAGGCCTTTGGAAGAGATGTTCCCGGTAGGCTGTAAGAGCACTGTGCAGAGCGAGTTGTTTCTTAGCTTCCCAAAGAGCTGGAATCAAGATACTGTGGGGCCCAACTCACCCTTTGGAAAAAAGCCTGCACGTTGTGCCTTTCAGGTCTAGGGCAGTGTAGCCCACCCAGAGCAGAAGTCCTACTTCAGCCAGATCAGGCCGGCAAAGAAACTGCGTTTCACAGGCCTTTGGAAGAGATGTTCCCGGTAGGCTGTAAGAGCACTGTGCAGAGGGAGTTGTTTCTTAGCTTCCCAAAGAGCTGGAATCAAGATACTGTGGGGCCCAACTCACCCTTTGGAAAGAAGCCTGCACGTTGTGCCTTTCAGCTCTAGGGCAATGGAGCACACCCAGAGCAGAAGTCCTACTGCAGCCAGATCAGGCCTGCAAAGAAACTGCGTTTCAGAGGTCTTTGGAAGAGATGTTCCCAGTAGGCTGTAAGAGCACTGTGCAGAGCGAGTTGTTTCTTGCTTCCCAAAGTGCTGGAAGCAAGATGCTGTGGGGCCCAACTCGCCCTTTGGAAAGAAGCCTGCACGTTGTGCCTTTCAGCTCTAGGGCAATGGAGCACACCCAGAGCAGAAGTCCTACTTCAGCCAGATCAGGCCTGCAAAGAAACTGCGTTTCACAGGCCTTTGGAAGAGATGTTCCCGGTAGGCTGTAAGAGCACTGTGCAGAGCGAGTTGTTTCTTAGCTTCCCAAAGAGCTGGAAGCAAGATGCTGTGGGGCCCAACTCGCCCTTTGGAAAGAAGCCTGCACGTTGTGCCTTTCAGCTCTAGGGCATTGTAGCACACCCAGAACAGATGGCCTACTTCAGCCAGATCAGGCCTGCAAAGAAACTGCGTTTCACAGGCCCTTGGAAGAGATGTTACCGGTAGGCTGTAAGAGCACTTTGCAGAGCGAGTTGTTTATTAGCTTCATAAAGAGATGGAAGCAAGATGCTGTGGGGCTAACTCGCCCTTTGGAAAGAAGCCTGCACGTTGTGCCTTTCAGCTCTAGGGCAATGGAGCACACCCAGAGCAGAAGTCCTACTTCAGCCAGATCAGGCCTGCAAAGAAACTGCGTTTCACAGGCCTTGGGAAGAGATGTTCCCGGTAGGCTGTAAGAGCACTGTGCAGAGCGAGTTGTTTCTTACCTTCCCAAAGAGCTGGAAGCAAGATGCTGTGGGGCCCAAGTCGCCCTTTGGAAAGAAGCCTGCACGTTGTGCCTTTCAGCTCTAGGGCATTGTAGCACACCCAGAGCAGAAGTCCTACTTCAGCCAATCAGGCCTGCAAAGAAACTGCGTTTCACAGGCCTTTGGAAGAGATGTTCCCGGTAGGCTGTAAGAGCACTGTGCAGAGCGAGTTGTTTCTTAGCTTCCCAAAGAGCTGGAAGCAAGATGCTGTGGGGCCCAACTCGCCCTTTGGAAAGAAGCCTGCACGTTGTGCCTTTCAGCTCTAGGGCAATGGAGCACACCCAGAGCAGAAGTCCTACTTCAGCCAGATGAGGCCTGCAAAGAAACTGCGTTTCACAGGTCTTTGGAAGAGATGTTCCCCGTAGGCTGTAAGAGCACTGTGCAGAGCGAGTTGTTTCTTGCTTCCCAAAGAGCTGGAAGCAAGATTCTGTGTGGCCCAGCTCGCCCTTTGGAAAGAAGCCTGCACGTTGTGCCTTTCAGCTCTAGGGCAATGTAGCCCACCCACAGCAGAAGTCCTACTTCAGCCAGATCAGGCCTGCAAAGAAACTGCGTTTCACAGGCCTTGGGAAGAGATGTTCCCGGTAGGCTGTAAGAGCACTGTGCAGAGCGAGTTGTTTCTTAGCTTCCCAAAGAGCTGGAAGCAAGATGCTGTGGGGCCCAACTCGCCCTTTGGAAAGAAGCCTGCACGTTGTGCCTTTCAGCTCTAGGGCAATGTAGCCCACCCAGAGCAGAAGTCCTACTTCAGCCAGATCAGGCCAGCAAAGAAACTGCGTTTCACAGGCCTTGGGAAGAGATGTTCGCGGTAGGCTGTAAGAGCACTGTGCAGAGCGAGTTGTTTCTTAGCTTCCCAAAGAGCTGGAAGCAAGATGCTGTGGGGCCCAACTCGCCCTTTGGAAAGAAGCCTGCACGTTGTGCCTTTCAGCTCTAGGGCAATGGAGCACACCCAGAGCAGAAGTCCTACTTCAGCCAGATCAGGCCTGCAAAGAAACTGCGTTTCACAGGCCTTTGGAAGAGATGTTCCCGGTAGGCTGTAAGAGCACTGTGCAGAGCGAGTGGTTTCTTACCTTCCGAAAGAGCTGGAAGCAAGATGCTGTGGGGCCCAACTCGCCCTTTGGAAAGAAGCCTGCACGTTGTGCCTTTCAGCTCTAGGTCAATGGAGCACACCCAGAGCAGAAGTCCTACTTCAGCCAGATCAGGCCTGCAAAGAAACGGCGTTTCACAGGCCTTGGGAAGAGATGTTCCCGGTAGGCTGTAAGAGCACTGTGCAGAGCGAGTTGTTTCTTAGCTTCCCAAAGAGCTGGAAGCAAGATGCTGTGGGGCCCAACTCGCCCTTTGGAAAGAAGCCTGCACGTTGTGCCTTTCAGCTCTAGGGCAATGGAGCACACCCAGAGCAGAAGTCCTACTTCAGCCAGATCAGGCCTGCAAAGAAACTGCGTTTCACAGGCCTTTGGAAGAGATGTTCCCGGTAGGCTGTAAGAGCACTGTGCAGAGCGAGTTGTTTCTCAGCTTCCCAAAGAGCTGGAAGCAAGATGCTGTGGGGCCCAACTCGCCCTTTGGAAAGAAGCCTGCACGTTGTGCCTTTCAGCTCTAGGGCAATGGAGCACACCCAGAGCAGAAGTCCTACTTCAGCCAGAGCAGGCCTGCAAAGAAACGGCGTTTCACAGGCCTTGGGAAGAGATGTTCCCGGTAGGCTGTAAGAGCACTGTGCAGAGCGAGTTGTTTCTTAGCTTCCCAAAGAGCTGGAAGCAAGATGCTGTGGGGCCCAACTCGCCCTTAGGAAAGAAGCCTGCACGTTGTGCCTTTCAGCTCTAGGGCAATGGAGCACACCCAGAGCAGAAGTCCTACTTCAGCCAGATCAGGCCTGCAAAGAAACTGCGTTTCACAGCCTTGGGAAGAGATTTTCCCGGTAGGCTGCAAGAGCACTGTGCAGAGCGAGTTGTTTCTTAGCTTCTCAAAGAGCTGGAAGCAAGATGCTGTGGGGCCCAACTCGCCCTTTGGAGGGAAGCCTGCACGTTGTGCCTTTCAGCTCTAGGGCAATGGAGCACACCCAGAGGAGAAGTCATACTTCATCCAGATCAGGCCTGCAAAGAAACTGCGTTTCACAGGCCTTTGGAAGAGATGTTCCCGGTAGGCTGTAAGAGCACTGTGCAGAGCGAGTTGTTTCTTAGCTTCCCAAAGTGCTGGAAGCAAGATGCTGTGGGGCCCAACTCGCCCTTTGGAAAGAAGCCTGCACCTTGTGCCTTTCAGCTCTAGGGCAATGGAGCACACCCAGAGCAGAAGTCCTACTTCAGCCAGATCAGGCCTGCAAAGAAACTGCGTTTCAGAGGTCTTTTTAAGAGATGTTCCCAGTAGGCTGTAAGAGCACTGTGCAGAGAGAGTTGTTTCTTGCTTCCCAAAGAGCTGGAAGCAAGGGGCTGTGTGGCCCAACTCGCCCTTTGGAAAGAAGCCTGCACGTTGTGCCTTTCAGCTCTTGGGCAATGTAGCCCACCCAGAGCAGAAGTCCTACTTCAGCCAGATCAGGCCAGCAAAGAAACTGCGTTTCACAGGCCTTGGGAAGAGATGTTCCCGGTAGGCTGTAAGAGCACTGTGCAGAGCGAGTTGTTTCTTAGCTTCCCAAAGAGCTGGAAGCAAGATGCTGTGGGGCCCAACTCGCCCTTTGGAAAGAAGCCTGCACGTTGTGCCTTTCAGCTCTAGGGCAATGGAGCACACCCAGAGCAGAAGTCCTACTTCAGCCAGATCAGGCCTGCAAAGAAACTGCGTTTCACAGGCCTTTGGAAGAGATGTTCCCGGTAGGCTGTAAGAGCACTGTGCAGAGCGAGTGGTTTCTTACCTTCCCAAAGAGCTGGAAGCAAGATGCTGTGGGGCCCAACTCGCCCTTTGGAAAGAAGCCTGCACGTTGTGCCTTTCAGCTCTAGGGCAATGGAGCACACCAAGAGCAGAAGTCCTACTTCAGCCAGATCAGGCCTGCAAAGAAACTGCATTTCACAGGCCTTTGGAAGAGATGTTCCCGGTAGGCTGTAAGAGCACTGTGCAGAGCGAGTGGTTTCTTACCTTCCCAAAGAGCTGGAAGCAAGATGCTGTGGGGCCCAACTCGCCCTTTGGAAAGAAGCCTGCACGTTGTGCCTTTCAGCTCTAGGTCAATGGAGCACACCCAGAGCAGAAGTCCTACTTCAGCCAGATCAGGCCTGCAAAGAAACGGCGTTTCACAGTCCTTGGGAAGAGATGTTCCCGGTAGGCTGTAAGAGCACTGTGCAGAGCGAGTTGTTTCTTAACTTCCCAAAGAGCTGGAAGCAAGATGCTGTGGGGCCCAACTCGCCCTTTGGAAAGAAGCCTGCACGTTGTGCCTTTCAGCTCTAGGGCAATGGAGCACACCCAGAGCAGAAGTCCTACTTCAGCCAGATCAGGCCTGCAAAGAAACTGCGTTTCACAGGCCTTTGGAAGAGATGTTCCCGGTAGGCTGTAAGAGCACTGTGCAGAGCGAGTGGTTTCTTACCTTCCCAAAGAGCTGGAAGCAAGATGCTGTGGGGCCCAACTCGCCCTTTGGAAAGAAGCCTGCACGTTGTGCCTTTCAGCTCTAGGTCAATGGAGCACACCCAGAGCAGAAGTCCTACTTCAGCCAGAGCAGGCCTGCAAAGAAACGGCGTTTCACAGGCCTTGGGAAGAGATGTTCCCGGTAGGCTGTAAGAGCACTGTGCAGAGCGAGTTGTTTCTTAGCTTCCCAAAGAGCTGGAAGCAAGATGCTGTGGGGCCCAACTCGCCCTTAGGAAAGAAGCCTGCACGTTGTGCCTTTCAGCTCTAGGGCAATGGAGCACACCCAGAGCAGAAGTCCTACTTCAGCCAGATCAGGCCTGCAAAGAAACTGCGTTTCACAGCCTTGGGAAGAGATTTTCCCGGTAGGCTGCAAGAGCACTGTGCAGAGCGAGTTGTTTCTTAGCTTCTCAAAGAGCTGGAAGCAAGATGCTGTGGGGCCCAACTCGCCCTTTGGAGGGAAGCCTGCACGTTGTGCCTTTCAGCTCTAGGGCAATGGAGCACACCCAGAGGAGAAGTCATACTTCATCCAGATCAGGCCTGCAAAGAAACTGCGTTTCACAGGCCTTTGGAAGAGATGTTCCCGGTAGGCTGTAAGAGCACTGTGCAGAGCGAGTTGTTTCTTAGCTTCCCAAAGTGCTGGAAGCAAGATGCTGTGGGGCCCAACTCGCCCTTTGGAAAGAAGCCTGCACCTTGTGCCTTTCAGCTCTAGGGCAATGGAGCACACCCAGAGCAGAAGTCCTACTTCAGCCAGATCAGGCCTGCAAAGAAACTGCGTTTCAGAGGTCTTTTTAAGAGATGTTCCCAGTAGGCTGTAAGAGCACTGTGCAGAGAGAGTTGTTTCTTGCTTCCCAAAGAGCTGGAAGCAAGGGGCTGTGTGGCCCAACTCGCCCTTTGGAAAGAAGCCTGCACGTTGTGCCTTTCAGCTCTAGGGCAATGTAGCCCACCCAGAGCAGAAGTCCTACTTCAGCCAGATCAGGCCTGCAAAGAAACTGCGTTTCACAGGCCTTTGGAAGAGATGTTCCTGGTAGGCTGTAAGAGCACTGTGCAGAGCGAGTTGTTTCTTAGCTTCCCAAAGAGCTGGAATCAAGATGCTGTGGGGCCCAACTCGCCCTTTGGAAAGAAGCCTGCACGTTGTGCCTTTCAGCTCTATTGCAATGGAGCACACCCAGAGCAGAAGTCCTACTTCAGCCAGATCAGGCCTGCAAAGAAACTGCGTTTCACATGCCTTTCGAAGAGATGTTCCCACTAGGCTGTAAGAGCACTGTGCAGAGCGAGTTGTTTCTTAGCTTCCCAAAGAGCTGGAAGCAAGATGCTGTGGGGCCCAACTCGCCCTTTGGAAAGTAGCCTGCACGTTGTGCCTTTCAGCTCTAGGTCAATGGAGCACAACCAGAGCAGAAAACCTACTTCAGCCAGATCAGGCCTGCAAAGAAACTGCGTTTCACAGGCCTTGGGAAGAGATGTTCCCGGTGGCTGTAAGAGCACTGTGCAGAGCGAGTTGTTTCTTAGCTTCCCAAAGAGCTGGAAGCAAGATGCTGTGGGGCCCAACTCGCCCTTTGGAAAGAAGCCTGCACGTTGTGCCTTTCAGCTCTAGGGCAATGGAGCACACCCAGAGCAGAAGTCCTACTTCAGCCAGATCAGGCCTGCAAAGAAACTGCGTTTCACAGGCCTTTGGAAGAGATGTTCCCGGTAGGCTGTAAGAGCACTGTGCAGAGCGAGTTGTTTCTTAGCTTCCCAAAGAGCTGGAAGCAAGATGCTGTGGGGCGCAAAGCGCCCCTTGGAAAGAAGCCTGCACGTTGTGCCTTTCAGCTCTAGGGCAATGGAGCACACCCAGAGCAGAAGTCCTACTTCAGCCAGATCAGGCCTGCAAAGAAACTGCGTTTCACAGGCCTTGGGAAGAGATGTTCCCGGTAGGCTGTAAGAGCACTGTGCAGAGCGAGTTGTTTCTTAGCTTCCCAAAGAGCTGGAAGCAAGATGCTGTGGGGCCCAACGCGCCCTTTGGAAAGAAGCCTGCACGTTGAGCCTTTCAGCTCTAGGGCAATGTAGCCCACCCTGAGCAGAAGTCCTACTTCAGCCAGATCAGGCCTGCAAAGAAACTGCGTTTCACAGGCCTTTGGAAGAGATGTTCCCTGTAGGCTGTAAGAGCACTGTGCAGAGCGAGTTGTTTCTTAGCTTCCCAAAGAGCTGGAAGCAAGATGCTTTGGGGCCCAACTCGCCCTTTGCAAAGAAGCCTGCACGTTGTGCCTTTCAGCTCTAGGGCAAAGTAGTAAACCCAGAGCAGAAGTCCTACTTCAGCCAGATCAGGCCTGCAAAGAAACTGCGTTTCACATTCCTTTGGAAGAGATGTTCCCAGTAGGCTGTAAGAGCACTGTGCAGAGCGAGTTGTTTCTTACCTTCCCAAAGAGCTGGAAGCAAGATGCTGTGGGGCCCAACTCGCCCTTTGGAAAGAAGCCTGCACGTTGTGCCTTTCAGCTCTAGGGCAATGGAGCACACCCAGAGCAGAAGTCCTACTTCAGCCAGATCAGGCCTGCAAAGAAACTGCGTTTCACAGGCCTTTGGAAGAGATGTTCCCGGTAGGCTGTAAGAGCACTGTGCAGAGCGAGTTGTTTCTTACCTTCCCAAAGAGCTGGAAGCAAGATGCTGTGGGGCCCAAGTCGCCCTTTGGAAAGAAGCCTGCACGTTGTGCCTTTCAGCTCTAGGGCATTGTAGCACACCCAGAGCAGAAGTCCTACTTCAGCCAATCAGGCCTGCAAAGAAACTGCGTTTCACAGGCCTTTGGAAGAGATGTTCCCGGTAGGCTGTAAGAGCGCTGTGCAGAGCGAGTTGTTTCTTAGCTTCCCAAAGAGCTGGAAGCAAGATGCTGTGGGGCCCAACTCGCCCTTTGGAAAGAAGCCTGCACGTTGTGCCTTTCAGCTCTAGGGCAATGGAGCACACCCAGAGCAGAAGTCCTACTTCAGCCAGATCAGGCCTGCAAAGAAACTGCGTTTCAGAGGTCTTTGGAAGAGATGTTCCCAGTAGGCTGTAAGAGCACTGTGCAGAGCGAGTTGTTTCTTGCTTCCCAAAGAGCTGGAAGCAAGATGCTGTGTGGCCCAGCTCGCCCTTTGGAAAGAAGCCTGCACGTTGTGCCTTTCAGCTCTAGGGCAATGTAGCCCACCCAGAGCAGAAGTCCTACTTCAGCCAGATCAGGCCTGCAAAGAAACTGCGTTTCACAGGCCTTGGGAAGAGATGTTCCCGGTAGGCTGTAAGAGCACTGTGCAGAGCGAGTTGTTTCTTAGCTTCCCAAAGAGCTGGAAGCAAGATGCTGTGGGGCCCAGCTCGCCCTTTGGAAAGAAGCCTGCACGTTGTGCCTTTCAGCTCTAGGGCAAAGTAGCACACCCAGAGCAGAAGTCCTACTTCAGCCAGATCAGGCCTGCAAAGAAACTGCGTTTCACAGGCCTTTGGAAGAGATGCTCATGGTATGCTGTAAGAGCACTGTGCAGAGCGAGGTGTTTCTTAGCTTCCCAAAGAGCTGGAAGCAAGATGCTGTGGGGCCCAACTCGCCCTTTGGAATGAAGCCTGCACGTTGTGCCTTTCAGCTCTAGGGCCAATTAGCACACCCAGAGCAGAAGTCCTACTTCAGCCAGATCAGGCCTGCAAAGAAGCTGCGTTTCCCAGGCCTTTGGAAGAGATGTTTCCGGTAGGCTGTAAGTACACTGTGCAGAGCGAGTGGTTTCTTAGCTTCCCAAAGAGCTGGAAGCAAGATGCTGTGGGGCCCAACGCGCCCCTTGGAAAGAAGCCTGCACGTTGAGCCTTTCAGCTCTAGGGCAATGTAGCCCACCCAGAGCAGAAGTCCTACTTCAGCCAGATCAGGCCTGCAAAGAAACTGCGTTTCACAGGCCTTTGGAAGAGATGTTCCCTGTAGGCTGTAAGAGCACTGTGCAGAGCGAGTTGTTTCTTAGCTTCCCAAAGAGCTGGAAGCAAGATGCTCTGGGGCCCAACTCGCTCTTTGGAAAGAAGCCTGCACGTTGTGCCTTTCAGCTCTAGGGCAATGGAGCACACCCAGAGCAGAAGTCCTACTTCAGCCAGATCAGGCCTGCAAAGAAACTGCGTTTCACAGGCCTTTGGAAGAGATGTTCCCGGTAGGCTGTAAGAGCACTGTGCAGAGCGAGTTGTTTCTTACCTTCCCAAAGAGCTGGAAGCAAGATGCTGTGGGGCCCAAGTCGCCCTTTGGAAAGAAGCCTGCACGTTGTGCCTTTCAGCTCTAGGGCATTGTAGCACACCCAGAGCAGAAGTCCTACTTCAGCCAATCAGACCTGCAAAGAAACTGCGTTTCACAGGCCTTTGGAAGAGATGTTCCCGGTAGGCTGTAAGAGCACTGTGCAGAGCGAGTTGTTTCTTAGCTTCCCAAAGAGCTGGAAGCAAGATGCTGTGGGGCCCAACTCGCCCTTTGGAAAGAAGCCTGCACGTTGTGCCTTTCAGCTCTAGGGCAAAGTAGCACACCCAGAGCAGAAGTCCTACTTCAGCCAGATCAGGCCTGCAAAGAAACTGCGTTTCACAGGTCTTTGGAAGAGATGTTCCCCGTAGGCTGTAAGAGCACTGTGCAGAGCGAGTTGTTTCTTGCTTCCCAAAGAGCTGGAAGCAAGATGCTGTGTGGCCCAGCTCGCCCTTTGGAAAGAAGCCTGCACGTTGTGCCTTTCAGCTCTAGGGAAATGTAGCCCACCCAGAGCAGAAGTCCTACTTCAGCCAGATCAGGCCTGCAAAGAAACTGCGTTTCACAGGCCTTGGGAAGAGATGTTCCCGGTAGGCTGTAAGAGCACTGTGCAGAGCGAGTTGTTTCTTAGCTTCCCAAAGAGCTGGAAGCAAGATGCTGTGGGGCCCAACTCGCCCTTTGGAAAGAAGCCTGCACGTTGTGCCATTCAGCTCTAGGGCAATGTAGCCCACCCAGAGCAGAAGTCCTACTTCAGCCAGATCAGGCCAGCAAAGAAACTGCGTTTCACAGTCCTTGGGAAGAGATGTTCGCGGTAGGCTGTAAGAGCACTGTGCAGAGCGAGTTGTTTCTTAGCTTCCCAAAGAGCTGGAAGCAAGATGCTGTGGGGCCCAACTCGCCCTTTGGAAAGAAGCCTGCACGTTGTGCCTTTCAGCTCTAGGGCAATGGAGCACACCCAGAGCAGAAGTCCTACTTCAGCCAGATCAGGCCTGCAAAGAAACTGCGTTTCACAGGCCTTTGGAAGAGATGTTCCCGGTAGGCTGTAAGAGCACTGTGCAGAGCGAGTGGTTTCTTACCTTCCCAAAGAGCTGGAAGCAAGATGCTGTGGGGCCCAACTCGCCCTTTGGAAAGAAGCCTGCACGTTGTGCCTTTCAGCTCTAGGGCAATGGAGCACACCCAGAGCAGAAGTCCTACTTCAGCCAGATCAGGCCTGCAAAGAAACTGCGTTTCACAGGCCTTTGGAAGAGATGTTCCCGGTAGGCTGTAAGAGCACTGTGCAGAGCGAGTGGTTTCTTACCTTCCCAAAGAGCTGGAAGCAAGATGCTGTGGGGCCCAACTCGCCCTTTGGAAAGAAGCCTGCACGTTGTGCCTTTCAGCTCTAGGGCAATGGAGCACACCCAGAGCAGAAGTCCTACTTCAGCCAGATCAGGCCTGCAAAGAAACTGCGTTTCACAGGCCTTTGGAAGAGATGTTCCCGGTAGGCTGTAAGAGCACTGTGCAGAGCGAGTGGTTTCTTACCTTCCCAAAGAGCTGGAAGCAAGATGCTGTGGGGCCCAACTCGCCCTTTGGAAAGAAGCCTGCACGTTGTGCCTTTCAGCTCTAGGGCAATGGAGCACACCCAGAGCAGAAGTCCTACTTCAGCCAGATCAGGCCTGCAAAGAAACGGCGTTTCACAGGCCTTGGGAAGAGATGTTCCCGGTAGGCTGTAAGAGCACTGTGCAGAGCGAGTTGTTTCTTAGCTTCCCAAAGAGCTGGAAGCAAGATGCTGTGGGGCCCAACTCGCCCTTTGGAAAGAAGCCTGCACGTTGTGCCTTTCAGCTCTAGGGCAATGGAGCACACCCAGAGCAGAAGTCCTACTTCAGCCAGATCAGGCGTGCAAAGAAACTGCGTTTCACAGGCCTTTGGAAGAGATGTTCCCGGTAGGCTGTAAGAGCACTGTGCAGAGCGAGTGGTTTCTTACCTTCCCAAAGAGCTGGAAGCAAGATGCTGTGGGGCCCAACTCGCCCTTTGGAAAGAAGCCTGCACGTTGTGCCTTTCAGCTCTAGGTCAATGGAGCACACCCAGAGCAGAAGTCCTACTTCAGCCAGATCAGGCCTGCAAAGAAACGGCGTTTCACAGGCCTTGGGAAGAGATGTTCCCGGTAGGCTGTAAGAGCACTGTGCAGAGCGAGTTGTTTCTTAGCTTCCCAAAGAGCTGGAAGCAAGATGCTGTGGGGCCCAACTCGCCCTTTGGAAAGAAGCCTGCACGTTGTGCCTTTCAGCTCTAGGGCAATGGAGCACACCCAGAGCAGAAGTCCTACTTCAGCCAGATCAGGCCTGCAAAGAAACTGCGTTTCACATTCCGTTGGAGGAGATGTTCCCGGTAGGCTGTAAGAGCACTGTGCAGAGCGAGTTGTTTCTTAGCTTCCCAAAGAGCTGGAAGCAAGATGCTGTGGGGCCCAACTCGCCCTTTGGAAAGAAGCCTGCACGTTGTGCCTTTCAGCTCTAGGGCAATGGAGCACACCCAGAGCAGAAGTCCTACTTCAGCCAGATCAGGCCTGCAAAGAAACTGCGTTTCAGAGGTCTTTGGAAGAGATGTTCCCAGTAGGCTGTAAGAGCACTGTGCAGAGCGAATTGTTTCTTGCTTCCCAAAGAGCTGGAAGCAAGATGCTGTGGGGCCCAACTCGCCCTTTGGAAAGAAGCCTGCACGTTGTGCCTTTCAGCTCTAGGGCAATGGAGCACACCCAGAGCAGAAGTCCTACTTCAGCCAGATCAGGCCTGCAAAGAAACTGCGTTTCACAGGCCTATTGAAGAGAAGTTCCCGGTAGGCTGTAAGATCACTGTGCAGAGCGAGTTGTTTCTTAGCTTCCCAAAGAGCTGGAAGCAAGATGCTGTGGGGCCCAACTCGCCCTTTGGAATGAAGCCTGCACGTTGTGCCTTTCAGCTCTAGGGCAATGGAGCACACCCAGAGCAGAAGTCCTACTTCAGCCAGATCAGGCTTGCAAAGAAACTGCGTTTCACAGGCCTTTGGAAGAGATGTTCCCGGTAGGCTGTAAGAGCACTGTGCAGAGGGAGTTGTTTCTTAGCTTCCCAAAGAGCTGGAATCAAGATACTGTGGGGCCCAACTCACCCTTTGGAAAGAAGCCTGCACGTTGTGCCTTTCAGCTCTAGGGCAGTGTAGCCCACCCAGAGCAGAAGTCCTACTTCAGCCAGATCAGGCCTGCAAAGAAACTGCGTTTCACAGGCCTTTGCAAGAGATGTTCCCGCTAGGCTGTAAGAGCACTGTGCAGAGGGAGTTGTTTCTTAGCTTCCCAAAGAGCTGGAAGCAAGATGCTGTGGGGCCCAACTCACCCTTTGGAAAGAAGCCTGCACGTTGTGCCTTTCAGCTCTACGGCAAAGTAGCACACCCAGAACAGAAGGCCTACTCCAGCCAGATCAGGCCTGCAAAGAAACTGCGTTTCACAGGCCCTTGGAAGAGATGTTCCCGGTAGGCTGTAAGAGCACTGTGCAGAGCGAGTTGTTTATTAGCTTCCCAAAGAGCTGGAAGCAAGATGCTGTGGGGCCCAACTCGCCCTTTGGAAAGAAGCCTGCACGTTGTGCCTTTCAGCTCTAGGGCAATGGAGCACACCCAGAGCAGAAGTCCTACTTCAGCCAGATCAGGCCTGCAAAGAAACTGCGTTTCACATTCCGTTGGAGGAGATGTTCCCGGTAGGCTGTAAGAGCACTGTGCAGAGCGAGTTGTTTCTTAGCTTCCCAAAGAGCTGGAAGCAAGATGCTGTGGGGTCCAACTCTCCCTTTGGAACGAAGCCTGCACGTTGTGCCTTTCAGCTCTAGGGCAACGGAGCACACCCAGAGCAGAAGTCCTACTTCAGCCAGATCAGGCCTGCAAAGAAACTGCGTTTCACAGGCCTTTGGAAGAGATGTTCCCGGTAGGCTGTAAGAGCACTGTGCAGAGCGAGTTGTTTCTTAGCTTCCCAAAGAGCTGGAAGCAAGATGCCGTGGGGCCCAACTCGCCCTTTGGAACGAAGCCTGCACGTTGTGCCTTTCAGCTCTAGGGCAATGGAGCACACCCAGAGCAGAAGTCCTACTTCAGCCAGATCAGGCCTGCAAAGAAACTGCGTTTCACAGCCCTTTGGAAGAGATGTTCCCGGTAGGCTATAAGAGCACTGTGCAGTGCGAGTTGTTTCTTAGCTTCCCAAAGAGCTGGAAGCAAGATGCTGTGGGGCCCAACTCGCCCTTTGGAAAGAAGCCTGCACGTTGTGCCTTTCAGCTCTAGGGCAAAGTAGCACACCCAGAGCAGAAGTCCTACTTCAGCCAGATCAGGCCTGCAAAGAAACTGCGTTTCACAGGCCTTTGGAAGAGATGTTCCCGGTAGGCTGTAAGAGCACTGTGCAGAGGGAGTTGTTTCTTAGCTTCCCTAAGAGCTGGAAGCAAGATGCTGTGGGGCCCAACTCGCCCTTTGGAAAGAAGCCTGCACGTTGTGCCTTTCAGCTCTAGGGCATTGTAGCACACCCAGAACAGATGTCCTACTTCAGCCAGATCAGGCCTGCAAAGAAACTGCGTTTCACAGGCCTTTGGAAGAGATGTTCCCGGTAGGCTGTAAGAGCACTGTGCAGAGCGAGTGGTTTCTTACCTTCCCAAAGAGCTGGAAGCAAGATGCTGTGGGGCCCAACTCGCCCTTTGGAAAGAAGCCTGCACGTTGTGCCTTTCAGCTCTAGGGCAATGGAGCACACCCAGAGCAGAAGTCCTACTTCAGCCAGATCAGGCCTGCAAAGAAACTGCGTTTCACAGGTCTTTGGAAGAGATGTTCCCGGTAGGCTGTAAGAGCACTGTGCAGAGCGAGTTGTTTCTTAGCTTCCCAAAGAGCTGGAAGCAAGATGCTGTGGGGCCCAACTCGCCCTTTGGAAAGAAGCCTGCACGTTGTGCCTTTCAGCTCTATTGCCATGTAGCACACCCAGAGCAGAAGTCCTACTTCAGCCAGATCAGGCCTGCAAAGAAACTGCGTTTCACAGGCCTTGGGAAGAGATTTTCCCGGTAGGCTGCAAGAGCACTGTGCAGAGCGAGTTGTTTCTTAGCTTCCCAAAGAGCTGGAAGCAAGATGCTGTGGGGCCCAACTCGCCCTTTGGAAAGAAGCCTGCACGTTGTGCCTTTCAGCTCTAGGGCAATGGAGCACACCCAGAGCAGAAGTCCTACTTCAGCCAGATCAGGCCTGCAAAGAAACTGCGTTTCACATTCCGTTGGAGGAGATGTTCCCGGTAGGCTGTAAGAGCACTGTGCAGAGCGAGTTGTTTCTTAGCTTCCCAAAGAGCTGGAAGCAAGATGCTGTGGGGCCCAACTCGCCCTTTGGAAAGAAGCCTGCACGTTGTGCCTTTCAGCTCTAGGGCAATGGAGCACACCCAGAGCAGAAGTCCTACTTCAGCCAGATCAGGCCTGCAAAGAAACTGCGTTTCAGAGGTCTTTGGAAGAGATGTTCCCAGTAGGCTGTAAGAGCACTGTGCAGAGCGAGTTGTTTCTTGCTTCCCAAAGAGCTGGAAGCAAGATGCTGTGGGGCCCAACTCGCCCTTTGTAAAGAAGCCTGCACGTTGTGCCTTTCAGCTCTAGGGCAATGGAGCACACCCAGAGCAGAAGTCCTACTTCAGCCAGATCAGGCCTGCAAAGAAACTGCGTTTCACAGGCCTATTGAAGAGAAGTTCCCGGTAGGCTGTAAGATCACTGTGCAGAGCGAGTTGTTTCTTAGCTTCCCAAAGAGCTGGAAGCAAGATGCTGTGGGGCCCAACTCGCCCTTTGGAAAGAAGCCTGCACGTTGTGCCTTTCAGCTCTAGGGCAATGGAGCACACCCAGAGCAGAAGTCCTACTTCAGCCAGATCAGGCCTGCAAAGAAACTGCGTTTCACAGGCCTTTGGAAGAGATGTTCCCGGTAGGCTGTAAGAGCACTGTGCAGAGCGAGTTGTTTCTTAGCTTCCCAAAGAGCTGGAAGCAAGATGCTGTGGGGCCCAACTCGCCCTTTGGAAAGAAGCCTGCACGTTGTGCCTTTCAGCTCTAGGGCAATGGAGCACACCCAGTGCAGAAGTCCTACTTCAGCCAGATCAGGCCTGCAAAGAAACTGCGTTTCAGAGGTCTTTGGAAGAGATGTTCCCAGTAGGCTGTAAGAGATCTGTGCAGAGCGAGTTGTTTCTTGCTTCCCAAAGAGCTGGAAGCAAGATGCTCTGGGGCCCAACTCGCGCTTTGGAAAGAAGCCTGCACGTTGTGCCTTTCAGCTATAGGGCAATGGAGCACACCCAGAGCAGAAGTCCTACTTCAGCCAGATCAGGCCTGCAAAGAGACTGCGTTTCACAGGCCTTTGGAAGAGATGTTCCCGGTAGGCTGTAAGAGCACTGTGCAGAGCGAGTTGTTTCTTAGCTTCCCAAAGAGATGGAATCAAGATACTGTGGGGCCCAACTCACCCTTTGGAAAAAAGTCTGCACGTTGTGCCTTTCAGCTCTAGGGCAGTGTAGCCCACCCAGAGCAGAAGTCCTACTTCAGCCAGATCAGGCCGGCAAAGAAACTGCGTTTCACAGGCCTTTGGAAGAGATGTTCCCGGTAGGCTGTAAGAGCACTGTGCAGAGGGAGTTGTTTCTTAGCTTCCCAAAGAGCTGGAATCAAGATACTGTGGGGCCCAACTCACCCTTTGGAAAGAAGCCTGCACGTTGTGCCTTTCAGCTCTAGGGCAGTGTAGCCCACCCTGAGCAGAAGTCCTACTTCAGCCAGATCAGGCCTGCAAAGAAACTGCGTTTCACAGGCCTTTGGAAGAGATGTTCCCGCTAGGCTGTAAGAGCACTGTGCAGAGGGAGTTGTTTCTTAGCTTCCCAAAGAGCTGGAAGCAAGATGCTGTGGGGCCCAACTCGCCCTTTGGAAAGAAGCCTGCACGTTGTGCCTTTCAGCTCTACGGCAAAGTAGCACACCCAGAACAGAAGGCCTACTCCAGCCAGATCAGGGCTGCAAAGAAACTGCGTTTCACAGGCCCTTGGAAGAGATGTTCCCGGTAGGCTGTAAGAGCACTGTGCAGAGCGAGTTGTTTATTAGCTTCCCAAAGAGATGGAAGCAAGATGCTGTGGGGCCCAACTCGCCCTTTGGCAAGAAGCCTGCACGTTGTGCCTTTCAGCTCTAGGGCAATGGAGCACACCCAGAGCAGAAGTCCTACTTCAGCCAGATCAGGCCTGCAAAGAAACTGCGTTTCACAGGCCTTTGGAAGAGATGTTCCCAGTAGGCTGTAAGAGCACTGTGCAGAGGGAGTTGTTTCTTAGCTTCCCAAAGAGCTGGAAGCAAGATGCTGTGGGGCCCAACTCGCCCTTTGGAAAGAAGCCTGCACGTTGTGCCTTTCAGCTCTAGGGCATTGTAGCACACCCAGAACAGATGGCCTACTTCAGCCAGATCAGGCCTGCAAAGAAACTGCGTTTCACAGGCCCTTGGAAGAGATGTTACCGGTAGGCTGTAAGAGCACTTTGCAGAGCGAGTTGTTTATTAGCTTCATAAAGAGATGGAAGCAAGATGCTGTGGGGCTAACTCGCCCTTTGGAAAGAAGCCTGCACGTTGTGCCTTT
The DNA here is from genome assembly GCF_041296265.1 of Equus caballus. Taxonomy (NCBI): domain Eukaryota; kingdom Metazoa; phylum Chordata; class Mammalia; order Perissodactyla; family Equidae; genus Equus; species Equus caballus. The sequence goes on from NC_091691.1 coordinate 33,553,976, forward strand.
CAGCTCTAGGGCAATGGAGCACACCCAGAGCAGAAGTCCTACTTCAGCCAGATCAGGCCTGCAAAGAAACTGCGTTTCACAGGCCTTTGGAAGAGATGTTCCCGGTAGGCTGTAAGAGCACTGTGCAGAGCGAGTGGTTTCTTAGCTTCCCAAAGAGCTGGAAGCAAGATGCTTTGGGGCCCAACTCGCCCTTTGCAAAGAAGCCTGCACGTTGTGCCTTTCAGCTCTAGGGCAAAGTAGCACACCCAGAGCAGAAGTCCTACTTCAGCCAGATCAGGCCTGCAAAGAAACTGCGTTTCACAGGCCTTGGGAAGAGATTTTCCCGGTAGGCTGCAAGAGCACTGTGCAGAGCGAGTTGTTTCTTAGCTTCCCAAAGAGCTGGAAGCAAGATGCTGTGGGGCCCAACTCGCCCTTTGGAAAGAAGCCTGCACGTTGTGCCTTTCAGCTCTAGGGCAATGGAGCACACCCAGAGCAGAAGTCCTACTTCAGCCAGATCAGGCCTGCAAAGAAACTGCGTTTCACATTCCGTTGGAGGAGATGTTCCCGGTAGGCTGTAAGAGCACTGTGCAGAGCGAGTTGTTTCTTAGCTTCCCAAAGAGCTGGAAGCAAGATGCTGTGGGGCCCAACTCGCCCTTTGGAAAGAAGCCTGCACGTTGTGCCTTTCAGCTCTAGGGCAATGGAGCACACCCAGAGCAGAAGTCCTACTTCAGCCAGATCAGGCCTGCAAAGAAACTGCGTTTCAGAGGTCTTTGGAAGAGATGTTCCCAGTAGGCTGTAAGAGCACTGTGCAGAGCGAGTTGTTTCTTGCTTCCCAAAGAGCTGGAAGCAAGATGCTGTGGGGCCCAACTCGCCCTTTGTAAAGAAGCCTGCACGTTGTGCCTTTCAGCTCTAGGGCAATGGAGCACACCCAGAGCAGAAGTCCTACTTCAGCCAGATCAGGCCTGCAAAGAAACTGCGTTTCACAGGCCTATTGAAGAGAAGTTCCCGGTAGGCTGTAAGATCACTGTGCAGAGCGAGTTGTTTCTTAGCTTCCCAAAGAGCTGGAAGCAAGATGCTGTGGGGCCCAACTCGCCCTTTGGAAAGAAGCCTGCACGTTGTGCCTTTCAGCTCTAGGGCAATGGAGCACACCCAGAGCAGAAGTCCTACTTCAGCCAGATCAGGCCTGCAAAGAAACTGCGTTTCAGAGGCCTTTGGAAGAGATGTTCCCGGTAGGCTGTAAGAGCACTGTGCAGAGCGAGTTGTTTCTTAGCTTCCCAAAGAGCTGGAAGCAAGATGCTGTGGGGCCCAACTCGCCCTTTGGAAAGAAGCCTGCACGTTGTGCCTTTCAGCTCTAGGGCAATGGAGCACACCCAGTGCAGAAGTCCTACTTCAGCCAGATCAGGCCTGCAAAGAAACTGCGTTTCAGAGGTCTTTGGAAGAGATGTTCCCAGTAGGCTGTAAGAGATCTGTGCAGAGCGAGTTGTTTCTTGCTTCCCAAAGAGCTGGAAGCAAGATGCTCTGGGGCCCAACTCGCGCTTTGGAAAGAAGCCTGCACGTTGTGCCTTTCAGCTATAGGGCAATGGAGCACACCCAGAGCAGAAGTCCTACTTCAGCCAGATCAGGCCTGCAAAGAGACTGCGTTTCACAGGCCTTTGGAAGAGATGTTCCCGGTAGGCTGTAAGAGCACTGTGCAGAGCGAGTTGTTTCTTAGCTTCCCAAAGAGATGGAATCAAGATACTGTGGGGCCCAACTCACCCTTTGGAAAAAAGTCTGCACGTTGTGCCTTTCAGCTCTAGGGCAGTGTAGCCCACCCAGAGCAGAAGTCCTACTTCAGCCAGATCAGGCCGGCAAAGAAACTGCGTTTCACAGGCCTTTGGAAGAGATGTTCCCGGTAGGCTGTAAGAGCACTGTGCAGAGGGAGTTGTTTCTTAGCTTCCCAAAGAGCTGGAATCAAGATACTGTGGGGCCCAACTCACCCTTTGGAAAGAAGCCTGCACGTTGTGCCTTTCAGCTCTAGGGCAGTGTAGCCCACCCTGAGCAGAAGTCCTACTTCAGCCAGATCAGGCCTGCAAAGAAACTGCGTTTCACAGGCCTTTGGAAGAGATGTTCCCGCTAGGCTGTAAGAGCACTGTGCAGAGGGAGTTGTTTCTTAGCTTCCCAAAGAGCTGGAAGCAAGATGCTGTGGGGCCCAACTCGCCCTTTGGAAAGAAGCCTGCACGTTGTGCCTTTCAGCTCTACGGCAAAGTAGCACACCCAGAACAGAAGGCCTACTCCAGCCAGATCAGGGCTGCAAAGAAACTGCGTTTCACAGGCCCTTGGAAGAGATGTTCCCGGTAGGCTGTAAGAGCACTGTGCAGAGCGAGTTGTTTATTAGCTTCCCAAAGAGATGGAAGCAAGATGCTGTGGGGCCCAACTCGCCCTTTGGCAAGAAGCCTGCACGTTGTGCCTTTCAGCTCTAGGGCAATGGAGCACACCCAGAGCAGAAGTCCTACTTCAGCCAGATCAGGCCTGCAAAGAAACTGCGTTTCACAGGCCTTTGGAAGAGATGTTCCCAGTAGGCTGTAAGAGCACTGTGCAGAGGGAGTTGTTTCTTAGCTTCCCAAAGAGCTGGAAGCAAGATGCTGTGGGGCCCAACTCGCCCTTTGGAAAGAAGCCTGCACGTTGTGCCTTTCAGCTCTAGGGCATTGTAGCACACCCAGAACAGATGGCCTACTTCAGCCAGATCAGGCCTGCAAAGAAACTGCGTTTCACAGGCCCTTGGAAGAGATGTTACCGGTAGGCTGTAAGAGCACTTTGCAGAGCGAGTTGTTTATTAGCTTCATAAAGAGATGGAAGCAAGATGCTGTGGGGCTAACTCGCCCTTTGGAAAGAAGCCTGCACGTTGTGCCTTTCAGCTCTAGGGCAATGGAGCACACCCAGAGCAGAAGTCCTACTTCAGCCAGATCAGGCCTGCAAAGAAACTGCGTTTCACAGGCCTTTGGAAGAGATGTTCCCGGTAGGCTGTAAGAGCACTGTGCAGAGCGAGTGGTTTCTTAGCTTCCCAAAGAGCTGGAAGCAAGATGCTTTGGGGCCCAACTCGCCCTTTGCAAAGAAGCCTGCACGTTGTGCCTTTCAGCTCTAGGGCAAAGTAGCACACCCAGAGCAGAAGTCCTACTTCATCCAGATCAGGCCTGCAAAGAAACTGCGTTTCACATTCCTTTGGAAGAGATGTTCCCAGTAGGCTGTAAGAGCACTGTGCAGAGCGAGTTGTTTCTTAGCTTCCCAAAGAGCTGGAAGCAAGATGCTGTGGGACCCAACTCGCCCTTTGGAAAGAAGCCTGCACGTTGTGCCTTTCAGCTCTAGGGCAAAGTAGCACACCCAGAGCAGAAGTCCTACTTCAGCCAGATCAGGCCTGCAAAGAAACTGCGTTTCACAGGCCTTTGGAAGAGATGCTCTTGGTATGCTGTAAGAGCACTGTGCAGAGCGAGTTGTTTCTTAGCTTCCCAAAGAGCTGGAAGCAAGATGCTGTGGGGCCCAACTCGCCCTTTGGAATGAAGCCTGCACGTTGTGCCTTTCAGCTCTAGGGCCAATTAGCACACCCAGAGCAGAAGTCCTACTTCAGCCAGATCAGGCCTGCAAAGAAGCTGCGTTTCCCAGGCATTTGGAAGAGATGTTTCCGGTAGGCTGTAAGTACACTGTGCAGAGCGAGTGGTTTCTTAGCTTCCCAAAGAGCTGGAAGCAAGATGCTGTGGGGCCCAACGCACCCCTTGGAAAGAAGCCTGCACGTTGAGCCTTTCAGCTCTAGGGCAATGTAGCCCACCCAGAGCAGAAGTCCTACTTCAGCCAGATCAGGCCTGCAAAGAAACTGCGTTTCACAGGCCTTTGGAAGAGATGTTCCCTGTAGGCTGTAAGAGCACTGTGCAGAGCGAGTTGTTTCTTAGCTTCCCAAAGAGCTGGAAGCAAGATGCTCTGGGGCCCAACTCGCTCTTTGGAAAGAAGCCTGCACGTTGTGCCTTTCAGCTCTAGGGCAATGGAGCACACCCAGAGCAGAAGTCCTACTTCAGCCAGATCAGGCCTGCAAAGAAACTGCGTTTCACAGGCCTTTGGAAGAGATGTTCCCGGTAGGCTGTAAGAGCACTGTGCAGAGCGAGTTGTTTCTTACCTTCCCAAAGAGCTGGAAGCAAGATGCTGTGGGGCCCAAGTCGCCCTTTGGAAAGAAGCCTGCACGTTGTGCCTTTCAGCTCTAGGGCATTGTAGCACACCCAGAGCAGAAGTCCTACTTCAGCCAATCAGGCCTGCAAAGAAACTGCGTTTCACAGGCCTTTGGAAGAGATGTTCCCGGTAGGCTGTAAGAGCACTGTGCAGAGCGAGTTGTTTCTTAGCTTCCCAAAGAGCTGGAAGCAAGATGCTGTGGGGCCCAACTCGCCCTTTGGAAAGAAGCCTGCACGTTGTGCCTTTCAGCTCTAGGGCAAAGTAGCACACCCAGAGCAGAAGTCCTACTTCAGCCAGATCAGGCCTGCAAAGAAACTGCGTTTCACAGGTCTTTGGAAGAGATGTTCCCCGTAGGCTGTAAGAGCACTGTGCAGAGCGAGTTGTTTCTTGCTTCCCAAAGAGCTGGAAGCAAGATGCTGTGTGGCCCAGCTCGCCCTTTGGAAAGAAGCCTGCACGTTGTGCCTTTCAGCTCTAGGGAAATGTAGCCCACCCAGAGCAGAAGTCCTACTTCAGCCAGATCAGGCCTGCAAAGAAACTGCGTTTCACAGGCCTTGGGAAGAGATGTTCCCGGTAGGCTGTAAGAGCACTGTGCAGAGCGAGTTGTTTCTTAGCTTCCCAAAGAGCTGGAAGCAAGATGCTGTGGGGCCCAACTCGCCCTTTGGAAAGAAGCCTGCACGTTGTGCCATTCAGCTCTAGGGCAATGTAGCCCACCCAGAGCAGAAGTCCTACTTCAGCCAGATCAGGCCAGCAAAGAAACTGCGTTTCACAGTCCTTGGGAAGAGATGTTCGCGGTAGGCTGTAAGAGCACTGTGCAGAGCGAGTTTCTTAGCTTCCCAAAGAGCTGGAAGCAAGATGCTGTGGGGCCCAACTCGCCCTTTGGAAAGAAGCCTGCACGTTGTGCCTTTCAGCTCTAGGGCAATGGAGCACACCCAGAGCAGAAGTCCTACTTCAGCCAGATCAGGCCTGCAAAGAAACTGCGTTTCACAGGCCTTTGGAAGAGATGTTCCCGGTAGGCTGTAAGAGCACTGTGCAGAGCGAGTGGTTTCTTACCTTCCCAAAGAGCTGGAAGCAAGATGCTGTGGGGCCCAACTCGCCCTTTGGAAAGAAGCCTGCACGTTGTGCCTTTCAGCTCTAGGGCAATGGAGCACACCCAGAGCAGAAGTCCTACTTCAGCCAGATCAGGCCTGCAAAGAAACTGCGTTTCACAGGCCTTTGGAAGAGATGTTCCCGGTAGGCTGTAAGAGCACTGTGCAGAGCGAGTGGTTTCTTACCTTCCCAAAGAGCTGGAAGCAAGATGCTGTGGGGCCCAACTCGCCCTTTGGAAAGAAGCCTGCACGTTGTGCCTTTCAGCTCTAGGGCAATGGAGCACACCCAGAGCAGAAGTCCTACTTCAGCCAGATCAGGCCTGCAAAGAAACTGCGTTTCACAGGCCTTTGGAAGAGATGTTCCCGGTAGGCTGTAAGAGCACTGTGCAGAGCGAGTGGTTTCTTACCTTCCCAAAGAGCTGGAAGCAAGATGCTGTGGGGCCCAACTCGCCCTTTGGAAAGAAGCCTGCACGTTGTGCCTTTCAGCTCTAGGTCAATGGAGCACACCCAGAGCAGAAGTCCTACTTCAGCCAGATCAGGCCTGCAAAGAAACGGCGTTTCACAGGCCTTGGGAAGAGATGTTCCCGGTAGGCTGTAAGAGCACTGTGCAGAGCGAGTTGTTTCTTAGCTTCCCAAAGAGCTGGAAGCAAGATGCTGTGGGGCCCAACTCGCCCTTTGGAAAGAAGCCTGCACGTTGTGCCTTTCAGCTCTAGGGCAATGGAGCACACCCAGAGCAGAAGTCCTACTTCAGCCAGATCAGGCGTGCAAAGAAACTGCGTTTCACAGGCCTTTGGAAGAGATGTTCCCGGTAGGCTGTAAGAGCACTGTGCAGAGCGAGTGGTTTCTTACCTTCCCAAAGAGCTGGAAGCAAGATGCTGTGGGGCCCAACTCGCCCTTTGGAAAGAAGCCTGCACGTTGTGCCTTTCAGCTCTAGGTCAATGGAGCACACCCAGAGCAGAAGTCCTACTTCAGCCAGATCAGGCCTGCAAAGAAACGGCGTTTCACAGGCCTTGGGAAGAGATGTTCCCGGTAGGCTGTAAGAGCACTGTGCAGAGGGAGTTGTTTCTTAGCTTCCCAAAGAGCTGGAAGCAAGATGCTGTGGGGCCCAACTCGCCCTTTGGAAAGAAGCCTGCACGTTGTGCCTTTCAGCTCTAGGGCAATGGAGCACACCCAGAGCAGAAGTCCTACTTCAGCCAGATCAGGCCTGCAAAGAAACTGCGTTTCACATTCCGTTGGAGGAGATGTTCCCGGTAGGCTGTAAGAGCACTGTGCAGAGCGAGTTGTTTCTTAGCTTCCCAAAGAGCTGGAAGCAAGATGCTGTGGGGCCCAACTCGCCCTTTGGAAAGAAGCCTGCACGTTGTGCCTTTCAGCTCTAGGGCAATGGAGCACACCCAGAGCAGAAGTCCTACTTCAGCCAGATCAGGCCTGCAAAGAAACTGCGTTTCAGAGGTCTTTGGAAGAGATGTTCCCAGTAGGCTGTAAGAGCACTGTGCAGAGCGAGTTGTTTCTTGCTTCCCAAAGAGCTGGAAGCAAGATGCTGTGGGGCCCAACTCGCCCTTTGTAAAGAAGCCTGCACGTTGTGCCTTTCAGCTCTAGGGCAATGGAGCACACCCAGAGCAGAAGTCCTACTTCAGCCAGATCAGGCCTGCAAAGAAACTGCGTTTCACAGGCCTATTGAAGAGAAGTTCCCGGTAGGCTGTAAGAGCACTGTGCAGAGCGAGTTGTTTCTTAGCTTCCCAAAGAGCTGGAAGCAAGATGCTGTGGGGCCCAACTCGCCCTTTGGAATGAAGCCTGCACGTTGTGCCTTTCAGCTCTAGGGCAATGGAGCACACCCAGAGCAGAAGTCCTACTTCAGCCAGATCAGGCTTGCAAAGAAACTGCGTTTCACAGGCCTTTGGAAGAGATGTTCCCGGTAGGCTGTAAGAGCACTGTGCAGAGGGAGTTGTTTCTTAGCTTCCCAAAGAGCTGGAATCAAGATACTGTGGGGCCCAACTCACCCTTTGGAAAGAAGCCTGCACGTTGAGCCTTTCAGCTCTAGGGCAGTGTAGCCCACCCAGAGCAGAAGTCCTACTTCAGCCAGATCAGGCCTGCAAAGAAACTGCGTTTCACAGGCCTTTGCAAGAGATGTTCCCGCTAGGCTGTAAGAGCACTGTGCAGAGGGAGTTGTTTCTTAGCTTCCCAAAGAGCTGGAAGCAAGATGCTGTGGGGCCCAACTCACCCTTTGGAAAGAAGCCTGCACGTTGTGCCTTTCAGCTCTACGGCAAAGTAGCACACCCAGAACAGAAGGCCTACTCCAGCCAGATCAGGCCTGCAAAGAAACTGCGTTTCACAGGCCCTTGGAAGAGATGTTCCCGGTAGGCTGTAAGAGCACTGTGCAGAGCGAGTTGTTTATTAGCTTCCCAAAGAGATGGAAGCAAGATGCTGTGGGGCCCAACTCGCCCTTTGGCAAGAAGCCTGCACGTTGTGCCTTTCAGCTCTAGGGCAATGGAGCACACCCAGAGCAGAAGTCCTACTTCAGCCAGATCAGGCCTGCAAAGAAACTGCGTTTCACATTCCGTTGGAGGAGATGTTCCCGGTAGGCTGTAAGAGCACTGTGCAGAGCGAGTTGTTTCTTAGCTTCCCAAAGAGCTGGAAGCAAGATGCTGTGGGGCCCAACTCTCCCTTTGGAACGAAGCCTGCACGTTGTGCCTTTCAGCTCTAGGGCAATGGAGCACACCCAGAGCAGAAGTCCTACTTCAGCCAGATCAGGCCTGCAAAGAAACTGCGTTTCACAGGCCTTTGGAAGAGATGTTTCCGGTAGGCTGTAAGAGCACTGTGCAGAGCGAGTTGTTTCTTAGCTTCCCAAAGAGCTGGAAGCAAGATGCCGTGGGGCCCAACTCGCCCTTTGGAACGAAGCCTGCACGTTGTGCCTTTCAGCTCTAGGGCAATGGAGCACACCCAGAGCAGAAGTCCTACTTCAGCCAGATCAGGCCTGCAAAGAAACTGCGTTTCACAGCCCTTTGGAAGAGATGTTCCCGGTAGGCTATAAGAGCACTGTGCAGTGCGAGTAGTTTCTTACCTTCCCAAAGAGCTGGAAGCAAGATGCTGTGGGGCCCAACTCGCCCTTTGGAAAGAAGCCTGCACGTTGTGCCTTTCAGCTCTAGGGCATTGTAGCACACCCAGAGCAGAAGTCCTACTTCAGCCAGATCAGGCCTGCAAAGAAACTGCGTTTCACAGGCCTTGGGAAGAGATGTTCCCGGTAGGCTGCAAGAGCACTGTGCAGAGCGAGTTGTTTCTTAGCTTCCCAAAGAGCTGGAAGCAAGATGCTGTGGGGCCCAACTCGCCCTTTGGAAAGAAGCCTGCACGTTGTGCCTTTCAGCTCTATTGCCATGTAGCACACCCAGAGCAGAAGTCCTACTTCAGCCAGATCAGGCCTGCAAAGAAACTGCGTTTCACAGGCCTTGGGAAGAGATTTTCCCGGTAGGCTGCAAGAGCACTGTGCAGAGCGAGTTGTTTCTTAGCTTCCCAAAGAGCTGGAAGCAAGATGCTGTGGGGCCCAACTCGCCCTTTGGAAAGAAGCCTGCACGTTGTGCCTTTCAGCTCTAGGGCAATGGAGCACACCCAGAGCAGAAGTCCTACTTCAGCCAGATCAGGCCTGCAAAGAAACTGCGTTTCACATTCCGTTGGAGGAGATGTTCCCGGTAGGCTGTAAGAGCACTGTGCAGAGCGAGTTGTTTCTTAGCTTCCCAAAGAGCTGGAAGCAAGATGCTGTGGGGCCCAACTCGCCCTTTGGAAAGAAGCCTGCACGTTGTGCCTTTCAGCTCTAGGGCAATGGAGCACACCCAGAGCAGAAGTCCTACTTCAGCCAGATCAGGCCTGCAAAGAAACTGCGTTTCACAGGCCTATTGAAGAGAAGTTCCCGGTAGGCTGTAAGATCACTGTGCAGAGCGAGTTGTTTCTTAGCTTCCCAAAGAGCTGGAAGCAAGATGCTGTGGGGCCCAACTCGCCCTTTGGAAAGAAGCCTGCACGTTGTGCCTTTCAGCTCTAGGGCAATGGAGCACACCCAGAGCAGAAGTCCTACTTCAGCCAGATCAGGCCTGCAAAGAAACTGCGTTTCACAGGCCTTTGGAAGAGATGTTCCCGGTAGGCTGTAAGAGCACTGTGCAGAGCGAGTTGTTTCTTAGCTTCCCAAAGAGCTGGAAGCAAGATGCTGTGGGGCCCAACTCGCCCTTTGGAAAGAAGCCTGCACGTTGTGCCTTTCAGCTCTAGGGCAATGGAGCACACCCAGTGCAGAAGTCCTACTTCAGCCAGATCAGGCCTGCAAAGAAACTGCGTTTCAGAGGTCTTTGGAAGAGATGTTCCCAGTAGGCTGTAAGAGAACTGTGCAGAGCGAGTTGTTTCTTGCTTCCCAAAGAGCTGGAAGCAAGATGCTCTGGGGCCCAACTCGCGCTTTGGAAAGAAGCCTGCACGTTGTGCCTTTCAGCTATAGGGCAATGGAGCACACCCAGAGCAGAAGTCCTACTTCAGCCAGATCAGGCCTGCAAAGAGACTGCGTTTCACAGGCCTTTGGAAGAGATGTTCCCGGTAGGCTGTAAGAGCACTGTGCAGAGCGAGTTGTTTCTTAGCTTCCCAAAGAGCTGGAATCAAGATACTGTGGGGCCCAACTCACCCTTTGGAAAAAAGTCTGCACGTTGTGCCTTTCAGCTCTAGGGCAGTGTAGCCCACCCAGAGCAGAAGTCCTACTTCAGCCAGATCAGGCCGGCAAAGAAACTGCGTTTCACAGGCCTTTGGAAGAGATGTTCCCGGTAGGCTGTAAGAGCACTGTGCAGAGGGAGTTGTTTCTTAGCTTCCCAAAGAGCTGGAATCAAGATACTGTGGGGCCCAACTCACCCTTTGGAAAGAAGCCTGCACGTTGTGCCTTTCAGCTCTAGGGCAGTGTAGCCCACCCTGAGCAGAAGTCCTACTTCAGCCAGATCAGGCCTGCAAAGAAACTGCGTTTCACAGGCCTTTGGAAGAGATGTTCCCGCTAGGCTGTAAGAGCACTGTGCAGAGGGAGTTGTTTCTTAGCTTCCCAAAGAGCTGGAAGCAAGATGCTGTGGGGCCCAACTCGCCCTTTGGAAAGAAGCCTGCACGTTGTGCCTTTCAGCTCTACGGCAAAGTAGCACACCCAGAACAGAAGGCCTACTCCAGCCAGATCAGGGCTGCAAAGAAACTGCGTTTCACAGGCCCTTGGAAGAGATGTTCCCGGTAGGCTGTAAGAGCACTGTGCAGAGCGAGTTGTTTATTAGCTTCCCAAAGAGATGGAAGCAAGATGCTGTGGGGCCCAACTCGCCCTTTGGCAAGAAGCCTGCACGTTGTGCCTTTCAGCTCTAGGGCAATGGAGCACACCCAGAGCAGAAGTCCTACTTCAGCCAGATCAGGCCTGCAAAGAAACTGCGTTTCACAGGCCTTTGGAAGAGATGTTCCCGGTAGGCTGTAAGAGCACTGTGCAGAGGGAGTTGTTTCTTAGCTTCCCAAAGAGCTGGAAGCAAGATGCTGTGGGGCCCAACTCGCCCTTTGGAAAGAAGCCTGCACGTTGTGCCTTTCAGCTCTAGGGCATTGTAGCACACCCAGAACAGATGGCCTACTTCAGCCAGATCAGGCCTGCAAAGAAACTGAGTTTCACAGGCCCTTGGAAGAGATGTTACCGGTAGGCTGTAAGAGCACTTTGCAGAGCGAGTTGTTTATTAGCTTCATAAAGAGATGGAAGCAAGATGCTGTGGGGCTAACTCGCCCTTTGGAAAGAAGCCTGCACGTTGTGCCTTTCAGCTCTAGGGCAATGGAGCACACCCAGAGCAGAAGTCCTACTTCAGCCAGATCAGGCCTGCAAAGAAACTGCGTTTCACAGGCCTTTGGAAGAGATGTTCCCGGTAGGCTGTAAGAGCACTGTGCAGAGCGAGTGGTTTCTTACCTTCCCAAAGAGCTGGAAGCAAGATGCTGTGGGGCCCAACTCGCCCTTTGGAAAGAAGCCTGCACGTTGTGCCTTTCAGCTCTAGGTCAATGGAGCACACCCAGAGCAGAAGTCCTACTTCAGCCAGATCAGGCCTGCAAAGAAACGGCGTTTCACAGGCCTTTGGAAGAGATGTTCCCGGTAGGCTGTAAGAGCACTGTGCAGAGCGAGTTGTTTCTTAGCTTCCCAAAGAGCTGGAAGCAAGATGCTTTGGGGCCCAACTCGCCCTTTGCAAAGAAGCCTGCACGTTGTGCCTTTCAGCTCTAGGGCAAAGTAGCACACCCAGAGCAGAAGTCCTACTTCATCCAGATCAGGCCTGCAAAGAAACTGCGTTTCACATTCCTTTGGAAGAGATGTTCCCAGTAGGCTGTAAGAGCACTGTGCAGAGCGAGTTGTTTCTTAGCTTCCCAAAGAGCTGGAAGCAAGATGCTGTGGGGCCCAACTCGCCCTTTGGAAAGAAGCCTGCACGTTGTGCCTTTCAGCTCTAGGGCAATGTAGCACACCCAGAGCAGAAGTCCTACTTCAGCCAGATCAGGCCTGCAAAGAAACTGCGTTTCACATTCCGTTGGAGGAGATGTTCCCGGTAGGCTGTAAGAGCACTGTGCAGAGCGAGTTGTTTCTTAGCTTCCCAAAGAGCTGGAAGCAAGATGCTGTGGGGCCCAACTCGCCCTTTGGAAAGAAGCCTGCACGTTGTGCCTTTCAGCTCTAGGGCAATGGAGCACACCCAGAGCAGAAGTCCTACTTCAGCCAGATCAGGCCTGCAAAGAAACTGCGTTTCAGAGGTCTTTGGAAGAGATGTTCCCAGTAGGCTGTAAGAGCACTGTGCAGAGCGAGTTGTTTCTTGCTTCCCAAAGAGCTGGAAGCAAGATGCTGTGGGGCCCAACTCGCCCTTTGTAAAGAAGCCTGCACGTTGTGCCTTTCAGCTCTAGGGCAATGGAGCACACCCAGAGCAGAAGTCCTACTTCAGCCAGATCAGGCCTGCAAAGAAACTGCGTTTCACAGGCCTATTGAAGAGAAGTTCCCGGTAGGCTGTAAGATCACTGTGCAGAGCGAGTTGTTTCTTAGCTTCCCAAAGAGCTGGAAGCAAGATGCTGTGGGGCCCAACTCGCCCTTTGGAAAGAAGCCTGCACGTTGTGCCTTTCAGCTCTAGGGCAATGGAGCACACCCAGAGCAGAAGTCCTACTTCAGCCAGATCAGGCCTGCAAAGAAACTGCGTTTCACAGGCCTTTGGAAGAGATGTTCCCGGTAGGCTGTAAGAGCACTGTGCAGAGCGAGTTGTTTCTTAGCTTCCCAAAGAGCTGGAAGCAAGATGCTGTGGGGCCCAACTCGCCCTTTGGAAAGAAGCCTGCACGTTGTGCCTTTCAGCTCTAGGGCAATGGAGCACACCCAGTGCAGAAGTCCTACTTCAGCCAGATCAGGCCTGCAAAGAAACTGCGTTTCAGAGGTCTTTGGAAGAGATGTTCCCAGTAGGCTGTAAGAGAACTGTGCAGAGCGAGTTGTTTCTTGCTTCCCAAAGAGCTGGAAGCAAGATGCTCTGGGGCCCAACTCGCGCTTTGGAAAGAAGCCTGCACGTTGTGCCTTTCAGCTATAGGGCAATGGAGCACACCCAGAGCAGAAGTCCTACTTCAGCCAGATCAGGCCTGCAAAGAGACTGCGTTTCACAGGCCTTTGGAAGAGATGTTCCCGGTAGGCTGTAAGAGCACTGTGCAGAGCGAGTTGTTTCTTAGCTTCCCAAAGAGCTGGAATCAAGATACTGTGGGGCCCAACTCACCCTTTGGAAAAAAGTCTGCACGTTGTGCCTTTCAGCTCTAGGGCAGTGTAGCCCACCCAGAGCAGAAGTCCTACTTCAGCCAGATCAGGCCGGCAAAGAAACTGCGTTTCACAGGCCTTTGGAAGAGATGTTCCCGGTAGGCTGTAAGAGCACTGTGCAGAGGGAGTTGTTTCTTAGCTTCCCAAAGAGCTGGAATCAAGATACTGTGGGGCCCAACTCACCCTTTGGAAAGAAGCCTGCACGTTGTGCCTTTCAGCTCTAGGGCAGTGTAGCCCACCCTGAGCAGAAGTCCTACTTCAGCCAGATCAGGCCTGCAAAGAAACTGCGTTTCACAGGCCTTTGGAAGAGATGTTCCCGCTAGGCTGTAAGAGCACTGTGCAGAGGGAGTTGTTTCTTAGCTTCCCAAAGAGCTGGAAGCAAGATGCTGTGGGGCCCAACTCGCCCTTTGGAAAGAAGCCTGCACGTTGTGCCTTTCAGCTCTACGGCAAAGTAGCACACCCAGAACAGAAGGCCTACTCCAGCCAGATCAGGGCTGCAAAGAAACTGCGTTTCACAGGCCCTTGGAAGAGATGTTCCCGGTAGGCTGTAAGAGCACTGTGCAGAGCGAGTTGTTTATTAGCTTCCCAAAGAGATGGAAGCAAGATGCTGTGGGGCCCAACTCGCCCTTTGGCAAGAAGCCTGCACGTTGTGCCTTTCAGCTCTAGGGCAATGGAGCACACCCAGAGCAGAAGTCCTACTTCAGCCAGATCAGGCCTGCAAAGAAACTGCGTTTCACAGGCCTTTGGAAGAGATGTTCCCGGTAGGCTGTAAGAGCACTGTGCAGAGCGAGTTGTTTATTAGCTTCCCAAAGAGATGGAAGCAAGATGCTGTGGGGCCCAACTCGCCCTTTGGAAAGAAGCCTGCACGTTGTGCCTTTCAGCTCTAGGGCAATGGAGCACACCCAGAGCAGAAGTCCTACTTCAGCCAGATCAGGCCTGCAAAGAAACTGCGTTTCACAGGCCTTTGGAAGAGATGTTCCCGCTAGGCTGTAAGAGCACTGTGCAGAGGGAGTTGTTTCTTAGCTTCCCAAAGAGCTGGAAGCAAGATGCTGTGGGGCCCAACTCGCCCTTTGGAAAGAAGCCTGCACGTTGTGCCTTTCAGCTCTAGGGCATTGTAGCACACCCAGAACAGATGGCCTACTTCAGCCAGATCAGGCCTGCAAAGAAACTGCGTTTCACAGGCCCTTGGAAGAGATGTTACCGGTAGGCTGTAAGAGCACTTTGCAGAGCGAGTTGTTTATTAGCTTCATAAAGAGATGGAAGCAAGATGCTGTGGGGCTAACTCGCCCTTTGGAAAGAAGCCTGCACGTTGTGCCTTTCAGCTCTAGGGCAATGGAGCACACCCAGAGCAGAAGTCCTACTTCAGCCAGATCAGGCCTGCAAAGAAACTGCGTTTCACAGGCCTTTGGAAGAGATGTTCCCGGTAGGCTGTAAGAGCACTGTGCAGAGCGAGTGGTTTCTTACCTTCCCAAAGAGCTGGAAGCAAGATGCTGTGGGGCCCAACTCGCCCTTTGGAAAGAAGCCTGCACGTTGTGCCTTTCAGCTCTAGGTCAATGGAGCACACCCAGAGCAGAAGTCCTACTTCAGCCAGATCAGGCCTGCAAAGAAACGGCGTTTCACAGGCCTTTGGAAGAGATGTTCCCGGTAGGCTGTAAGAGCACTGTGCAGAGCGAGTTGTTTCTTAGCTTCCCAAAGAGCTGGAAGCAAGATGCTTTGGGGCCCAACTCGCCCTTTGCAAAGAAGCCTGCACGTTGTGCCTTTCAGCTCTAGGGCAAAGTAGCACACCCAGAGCAGAAGTCCTACTTCATCCAGATCAGGCCTGCAAAGAAACTGCGTTTCACATTCCTTTGGAAGAGATGTTCCCAGTAGGCTGTAAGAGCACTGTGCAGAGCGAGTTGTTTCTTAGCTTCCCAAAGAGCTGGAAGCAAGATGCTGTGGGGCCCAACTCGCCCTTTGGAAAGAAGCCTGCACGTTGTGCCTTTCAGCTCTAGGGCAATGTAGCACACCCAGAGCAGAAGTCCTACTTCAGCAAGATCAGGCCTGCAAAGAAACTGCGTTTCACAGGCCTTGGGAAGAGATGTTCCCGGTAGGCTGTAAGAGCACTGTGCAGAGCGAGTTGTTTCTTACCTTCCCAAAGAGCTGGAAGCAAGATGCTGTGGGGCCCAAGTCGCCCTTTGGAAAGAAGCCTGCACGTTGTGCCTTTCAGCTCTAGGGCATTGTAGCACACCCAGAGCAGAAGTCCTACTTCAGCCAATCAGGCCTGCAAAGAAACTGCGTTTCACAGGCCTTTGGAAGAGATGTTCCCGGTAGGCTGTAAGAGCACTGTGCAGAGCGAGTTGTTTCTTAGCTTCCCAAAGAGCTGGAAGCAAGATGCTGTGGGGCCCAACTCGCCCTTTGGAAAGAAGCCTGCACGTTGTGCCTTTCAGCTCTAGGGCAATGGAGCACACCCAGAGCAGAAGTCCTACTTCAGCCAGATCAGGCCTGCAAAGAAACTGCGTTTCACAGGTCTTTGGAAGAGATGTTCCCCGTAGGCTGTAAGAGCACTGTGCAGAGCGAGTTGTTTCTTGCTTCCCAAAGAGCTGGAAGCAAGATTCTGTGTGGCCCAGCTCGCCCTTTGGAAAGAAGCCTGCACGTTGTGCCTTTCAGCTCTAGGGCAATGTAGCCCACCCAGAGCAGAAGTCCTACTTCAGCCAGATCAGGCCTGCAAAGAAACTGCGTTTCACAGGCCTTGGGAAGAGATGTTCCCGGTAGGCTGTAAGAGCACTGTGCAGAGCGAGTTGTTTCTTAGCTTCCCAAAGAGCTGGAAGCAAGATGCTGTGGGGCCCAACTCGCCCTTTGGAAAGAAGCCTGCACGTTGTGCCTTTCAGCTCTAGGGCAATGTAGCCCACCCAGAGCAGAAGTCCTACTTCAGCCAGATCAGGCCTGCAAAGAAACTGCGTTTCACAGGCCTTGGGAAGTGATGTTCGCGGTAGGCTGTAAGAGCACTGTGCAGAGCGAGTTGTTTCTTAGCTTCCCAAAGAGCTGGAAGCAAGATGCTGTGGGGCCCAACTCGCCCTTTGGAAAGAAGCCTGCACGTTGTGCCTTTCAGCTCTAGGGCAATGGAGCACACCCAGAGCAGAAGTCCTACTTCAGCCAGATCAGGCCTGCAAAGAAACTGCGTTTCACAGGGCTTTGGAAGAGATGTTCCCGGTAGGCTGTAAGAGCACTGTGCAGAGCGAGTGGTTTCTTACCTTCCGAAAGAGCTGGAAGCAAGATGCTGTGGGGCCCAACTCGCCCTTTGGAAAGAAGCCTGCACGTTGTGCCTTTCAGCTCTAGGTCAATGGAGCACACCCAGAGCAGAAGTCCTACTTCAGCCAGATCAGGCCTGCAAAGAAACGGCGTTTCACAGGCCTTGGGAAGAGATGTTCCCGGTAGGCTGTAAGAGCACTGTGCAGAGCGAGTTGTTTCTTAGCTTCCCAAAGAGCTGGAAGCAAGATGCTGTGGGGCCCAACTCGCCCTTTGGAAAGAAGCCTGCACGTTGTGACTTTCAGCTCTAGGGCAATGGAGCACACCCAGAGCAGAAGTCCTACTTCAGCCAGATCAGGCCTGCAAAGAAACTGCGTTTCACAGGCCTTTGGAAGAGATGTTCCCGGTAGGCTGTAAGAGCACTGTGCAGAGCGAGTGGTTTCTTACCTTCCCAAAGAGCTGGAAGCAAGATGCTGTGGGGCCCAACTCGCCCTTTGGAAAGAAGCCTGCACGTTGTGCCTTTCAGCTCTAGGGCAATGGAGCACACCCAGAGCAGAAGTCCTACTTCAGCCAGATCAGGCCTGCAAAGAAACTGCGTTTCACAGGCCTTTGGAAGAGATGTTCCCGGTAGGCTGTAAGAGCACTGTGCAGAGCGAGTGGTTTCTTACCTTCCCAAAGAGCTGGAAGCAAGATGCTGTGGGGCCCAACTCGCCCTTTGGAAAGAAGCCTGCACGTTGTGCCTTTCAGCTCTAGGTCAATGGAGCACACCCAGAGCAGAAGTCCTACTTCAGCCAGATCAGGCCTGCAAAGAAACGGCGTTTCACAGTCCTTGGGAAGAGATGTTCCCGGTAGGCTGTAAGAGCACTGTGCAGAGCGAGTTGTTTCTTAGCTTCCCAAAGAGCTGGAAGCAAGATGCTGTGGGGCCCAACTCGCCCTTTGGAAAGAAGCCTGCACGTTGTGCCTTTCAGCTCTAGGTCAATGGAGCACACCCAGAGCAGAAGTCCTACTTCAGCCAGATCAGGCCTGCAAAGAAACTGCGTTTCAGAGGTCTTTTTAAGAGATGTTCCCAGTAGGCTGTAAGAGCACTGTGCAGAGAGAGTTGTTTCTTGCTTCCCAAAGAGCTGGAAGCAAGGGGCTGTGTGGCCCAACTCGCCCTTTGGAAAGAAGCCTGCACGTTGTGCCTTTCAGCTCTAGGGCAATGTAGCCCACCCAGAGCAGAAGTCCTACTTCAGCCAGATCAGGCCTGCAAAGAAACTGCGTTTCACAGGCCTTTGGAAGAGATGTTCCCGGTAGGCTGTAAGAGCACTGTGCAGAGCGAGTTGTTTCTTAGCTTCCCAAAGAGCTGGAATCAAGATGCTGTGGGGCCCAACTCGCCCTTTGGAAAGAAGCCTGCACGTTGTGACTTTCAGCTCTAGGGCAATGGAGCCCACCCAGAGCAGAAGTCCTACATCAGCCAGATCAGGCCTGCAAAGAAACTGCGTTTCACAGGCCTTGGGAAGAGATGTTCCCGGTAGGCTGTAAGAGCACTGTGCAGAGCGAGTTGTTTCTTAGCTTCCCAAAGAGCTGGAAGCAAGATGCTGTGGTGCCCAACTCGCCCTTTGGAAAGAAGCCTGCACGTTGTGCCTTTCAGCTCTACAGCAAAGTAGAACACCCAGAGCAGAAGTCCTACTTCAGCCAGATCAGGCCTGCAAAGAAACTGCGTTTCACAGGCCTTTGGAAGAGATGTTCCCGGTAGGCTGTAAGAGCACTGTGCAAGGCGAGTTGTTTCTTAGCTTCCCAAAGAGCTGGAAGCAAGATGCTGTGGGGCCCAACTCGCCCTTTGGAAAGAAGCCTGCACGTTGTGCCTTTCAGCTCTAGGGCAATGGAGCACACCCAGAGCAAAAGTCCTACTTCAGCCAGATCAGGCCTGCAAAGAAACTGCGTTTCACAGGCCTTTGGAAGAGATGTTCCCGGTAGGCTGTAAGAGCACTGTGCAGAGCGAGTTGTTTCTTAGCTTCCCAAAGAGCTGGAAGCAAGATGCTGTGGTGCCCAACTCGCCCTTTGGAAAGAAGCCTGCACGTTGTGCCTTTCAGCTCTAGGGCAAAGTAGTAAACCCAGAGCAGAAGTCCTACTTCAGCAAGATCAGGCCTGCAAAGAAACTGCGTTTCACATTCCTTTGGAAGAGATGTTCCCAGTAGGCTGTAAGAGCACTGTGCAGAGCGAGTTGTTTCTTACCTTCCCAAAGAGCTGGAAGCAAGATGCTGTGGGGCCCAACTCGCCCTTTGGAAAGAAGCCTGCACGTTGTGCCTTTCAGCTCTAGGGCAATGGAGCACACCCAGAGCAGAAGTCCTACTTCAGCCAGATCAGGCCTGCAAAGAAACTGCGTTTCACAGGCCTTTGGAAGAGATGTTCCCGGTAGGCTGTAAGAGCACTGTGCAGAGCGAGTTGTTTCTTACCTTCCCAAAGAGCTGGAAGCAAGATGCTGTGGGGCCCAAGTCGCCCTTTGGAAAGAAGCCTGCACGTTGTGCCTTTCAGCTCTAGGGCATTGTAGCACACCCAGAGCAGAAGTCCTACTTCAGCCAATCAGGCCTGCAAAGAAACTGCGTTTCACAGGCCTTTGGAAGAGATGTTCCCGGTAGGCTGTAAGAGCACTGTGCAGAGCGAGTTGTTTCTTAGCTTCCCAAAGAGCTGGAAGCAAGATGCTGTGGGGCCCAACTCGCCCTTTGGAAAGAAGCCTGCACGTTGTGCCTTTCAGCTCTAGGGCAATGGAGCACACCCAGAGCAGAAGTCCTACTTCAGCCAGATCAGGCCTGCAAAGAAACTGCGTTTCAGAGGTCTTTGGAAGAGATGTTCCCAGTAGGCTGTAAGAGCACTGTGCAGAGCGAGTTGTTTCTTGCTTCCCAAAGAGCTGGAAGCAAGATGCTCTGTGGCCCAGCTCGCCCTTTGGAAAGAAGCCTGCACGTTGTGCCTTTCAGCTCTAGGGCAATGTAGCCCACCCAGAGCAGAAGTCCTACTTCAGCCAGATCAGGCCTGCAAAGAAACTGCGTTTCACAGGCCTTGGGAAGAGATGTTCCCGGTAGGCTGTAAGAGCACTGTGCAGAGCGAGTTGTTTCTTAGCTTCCCAAAGAGCTGGAAGCAAGATGCTGTGGGGCCCAGCTCGCCCTTTGGAAAGAAGCCTGCACGTTGTGCCTTTCAGCTCTAGGGCAAAGTAGCACACCCAGAGCAGAAGTCCTACTTCAGCCAGATCAGGCCTGCAAAGAAGCTGCGTTTCACAGGCCTTTGGAAGAGATGTTCCCGGTAGGCAGTTAGAGCACTGTGCAGAGCGAGTTGTTTCTTAGCTT
This sequence comes from Equus caballus, assembly GCF_041296265.1. Classification (NCBI taxonomy): domain Eukaryota; kingdom Metazoa; phylum Chordata; class Mammalia; order Perissodactyla; family Equidae; genus Equus; species Equus caballus. The sequence continues at coordinate 33,573,553 of NC_091691.1, forward strand.
CCCAAAGAGCTGGAAGCAAGATGCTGTGGGGCCCAGCTCGCCCTTTGGAAAGAAGCCTGCACGTTGTGCCTTTCAGCTCTAGGGCAAAGAAGCACACCCAGAGCAGAAGTCCTACTTTAGCCAGATCAGGCCTGCAAAGAAACTGCGTTTCACAGGCCTTTGGAAGAGATGTTCCCACTAGGCTGTAAGAGCACTGTGCAGAGCGAGTTGTTTCTTAGCTTCCCAAAGAGCTGGAAGCAAGATGCTGTGGGACCCAACTCGCCCTTTGGAAAGAAGCCTGCACGTTGTGCCTTTCAGCTCTAGGGCAAAGTAGCACACCCAGAGCAGAAGTCCTACTTCAGCCAGATCAGGCCTGCAAAGAAACTGCGTTTCACAGGCCTTTGGAAGAGATGCTCTTGGTATGCTGTAAGAGCACTGTGCAGAGCGAGTTGTTTCTTAGCTTCCCAAAGAGCTGGAAGCAAGATGCTGTGGGGCCCAACTCGCCCTTTGGAATGAAGCCTGCACGTTGTGCCTTTCAGCTCTAGGGCCAATTAGCACACCCAGAGCAGAAGTCCTACTTCAGCCAGATCAGGCCTGCAAAGAAGCTGCGTTTCCCAGGCCTTTGGAAGAGATGTTTCCGGTAGGCTGTAAGTACACTGTGCAGAGCGAGTGGTTTCTTAGCTTCCCAAAGAGCTGGAAGCAAGATGCTGTGGGGCCCAACGCGCCCCTTGGAAAGAAGCCTGCACGTTGAGCCTTTCAGCTCTAGGGCAATGTAGCCCACCCAGAGCAGAAGTCCTACTTCAGCCAGATCAGGCCTGCAAAGAAACTGCGTTTCACAGGCCTTTGGAAGAGATGTTCCCTGTAGGCTGTAAGAGCACTGTGCAGAGCGAGTTGTTTCTTAGCTTCCCAAAGAGCTGGAAGCAAGATGCTCTGGGGCCCAACTCGCTCTTTGGAAAGAAGCCTGCACGTTGTGCCTTTCAGCTCTAGGGCAATGGAGCACACCCAGAGCAGAAGTCCTACTTCAGCCAGATCAGGCCTGCAAAGAAACTGCGTTTCACAGGCCTTTGGAAGAGATGTTCCCGGTAGGCTGTAAGAGCACTGTGCAGAGCGAGTTGTTTCTTACCTTCCCAAAGAGCTGGAAGCAAGATGCTGTGGGGCCCAAGTCGCCCTTTGGAAAGAAGCCTGCACGTTGTGCCTTTCAGCTCTAGGGCATTGTAGCACACCCAGAGCAGAAGTCCTACTTCAGCCAATCAGGCCTGCAAAGAAACTGCGTTTCACAGGCCTTTGGAAGAGATGTTCCCGGTAGGCTGTAAGAGCACTGTGCAGAGCGAGTTGTTTCTTAGCTTCCCAAAGAGCTGGAAGCAAGATGCTGTGGGGCCCAACTCGCCCTTTGGAAAGAAGCCTGCACGTTGTGCCTTTCAGCTCTAGGGCAAAGTAGCACACCCAGAGCAGAAGTCCTACTTCAGCCAGATCAGGCCTGCAAAGAAACTGCGTTTCACAGGTCTTTGGAAGAGATGTTCCCCGTAGGCTGTAAGAGCACTGTGCAGAGCGAGTTGTTTCTTGCTTCCCAAAGAGCTGGAAGCAAGATGCTGTGTGGCCCAGCTCGCCCTTTGGAAAGAAGGCTGCACGTTGTGCCTTTCAGCTCTAGGGCAATGTAGCCCACCCAGAGCAGAAGTCCTACTTCAGCCAGATCAGGCCTGCAAAGAAACTGCGTTTCACAGGCCTTGGGAAGAGATGTTCCCGGTAGGCTGTAAGAGCACTGTGCAGAGCGAGTTGTTTCTTAGCTTCCCAAAGAGCTGGAAGCAAGATGCTGTGGGGCCCAACTCGCCCTTTGGAAAGAAGCCTGCACGTTGTGCCATTCAGCTCTAGGGCAATGTAGCCCACCCAGAGCAGAAGTCCTACTTCAGCCAGATCAGGCCAGCAAAGAAACTGCGTTTCACAGTCCTTGGGAAGAGATGTTCGCGGTAGGCTGTAAGAGCACTGTGCAGAGCGAGTTGTTTCTTAGCTTCCCAAAGAGCTGGAAGCAAGATGCCGTGGGGCCCAACTCGCCCTTTGGAAAGAAGCCTGCACGTTGTGCCTTTCAGCTCTAGGGCAATGGAGCACACCCAGAGCAGAAGTCCTACTTCAGCCAGATCAGGCCTGCAAAGAAACTGCGTTTCACAGGCCTTTGGAAGAGATGTTCCCGGTAGGCTGTAAGAGCACTGTGCAGAGCGAGTGGTTTCTTACCTTCCCAAAGAGCTGGAAGCAAGATGCTGTGGGGCCCAACTCGCCCTTTGGAAAGAAGCCTGCACGTTGTGCCTTTCAGCTCTAGGTCAATGGAGCACACCCAGAGCAGAAGTCCTTCTTCAGCCAGATCAGGCCTGCAAAGAAACGGCGTTTCACAGGCCTTGGGAAGAGATGTTCCCGGTAGGCTGTAAGAGCACTGTGCAGAGCGAGTTGTTTCTTAGCTTCCCAAAGAGCTGGAAGCAAGATGCTGTGGGGCCCAACTCGCCCTTTGGAACGAAGCCTGCACGTTGTGCCTTTCAGCTCTAGGGCAATGGAGCACACCCAGAGCAGAAGTCCTACTTCAGCCAGATCAGGCCTGCAAAGAAACTGCGTTTCACAGGCCTTTGGAAGAGATGTTCCCGGTAGGCTGTAAGAGCACTGTGCAGAGCGAGTGGTTTCTTACCTTCCCAAAGAGCTGGAAGCAAGATGCTGTGGGGCCCAACTCGCCCTTTGGAAAGAAGCCTGCACGTTGTGCCTTTCAGCTCTAGGGCAATGGAGCACACCCAGAGCAGAAGTCCTACTTCAGCCAGATCAGGCCTGCAAAGAAACTGCGTTTCACAGGCCTTTGGAAGAGATGTTCCCGGTAGGCTGTAAGAGCACTGTGCAGAGCGAGTGGTTTCTTACCTTCCCAAAGAGCTGGAAGCAAGATGATGTGGGGCCCAACTCGCCCTTTGGAAAGAAGCCTGCACGTTGTGCCTTTCAGCTCTAGGTCAATGGAGCACACCCAGAGCAGAAGTCCTACTTCAGCCAGATCAGGCCTGCAAAGAAACGGCGTTTCACAGGCCTTGGGAAGAGATGTTCCCGGTAGGCTGTAAGAGCACTGTGCAGAGCGAGTTGTTTCTTAGCTTCCCAAAGAGCTGGAAGCAAGATGCTGTGGGGCCCAACTCGCCCTTTGGAAAGAAGCCTGCACGTTGTGCCTTTCAGCTCTAGGGCAATGGAGCACACCCAGAGCAGAAGTCCTACTTCAGCCAGATCAGGCCTGCAAAGAAACTGCGTTTCACAGGCCTTTGGAAGAGATGTTCCCGGTAGGCTGTAAGAGCACTGTGCAGAGCGAGTGGTTTCTTACCTTCCCAAAGAGCTGGAAGCAAGATGCTGTGGGGCCCAACTCGCCCTTTGGAAAGAAGCCTGCACGTTGTGCCTTTCAGCTCTAGGTCAATGGAGCACACCCAGAGCAGAAGTCCTACTTCAGCCAGATCAGGCCTGCAAAGAAACGGCGTTTCACAGGCCTTGGGAAGAGATGTTCCCGGTAGGCTGTAAGAGCACTGTGCAGAGCGAGTTGTTTCTTAGCTTCCCAAAGAGCTGGAAGCAAGATGCTGTGGGGCCCAACTCGCCCTTTGGAAAGAAGCCTGCACGTTGTGCCTTTCAGCTCTAGGGCAATGGAGCACACCCAGAGCAGAAGTCCTACTTCAGCCAGATCAGGCCTGCAAAGAAACTGCGTTTCACATTCCGTTGGAGGAGATGTTCCCGGTAGGCTGTAAGAGCACTGTGCAGAGCGAGTTGTTTCTTAGCTTCCCAAAGAGCTGGAAGCAAGATGCTGTGGGGCCCAACTCGCCCTTTGGAAAGAAGCCTGCACGTTGTGCCTTTCAGCTCTAGGGCAATGGAGCACACCCAGAGCAGAAGTCCTACTTCAGCCAGATCAGGCCTGCAAAGAAACTGCGTTTCAGAGGTCTTTGGAAGAGATGTTCCCAGTAGGCTGTAAGAGCACTGTGCAGAGCGAGTTGTTTCTTGCTTCCCAAAGAGCTGGAAGCAAGATGCTGTGGGGCCCAACTCGCCCTTTGTAAAGAAGCCTGCACGTTGTGCCTTTCAGCTCTAGGGCAATGGAGCACACCCAGAGCAGAAGTCCTACTTCAGCCAGATCAGCCCTGCAAAGAAACTGCGTTTCACAGGCCTATTGAAGAGAAGTTCCCGGTAGGCTGTAAGATCACTGTGCAGAGCGAGTTGTTTCTTAGCTTCCCAAAGAGCTGGAAGCAAGATGCTGTGGGGCCCAACTCGCCCTTTGGAACGAAGCCTGCACGTTGTGCCTTTCAGCTCTAGGGCAATGGAGCACACCCAGAGCAGAAGTCCTACTTCAGCCAGATCAGGCTTGCAAAGAAACTGCGTTTCACAGGCCTTTGGAAGAGATGTTCCCGGTAGGCTGTAAGAGCACTGTGCAGAGGGAGTTGTTTCTTAGCTTCCCAAAGAGCTGGAATCAAGATACTGTGGGGCCCAACTCACCCTTTGGAAAGAAGCCTGCACGTTGAGCCTTTCAGCTCTAGGGCAGTGTAGCCCACCCAGAGCAGAAGTCCTACTTCAGCCAGATCAGGCCTGCAAAGAAACTGCGTTTCACAGGCCTTTGCAAGAGATGTTCCCGCTAGGCTGTAAGAGCACTGTGCAGAGGGAGTTGTTTCTTAGCTTCCCAAAGAGCTGGAAGCAAGATGCTGTGGGGCCCAACTCACCCTTTGGAAAGAAGCCTGCACGTTGTGCCTTTCAGCTCTACGGCAAAGTAGCACACCCAGAACAGAAGGCCTACTCCAGCCAGATCAGGCCTGCAAAGAAACTGCGTTTCACAGGCCCTTGGAAGAGATGTTCCCGGTAGGCTGTAAGAGCACTGTGCAGAGCGAGTTGTTTATTAGCTTCCCAAAGAGATGGAAGCAAGATGCTGTGGGGCCCAACTCGCCCTTTGGAAAGAAGCCTGCACGTTGTGCCTTTCAGCTCTAGGGCAATGGAGCACACCCAGAGCAGAAGTCCTACTTCAGCCAGATGAGGCCTGCAAAGAGCCTGCGTTTCACATTCCGTTGGAGGAGATGTTCCCGGTAGGCTGTAAGAGCACTGTGCAGAGCGAGTTGTTTCTTAGCTTCCCAAAGAGCTGGAAGCAAGATGCTGTGGGGCCCAACTCTCCCTTTGGAACGAAGCCTGCACGTTGTGCCTTTCAGCTCTAGGGCAATGGAGCACACCCAGAGCAGAAGTCCTACTTCAGCCAGATCAGGCCTGCAAAGAAACTGCGTTTCACAGGCCTTTGGAAGAGATGTTTCCGGTAGGCTGTAAGAGCACTGTGCAGAGCGAGTTGTTTCTTAGCTTCCCAAAGAGCTGGAAGCAAGATGCCGTGGGGCCCAACTCGCCCTTTGGAACGAAGCCTGCACGTTGTGCCTTTCAGCTCTAGGGCAATGGAGCACACCCAGAGCAGAAGTCCTACTTCAGCCAGATCAGGCCTGCAAAGAAACTGCGTTTCACAGCCCTTTGGAAGAGATGTTCCCGGTAGGCTATAAGAGCACTGTGCAGTGCGAGTTGTTTCTTACCTTCCCAAAGAGCTGGAAGCAAGATGCTGTGGGGCCCAACTCGCCCTTTGGAAAGAAGCCTGCACGTTGTGCCTTTCAGCTCTAGGGCATTGTAGCACACCCAGAGCAGAAGTCCTACTTCAGCCAGATCAGGCCTGCAAAGAAACTGCGTTTCACAGGCCTTTGGAAGAGATGTTCCCGGTAGGCTGTAAGAGCACTGTGCAGAGGGAGTTGTTTCTTAGCTTCCCAAAGAGCTGGAAGCAAGATGCTGTGGGGCCCAACTCGCCCTTTGGAAAGAAGCCTGCACGTTGTGCCTTTCAGCTCTAGGGCATTGTAGCACACCCAGAACAGATGTCCTACTTCAGCCAGATCAGGCCGGCAAAGAAACTGCGTTTCACAGGCCCTTGGAAGAGATGTTCCCGGTAGGCTGTAAGAGCACTGTGCAGAGCGAGTTGTTTCTTAGCTTCCCAAAGAGCTGGAAGCAAGATGCTGTGGGGCCCAACTCGCCCTTTGGAAAGAAGCCTGCACGTGGTGCCTTTCAGCTCTAGGGCAAAGTAGCACACCCAGAGCAGAAGTCCTACTTCAGCCAGATCAGGCCTGCAAAGAAACTGCGTTTCACAGGCCTTTGGAAGAGATGTTCCCGGTAGGCTGTAAGAGCACTGTGCAGAGCGAGTGGTTTCTTACCTTCCCAAAGAGCTGGAAGCAAGATGCTGTGGGGCCCAACTCGCCCTTTGGAAAGAAGCCTGCACGTTGTGCCTTTCAGCTCTAGGGCAATGGAGCACACCCAGAGCAGAAGTCCTACTTCAGCCAGATCAGGCCTGCAAAGAAACTGCGTTTCACAGGTCTTTGGAAGAGATGTTCCCGGTAGGCTGTAAGAGCACTGTGCAGAGCGAGTTGTTTCTTAGCTTCCCAAAGAGCTGGAAGCAAGATGCTGTGGGGCCCAACTCGCCCTTTGGAAAGAAGCCTGCACGTTGTGCCTTTCAGCTCTAGGGCAATGGAGCCCACCCAGAGCAGAAGTCCTACTTCAGCCAGATCAGGCCTGCAAAGAAACTGCGTTTCAGAGGTCTTTGGAAGAGATGTTCCCCGTAGGCTGTAAGAGCACTGTGCAGAGCGAGTTGTTTCTTGCTTCCCAAAGAGCTGGAAGCAAGATGCTGTGTGGCCCAGCTCGCCCTTTGGAAAGAAGCCTGCACGTTGTGCCTTTCAGCTCTAGGGCAATGTAGCCCACCCAGAGCAGAAGTCCTACTTCAGCCAGATCAGGCCTGCAAAGAAACTGCGTTTCACAGGCCTTGGGAAGAGATGTTCCCGGTAGGCTGTAAGAGCACTGTGCAGAGCGAGTTGTTTCTTAGCTTCCCAAAGAGCTGGAAGCAAGATGCTGTGGGGCCCAGCTCGCCCTTTGGAAAGAAGCCTGCACGTTGTGCCTTTCAGCTCTAGGGCAAAGTAGCACACCCAGAGCAGAAGTCCTACTTCAGCCAGATCAGGCCTGCAAAGAAGCTGCGTTTCACAGGCCTTTGGAAGAGATGTTCCCGGTAGGCAGTTAGAGCACTGTGCAGAGCGAGTTGTTTCTTAGCTTCCCAAAGAGCTGGAAGCAAGATGCTGTGGGGCCCAGCTCGCCCTTTGGAAAGAAGCCTGCACGTTGTGCCTTTCAGCTCTAGGGCAAAGAAGCACACCCAGAGCAGAAGTCCTACTTTAGCCAGATCAGGCCTGCAAAGAAACTGCGTTTCACAGGCCTTTGGAAGAGATGTTCCCACTAGGCTGTAAGAGCACTGTGCAGAGCGAGTTGTTTCTTAGCTTCCCAAAGAGCTGGAAGCAAGATGCTGTGGGACCCAACTCGCCCTTTGGAAAGAAGCCTGCACGTTGTGCCTTTCAGCTCTAGGGCAAAGTAGCACACCCAGAGCAGAAGTCCTACTTCAGCCAGATCAGGCCTGCAAAGAAACTGCGTTTCACAGGCCTTTGGAAGAGATGCTCTTGGTATGCTGTAAGAGCACTGTGCAGAGTGAGTTGTTTCTTAGCTTCCCAAAGAGCTGGAAGCAAGATGCTGTGGGGCCCAACTCGCCCTTTGGAATGAAGCCTGCACGTTGTGCCTTTCAGCTCTAGGGCCAATTAGCACACCCAGAGCAGAAGTCCTACTTCAGCCAGATCAGGCCTGCAAAGAAGCTGCGTTTCCCAGGCCTTTGGAAGAGATGTTTCCGGTAGGCTGTAAGTACACTGTGCAGAGCGAGTGGTTTCTTAGCTTCCCAAAGAGCTGGAAGCAAGATGCTGTGGGGCCCAACGCGCCCCTTGGAAAGAAGCCTGCACGTTGAGCCTTTCAGCTCTAGGGCAATGTAGCCCACCCAGAGCAGAAGTCCTACTTCAGCCAGATCAGGCCTGCAAAGAAACTGCGTTTCACAGGCCTTTGGAAGAGATGTTCCCTGTAGGCTGTAAGAGCACTGTGCAGAGCGAGTTGTTTCTTAGCTTCCCAAAGAGATGGAAGCAAGATGCTCTGGGGCCCAACTCGCTCTTTGGAAAGAAGCCTGCACGTTGTGCCTTTCAGCTCTAGGGCAATGGAGCACACCCAGAGCAGAAGTCCTACTTCAGCCAGATCAGGCCTGCAAAGAAACTGCGTTTCACAGGCCTTTGGAAGAGATGTTCCCGGTAGGCTGTAAGAGCACTGTGCAGAGCGAGATGTTTCTTACCTTCCCAAAGAGCTGGAAGCAAGATGCTGTGGGGCCCAAGTCGCCCTTTGGAAAGAAGCCTGCACGTTGTGCCTTTCAGCTCTAGGGCATTGTAGCACACCCAGAGCAGAAGTCCTACTTCAGCCAATCAGGCCTGCAAAGAAACTGCGTTTCACAGGCCTTTGGAAGAGATGTTCCCGGTAGGCTGTAAGAGCACTGTGCAGAGCGAGTTGTTTCTTAGCTTCCCAAAGAGCTGGAAGCAAGATGCTGTGGGGCCCAACTCGCCCTTTGGAAAGAAGCCTGCACGTTGTGCCTTTCAGCTCTAGGGCAAAGTAGCACACCCAGAGCAGAAGTCCTACTTCAGCCAGATCAGGCCTGCAAAGAAACTGCGTTTCACAGGTCTTTGGAAGAGATGTTCCCCGTAGGCTGTAAGAGCACTGTGCAGAGCGAGTTGTTTCTTGCTTCCCAAAGAGCTGGAAGCAAGATGCTGTGTGGCCCAGCTCGCCCTTTGGAAAGAAGGCTGCACGTTGTGCCTTTCAGCTCTAGGGCAATGTAGCCCACCCAGAGCAGAAGTCCTACTTCAGCCAGATCAGGCCTGCAAAGAAACTGCGTTTCACAGGCCTTGGGAAGAGATGTTCCCGGTAGGCTGTAAGAGCACTGTGCAGAGCGAGTTGTTTCTTAGCTTCCAAAAGAGCTGGAAGCAAGATGCTGTGGGGCCCAACTCGCCCTTTGGAAAGAAGCCTGCACGTTGTGCCATTCAGCTCTAGGGCAATGTAGCCCACCCAGAGCAGAAGTCCTACTTCAGCCAGATCAGGCCAGCAAAGAAACTGCGTTTCACAGTCCTTGGGAAGAGATGTTCGCGGTAGGCTGTAAGAGCACTGTGCAGAGCGAGTTGTTTCTTAGCTTCCCAAAGAGCTGGAAGCAAGATGCCGTGGGGCCCAACTCGCCCTTTGGAAAGAAGCCTGCACGTTGTGCCTTTCAGCTCTAGGGCAATGGAGCACACCCAGAGCAGAAGTCCTACTTCAGCCAGATCAGGCCTGCAAAGAAACTGCGTTTCACAGGCCTTTGGAAGAGATGTTCCCGGTAGGCTGTAAGAGCACTGTGCAGAGCGAGTGGTTTCTTACCTTCCCAAAGAGCTGGAAGCAAGATGCTGTGGGGCCCAACTCGCCCTTTGGAAAGAAGCCTGCACGTTGTGCCTTTCAGCTCTAGGTCAATGGAGCACACCCAGAGCAGAAGTCCTTCTTCAGCCAGATCAGGCCTGCAAAGAAACGGCGTTTCACAGGCCTTGGGAAGAGATGTTCCCGGTAGGCTGTAAGAGCACTGTGCAGAGCGAGTTGTTTCTTAGCTTCCCAAAGAGCTGGAAGCAAGATGCTGTGGGGCCCAACTCGCCCTTTGGAAAGAAGCCTGCACGTTGTGCCTTTCAGCTCTAGGGCAATGGAGCACACCCAGAGCAGAAGTCCTACTTCAGCCAGATCAGGCCTGCAAAGAAACTGCGTTTCACAGGCCTTTGGAAGAGATGTTCCCGGTAGGCTGTAAGAGCACTGTGCAGAACGAGTGGTTTCTTACCTTCCCAAAGAGCTGGAAGCAAGATGCTGTGGGGCCCAACTCGCCCTTTGGAAAGAAGCCTGCACGTTGTGCCTTTCAGCTCTAGGGCAATGGAGCACACCCAGAGCAGAAGTCCTACTTCAGCCAGATCAGGCCTGCAAAGAAACTGCGTTTCACAGGCCTTGGGAAGAGATTTTCCCGGTAGGCTGTAAGAGCACTGTGCAGAGCGAGTGGTTTCTTACCTTCCCAAAGAGCTGGAAGCAAGATGATGTGGGGCCCAACTCGCCCTTTGGAAAGAAGCCTGCACGTTGTGCCTTTCAGCTCTAGGTCAATGGAGCACACCCAGAGCAGAAGTCCTACTTCAGCCAGATCAGGCCTGCAAAGAAACGGCGTTTCACAGGCCTTGGGAAGAGATGTTCCCGGTAGGCTGTAAGAGCACTGTGCAGAGCGAGTTGTTTCTTAGCTTCCCAAAGAGCTGGAAGCAAGATGCTGTGGGGCCCAACTCGCCCTTTGGAAAGAAGCCTGCACGTTGTGCCTTTCAGCTCTAGGGCAATGGAGCACACCCAGAGCAGAAGTCCTACTTCAGCCAGATCAGGCCTGCAAAAAAAATGCGTTTCACAGGCCTTTGGAAGAGATGTTCCCGGTAGGCTGTAAGAGCACTGTGCAGAGCGAGTGGTTTCTTACCTTCCCAAAGAGATGGAAGCAAGATGCTGTGGGGCCCAACTCGCCCTTTGGAAAGAAGCCTGCACGTTGTGCCTTTCAGCTCTAGGTCAATGGAGCACACCCAGAGCAGAAGTCCTACTTCAGCCAGATCAGGCCTGCAAAGAAACGGCGTTTCACAGGCCTTGGGAAGAGATGTTCCCGGTAGGCTGTAAGAGCACTGTGCAGAGCGAGTTGTTTCTTAGCTTCCCAAAGAGCTGGAAGCAAGATGCTGTGGGGCCCAACTCGCCCTTTGGAAAGAAGCCTGCACGTTGTGCCTTTCAGCTCTAGGGCAATGGAGCACACCCAGAGCAGAAGTCCTACTTCAGCCAGATCAGGCCTGCAAAGAAACTGCGTTTCACATTCCGTTGGAGGAGATGTTCCCGGTAGGCTGTAAGAGCACTGTGCAGAGCGAGTTGTTTCTTAGCTTCCCAAAGAGCTGGAAGCAAGATGCTGTGGGGCCCAACTCGCCCTTTGGAAAGAAGCCTGCACGTTGTGCCTTTCAGCTCTAGGGCAATGGAGCACACCCAGAGCAGAAGTCCTACTTCAGCCAGATCAGGCCTGCAAAGAAACTGCGTTTCAGAGGTCTTTGGAAGAGATGTTCCCAGTAGGCTGTAAGAGCACTGTGCAGAGCGAGTTGTTTCTTGCTTCCCAAAGAGCTGGAAGCAAGATGCTGTGGGGCCCAACTCGCCCTTTGTAAAGAAGCCTGCACGTTGTGCCTTTCAGCTCTAGGGCAATGGAGCACACCCAGAGCAGAAGTCCTACTTCAGCCAGATCAGCCCTGCAAAGAAACTGCGTTTCACAGGCCTATTGAAGAGAAGTTCCCGGTAGGCTGTAAGATCACTGTGCAGAGCGAGTTGTTTCTTAGCTTCCCAAAGAGCTGGAAGCAAGATGCTGTGGGGCCCAACTCGCCCTTTGGAACGAAGCCTGCACGTTGTGCCTTTCAGCTCTAGGGCAATGGAGCACACCCAGAGCAGAAGTCCTACTTCAGCCAGATCAGGCTTGCAAAGAAACTGCGTTTCACAGGCCTTTGGAAGAGATGTTCCCGGTAGGCTGTAAGAGCACTGTGCAGAGGGAGTTGTTTCTTAGCTTCCCAAAGAGCTGGAATCAAGATACTGTGGGGCCCAACTCACCCTTTGGAAAGAAGCCTGCACGTTGAGCCTTTCAGCTCTAGGGCAGTGTAGCCCACCCAGAGCAGAAGTCCTACTTCAGCCAGATCAGGCCTGCAAAGAAACTGCGTTTCACAGGCCTTTGCAAGAGATGTTCCCGCTAGGCTGTAAGAGCACTGTGCAGAGGGAGTTGTTTCTTAGCTTCCCAAAGAGCTGGAAGCAAGATGCTGTGGGGCCCAACTCACCCTTTGGAAAGAAGCCTGCACGTTGTGCCTTTCAGCTCTACGGCAAAGTAGCACACCCAGAACAGAAGGCCTACTCCAGCCAGATCAGGCCTGCAAAGAAACTGCGTTTCACAGGCCCTTGGAAGAGATGTTCCCGCTAGGCTGTAAGAGCACTGTGCAGAGCGAGTTGTTTATTAGCTTCCCAAAGAGATGGAAGCAAGATGCTGTGGGGCCCAACTCGCCCTTTGGAAAGAAGCCTGCACGTTGTGCCTTTCAGCTCTAGGGCAATGGAGCACACCCAGAGCAGAAGTCCTACTTCAGCCAGATGAGGCCTGCAAAGAGCCTGCGTTTCACATTCCGTTGGAGGAGATGTTCCCGGTAGGCTGTAAGAGCACTGTGCAGAGCGAGTTGTTTCTTAGCTTCCCAAAGAGCTGGAAGCAAGATGCTGTGGGGCCCAACTCTCCCTTTGGAACGAAGCCTGCACGTTGTGCCTTTCAGCTCTAGGGCAATGGAGCACACCCAGAGCAGAAGTCCTACTTCAGCCAGATCAGGCCTGCAAAGAAACTGCGTTTCACAGGCCTTTGGAAGAGATGTTTCCGGTAGGCTGTAAGAGCACTGTGCAGAGCGAGTTGTTTCTTAGCTTCCCAAAGAGCTGGAAGCAAGATGCCGTGGGGCCCAACTCGCCCTTTGGAACGAAGCCTGCACGTTGTGCCTTTCAGCTCTAGGGCAATGGAGCACACCCAGAGCAGAAGTCCTACTTCAGCCAGATCAGGCCTGCAAAGAAACTGCGTTTCACAGCCCTTTGGAAGAGATGTTCCCGGTAGGCTATAAGAGCACTGTGCAGTGCGAGTTGTTTCTTACCTTCCCAAAGAGCTGGAAGCAAGATGCTGTGGGGCCCAACTCGCCCTTTGGAAAGAAGCCTGCACGTTGTGCCTTTCAGCTCTAGGGCATTGTAGCACACCCAGAGCAGAAGTCCTACTTCAGCCAGATCAGGCCTGCAAAGAAACTGCGTTTCACAGGCCTTTGGAAGAGATGTTCCCGGTAGGCTGTAAGAGCACTGTGCAGAGGGAGTTGTTTCTTAGCTTCCCAAAGAGCTGGAAGCAAGATGCTGTGGGGCCCAACTCGCCCTTTGGAAAGAAGCCTGCACGTTGTGCCTTTCAGCTCTAGGGCATTGTAGCACACCCAGAACAGATGTCCTACTTCAGCCAGATCAGGCCGGCAAAGAAACTGCGTTTCACAGGCCCTTGGAAGAGATGTTCCCGGTAGGCTGTAAGAGCACTGTGCAGAGCGAGTTGTTTCTTAGCTTCCCAAAGAGCTGGAAGCAAGATGCTGTGGGGCCCAACTCGCCCTTTGGAAAGAAGCCTGCACGTGGTGCCTTTCAGCTCTAGGGCAAAGTAGCACACCCAGAGCAGAAGTCCTACTTCAGCCAGATCAGGCCTGCAAAGAAACTGCGTTTCACAGGCCTTTGGAAGAGATGTTCCCGGTAGGCTGTAAGAGCACTGTGCAGAGCGAGTGGTTTCTTACCTTCCCAAAGAGCTGGAAGCAAGATGCTGTGGGGCCCAACTCGCCCTTTGGAAAGAAGCCTGCACGTTGTGCCTTTCAGCTCTAGGGCAATGGAGCACACCCAGAGCAGAAGTCCTACTTCAGCCAGATCAGGCCTGCAAAGAAACTGCGTTTCACAGGTCTTTGGAAGAGATGTTCCCGGTAGGCTGTAAGAGCACTGTGCAGAGCGAGTTGTTTCTTAGCTTCCCAAAGAGCTGGAAGCAAGATGCTGTGGGGCCCAACTCGCCCTTTGGAAAGAAGCCTGCACGTTGTGCCTTTCAGCTCTAGGGCAATGGAGCACACCCAGAGCAGAAGTCCTACTTCAGCCAGATCAGGCCTGCAAAGAAACTGCGTTTCAGAGGTCTTTGGAAGAGATGTTCCCGGTAGGCTGTAAGAGCACTGTGCAGAGCGAGTTGTTTCTTGCTTCCCAAAGAGCTGGAAGCAAGATGCTCTGTGGCCCAGCTCGCCCTTTGGAAAGAAGCCTGCACGTTGTGCCTTTCAGCTCTAGGGCAATGTAGCCCACCCAGAGCAGAAGTCCTACTTCAGCCAGATCAGGCCTGCAAAGAAACTGCGTTTCACAGGCCTTGGGAAGAGATGTTCCCGGTAGGCTGTAAGAGCACTGTGCAGAGCGAGTTGTTTCTTAGCTTCCCAAAGAGCTGGAAGCAAGATGCTGTGGGGCCCAGCTCGCCCTTTGGAAAGAAGCCTGCACGTTGTGCCTTTCAGCTCTAGGGCAAAGTAGCACACCCAGAGCAGAAGTCCTACTTCAGCCAGATCAGGCCTGCAAAGAAGCTGCGTTTCACAGGCCTTTGGAAGAGATGTTCCCGGTAGGCAGTTAGAGCACTGTGCAGAGCGAGTTGTTTCTTAGCTTCCCAAAGAGCTGGAAGCAAGATGCTGTGGGGCCCAGCTCGCCCTTTGGAAAGAAGCCTGCACGTTGTGCCTTTCAGCTCTAGGGCAAAGAAGCACACCCAGAGCAGAAGTCCTACTTTAGCCAGATCAGGCCTGCAAAGAAACTGCGTTTCACAGGCCTTTGGAAGAGATGTTCCCACTAGGCTGTAAGAGCACTGTGCAGAGCGAGTTGTTTCTTAGCTTCCCAAAGAGCTGGAAGCAAGATGCTGTGGGACCCAACTCGCCCTTTGGAAAGAAGCCTGCACGTTGTGCCTTTCAGCTCTAGGGCAAAGTAGCACACCCAGAGCAGAAGTCCTACTTCAGCCAGATCAGGCCTGCAAAGAAACTGCGTTTCACAGGCCTTTGGAAGAGATGCTCTTGGTATGCTGTAAGAGCACTGTGCAGAGCGAGTTGTTTCTTAGCTTCCCAAAGAGCTGGAAGCAAGATGCTGTGGGGCCCAACTCGCCCTTTGGAATGAAGCCTGCACGTTGTGCCTTTCAGCTCTAGGGCCAATTAGCACACCCAGAGCAGAAGTCCTACTTCAGCCAGATCAGGCCTGCAAAGAAGCTGCGTTTCCCAGGCCTTTGGAAGAGATGTTTCCGGTAGGCTGTAAGTACACTGTGCAGAGCGAGTTGTTTCTTAGCTTCCCAAAGAGCTGGAAGCAAGATGCTGTGGGGCCCAACGCGCCCCTTGGAAAGAAGCCTGCACGTTGAGCCTTTCAGCTCTAGGGCAATGTAGCCCACCCAGAGCAGAAGTCCTACTTCAGCCAGATCAGGCCTGCAAAGAAACTGCGTTTCACAGGCCTTTGGAAGAGATGTTCCCTGTAGGCTGTAAGAGCACTGTGCAGAGCGAGTTGTTTCTTAGCTTCCCAAAGAGCTGGAAGCAAGATGCTCTGGGGCCCAACTCGCTCTTTGGAAAGAAGCCTGCACGTTGTGCCTTTCAGCTCTAGGGCAATGGAGCACACCCAGAGCAGAAGTCCTACTTCAGCCAGATCAGGCCTGCAAAGAAACTGCGTTTCACAGGCCTTTGGAAGAGATGTTCCCGGTAGGCTGTAAGAGCACTGTGCAGAGCGAGTTGTTTCTTACCTTCCCAAAGAGCTGGAAGCAAGATGCTGTGGGGCCCAAGTCGCCCTTTGGAAAGAAGCCTGCACGTTGTGCCTTTCAGCTCTAGGGCATTGTAGCACACCCAGAGCAGAAGTCCTACTTCAGCCAATCAGGCCTGCAAAGAAACTGCGTTTCACAGGCCTTTGGAAGAGATGTTCCCGGTAGGCTGTAAGAGCAGTGTGCAGAGCGAGTTGTTTCTTAGCTTCCCAAAGAGCTGGAAGCAAGATGCTGTGGGGCCCAACTCGCCCTTTGGAAAGAAGCCTGCACGTTGTGCCTTTCAGCTCTAGGGCAAAGTAGCACACCCAGAGCAGAAGTCCTACTTCAGCCAGATCAGGCCTGCAAAGAAACTGCGTTTCACAGGTCTTTGGAAGAGATGTTCCCCGTAGGCTGTAAGAGCACTGTGCAGAGCGAGTTGTTTCTTGCTTCCCAAAGAGCTGGAAGCAAGATGCTGTGTGGCCCAGCTCGCCCTTTGGAAAGAAGGCTGCACGTTGTGCCTTTCAGCTCTAGGGCAATGTAGCCCACCCAGAGCAGAAGTCCTACTTCAGCCAGATCAGGCCTGCAAAGAAACTGCGTTTCACAGGCCTTGGGAAGAGATGTTCCCGGTAGGCTGTAAGAGCACTGTGCAGAGCGAGTTGTTTCTTAGCTTCCCAAAGAGCTGGAAGCAAGATGCTGTGGGGCCCAACTCGCCCTTTGGAAAGAAGCCTGCACGTTGTGCCATTCAGCTCTAGGGCAATGTAGCCCACCCAGAGCAGAAGTCCTACTTCAGCCAGATCAGGCCAGCAAAGAAACTGCGTTTCACAGTCCTTGGGAAGAGATGTTCGCGGTAGGCTGTAAGAGCACTGTGCAGAGCGAGTTGTTTCTTAGCTTCCCAAAGAGCTGGAAGCAAGATGCCGTGGGGCCCAACTCGCCCTTTGGAAAGAAGCCTGCACGTTGTGCCTTTCAGCTCTAGGGCAATGGAGCACACCCAGAGCAGAAGTCCTACTTCAGCCAGATCAGGCCTGCAAAGAAACTGCGTTTCACAGGCCTTTGGAAGAGATGTTCCCGGTAGGCTGTAAGAGCACTGTGCAGAGCGAGTGGTTTCTTACCTTCCCAAAGAGCTGGAAGCAAGATGCTGTGGGGCCCAACTCGCCCTTTGGAAAGAAGCCTGCACGTTGTGCCTTTCAGCTCTAGGTCAATGGAGCACACCCAGAGCAGAAGTCCTTCTTCAGCCAGATCAGGCCTGCAAAGAAACGGCGTTTCACAGGCCTTGGGAAGAGATGTTCCCGGTAGGCTGTAAGAGCACTGTGCAGAGCGAGTTGTTTCTTAGCTTCCCAAAGAGCTGGAAGCAAGATGCTGTGGGGCCCAACTCGCCCTTTGGAAAGAAGCCTGCACGTTGTGCCTTTCAGCTCTAGGGCAATGGAGCACACCCAGAGCAGAAGTCCTACTTCAGCCAGATCAGGCCTGCAAAGAAACTGCGTTTCACAGGCCTTTGGAAGAGATGTTCCCGGTAGGCTGTAAGAGCACTGTGCAGAGCGAGTGGTTTCTTACCTTCCCAAAGAGCTGGAAGCAAGATGCTGTGGGGCCCAACTCGCCCTTTGGAAAGAAGCCTGCACGTTGTGCCTTTCAGCTCTAGGGCAATGGAGCACACCCAGAGCAGAAGTCCTACTTCAGCCAGATCAGGCCTGCAAAGAAACTGCGTTTCACAGGCCTTTGGAAGAGATGTTCCCGGTAGGCTGTAAGAGCACTGTGCAGAGCGAGTGGTTTCTTACCTTCCCAAAGAGCTGGAAGCAAGATGATGTGGGGCCCAACTCGCCCTTTGGAAAGAAGCCTGCACGTTGTGCCTTTCAGCTCTAGGTCAATGGAGCACACCCAGAGCAGAAGTCCTACTTCAGCCAGATCAGGCCTGCAAAGAAACGGCGTTTCACAGGCCTTGGGAAGAGATGTTCCCGGTAGGCTGTAAGAGCACTGTGCAGAGCGAGTTGTTTCTTAGCTTCCCAAAGAGCTGGAAGCAAGATGCTGTGGGGCCCAACTCGCCCTTTGGAAAGAAGCCTGCACGTTGTGCCTTTCAGCTCTAGGGCAATGGAGCACACCCAGAGCAGAAGTCCTACTTCAGCCAGATCAGGCGTGCAAAGAAACTGCGTTTCACAGGCCTTTGGAAGAGATGTTCCCGGTAGGCTGTAAGAGCACTGTGCAGAGCGAGTGGTTTCTTACCTTCCCAAAGAGCTGGAAGCAAGATGCTGTGGGGCCCAACTCGCCCTTTGGAAAGAAGCCTGCACGTTGTGCCTTTCAGCTCTAGGTCAATGGAGCACACCCAGAGCAGAAGTCCTACTTCAGCCAGATCAGGCCTGCAAAGAAACGGCGTTTCACAGGCCTTGGGAAGAGATGTTCCCGGTAGGCTGTAAGAGCACTGTGCAGAGCGAGTTGTTTCTTAGCTTCCCAAAGAGCTGGAAGCAAGATGCTGTGGGGCCCAACTCGCCCTTTGGAAAGAAGCCTGCACGTTGTGCCTTTCAGCTCTAGGGCAATGGAGCACACCCAGAGCAGAAGTCCTACTTCAGCCAGATCAGGCCTGCAAAGAAACTGCGTTTCACATTCCGTTGGAGGAGATGTTCCCGGTAGGCTGTAAGAGCACTGTGCAGAGCGAGTTGTTTCTTAGCTTCCCAAAGAGCTGGAAGCAAGATGCTGTGGGGCCCAACTCGCCCTTTGGAAAGAAGCCTGCACGTTGTGCCTTTCAGCTCTAGGGCAATGGAGCACACCCAGAGCAGAAGTCCTACTTCAGCCAGATCAGGCCTGCAAAGAAACTGCGTTTCAGAGGTCTTTGGAAGAGATGTTCCCAGTAGGCTGTAAGAGCACTGTGCAGAGCGAGTTGTTTCTTGCTTCCCAAAGAGCTGGAAGCAAGATGATGTGGGGCCCAACTCGCCCTTTGTAAAGAAGCCTGCACGTTGTGCCTTTCAGCTCTAGGGCAATGGAGCACACCCAGAGCAGAAGTCCTACTTCAGCCAGATCAGCCCTGCAAAGAAACTGCGTTTCACAGGCCTATTGAAGAGAAGTTCCCGGTAGGCTGTAAGATCACTGTGCAGAGCGAGTTGTTTCTTAGCTTCCCAAAGAGCTGGAAGCAAGATGCTGTGGGGCCCAACTCGCCCTTTGGAACGAAGCCTGCACGTTGTGCCTTTCAGCTCTAGGGCAATGGAGCACACCCAGAGCAGAAGTCCTACTTCAGCCAGATCAGGCTTGCAAAGAAACTGCGTTTCACAGGCCTTTGGAAGAGATGTTCCCGGTAGGCTGTAAGAGCACTGTGCAGAGGGAGTTGTTTCTTAGCTTCCCAAAGAGCTGGAATCAAGATACTGTGGGGCCCAACTCACCCTTTGGAAAGAAGCCTGCACGTTGAGCCTTTCAGCTCTAGGGCAGTGTAGCCCACCCAGAGCAGAAGTCCTACTTCAGCCAGATCAGGCCTGCAAAGAAACTGCGTTTCACAGGCCTTTGCAAGAGATGTTCCCGCTAGGCTGTAAGAGCACTGTGCAGAGGGAGTTGTTTCTTAGCTTCCCAAAGAGCTGGAAGCAAGATGCTGTGGGGCCCAACTCACCCTTTGGAAAGAAGCCTGCACGTTGTGCCTTTCAGCTCTACGGCAAAGTAGCACACCCAGAACAGAAGGCCTACTCCAGCCAGATCAGGCCTGCAAAGAAACTGCGTTTCACAGGCCCTTGGAAGAGATGTTCCCGCTAGGCTGTAAGAGCACTGTGCAGAGCGAGTTGTTTATTAGCTTCCCAAAGAGATGGAAGCAAGATGCTGTGGGGCCCAACTCGCCCTTTGGAAAGAAGCCTGCACGTTGTGCCTTTCAGCTCTAGGGCAATGGAGCACACCCAGAGCAGAAGTCCTACTTCAGCCAGATGAGGCCTGCAAAGAGCCTGCGTTTCACATTCCGTTGGAGGAGATGTTCCCGGTAGGCTGTAAGAGCACTGTGCAGAGCGAGTTGTTTCTTAGCTTCCCAAAGAGCTGGAAGCAAGATGCTGTGGGGCCCAACTCTCCCTTTGGAACGAAGCCTGCACGTTGTGCCTTTCAGCTCTAGGGCAATGGAGCACACCCAGAGCAGAAGTCCTACTTCAGCCAGATCAGGCCTGCAAAGAAACTGCGTTTCACAGGCCTTTGGAAGAGATGTTTCCGGTAGGCTGTAAGAGCACTGTGCAGAGCGAGTTGTTTCTTAGCTTCCCAAAGAGCTGGAAGCAAGATGCCGTGGGGCCCAACTCGCCCTTTGGAACGAAGCCTGCACGTTGTGCCTTTCAGCTCTAGGGCAATGGAGCACACCCAGAGCAGAAGTCCTACTTCAGCCAGATCAGGCCTGCAAAGAAACTGCGTTTCACAGCCCTTTGGAAGAGATGTTCCCGGTAGGCTATAAGAGCACTGTGCAGTGCGAGTTGTTTCTTACCTTCCCAAAGAGCTGGAAGCAAGATGCTGTGGGGCCCAACTCGCCCTTTGGAAAGAAGCCTGCACGTTGTGCCTTTCAGCTCTAGGGCATTGTAGCACACCCAGAGCAGAAGTCCTACTTCAGCCAGATCAGGCCTGCAAAGAAACTGCGTTTCACAGGCCTTTGGAAGAGATGTTCCCGGTAGGCTGTAAGAGCACTGTGCAGAGGGAGTTGTTTCTTAGCTTCCCAAAGAGCTGGAAGCAAGATGCTGTGGGGCCCAACTCGCCCTTTGGAAAGAAGCCTGCACGTTGTGCCTTTCAGCTCTAGGGCATTGTAGCACACCCAGAACAGATGTCCTACTTCAGCCAGATCAGGCCGGCAAAGAAACTGCGTTTCACAGGCCCTTGGAAGAGATGTTCCCGGTAGGCTGTAAGAGCACTGTGCAGAGCGAGTTGTTTCTTAGCTTCCCAAAGAGCTGGAAGCAAGATGCTGTGGGGCCCAACTCGCCCTTTGGAAAGAAGCCTGCACGTGGTGCCTTTCAGCTCTAGGGCAAAGTAGCACACCCAGAGCAGAAGTCCTACTTCAGCCAGATCAGGCCTGCAAAGAAACTGCGTTTCACAGGCCTTTGGAAGAGATGTTCCCGGTAGGCTGTAAGAGCACTGTGCAGAGCGAGTGGTTTCTTACCTTCCCAAAGAGCTGGAAGCAAGATGCTGTGGGGCCCAACTCGCCCTTTGGAAAGAAGCCTGCACGTTGTGCCTTTCAGCTCTAGGGCAATGGAGCACACCCAGAGCAGAAGTCCTACTTCAGCCAGATCAGGCCTGCAAAGAAACTGCGTTTCACAGGTCTTTGGAAGAGATGTTCCCGGTAGGCTGTAAGAGCACTGTGCAGAGCGAGTTGTTTCTTAGCTTCCCAAAGAGCTGGAAGCAAGATGCTGTGGGGCCCAACTCGCCCTTTGGAAAGAAGCCTGCACGTTGTGCCTTTCAGCTCTAGGGCAATGGAGCACACCCAGAGCAGAAGTCCTACTTCAGCCAGATCAGGCCTGCAAAGAAACTGCGTTTCAGAGGTCTTTGGAAGAGATGTTCCCCGTAGGCTGTAAGAGCACTGTGCAGAGCGAGTTGTTTCTTGCTTCCCAAAGAGCTGGAAGCAAGATGCTGTGTGGCCCAGCTCGCCCTTTGGAAAGAAGCCTGCACGTTGTGCCTTTCAGCTCTAGGGAAATGTAGCCCACCCAGAGCAGAAGTCCTACTTCAGCCAGATCAGGCCTGCAAAGAAACTGCGTTTCACAGGCCTTGGGAAGAGATGTTCCCGGTAGGCTGTAAGAGCACTGTGCAGAGCGAGTTGTTTCTTAGCTTCCCAAAGAGCTGGAAGCAAGATGCTGTGGGGCCCAACTCGCCCTTTGGAAAGAAGCCTGCACGTTGTGCCATTCAGCTCTAGGGCAATGTAGCCCACCCAGAGCAGAAGTCCTACTTCAGCCAGATCAGGCCAGCAAAGAAACTGCGTTTCACAGTCCTTGGGAAGAGATGTTCGCGGTAGGCTGTAAGAGCACTGTGCAGAGCGAGTTGTTTCTTAGCTTCCCAAAGAGCTGGAAGCAAGATGCTGTGGGGCCCAACTCGCCCTTTGGAAAGAAGCCTGCACGTTGTGCCTTTCAGCTCTAGGGCAATGGAGCACACCCAGAGCAGAAGTCCTACTTCAGCCAGATCAGGCCTGCAAAGAAACTGCGTTTCACAGGCCTTTGGAAGAGATGTTCCCGGTAGGCTGTAAGAGCACTGTGCAGAGCGAGTGGTTTCTTACCTTCCGAAAGAGCTGGAAGCAAGATGCTGTGGGGCCCAACTCGCCCTTTGGAAAGAAGCCTGCACGTTGTGCCTTTCAGCTCTAGGGCAATGGAGCACACCCAGAGCAGAAGTCCTACTTCAGCCAGATCAGGCCTGCAAAGAAACGGCGTTTCACAGGCCTTGGGAAGAGATGTTCCCGGTAGGCTGTAAGAGCACTGTGCAGAGCGAGTGGTTTCTTACCTTCCCAAAGAGCTGGAAGCAAGATGCTGTGGGGCCCAACTCGCCCTTTGGAAAGAAGCCTGCACGTTGTGCCTTTCAGCTCTAGGGCAATGGAGCACACCCAGAGCAGAAGTCCTACTTCAGCCAGATCAGGCCTGCAAAGAAACTGCGTTTCACAGGCCTTTGGAAGAGATGTTCCCGGTAGGCTGTAAGAGCACTGTGCAGAGCGAGTGGTTTCTTACCTTCCCAAAGAGCTGGAAGCAAGATGCTGTGGGGCCCAACTCGCCCTTTGGAAAGAAGCCTGCACGTTGTGCCTTTCAGCTCTAGGTCAATGGAGCACACCCAGAGCAGAAGTCCTACTTCAGCCAGATCAGGCCTGCAAAGAAACGGCGTTTCACAGGCCTTGGGAAGAGATGTTCCCGGTAGGCTGTAAGAGCACTGTGCAGAGCGAGTTGTTTCTTAGCTTCCCAAAGAGCTGGAAGCAAGATGCTGTGGGGCCCAACTCGCCCTTTGGAAAGAAGCCTGCACGTTGTGCCTTTCAGCTCTAGGGCAATGGAGCACACCCAGAGCAGAAGTCCTACTTCAGCCAGATCAGGCGTGCAAAGAAACTGCGTTTCACAGGCCTTTGGAAGAGATGTTCCCGGTAGGCTGTAAGAGCACTGTGCAGAGCGAGTGGTTTCTTACCTTCCCAAAGAGCTGGAAGCAAGATGCTGTGGGGCCCAACTCGCCCTTTGGAAAGAAGCCTGCACGTTGTGCCTTTCAGCTCTAGGTCAATGGAGCACACCCAGAGCAGAAGTCCTACTTCAGCCAGATCAGGCCTGCAAAGAAACGGCGTTTCACAGGCCTTGGGAAGAGATGTTCCCGGTAGGCTGTAAGAGCACTGTGCAGAGCGAGTTGTTTCTTAGCTTCCCAAAGAGCTGGAAGCAAGATGCTGTGGGGCCCAACTCGCCCTTTGGAAAGAAGCCTGCACGTTGTGCCTTTCAGCTCTAGGGCAATGGAGCACACCCAGAGCAGAAGTCCTACTTCAGCCAGATCAGGCCTGCAAAGAAACTGCGTTTCACATTCCGTTGGAGGAGATGTTCCCGGTAGGCTGTAAGAGCACTGTGCAGAGCGAGTTGTTTCTTAGCTTCCCAAAGAGCTGGAAGCAAGATGCTGTGGGGCCCAACTCGCCCTTTGGAAAGAAGCCTGCACGTTGTGCCTTTCAGCTCTAGGGCAATGGAGCACACCCAGAGCAGAAGTCCTACTTCAGCCAGATCAGGCCTGCAAAGAAACTGCGTTTCAGAGGTCTTTGGAAGAGATGTTCCCAGTAGGCTGTAAGAGCACTGTGCTGAGCGAGTTGTTTCTTGCTTCCCAAAGAGCTGGAAGCAAGATGCTGTGGGGCCCAACTCGCCCTTTGTAAAGAAGCCTGCACGTTGTGCCTTTCAGCTCTAGGGCAATGGAGCACACCCAGAGCAGAAGTCCTACTTCAGCCAGATCAGGCCTGCAAAGAAACTGCGTTTCACAGGCCTATTGAAGAGAAGTTCCCGGTAGGCTGTAAGATCACTGTGCAGAGCGAGTTGTTTCTTAGCTTCCCAAAGAGCTGGAAGCAAGATGCTGTGGGGCCCAACTCGCCCTTTGGAATGAAGCCTGCACGTTGTGCCTTTCAGCTCTAGGGCAATGGAGCACACCCAGAGCAGAAGTCCTACTTCAGCCAGATCAGGCTTGCAAAGAAACTGCGTTTCACAGGCCTTTGGAAGAGATGTTCCCGGTAGGCTGTAAGAGCACTGTGCAGAGGGAGTTGTTTCTTAGCTTCCCAAAGAGCTGGAATCAAGATACTGTGGGGCCCAACTCACCCTTTGGAAAGAAGCCTGCACGTTGAGCCTTTCAGCTCTAGGGCAGTGTAGCCCACCCAGAGCAGAAGTCCTACTTCAGCCAGATCAGGCCTGCAAAGAAACTGCGTTTCACAGGCCTTTGCAAGAGATGTTCCCGCTAGGCTGTAAGAGCACTGTGCAGAGGGAGTTGTTTCTTAGCTTCCCAAAGAGCTGGAAGCAAGATGCTGTGGGGCCCAACTCACCCTTTGGAAAGAAGCCTGCACGTTGTGCCTTTCAGCTCTACGGCAAAGTAGCACACCCAGAACAGAAGGCCTACTCCAGCCAGATCAGGCCTGCAAAGAAACTGCGTTTCACAGGCCCTTGGAAGAGATGTTCCCGGTAGGCTGTAAGAGCACTGTGCAGAGCGAGTTGTTTATTAGCTTCCCAAAGAGATGGAAGCAAGATGCTGTGGGGCCCAACTCGCCCTTTGGAAAGAAGCCTGCACGTTGTGCCTTTCAGCTCTAGGTCAATGGAGCACACCCAGAGCAGAAGTCCTACTTCAGCCAGATCAGGCCTGCAAAGAAACTGCGTTTCACATTCCGTTGGAGGAGATGTTCCTGGTAGGCTGTAAGAGCACTGTGCAGAGCGAGTTGTTTCTTAGCTTCCCAAAGAGCTGGAAGCAAGATGCTGTGGGGCCCAACTCTCCCTTTGGAACGAAGCCTGCACGTTGTGCCTTTCAGCTCTAGGGCAATGGAGCACACCCAGAGCAGAAGTCCTACTTCAGCCAGATCAGGCCTGCAAAGAAACTGCGTTTCACAGGCCTTTGGAAGAGATGTTTCCGGTAGGCTGTAAGAGCACTGTGCAGAGCGAGTTGTTTCTTAGCTTCCCAAAGAGCTGGAAGCAAGATGCCGTGGGGCCCAACTCGCCCTTTGGAACGAAGCCTGCACGTTGTGCCTTTCAGCTCTAGGGCAATGGAGCACACCCAGAGCAGAAGTCCTACTTCAGCCAGATCAGGCCTGCAAAGAAACTGCGTTTCACAGCCCTTTGGAAGAGATGTTCCCGGTAGGCTATAAGAGCACTGTGCAGTGCGAGTTGTTTCTTACCTTCCCAAAGAGCTGGAAGCAAGATGCTGTGGGGCCCAACTTGCCCTTTGGAAAGAAGCCTGCACGTTGTGCCTTTCAGCTCTAGGGCATTGTAGCACACCCAGAGCAGAAGTCCTACTTCAGCCAGATCAGGCCTGCAAAGAAACTGCGTTTCACAGGCCTTTGGAAGAGATGTTCCCGGTAGGCTGTAAGAGCACTGTGCAGAGGGAGTTGTTTCTTAGCTTCCCAAAGAACTGGAAGCAAGATGCTGTGGGGCCCAACTCGCCCTTTGGAAAGAAGCCTGCACGTTGTGCCTTTCAGCTCTAGGGCATTGTAGCACACCCAGAACAGATGTCCTACTTCAGCCAGATCAGGCCGGCAAAGAAACTGCGTTTCACAGGCCCTTGGAAGAGATGTTCCCGGTAGGCTGTAAGAGCACTGTGCAGAGCGAGTTGTTTCTTAGCTTCCCAAAGAGCTGGAAGCAAGATGCTGTGGGGCCCAACTCGCCCTTTGGAAAGAAGCCTGCACGTGGTGCCTTTCAGCTCTAGGGCAAAGTAGCACACCCAGAGCAGAAGTCCTACTTCAGCCAGATCAGGCCTGCAAAGAAACTGCGTTTCACAGGCCTTTGGAAGAGATGTTCCCGGTAGGCTGTAAGAGCACTGTGCAGAGCGAGTGGTTTCTTACCTTCCCAAAGAGCTGGAAGCAAGATGCTGTGGGGCCCAACTCGCCCTTTGGAAAGAAGCCTGCACGTTGTGCCTTTCAGCTCTAGGGCAATGGAGCACACCCAGAGCAGAAGTCCTACTTCAGCCAGATCAGGCCTGCAAAGAAACTGCGTTTCACAGGTCTTTGGAAGAGATGTTCCCGGTAGGCTGTAAGAGCACTGTGCAGAGCGAGTTGTTTCTTAGCTTCCCAAAGAGCTGGAAGCAAGATGCTGTGGGGCCCAACTCGCCCTTTGGAAAGAAGCCTGCACGTTGTGCCTTTCAGCTCTATTGCCATGTAGCACACCCAGAGCAGAAGTCCTACTTCAGCCAGATCAGGCCTGCAAAGAAACTGCGTTTCACAGGCCTTGGGAAGAGATTTTCCCGGTAGGCTGCAAGAGCACTGTGCAGAGCGAGTTGTTTCTTAGCTTCCCAAAGAGCTGGAAGCAAGATGCTGTGGGGCCCAACTCGCCCTTTGGAAAGAAGCCTGCACGTTGTGCCTTTCAGCTCTAGGGCAATGGAGCACACCCAGAGCAGAAGTCCTACTTCAGCCAGATCAGGCCTGCAAAGAAACTGCGTTTCACATTCCGTTGGAGGAGATGTTCCCGGTAGGCTGTAAGAGCACTGTGCAGAGCGAGTTGTTTCTTAGCTTCCCAAAGAGCTGGAAGCAAGATGCTGTGGGGCCCAACTCGCCCTTTGGAAAGAAGCCTGCACGTTGTGCCTTTCAGCTCTAGGGCAATGGAGCACACCCAGAGCAGAAGTCCTACTTCAGCCAGATCAGGCCTGCAAAGAAACTGCGTTTCAGAGGTCTTTGGAAGAGATGTTCCCAGTAGGCTGTAAGAGCACTGTGCAGAGCGAGTTGTTTCTTGCTTCCCAAAGAGCTGGAAGCAAGATGCTGTGGGGCCCAACTCGCCCTTTGTAAAGAAGCCTGCACGTTGTGCCTTTCAGCTCTAGGGCAATGGAGCACACCCAGAGCAGAAGTCCTACTTCAGCCAGATCAGGCCTGCAAAGAAACTGCGTTTCACAGGCCTATTGAAGAGAAGTTCCCGGTAGGCTGTAAGATCACTGTGCAGAGCGAGTTGTTTCTTAGCTTCCCAAAGAGCTGGAAGCAAGATGCTGTGGGGCCCAACTCGCCCTTTGGAAAGAAGCCTGCACGTTGTGCCTTTCAGCTCTAGGGCAATGGAGCACACCCAGAGCAGAAGTCCTACTTCAGCCAGATCAGGCCTGCAAAGAAACTGCGTTTCACAGGCCTTTGGAAGAGATGTTCCCGGTAGGCTGTAAGAGCACTGTGCAGAGCGAGTTGTTTCTTAGCTTCCCAAAGAGCTGGAAGCAAGATGCTGTGGGGCCCAACTCGCCCTTTGGAAAGAAGCCTGCACGTTGTGCCTTTCAGCTCTAGGGCAATGGAGCACACCCAGTGCAGAAGTCCTACTTCAGCCAGATCAGGCCTGCAAAGAAACTGCGTTTCAGAGGTCTTTGGAAGAGATGTTCCCAGTAGGCTGTAAGAGAACTGTGCAGAGCGAGTTGTTTCTTGCTTCCCAAAGAGCTGGAAGCAAGATGCTCTGGGGCCCAACTCGCGCTTTGGAAAGAAGCCTGCACGTTGTGCCTTTCAGCTATAGGGCAATGGAGCACACCCAGAGCAGAAGTCCTACTTCAGCCAGATCAGGCCTGCAAAGAGACTGCGTTTCACAGGCCTTTGGAAGAGATGTTCCCGGTAGGCTGTAAGAGCACTGTGCAGAGCGAGTTGTTTCTTAGCTTCCCAAAGAGCTGGAATCAAGATACTGTGGGGCCCAACTCACCCTTTGGAAAAAAGTCTGCACGTTGTGCCTTTCAGCTCTAGGGCAGTGTAGCCCACCCAGAGCAGAAGTCCTACTTCAGCCAGATCAGGCCGGCAAAGAAACTGCGTTTCACAGGCCTTTGGAAGAGATGTTCCCGGTAGGCTGTAAGAGCACTGTGCAGAGGGAGTTGTTTCTTAGCTTCCCAAAGAGCTGGAATCAAGATACTGTGGGGCCCAACTCACCCTTTGGAAAGAAGCCTGCACGTTGTGCCTTTCAGCTCTAGGGCAGTGTAGCCCACCCTGAGCAGAAGTCCTACTTCAGCCAGATCAGGCCTGCAAAGAAACTGCGTTTCACAGGCCTTTGGAAGAGATGTTCCCGCTAGGCTGTAAGAGCACTGTGCAGAGGGAGTTGTTTCTTAGCTTCCCAAAGAGCTGGAAGCAAGATGCTGTGGGGCCCAACTCGCCCTTTGGAAAGAAGCCTGCACGTTGTGCCTTTCAGCTCTACGGCAAAGTAGCACACCCAGAACAGAAGGCCTACTCCAGCCAGATCAGGGCTGCAAAGAAACTGCGTTTCACAGGCCCTTGGAAGAGATGTTCCCGGTAGGCTGTAAGAGCACTGTGCAGAGCGAGTTGTTTATTAGCTTCCCAAAGAGATGGAAGCAAGATGCTGTGGGGCCCAACTCGCCCTTTGGCAAGAAGCCTGCACGTTGTGCCTTTCAGCTCTAGGGCAATGGAGCACACCCAGAGCAGAAGTCCTACTTCAGCCAGATCAGGCCTGCAAAGAAACTGCGTTTCACAGGCCTTTGGAAGAGATGTTCCCGGTAGGCTGTAAGAGCACTGTGCAGAGGGAGTTGTTTCTTAGCTTCCCAAAGAGCTGGAAGCAAGATGCTGTGGGGCCCAACTCGCCCTTTGGAAAGAAGCCTGCACGTTGTGCCTTTCAGCTCTAGGGCATTGTAGCACACCCAGAACAGATGGCCTACTTCAGCCAGATCAGGCCTGCAAAGAAACTGCGTTTCACAGGCCCTTGGAAGAGATGTTACCGGTAGGCTGTAAGAGCACTTTGCAGAGCGAGTTGTTTATTAGCTTCATAAAGAGATGGAAGCAAGATGCTGTGGGGCTAACTCGCCCTTTGGAAAGAAGCCTGCACGTTGTGCCTTTCAGCTCTAGGGCAATGGAGCACACCCAGAGCAGAAGTCCTACTTCAGCCAGATCAGGCCTGCAAAGAAACTGCGTTTCACAGGCCTTTGGAAGAGATGTTCCCGGTAGGCTGTAAGAGCACTGTGCAGAGCGAGTGGTTTCTTACCTTCCCAAAGAGCTGGAAGCAAGATGCTGTGGGGCCCAACTCGCCCTTTGGAAAGAAGCCTGCACGTTGTGCCTTTCAGCTCTAGGTCAATGGAGCACACCCAGAGCAGAAGTCCTACTTCAGCCAGATCAGGCCTGCAAAGAAACGGCGTTTCACAGGCCTTTGGAAGAGATGTTCCCGGTAGGCTGTAAGAGCACTGTGCAGAGCGAGTTGTTTCTTAGCTTCCGAAAGAGCTGGAAGCAAGATGCTTTGGGGCCCAACTCGCCCTTTGCAAAGAAGCCTGCACGTTGTGCCTTTCAGCTCTAGGGCAAAGTAGCACACCCAGAGCAGAAGTCCTACTTCAGCCAGATCAGGCCTGCAAAGAAACTGCGTTTCACATTCCGTTGGAGGAGATGTTCCCGGTAGGCTGTAAGAGCACTGTGCAGAGCGAGTTGTTTCTTAGCTTCCCAAAGAGCTGGAAGCAAGATGCTGTGGGGCCCAACTCGCCCTTTGGAAAGAAGCCTGCACGTTGTGCCTTTCAGCTCTAGGGCAATGGAGCACACCCAGAGCAGAAGTCCTACTTCAGCCAGATCAGGCCTGCAAAGAAACTGCGTTTCAGAGGTCTTTGGAAGAGATGTTCCCAGTAGGCTGTAAGAGCACTGTGCAGAGCGAGTTGTTTCTTGCTTCCCAAAGAGCTGGAAGCAAGATGCTGTGGGGCCCAACTCGCCCTTTGTAAAGAAGCCTGCACGTTGTGCCTTTCAGCTCTAGGGCAATGGAGCACACCCAGAGCAGAAGTCCTACTTCAGCCAGATCAGGCCTGCAAAGAAACTGCGTTTCACAGGCCTATTGAAGAGAAGTTCCCGGTAGGCTGTAAGATCACTGTGCAGAGCGAGTTGTTTCTTAGCTTCCCAAAGAGCTGGAAGCAAGATGCTGTGGGGCCCAACTCGCCCTTTGGAAAGAAGCCTGCACGTTGTGCCTTTCAGCTCTAGGGCAATGGAGCACACCCAGAGCAGAAGTCCTACTTCAGCCAGATCAGGCCTGCAAAGAAACTGCGTTTCACAGGCCTTTGGAAGAGATGTTCCCGGTAGGCTGTAAGAGCACTGTGCAGAGCGAGTTGTTTCTTAGCTTCCCAAAGAGCTGGAAGCAAGATGCTGTGGGGCCCAACTCGCCCTTTGGAAAGAAGCCTGCACGTTGTGCCTTTCAGCTCTAGGGCAATGGAGCACACCCAGTGCAGAAGTCCTACTTCAGCCAGATCAGGCCTGCAAAGAAACTGCGTTTCAGAGGTCTTTGGAAGAGATGTTCCCAGTAGGCTGTAAGAGAACTGTGCAGAGCGAGTTGTTTCTTGCTTCCCAAAGAGCTGGAAGCAAGATGCTCTGGGGCCCAACTCGCGCTTTGGAAAGAAGCCTGCACGTTGTGCCTTTCAGCTATAGGGCAATGGAGCACACCCAGAGCAGAAGTCCTACTTCAGCCAGATCAGGCCTGCAAAGAGACTGCGTTTCACAGGCCTTTGGAAGAGATGTTCCCGGTAGGCTGTAAGAGCACTGTGCAGAGCGAGTTGTTTCTTAGCTTCCCAAAGAGCTGGAATCAAGATACTGTGGGGCCCAACTCACCCTTTGGAAAAAAGTCTGCACGTTGTGCCTTTCAGCTCTAGGGCAGTGTAGCCCACCCAGAGCAGAAGTCCTACTTCAGCCAGATCAGGCCGGCAAAGAAACTGCGTTTCACAGGCCTTTGGAAGAGATGTTCCCGGTAGGCTGTAAGAGCACTGTGCAGAGGGAGTTGTTTCTTAGCTTCCCAAAGAGCTGGAATCAAGATACTGTGGGGCCCAACTCACCCTTTGGAAAGAAGCCTGCACGTTGTGCCTTTCAGCTCTAGGGCAGTGTAGCCCACCCTGAGCAGAAGTCCTACTTCAGCCAGATCAGGCCTGCAAAGAAACTGCGTTTCACAGGCCTTTGGAAGAGATGTTCCCGCTAGGCTGTAAGAGCACTGTGCAGAGGGAGTTGTTTCTTAGCTTCCCAAAGAGCTGGAAGCAAGATGCTGTGGGGCCCAACTCGCCCTTTGGAAAGAAGCCTGCACGTTGTGCCTTTCAGCTCTACGGCAAAGTAGCACACCCAGAACAGAAGGCCTACTCCAGCCAGATCAGGGCTGCAAAGAAACTGCGTTTCACAGGCCCTTGGAAGAGATGTTCCCGGTAGGCTGTAAGAGCACTGTGCAGAGCGAGTTGTTTATTAGCTTCCCAAAGAGATGGAAGCAAGATGCTGTGGGGCCCAACTCGCCCTTTGGCAAGAAGCCTGCACGTTGTGCCTTTCAGCTCTAGGGCAATGGAGCACACCCAGAGCAGAAGTCCTACTTCAGCCAGATCAGGCCTGCAAAGAAACTGCGTTTCACAGGCCTTTGGAAGAGATGTTCCCGGTAGGCTGTAAGAGCACTGTGCAGAGGGAGTTGTTTCTTAGCTTCCCAAAGAGCTGGAAGCAAGATGCTGTGGGGCCCAACTCGCCCTTTGGAAAGAAGCCTGCACGTTGTGCCTTTCAGCTCTAGGGCATTGTAGCACACCCAGAACAGATGGCCTACTTCAGCCAGATCAGGCCTGCAAAGAAACTGCGTTTCACAGGCCCTTGGAAGACATGTTACCGGTAGGCTGTAAGAGCACTTTGCAGAGCGAGTTGTTTATTAGCTTCATAAAGAGATGGAAGCAAGATGCTGTGGGGCTAACTCGCCCTTTGGAAAGAAGCCTGCACGTTGTGCCTTTCAGCTCTAGGGCAATGGAGCACACCCAGAGCAGAAGTCCTACTTCAGCCAGATCAGGCCTGCAAAGAAACTGCGTTTCACAGGCCTTTGGAAGAGATGTTCCCGGTAGGCTGTAAGAGCACTGTGCAGAGCGAGTGGTTTCTTACCTTCCCAAAGAGCTGGAAGCAAGATGCTGTGGGGCCCAACTCGCCCTTTGGAAAGAAGCCTGCACGTTGTGCCTTTCAGCTCTAGGTCAATGGAGCACACCCAGAGCAGAAGTCCTACTTCAGCCAGATCAGGCCTGCAAAGAAACGGCGTTTCACAGGCCTTTGGAAGAGATGTTCCCGGTAGGCTGTAAGAGCACTGTGCAGAGCGAGTTGTTTCTTAGCTTCCGAAAGAGCTGGAAGCAAGATGCTTTGGGGCCCAACTCGCCCTTTGCAAAGAAGCCTGCACGTTGTGCCTTTC
The DNA here is from genome assembly GCF_041296265.1 of Equus caballus. Taxonomy (NCBI): domain Eukaryota; kingdom Metazoa; phylum Chordata; class Mammalia; order Perissodactyla; family Equidae; genus Equus; species Equus caballus. Next base: position 33,604,990 of record NC_091691.1, read on the forward strand.
AGCTCTAGGGCAAAGTAGCACACCCAGAGCAGAAGTCCTACTTCATCCAGATCAGGCCTGCAAAGAAACTGCGTTTCACATTCCTTTGGAAGAGATGTTCCCAGTAGGCTGTAAGAGCACTGTGCAGAGCGAGTTGTTTCTTAGCTTCCCAAAGAGCTGGAAGCAAGATGCTGTGGGACCCAACTCGCCCTTTGGAAAGAAGCCTGCACGTTGTGCCTTTCAGCTCTAGGGCAAAGTAGCACACCCAGAGCAGAAGTCCTACTTCAGCCAGATCAGGCCTGCAAAGAAACTGCGTTTCACAGGCCTTTGGAAGAGATGCTCTTGGTATGCTGTAAGAGCACTGTGCAGAGCGAGTTGTTTCTTAGCTTCCCAAAGAGCTGGAAGCAAGATGCTGTGGGGCCCAACTCGCCCTTTGGAATGAAGCCTGCACGTTGTGCCTTTCAGCTCTAGGGCCAATTAGCACACCCAGAGCAGAAGTCCTACTTCAGCCAGATCAGGCCTGCAAAGAAGCTGCGTTTCCCAGGCCTTTGGAAGAGATGTTTCCGGTAGGCTGTAAGTACACTGTGCAGAGCGAGTGGTTTCTTAGCTTCCCAAAGAGCTGGAAGCAAGATGCTGTGGGGCCCAACGCACCCCTTGGAAAGAAGCCTGCACGTTGAGCCTTTCAGCTCTAGGGCAATGTAGCCCACCCAGAGCAGAAGTCCTACTTCAGCCAGATCAGGCCTGCAAAGAAACTGCGTTTCACAGGCCTTTGGAAGAGATGTTCCCTGTAGGCTGTAAGAGCACTGTGCAGAGCGAGTTGTTTCTTAGCTTCCCAAAGAGCTGGAAGCAAGATGCTCTGGGGCCCAACTCGCCCTTTGGAAAGAAGCCTGCACGTTGTGCCTTTCAGCTCTAGGGCAATGGAGCACACCCAGAGCAGAAGTCCTACTTCAGCCAGATCAGGCCTGCAAAGAAACTGCGTTTCACAGGCCTTTGGAAGAGATGTTCCCGGTAGGCTGTAAGAGCACTGTGCAGAGCGAGTTGTTTCTTACCTTCCCAAAGAGCTGGAAGCAAGATGCTGTGGGGCCCAAGTCGCCCTTTGGAAAGAAGCCTGCACGTTGTGCCTTTCAGCTCTAGGGCATTGTAGCACACCCAGAGCAGAAGTCCTACTTCAGCCAATCAGGCCTGCAAAGAAACTGCGTTTCACAGGCCTTTGGAAGAGATGTTCCCGGTAGGCTGTAAGAGCACTGTGCAGAGCGAGTTGTTTCTTAGCTTCCCAAAGAGCTGGAAGCAAGATGCTGTGGGGCCCAACTCGCCCTTTGGAAAGAAGCCTGCACGTTGTGCCTTTCAGCTCTAGGGCAAAGTAGCACACCCAGAGCAGAAGTCCTACTTCAGCCAGATCAGGCCTGCAAAGAAACTGCGTTTCACAGGTCTTTGGAAGAGATGTTCCCCGTAGGCTGTAAGAGCACTGTGCAGAGCGAGTTGTTTCTTGCTTCCCAAAGAGCTGGAAGCAAGATGCTGTGTGGCCCAGCTCGCCCTTTGGAAAGAAGCCTGCACGTTGTGCCTTTCAGCTCTAGGGAAATGTAGCCCACCCAGAGCAGAAGTCCTACTTCAGCCAGATCAGGCCTGCAAAGAAACTGCGTTTCACAGGCCTTGGGAAGAGATGTTCCCGGTAGGCTGTAAGAGCACTGTGCAGAGCGAGTTGTTTCTTAGCTTCCCAAAGAGCTGGAAGCAAGATGCTGTGGGGCCCAACTCGCCCTTTGGAAAGAAGCCTGCACGTTGTGCCATTCAGCTCTAGGGCAATGGAGCACACCCAGAGCAGAAGTCCTACTTCAGCCAGATCAGGCCAGCAAAGAAACTGCGTTTCACAGTCCTTGGGAAGAGATGTTCGCGGTAGGCTGTAAGAGCACTGTGCAGAGCGAGTTGTTTCTTAGCTTCCCAAAGAGCTGGAAGCAAGATGCTGTGGGGCCCAACTCGCCCTTTGGAAAGAAGCCTGCACGTTGTGCCTTTCAGCTCTAGGGCAATGGAGCACACCCAGAGCAGAAGTCCTACTTCAGCCAGATCAGGCCTGCAAAGAAACTGCGTTTCACAGGCCTTTGGAAGAGATGTTCCCGGTAGGCTGTAAGAGCACTGTGCAGAGCGAGTGGTTTCTTACCTTCCCAAAGAGCTGGAAGCAAGATGCTGTGGGGCCCAACTCGCCCTTTGGAAAGAAGCCTGCACGTTGTGCCTTTCAGCTCTAGGGCAATGGAGCACACCCAGAGCAGAAGTCCTACTTCAGCCAGATCAGGCCTGCAAAGAAACTGCGTTTCACAGGCCTTTGGAAGAGATGTTCCCGGTAGGCTGTAAGAGCACTGTGCAGAGCGAGTGGTTTCTTACCTTCCCAAAGAGCTGGAAGCAAGATGCTGTGGGGCCCAACTCGCCCTTTGGAAAGAAGCCTGCACGTTGTGCCTTTCAGCTCTAGGGCAATGGAGCACACCCAGAGCAGAAGTCCTACTTCAGCCAGATCAGGCCTGCAAAGAAACTGCGTTTCACAGGCCTTTGGAAGAGATGTTCCCGGTAGGCTGTAAGAGCACTGTGCAGAGCGAGTGGTTTCTTACCTTCCCAAAGAGCTGGAAGCAAGATGCTGTGGGGCCCAACTCGCCCTTTGGAAAGAAGCCTGCACGTTGTGCCTTTCAGCTCTAGGTCAATGGAGCACACCCAGAGCAGAAGTCCTACTTCAGCCAGATCAGGCCTGCAAAGAAACGGCGTTTCACAGGCCTTGGGAAGAGATGTTCCCGGTAGGCTGTAAGAGCACTGTGCAGAGCGAGTTGTTTCTTAGCTTCCCAAAGAGCTGGAAGCAAGATGCTGTGGGGCCCAACTCGCCCTTTGGAAAGAAGCCTGCACGTTGTGCCTTTCAGCTCTAGGGCAATGGAGCACACCCAGAGCAGAAGTCCTACTTCAGCCAGATCAGGCGTGCAAAGAAACTGCGTTTCACAGGCCTTTGGAAGAGATGTTCCCGGTAGGCTGTAAGAGCACTGTGCAGAGCGAGTGGTTTCTTACCTTCCCAAAGAGCTGGAAGCAAGATGCTGTGGGGCCCAACTCGCCCTTTGGAAAGAAGCCTGCACGTTGTGCCTTTCAGCTCTAGGTCAATGGAGCACACCCAGAGCAGAAGTCCTACTTCAGCCAGATCAGGCCTGCAAAGAAACGGCGTTTCACAGGCCTTGGGAAGAGATGTTCCCGGTAGGCTGTAAGAGCACTGTGCAGAGGGAGTTGTTTCTTAGCTTCCCAAAGAGCTGGAAGCAAGATGCTGTGGGGCCCAACTCGCCCTTTGGAAAGAAGCCTGCACGTTGTGCCTTTCAGCTCTAGGGCAATGGAGCACACCCAGAGCAGAAGTCCTACTTCAGCCAGATCAGGCCTGCAAAGAAACTGCGTTTCACATTCCGTTGGAGGAGATGTTCCCGGTAGGCTGTAAGAGCACTGTGCAGAGCGAGTTGTTTCTTAGCTTCCCAAAGAGCTGGAAGCAAGATGCTGTGGGGCCCAACTCGCCCTTTGGAAAGAAGCCTGCACGTTGTGCCTTTCAGCTCTAGGGCAATGGAGCACACCCAGAGCAGAAGTCCTACTTCAGCCAGATCAGGCCTGCAAAGAAACTGCGTTTCAGAGGTCTTTGGAAGAGATGTTCCCAGTAGGCTGTAAGAGCACTGTGCAGAGCGAGTTGTTTCTTGCTTCCCAAAGAGCTGGAAGCAAGATGCTGTGGGGCCCAACTCGCCCTTTGTAAAGAAGCCTGCACGTTGTGCCTTTCAGCTCTAGGGCAATGGAGCACACCCAGAGCAGAAGTCCTACTTCAGCCAGATCAGGCCTGCAAAGAAACTGCGTTTCACAGGCCTATTGAAGAGAAGTTCCCGGTAGGCTGTAAGATCACTGTGCAGAGCGAGTTGTTTCTTAGCTTCCCAAAGAGCTGGAAGCAAGATGCTGTGGGGCCCAACTCGCCCTTTGGAATGAAGCCTGCACGTTGTGCCTTTCAGCTCTAGGGCAATGGAGCACACCCAGAGCAGAAGTCCTACTTCAGCCAGATCAGGCCTGCAAAGAAACTGCGTTTCACAGGCCTTTGCAAGAGATGTTCCCGCTAGGCTGTAAGAGCACTGTGCAGAGGGAGTTGTTTCTTAGCTTCCCAAAGAGCTGGAAGCAAGATGCTGTGGGGCCCAACTCACCCTTTGGAAAGAAGCCTGCACGTTGTGCCTTTCAGCTCTACGGCAAAGTAGCACACCCAGAACAGAAGGCCTACTCCAGCCAGATCAGGCCTGCAAAGAAACTGCGTTTCACAGGCCCTTGGAAGAGATGTTCCCGGTAGGCTGTAAGAGCACTGTGCAGAGCGAGTTGTTTATTAGCTTCCCAAAGAGATGGAAGCAAGATGCTGTGGGGCCCAACTCGCCCTTTGGAAAGAAGCCTGCACGTTGTGCCTTTCAGCTCTAGGGCAATGGAGCACACCCAGAGCAGAAGTCCTACTTCAGCCAGATCAGGCCTGCAAAGAAACTGCGTTTCACATTCCGTTGGAGGAGATGTTCCCGGTAGGCTGTAAGAGCACTGTGCAGAGCGAGTTGTTTCTTAGCTTCCCAAAGAGCTGGAAGCAAGATGCTGTGGGGCCCAACTCTCCCTTTGGAACGAAGCCTGCACGTTGTGCCTTTCAGCTCTAGGGCAATGGAGCACACCCAGAGCAGAAGTCCTACTTCAGCCAGATCAGGCCTGCAAAGAAACTGCGTTTCACAGGCCTTTGGAAGAGATGTTTCCGGTAGGCTGTAAGAGCACTGTGCAGAGCGAGTTGTTTCTTAGCTTCCCAAAGAGCTGGAAGCAAGATGCCGTGGGGCCCAACTCGCCCTTTGGAACGAAGCCTGCACGTTGTGCCTTTCAGCTCTAGGGCAATGGAGCACACCCAGAGCAGAAGTCCTACTTCAGCCAGATCAGGCCTGCAAAGAAACTGCGTTTCACAGCCCTTTGGAAGAGATGTTCCCGGTAGGCTATAAGAGCACTGTGCAGTGCGAGTTGTTTCTTACCTTCCCAAAGAGCTGGAAGCAAGATGCTGTGGGGCCCAACTCGCCCTTTGGAAAGAAGCCTGCACGTTGTGCCTTTCAGCTCTAGGGCATTGTAGCACACCCAGAGCAGAAGTCCTACTTCAGCCAGATCAGGCCTGCAAAGAAACTGCGTTTCACAGGCCTTGGGAAGAGATGTTCCCGGTAGGCTGCAAGAGCACTGTGCAGAGCGAGTTGTTTCTTAGCTTCCCAAAGAGCTGGAAGCAAGATGCTGTGGGGCCCAACTCGCCCTTTGGAAAGAAGCCTGCACGTTGTGCCTTTCAGCTCTATTGCCATGTAGCACACCCAGAGCAGAAGTCCTACTTCAGCCAGATCAGGCCTGCAAAGAAACTGCGTTTCACAGGCCTTGGGAAGAGATTTTCCCGGTAGGCTGCAAGAGCACTGTGCAGAGCGAGTTGTTTCTTAGCTTCCCAAAGAGCTGGAAGCAAGATGCTGTGGGGCCCAACTCGCCCTTTGGAAAGAAGCCTGCACGTTGTGCCTTTCAGCTCTAGGGCAATGGAGCACACCCAGAGCAGAAGTCCTACTTCAGCCAGATCAGGCCTGCAAAGAAACTGCGTTTCACATTCCATTGGAGGAGATGTTCCCGGTAGGCTGTAAGAGCACTGTGCAGAGCGAGTTGTTTCTTAGCTTCCCAAAGAGCTGGAAGCAAGATGCTGTGGGGCCCAACTCGCCCTTTGGAAAGAAGCCTGCACGTTGTGCCTTTCAGCTCTAGGGCAATGGAGCACACCCAGAGCAGAAGTCCTACTTCAGCCAGATCAGGCCTGCAAAGAAACTGCGTTTCAGAGGTCTTTGGAAGAGATGTTCCCAGTAGGCTGTAAGAGCACTGTGCAGAGCGAGTTGTTTCTTGCTTCCCAAAGAGCTGGAAGCAAGATGCTGTGGGGCCCAACTCGCCCTTTGTAAAGAAGCCTGCACGTTGTGCCTTTCAGCTCTAGGGCAATGGAGCACACCCAGAGCAGAAGTCCTACTTCAGCCAGATCAGGCCTGCAAAGAAACTGCGTTTCACAGGCCTATTGAAGAGAAGTTCCCGGTAGGCTGTAAGATCACTGTGCAGAGCGAGTTGTTTCTTAGCTTCCCAAAGAGCTGGAAGCAAGATGCTGTGGGGCCCAACTCGCCCTTTGGAAAGAAGCCTGCACGTTGTGCCTTTCAGCTCTAGGGCAATGGAGCACACCCAGAGCAGAAGTCCTACTTCAGCCAGATCAGGCCTGCAAAGAAACTGCGTTTCACAGGCCTTTGGAAGAGATGTTCCCGGTAGGCTGTAAGAGCACTGTGCAGAGCGAGTTGTTTCTTAGCTTCCCAAAGAGCTGGAAGCAAGATGCTGTGGGGCCCAACTCGCCCTTTGGAAAGAAGCCTGCACGTTGTGCCTTTCAGCTCTAGGGCAATGGAGCACACCCAGTGCAGAAGTCCTACTTCAGCCAGATCAGGCCTGCAAAGAAACTGCGTTTCAGAGGTCTTTGGAAGAGATGTTCCCAGTAGGCTGTAAGAGAACTGTGCAGAGCGAGTTGTTTCTTGCTTCCCAAAGAGCTGGAAGCAAGATGCTCTGGGGCCCAACTCGCGCTTTGGAAAGAAGCCTGCACGTTGTGCCTTTCAGCTCTAGGGCAATGGAGCACACCCAGAGCAGAAGTCCTACTTCAGCCAGATCAGGCCTGCAAAGAGACTGCGTTTCACAGGCCTTTGGAAGAGATGTTCCCGGTAGGCTGTAAGAGCACTGTGCAGAGCGAGTTGTTTCTTAGCTTCCCAAAGAGCTGGAATCAAGATACTGTGGGGCCCAACTCACCCTTTGGAAAAAAGTCTGCACGTTGTGCCTTTCAGCTCTAGGGCAGTGTAGCCCACCCTGAGCAGAAGTCCTACTTCAGCCAGATCAGGCCTGCAAAGAAACTGCGTTTCACAGGCCTTTGGAAGAGATGTTCCCGGTAGGCTGTAAGAGCACTGTGCAGAGGGAGTTGTTTCTTAGCTTCCCAAAGAGCTGGAAGCAAGATGCTGTGGGGCCCAACTCGCCCTTTGGAAAGAAGCCTGCACGTTGTGCCTTTCAGCTCTAGGGCATTGTAGCACACCCAGAACAGATGGCCTACTTCAGCCAGATCAGGCCTGCAAAGAAACTGCGTTTCACAGGCCCTTGGAAGAGATGTTACCGGTAGGCTGTAAGAGCACTTTGCAGAGCGAGTTGTTTATTAGCTTCATAAAGAGATGGAAGCAAGATGCTGTGGGGCTAACTCGCCCTTTGGAAAGAAGCCTGCACGTTGTGCCTTTCAGCTCTAGGGCAATGGAGCACACCCAGAGCAGAAGTCCTACTTCAGCCAGATCAGGCCTGCAAAGAAACTGCGTTTCACAGGCCTTTGGAAGAGATGTTCCCGGTAGGCTGTAAGAGCACTGTGCAGAGCGAGTGGTTTCTTACCTTCCCAAAGAGCTGGAAGCAAGATGCTGTGGGGCCCAACTCGCCCTTTGGAAAGAAGCCTGCACGTTGTGCCTTTCAGCTCTAGGTCAATGGAGCACACCCAGAGCAGAAGTCCTACTTCAGCCAGATCAGGCCTGCAAAGAAACGGCGTTTCACAGGCCTTTGGAAGAGATGTTCCCGGTAGGCTGTAAGAGCACTGTGCAGAGCGAGTTGTTTCTTAGCTTCCCAAAGAGCTGGAAGCAAGATGCTTTGGGGCCCAACTCGCCCTTTGCAAAGAAGCCTGCACGTTGTGCCTTTCAGCTCTAGGGCAAAGTAGCACACCCAGAGCAGAAGTCCTACTTCATCCAGATCAGGCCTGCAAAGAAACTGCGTTTCACATTCCTTTGGAAGAGATGTTCCCAGTAGGCTGTAAGAGCACTGTGCAGAGCGAGTTGTTTCTTAGCTTCCCAAAGAGCTGGAAGCAAGATGCTGTGGGGCCCAACTCGCCCTTTGGAAAGAAGCCTGCACGTTGTGCCTTTCAGCTCTAGGGCAATGTAGCACACCCAGAGCAGAAGTCCTACTTCAGCCAGATCAGGCCTGCAAAGAAACTGCGTTTCACATTCCGTTGGAGGAGATGTTCCCGGTAGGCTGTAAGAGCACTGTGCAGAGCGAGTTGTTTCTTAGCTTCCCAAAGAGCTGGAAGCAAGATGCTGTGGGGCCCAACTCGCCCTTTGGAAAGAAGCCTGCACGTTGTGCCTTTCAGCTCTAGGGCAATGGAGCACACCCAGAGCAGAAGTCCTACTTCAGCCAGATCAGGCCTGCAAAGAAACTGCGTTTCAGAGGTCTTTGGAAGAGATGTTCCCAGTAGGCTGTAAGAGCACTGTGCAGAGCGAGTTGTTTCTTGCTTCCCAAAGAGCTGGAAGCAAGATGCTGTGGGGCCCAACTCGCCCTTTGTAAAGAAGCCTGCACGTTGTGCCTTTCAGCTCTAGGGCAATGGAGCACACCCAGAGCAGAAGTCCTACTTCAGCCAGATCAGGCCTGCAAAGAAACTGCGTTTCACAGGCCTATTGAAGAGAAGTTCCCGGTAGGCTGTAAGATCACTGTGCAGAGCGAGTTGTTTCTTAGCTTCCCAAAGAGCTGGAAGCAAGATGCTGTGGGGCCCAACTCGCCCTTTGGAAAGAAGCCTGCACGTTGTGCCTTTCAGCTCTAGGGCAATGGAGCACACCCAGAGCAGAAGTCCTACTTCAGCCAGATCAGGCCTGCAAAGAAACTGCGTTTCACAGGCCTTTGGAAGAGATGTTCCCGGTAGGCTGTAAGAGCACTGTGCAGAGCGAGTTGTTTCTTAGCTTCCCAAAGAGCTGGAAGCAAGATGCTGTGGGGCCCAACTCGCCCTTTGGAAAGAAGCCTGCACGTTGTGCCTTTCAGCTCTAGGGCAATGGAGCACACCCAGTGCAGAAGTCCTACTTCAGCCAGATCAGGCCTGCAAAGAAACTGCGTTTCAGAGGTCTTTGGAAGAGATGTTCCCAGTAGGCTGTAAGAGAACTGTGCAGAGCGAGTTGTTTCTTGCTTCCCAAAGAGCTGGAAGCAAGATGCTCTGGGGCCCAACTCGCGCTTTGGAAAGAAGCCTGCACGTTGTGCCTTTCAGCTCTAGGGCAATGGAGCACACCCAGAGCAGAAGTCCTACTTCAGCCAGATCAGGCCTGCAAAGAGACTGCGTTTCACAGGCCTTTGGAAGAGATGTTCCCGGTAGGCTGTAAGAGCACTGTGCAGAGCGAGTTGTTTCTTAGCTTCCCAAAGAGCTGGAATCAAGATACTGTGGGGCCCAACTCACCCTTTGGAAAAAAGTCTGCACGTTGTGCCTTTCAGCTCTAGGGCAGTGTAGCCCACCCAGAGCAGAAGTCCTACTTCAGCCAGATCAGGCCGGCAAAGAAACTGCGTTTCACAGGCCTTTGGAAGAGATGTTCCCGGTAGGCTGTAAGAGCACTGTGCAGAGGGAGTTGTTTCTTAGCTTCCCAAAGAGCTGGAATCAAGATACTGTGGGGCCCAACTCACCCTTTAGAAAGAAGCCTGCACGTTGTGCCTTTCAGCTCTAGGGCAGTGTAGCCCACCCTGAGCAGAAGTCCTACTTCAGCCAGATCAGGCCTGCAAAGAAACTGCGTTTCACAGGCCTTTGGAAGAGATGTTCCCGCTAGGCTGTAAGAGCACTGTGCAGAGGGAGTTGTTTCTTAGCTTCCCAAAGAGCTGGAAGCAAGATGCTGTGGGGCCCAACTCGCCCTTTGGAAAGAAGCCTGCACGTTGTGCCTTTCAGCTCTACGGCAAAGTAGCACACCCAGAACAGAAGGCCTACTCCAGCCAGATCAGGGCTGCAAAGAAACTGCGTTTCACAGGCCCTTGGAAGAGATGTTCCCGGTAGGCTGTAAGAGCACTGTGCAGAGCGAGTTGTTTATTAGCTTCCCAAAGAGATGGAAGCAAGATGCTGTGGGGCCCAACTCGCCCTTTGGCAAGAAGCCTGCACGTTGTGCCTTTCAGCTCTAGGGCAATGGAGCACACCCAGAGCAGAAGTCCTACTTCAGCCAGATCAGGCCTGCAAAGAAACTGCGATTCACAGGCCTTTGGAAGAGATGTTCCCGGTAGGCTGTAAGAGCACTGTGCAGAGGGAGTTGTTTCTTAGCTTCCCAAAGAGCTGGAAGCAAGATGCTGTGGGGTTCAACTCGCCCTTTGGAAAGAAGCCTGCACGTTGTGCCTTTCAGCTCTAGGGCATTGTAGCACACCCAGAACAGATGGCCTACTTCAGCCAGATCAGGCCTGCAAAGAAACTGCGTTTCACAGGCCCTTGGAAGAGATGTTACCGGTAGGCTGTAAGAGCACTTTGCAGAGCGAGTTGTTTATTAGCTTCATAAAGAGATGGAAGCAAGATGCTGTGGGGCTAACTCGCCCTTTGGAAAGAAGCCTGCACGTTGTGCCTTTCAGCTCTAGGGCAATGGAGCACACCCAGAGCAGAAGTCCTACTTCAGCCAGATCAGGCCTGCAAAGAAACTGCGTTTCACAGGCCTTTGGAAGAGATGTTCCCGGTAGGCTGTAAGAGCACTGTGCAGAGCGAGTGGTTTCTTACCTTCCCAAAGAGCTGGAAGCAAGATGCTGTGGGGCCCAACTCGCCCTTTGGAAAGAAGCCTGCACGTTGTGCCTTTCAGCTCTAGGTCAATGGAGCACACCCAGAGCAGAAGTCCTACTTCAGCCAGATCAGGCCTGCAAAGAAACGGCGTTTCACAGGCCTTTGGAAGAGATGTTCCCGGTAGGCTGTAAGAGCACTGTGCAGAGCGAGTTGTTTCTTACCTTCCCAAAGAGCTGGAAGCAAGATGCTTTGGGGCCCAACTCGCCCTTTGCAAAGAAGCCTGCACGTTGTGCCTTTCAGCTCTAGGGCAAAGTAGCACACCCAGAGCAGAAGTCCTACTTCATCCAGATCAGGCCTGCAAAGAAACTGCGTTTCACATTCCTTTGGAAGAGATGTTCCCAGTAGGCTGTAAGAGCACTGTGCAGAGCGAGTTGTTTCTTAGCTTCCCAAAGAGCTGGAAGCAAGATGCTGTGGGGCCCAACTCGCCCTTTGGAAAGAAGCCTGCACGTTGTGCCTTTCAGCTCTAGGGCAATGTAGCACACCCAGAGCAGAAGTCCTACTTCAGCAAGATCAGGCCTGCAAAGAAACTGCGTTTCACAGGCCTTGGGAAGAGATGTTCCCGGTAGGCTGTAAGAGCACTGTGCAGAGCGAGTTGTTTCTAACCTTCCCAAAGAGCTGGAAGCAAGATGCTGTGGGGCCCAAGTCGCCCTTTGGAAAGAAGTCTGCACGTTGTGCCTTTCAGCTCTAGGGCATTGTAGCACACCCAGAGCAGAAGTCCTACTTCAGCCAATCAGGCCTGCAAAGAAACTGCGTTTCACAGGCCTTTGGAAGAGATGTTCCCGGTAGGCTGTAAGAGCACTGTGCAGAGCGAGTTGTTTCTTAGCTTCCCAAAGAGCTGGAAGCAAGATGCTGTGGGGCCCAACTCGCCCTTTGGAAAGAAGCCTGCACGTTGTGCCTTTCAGCTCTAGGGCAATGGAGCACACCCAGAGCAGAAGTCCTACTTCAGCCAGATCAGGCCTGCAAAGAAACTGCGTTTCACAGGTCTTTGGAAGAGATGTTCCCCGTAGGCTGTAAGAGCACTGTGCAGAGCGAGTTGTTTCTTGCTTCCCAAAGAGCTGGAAGCAAGATTCTGTGTGGCCCAGCTCGCCCTTTGGAAAGAAGCCTGCACGTTGTGCCTTTCAGCTCTAGGGCAATGTAGCCCACCCAGAGCAGAAGTCCTACTTCAGCCAGATCAGGCCTGCAAAGAAACTGCGTTTCACAGGCCTTGGGAAGAGATGTTCCCGGTAGGCTGTAAGAGCACTGTGCAGAGCGAGTTGTTTCTTAGCTTCCCAAAGAGCTGGAAGCAAGATGCTGTGGGGCCCAACTCGCCCTTTGGAAAGAAGCCTGCACGTTGTGCCTTTCAGCTCTAGGGCAATGTAGCCCACCCAGAGCAGAAGTCCTACTTCAGCCAGATCAGGCCTGCAAAGAAACTGCGTTTCACAGGCCTTGGGAAGAGATGTTCGCGGTAGGCTGTAAGAGCACTGTGCAGAGCGAGTTGTTTCTTAGCTTCCCAAAGAGCTGGAAGCAAGATGCTGTGGGGCCCAACTCGCCCTTTGGAAAGAAGCCTGCACGTTGTGCCTTTCAGCTCTAGGGCAATGGAGCACACCCAGAGCAGAAGTCCTACTTCAGCCAGATCAGGCCTGCAAAGAAACTGCGTTTCACAGGCCTTTGGAAGAGATGTTCCCGGTAGGCTGTAAGAGCACTGTGCAGAGCGAGTGGTTTCTTACCTTCCGAAAGAGCTGGAAGCAAGATGCTGTGGGGCCCAACTCGCCCTTTGGAAAGAAGCCTGCACGTTGTGCCTTTCAGCTCTAGGTCAATGGAGCACACCCAGAGCAGAAGTCCTACTTCAGCCAGATCAGGCCTGCAAAGAAACGGCGTTTCACAGGCCTTGGGAAGAGATGTTCCCGGTAGGCTGTAAGAGCACTGTGCAGAGCGAGTTGTTTCTTAGCTTCCCAAAGAGCTGGAAGCAAGATGCTGTGGGGCCCAACTCGCCCTTTGGAAAGAAGCCTGCACGTTGTGCCTTTCAGCTCTAGGGCAATGGAGCACACCCAGAGCAGAAGTCCTACTTCAGCCAGATCAGGCCTGCAAAGAAACTGCGTTTCACAGGCCTTTGGAAGAGATGTTCCCGGTAGGCTGTAAGAGCACTGTGCAGAGCGAGTGGTTTCTTACCTTCCCAAAGAGCTGGAAGCAAGATGCTGTGGGGCCCAACTCGCCCTTTGGAAAGAAGCCTGCACGTTGTGCCTTTCAGCTCTAGGGCAATGGAGCACACCCAGAGCAGAAGTCCTACTTCAGCCAGATCAGGCCTGCAAAGAAACTGCGTTTCACAGGCCTTTGGAAGAGATGTTCCCGGTAGGCTGTAAGAGCACTGTGCAGAGCGAGTGGTTTCTTACCTTCCCAAAGAGCTGGAAGCAAGATGCTGTGGGGCCCAACTCGCCCTTTGGAAAGAAGCCTGCACGTTGTGCCTTTCAGCTCTAGGTCAATGGAGCACACCCAGAGCAGAAGTCCTACTTCAGCCAGATCAGGCCTGCAAAGAAACGGCGTTTCACAGGCCTTGGGAAGAGATGTTCCCGGTAGGCTGTAAGAGCACTGTGCAGAGCGAGTTGTTTCTTAGCTTCCCAAAGAGCTGGAAGCAAGATGCTGTGGGGCCCAACTCGCCCTTTGGAAAGAAGCCTGCACGTTGTGCCTTTCAGCTCTAGGGCAATGGAGCACACCCAGAGCAGAAGTCCTACTTCAGCCAGATCAGGCCTGCAAAGAAACTGCGTTTCACAGGCCTTTGGAAGAGATGTTCCCGGTAGGCTGTAAGAGCACTGTGCAGAGCGAGTGGTTTCTTACCTTCCCAAAGAGCTGGAAGCAAGATGCTGTGGGGCCCAACTCGCCCTTTGGAAAGAAGCCTGCACGTTGTGCCTTTCAGCTCTAGGTCAATGGATCACACCCAGAGCAGAAGTCCTACTTCAGCCAGATCAGGCCTGCAAAGAAACGGCGTTTCACAGGCCTTGGGAAGAGATGTTCCCGGTAGGCTGTAAGAGCACTGTGCAGAGCGAGTTGTTTCTTAGCTTCCCAAAGAGCTGGAAGCAAGATGCTGTGGGGCCCAACTCGCCCTTAGGAAAGAAGCCTGCACGTTGTGCCTTTCAGCTCTAGGGCAATGGAGCACACCCAGAGCAGAAGTCCTACTTCAGCCAGATCAGGCCTGCAAAGAAACTGCGTTTCACAGCCTTGGGAAGAGATTTTCCCGGTAGGCTGCAAGAGCACTGTGCAGAGCGAGTTGTTTCTTAGCTTCTCAAAGAGCTGGAAGCAAGATGCTGTGGGGCCCAACTCGCCCTTTGGAGGGAAGCCTGCACGTTGTGCCTTTCAGCTCTAGGGCAATGGAGCACACCCAGAGGAGAAGTCATACTTCATCCAGATCAGGCCTGCAAAGAAACTGCGTTTCACAGGCCTTTGGAAGAGATGTTCCCGGTAGGCTGTAAGAGCACTGTGCAGAGCGAGTTGTTTCTTAGCTTCCCAAAGTGCTGGAAGCAAGATGCTGTGGGGCCCAACTCGCCCTTTGGAAAGAAGCCTGCACCTTGTGCCTTTCAGCTCTAGGGCAATGGAGCACACCCAGAGCAGAAGTCCTACTTCAGCCAGATCAGGCCTGCAAAGAAACTGCGTTTCAGAGGTCTTTTTAAGAGATGTTCCCAGTAGGCTGTAAGAGCACTGTGCAGAGAGAGTTGTTTCTTGCTTCCCAAAGAGCTGGAAGCAAGGGGCTGTGTGGCCCAACTCGCCCTTTGGAAAGAAGCCTGCACGTTGTGCCTTTCAGCTCTAGGGCAATGTAGCCCACCCAGAGCAGAAGTCCTACTTCAGCCAGATCAGGCCTGCAAAGAAACTGCGTTTCACAGGCCTTTGGAAGAGATGTTCCCGGTAGGCTGTAAGAGCACTGTGCAGAGCGAGTTGTTTCTTAGCTTCCCAAAGAGCTGGAATCAAGATGCTGTGGGGCCCAACTCGCCCTTTGGAAAGAAGCCTGCACGTTGTGACTTTCAGCTCTAGGGCAATGGAGCACACCCAGAGCAGAAGTCCTACTTCAGCCAGATCAGGCCTGCAAAGAAACTGCGATTCACAGGCCTTTGGAAGAGATGTTCCCGGTAGGCTGTAAGAGCACTGTGCAGAGGGAGTTGTTTCTTAGCTTCCCAAAGAGCTGGAAGCAAGATGCTGTGGGGTTCAACTCGCCCTTTGGAAAGAAGCCTGCACGTTGTGCCTTTCAGCTCTAGGGCATTGTAGCACACCCAGAACAGATGGCCTACTTCAGCCAGATCAGGCCTGCAAAGAAACTGCGTTTCACAGGCCCTTGGAAGAGATGTTACCGGTAGGCTGTAAGAGCACTTTGCAGAGCGAGTTGTTTATTAGCTTCATAAAGAGATGGAAGCAAGATGCTGTGGGGCTAACTCGCCCTTTGGAAAGAAGCCTGCACGTTGTGCCTTTCAGCTCTAGGGCAATGGAGCACACCCAGAGCAGAAGTCCTACTTCAGCCAGATCAGGCCTGCAAAGAAACTGCGTTTCACAGGCCTTTGGAAGAGATGTTCCCGGTAGGCTGTAAGAGCACTGTGCAGAGCGAGTGGTTTCTTACCTTCCCAAAGAGCTGGAAGCAAGATGCTGTGGGGCCCAACTCGCCCTTTGGAAAGAAGCCTGCACGTTGTGCCTTTCAGCTCTAGGTCAATGGAGCACACCCAGAGCAGAAGTCCTACTTCAGCCAGATCAGGCCTGCAAAGAAACGGCGTTTCACAGGCCTTTGGAAGAGATGTTCCCGGTAGGCTGTAAGAGCACTGTGCAGAGCGAGTTGTTTCTTAGCTTCCCAAAGAGCTGGAAGCAAGATGCTTTGGGGCCCAACTCGCCCTTTGCAAAGAAGCCTGCACGTTGTGCCTTTCAGCTCTAGGGCAAAGTAGCACACCCAGAGCAGAAGTCCTACTTCATCCAGATCAGGCCTGCAAAGAAACTGCGTTTCACATTCCTTTGGAAGAGATGTTCCCAGTAGGCTGTAAGAGCACTGTGCAGAGCGAGTTGTTTCTTAGCTTCCCAAAGAGCTGGAAGCAAGATGCTGTGGGGCCCAACTCGCCCTTTGGAAAGAAGCCTGCACGTTGTGCCTTTCAGCTCTAGGGCAATGTAGCACACCCAGAGCAGAAGTCCTACTTCAGCAAGATCAGGCCTGCAAAGAAACTGCGTTTCACAGGCCTTGGGAAGAGATGTTCCCGGTAGGCTGTAAGAGCACTGTGCAGAGCGAGTTGTTTCTAACCTTCCCAAAGAGCTGGAAGCAAGATGCTGTGGGGCCCAAGTCGCCCTTTGGAAAGAAGTCTGCACGTTGTGCCTTTCAGCTCTAGGGCATTGTAGCACACCCAGAGCAGAAGTCCTACTTCAGCCAATCAGGCCTGCAAAGAAACTGCGTTTCACAGGCCTTTGGAAGAGATGTTCCCGGTAGGCTGTAAGAGCACTGTGCAGAGCGAGTTGTTTCTTAGCTTCCCAAAGAGCTGGAAGCAAGATGCTGTGGGGCCCAACTCGCCCTTTGGAAAGAAGCCTGCACGTTGTGCCTTTCAGCTCTAGGGCAATGGAGCACACCCAGAGCAGAAGTCCTACTTCAGCCAGATCAGGCCTGCAAAGAAACTGCGTTTCACAGGCCTTTGGAAGAGATGTTCCCCGTAGGCTGTAAGAGCACTGTGCAGAGCGAGTTGTTTCTTGCTTCCCAAAGAGCTGGAAGCAAGATTCTGTGTGGCCCAGCTCGCCCTTTGGAAAGAAGCCTGCACGTTGTGCCTTTCAGCTCTAGGGCAATGTAGCCCACCCAGAGCAGAAGTCCTACTTCAGCCAGATCAGGCCTGCAAAGAAACTGCGTTTCACAGGCCTTGGGAAGAGATGTTCCCGGTAGGCTGTAAGAGCACTGTGCAGAGCGAGTTGTTTCTTAGCTTCCCAAAGAGCTGGAAGCAAGATGCTGTGGGGCCCAACTCGCCCTTTGGAAAGAAGCCTGCACGTTGTGCCTTTCAGCTCTAGGGCAATGTAGCCCACCCAGAGCAGAAGTCCTACTTCAGCCAGATCAGGCCTGCAAAGAAACTGCGTTTCACAGGCCTTGGGAAGAGATGTTCGCGGTAGGCTGTAAGAGCACTGTGCAGAGCGAGTTGTTTCTTAGCTTCCCAAAGAGCTGGAAGCAAGATGCTGTGGGGCCCAACTCGCCCTTTGGAAAGAAGCCTGCACGTTGTGCCTTTCAGCTCTAGGGCAATGGAGCACACCCAGAGCAGAAGTCCTACTTCAGCCAGATCAGGCCTGCAAAGAAACTGCGTTTCACAGGCCTTTGGAAGAGATGTTCCCGGTAGGCTGTAAGAGCACTGTGCAGAGCGAGTGGTTTCTTACCTTCCGAAAGAGCTGGAAGCAAGATGCTGTGGGGCCCAACTCGCCCTTTGGAAAGAAGCCTGCACGTTGTGCCTTTCAGCTCTAGGTCAATGGAGCACACCCAGAGCAGAAGTCCTACTTCAGCCAGATCAGGCCTGCAAAGAAACGGCGTTTCACAGGCCTTGGGAAGAGATGTTCCCGGTAGGCTGTAAGAGCACTGTGCAGAGCGAGTTGTTTCTTAGCTTCCCAAAGAGCTGGAAGCAAGATGCTGTGGGGCCCAACTCGCCCTTTGGAAAGAAGCCTGCACGTTGTGCCTTTCAGCTCTAGGGCAATGGAGCACACCCAGAGCAGAAGTCCTACTTCAGCCAGATCAGGCCTGCAAAGAAACTGCGTTTCACAGGCCTTTGGAAGAGATGTTCCCGGTAGGCTGTAAGAGCACTGTGCAGAGCGAGTGGTTTCTTACCTTCCCAAAGAGCTGGAAGCAAGATGCTGTGGGGCCCAACTCGCCCTTTGGAAAGAAGCCTGCACGTTGTGCCTTTCAGCTCTAGGGCAATGGAGCACACCCAGAGCAGAAGTCCTACTTCAGCCAGATCAGGCCTGCAAAGAAACTGCGTTTCACAGGCCTTTGGAAGAGATGTTCCCGGTAGGCTGTAAGAGCACTGTGCAGAGCGAGTGGTTTCTTACCTTCCCAAAGAGCTGGAAGCAAGATGCTGTGGGGCCCAACTCGCCCTTTGGAAAGAAGCCTGCACGTTGTGCCTTTCAGCTCTAGGTCAATGGAGCACACCCAGAGCAGAAGTCCTACTTCAGCCAGATCAGGCCTGCAAAGAAACGGCGTTTCACAGGCCTTGGGAAGAGATGTTCCCGGTAGGCTGTAAGAGCACTGTGCAGAGCGAGTTGTTTCTTAGCTTCCCAAAGAGCTGGAAGCAAGATGCTGTGGGGCCCAACTCGCCCTTTGGAAAGAAGCCTGCACGTTGTGCCTTTCAGCTCTAGGGCAATGGAGCACACCCAGAGCAGAAGTCCTACTTCAGCCAGATCAGGCCTGCAAAGAAACTGCGTTTCACAGGCCTTTGGAAGAGATGTTCCCGGTAGGCTGTAAGAGCACTGTGCAGAGCGAGTGGTTTCTTACCTTCCCAAAGAGCTGGAAGCAAGATGCTGTGGGGCCCAACTCGCCCTTTGGAAAGAAGCCTGCACGTTGTGCCTTTCAGCTCTAGGTCAATGGATCACACCCAGAGCAGAAGTCCTACTTCAGCCAGATCAGGCCTGCAAAGAAACGGCGTTTCACAGGCCTTGGGAAGAGATGTTCCCGGTAGGCTGTAAGAGCACTGTGCAGAGCGAGTTGTTTCTTAGCTTCCCAAAGAGCTGGAAGCAAGATGCTGTGGGGCCCAACTCGCCCTTAGGAAAGAAGCCTGCACGTTGTGCCTTTCAGCTCTAGGGCAATGGAGCACACCCAGAGCAGAAGTCCTACTTCAGCCAGATCAGGCCTGCAAAGAAACTGCGTTTCACAGCCTTGGGAAGAGATTTTCCCGGTAGGCTGCAAGAGCACTGTGCAGAGCGAGTTGTTTCTTAGCTTCTCAAAGAGCTGGAAGCAAGATGCTGTGGGGCCCAACTCGCCCTTTGGAGGGAAGCCTGCACGTTGTGCCTTTCAGCTCTAGGGCAATGGAGCACACCCAGAGGAGAAGTCATACTTCATCCAGATCAGGCCTGCAAAGAAACTGCGTTTCACAGGCCTTTGGAAGAGATGTTCCCGGTAGGCTGTAAGAGCACTGTGCAGAGCGAGTTGTTTCTTAGCTTCCCAAAGTGCTGGAAGCAAGATGCTGTGGGGCCCAACTCGCCCTTTGGAAAGAAGCCTGCACCTTGTGCCTTTCAGCTCTAGGGCAATGGAGCACACCCAGAGCAGAAGTCCTACTTCAGCCAGATCAGGCCTGCAAAGAAACTGCGTTTCAGAGGTCTTTTTAAGAGATGTTCCCAGTAGGCTGTAAGAGCACTGTGCAGAGAGAGTTGTTTCTTGCTTCCCAAAGAGCTGGAAGCAAGGGGCTGTGTGGCCCAACTCGCCCTTTGGAAAGAAGCCTGCACGTTGTGCCTTTCAGCTCTAGGGCAATGTAGCCCACCCAGAGCAGAAGTCCTACTTCAGCCAGATCAGGCCTGCAAAGAAACTGCGTTTCACAGGCCTTTGGAAGAGATGTTCCCGGTAGGCTGTAAGAGCACTGTGCAGAGCGAGTTGTTTCTTAGCTTCCCAAAGAGCTGGAATCAAGATGCTGTGGGGCCCAACTCGCCCTTTGGAAAGAAGCCTGCACGTTGTGACTTTCAGCTCTAGGGCAATGGAGCCCACCCAGAGCAGAAGTCCTACATCAGCCAGATCAGGCCAGCAAAGAAACTGCGTTTCACAGGCCTTGGGAAGAGATGTTCCCGGTAGGCTGTAAGAGCACTGTGCAGAGCGAGTTGTTTCTTAGCTTCCCAAAGAGCTGGAAGCAAGATGCTGTGGTGCCCAACTCGCCCTTTGGAAAGAAGCCTGCACGTTGTGCCTTTCAGCTCTACAGCAAAGTAGCACACCCAGAGCAGAAGTCCTACTCCAGCCAGATCAGGCCTGCAAAGAAACTGCGTTTCACAGGCCTTTGGAAGAGATGTTCCCGGTAGGCTGTAAGAGCACTGTGCAAGGCAAGTTGTTTCTTAGCTTCCCAAAGAGCTGGAAGCAAGATGCTGTGGGGCCCAACTCGCCCTTTGGAAAGAAGCCTGCACGTTGTGCCTTTCAGCTCTAGGGCAATGGAGCACACCCAGAGCAGAAGTCCTACTTCAGCCAGATCAGGCCTGCAAAGAAACTGCGTTTCACAGGCCTTTGGAAGAGATGTTCCCGGTAGGCTGTAAGAGCACTGTGCAGAGCGAGTTGTTTCTTAGCTTCCCAAAGAGCTGGAAGCAAGATGCTGTGGTGCCCAACTCGCCCTTTGGAAAGAAGCCTGCACGTTGTGCCTTTCAGCTCTATTGCAATGGAGCACACCCAGAGCAGAAGTCCTACTTCAGCCAGATCAGGCCTGCAAAGAAACTGCGTTTCACATTCCGTTGGAAGAGATGTTCCCAGTAGGCTGTAAGAGCACTGTGCAGAGCGAGTTGTTTCTTAGCTTCCCAAAGAGCTGGAAGCAAGATGCTGTGGGGCCCAACTCGCCCTTTGGAAAGAAGCCTGCACGTTGTGCCTTTCAGCTCTAGGGCAATGGAGCACAACCAGAGCAGAAAACCTACTTCAGCCAGATCAGGCCTGCAAAGAAACTGCGTTTCACAGGCCTTGGGAAGAGATGTTCCCGGTAGGCTGTAAGAGCACTGTGCAGAGCGAGTTGTTTCTTAGCTTCCCAAAGAGCTGGAAGCAAGATGCTGTGGGGCCCAACTCGCCCTTTGGAAAGAAGCCTGCACGTTGTGCCTTTCAGCTCTAGGGCAATGGACCACACCCAGAGCAGAAGTCCTACTTCAGCCAGATCAGGCCTGCAAAGAAACTGCGTTTCACAGGCCTTTGGAAGAGATGTTCCCGGTAGGCTGTAAGAGCACTGTGCAGAGCGAGTTGTTTCTTAGCTTCCCAAAGAGCTGGAAGCAAGATGCTGTGGGGCGCAAAGCGCCCCTTGGAAAGAAGCCTGCACGTTGTGCCTTTCAGCTCTAGGGCAATGGAGCACACCCAGAGCAGAAGTCCTACTTCAGCCAGATCAGGCCTGCAAAGAAACTGCGTTTCACAGGCCTTGGGAAGAGATGTTCCCGGTAGGCTGTAAGAGCACTGTGCAGAGCGAGTTGTTTCTTAGCTTCCCAAAGAGCTGGAAGCAAGATGCTGTGGGGCCCAACGCGCCCTTTGGAAAGAAGCCTGCACGTTGAGCCTTTCAGCTCTAGGGCAATGTAGCCCACCCTGAGCAGAAGTCCTACTTCAGCCAGATCAGGCCTGCAAAGAAACTGCGTTTCACAGGCCTTTGGAAGAGATGTTCCCTGTAGGCTGTAAGAGCACTGTGCAGAGCGAGTTGTTTCTTAGCTTCCCAAAGAGCTGGAAGCAAGATGCTTTGGGGCCCAACTCGCCCTTTGCAAAGAAGCCTGCACGTTGTGCCTTTCAGCTCTATGGCAAAGTAGTAAACCCAGAGCAGAAGTCCTACTTCAGCCAGATCAGGCCTGCAAAGAAACTGCGTTTCACATTCCTTTGGAAGAGATGTTCCCAGTAGGCTGTAAGAGCACTGTGCAGAGCGAGTTGTTTCTTACCTTCCCAAAGAGCTGGAAGCAAGATGCTGTGGGGCCCAACTCGCCCTTTGGAAAGAAGCCTGCACGTTGTGCCTTTCAGCTCTAGGGCAATGGAGCACACCCAGAGCAGAAGTCCTACTTCAGCCAGATCAGGCCTGCAAAGAAACTGCGTTTCACAGGCCTTTGGAAGAGATGTTCCCGGTACGCTGTAAGAGCACTGTGCAGAGCGAGTTGTTTCTTACCTTCCCAAAGAGCTGGAAGCAAGATGCTGTGGGGCCCAAGTCGCCCTTTGGAAAGAAGCCTGCACGTTGTGCCTTTCAGCTCTAGGGCATTGTAGCACACCCAGAGCAGAAGTCCTACTTCAGCCAATCAGGCCTGCAAAGAAACTGCGTTTCACAGGCCTTTGGAAGAGATGTTCCCGGTAGGCTGTAAGAGCACTGTGCAGAGGGAGTTGTTTCTTAGCTTCCCAAAGAGCTGGAAGCAAGATGCTGTGGGGCCCAACTCGCCCTTTGGAAAGAAGCCTGCACGTTGTGCCTTTCAGCTCTAGGGCAATGGAGCACACCCAGAGCAGAAGTCCTACTTCAGCCAGATCAGGCCTGCAAAGAAACTGCGTTTCAGAGGTCTTTGGAAGAGATGTTCCCCGTAGGCTGTAAGAGCACTGTGCAGAGCGAGTTGTTTCTTGCTTCCCAAAGAGCTGGAAGCAAGATGCTGTGTGGCCCAGCTCGCCCTTTGGAAAGAAGCCTGCACGTTGTGCCTTTCAGCTCTAGGGCAATGTAGCCCACCCAGAGCAGAAGTCCTCCTTCAGCCAGATCAGGCCTGCAAAGAAACTGCGTTTCACAGGCCTTGGGAAGAGATGTTCCCGGTAGGCTGTAAGAGCACTGTGCAGAGCGAGTTGTTTCTTAGCTTCCCAAAGAGCTGGAAGCAAGATGCTGTGGGGCCCAGCTCGCCCTTTGGAAAGAAGCCTGCACGTTGTGCCTTTCAGCTCTAGGGCAAAGTAGCACACCCAGAGCAGAAGTCCTACTTCAGCCAGATCAGGCCTGCAAAGAAGCTGCGTTTCACAGGCCTTTGGAAGAGATGTTCCCGGTAGGCAGTTAGAGCACTGTGCAGAGCGAGTTGTTTCTTAGCTTCCCAAAGAGCTGGAAGCAAGATGCTGTGGGGCCCAGCTCGCCCTTTGGAAAGAAGCCTGCACGTTGTGCCTTTCAGCTCTAGGGCAAAGAAGCACACCCAGAGCAGAAGTCCTACTTTAGCCAGATCAGGCCTGCAAAGAAACTGCGTTTCACAGGCCTTTGGAAGAGATGTTCCCACTAGGCTGTAAGAGCACTGTGCAGAGCGAGTTGTTTCTTAGCTTCCCAAAGAGCTGGAAGCAAGATGCTGTGGGACCCAACTCGCCCTTTGGAAAGAAGCCTGCACGTTGTGCCTTTCAGCTCTAGGGCAAAGTAGCACACCCAGAGCAGAAGTCCTACTTCAGCCAGATCAGGCCTGCAAAGAAACTGCGTTTCACAGGCCTTTGGAAGAGATGCTCTTGGTATGCTGTAAGAGCACTGTGCAGAGCGAGTTGTTTCTTAGCTTCCCAAAGAGCTGGAAGCAAGATGCTGTGGGGCCCAACTCGCCCTTTGGAATGAAGCCTGCACGTTGTGCCTTTCAGCTCTAGGGCCAATTAGCACACCCAGAGCAGAAGTCCTACTTCAGCCAGATCAGGCCTGCAAAGAAGCTGCGTTTCCCAGGCCTTTGGAAGAGATGTTTCCGGTAGGCTGTAAGTACACTGTGCAGAGCGAGTGGTTTCTTAGCTTCCCAAAGAGCTGGAAGCAAGATGCTGTGGGGCCCAACGCGCCCCTTGGAAAGAAGCCTGCACGTTGAGCCTTTCAGCTCTAGGGCAATGTAGCCCACCCAGAGCAGAAGTCCTACTTCAGCCAGATCAGGCCTGCAAAGAAACTGCGTTTCACAGGCCTTTGGAAGAGATGTTCCCGGTAGGCTGTAAGAGCACTGTGCAGAGCGAGTTGTTTCTTACCTTCCCAAAGAGCTGGAAGCAAGATGCTGTGGGGCCCAAGTCGCCCTTTGGAAAGAAGCCTGCACGTTGTGCCTTTCAGCTCTAGGGCATTGTAGCACACCCAGAGCAGAAGTCCTACTTCAGCCAATCAGGCCTGCAAAGAAACTGCGTTTCACAGGCCTTTGGAAGAGATGTTCCCGGTAGGCTGTAAGAGCACTGTGCAGAGCGAGTTGTTTCTTAGCTTCCCAAAGAGCTGGAAGCAAGATGCTGTGGGGCCCAACTCGCCCTTTGGAAAGAAGCCTGCACGTTGTGCCTTTCAGCTCTAGGGCAAAGTAGCACACCCAGAGCAGAAGTCCTACTTCAGCCAGATCAGGCCTGCAAAGAAACTGCGTTTCACAGGTCTTTGGAAGAGATGTTCCCCGTAGGCTGTAAGAGCACTGTGCAGAGCGAGTTGTTTCTTGCTTCCCAAAGAGCTGGAAGCAAGATGCTGTGTGGCCCAGCTCGCCCTTTGGAAAGAAGCCTGCACGTTGTGCCTTTCAGCTCTAGGGCAATGTAGCCCACCCAGAGCAGAAGTCCTACTTCAGCCAGATCAGGCCTGCAAAGAAACTGCGTTTCACAGGCCTTGGGAAGAGATGTTCCCGGTAGGCTGTAAGAGCACTGTGCAGAGCGAGTTGTTTCTTAGCTTCCCAAAGAGCTGGAAGCAAGATGCTGTGGGGCCCAACTCGCCCTTTGGAAAGAAGCCTGCACGTTGTGCCATTCAGCTCTAGGGCAATGTAGCCCACCCAGAGCAGAAGTCCTACTTCAGCCAGATCAGGCCAGCAAAGAAACTGCGTTTCACAGTCCTTGGGAAGAGATGTTCGCGGTAGGCTGTAAGAGCACTGTGCAGAGCGAGTTGTTTCTTAGCTTCCCAAAGAGCTGGAAGCAAGATGCCGTGGGGCCCAACTCGCCCTTTGGAAAGAAGCCTGCACGTTGTGCCTTTCAGCTCTAGGGCAATGGAGCACACCCAGAGCAGAAGTCCTACTTCAGCCAGATCAGGCCTGCAAAGAAACTGCGTTTCACAGGCCTTTGGAAGAGATGTTCCCGGTAGGCTGTAAGAGCACTGTGCAGAGCGAGTGGTTTCTTACCTTCCCAAAGAGCTGGAAGCAAGATGCTGTGGGGCCCAACTCGCCCTTTGGAAAGAAGCCTGCACGTTGTGCCTTTCAGCTCTAGGTCAATGGAGCACACCCAGAGCAGAAGTCCTTCTTCAGCCAGATCAGGCCTGCAAAGAAACGGCGTTTCACAGGCCTTGGGAAGAGATGTTCCCGGTAGGCTGTAAGAGCACTGTGCAGAGCGAGTTGTTTCTTAGCTTCCCAAAGAGCTGGAAGCAAGATGCTGTGGGGCCCAACTCGCCCTTTGGAAAGAAGCCTGCACGTTGTGCCTTTCAGCTCTAGGGCAATGGAGCACACCCAGAGCAGAAGTCCTACTTCAGCCAGATCAGGCCTGCAAAGAAACTGCGTTTCACAGGCCTTTGGAAGAGATGTTCCCGGTAGGCTGTAAGAGCACTGTGCAGAGCGAGTGGTTTCTTACCTTCCCAAAGAGCTGGAAGCAAGATGCTGTGGGGCCCAACTCGCCCTTTGGAAAGAAGCCTGCACGTTGTGCCTTTCAGCTCTAGGTCAATGGAGCACACCCAGAGCAGAAGTCCTACTTCAGCCAGATCAGGCCTGCAAAGAAACGGCGTTTCACAGGCCTTGGGAAGAGATGTTCCCGGTAGGCTGTAAGAGCACTGTGCAGAGCGAGTTGTTTCTTAGCTTCCCAAAGAGCTGGAAGCAAGATGCTGTGGGGCCCAACTCGCCCTTTGGAAAGAAGCCTGCACGTTGTGCCTTTCAGCTCTAGGGCAATGGAGCACACCCAGAGCAGAAGTCCTACTTCAGCCAGATCAGGCGTGCAAAGAAACTGCGTTTCACAGGCCTTTGGAAGAGATGTTCCCGGTAGGCTGTAAGAGCACTGTGCAGAGCGAGTGGTTTCTTACCTTCCCAAAGAGCTGGAAGCAAGATGCTGTGGGGCCCAACTCGCCCTTTGGAAAGAAGCCTGCACGTTGTGCCTTTCAGCTCTAGGTCAATGGAGCACACCCAGAGCAGAAGTCCTACTTCAGCCAGATCAGGCCTGCAAAGAAACGGCGTTTCACAGGCCTTGGGAAGAGATGTTCCCGGTAGGCTGTAAGAGCACTGTGCAGAGCGAGTTGTTTCTTAGCTTCCCAAAGAGCTGGAAGCAAGATGCTGTGGGGCCCAACTCGCCCTTTGGAAAGAAGCCTGCACGTTGTGCCTTTCAGCTCTAGGGCAATGGAGCACACCCAGAGCAGAAGTCCTACTTCAGCCAGATGAGGCCTGCAAAGAGCCTGCGTTTCACATTCCGTTGGAGGAGATGTTCCCGGTAGGCTGTAAGAGCACTGTGCAGAGCGAGTTGTTTCTTAGCTTCCCAAAGAGCTGGAAGCAAGATGCTGTGGGGCCCAACTCGCCCTTTGGAAAGAAGCCTGCACGTTGTGCCTTTCAGCTCTAGGTCAATGGAGCACACCCAGAGCAGAAGTCCTTCTTCAGCCAGATCAGGCCTGCAAAGAAACGGCGTTTCACAGGCCTTGGGAAGAGATGTTCCCGGTAGGCTGTAAGAGCACTGTGCAGAGCGAGTTGTTTCTTAGCTTCCCAAAGAGCTGGAAGCAAGATGCTGTGGGGCCCAACTCGCCCTTTGGAAAGAAGCCTGCACGTTGTGCCTTTCAGCTCTAGGGCAATGGAGCACACCCAGAGCAGAAGTCCTACTTCAGCCAGATCAGGCCTGCAAAGAAACTGCGTTTCACAGGCCTTTGGAAGAGATGTTCCCGGTAGGCTGTAAGAGCACTGTGCAGAGCGAGTGGTTTCTTACCTTCCCAAAGAGCTGGAAGCAAGATGCTGTGGGGCCCAACTCGCCCTTTGGAAAGAAGCCTGCACGTTGTGCCTTTCAGCTCTAGGTCAATGGAGCACACCCAGAGCAGAAGTCCTACTTCAGCCAGATCAGGCCTGCAAAGAAACGGCGTTTCACAGGCCTTGGGAAGAGATGTTCCCGGTAGGCTGTAAGAGCACTGTGCAGAGCGAGTTGTTTCTTAGCTTCCCAAAGAGCTGGAAGCAAGATGCTGTGGGGCCCAACTCGCCCTTTGGAAAGAAGCCTGCACGTTGTGCCTTTCAGCTCTAGGGCAATGGAGCACACCCAGAGCAGAAGTCCTACTTCAGCCAGATCAGGCGTGCAAAGAAACTGCGTTTCACAGGCCTTTGGAAGAGATGTTCCCGGTAGGCTGTAAGAGCACTGTGCAGAGCGAGTGGTTTCTTACCTTCCCAAAGAGCTGGAAGCAAGATGCTGTGGGGCCCAACTCGCCCTTTGGAAAGAAGCCTGCACGTTGTGCCTTTCAGCTCTAGGTCAATGGAGCACACCCAGAGCAGAAGTCCTACTTCAGCCAGATCAGGCCTGCAAAGAAACGGCGTTTCACAGGCCTTGGGAAGAGATGTTCCCGGTAGGCTGTAAGAGCACTGTGCAGAGCGAGTTGTTTCTTAGCTTCCCAAAGAGCTGGAAGCAAGATGCTGTGGGGCCCAACTCGCCCTTTGGAAAGAAGCCTGCACGTTGTGCCTTTCAGCTCTAGGGCAATGGAGCACACCCAGAGCAGAAGTCCTACTTCAGCCAGATGAGGCCTGCAAAGAGCCTGCGTTTCACATTCCGTTGGAGGAGATGTTCCCGGTAGGCTGTAAGAGCACTGTGCAGAGCGAGTTGTTTCTTAGCTTCCCAAAGAGCTGGAAGCAAGATGCTGTGGGGCCCAACTCTCCCTTTGGAACGAAGCCTGCACGTTGTGCCTTTCAGCTCTAGGGCAATGGAGCACACCCAGAGCAGAAGTCCTACTTCAGCCAGATCAGGCCTGCAAAGAAACTGCGTTTCACAGGCCTTTGGAAGAGATGTTTCCGGTAGGCTGTAAGAGCACTGTGCAGAGCGAGTTGTTTCTTAGCTTCCCAAAGAGCTGGAAGCAAGATGCCGTGGGGCCCAACTCGCCCTTTGGAACGAAGCCTGCACGTTGTGCCTTTCAGCTCTAGGGCAATGGAGCACACCCAGACCAGAAGTCCTACTTCAGCCAGATCAGGCCTGCAAAGAAACTGCGTTTCACAGCCCTTTGGAAGAGATGTTCCCGGTAGGCTATAAGAGCACTGTGCAGTGCGAGTTGTTTCTTACCTTCCCAAAGAGCTGGAAGCAAGATGCTGTGGGGCCCAACTCGCCCTTTGGAAAGAAGCCTGCACGTTGTGCCTTTCAGCTCTAGGGCATTGTAGCACACCCAGAGCAGAAGTCCTACTTCAGCCAGATCAGGCCTGCAAAGAAACTGCGTTTCACAGGCCTTTGGAAGAGATGTTCCCGGTAGGCTGTAAGAGCACTGTGCAGAGCGAGTTGTTTCTAACCTTCCCAAAGAGCTGGAAGCAAGATGCTGTGGGGCCCAAGTCGCCCTTTGGAAAGAAGTCTGCACGTTGTGCCTTTCAGCTCTAGGGCATTGTAGCACACCCAGAGCAGAAGTCCTACTTCAGCCAATCAGGCCTGCAAAGAAACTGCGTTTCACAGGCCTTTGGAAGAGATGTTCCCGGTAGGCTGTAAGAGCACTGTGCAGAGCGAGTTGTTTCTTAGCTTCCCAAAGAGCTGGAAGCAAGATGCTGTGGGGCCCAACTCGCCCTTTGGAAAGAAGCCTGCACGTTGTGCCTTTCAGCTCTAGGGCAATGGAGCACACCCAGAGCAGAAGTCCTACTTCAGCCAGATCAGGCCTGCAAAGAAACTGCGTTTCACAGGTCTTTGGAAGAGATGTTCCCCGTAGGCTGTAAGAGCACTGTGCAGAGCGAGTTGTTTCTTGCTTCCCAAAGAGCTGGAAGCAAGATTCTGTGTGGCCCAGCTCGCCCTTTGGAAAGAAGCCTGCACGTTGTGCCTTTCAGCTCTAGGGCAATGTAGCCCACCCAGAGCAGAAGTCCTACTTCAGCCAGATCAGGCCTGCAAAGAAACTGCGTTTCACAGGCCTTGGGAAGAGATGTTCCCGGTAGGCTGTAAGAGCACTGTGCAGAGCGAGTTGTTTCTTAGCTTCCCAAAGAGCTGGAAGCAAGATGCTGTGGGGCCCAACTCGCCCTTTGGAAAGAAGCCTGCACGTTGTGCCTTTCAGCTCTAGGGCAATGGACCACACCCAGAGCAGAAGTCCTACTTCAGCCAGATCAGGCCTGCAAAGAAACTGCGTTTCACAGGCCTTTGGAAGAGATGTTCCCGGTAGGCTGTAAGAGCACTGTGCAGAGCGAGTTGTTTCTTAGCTTCCCAAAGAGCTGGAAGCAAGATGCTGTGGGGCGCAAAGCGCCCCTTGGAAAGAAGCCTGCACGTTGTGCCTTTCAGCTCTAGGGCAATGGAGCACACCCAGAGCAGAAGTCCTACTTCAGCCAGATCAGGCCTGCAAAGAAACTGCGTTTCACAGGCCTTGGGAAGAGATGTTCCCGGTAGGCTGTAAGAGCACTGTGCAGAGCGAGTTGTTTCTTAGCTTCCCAAAGAGCTGGAAGCAAGATGCTGTGGGGCCCAACGCGCCCTTTGGAAAGAAGCCTGCACGTTGAGCCTTTCAGCTCTAGGGCAATGTAGCCCACCCTGAGCAGAAGTCCTACTTCAGCCAGATCAGGCCTGCAAAGAAACTGCGTTTCACAGGCCTTTGGAAGAGATGTTCCCTGTAGGCTGTAAGAGCACTGTGCAGAGCGAGTTGTTTCTTAGCTTCCCAAAGAGCTGGAAGCAAGATGCTTTGGGGCCCAACTCGCCCTTTGCAAAGAAGCCTGCACGTTGTGCCTTTCAGCTCTATGGCAAAGTAGTAAACCCAGAGCAGAAGTCCTACTTCAGCCAGATCAGGCCTGCAAAGAAACTGCGTTTCACATTCCTTTGGAAGAGATGTTCCCAGTAGGCTGTAAGAGCACTGTGCAGAGCGAGTTGTTTCTTACCTTCCCAAAGAGCTGGAAGCAAGATGCTGTGGGGCCCAACTCGCCCTTTGGAAAGAAGCCTGCACGTTGTGCCTTTCAGCTCTAGGGCAATGGAGCACACCCAGAGCAGAAGTCCTACTTCAGCCAGATCAGGCCTGCAAAGAAACTGCGTTTCACAGGCCTTTGGAAGAGATGTTCCCGGTACGCTGTAAGAGCACTGTGCAGAGCGAGTTGTTTCTTACCTTCCCAAAGAGCTGGAAGCAAGATGCTGTGGGGCCCAAGTCGCCCTTTGGAAAGAAGCCTGCACGTTGTGCCTTTCAGCTCTAGGGCATTGTAGCACACCCAGAGCAGAAGTCCTACTTCAGCCAATCAGGCCTGCAAAGAAACTGCGTTTCACAGGCCTTTGGAAGAGATGTTCCCGGTAGGCTGTAAGAGCACTGTGCAGAGGGAGTTGTTTCTTAGCTTCCCAAAGAGCTGGAAGCAAGATGCTGTGGGGCCCAACTCGCCCTTTGGAAAGAAGCCTGCACGTTGTGCCTTTCAGCTCTAGGGCAATGGAGCACACCCAGAGCAGAAGTCCTACTTCAGCCAGATCAGGCCTGCAAAGAAACTGCGTTTCAGAGGTCTTTGGAAGAGATGTTCCCCGTAGGCTGTAAGAGCACTGTGCAGAGCGAGTTGTTTCTTGCTTCCCAAAGAGCTGGAAGCAAGATGCTGTGTGGCCCAGCTCGCCCTTTGGAAAGAAGCCTGCACGTTGTGCCTTTCAGCTCTAGGGCAATGTAGCCCACCCAGAGCAGAAGTCCTCCTTCAGCCAGATCAGGCCTGCAAAGAAACTGCGTTTCACAGGCCTTGGGAAGAGATGTTCCCGGTAGGCTGTAAGAGCACTGTGCAGAGCGAGTTGTTTCTTAGCTTCCCAAAGAGCTGGAAGCAAGATGCTGTGGGGCCCAGCTCGCCCTTTGGAAAGAAGCCTGCACGTTGTGCCTTTCAGCTCTAGGGCAAAGTAGCACACCCAGAGCAGAAGTCCTACTTCAGCCAGATCAGGCCTGCAAAGAAGCTGCGTTTCACAGGCCTTTGGAAGAGATGTTCCCGGTAGGCAGTTAGAGCACTGTGCAGAGCGAGTTGTTTCTTAGCTTCCCAAAGAGCTGGAAGCAAGATGCTGTGGGGCCCAGCTCGCCCTTTGGAAAGAAGCCTGCACGTTGTGCCTTTCAGCTCTAGGGCAAAGAAGCACACCCAGAGCAGAAGTCCTACTTTAGCCAGATCAGGCCTGCAAAGAAACTGCGTTTCACAGGCCTTTGGAAGAGATGTTCCCACTAGGCTGTAAGAGCACTGTGCAGAGCGAGTTGTTTCTTAGCTTCCCAAAGAGCTGGAAGCAAGATGCTGTGGGACCCAACTCGCCCTTTGGAAAGAAGCCTGCACGTTGTGCCTTTCAGCTCTAGGGCAAAGTAGCACACCCAGAGCAGAAGTCCTACTTCAGCCAGATCAGGCCTGCAAAGAAACTGCGTTTCACAGGCCTTTGGAAGAGATGCTCTTGGTATGCTGTAAGAGCACTGTGCAGAGCGAGTTGTTTCTTAGCTTCCCAAAGAGCTGGAAGCAAGATGCTGTGGGGCCCAACTCGCCCTTTGGAATGAAGCCTGCACGTTGTGCCTTTCAGCTCTAGGGCCAATTAGCACACCCAGAGCAGAAGTCCTACTTCAGCCAGATCAGGCCTGCAAAGAAGCTGCGTTTCCCAGGCCTTTGGAAGAGATGTTTCCGGTAGGCTGTAAGTACACTGTGCAGAGCGAGTGGTTTCTTAGCTTCCCAAAGAGCTGGAAGCAAGATGCTGTGGGGCCCAACGCGCCCCTTGGAAAGAAGCCTGCACGTTGAGCCTTTCAGCTCTAGGGCAATGTAGCCCACCCAGAGCAGAAGTCCTACTTCAGCCAGATCAGGCCTGCAAAGAAACTGCGTTTCACAGGCCTTTGGAAGAGATGTTCCCGGTAGGCTGTAAGAGCACTGTGCAGAGCGAGTTGTTTCTTACCTTCCCAAAGAGCTGGAAGCAAGATGCTGTGGGGCCCAAGTCGCCCTTTGGAAAGAAGCCTGCACGTTGTGCCTTTCAGCTCTAGGGCATTGTAGCACACCCAGAGCAGAAGTCCTACTTCAGCCAATCAGGCCTGCAAAGAAACTGCGTTTCACAGGCCTTTGGAAGAGATGTTCCCGGTAGGCTGTAAGAGCACTGTGCAGAGCGAGTTGTTTCTTAGCTTCCCAAAGAGCTGGAAGCAAGATGCTGTGGGGCCCAACTCGCCCTTTGGAAAGAAGCCTGCACGTTGTGCCTTTCAGCTCTAGGGCAAAGTAGCACACCCAGAGCAGAAGTCCTACTTCAGCCAGATCAGGCCTGCAAAGAAACTGCGTTTCACAGGTCTTTGGAAGAGATGTTCCCCGTAGGCTGTAAGAGCACTGTGCAGAGCGAGTTGTTTCTTGCTTCCCAAAGAGCTGGAAGCAAGATGCTGTGTGGCCCAGCTCGCCCTTTGGAAAGAAGCCTGCACGTTGTGCCTTTCAGCTCTAGGGCAATGTAGCCCACCCAGAGCAGAAGTCCTACTTCAGCCAGATCAGGCCTGCAAAGAAACTGCGTTTCACAGGCCTTGGGAAGAGATGTTCCCGGTAGGCTGTAAGAGCACTGTGCAGAGCGAGTTGTTTCTTAGCTTCCCAAAGAGCTGGAAGCAAGATGCTGTGGGGCCCAACTCGCCCTTTGGAAAGAAGCCTGCACGTTGTGCCATTCAGCTCTAGGGCAATGTAGCCCACCCAGAGCAGAAGTCCTACTTCAGCCAGATCAGGCCAGCAAAGAAACTGCGTTTCACAGTCCTTGGGAAGAGATGTTCGCGGTAGGCTGTAAGAGCACTGTGCAGAGCGAGTTGTTTCTTAGCTTCCCAAAGAGCTGGAAGCAAGATGCCGTGGGGCCCAACTCGCCCTTTGGAAAGAAGCCTGCACGTTGTGCCTTTCAGCTCTAGGGCAATGGAGCACACCCAGAGCAGAAGTCCTACTTCAGCCAGATCAGGCCTGCAAAGAAACTGCGTTTCACAGGCCTTTGGAAGAGATGTTCCCGGTAGGCTGTAAGAGCACTGTGCAGAGCGAGTGGTTTCTTACCTTCCCAAAGAGCTGGAAGCAAGATGCTGTGGGGCCCAACTCGCCCTTTGGAAAGAAGCCTGCACGTTGTGCCTTTCAGCTCTAGGTCAATGGAGCACACCCAGAGCAGAAGTCCTTCTTCAGCCAGATCAGGCCTGCAAAGAAACGGCGTTTCACAGGCCTTGGGAAGAGATGTTCCCGGTAGGCTGTAAGAGCACTGTGCAGAGCGAGTTGTTTCTTAGCTTCCCAAAGAGCTGGAAGCAAGATGCTGTGGGGCCCAACTCGCCCTTTGGAAAGAAGCCTGCACGTTGTGCCTTTCAGCTCTAGGGCAATGGAGCACACCCAGAGCAGAAGTCCTACTTCAGCCAGATCAGGCCTGCAAAGAAACTGCGTTTCACAGGCCTTTGGAAGAGATGTTCCCGGTAGGCTGTAAGAGCACTGTGCAGAGCGAGTGGTTTCTTACCTTCCCAAAGAGCTGGAAGCAAGATGCTGTGGGGCCCAACTCGCCCTTTGGAAAGAAGCCTGCACGTTGTGCCTTTCAGCTCTAGGTCAATGGAGCACACCCAGAGCAGAAGTCCTACTTCAGCCAGATCAGGCCTGCAAAGAAACGGCGTTTCACAGGCCTTGGGAAGAGATGTTCCCGGTAGGCTGTAAGAGCACTGTGCAGAGCGAGTTGTTTCTTAGCTTCCCAAAGAGCTGGAAGCAAGATGCTGTGGGGCCCAACTCGCCCTTTGGAAAGAAGCCTGCACGTTGTGCCTTTCAGCTCTAGGGCAATGGAGCACACCCAGAGCAGAAGTCCTACTTCAGCCAGATCAGGCGTGCAAAGAAACTGCGTTTCACAGGCCTTTGGAAGAGATGTTCCCGGTAGGCTGTAAGAGCACTGTGCAGAGCGAGTGGTTTCTTACCTTCCCAAAGAGCTGGAAGCAAGATGCTGTGGGGCCCAACTCGCCCTTTGGAAAGAAGCCTGCACGTTGTGCCTTTCAGCTCTAGGTCAATGGAGCACACCCAGAGCAGAAGTCCTACTTCAGCCAGATCAGGCCTGCAAAGAAACGGCGTTTCACAGGCCTTGGGAAGAGATGTTCCCGGTAGGCTGTAAGAGCACTGTGCAGAGCGAGTTGTTTCTTAGCTTCCCAAAGAGCTGGAAGCAAGATGCTGTGGGGCCCAACTCGCCCTTTGGAAAGAAGCCTGCACGTTGTGCCTTTCAGCTCTAGGGCAATGGAGCACACCCAGAGCAGAAGTCCTACTTCAGCCAGATGAGGCCTGCAAAGAGCCTGCGTTTCACATTCCGTTGGAGGAGATGTTCCCGGTAGGCTGTAAGAGCACTGTGCAGAGCGAGTTGTTTCTTAGCTTCCCAAAGAGCTGGAAGCAAGATGCTGTGGGGCCCAACTCGCCCTTTGGAAAGAAGCCTGCACGTTGTGCCTTTCAGCTCTAGGTCAATGGAGCACACCCAGAGCAGAAGTCCTTCTTCAGCCAGATCAGGCCTGCAAAGAAACGGCGTTTCACAGGCCTTGGGAAGAGATGTTCCCGGTAGGCTGTAAGAGCACTGTGCAGAGCGAGTTGTTTCTTAGCTTCCCAAAGAGCTGGAAGCAAGATGCTGTGGGGCCCAACTCGCCCTTTGGAAAGAAGCCTGCACGTTGTGCCTTTCAGCTCTAGGGCAATGGAGCACACCCAGAGCAGAAGTCCTACTTCAGCCAGATCAGGCCTGCAAAGAAACTGCGTTTCACAGGCCTTTGGAAGAGATGTTCCCGGTAGGCTGTAAGAGCACTGTGCAGAGCGAGTGGTTTCTTACCTTCCCAAAGAGCTGGAAGCAAGATGCTGTGGGGCCCAACTCGCCCTTTGGAAAGAAGCCTGCACGTTGTGCCTTTCAGCTCTAGGTCAATGGAGCACACCCAGAGCAGAAGTCCTACTTCAGCCAGATCAGGCCTGCAAAGAAACGGCGTTTCACAGGCCTTGGGAAGAGATGTTCCCGGTAGGCTGTAAGAGCACTGTGCAGAGCGAGTTGTTTCTTAGCTTCCCAAAGAGCTGGAAGCAAGATGCTGTGGGGCCCAACTCGCCCTTTGGAAAGAAGCCTGCACGTTGTGCCTTTCAGCTCTAGGGCAATGGAGCACACCCAGAGCAGAAGTCCTACTTCAGCCAGATCAGGCGTGCAAAGAAACTGCGTTTCACAGGCCTTTGGAAGAGATGTTCCCGGTAGGCTGTAAGAGCACTGTGCAGAGCGAGTGGTTTCTTACCTTCCCAAAGAGCTGGAAGCAAGATGCTGTGGGGCCCAACTCGCCCTTTGGAAAGAAGCCTGCACGTTGTGCCTTTCAGCTCTAGGTCAATGGAGCACACCCAGAGCAGAAGTCCTACTTCAGCCAGATCAGGCCTGCAAAGAAACGGCGTTTCACAGGCCTTGGGAAGAGATGTTCCCGGTAGGCTGTAAGAGCACTGTGCAGAGCGAGTTGTTTCTTAGCTTCCCAAAGAGCTGGAAGCAAGATGCTGTGGGGCCCAACTCGCCCTTTGGAAAGAAGCCTGCACGTTGTGCCTTTCAGCTCTAGGGCAATGGAGCACACCCAGAGCAGAAGTCCTACTTCAGCCAGATGAGGCCTGCAAAGAGCCTGCGTTTCACATTCCGTTGGAGGAGATGTTCCCGGTAGGCTGTAAGAGCACTGTGCAGAGCGAGTTGTTTCTTAGCTTCCCAAAGAGCTGGAAGCAAGATGCTGTGGGGCCCAACTCTCCCTTTGGAACGAAGCCTGCACGTTGTGCCTTTCAGCTCTAGGGCAATGGAGCACACCCAGAGCAGAAGTCCTACTTCAGCCAGATCAGGCCTGCAAAGAAACTGCGTTTCACAGGCCTTTGGAAGAGATGTTTCCGGTAGGCTGTAAGAGCACTGTGCAGAGCGAGTTGTTTCTTAGCTTCCCAAAGAGCTGGAAGCAAGATGCCGTGGGGCCCAACTCGCCCTTTGGAACGAAGCCTGCACGTTGTGCCTTTCAGCTCTAGGGCAATGGAGCACACCCAGAGCAGAAGTCCTACTTCAGCCAGATCAGGCCTGCAAAGAAACTGCGTTTCACAGCCCTTTGGAAGAGATGTTCCCGGTAGGCTATAAGAGCACTGTGCAGTGCGAGTTGTTTCTTACCTTCCCAAAGAGCTGGAAGCAAGATGCTGTGGGGCCCAACTCGCCCTTTGGAAAGAAGCCTGCACGTTGTGCCTTTCAGCTCTAGGGCATTGTAGCACACCCAGAGCAGAAGTCCTACTTCAGCCAGATCAGGCCTGCAAAGAAACTGCGTTTCACAGGCCTTTGGAAGAGATGTTCCCGGTAGGCTGTAAGAGCACTGTGCAGAGCGAGTTGTTTCTAACCTTCCCAAAGAGCTGGAAGCAAGATGCTGTGGGGCCCAAGTCGCCCTTTGGAAAGAAGTCTGCACGTTGTGCCTTTCAGCTCTAGGGCATTGTAGCACACCCAGAGCAGAAGTCCTACTTCAGCCAATCAGGCCTGCAAAGAAACTGCGTTTCACAGGCCTTTGGAAGAGATGTTCCCGGTAGGCTGTAAGAGCACTGTGCAGAGCGAGTTGTTTCTTAGCTTCCCAAAGAGCTGGAAGCAAGATGCTGTGGGGCCCAACTCGCCCTTTGGAAAGAAGCCTGCACGTTGTGCCTTTCAGCTCTAGGGCAATGGAGCACACCCAGAGCAGAAGTCCTACTTCAGCCAGATCAGGCCTGCAAAGAAACTGCGTTTCACAGGTCTTTGGAAGAGATGTTCCCCGTAGGCTGTAAGAGCACTGTGCAGAGCGAGTTGTTTCTTGCTTCCCAAAGAGCTGGAAGCAAGATTCTGTGTGGCCCAGCTCGCCCTTTGGAAAGAAGCCTGCACGTTGTGCCTTTCAGCTCTAGGGCAATGTAGCCCACCCAGAGCAGAAGTCCTACTTCAGCCAGATCAGGCCTGCAAAGAAACTGCGTTTCACAGGCCTTGGGAAGAGATGTTCCCGGTAGGCTGTAAGAGCACTGTGCAGAGCGAGTTGTTTCTTAGCTTCCCAAAGAGCTGGAAGCAAGATGCTGTGGGGCCCAACTCGCCCTTTGGAAAGAAGCCTGCACGTTGTGCCTTTCAGCTCTAGGGCAATGTAGCCCACCCAGAGCAGAAGTCCTACTTCAGCCAGATCAGGCCTGCAAAGAAACTGCGTTTCACAGGCCTTGGGAAGAGATGTTCGCGGTAGGCTGTAAGAGCACTGTGCAGAGCGAGTTGTTTCTTAGCTTCCCAAAGAGCTGGAAGCAAGATGCTGTGGGGCCCAACTCGCCCTTTGGAAAGAAGCCTGCACGTTGTGCCTTTCAGCTCTAGGGCAATGGAGCACACCCAGAGCAGAAGTCCTACTTCAGCCAGATCAGGCCTGCAAAGAAACTGCGTTTCACAGGCCTTTGGAAGAGATGTTCCCGGTAGGCTGTAAGAGCACTGTGCAGAGCGAGTGGTTTCTTACCTTCCGAAAGAGCTGGAAGCAAGATGCTGTGGGGCCCAACTCGCCCTTTGGAAAGAAGCCTGCACGTTGTGCCTTTCAGCTCTAGGTCAATGGAGCACACCCAGAGCAGAAGTCCTACTTCAGCCAGATCAGGCCTGCAAAGAAACGGCGTTTCACAGGCCTTGGGAAGAGATGTTCCCGGTAGGCTGTAAGAGCACTGTGCAGAGCGAGTTGTTTCTTAGCTTCCCAAAGAGCTGGAAGCAAGATGCTGTGGGGCCCAACTCGCCCTTTGGAAAGAAGCCTGCACGTTGTGCCTTTCAGCTCTAGGGCAATGGAGCACACCCAGAGCAGAAGTCCTACTTCAGCCAGATCAGGCCTGCAAAGAAACTGCGTTTCACAGGCCTTTGGAAGAGATGTTCCCGGTAGGCTGTAAGAGCACTGTGCAGAGCGAGTGGTTTCTTACCTTCCCAAAGAGCTGGAAGCAAGATGCTGTGGGGCCCAACTCGCCCTTTGGAAAGAAGCCTGCACGTTGTGCCTTTCAGCTCTAGGGCAATGGAGCACACCCAGAGCAGAAGTCCTACTTCAGCCAGATCAGGCCTGCAAAGAAACTGCGTTTCACAGGCCTTTGGAAGAGATGTTCCCGGTAGGCTGTAAGAGCACTGTGCAGAGCGAGTGGTTTCTTACCTTCCCAAAGAGCTGGAAGCAAGATGCTGTGGGGCCCAACTCGCCCTTTGGAAAGAAGCCTGCACGTTGTGCCTTTCAGCTCTAGGTCAATGGAGCACACCCAGAGCAGAAGTCCTACTTCAGCCAGATCAGGCCTGCAAAGAAACGGCGTTTCACAGGCCTTGGGAAGAGATGTTCCCGGTAGGCTGTAAGAGCACTGTGCAGAGCGAGTTGTTTCTTAGCTTCCCAAAGAGCTGGAAGCAAGATGCTGTGGGGCCCAACTCGCCCTTTGGAAAGAAGCCTGCACGTTGTGCCTTTCAGCTCTAGGGCAATGGAGCACACCCAGAGCAGAAGTCCTACTTCAGCCAGATCAGGCCTGCAAAGAAACTGCGTTTCACAGGCCTTTGGAAGAGATGTTCCCGGTAGGCTGTAAGAGCACTGTGCAGAGCGAGTGGTTTCTTACCTTCCCAAAGAGCTGGAAGCAAGATGCTGTGGGGCCCAACTCGCCCTTTGGAAAGAAGCCTGCACGTTGTGCCTTTCAGCTCTAGGTCAATGGATCACACCCAGAGCAGAAGTCCTACTTCAGCCAGATCAGGCCTGCAAAGAAACGGCGTTTCACAGGCCTTGGGAAGAGATGTTCCCGGTAGGCTGTAAGAGCACTGTGCAGAGCGAGTTGTTTCTTAGCTTCCCAAAGAGCTGGAAGCAAGATGCTGTGGGGCCCAACTCGCCCTTAGGAAAGAAGCCTGCACGTTGTGCCTTTCAGCTCTAGGGCAATGGAGCACACCCAGAGCAGAAGTCCTACTTCAGCCAGATCAGGCCTGCAAAGAAACTGCGTTTCACAGCCTTGGGAAGAGATTTTCCCGGTAGGCTGCAAGAGCACTGTGCAGAGCGAGTTGTTTCTTAGCTTCTCAAAGAGCTGGAAGCAAGATGCTGTGGGGCCCAACTCGCCCTTTGGAGGGAAGCCTGCACGTTGTGCCTTTCAGCTCTAGGGCAATGGAGCACACCCAGAGGAGAAGTCATACTTCATCCAGATCAGGCCTGCAAAGAAACTGCGTTTCACAGGCCTTTGGAAGAGATGTTCCCGGTAGGCTGTAAGAGCACTGTGCAGAGCGAGTTGTTTCTTAGCTTCCCAAAGTGCTGGAAGCAAGATGCTGTGGGGCCCAACTCGCCCTTTGGAAAGAAGCCTGCACCTTGTGCCTTTCAGCTCTAGGGCAATGGAGCACACCCAGAGCAGAAGTCCTACTTCAGCCAGATCAGGCCTGCAAAGAAACTGCGTTTCAGAGGTCTTTTTAAGAGATGTTCCCAGTAGGCTGTAAGAGCACTGTGCAGAGAGAGTTGTTTCTTGCTTCCCAAAGAGCTGGAAGCAAGGGGCTGTGTGGCCCAACTCGCCCTTTGGAAAGAAGCCTGCACGTTGTGCCTTTCAGCTCTAGGGCAATGTAGCCCACCCAGAGCAGAAGTCCTACTTCAGCCAGATCAGGCCTGCAAAGAAACTGCGTTTCACAGGCCTTTGGAAGAGATGTTCCCGGTAGGCTGTAAGAGCACTGTGCAGAGCGAGTTGTTTCTTAGCTTCCCAAAGAGCTGGAATCAAGATGCTGTGGGGCCCAACTCGCCCTTTGGAAAGAAGCCTGCACGTTGTGACTTTCAGCTCTAGGGCAATGGAGCACACCCAGAGCAGAAGTCCTACTTCAGCCAGATCAGGCCTGCAAAGAAACTGCGATTCACAGGCCTTTGGAAGAGATGTTCCCGGTAGGCTGTAAGAGCACTGTGCAGAGGGAGTTGTTTCTTAGCTTCCCAAAGAGCTGGAAGCAAGATGCTGTGGGGTTCAACTCGCCCTTTGGAAAGAAGCCTGCACGTTGTGCCTTTCAGCTCTAGGGCATTGTAGCACACCCAGAACAGATGGCCTACTTCAGCCAGATCAGGCCTGCAAAGAAACTGCGTTTCACAGGCCCTTGGAAGAGATGTTACCGGTAGGCTGTAAGAGCACTTTGCAGAGCGAGTTGTTTATTAGCTTCATAAAGAGATGGAAGCAAGATGCTGTGGGGCTAACTCGCCCTTTGGAAAGAAGCCTGCACGTTGTGCCTTTCAGCTCTAGGGCAATGGAGCACACCCAGAGCAGAAGTCCTACTTCAGCCAGATCAGGCCTGCAAAGAAACTGCGTTTCACAGGCCTTTGGAAGAGATGTTCCCGGTAGGCTGTAAGAGCACTGTGCAGAGCGAGTGGTTTCTTACCTTCCCAAAGAGCTGGAAGCAAGATGCTGTGGGGCCCAACTCGCCCTTTGGAAAGAAGCCTGCACGTTGTGCCTTTCAGCTCTAGGTCAATGGAGCACACCCAGAGCAGAAGTCCTACTTCAGCCAGATCAGGCCTGCAAAGAAACGGCGTTTCACAGGCCTTTGGAAGAGATGTTCCCGGTAGGCTGTAAGAGCACTGTGCAGAGCGAGTTGTTTCTTAGCTTCCCAAAGAGCTGGAAGCAAGATGCTTTGGGGCCCAACTCGCCCTTTGCAAAGAAGCCTGCACGTTGTGCCTTTCAGCTCTAGGGCAAAGTAGCACACCCAGAGCAGAAGTCCTACTTCATCCAGATCAGGCCTGCAAAGAAACTGCGTTTCACATTCCTTTGGAAGAGATGTTCCCAGTAGGCTGTAAGAGCACTGTGCAGAGCGAGTTGTTTCTTAGCTTCCCAAAGAGCTGGAAGCAAGATGCTGTGGGGCCCAACTCGCCCTTTGGAAAGAAGCCTGCACGTTGTGCCTTTCAGCTCTAGGGCAATGTAGCACACCCAGAGCAGAAGTCCTACTTCAGCAAGATCAGGCCTGCAAAGAAACTGCGTTTCACAGGCCTTGGGAAGAGATGTTCCCGGTAGGCTGTAAGAGCACTGTGCAGAGCGAGTTGTTTCTAACCTTCCCAAAGAGCTGGAAGCAAGATGCTGTGGGGCCCAAGTCGCCCTTTGGAAAGAAGTCTGCACGTTGTGCCTTTCAGCTCTAGGGCATTGTAGCACACCCAGAGCAGAAGTCCTACTTCAGCCAATCAGGCCTGCAAAGAAACTGCGTTTCACAGGCCTTTGGAAGAGATGTTCCCGGTAGGCTGTAAGAGCACTGTGCAGAGCGAGTTGTTTCTTAGCTTCCCAAAGAGCTGGAAGCAAGATGCTGTGGGGCCCAACTCGCCCTTTGGAAAGAAGCCTGCACGTTGTGCCTTTCAGCTCTAGGGCAATGGAGCACACCCAGAGCAGAAGTCCTACTTCAGCCAGATCAGGCCTGCAAAGAAACTGCGTTTCACAGGTCTTTGGAAGAGATGTTCCCCGTAGGCTGTAAGAGCACTGTGCAGAGCGAGTTGTTTCTTGCTTCCCAAAGAGCTGGAAGCAAGATTCTGTGTGGCCCAGCTCGCCCTTTGGAAAGAAGCCTGCACGTTGTGCCTTTCAGCTCTAGGGCAATGTAGCCCACCCAGAGCAGAAGTCCTACTTCAGCCAGATCAGGCCTGCAAAGAAACTGCGTTTCACAGGCCTTGGGAAGAGATGTTCCCGGTAGGCTGTAAGAGCACTGTGCAGAGCGAGTTGTTTCTTAGCTTCCCAAAGAGCTGGAAGCAAGATGCTGTGGGGCCCAACTCGCCCTTTGGAAAGAAGCCTGCACGTTGTGCCTTTCAGCTCTAGGGCAATGTAGCCCACCCAGAGCAGAAGTCCTACTTCAGCCAGATCAGGCCTGCAAAGAAACTGCGTTTCACAGGCCTTGGGAAGAGATGTTCGCGGTAGGCTGTAAGAGCACTGTGCAGAGCGAGTTGTTTCTTAGCTTCCCAAAGAGCTGGAAGCAAGATGCTGTGGGGCCCAACTCGCCCTTTGGAAAGAAGCCTGCACGTTGTGCCTTTCAGCTCTAGGGCAATGGAGCACACCCAGAGCAGAAGTCCTACTTCAGCCAGATCAGGCCTGCAAAGAAACTGCGTTTCACAGGCCTTTGGAAGAGATGTTCCCGGTAGGCTGTAAGAGCACTGTGCAGAGCGAGTGGTTTCTTACCTTCCGAAAGAGCTGGAAGCAAGATGCTGTGGGGCCCAACTCGCCCTTTGGAAAGAAGCCTGCACGTTGTGCCTTTCAGCTCTAGGTCAATGGAGCACACCCAGAGCAGAAGTCCTACTTCAGCCAGATCAGGCCTGCAAAGAAACGGCGTTTCACAGGCCTTGGGAAGAGATGTTCCCGGTAGGCTGTAAGAGCACTGTGCAGAGCGAGTTGTTTCTTAGCTTCCCAAAGAGCTGGAAGCAAGATGCTGTGGGGCCCAACTCGCCCTTTGGAAAGAAGCCTGCACGTTGTGCCTTTCAGCTCTAGGGCAATGGAGCACACCCAGAGCAGAAGTCCTACTTCAGCCAGATCAGGCCTGCAAAGAAACTGCGTTTCACAGGCCTTTGGAAGAGATGTTCCCGGTAGGCTGTAAGAGCACTGTGCAGAGCGAGTGGTTTCTTACCTTCCCAAAGAGCTGGAAGCAAGATGCTGTGGGGCCCAACTCGCCCTTTGGAAAGAAGCCTGCACGTTGTGCCTTTCAGCTCTAGGGCAATGGAGCACACCCAGAGCAGAAGTCCTACTTCAGCCAGATCAGGCCTGCAAAGAAACTGCGTTTCACAGGCCTTTGGAAGAGATGTTCCCGGTAGGCTGTAAGAGCACTGTGCAGAGCGAGTGGTTTCTTACCTTCCCAAAGAGCTGGAAGCAAGATGCTGTGGGGCCCAACTCGCCCTTTGGAAAGAAGCCTGCACGTTGTGCCTTTCAGCTCTAGGTCAATGGAGCACACCCAGAGCAGAAGTCCTACTTCAGCCAGATCAGGCCTGCAAAGAAACGGCGTTTCACAGGCCTTGGGAAGAGATGTTCCCGGTAGGCTGTAAGAGCACTGTGCAGAGCGAGTTGTTTCTTAGCTTCCCAAAGAGCTGGAAGCAAGATGCTGTGGGGCCCAACTCGCCCTTTGGAAAGAAGCCTGCACGTTGTGCCTTTCAGCTCTAGGGCAATGGAGCACACCCAGAGCAGAAGTCCTACTTCAGCCAGATCAGGCCTGCAAAGAAACTGCGTTTCACAGGCCTTTGGAAGAGATGTTCCCGGTAGGCTGTAAGAGCACTGTGCAGAGCGAGTGGTTTCTTACCTTCCCAAAGAGCTGGAAGCAAGATGCTGTGGGGCCCAACTCGCCCTTTGGAAAGAAGCCTGCACGTTGTGCCTTTCAGCTCTAGGTCAATGGATCACACCCAGAGCAGAAGTCCTACTTCAGCCAGATCAGGCCTGCAAAGAAACGGCGTTTCACAGGCCTTGGGAAGAGATGTTCCCGGTAGGCTGTAAGAGCACT
Organism: Equus caballus; assembly: GCF_041296265.1. Lineage (NCBI taxonomy): Eukaryota > Metazoa > Chordata > Mammalia > Perissodactyla > Equidae > Equus > Equus caballus. The sequence continues at coordinate 33,647,508 of NC_091691.1, forward strand.
GTGCAGAGCGAGTTGTTTCTTAGCTTCCCAAAGAGCTGGAAGCAAGATGCTGTGGGGCCCAACTCGCCCTTAGGAAAGAAGCCTGCACGTTGTGCCTTTCAGCTCTAGGGCAATGGAGCACACCCAGAGCAGAAGTCCTACTTCAGCCAGATCAGGCCTGCAAAGAAACTGCGTTTCACAGCCTTGGGAAGAGATTTTCCCGGTAGGCTGCAAGAGCACTGTGCAGAGCGAGTTGTTTCTTAGCTTCTCAAAGAGCTGGAAGCAAGATGCTGTGGGGCCCAACTCGCCCTTTGGAGGGAAGCCTGCACGTTGTGCCTTTCAGCTCTAGGGCAATGGAGCACACCCAGAGGAGAAGTCATACTTCATCCAGATCAGGCCTGCAAAGAAACTGCGTTTCACAGGCCTTTGGAAGAGATGTTCCCGGTAGGCTGTAAGAGCACTGTGCAGAGCGAGTTGTTTCTTAGCTTCCCAAAGTGCTGGAAGCAAGATGCTGTGGGGCCCAACTCGCCCTTTGGAAAGAAGCCTGCACCTTGTGCCTTTCAGCTCTAGGGCAATGGAGCACACCCAGAGCAGAAGTCCTACTTCAGCCAGATCAGGCCTGCAAAGAAACTGCGTTTCAGAGGTCTTTTTAAGAGATGTTCCCAGTAGGCTGTAAGAGCACTGTGCAGAGAGAGTTGTTTCTTGCTTCCCAAAGAGCTGGAAGCAAGGGGCTGTGTGGCCCAACTCGCCCTTTGGAAAGAAGCCTGCACGTTGTGCCTTTCAGCTCTAGGGCAATGTAGCCCACCCAGAGCAGAAGTCCTACTTCAGCCAGATCAGGCCTGCAAAGAAACTGCGTTTCACAGGCCTTTGGAAGAGATGTTCCCGGTAGGCTGTAAGAGCACTGTGCAGAGCGAGTTGTTTCTTAGCTTCCCAAAGAGCTGGAATCAAGATGCTGTGGGGCCCAACTCGCCCTTTGGAAAGAAGCCTGCACGTTGTGACTTTCAGCTCTAGGGCAATGGAGCCCACCCAGAGCAGAAGTCCTACATCAGCCAGATCAGGCCAGCAAAGAAACTGCGTTTCACAGGCCTTGGGAAGAGATGTTCCCGGTAGGCTGTAAGAGCACTGTGCAGAGCGAGTTGTTTCTTAGCTTCCCAAAGAGCTGGAAGCAAGATGCTGTGGTGCCCAACTCGCCCTTTGGAAAGAAGCCTGCACGTTGTGCCTTTCAGCTCTACAGCAAAGTAGCACACCCAGAGCAGAAGTCCTACTCCAGCCAGATCAGGCCTGCAAAGAAACTGCGTTTCACAGGCCTTTGGAAGAGATGTTCCCGGTAGGCTGTAAGAGCACTGTGCAAGGCAAGTTGTTTCTTAGCTTCCCAAAGAGCTGGAAGCAAGATGCTGTGGGGCCCAACTCGCCCTTTGGAAAGAAGCCTGCACGTTGTGCCTTTCAGCTCTAGGGCAATGGAGCACACCCAGAGCAGAAGTCCTACTTCAGCCAGATCAGGCCTGCAAAGAAACTGCGTTTCACAGGCCTTTGGAAGAGATGTTCCCGGTAGGCTGTAAGAGCACTGTGCAGAGCGAGTTGTTTCTTAGCTTCCCAAAGAGCTGGAAGCAAGATGCTGTGGTGCCCAACTCGCCCTTTGGAAAGAAGCCTGCACGTTGTGCCTTTCAGCTCTATTGCAATGGAGCACACCCAGAGCAGAAGTCCTACTTCAGCCAGATCAGGCCTGCAAAGAAACTGCGTTTCACATTCCGTTGGAAGAGATGTTCCCAGTAGGCTGTAAGAGCACTGTGCAGAGCGAGTTGTTTCTTAGCTTCCCAAAGAGCTGGAAGCAAGATGCTGTGGGGCCCAACTCGCCCTTTGGAAAGAAGCCTGCACGTTGTGCCTTTCAGCTCTAGGGCAATGGAGCACAACCAGAGCAGAAAACCTACTTCAGCCAGATCAGGCCTGCAAAGAAACTGCGTTTCACAGGCCTTGGGAAGAGATGTTCCCGGTAGGCTGTAAGAGCACTGTGCAGAGCGAGTTGTTTCTTAGCTTCCCAAAGAGCTGGAAGCAAGATGCTGTGGGGCCCAACTCGCCCTTTGGAAAGAAGCCTGCACGTTGTGCCTTTCAGCTCTAGGGCAATGGACCACACCCAGAGCAGAAGTCCTACTTCAGCCAGATCAGGCCTGCAAAGAAACTGCGTTTCACAGGCCTTTGGAAGAGATGTTCCCGGTAGGCTGTAAGAGCACTGTGCAGAGCGAGTTGTTTCTTAGCTTCCCAAAGAGCTGGAAGCAAGATGCTGTGGGGCGCAAAGCGCCCCTTGGAAAGAAGCCTGCACGTTGTGCCTTTCAGCTCTAGGGCAATGGAGCACACCCAGAGCAGAAGTCCTACTTCAGCCAGATCAGGCCTGCAAAGAAACTGCGTTTCACAGGCCTTGGGAAGAGATGTTCCCGGTAGGCTGTAAGAGCACTGTGCAGAGCGAGTTGTTTCTTAGCTTCCCAAAGAGCTGGAAGCAAGATGCTGTGGGGCCCAACGCGCCCTTTGGAAAGAAGCCTGCACGTTGAGCCTTTCAGCTCTAGGGCAATGTAGCCCACCCTGAGCAGAAGTCCTACTTCAGCCAGATCAGGCCTGCAAAGAAACTGCGTTTCACAGGCCTTTGGAAGAGATGTTCCCTGTAGGCTGTAAGAGCACTGTGCAGAGCGAGTTGTTTCTTAGCTTCCCAAAGAGCTGGAAGCAAGATGCTTTGGGGCCCAACTCGCCCTTTGCAAAGAAGCCTGCACGTTGTGCCTTTCAGCTCTATGGCAAAGTAGTAAACCCAGAGCAGAAGTCCTACTTCAGCCAGATCAGGCCTGCAAAGAAACTGCGTTTCACATTCCTTTGGAAGAGATGTTCCCAGTAGGCTGTAAGAGCACTGTGCAGAGCGAGTTGTTTCTTACCTTCCCAAAGAGCTGGAAGCAAGATGCTGTGGGGCCCAACTCGCCCTTTGGAAAGAAGCCTGCACGTTGTGCCTTTCAGCTCTAGGGCAATGGAGCACACCCAGAGCAGAAGTCCTACTTCAGCCAGATCAGGCCTGCAAAGAAACTGCGTTTCACAGGCCTTTGGAAGAGATGTTCCCGGTACGCTGTAAGAGCACTGTGCAGAGCGAGTTGTTTCTTACCTTCCCAAAGAGCTGGAAGCAAGATGCTGTGGGGCCCAAGTCGCCCTTTGGAAAGAAGCCTGCACGTTGTGCCTTTCAGCTCTAGGGCATTGTAGCACACCCAGAGCAGAAGTCCTACTTCAGCCAATCAGGCCTGCAAAGAAACTGCGTTTCACAGGCCTTTGGAAGAGATGTTCCCGGTAGGCTGTAAGAGCACTGTGCAGAGGGAGTTGTTTCTTAGCTTCCCAAAGAGCTGGAAGCAAGATGCTGTGGGGCCCAACTCGCCCTTTGGAAAGAAGCCTGCACGTTGTGCCTTTCAGCTCTAGGGCAATGGAGCACACCCAGAGCAGAAGTCCTACTTCAGCCAGATCAGGCCTGCAAAGAAACTGCGTTTCAGAGGTCTTTGGAAGAGATGTTCCCCGTAGGCTGTAAGAGCACTGTGCAGAGCGAGTTGTTTCTTGCTTCCCAAAGAGCTGGAAGCAAGATGCTGTGTGGCCCAGCTCGCCCTTTGGAAAGAAGCCTGCACGTTGTGCCTTTCAGCTCTAGGGCAATGTAGCCCACCCAGAGCAGAAGTCCTCCTTCAGCCAGATCAGGCCTGCAAAGAAACTGCGTTTCACAGGCCTTGGGAAGAGATGTTCCCGGTAGGCTGTAAGAGCACTGTGCAGAGCGAGTTGTTTCTTAGCTTCCCAAAGAGCTGGAAGCAAGATGCTGTGGGGCCCAGCTCGCCCTTTGGAAAGAAGCCTGCACGTTGTGCCTTTCAGCTCTAGGGCAAAGTAGCACACCCAGAGCAGAAGTCCTACTTCAGCCAGATCAGGCCTGCAAAGAAGCTGCGTTTCACAGGCCTTTGGAAGAGATGTTCCCGGTAGGCAGTTAGAGCACTGTGCAGAGCGAGTTGTTTCTTAGCTTCCCAAAGAGCTGGAAGCAAGATGCTGTGGGGCCCAGCTCGCCCTTTGGAAAGAAGCCTGCACGTTGTGCCTTTCAGCTCTAGGGCAAAGAAGCACACCCAGAGCAGAAGTCCTACTTTAGCCAGATCAGGCCTGCAAAGAAACTGCGTTTCACAGGCCTTTGGAAGAGATGTTCCCACTAGGCTGTAAGAGCACTGTGCAGAGCGAGTTGTTTCTTAGCTTCCCAAAGAGCTGGAAGCAAGATGCTGTGGGACCCAACTCGCCCTTTGGAAAGAAGCCTGCACGTTGTGCCTTTCAGCTCTAGGGCAAAGTAGCACACCCAGAGCAGAAGTCCTACTTCAGCCAGATCAGGCCTGCAAAGAAACTGCGTTTCACAGGCCTTTGGAAGAGATGCTCTTGGTATGCTGTAAGAGCACTGTGCAGAGCGAGTTGTTTCTTAGCTTCCCAAAGAGCTGGAAGCAAGATGCTGTGGGGCCCAACTCGCCCTTTGGAATGAAGCCTGCACGTTGTGCCTTTCAGCTCTAGGGCCAATTAGCACACCCAGAGCAGAAGTCCTACTTCAGCCAGATCAGGCCTGCAAAGAAGCTGCGTTTCCCAGGCCTTTGGAAGAGATGTTTCCGGTAGGCTGTAAGTACACTGTGCAGAGCGAGTGGTTTCTTAGCTTCCCAAAGAGCTGGAAGCAAGATGCTGTGGGGCCCAACGCGCCCCTTGGAAAGAAGCCTGCACGTTGAGCCTTTCAGCTCTAGGGCAATGTAGCCCACCCAGAGCAGAAGTCCTACTTCAGCCAGATCAGGCCTGCAAAGAAACTGCGTTTCACAGGCCTTTGGAAGAGATGTTCCCGGTAGGCTGTAAGAGCACTGTGCAGAGCGAGTTGTTTCTTACCTTCCCAAAGAGCTGGAAGCAAGATGCTGTGGGGCCCAAGTCGCCCTTTGGAAAGAAGCCTGCACGTTGTGCCTTTCAGCTCTAGGGCATTGTAGCACACCCAGAGCAGAAGTCCTACTTCAGCCAATCAGGCCTGCAAAGAAACTGCGTTTCACAGGCCTTTGGAAGAGATGTTCCCGGTAGGCTGTAAGAGCACTGTGCAGAGCGAGTTGTTTCTTAGCTTCCCAAAGAGCTGGAAGCAAGATGCTGTGGGGCCCAACTCGCCCTTTGGAAAGAAGCCTGCACGTTGTGCCTTTCAGCTCTAGGGCAAAGTAGCACACCCAGAGCAGAAGTCCTACTTCAGCCAGATCAGGCCTGCAAAGAAACTGCGTTTCACAGGTCTTTGGAAGAGATGTTCCCCGTAGGCTGTAAGAGCACTGTGCAGAGCGAGTTGTTTCTTGCTTCCCAAAGAGCTGGAAGCAAGATGCTGTGTGGCCCAGCTCGCCCTTTGGAAAGAAGCCTGCACGTTGTGCCTTTCAGCTCTAGGGCAATGTAGCCCACCCAGAGCAGAAGTCCTACTTCAGCCAGATCAGGCCTGCAAAGAAACTGCGTTTCACAGGCCTTGGGAAGAGATGTTCCCGGTAGGCTGTAAGAGCACTGTGCAGAGCGAGTTGTTTCTTAGCTTCCCAAAGAGCTGGAAGCAAGATGCTGTGGGGCCCAACTCGCCCTTTGGAAAGAAGCCTGCACGTTGTGCCATTCAGCTCTAGGGCAATGTAGCCCACCCAGAGCAGAAGTCCTACTTCAGCCAGATCAGGCCAGCAAAGAAACTGCGTTTCACAGTCCTTGGGAAGAGATGTTCGCGGTAGGCTGTAAGAGCACTGTGCAGAGCGAGTTGTTTCTTAGCTTCCCAAAGAGCTGGAAGCAAGATGCCGTGGGGCCCAACTCGCCCTTTGGAAAGAAGCCTGCACGTTGTGCCTTTCAGCTCTAGGGCAATGGAGCACACCCAGAGCAGAAGTCCTACTTCAGCCAGATCAGGCCTGCAAAGAAACTGCGTTTCACAGGCCTTTGGAAGAGATGTTCCCGGTAGGCTGTAAGAGCACTGTGCAGAGCGAGTGGTTTCTTACCTTCCCAAAGAGCTGGAAGCAAGATGCTGTGGGGCCCAACTCGCCCTTTGGAAAGAAGCCTGCACATTGTGCCTTTCAGCTCTAGGTCAATGGAGCACACCCAGAGCAGAAGTCCTTCTTCAGCCAGATCAGGCCTGCAAAGAAACGGCGTTTCACAGGCCTTGGGAAGAGATGTTCCCGGTAGGCTGTAAGAGCACTGTGCAGAGCGAGTTGTTTCTTAGCTTCCCAAAGAGCTGGAAGCAAGATGCTGTGGGGCCCAACTCGCCCTTTGGAAAGAAGCCTGCACGTTGTGCCTTTCAGCTCTAGGGCAATGGAGCACACCCAGAGCAGAAGTCCTACTTCAGCCAGATCAGGCCTGCAAAGAAACTGCGTTTCACAGGCCTTTGGAAGAGATGTTCCCGGTAGGCTGTAAGAGCACTGTGCAGAGCGAGTGGTTTCTTACCTTCCCAAAGAGCTGGAAGCAAGATGCTGTGGGGCCCAACTCGCCCTTTGGAAAGAAGCCTGCACGTTGTGCCTTTCAGCTCTAGGGCAATGGAGCACACCCAGAGCAGAAGTCCTACTTCAGCCAGATCAGGCCTGCAAAGAAACTGCGTTTCACAGGCCTTTGGAAGAGATGTTCCCGGTAGGCTGTAAGAGCACTGTGCAGAGCGAGTGGTTTCTTACCTTCCCAAAGAGCTGGAAGCAAGATGCTGTGGGGCCCAACTCGCCCTTTGGAAAGAAGCCTGCACGTTGTGCCTTTCAGCTCTAGGTCAATGGAGCACACCCAGAGCAGAAGTCCTACTTCAGCCAGATCAGGCCTGCAAAGAAACGGCGTTTCACAGGCCTTGGGAAGAGATGTTCCCGGTAGGCTGTAAGAGCACTGTGCAGAGCGAGTTGTTTCTTAGCTTCCCAAAGAGCTGGAAGCAAGATGCTGTGGGGCCCAACTCGCCCTTTGGAAAGAAGCCTGCACGTTGTGCCTTTCAGCTCTAGGGCAATGGAGCACACCCAGAGCAGAAGTCCTACTTCAGCCAGATCAGGCGTGCAAAGAAACTGCGTTTCACAGGCCTTTGGAAGAGATGTTCCCGGTAGGCTGTAAGAGCACTGTGCAGAGCGAGTGGTTTCTTACCTTCCCAAAGAGCTGGAAGCAAGATGCTGTGGGGCCCAACTCGCCCTTTGGAAAGAAGCCTGCACGTTGTGCCTTTCAGCTCTAGGTCAATGGAGCACACCCAGAGCAGAAGTCCTACTTCAGCCAGATCAGGCCTGCAAAGAAACGGCGTTTCACAGGCCTTGGGAAGAGATGTTCCCGGTAGGCTGTAAGAGCACTGTGCAGAGCGAGTTGTTTCTTAGCTTCCCAAAGAGCTGGAAGCAAGATGCTGTGGGGCCCAACTCGCCCTTTGGAAAGAAGCCTGCACGTTGTGCCTTTCAGCTCTAGGGCAATGGAGCACACCCAGAGCAGAAGTCCTACTTCAGCCAGATGAGGCCTGCAAAGAGCCTGCGTTTCACATTCCGTTGGAGGAGATGTTCCCGGTAGGCTGTAAGAGCACTGTGCAGAGCGAGTTGTTTCTTAGCTTCCCAAAGAGCTGGAAGCAAGATGCTGTGGGGCCCAACTCGCCCTTTGGAAAGAAGCCTGCACGTTGTGCCTTTCAGCTCTAGGTCAATGGAGCACACCCAGAGCAGAAGTCCTTCTTCAGCCAGATCAGGCCTGCAAAGAAACGGCGTTTCACAGGCCTTGGGAAGAGATGTTCCCGGTAGGCTGTAAGAGCACTGTGCAGAGCGAGTTGTTTCTTAGCTTCCCAAAGAGCTGGAAGCAAGATGCTGTGGGGCCCAACTCGCCCTTTGGAAAGAAGCCTGCACGTTGTGCCTTTCAGCTCTAGGGCAATGGAGCACACCCAGAGCAGAAGTCCTACTTCAGCCAGATCAGGCCTGCAAAGAAACTGCGTTTCACAGGCCTTTGGAAGAGATGTTCCCGGTAGGCTGTAAGAGCACTGTGCAGAGCGAGTGGTTTCTTACCTTCCCAAAGAGCTGGAAGCAAGATGCTGTGGGGCCCAACTCGCCCTTTGGAAAGAAGCCTGCACGTTGTGCCTTTCAGCTCTAGGTCAATGGAGCACACCCAGAGCAGAAGTCCTACTTCAGCCAGATCAGGCCTGCAAAGAAACGGCGTTTCACAGGCCTTGGGAAGAGATGTTCCCGGTAGGCTGTAAGAGCACTGTGCAGAGCGAGTTGTTTCTTAGCTTCCCAAAGAGCTGGAAGCAAGATGCTGTGGGGCCCAACTCGCCCTTTGGAAAGAAGCCTGCACGTTGTGCCTTTCAGCTCTAGGGCAATGGAGCACACCCAGAGCAGAAGTCCTACTTCAGCCAGATCAGGCGTGCAAAGAAACTGCGTTTCACAGGCCTTTGGAAGAGATGTTCCCGGTAGGCTGTAAGAGCACTGTGCAGAGCGAGTGGTTTCTTACCTTCCCAAAGAGCTGGAAGCAAGATGCTGTGGGGCCCAACTCGCCCTTTGGAAAGAAGCCTGCACGTTGTGCCTTTCAGCTCTAGGTCAATGGAGCACACCCAGAGCAGAAGTCCTACTTCAGCCAGATCAGGCCTGCAAAGAAACGGCGTTTCACAGGCCTTGGGAAGAGATGTTCCCGGTAGGCTGTAAGAGCACTGTGCAGAGCGAGTTGTTTCTTAGCTTCCCAAAGAGCTGGAAGCAAGATGCTGTGGGGCCCAACTCGCCCTTTGGAAAGAAGCCTGCACGTTGTGCCTTTCAGCTCTAGGGCAATGGAGCACACCCAGAGCAGAAGTCCTACTTCAGCCAGATGAGGCCTGCAAAGAGCCTGCGTTTCACATTCCGTTGGAGGAGATGTTCCCGGTAGGCTGTAAGAGCACTGTGCAGAGCGAGTTGTTTCTTAGCTTCCCAAAGAGCTGGAAGCAAGATGCTGTGGGGCCCAACTCTCCCTTTGGAACGAAGCCTGCACGTTGTGCCTTTCAGCTCTAGGGCAATGGAGCACACCCAGAGCAGAAGTCCTACTTCAGCCAGATCAGGCCTGCAAAGAAACTGCGTTTCACAGGCCTTTGGAAGAGATGTTTCCGGTAGGCTGTAAGAGCACTGTGCAGAGCGAGTTGTTTCTTAGCTTCCCAAAGAGCTGGAAGCAAGATGCCGTGGGGCCCAACTCGCCCTTTGGAACGAAGCCTGCACGTTGTGCCTTTCAGCTCTAGGGCAATGGAGCACACCCAGAGCAGAAGTCCTACTTCAGCCAGATCAGGCCTGCAAAGAAACTGCGTTTCACAGCCCTTTGGAAGAGATGTTCCCGGTAGGCTATAAGAGCACTGTGCAGTGCGAGTTGTTTCTTACCTTCCCAAAGAGCTGGAAGCAAGATGCTGTGGGGCCCAACTCGCCCTTTGGAAAGAAGCCTGCACGTTGTGCCTTTCAGCTCTAGGGCATTGTAGCACACCCAGAGCAGAAGTCCTACTTCAGCCAGATCAGGCCTGCAAAGAAACTGCGTTTCACAGGCCTTTGGAAGAGATGTTCCCGGTAGGCTGTAAGAGCACTGTGCAGAGGGAGTTGTTTCTTAGCTTCCGAAAGAGCTGGAAGCAAGATGCTGTGGGGCCCAACTCGCCCTTTTGAAAGAAGCCTGCACGTTGTGCCTTTCAGCTCTAGGGCATTGTAGCACACCCAGAACAGATGTCCTACTTCAGCCAGATCAGGCCGGCAAAGAAACTGCGTTTCACAGGCCCTTGGAAGAGATGTTCCCGGTAGGCTGTAAGAGCACTGTGCAGAGCGAGTTGTTTCTTAGCTTCCCAAAGAGCTGGAAGCAAGATGCTGTGGGGCCCAACTCGCCCTTTGGAAAGAAGCCTGCACGTGGTGCCTTTCAGCTCTAGGGCAAAGTAGCACACCCAGAGCAGAAGTCCTACTTCAGCCAGATCAGGCCTGCAAAGAAACTGCGTTTCACAGGCCTTTGGAAGAGATGTTCCCGGTAGGCTGTAAGAGCACTGTGCAGAGCGAGTGGTTTCTTACCTTCCCAAAGAGCTGGAAGCAAGATGCTGTGGGGCCCAACTCGCCCTTTGGAAAGAAGCCTGCACGTTGTGCCTTTCAGCTCTAGGGCAATGGAGCACACCCAGAGCAGAAGTCCTACTTCAGCCAGATCAGGCCTGCAAAGAAACTGCGTTTCACAGGTCTTTGGAAGAGATGTTCCCGGTAGGCTGTAAGAGCACTGTGCAGAGCGAGTTGTTTCTTAGCTTCCCAAAGAGCTGGAAGCAAGATGCTGTGGGGCCCAACTCGCCCTTTGGAAAGAAGCCTGCACGTTGTGCCTTTCAGCTCTATTGCCATGTAGCACACCCAGAGCAGAAGTCCTACTTCAGCCAGATCAGGCCTGCAAAGAAACTGCGTTTCACAGGCCTTGGGAAGAGATTTTCCCGGTAGGCTGCAAGTGCACTGTGCAGAGCGAGTTGTTTCTTAGCTTCCCAAAGAGCTGGAAGCAAGATGCTGTGGGGCCCAACTCGCCCTTTGGAAAGAAGCCTGCACGTTGTGCCTTTCAGCTCTAGGGCAATGGAGCACACCCAGAGCAGAAGTCCTACTTCAGCCAGATCAGGCCTGCAAAGAAACTGCGTTTCACATTCCGTTGGAGGAGATGTTCCCGGTAGGCTGTAAGAGCACTGTGCAGAGCGAGTTGTTTCTTAGCTTCCCAAAGAGCTGGAAGCAAGATGCTGTGGGGCCCAACTCGCCCTTTGGAAAGAAGCCTGCACGTTGTGCCTTTCAGCTCTAGGGCAATGGAGCACACCCAGAGCAGAAGTCCTACTTCAGCCAGATCAGGCCTGCAAAGAAACTGCGTTTCAGAGGTCTTTGGAAGAGATGTTCCCAGTAGGCTGTAAGAGCACTGTGCAGAGCGAGTTGTTTATTGCTTCCCAAAGAGCTGGAAGCAAGATGCTGTGGGGCCCAACTCGCCCTTTGTAAAGAAGCCTGCACGTTGTGCCTTTCAGCTCTAGGGCAATGGAGCACACCCAGAGCAGAAGTCCTACTTCAGCCAGATCAGGCCTGCAAAGAAACTGCGTTTCACAGGCCTATTGAAGAGAAGTTCCCGGTAGGCTGTAAGATCACTGTGCAGAGCGAGTTGTTTCTTAGCTTCCCAAAGAGCTGGAAGCAAGATGCTGTGGGGCCCAACTCGCCCTTTGGAAAGAAGCCTGCACGTTGTGCCTTTCAGCTCTAGGGCAATGGAGCACACCCAGAGCAGAAGTCCTACTTCAGCCAGATCAGGCCTGCAAAGAAACTGCGTTTCACAGGCCTTTGGAAGAGATGTTCCCGGTAGGCTGTAAGAGCACTGTGCAGAGCGAGTTGTTTCTTAGCTTCCCAAAGAGCTGGAAGCAAGATGCTGTGGGGCCCAACTCGCCCTTTGGAAAGAAGCCTGCACGTTGTGCCTTTCAGCTCTAGGGCAATGGAGCACACCCAGTGCAGAAGTCCTACTTCAGCCAGATCAGGCCTGCAAAGAAACTGCGTTTCAGAGGTCTTTGGAAGAGATGTTCCCAGTAGGCTGTAAGAGAACTGTGCAGAGCGAGATGTTTCTTGCTTCCCAAAGAGCTGGAAGCAAGATGCTCTGGGGCCCAACTCGCGCTTTGGAAAGAAGCCTGCACGTTGTGCCTTTCAGCTATAGGGCAATGGAGCACACCCAGAGCAGAAGTCCTACTTCAGCCAGATCAGGCCTGCAAAGAGACTGCGTTTCACAGGCCTTTGGAAGAGATGTTCCCGGTAGGCTGTAAGAGCACTGTGCAGAGCGAGTTGTTTCTTAGCTTCCCAAAGAGCTGGAATCAAGATACTGTGGGGCCCAACTCACCCTTTGGAAAAAAGCCTGCACGTTGTGCCTTTCAGCTCTAGGGCAGTGTAGCCCACCCAGAGCAGAAGTCCTACTTCAGCCAGATCAGGCCGGCAAAGAAACTGCGTTTCACAGGCCTTTGGAAGAGATGTTCCCGGTAGGCTGTAAGAGCACTGTGCAGAGGGAGTTGTTTCTTAGCTTCCCAAAGAGCTGGAATCAAGATACTGTGGGGCCCAACTCACCCTTTGGAAAGAAGCCTGCACGTTGTGCCTTTCAGCTCTAGGGCAGTGTAGCCCACCCTGAGCAGAAGTCCTACTTCAGCCAGATCAGGCCTGCAAAGAAACTGCGTTTCACAGGCCTTTGGAAGAGATGTTCCCGCTAGGCTGTAAGAGCACTGTGCAGAGGGAGTTGTTTCTTAGCTTCCCAAAGAGCTGGAAGCAAGATGCTGTGGGGCCCAACTCGCCCTTTGGAAAGAAGCCTGCACGTTGTGCCTTTCAGCTCTACGGCAAAGTAGCACACCCAGAACAGAAGGCCTACTCCAGCCAGATCAGGGCTGCAAAGAAACTGTGTTTCACAGGCCCTTGGAAGAGATGTTCCCGGTAGGCTGTAAGAGCACTGTGCAGAGCGAGTTGTTTATTAGCTTCCCAAAGAGATGGAAGCAAGATGCTGTGGGGCCCAACTCGCCCTTTGGAAAGAAGCCTGCACGTTGTGCCTTTCAGCTCTAGGGCAATGGAGCACACCCAGAGCAGAAGTCCTACTTCAGCCAGATCAGGCCTGCAAAGAAACTGCGTTTCACATTCCGTTGGAGGAGATGGTCCCGGTAGGCTGTAAGAGCACTGTGCAGAGCGAGTTGTTTCTTAGCTTCCCAAAGAGCTGGAAGCAAGATGCTGTGGGGCCCAACTGTCCCTTTGGAACGAAGCCTGCACGTTGTGCCTTTCAGCTCTAGGGCAATGGAGCCCACCCAGAGCAGAAGTCCTACTTCAGCCAGATCAGGCCTGCAAAGAAACTGCGTTTCACAGGCCTTTGGAAGAGATGTTCCCGGTAGGCTGTAAGAGCACTGTGCAGAGGGAGTTGTTTCTTAGCTTCCCAAAGAGCTGGAATCAAGATACTGTGGGGACCAACTCACCCTTTGGAAAGAAGCCTGCAGGTTGTGCCTTTCAGCTCTAGGGCAGTGTAGCCCACCCAGAGCAGACGTCCTACTTCAGCCAGATCAGGCCTGCAAAGAAACTGCGTTTCACAGGCCTTTGGAAGAGATGTTCCCGGTAGGCTGTAAGAGCACTGTGCAGAGCGAGTTGTTTCTTATCTTCCCAAAGAGCTGGAAGCAAGATGCTGTGGGGCCCAACTCGCCCTTTGGAAAGAAGCCTGCACGTTGTGCCTTTCAGCTCTAGGGCAATGGAGCACACCCAGAGCAGAAGGCCTACTTCAGCCAGATCAGGCCTGCAAAGAAACTGCGTTTCACAGGCCTTGGGAAGAGATTTTCACAGTAGGCTGCAAGAGCACTGTGCAGAGCGAGTTGTTTCTTAGCTTCCCAAAGAGCTGGAAGCAAGATGCTGTGGGGCCCAACTCGCCCTTTGGAAAGAAGCCTGCACGTTGTGCCTTTCAGCTCTAGGGCAATGGAGCACACCCAGAGCAGAAGTCCTACTTCAGCCAGATCAGGCCTGCAAAGAAACTGCGTTTCACAGGCCTTTGGAAGAGATGTTCCCGGTAGGCTGTAAGATCACTGTGCAGAGCGAGTTGTTTCTTAGCTTCCCAAAGAGCTGGAAGCAAGATGCTGTGGGGCCCAACTCGCCCTTTGGAAAGAAGCCTGCACGTTGTGCCTTTCAGCTCTAGGGCAATGGAGCACACCCAGAGCAGAAGTCCTACTTCAGCCAGATCAGGCCTGCAAAGAGACTGCGTTTCACAGGCCTTTGGAAGAGATGTTCCCGGTAGGCTGTAAGAGCACTGTGCAGAGCGAGTTGTTTCTTAGCTTCCCAAAGAGCTGGAATCAAGATACTGTGGGGACCAACTCACCCTTTGGAAAGAAGCCTGCAGGTTGTGCCTTTCAGCTCTAGGGCAGTGTAGCCCACCCAGAGCAGACGTCCTACTTCAGCCAGATCAGGCCTGCAAAGAAACTGTGTTTCACAGGCCTTTGGAAGAGATGTTCCCGGTAGGCTGTAAGAGCACTGTGCAGAGCGAGTTGTTTCTTATCTTCCCAAAGAGCTGGAAGCAAGATGCTGTGGGGCCCAACTCGCCCTTTGGAAAGAAGCCTGCACGTTGTGCCTTTCAGCTCTAGGGCAATGGAGCACACCCAGAGCAGAAGTCCTACTTCAGCCAGATCAGGCCTGCAAAGAAACTGCGTTTCACAGGCCTTGGGAAGAGATTTTCACGGTAGGCTGCAAGAGCACTGTGCAGAGCGAGTTGTTTCTTAGCTTCCCAAAGAGCTGGAAGCAAGATGCTGTGGGGCCCAACTCGCCCTTTGGAAAGAAGCCTGCACGTTGTGCCTTTCAGCTCTAGGGCAATGGAGCACACCCAGAGCAGAAGTCCTACTTCAGCCAGATCAGGCCTGCAAAGAAACTGCGTTTCACAGGCCTTTGGAAGAGATGTTGCCGGTAGGCTGTAAGAGCACTGAGCAGAGCGAGTTGTTTCTTAGCTTGCCAAGGAGCTGGAAGCAAGATGCTGTGGGGCCCAACTCGCCCTTTGGAAAGAAGCCTGCACGTTGTGCCTTTCAGCTCTAGGGCAAAGTAGCACACCCAGAGCAGAAGTCCTACTTCAGCCAGATCAGGCCTGCAAAGAAACTGCGTTTCACAGGCCTTTGGAAGAGATGCTCTTGGTATGCTGTAAGAGCACTGTGCAGAGCGAGTTGTTTCTTAGCTTCCCAAAGAGCTGGAAGCAAGATGCTGTGGGGCCCAACTCGCCCTTTGGAATGAAGCCTGCACGTTGTGCCTTTCAGCTCTAGGGCAAAGTAGCACACCCAGAGCAGAAGTCCTGCTTCAGCCAGATCAGGCCTGCCAAGAAACTGCGTTTCACAGGCCTTTGGAAGAGATGCTCCAGGTAGGCTGTAAGAGCACTGTGCAGAGCGAGTTGTTTCTTAGCTTCCCAAAGAGTTGGAAGCAAGATGCTGTGGGACCCAACTCGCCCCTTTTAAAGAAGCCTGCACGTTGTGCCTTTCAGCTCTAGGGCAAAGTAGCACACCCAGAGCAGAAGTCCTACTTCAGCCAGATCAGGCCTGCAAAGAAACTGCGTTTCACAGGCCTTTGGAAGAGATGTTCCCGGTAGGCTGTAAGAGCACTGTGCAGAGCGAGTTGTTTCTTAGCTTCCCAAAGAGCTGGAAGCAAGATGCTGTGGGGCCCAACTCGCCCTTTGGAATGAAGCCTGCACGTTGTGGCTTACAGCTCTACGGCAAAGTAGCACACCCAGAGCAGAAGTCCTACTTCAGCCAGATCAGGCCTGCAAAGAAGCTGCGTTTGCCAGGCCTTTGGAAGAGATGTTTCCGGTAGGCTGTAAGAGCACTGTGCAGAGCGAGTGGTTTCTTAGCTTCCCAAAGAGCTGGAAGCAAGATGCTGTGGGGCCCAACTCGCCCTTTGGAAAGAAGCCTGCACGTTGTGCCTTTCAGCTCTAGGGCAAAGTAGCACACCCAGAGCAGAAGTCCTACTTCAGCCAGATCAGGCCTGCAAAGAAACTGCGTTTCACAGGCCTTTGGAAGAGATGTTCCCGGTAGGCTGTAAGAGCACTGTGCAGAGCGAGTTGTTTCTTAGCTTCCCAAAGAGCTGGAAGCAAGATGCTATGGGGCCCAACTCGCCCTTTGGAAAGAAGCCTGCACGTTGTGCCTTTCGGCTCTAGGGCAAAGTAGCACACCCAGAGCAGAAGTCCTACTTCAGCCAGATCAGGCCTGCAAAGAAACTGCGTTTTACAGGCCTTTGGAAGAGATACTCCAGGTAGGCTGTAAGAGCACTGTGCAGAGCGAGTTGTTTCTTAGCTTCCCAAAGAGCTGGAAGCAAGATGCTGTGGGGCCCAACTCGCCCTTTGGAAAGAAGCCTGAACGTTGTGCCTTTCAGCTCTAGGGCAAAGTAGCACACCCAGAGCAGAAGTCCTACTTCAGCCAGATCAGGCCTGCAAAGAAACTGCGTTTCACAGGCCTTTGGAAGAGATGTTCCCGGTAGGCTGTAAGAGCACTGTGCAGAGCGAGTTGTTTCTTAGCTTCCCAAAGAGCTGGAAGCAAGAAGCTGTGGGGCCCAACTCGCCCTTTGGAAAGAAGCCTGCACGTTGTGCCTTTCAGCTCTAGGGCAAAGTGTCACACCCAGAGCAGAAGTCCTACTCCAGCCAGATCAGGCCTGCAAAGAAACTGCGTTTCACAGGCCTTTGGAAGAGATGTTCCCACTAGGCTGTAAGAGCACTGTGCAGAGCGAGTTGTTTCTTAGCTTCCCAAAGAGCTGGAAGCAAGATGCTGTGGGGCCCAACTCGCCCTTTGGAAAGAAGCCTGCACGTTGTGCCTTTCAGCTCTAGGGCAAAGTATCACACCCAGAGCAGAAGTCCTACTCCAGCCAGATCAGGCCTGCAAAGAAACTGCGTTTCACAGGCCTTTGGAAGAGATGTTCCCACTAGGCTGTAAGAGCACTGTGCAGAGCGAGTTGTTTCTTAGCTTCCCCAAGAGCTGGAAGCAAGATGCTGTGGGACCCAACTCGCCCCTTTTAAAGAAGCCTGCACGTTGTGCCTTTCAGCTCCAGGGCAAAGTAGCACACCCAGAGCAGAAGTCCTACTTCAGCCAGATCAGGCCTGCAAAGAAACTGCGTTTTACAGGCCTTTGGAAGAGATACTCCAGGTAGGCTGTAAGAGCACTGTGCAGAGCGAGTTGTTTCTTAGCTTCCCAAAGAGCTGGAAGCAAGATGCTGTGGGGCCCAACTCGCCCTTTGGAAAGAAGCCTGCACGTTGTGCCTTTCAGCTCTAGGGCAAAGTAGCACACCCAGAGCAGAAGTCCTACTTCAGCCAGATCAGGCCTGCAAAGAAACTGCGTTTCACAGGCCTTTGGAAGAGATGTTCCCGGTAGGCTGTAAGAGCACTGTGCAGAGCAAGTTGTTTCTTAGCTTCCCAAAGAGCTGGAAGCAAGATGCTGTGGGGCCCAACTCGCCCTTTGGAAAGAAGCCTGCACGTTGTGCCTTTCAGCTCTAGGGCAAAGTATCACACCCAGAGCAGAAGTCCTACTCCAGCCACATCAGGCCTGCAAAGAAACTGCGTTTCACAGGCCTTTGGAAGAGATGTTCCCATTAGGCTGTAAGAGCACTGTGCAGAGCGAGTTGTTTCTTACCTTCCCAAAGAGCTGGAAGCAAGATGCTGTGGGACCCAACTCGCCCCATTTAAAGAAGCCTGCACGTTGTGCCTTTCAGCTCTAGGGCAAAGAAGCACACCCAGAGCAGAAGTCCTACTTCAGCCAGATCAGGCCTGCAAAGAAACTGCGTTTCACAGGCCTTTGGAAGAGATGTTCCCACTAGGCTGTAAGAGCACTGTGCAGAGCGAGTTGTTTCTTAGCTTCCCAAAGAGCTGGAAGCAAGATGCTGTGGGGCCCAACTCGCCCTTTGGAAAGAAGCCTGCACGTTTTGCCTTTCAGCTCTAGGGCAAAGTAGCACACCCAGAACAGAAGTCCTACTTCAGCCAGATCAGGCCTGCAAAGAAACTGCGTTTCACAGGCCTTTGGAAGAGATGTTCCCGGTAGGCTGTAAGGGCACTGTGCAGAGCGAGTTGTTTCTTAGCTTCCCAAAGAGCTGGAAGCAAGATGCTGTGGAGCCCAACTCGCCCTTTGGAAAGAAGCCTGCACGTTTTGCCTTTCAGCTCTAGGGCAAAGTAGCACACCCAGAGCAGAAGTCCTACTTCAGCCAGATCAGGCCTGCAAAGAAACTTCGTTTCACAGGCCTTTGGAAGAGATGTTCCCACTAGGCTGTAAGAGCACTGTGCAGAGCGAGTTGTTTCTTAGCTTCCCAAAGAGCTGGAAGCAAGATGCTGTGGGGCCCAACTCGCCCCTTGGAAAGAAGCCTGCACGTTGTGCCTTTCGGCTCTAGGGCAAAGTAGCACACCCAGAGCAGAAGTCCTACTTCATCCAGATCAGGCCTGCAAAGAAACTGCGTTTTACAGGCCTTTGGAAGAGATGCTCCAGGTAGGCTGTAAGAGCACTGTGCAGAGCGAGTTGTTTCTTAGCTTCCCAAAGAGCTGGAAGCAAGATGCTGTGGGGCCCAACTCGCCCCTTTTAAAGAAGCCTGCACGTTGTGACTTTCAGCTCTAGGGCAAAGTAGCACACCCAGAGCAGAAGTCCTACTTCAGCCAGATCAGGCCTGCAAAGAAACTGCGTTTCACAGGCCTTTGGAAGAGATGTTGCCAGTAGGCTGTAAGAGCACTGAGCAGAGCGAGTTGTTTCTTAGCTTGCCAAGGAGCTGGAAGCAAGATGCTGTGGGGCCCAACTCGCCCTTTGGAAAGAAGCCTGCACGTTGTGCCTTTCAGCTCTAGGGCAAAGTAGCACACCCAGAGCAGAAGTCCTACTTCAGCCAGATCAGGCCTGCAAAGAAAGTGCGTTTCACAGGCCTTTGGAAGGGATGTTCCCACTAGGCTGTAAGAGCACTGTGCAGAGCGAGTTGTTTCTTAGCTTCCCAAAGAGCTGGAAGCAAGATGCTGTGGGGCCCAACTCGCCCCTTGGAAAGAAGCCGGCACGTTGTGCCTTTCAGCTCTAGGGCAAAGTAGCACACCCAGAGCAGAAGTCCTACTTCAGCCAGATCAGGCCTGCAAAGAAACTGCGTTTTACAGGCCTTTGGAAGAGATGCTCCAGGTAGGCTGCAGGAGCACTGTGCAGAGCTAGTTGTTTCTTAGCTTCCCAAAGAGCTGGAAGCAAGTTGCTGTGGGGCCCAACTCGCCCTTTGGAAAGAAGCCTGCACTTTGTGCCTTTCAGCTCTAGGGCAAAGTAGCACACCAGAGCAGAAGTCCTACTTCAACCAGATCAGGCCTGCAAAGAAACTGCGTTTCACAGGCCTTTGGAAGAGATGTTCCCGGTAGGCTGTAAGAGCACTGTGCAGAGCGAGTTGTTTCTTAGCTTCCCAAAGAGCTGGAAGCAAGATGCTGTGGGGCCCAACTCGCCCTTTGGAAAGAAGCCTGCACGTTGTGCCTTTCAGCTCTAGGGCAAAGTAGCACACCCAGAGCAGAAGTCCTACTCCAGCCAGATCAGGCCTGCAAAGAAACTGCGTTTCACAGGCCTTTGGAAGAGATGTTCCCACTAGGCTGTAAGAGCACTGTGCAGAGCGAGTTGTTTCTTAGCTTCCCAAAGAGCTGGAAGCAAGATGCTGTGGGGCCCAACTCGCCCCTTGGAAAGAAGCCTGCACCTTGTGCCTTTCAGCTCTAGGGCAAAGTAGCACACCCAGAGCAGAAGTCCTACTTCATCCAGATCAGGCCTGCAAAGAAACTGCGTTTCACAGGCCTTTGGAAGAGCTGCTCCAGGTAGGCTGTAAGAGCACTGTGCAGAGCGAGTTGTTTCTTAGCTTCCCAAAGAGCTGGAAGCAAGATGCTGTGGGGCCCAACTCGCCCCTTTTAAAGAAGCCTGCACGTTGTGCCTTTCAGCTCTAGGGCAAAGTAGCACACCCAGAGCAGAAGTCCTACTTCAGCCAGATCAGGCCTGCAAGGAAACTGCGTTTCACAGGCCTTTGGAAGAGATGTTGCCGGTAGGCTGTAAGAGCACTGAGCAGAGCGAGTTGTTTCTTAGCTTGCCAAGGAGCTGGAAGCAAGATGCTGTGGGGCCCAACTCGCCCTTTGGAAAGAAGCCTGCACGTTGTGCCTTTCAGCTCTAGGGCAAAGTAGCACGCCCAGAGCAGAAGTCCTACTTCAGCCAGATCAGGCCTGCAAAGAAACGGCGTTTCACAGGCCTTTGGAAGAGATGTTCCCGGTAGGCTGTAAGAGCACTGTGCAGAGCGAGTTGTTTCTTAGCGTCCCAAAGAGCTGGAAGCAAGATGCTTTGGGGCCCAACTCGCCCTTTGCAAAGAAGCCTGCACGTTGTGCCTTTCAGCTCTAGGGCAAAGTAGCACACCCAGAGCAGAAGTCCTACTTCATCCAGATCAGGCCTGCAAAGAAACTGCGTTTCACATTCCTTTGGAAGAGATGTTCCCAGTAGGCTGTAAGAGCACTGTGCAGAGCGAGTTGTTTCTTAGCTTCCCAAAGAGCTGGAAGCAAGATGCTGTGGGGCCCAACTCGCCCTTTGGAAAGAAGCCTGCACGTTGTGCCTTTCAGCTCTAGGGCAATGTAGCACACCCAGAGCAGAAGTCCTACTTCAGCCAGATCAGGCCTGCAAAGAAACTGCGTTTCACAGGCCTTGGGAAGAGATGTTCCCGGTAGGCTGTAAGAGCACTGTGCAGAGCGAGTTGTTTCTTACCTTCCCAAAGAGCTGGAAGCAAGATGCTGTGGGGCCCAAGTCGCCCTTTGGAAAGAAGCCTGCACGTTGTGCCTTTCAGCTCTAGGGCATTGTAGCACACCCAGAGCAGAAGTCCTACTTCAGCCAATCAGGCCTGCAAAGAAACTGCGTTTCACAGGCCTTTGGAAGAGATGTTCCCGGTAGGCTGTAAGAGCACTGTGCAGAGCGAGTTGTTTCTTAGCTTCCCAAAGAGCTGGAAGCAAGATGCTGTGGGGCCCAACTCGCCCTTTGGAAAGAAGCCTGCACGTTGTGCCTTTCAGCTCTAGGGCAATGGAGCACACCCAGAGCAGAAGTCCTACTTCAGCCAGATCAGGCCTGCAAAGAAACTGCGTTTCACAGGTCTTTGGAAGAGATGTTCCCCGTAGGCTGTAAGAGCACTGTGCAGAGCGAGTTGTTTCTTGCTTCCCAAAGAGCTGGAAGCAAGATGCTGTGTGGCCCAGCTCGCCCTTTGGAAAGAAGCCCGCACGTTGTGCCTTTCAGCTCTAGGCCAATGTAGCCCACCCAGAGCAGAAGTCCTACTTCAGCCAGATCAGGCCTGCAAAGAAACTGCGTTTCACAGGCCTTGGGAAGAGATGTTCCCGGTAGGCTGTAAGAGCACTGTGCAGAGCGAGTTGTTTCTTAGCTTCCCAAAGAGCTGGAAGCAAGATGCTGTGGGGCCCAACTCGCCCTTTGGAAAGAAGCCTGCACGTTGTGCCTTTCAGCTCTAGGGCAATGTAGCCCACCCAGAGCAGAAGTCCTACTTCAGCCAGATCAGGCCTGCAAAGAAACTGCGTTTCACAGGCCTTGGGAAGAGATGTTCGCGGTAGGCTGTAAGAGCACTGTGCAGAGCGAGTTGTTTCTTAGCTTCCCAAAGAGCTGGAAGCAAGATGCTGTGGGGCCCAACTCGCCCTTTGGAAAGAAGCCTGCACGTTGTGCCTTTCAGCTCTAGGGCAATGGAGCACACCCAGAGCAGAAGTCCTACTTCAGCCAGATCAGGCCTGCAAAGAAACTGCGTTTCACAGGCCTTTGGAAGAGATGTTCCCGGTAGGCTGTAAGAGCACTGTGCAGAGCGAGTGGTTTCTTACCTTCCCAAAGAGCTGGAAGCAAGATGCTGTGGGGCCCAACTCGCCCTTTGGAAAGAAGCCTGCACGTTGTGCCTTTCAGCTCTAGGTCAATGGAGCACACCCAGAGCAGAAGTCCTACTTCAGCCAGATCAGGCCTGCAAAGAAACGGCGTTTCACAGGCCTTGGGAAGAGATGTTCCCGGTAGGCTGTAAGAGCACTGTGCAGAGCGAGTTGTTTCTTAGCTTCCCAAAGAGCTGGAAGCAAGATGCTGTGGGGCCCAACTCGCCCTTTGGAAAGAAGCCTGCACGTTGTGCCTTTCAGCTCTAGGGCAAAGTAGCACACCCAGAGCAGAAGTCCTACTTCAGACAGATCAGGCCTGCAAAGAAACTGCGTTACACAGGCCTTTGGAAGGGATGTTCCCCCTAGGCTGTAAGAGCACTGTGCAGAGCGAGTTGTTTCTTAGCTTCCCAAAGAGCTGGAAGCAAGATGCTGTGGGGCCCAACTCGCCCTTTGGAAAGAAGCCTGCACGTTGTGCCTTTCAGCTCTAGGGCAAAGTAGCACACCCAGAGCAGAAGTCCTACTTCAGCCAGATCAGGCCTGCAAAGAAACTGCGTTTCACAGGCCTTTGGAAGAGATGTTCCCACTAGGCAGTAAGAGCACTCTGCAGAGCGAGTTGTTTCTTAGCTTCCCAAAGAGCTGGAAGCAAGATGCTGTGGGGCCCAAATCGCCCCTTGGAAAGAAGCCGGCACGTTGTGCCTTTCAGCTCTAGGGCAAAGTAGCACACCCAGAGCAGAAGTCCTACTTCAGCCAGATCAGGCCTGCAAAGAAACTGCGTTTTACAGGCCTTTGGAAGAGATGCTCCAGGTAGGCTGCAGGAGCACTGTGCAGAGCGAGTTGTTTCTTAGCTTCCCAAAGAGCTGGAAGCAAGATGCTGTGGGGCCCAACTCGCCCTTTGGAAAGAAGCCTGCACTTTGTGCCTTTCAGCTCTAGGGCAAAGTAGCACACCAGAGCAGAAGTCCTACTTCAACCAGATCAGGCCTGCAAAGAAACTGCGTTTCACAGGACTTTGGAAGAGATGTTCCCGGTAGGCTGTAAGAGCACTGTGCAGAGCGAGTTGTTTCTTAGCTTCCCAAAGAGCTGGAAGCAAGATGCTGTGGGGCCCAACTCGCCCTTTGGAAAGAAGCCTGCACGTTGTGCCTTTCAGCTCTAGGGCAAAGTATCACACCCAGAGCAGAAGTCCTACTCCAGCCAGATCAGGCCTGCAAAGAAACTGCGTTTCACAGGCCTTTGGAAGAGATGTTCCCACTAGGCTGTAAGAGCACTGTGCAGAGCGAGTTGTTTCTTAGCTTCCCAAAGAGCTGGAAGCAAGATGCTGTGGGACCCAACTCGCCCCTTTTAAAGAAGCCTGCACCTTGTGCCTTTCAGCTCTAGGGCCAATTAGCACACCCAGAGCAGAAGTCCTACTTCAGCCAGATCAGGCCTGCAAAGAAACTGCCTTTCACAGGCCTTTATAAGAGATGTTCCCGGTAGGCTGTAAGAGCACTGTGCAGAGCGAGTTGTTTCTTAGCTTCCCAAAGAGCTGGAAGCAAGATGCTCTGGGGCCCAACTCGCCCTTTGGAAAGAAGCCTGCACGTTGTGCCTTTCGGCTCTAGGGCAAAGTAGCACACCCAGAGCAGAATTCCTACTTCAGCCAGATCAGGCCTGCAAAGAAACTGCGTTTCACAGGTCTTTTGAAGACATGCTCCCCGGAGGCTGTAAGAGCACTGTGCAGAGCGAGTTGTTTCTTAGCTTCCCAAAGAGCTGGAAGCAAGATGCTGTGGGGCCCAACTCGCACTTTCGAAAGTAGCCTGCACGTTGTGCCTTTCAGCTCTAGGGCAAAGTAGCACACCCAGAGCAGAAGTCCTACTTCAGCCAGATCAGGCCTGCAAAGAAACTGCGTTTCACAGGCCTTTGGAAGAGATGTTCCCGGTAGGCTGTAAGAGCACTGTGCAGAGCGAGTTGTTTCTTAGCTTCCCAAAGAGCTGGAAGCAAGAAGCTGTGGGGCCCAACTCGCCCTTTGGAAAGAAGCCTGCACGTTGTGCCTTTCAGCTCTAGGGCAAAGTGTCACACCCAGAGCAGAAGTCCTACTCCAGCCAGATCAGGCCTGCAAAGAAACTGCGTTTCACAGGCCTTTGGAAGTGATGTTCCCACTAGGCTGTAAGAGCACTGTGCAGAGCGAGTTGTTTCTTAGCTTCCCAAAGAGCTGGAAGCAAGATGCTGTGGGGCCCAACTCGCCCTTTGGAAAGAAGCCTGCACGTTGTGCCTTTCAGCTCTAGGGCAAAGTATCACACCCAGAGCAGAAGTCCTACTCCAGCCAGATCAGGCCTGCAAAGAAACTGCGTTTCACAGGCCTTTGGAAGAGATGTTCCCACTAGGCTGTAAGAGCACTGTGCAGAGCGAGTTGTTTCTTAGCTTCCCAAAGAGCTGGAAGCAAGATGCTGTGGGGCCCAACTCGCCCTTTGGAAAGAAGCCTGCACATTGTGCCTTTCAGCTCTAGGGCAATGGAGCACACCCAGAGCAGAAGGCCTACTTCAGCCAGATCAGGCCTGCAAAGAAACTGCGTTTCACAGGCCTTTGGAAGAGATGTTCCCGGTAGGCTGTAAGAGCACTGTGCAGAGCGAGTTGTTTCTTAGCTTCCCAAAGAGCTGGAAGCAAGATGCTGTGGGGCCCAACTCGCCCTTTGGAATGAAGCCTGCACGTTGTGGCTTACAGCTCTACGGCAAAGTAGCACACCCAGAGCAGAAGTCCTACTTCAGCCAGATCAGGCCTGCAAAGAAGCTGCGTTTGCCAGGCCTTTGGAAGAGATGTTTCCGGTAGGCTGTAAGAGCACTGTGCAGAGCGAGTGGTTTCTTAGCTTCCCAAAGAGCTGGAAGCAAGATGCTGTGGGACCCAACTCGCCCTTTGGAAAGAAGCCTGCACGTTGTGCCTTTCAGCTCTAGGGCAAAGTAGCACACCCACAGCAGAAGTCCTACTTCAGCCAGATCAGGCCTGCAAAGAAACTGCGTTTCACAGGCCTTTGGAAGAGATGTTCCCGGTAGGCTGTAAGAGCACTGTGCAGAGCGAGTTGTTTCTTAGCTTCCCAAAGAGCTGGAAGCAAGATGCTATGGGGCCCAACTCGCCCTTTCGAAAGAAGCCTGCACGTTGTGCCTTTCGGCTCTAGGGCAAAGTAGCACACCCAGAGCAGAAGTCCTACTTCAGCCAGATCAGGCCTGCAAAGAAACTGCGTTTTACAGGCCTTTGGAAGAGATACTCCAGGTAGGCTGTAAGAGCACTGTGCAGAGCGAGTTGTTTCTTAGCTTCCCAAAGAGCTGGAAGCAAGATGCTGTGGGGCCCAACTCGCCCTTTGGAAAGAAGCCTGCACGTTGTGCCTTTCAGCTCTAGGGCAAAGTAGCACACCCAGAGCAGAAGTCCTACTTCAGCCAGATCAGGCCTGCAAAGAAACTGCGTTTCACAGGCCTTTGGAAGAGATGTTCCCGGTAGGCTGTAAGAGCACTGTGCAGAGCGAGTTGTTTCTTAGCTTCCCAAAGAGCTGGAAGCAAGAAGCTGTGGGGCCCAACTCGCCCTTTGGAAAGAAGCCTGCACGTTGTGCCTTTCAGCTCTAGGGCAAAGTGTCACACCCAGAGCAGAAGTCCTACTCCAGCCAGATCAGGCCTGCAAAGAAACTGCGTTTCACAGGCCTTTGGAAGAGATGTTCCCACTAGGCTGTAAGAGCACTGTGCAGAGCGAGTTGTTTCTTAGCTTCCCAAAGAGCTGGAAGCAAGATGCTGTGGGGCCCAACTCGCCCTTTGGAAAGAAGCCTGCACGTTGTGCCTTTCAGCTCTAGGTCAATGGAGCACACCCAGAGCAGAAGTCCTACTTCAGCCAGATCAGGCCTGCAAAGAAACGGCGTTTCACAGGCCTTGGGAAGAGATGTTCCCGGTAGGCTGTAAGAGCACTGTGCAGAGCGAGTTGTTTCTTAGCTTCCCAAAGAGCTGGAAGCAAGATGCTGTGGGGCCCAACTCGCCCTTTGGAAAGAAGCCTGCACGTTGTGCCTTTCAGCTCTAGGGCAATGGAGCACACCCAGAGCAGAAGTCCTACTTCAGCCAGATCAGGCCTGCAAAGAAACTGCGTTTCACAGGCCTTTGGAAGAGATGTTCCCGGTAGGCTGTAAGAGCACTGTGCAGAGCGAGTGGTTTCTTACCTTCCCAAAGAGCTGGAAGCAAGATGCTGTGGGGCCCAACTCGCCCTTTGGAAAGAAGCCTGCACGTTGTGCCTTTCAGCTCTAGGTCAATGGAGCACACCCAGAGCAGAAGTCCTACTTCAGCCAGATCAGGCCTGCAAAGAAACGGCGTTTCACAGGCCTTGGGAAGAGATGTTCCCGGTAGGCTGTAAGAGCACTGTGCAGAGCGAGTTGTTTCTTAGCTTCCCAAAGTGCTGGAAGCAAGATGCTGTGGGGCCCAACTCGCCCTTTGGAAAGAAGCCTGCACGTTGTGCCTTTCAGCTCTAGGGCAATGGAGCACACCCAGAGCAGAAGTCCTACTTCAGCCAGATCAGGCCTGCAAAGAAACTGCGTTTCAGAGGTCTTTTTAAGAGATGTTCCCAGTAGGCTGTAAGAGCACTGTGCAGAGAGAGTTGTTTCTTGCTTCCCAAAGAGCTGGAAGCAAGGGGCTGTGTGGCCCAACTCGCCCTTTGGAAAGAAGCCTGCACGTTGTGCCTTTCAGCTCTAGGTCAATGGAGCCCACCCAGAGCAGAAGTCCTACTTCAGCCAGATCAGGCCTGCAAAGAAACTGCGTTTCACAGGCCATTGGAAGAGATGTTCCCGGTAGGCTGTAAGAGCACTGTGCAGAGCGAGTTGTTTCTTAGCTTCCCAAAGAGCTGGAATCAAGATGCTGTGGGGCCCAACTCGCCCTTTGGAAAGAAGCCTGCACGTTGTGACTTTCAGCTCTAGGGCAATGGAGCCCACCCAGAGCAGAAGTCCTACATCAGCCAGATCAGGCCTGCAAAGAAACTGCGTTTCACTGGCCTTGGGAAGAGATGTTCCCGGTAGGCTGTAAGAGCACTGTGCAGAGCGAGTTGTTTCTTAGCTTCCCAAAGAGCTGGAAGCAAGATGCTGTGGTGCCCAACTCGCCCTTTGGAAAGAAGCCTGCACGTTGTGCCTTTCAGCTCTACGGCAAAGTAGCACACCCAGAGCAGAAGTCCTACTTCAGCCAGATCAGGCCTGCAAAGAAACTGCGTTTCACAGGCCTTTGGAAGAGATGTTCCCGGTAGGCTGTAAGAGCACTGTGCAAGGCGAGTTGTTTCTTAGCTTCCCAAAGAGCTGGAAGCAAGATGCTGTGGGGCCCAACTCGCCCTTTGGAAAGAAGCCTGCACGTTGTGACTTTCAGCTCTAGGGCAATGGAGCACACCCAGAGCAGAAGTCCTACTTCAGCCAGATCAGGCCTGCAAAGAAACTGCGTTTCACAGGCCTTTGGAAGAGATGTTCCCGGTAGGCTGTAAGAGCACTGTGCAGAGCGAGTTGTTTCTTAGCTTCCCAAAGAGCTGGAAGCAAGATGCTGTGGGGCCCAACTCGCCCTTTGGAATGAAGCCTGCACGTTGTGCCTTTCAGCTCTAGGGCCAATTAGCACACCCAGAGCAGAAGTCCTACTTCAGCCAGATCAGGCCTGCAAAGAAGCTGCGTTTCCCAGGCCTTTGGAAGAGATGTTTCCGGTAGGCTGTAAGTACACTGTGCAGAGCGAGTGGTTTCTTAGCTTCCCAAAGAGCTGGAAGCAAGATGCTGTGGGGCCCAACGCGCCCCTTGGAAAGAAGCCTGCACGTTGAGCCTTTCAGCTCTAGGGCAATGTAGCCCACCCTGAGCAGAAGTCCTACTTCAGCCAGATCAGGCCTGCAAAGAAACTGCGTTTCACAGGCCTTTGGAAGAGATGTTCCCTGTAGGCTGTAAGAGCACTGTGCAGAGCGAGTTGTTTCTTAGCTTCCCAAAGAGCTGGAAGCAAGATGCTGTGGGCCCCAACTCGCCCTTTGGAAAGAAGCCTGCACGTTGTGCCTTTCAGCTCTAGGGCAATGGAGCACACCCAGAGCAGAAGTCCTACT
This sequence comes from Equus caballus, assembly GCF_041296265.1. Taxonomy (NCBI): domain Eukaryota; kingdom Metazoa; phylum Chordata; class Mammalia; order Perissodactyla; family Equidae; genus Equus; species Equus caballus. Next base: position 33,674,820 of record NC_091691.1, read on the forward strand.
TCAGCCAGATCAGGCCTGCAAAGAAACTGCGTTTCACAGGCCTTTGGAAGAGATGTTCCCGGTAGGCTGTAAGAGCACTGTGCAGAGCGAGTTGTTTCTTAGCTTCCCAAAGAGCTGGAATCAAGATACTGTGGGGACCAACTCACCCTTTGGAAAGAAGCCTGCAGGTTGTGCCTTTCAGCTCTAGGGAAGTGTAGCCCACCCAGAGCAGACGTCCTACTTCAGCCAGATCAGGCCTGCAAAGAAACTGCGTTTCACAGGCCTTTGGAAGAGATGTTCCCGGTAGGCTGTAAGAGCACTGTGCAGAGCGAGTTGTTTCTTAGCTTCCCAAAGAGCTGGAAGCAAGATGCTGTGGGGCCCAACTCGCCCTTTGGAAAGAAGCCTGCACGTTGTGCCTTTCAGCTCTAGGGCAATGGAGCACACCCAGAGCAGAAGTCCTACTTCAGCCAGATCAGGCCTGCAAAGAAACTGCGTTTCAGAGGTCTTTGGAAGAGATGTTCCCAGTAGGCTGTAAGAGCACTGTGCAGAGCGAGTTGTTTCTTGCTTCCCAAAGAGCTGGAAGCAAGATGCTGTGGGGCCCAACTCGCCCTTTGGAAAGAAGCCTGCACGTTGTGCCTTTCAGCTCTAGGGCAATGGAGCACACCCAGAGCAGAAGTCCTACTTCAGCCAGATCAGGCCTGCAAAGAAACTGCGTTTCACAGGCCTTTGGAAGAGATGTTCCCGGTAGGCTGTAAGAGCACTGTGCAGAGCGAGTGGTTTCTTACCTTCCCAAAGAGCTGGAAGCAAGATGCTGTGGGGCCCAACTCGCCCTTTGGAAAGAAGCCTGCACGTTGTGCCTTTCAGCTCTAGGTCAATGGAGCACACCCAGAGCAGAAGTCCTACTTCAGCCAGATCAGGCCTGCAAAGAAACTGCGTTTCACATTCCTTTGGAAGAGATGTTCCCAGTAGGCTGTAAGAGCACTGTGCAGAGCGAGTTGTTTCTTAGCTTCCCAAAGAGCTGGAATCAAGATGCTGTGGGGCCCAACTCGCCCTTTGGAAAGAAGCCTGCACGTTGTGCCTTTCAGCTCTAGGGCAATGTAGCACACCCAGAGCAGAAGTCCTACTTCAGCCAGATCAGGCCTGCAAAGAAACTGCGTTTCACAGGCCTTGGGAAGAGATGTTCCCGGTAGGCTGTAAGAGCACTGTGCAGAGCGAGTTGTTTCTTACCTTCCCAAAGAGCTGGAAGCAAGATGCTGTGGGGCCCAAGTCGCCCTTTGGAAAGAAGCCTGCACGTTGTGCCTTTCAGCTCTAGGGCATTGTAGCACACCCAGAGCAGAAGTCCTACTTCAGCCAATCAGGCCTGCAAAGAAACTGCGTTTCACAGGCCTTTGGAAGAGATGTTCCCGGTAGGCTGTAAGAGCACTGTGCAGAGCGAGTTGTTTCTTAGCTTCCCAAAGAGCTGGAAGCAAGATGCTGTGGGGCCCAACTCGCCCTTTGGAAAGAAGCCTGCACGTTGTGCCTTTCAGCTCTAGGGCAATGGAGCACACCCAGAGCAGAAGTCCTACTTCAGCCAGATCAGGCCTGCAAAGAAACTGCGTTTCACAGGCCTTGGGAAGAGATGTTCCCGGTAGGCTGTAAGAGCACTGTGCAGAGCGAGTTGTTTCTTAGCTTCCCAAAGAGCTGGAAGCAAGATGCTGTGGGGCCCAACTCGCCCTTTGGAAAGAAGCCTGCACGTTGTGCCTTTCAGCTCTAGGGCAATGGAGCACACCCAGAGCAGAAGTCCTACTTCAGCCAGATCAGGCCTGCAAAGAAACTGCGTTTCACAGGCCTTTGGAAGAGATGTTCCCGGTAGGCTGTAAGAGCACTGTGCAGAGCGAGTGGTTTCTTACCTTCCCAAAGAGCTGGAAGCAAGATGCTGTGGGGCCCAACTCGCCCTTTGGAAAGAAGCCTGCACGTTGTGCCTTTCAGCTCTAGGTCAATGGAGCACACCCAGAGCAGAAGTCCTACTTCAGCCAGATCAGGCCTGCAAAGAAACGGCGTTTCACAGGCCTTGGGAAGAGATGTTCCCGGTAGGCTGTAAGAGCACTGTGCAGAGCGAGTTGTTTCTTAGCTTCCCAAAGAGCTGGAAGCAAGATGCTGTGGGGCCCAACTCGCCCTTTGGAAAGAAGCCTGCACGTTGTGCCTTTCAGCTCTAGGGCAATGGAGCACACCCAGAGCAGAAGTCCTACTTCAGCCAGATCAGGCCTGCAAAGAAACTGCGTTTCACAGGCCTTTGGAAGAGATGTTCCCGGTAGGCTGTAAGAGCACTGTGCAGAGCGAGTGGTTTCTTACCTTCCCAAAGAGCTGGAAGCAAGATGCTGTGGGGCCCAACTCGCCCTTTGGAAAGAAGCCTGCACGTGGTGCCTTTCAGCTCTAGGGCAATGGAGCACACCCAGAGCAGAAGTCCTACTTCAGCCAGATCAGGCCTGCAAAGAAACTGCGTTTCACAGGCCTTTGGAAGAGATGTTCCCGGTAGGCTGTAAGAGCACTGTGCAGAGCGAGTGGTTTCTTACCTTCCCAAAGAGCTGGAAGCAAGATGCTGTGGGGCCCAACTCGCCCTTTGGAAAGAAGCCTGCACGTTGTGCCTTTCAGCTCTAGGTCAATGGAGCACACCCAGAGCAGAAGTCCTACTTCAGCCAGATCAGGCCTGCAAAGAAACGGCGTTTCACAGGCCTTGGGAAGAGATGTTCCCGGTAGGCTGTAAGAGCACTGTGCAGAGCGAGTTGTTTCTTAGCTTCCCAAAGAGCTGGAAGCAAGATGCTGTGGGGCCCAACTCGCCCTTTGGAAAGAAGCCTGCACGTTGTGCCTTTCAGCTCTAGGGCAATGGAGCACACCCAGAGCAGAAGTCCTACTTCAGCCAGATCAGGCCTGCCAAGAAACTGCGTTTCACAGGCCTTTGGAAGAGATGTTCCCGGTAGGCTGTAAGAGCACTGTGCAGAGCGAGTGGTTTCTTACCTTCCCAAAGAGCTGGAAGCAAGATGCTGTGGGGCCCAACTCGCCCTTTGGAAAGAAGCCTGCACGTTGTGCCTTTCAGCTCTAGGTCAATGGAGCACACCCAGAGCAGAAGTCCTACTTCAGCCAGATCAGGCCTGCAAAGAAACGGCGTTTCACAGGCCTTGGGAAGAGATGTTCCCGGTAGGCTGTAAGAGCACTGTGCAGAGCGAGTTGTTTCTTAGCTTCCCAAAGTGCTGGAAGCAAGATGCTGTGGGGCCCAACTCGCCCTTTGGAAAGAAGCCTGCACGTTGTGCCTTTCAGCTCTAGGGCAATGGAGCACACCCAGAGCAGAAGTCCTACTTCAGCCAGATCAGGCCTGCAAAGAAACTGCGTTTCAGAGGTCTTTTTAAGAGATGTTCCCAGTAGGCTGTAAGAGCACTGTGCAGAGAGAGTTGTTTCTTGCTTCCCAAAGAGCTGGAAGCAAGGGGCTGTGTGGCCCAACTCGCCCTTTGGAAACAAGCCTGCACGTTGTGCCTTTCAGCTCTAGGGCAATGGAGCCCACCCAGAGCAGAAGTCCTACTTCAGCCAGATCAGGCCTGCAAAGAAACTGCGTTTCACAGGCCATTGGAAGAGATGTTCCCTGTAGGCTGTAAGAGCACTGTGCAGAGCGAGTTGTTTCTTAGCTTCCCAAAGAGCTGGAATCAAGATGCTGTGGGGCCCAACTCGCCCTTTGGAAAGAAGCCTGCACGTTGTGACTTTCAGCTCTAGGGCAATGGAGCCCACCCAGAGCAGAAGTCCTACATCAGCCAGATCAGGCCTGCAAAGAAACTGCGTTTCACTGGCCTTGGGAAGAGATGTTCCCGGTAGGCTGTAAGAGCACTGTGCAGAGCGAGTTGTTTCTTAGCTTCCCAAAGAGCTGGAAGCAAGATGCTGTGGGGCCCAACTCGCCCTTTGGAAAGAAGCCTGCACGTTGTGCCTTTCAGCTCTACGGCAAAGTAGCACACCCAGAGCAGAAGTCCTACTTCAGCCAGATCAGGCCTGCAAAGAAACTGCGTTTCACAGGCCTTTGGAAGAGATGTTCCCGGTAGGCTGTAAGAGCACTGTGCAAGGCGAGTTGTTTCTTAGCTTCCCAAAGAGCTGGAAGCAAGATGCTGTGGGGCCCAACTCGCCCTTTGGAAAGAAGCCTGCACATTGTGCCTTTCAGCTCTAGGGCAATGGAGCACACCCAGAGCAGAAGTCCTACTTCAGCCAGATCAGGCCTGCAAAGAAACTGCGTTTCACAGGCCTTTGGAAGAGATGTTCCCGGTAGGCTGTAAGAGCACTGTGCAGAGCGAGTTGTTTCTTAGCTTCCCAAAGAGCTGGAAGCAAGATGCTGTGGGGCCCAACTCGCCCTTTGGAATGAAGCCTGCACGTTGTGGCTTACAGCTCTACGGCAAAGTAGCACACCCAGAGCAGAAGTCCTACTTCAGCCAGATCAGGCCAGCAAAGAAGCTGCGTTTGCCAGGCCTTTGGAAGAGATGTTTCCGGTAGGCTGTAAGAGCACTGTGCAGAGCGAGTGGTTTCTTAGCTTCCCAAAGAGCTGGAAGCAAGATGCTGTGGGACCCAACTCGCCCTTTGGAAAGAAGCCTGCACGTTGTGCCTTTCAGCTCTAGGGCAAAGTAGCACACCCAGAGCAGAAGTCCTACTTCAGCCAGATCAGGCCTGCAAAGAAACTGCGTTTCACAGGCCTTTGGAAGAGATGTTCCCGGTAGGCTGTAAGAGCACTGTGCAGAGCGAGTTGTTTCTTAGCTTCCCAAAGAGCTGGAAGCAAGATGCTATGGGGCCCAACTCGCCCTTTCGAAAGAAGCCTGCACGTTGTGCCTTTCGGCTCTAGGGCAAAGTAGCACACCCAGAGCAGAAGTCCTACTTCAGCCAGATCAGGCCTGCAAAGAAACTGCGTTTTACAGGCCTTTGGAAGAGATACTCCAGGTAGGCTGTAAGAGCACTGTGCAGAGCGAGTTGTTTCTTAGCTTCCCAAAGAGCTGGAAGCAAGATGCTGTGGGGCCCAACTCGCCCTTTGGAAAGAAGCCTGCACGTTGTGCCTTTCAGCTCTAGGGCAAAGTAGCACACCCAGAGCAGAAGTCCTACTTCAGCCAGATCAGGCCTGCAAAGAAACTGCGTTTCACAGGCCTTTGGAAGAGATGTTCCCGGTAGGCTGTAAGAGCACTGTGCAGAGTGAGTTGTTTCTTAGCTTCCCAAAGAGCTGGAAGCAAGATGCTGTGGGGCCCAACTCGCCCTTTGGAAAGAAGCCTGCACGTTGTGCCTTTCAGCTCTAGGGCAAAGTGTCACACCCAGAGCAGAAGTCCTACTCCAGCCAGATCAGGCCTGCAAAGAAACTGCGTTTCACAGGCCTTTGGAAGAGATGTTCCCACTAGGCTGTAAGAGCACTGTGCAGAGCGAGTTGTTTCTTAGCTTCCCAAAGAGCTGGAAGCAAGATGCTGTGGGGCCCAACTCGCCCTTTGGAAAGAAGCCTGCACGTTGTGCCTTTCAGCTCTAGGGCAAAGTATCACACCCAGAGCAGAAGTCCTACTCCAGCCAGATCAGGCCTGCAAAGAAACTGCGTTTCACAGGCCTTTGGAAGAGATGTTCCCACTAGGCTGTAAGAGCACTGTGCAGAGCGAGTTGTTTCTTAGCTTCCCCAAGAGCTGGAAGCAAGATGCTGTGGGACCCAACTCGCCCCTTTTAAAGAAGCCTGCACGTTGTGCCTTTCAGCTCCAGGGCAAAGTAGCACACCCAGAGCAGAAGTCCTACTCCAGCCAGATCAGGCCTGCAAAGAAACTGCGTTTCACAGGCCTTTGGAAGAGATGTTCCCATTAGGCTGTAAGAGCACTGTGCAGAGCGAGTTGTTTCTTACCTTCCCAAAGAGCTGGAAGCAAGATGCTGTGGGACCCAACTCGCCCCTTTTAAAGAAGCCTGCACGTTGTGCCTTTCAGCTCTAGGGCAAAGTAGCACACCCAGAGCAGAAGTCCTACTTCAGCCAGATCAGGCCTGCAAAGAAAGTGCGTTTCACAGGCCTTTGGAAGAGATGTTCCCGGTAGGCTGTAAGAGCACTGTGCAGAGCGAGTTGTTTCTTAGCTTCCCAAAGAGCTGGAAGCAAGATGCTGTGGGGCCCAACTCGCCCTTTGGAAAGAAGCCTGAACGTTGTGCCTTTCGGCTCTAGGGCAAAGTAGCACACCCAGAGCAGAAGTCCTACTTCAGCCAGATCAGGCCTGCAAAGAAACTGCGTTTCACAGTCCTTTGGAAGACATGCTCCCCGGAGGCTGTAAGAGCACTGTGCAGAGCGAGTTGTTTCTTAGCTTCCCAAAGAGCTGGAAGCAAGATGCTGTGGGGCCCAACTCGCCCTTTGGAAAGAAGCCTGCACGTTGTGCCTTTCAGCTCTAGGGCAAAGTAGCACACCCAGAGCAGAAGTCCTACTTCAGCCAGATCAGGCCTGCAAAGAAACTGCGTTTCACAGGCCTTTGGAAGAGATGTTCCCGGTAGTCTGTAAGAGCACTGAGCAGAGCGAGTTGTTTCTTAGCTTGCCAGGAGCTGGAAGCAAGATGCTGTGGGGCCCAACTCGCCCTTTGGAAAGAAGCCTGCACGTTGTGCCTTTCAGCTCTAGGGCAAAGAAGCACACCCAGAGCAGAAGTCCTACTTCAGCCAGATCAGGCCTGCAAAGAAACTGCGTTTCACAGGCCTTTGGAAGAGATGTTCCCACTAGGCTGTAAGAGCACTGTGCAGAGCGAGTTGTTTCTTAGCTTCCCAAAGAGCTGGAAGCAAGATGCTGTGGGGCCCAACTCGCCCTTTGGAAAGAAGCCTGCACGTTTTGCCTTTCAGCTCTAGGGCAAAGTAGCACACCCAGAGCAGAAGTCCTACTTCAGCCAGATCAGGCCTGCAAAGAAACTGCGTTTCACAGGCCTTTGGAAGAGATGCTCCCGGTAGGCTGTAAGAGCACTGTGCAGAGCGAGTTGTTTCTTAGCTTCCCAAAGAGCTGGAAGCAAGATGCTGTGGAGCCCAACTCGCCCTTTGGAAAGAAGCCTGCACGTTTTGCCTTTCAGCTCTAGGGCAAAGTAGCACACCCAGAGCAGAAGTCCTACTTCAGCCAGATCAGGCCTGCAAAGAAACTGCGTTTCACAGGCCTTTGGAAGAGATGTTCCCACTAGGCTGTAAGAGCACTGTGCAGAGCGAGTTGTTTCTTAGCTTCCCAAAGAGCTGGAAGCAAGATGCTGTGGGGCCCAACTCGCCCCTTGGAAAGAAGCCTGCACGTTGTGCCTTTCAGCTCTAGGGCAAAGTAGCACACCCAGAGCAGAAGTCCTACTTCATCCAGATCAGGCCTGCAAAGAAACTGCGTTTTACAGGCCTTTGGAAGAGATGCTCCAGGTAGGCTGTAAGAGCACTGTGCAGAGCGAGTTGTTTCTTAGCTTCCCAAAGAGCTGGAAGCAAGATGCTGTGGGGCCCAACTCGCCCCTTTTAAAGAAGCCTGCACGTTGTGCCTTTCAGCTCTAGGGCAAAGTAGCACACCCAGAGCAGAAGTCCTACTTCAGCCAGATCAGGCCTGCAAAGAAACTGCGTTTCACAGGCCTTTGGAAGAGATGTTGCCGGTAGGCTGTAAGAGCACTGAGCAGAGCGAGTTGTTTCTTAGCTTGCCAAGGAGCTGGAAGCAAGATGCTGTGGGGCCCAACTCGCCCTTTGGAAAGAAGCCTGCACGTTGTGCCTTTCAGCTCTAGGGCAAAGTAGCACACCCAGAGCAGAAGTCCTACTTCAGCCAGATCAGGCCTGCAAAGAAACTGCGTTTCACAGGCCTTTGGAAGGGATGTTCCCACTAGGCTGTAAGAGCACTGTGCAGAGCGAGTTGTTTCTTAGCTTCCCAAAGAGCTGGAAGAAAGATGCTGTGGGGCCCAACTCGCCCTTTGGAAAGAAGCCTGCACGTTGTGCCTTTCAGCTCTAGGGCAAAGTAGTAAACCCAGAGCAGAAGTCCTACTTCAGCCAGATCAGGCCTGCAAAGAAACTGCGTTTCACATTCCTTTGGAAGAGATGTTCCCAGTAGGCTGTAAGAGCACTGTGCAGAGCGAGTTGTTTCTTACCTTCCCAAAGAGCTGGAAGCAAGATGCTGTGGGGCCCAACTCGCCCTTTGGAAAGAAGCCTGCACGTTGTGCCTTTCAGCTCTAGGGCAATGGAGCACACCCAGAGCAGAAGTCCTACTTCAGCCAGATCAGGCCTGCAAAGAAACTGCGTTTCACAGGCCTTTGGAAGAGATGTTCCCGGTAGGCTGTAAGAGCACTGTGCAGAGCGAGTTGTTTCTTACCTTCCCAAAGAGCTGGAAGCAAGATGCTGTGGGGCCCAAGTCGCCCTTTGGAAAGAAGCCTGCACGTTGTGCCTTTCAGCTCTAGGGCATTGTAGCACACCCAGAGCAGAAGTCCTACTTCAGCCAATCAGGCCTGCAAAGAAACTGCGTTTCACAGGCCTTTGGAAGAGATGTTCCCGGTAGGCTGTAAGAGCACTGTGCAGAGGGAGTTGTTTCTTAGCTTCCCAAAGAGCTGGAAGCAAGATGCTGTGGGGCCCAACTCGCCCTTTGGAAAGAAGCCTGCACGTTGTGCCTTTCAGCTCTAGGGCAATGGAGCACACCCAGAGCAGAAGTCCTACTTCAGCCAGATCAGGCCTGCAAAGAAACTGCGTTTCAGAGGTCTTTGGAAGAGATGTTCCCAGTAGGCTGTAAGAGCACTGTGCAGAGCGAGTTGTTTCTTGCTTCCCAAAGAGCTGGAAGCAAGATGCTGTGTGGCCCAGCTCGCCCTTTGGAAAGAAGCCTGCACGTTGTGCCTTTCAGCTCTAGGGCAATGTAGCCCACCCAGAGCAGAAGTCCTACTTCAGCCAGATCAGGCCTGCAAAGAAACTGCGTTTCACAGGCCTTGGGAAGAGATGTTCCCGGTAGGCTGTAAGATCACTGTGCAGAGCGAGTTGTTTCTTAGCTTCCCAAAGAGCTGGAAGCAAGATGCTGTGGGGCCCAGCTCGCCCTTTGGAAAGAAGCCTGCACGTTGTGCCTTTCAGCTCTAGGGCAAAGTAGCACACCCAGAGCAGAAGTCCTACTTCAGCCAGATCAGGCCTGCAAAGAAGCTGCGTTTCACAGGCCTTTGGAAGAGATGTTCCCGGTAGGCAGTTAGAGCACTGTGCAGAGCGAGTTGTTTCTTAGCTTCCCAAAGAGCTGGAAGCAAGATGCTGTGGGGCCCAGCTCGCCCTTTGGAAAGAAGCCTGCACGTTGTGCCTTTCAGCTCTAGGGCAAAGAAGCACACCCAGAGCAGAAGTCCTACTTTAGCCAGATCAGGCCTGCAAAGAAACTGCGTTTCACAGGCCTTTGGAAGAGATGTTCCCACTAGGCTGTAAGAGCACTGTGCAGAGCGAGTTGTTTCTTAGCTTCCCAAAGAGCTGGAAGCAAGATGCTGTGGGACCCAACTCGCCCTTTGGAAAGAAGCCTGCACGTTGTGCCTTTCAGCTCTAGGGCAAAGTAGCACACCCAGAGCAGAAGTCCTACTTCAGCCAGATCAGGCCTGCAAAGAAACTGCGTTTCACAGGCCTTTGGAAGAGATGCTCTTGGTATGCTGTAAGAGCACTGTGCAGAGCGAGTTGTTTCTTAGCTTCCCAAAGAGCTGGAAGCAAGATGCTGTGGGGCCCAACTCGCCCTTTGGAATGAAGCCTGCACGTTGTGCCTTTCAGCTCTAGGGCCAATTAGCACACCCAGAGCAGAAGTCCTACTTCAGCCAGATCAGGCCTGCAAAGAAGCTGCGTTTCCCAGGCCTTTGGAAGAGATGTTTCCGGTAGGCTGTAAGTACACTGTGCAGAGCGAGTGGTTTCTTAGCTTCCCAAAGAGCTGGAAGCAAGATGCTGTGGGGCCCAACGCGCCCCTTGGAAAGAAGCCTGCACGTTGAGCCTTTCAGCTCTAGGGCAATGTAGCCCACCCAGAGCAGAAGTCCTACTTCAGCCAGATCAGGCCTGCAAAGAAACTGCGTTTCACAGGCCTTTGGAAGAGATGTTCCCGGTAGGCTGTAAGAGCACTGTGCAGAGCGAGTTGTTTCTTACCTTCCCAAAGAGCTGGAAGCAAGATGCTGTGGGGCCCAAGTCGCCCTTTGGAAAGAAGCCTGCACGTTGTGCCTTTCAGCTCTAGGGCATTGTAGCACACCCAGAGCAGAAGTCCTACTTCAGCCAATCAGGCCTGCAAAGAAACTGCGTTTCACAGGCCTTTGGAAGAGATGTTCCCGGTAGGCTGTAAGAGCACTGTGCAGAGCGAGTTGTTTCTTAGCTTCCCAAAGAGCTGGAAGCAAGATGCTGTGGGGCCCAACTCGCCCTTTGGAAAGAAGCCTGCACGTTGTGCCTTTCAGCTCTAGGGCAAAGTAGCACACCCAGAGCAGAAGTCCTACTTCAGCCAGATCAGGCCTGCAAAGAAACTGCGTTTCACAGGTCTTTGGAAGAGATGTTCCCCGTAGGCTGTAAGAGCACTGTGCAGAGCGAGTTGTTTCTTGCTTCCCAAAGAGCTGGAAGCAAGATGCTGTGTGGCCCAGCTCGCCCTTTGGAAAGAAGCCTGCACGTTGTGCCTTTCAGCTCTAGGGCAATGTAGCCCACCCAGAGCAGAAGTCCTACTTCAGCCAGATCAGGCCTGCAAAGAAACTGCGTTTCACAGGCCTTGGGAAGAGATGTTCCCGGTAGGCTGTAAGAGCACTGTGCAGAGCGAGTTGTTTCTTAGCTTCCCAAAGAGCTGGAAGCAAGATGCTGTGGGGCCCAACTCGCCCTTTGGAAAGAAGCCTGCACGTTGTGCCATTCAGCTCTAGGGCAATGTAGCCCACCCAGAGCAGAAGTCCTACTTCAGCCAGATCAGGCCAGCAAAGAAACTGCGTTTCACAGTCCTTGGGAAGAGATGTTCGCGGTAGGCTGTAAGAGCACTGTGCAGAGCGAGTTGTTTCTTAGCTTCCCAAAGAGCTGGAAGCAAGATGCCGTGGGGCCCAACTCGCCCTTTGGAAAGAAGCCTGCACGTTGTGCCTTTCAGCTCTAGGGCAATGGAGCACACCCAGAGCAGAAGTCCTACTTCAGCCAGATCAGGCCTGCAAAGAAACTGCGTTTCACAGGCCTTTGGAAGAGATGTTCCCGGTAGGCTGTAAGAGCACTGTGCAGAGCGAGTGGTTTCTTACCTTCCCAAAGAGCTGGAAGCAAGATGCTGTGGGGCCCAACTCGCCCTTTGGAAAGAAGCCTGCACGTTGTGCCTTTCAGCTCTAGGTCAATGGAGCACACCCAGAGCAGAAGTCCTTCTTCAGCCAGATCAGGCCTGCAAAGAAACGGCGTTTCACAGGCCTTGGGAAGAGATGTTCCCGGTAGGCTGTAAGAGCACTGTGCAGAGCGAGTTGTTTCTTAGCTTCCCAAAGAGCTGGAAGCAAGATGCTGTGGGGCCCAACTCGCCCTTTGGAAAGAAGCCTGCACGTTGTGTCTTTCAGCTCTAGGGCAATGGAGCACACCCAGAGCAGAAGTCCTACTTCAGCCAGATCAGGCCTGCAAAGAAACTGCGTTTCACAGGCCTTTGGAAGAGATGTTCCCGGTAGGCTGTAAGAGCACTGTGCAGAGCGAGTGGTTTCTTACCTTCCCAAAGAGCTGGAAGCAAGATGCTGTGGGGCCCAACTCGCCCTTTGGAAAGAAGCCTGCACGTTGTGCCTTTCAGCTCTAGGGCAATGGAGCACACCCAGAGCAGAAGTCCTACTTCAGCCAGATCAGGCGTGCAAAGAAACTGCGTTTCACAGGCCTTTGGAAGAGATGTTCCCGGTAGGCTGTAAGAGCACTGTGCAGAGCGAGTGGTTTCTTACCTTCCCAAAGAGCTGGAAGCAAGATGCTGTGGGGCCCAACTCGCCCTTTGGAAAGAAGCCTGCACGTTGTGCCTTTCAGCTCTAGGTCAATGGAGCACACCCAGAGCAGAAGTCCTACTTCAGCCAGATCAGGCCTGCAAAGAAACGGCGTTTCACAGGCCTTGGGAAGAGATGTTCCCGGTAGGCTGTAAGAGCACTGTGCAGAGCGAGTTGTTTCTTAGCTTCCCAAAGAGCTGGAAGCAAGATGCTGTGGGGCCCAACTCGCCCTTTGGAAAGAAGCCTGCACGTTGTGCCTTTCAGCTCTAGGGCAATGGAGCACACCCAGAGCAGAAGTCCTACTTCAGCCAGATGAGGCCTGCAAAGAGCCTGCGTTTCACATTCCGTTGGAGGAGATGTTCCCGGTAGGCTGTAAGAGCACTGTGCAGAGCGAGTTGTTTCTTAGCTTCCCAAAGAGCTGGAAGCAAGATGCTGTGGGGCCCAACTCGCCCTTTGGAAAGAAGCCTGCACGTTGTGCCATTCAGCTCTAGGGCAATGTAGCCCACCCAGAGCAGAAGTCCTACTTCAGCCAGATCAGGCCAGCAAAGAAACTGCGTTTCACAGTCCTTGGGAAGAGATGTTCGCGGTAGGCTGTAAGAGCACTGTGCAGAGCGAGTTGTTTCTTAGCTTCCCAAAGAGCTGGAAGCAAGATGCCGTGGGGCCCAACTCGCCCTTTGGAAAGAAGCCTGCACGTTGTGCCTTTCAGCTCTAGGGCAATGGAGCACACCCAGAGCAGAAGTCCTACTTCAGCCAGATCAGGCCTGCAAAGAAACTGCGTTTCACAGGCCTTTGGAAGAGATGTTCCCGGTAGGCTGTAAGAGCACTGTGCAGAGCGAGTGGTTTCTTACCTTCCCAAAGAGCTGGAAGCAAGATGCTGTGGGGCCCAACTCGCCCTTTGGAAAGAAGCCTGCACGTTGTGCCTTTCAGCTCTAGGTCAATGGAGCACACCCAGAGCAGAAGTCCTTCTTCAGCCAGATCAGGCCTGCAAAGAAACGGCGTTTCACAGGCCTTGGGAAGAGATGTTCCCGGTAGGCTGTAAGAGCACTGTGCAGAGCGAGTTGTTTCTTAGCTTCCCAAAGAGCTGGAAGCAAGATGCTGTGGGGCCCAACTCGCCCTTTGGAAAGAAGCCTGCACGTTGTGCCTTTCAGCTCTAGGGCAATGGAGCACACCCAGAGCAGAAGTCCTACTTCAGCCAGATCAGGCCTGCAAAGAAACTGCGTTTCACAGGCCTTTGGAAGAGATGTTCCCGGTAGGCTGTAAGAGCACTGTGCAGAGCGAGTGGTTTCTTACCTTCCCAAAGAGCTGGAAGCAAGATGCTGTGGGGCCCAACTCGCCCTTTGGAAAGAAGCCTGCACGTTGTGCCTTTCAGCTCTAGGGCAATGGAGCACACCCAGAGCAGAAGTCCTACTTCAGCCAGATCAGGCCTGCAAAGAAACTGCGTTTCACAGGCCTTTGGAAGAGATGTTCCCGGTAGGCTGTAAGAGCACTGTGCAGAGCGAGTGGTTTCTTACCTTCCCAAAGAGCTGGAAGCAAGATGCTGTGGGGCCCAACTCGCCCTTTGGAAAGAAGCCTGCACGTTGTGCCTTTCAGCTCTAGGTCAATGGAGCACACCCAGAGCAGAAGTCCTACTTCAGCCAGATCAGGCCTGCAAAGAAACGGCGTTTCACAGGCCTTGGGAAGAGATGTTCCCGGTAGGCTGTAAGAGCACTGTGCAGAGCGAGTTGTTTCTTAGCTTCCCAAAGAGCTGGAAGCAAGATGCTGTGGGGCCCAACTCGCCCTTTGGAAAGAAGCCTGCACGTTGTGCCTTTCAGCTCTAGGGCAATGGAGCACACCCAGAGCAGAAGTCCTACTTCAGCCAGATCAGGCGTGCAAAGAAACTGCGTTTCACAGGCCTTTGGAAGAGATGTTCCCGGTAGGCTGTAAGAGCACTGTGCAGAGCGAGTGGTTTCTTACCTTCCCAAAGAGCTGGAAGCAAGATGCTGTGGGGCCCAACTCGCCCTTTGGAAAGAAGCCTGCACGTTGTGCCTTTCAGCTCTAGGTCAATGGAGCACACCCAGAGCAGAAGTCCTACTTCAGCCAGATCAGGCCTGCAAAGAAACGGCGTTTCACAGGCCTTGGGAAGAGATGTTCCCGGTAGGCTGTAAGAGCACTGTGCAGAGCGAGTTGTTTCTTAGCTTCCCAAAGAGCTGGAAGCAAGATGCTGTGGGGCCCAACTCGCCCTTTGGAAAGAAGCCTGCACGTTGTGCCTTTCAGCTCTAGGGCATTGTAGCACACCCAGAGCAGAAGTCCTACTTCAGCCAGATCAGGCCTGCAAAGAAACTGCGTTTCACAGGCCTTTGGAAGAGATGTTCCCGGTAGGCTGTAAGAGCACTGTGCAGAGGGAGTTGTTTCTTAGCTTCCCAAAGAGCTGGAAGCAAGATGCTGTGGGGCCCAACTCGCCCTTTTGAAAGAAGCCTGCACGTTGTGCCTTTCAGCTCTAGGGCATTGTAGCACACCCAGAACAGATGTCCTACTTCAGCCAGATCAGGCCGGCAAAGAAACTGCGTTTCACAGGCCCTTGGAAGAGATGTTCCCGGTAGGCTGTAAGAGCACTGTGCAGAGCGAGTTGTTTCTTAGCTTCCCAAAGAGCTGGAAGCAAGATGCTGTGGGGCCCAACTCGCCCTTTGGAAAGAAGCCTGCACGTGGTGCCTTTCAGCTCTAGGGCAAAGTAGCACACCCAGAGCAGAAGTCCTACTTCAGCCAGATCAGGCCTGCAAAGAAACTGCGTTTCACAGGCCTTTGGAAGAGATGTTCCCGGTAGGCTGTAAGAGCACTGTGCAGAGCGAGTGGTTTCTTACCTTCCCAAAGAGCTGGAAGCAAGATGCTGTGGGGCCCAACTCGCCCTTTGGAAAGAAGCCTGCACGTTGTGCCTTTCAGCTCTAGGGCAATGGAGCACACCCAGAGCAGAAGTCCTACTTCAGCCAGATCAGGCCTGCAAAGAAACTGCGTTTCACAGGTCTTTGGAAGAGATGTTCCCGGTAGGCTGTAAGAGCACTGTGCAGAGCGAGTTGTTTCTTAGCTTCCCAAAGAGCTGGAAGCAAGATGCTGTGGGGCCCAACTCGCCCTTTGGAAAGAAGCCTGCACGTTGTGCCTTTCAGCTCTATTGCCATGTAGCACACCCAGAGCAGAAGTCCTACTTCAGCCAGATCAGGCCTGCAAAGAAACTGCGTTTCACAGGCCTTGGGAAGAGATTTTCCCGGTAGGCTGCAAGTGCACTGTGCAGAGCGAGTTGTTTCTTAGCTTCCCAAAGAGCTGGAAGCAAGATGCTGTGGGGCCCAACTCGCCCTTTGGAAAGAAGCCTGCACGTTGTGCCTTTCAGCTCTAGGGCAATGGAGCACACCCAGAGCAGAAGTCCTACTTCAGCCAGATCAGGCCTGCAAAGAAACTGCGTTTCACATTCCGTTGGAGGAGATGTTCCCGGTAGGCTGTAAGAGCACTGTGCAGAGCGAGTTGTTTCTTAGCTTCCCAAAGAGCTGGAAGCAAGATGCTGTGGGGCCCAACTCGCCCTTTGGAAAGAAGCCTGCACGTTGTGCCTTTCAGCTCTAGGGCAATGGAGCACACCCAGAGCAGAAGTCCTACTTCAGCCAGATCAGGCCTGCAAAGAAACTGCGTTTCAGAGGTCTTTGGAAGAGATGTTCCCAGTAGGCTGTAAGAGCACTGTGCAGAGCGAGTTGTTTATTGCTTCCCAAAGAGCTGGAAGCAAGATGCTGTGGGGCCCAACTCGCCCTTTGTAAAGAAGCCTGCACGTTGTGCCTTTCAGCTCTAGGGCAATGGAGCACACCCAGAGCAGAAGTCCTACTTCAGTCAGATCAGGCCTGCAAAGAAACTGCGTTTCACAGGCCTATTGAAGAGAAGTTCCCGGTAGGCTGTAAGATCACTGTGCAGAGCGAGTTGTTTCTTAGCTTCCCAAAGAGCTGGAAGCAAGATGCTGTGGGGCCTAACTCGCCCTTTGGAAAGAAGCCTGCACGTTGTGCCTTTCAGCTCTAGGGCAATGGAGCACACCCAGAGCAGAAGTCCTACTTCAGCCAGATCAGGCCTGCAAAGAAACTGCGTTTCACAGGCCTTTGGAAGAGATGTTCCCGGTAGGCTGTAAGAGCACTGTGCAGAGCGAGTTGTTTCTTAGCTTCCCAAAGAGCTGGAAGCAAGATGCTGTGGGGCCCAACTCGCCCTTTGGAAAGAAGCCTGCACGTTGTGCCTTTCAGCTCTAGGGCAATGGAGCACACCCAGTGCAGAAGTCCTACTTCAGCCAGATCAGGCCTGCAAAGAAACTGCGTTTCAGAGGTCTTTGGAAGAGATGTTCCCAGTAGGCTGTAAGAGAACTGTGCAGAGCGAGTTGTTTCTTGCTTCCCAAAGAGCTGGAAGCAAGATGCTCTGGGGCCCAACTCGCGCTTTGGAAAGAAGCCTGCACGTTGTGCCTTTCAGCTATAGGGCAATGGAGCACACCCAGAGCAGAAGTCCTACTTCAGCCAGATCAGGCCTGCAAAGAGACTGCGTTTCACAGGCCTTTGGAAGAGATGTTCCCGGTAGGCTGTAAGAGCACTGTGCAGAGCGAGTTGTTTCTTAGCTTCCCAAAGAGCTGGAATCAAGATACTGTGGGGCCCAACTCACCCTTTGGAAAAAAGCCTGCACGTTGTGCCTTTCAGCTCTAGGGCAGTGTAGCCCACCCAGAGCAGAAGTCCTACTTCAGCCAGATCAGGCCGGCAAAGAAACTGCGTTTCACAGGCCTTTGGAAGAGATGTTCCCGGTAGGCTGTAAGAGCACTGTGCAGAGGGAGTTGTTTCTTAGCTTCCCAAAGAGCTGGAATCAAGATACTGTGGGGCCCAACTCACCCTTTGGAAAGAAGCCTGCACGTTGTGCCTTTCAGCTCTAGGGCAGTGTAGCCCACCCTGAGCAGAAGTCCTACTTCAGCCAGATCAGGCCTGCAAAGAAACTGCGTTTCACAGGCCTTTGGAAGAGATGTTCCCGCTAGGCTGTAAGAGCACTGTGCAGAGGGAGTTGTTTCTTAGCTTCCCAAAGAGCTGGAAGCAAGATGCTGTGGGGCCCAACTCGCCCTTTGGAAAGAAGCCTGCACGTTGTGCCTTTCAGCTCTACGGCAAAGTAGCACACCCAGAACAGAAGGCCTACTCCAGCCAGATCAGGGCTGCAAAGAAACTGTGTTTCACAGGCCCTTGGAAGAGATGTTCCCGGTAGGCTGTAAGAGCACTGTGCAGAGCGAGTTGTTTATTAGCTTCCCAAAGAGATGGAAGCAAGATGCTGTGGGGCCCAACTCGCCCTTTGGAAAGAAGCCTGCACGTTGTGCCTTTCAGCTCTAGGGCAATGGAGCACACCCAGAGCAGAAGTCCTACTTCAGCCAGATCAGGCCTGCAAAGAAACTGCGTTTCACATTCCGTTGGAGGAGATGTTCCCGGTAGGCTGTAAGAGCACTGTGCAGAGCGAGTTGTTTCTTAGCTTCCCAAAGAGCTGGAAGCAAGATGCTGTGGGGCCCAACAGTCCCTTTGGAACGAAGCCTGCACGTTGTGCCTTTCAGCTCTAGGGCAATGGAGCCCACCCAGAGCAGAAGTCCTACTTCAGCCAGATCAGGCCTGCAAAGAAACTGCGTTTCACAGGCCTTTGGAAGAGATGTTCCCGGTAGGCTGTAAGAGCACTGTGCAGAGGGAGTTGTTTCTTAGCTTCCCAAAGAGCTGGAATCAAGATACTGTGGGGACCAACTCACCCTTTGGAAAGAAGCCTGAAGGTTGTGCCTTTCAGCTCTAGGGCAGTGTAGCCCACCCAGAGCAGACGTCCTACTTCAGCCAGATCAGGCCTGCAAAGAAACTGCGTTTCACAGGCCTTTGGAAGAGATGTTCCCGGTAGGCTGTAAGAGCACTGTGCAGAGCGAGTTGTTTCTTAGCTTCCCAAAGAGCTGGAAGCAAGATGCTGTGGGGCCCAACTCGCCCTTTGGAAAGAAGCCTGCACGTTGTGCCTTTCAGCTCTAGGGCAATGGAGCACACCCAGAGCAGAAGGCCTACTTCAGCCAGATCAGGCCTGCAAAGAAACTGCGTTTCACAGGCCTTGGGAAGAGATTTTCACAGTAGGCTGCAAGAGCACTGTGCAGAGCGAGTTGTTTCTTAGCTTCCCAAAGAGCTGGAAGCAAGATGCTGTGGGGCCCAACTCGCCCTTTGGAAAGAAGCCTGCACGTTGTGCCTTTCAGCTCTAGGGCAATGGAGCACACCCAGAGCAGAAGTCCTACTTCAGCCAGATCAGGCCTGCAAAGAAACTGCGTTTCACAGGCCTTTGGAAGAGATGTTCCCGGTAGGCTGTAAGATCACTGTGCAGAGCGAGTTGTTTCTTAGCTTCCCAAAGAGCTGGAAGCAAGATGCTGTGGGGCCCAACTCGCCCTTTGGAAAGAAGCCTGCACGTTGTGCC
Source organism: Equus caballus (assembly GCF_041296265.1). Classification (NCBI taxonomy): domain Eukaryota; kingdom Metazoa; phylum Chordata; class Mammalia; order Perissodactyla; family Equidae; genus Equus; species Equus caballus. The sequence goes on from NC_091691.1 coordinate 33,693,107, forward strand.
TTTCAGCTCTAGGGCAATGGAGCACACCCAGAGCAGAAGTCCTACTTCAGCCAGATCAGGCCTGCAAAGAGACTGCGTTTCACAGGCCTTTGGAAGAGATGTTCCCGGTAGGCTGTAAGAGCACTGTGCAGAGCGAGTTGTTTCTTAGCTTCCCAAAGAGCTGGAATCAAGATACTGTGGGGACCAACTCACCCTTTGGAAAGAAGCCTGCAGGTTGTGCCTTTCAGCTCTAGGGCAGTGTAGCCCACCCAGAGCAGACGTCCTACTTCAGCCAGATCAGGCCTGCAAAGAAACTGCGTTTCACAGGCCTTTGGAAGAGATGTTCCCGGTAGGCTGTAAGAGCACTGTGCAGAGCGAGTTGTTTCTTATCTTCCCAAAGAGCTGGAAGCAAGATGCTGTGGGGCCCAACTCGCCCTTTGGAAAGAAGCCTGCACGTTGTGCCTTTCAGCTCTAGGGCAATGGAGCACACCCAGAGCAGAAGTCCTACTTCAGCCAGATCAGGCCTGCAAAGAAACTGCGTTTCACAGGCCTTGGGAAGAGATTTTCACGGTAGGCTGCAAGAGCACTGTGCAGAGCGAGTTGTTTCTTAGCTTCCCAAAGAGCTGGAAGCAAGATGCTGTGGGGCCCAACTCGCCCTTTGGAAAGAAGCCTGCACGTTGTGCCTTTCAGCTCTAGGGCAATGGAGCACACCCAGAGCAGAAGTCCTACTTCAGCCAGATCAGGCCTGCAAAGAAACTGCGTTTCACAGGCCTTTGGAAGAGATGTTGCCGGTAGGCTGTAAGAGCACTGAGCAGAGCGAGTTGTTTCTTAGCTTGCCAAGGAGCTGGAAGCAAGATGCTGTGGGGCCCAACTCGCCCTTTGGAAAGAAGCCTGCACGTTGTGCCTTTCAGCTCTAGGGCAAAGTAGCACACCCAGAGCAGAAGTCCTACTTCAGCCAGATCAGGCCTGCAAAGAAACTGCGTTTCACAGGCCTTTGGAAGAGATGCTCTTGGTATGCTGTAAGAGCACTGTGCAGAGCGAGTTGTTTCTTAGCTTCCCAAAGAGCTGGAAGCAAGATGCTGTGGGGCCCAACTCGCCCTTTGGAATGAAGCCTGCACGTTGTGCCTTTCAGCTCTAGGGCAAAGTAGCACACCCAGAGCAGAAGTCCTGCTTCAGCCAGATCAGGCCTGCCAAGAAACTGCGTTTCACAGGCCTTTGGAAGAGATGCTCCAGGTAGGCTGTAAGAGCACTGTGCAGAGCGAGTTGTTTCTTAGCTTCCCAAAGAGTTGGAAGCAAGATGCTGTGGGACCCAACTCGCCCCTTTTAAAGAAGCCTGCACGTTGTGCCTTTCAGCTCTAGGGCAAAGTAGCACACCCAGAGCAGAAGTCCTACTTCAGCCAGATCAGGCCTGCAAAGAAACTGCGTTTCACAGGCCTTTGGAAGAGATGTTCCCGGTAGGCTGTAAGAGCACTGTGCAGAGCGAGTTGTTTCTTAGCTTCCCAAAGAGCTGGAAGCAAGATGCTGTGGGGCCCAACTCGCCCTTTGGAATGAAGCCTGCACGTTGTGGCTTACAGCTCTACGGCAAAGTAGCACACCCAGAGCAGAAGTCCTACTTCAGCCAGATCAGGCCTGCAAAGAAGCTGCGTTTGCCAGGCCTTTGGAAGAGATGTTTCCGGTAGGCTGTAAGAGCACTGTGCAGAGCGAGTGGTTTCTTAGCTTCCCAAAGAGCTGGAAGCAAGATGCTGTGGGGCCCAACTCGCCCTTTGGAAAGAAGCCTGCACGTTGTGCCTTTCAGCTCTAGGGCAAAGTAGCACACCCAGAGCAGAAGTCCTACTTCAGCCAGATCAGGCCTGCAAAGAAACTGCGTTTCACAGGCCTTTGGAAGAGATGTTCCCGGTAGGCTGTAAGAGCACTGTGCAGAGCGAGTTGTTTCTTAGCTTCCCAAAGAGCTGGAAGCAAGATGCTATGGGGCCCAACTCGCCCTTTGGAAAGAAGCCTGCACGTTGTGCCTTTCGGCTCTAGGGCAAAGTAGCACACCCAGAGCAGAAGTCCTACTTCAGCCAGATCAGGCCTGCAAAGAAACTGCGTTTTACAGGCCTTTGGAAGAGATACTCCAGGTAGGCTGTAAGAGCACTGTGCAGAGCGAGTTGTTTCTTAGCTTCCCAAAGAGCTGGAAGCAAGATGCTGTGGGGCCCAACTCGCCCTTTGGAAAGAAGCCTGAACGTTGTGCCTTTCAGCTCTAGGGCAAAGTAGCACACCCAGAGCAGAAGTCCTACTTCAGCCAGATCAGGCCTGCAAAGAAACTGCGTTTCACAGGCCTTTGGAAGAGATGTTCCCGGTAGGCTGTAAGAGCACTGTGCAGAGCGAGTTGTTTCTTAGCTTCCCAAAGAGCTGGAAGCAAGAAGCTGTGGGGCCCAACTCGCCCTTTGGAAAGAAGCCTGCACGTTGTGCCTTTCAGCTCTAGGGCAAAGTGTCACACCCAGAGCAGAAGTCCTACTCCAGCCAGATCAGGCCTGCAAAGAAACTGCGTTTCACAGGCCTTTGGAAGAGATGTTCCCACTAGGCTGTAAGAGCACTGTGCAGAGCGAGTTGTTTCTTAGCTTCCCAAAGAGCTGGAAGCAAGATGCTGTGGGGCCCAACTCGCCCTTTGGAAAGAAGCCTGCACGTTGTGCCTTTCAGCTCTAGGGCAAAGTATCACACCCAGAGCAGAAGTCCTACTCCAGCCAGATCAGGCCTGCAAAGAAACTGCGTTTCACAGGCCTTTGGAAGAGATGTTCCCACTAGGCTGTAAGAGCACTGTGCAGAGCGAGTTGTTTCTTAGCTTCCCCAAGAGCTGGAAGCAAGATGCTGTGGGACCCAACTCGCCCCTTTTAAAGAAGCCTGCACGTTGTGCCTTTCAGCTCCAGGGCAAAGTAGCACACCCAGAGCAGAAGTCCTACTTCAGCCAGATCAGGCCTGCAAAGAAACTGCGTTTTACAGGCCTTTGGAAGAGATACTCCAGGTAGGCTGTAAGAGCACTGTGCAGAGCGAGTTGTTTCTTAGCTTCCCAAAGAGCTGGAAGCAAGATGCTGTGGGGCCCAACTCGCCCTTTGGAAAGAAGCCTGAACGTTGTGCCTTTCAGCTCTAGGGCAAAGTAGCACACCCAGAGCAGAAGTCCTACTTCAGCCAGATCAGGCCTGCAAAGAAACTGCGTTTCACAGGCCTTTGGAAGAGATGTTCCCGGTAGGCTGTAAGAGCACTGTGCAGAGCGAGTTGTTTCTTAGCTTCCCAAAGAGCTGGAAGCAAGAAGCTGTGGGGCCCAACTCGCCCTTTGGAAAGAAGCCTGCACGTTGTGCCTTTCAGCTCTAGGGCAAAGTGTCACACCCAGAGCAGAAGTCCTACTCCAGCCAGATCAGGCCTGCAAAGAAACTGCGTTTCACAGGCCTTTGGAAGAGATGTTCCCACTAGGCTGTAAGAGCACTGTGCAGAGCGAGTTGTTTCTTAGCTTCCCAAAGAGCTGGAAGCAAGATGCTGTGGGGCCCAACTCGCCCTTTGGAAAGAAGCCTGCACGTTGTGCCTTTCAGCTCTAGGGCAAAGTATCACACCCAGAGCAGAAGTCCTACTCCAGCCAGATCAGGCCTGCAAAGAAACTGCGTTTCACAGGCCTTTGGAAGAGATGTTCCCACTAGGCTGTAAGAGCACTGTGCAGAGCGAGTTGTTTCTTAGCTTCCCCAAGAGCTGGAAGCAAGATGCTGTGGGACCCAACTCGCCCCTTTTAAAGAAGCCTGCACGTTGTGCCTTTCAGCTCCAGGGCAAAGTAGCACACCCAGAGCAGAAGTCCTACTTCAGCCAGATCAGGCCTGCAAAGAAACTGCGTTTTACAGGCCTTTGGAAGAGATACTCCAGGTAGGCTGTAAGAGCACTGTGCAGAGCGAGTTGTTTCTTAGCTTCCCAAAGAGCTGGAAGCAAGATGCTGTGGGGCCCAACTCGCCCTTTGGAAAGAAGCCTGAACGTTGTGCCTTTCAGCTCTAGGGCAAAGTAGCACACCCAGAGCAGAAGTCCTACTTCAGCCAGATCAGGCCTGCAAAGAAACTGCGTTTCACAGGCCTTTGGAAGAGATGTTCCCGGTAGGCTGTAAGAGCACTGTGCAGAGCGAGTTGTTTCTTAGCTTCCCAAAGAGCTGGAAGCAAGAAGCTGTGGGGCCCAACTCGCCCTTTGGAAAGAAGCCTGCACGTTGTGCCTTTCAGCTCTAGGGCAAAGTGTCACACCCAGAGCAGAAGTCCTACTCCAGCCAGATCAGGCCTGCAAAGAAACTGCGTTTCACAGGCCTTTGGAAGAGATGTTCCCACTAGGCTGTAAGAGCACTGTGCAGAGCGAGTTGTTTCTTAGCTTCCCAAAGAGCTGGAAGCAAGATGCTGTGGGGCCCAACTCGCCCTTTGGAAAGAAGCCTGCACGTTGTGCCTTTCAGCTCTAGGGCAAAGTATCACACCCAGAGCAGAAGTCCTACTCCAGCCAGATCAGGCCTGCAAAGAAACTGCGTTTCACAGGCCTTTGGAAGAGATGTTCCCACTAGGCTGTAAGAGCACTGTGCAGAGCGAGTTGTTTCTTAGCTTCCCCAAGAGCTGGAAGCAAGATGCTGTGGGACCCAACTCGCCCCTTTTAAAGAAGCCTGCACGTTGTGCCTTTCAGCTCCAGGGCAAAGTAGCACACCCAGAGCAGAAGTCCTACTTCAGCCAGATCAGGCCTGCAAAGAAACTGCGTTTTACAGGCCTTTGGAAGAGATACTCCAGGTAGGCTGTAAGAGCACTGTGCAGAGCGAGTTGTTTCTTAGCTTCCCAAAGAGCTGGAAGCAAGATGCTGTGGGGCCCAACTCGCCCTTTGGAAAGAAGCCTGCACGTTGTGCCTTTCAGCTCTAGGGCAAAGTATCACACCCAGAGCAGAAGTCCTACTCCAGCCACATCAGGCCTGCAAAGAAACTGCGTTTCACAGGCCTTTGGAAGAGATGTTCCCATTAGGCTGTAAGAGCACTGTGCAGAGCGAGTTGTTTCTTACCTTCCCAAAGAGCTGGAAGCAAGATGCTGTGGGACCCAACTCGCCCCATTTAAAGAAGCCGGCACGTTGTGCCTTTCAGCTCTAGGGCAAAGTAGCACACCCAGAGCAGAAGTCCTACTTCAGCCAGATCAGGCCTGCAAAGAAACTGCGTTTCACAGGCCTTTGGAAGAGATGTTCCCGGTAGGCTGTAAGAGCACTGTGCAGAGCGAGTTGTTTCTTAGCTTCCCAAAGAGCTGGAAGCAAGATGCTGTGGGGCCCAACTCGCCCTTTGGAAAGAAGCCTGAACGTTGTGCCTTTCGGCTCTAGGGCAAAGTAGCACACCCAGAGCAGAAGTCCTACTTCAGCCAGATCAGGCCTGCAAAGAAACTGCGTTTCACAGTCCTTTGGAAGACATGCTCCCCGGAGGCTGTAAGAGCACTGTGCAGAGCGAGTTGTTTCTTAGCTTCCCAAAGAGCTGGAAGCAAGATGCTGTGGGGCCCAACTCGCCCTTTGGAAAGAAGCCTGCACGTTGTGCCTTTCAGCTCTAGGGCAAAGTAGCACACCCAGAGCAGAAGTCCTACTTCAGCCAGATCAGGCCTGCAAAGAAACTGCGTTTCACAGGCCTTTGGAAGAGATGTTCCCGGTAGTCTGTAAGAGCACTGAGCAGAGCGAGTTGTTTCTTAGCTTGCCAGGAGCTGGAAGCAAGATGCTGTGGGGCCCAACTCGCCCTTTGGAAAGAAGCCTGCACGTTGTGCCTTTCAGCTCTAGGGCAAAGAAGCACACCCAGAGCAGAAGTCCTACTTCAGCCAGATCAGGCCTGCAAAGAAACTGCGTTTCACAGGCCTTTGGAAGAGATGTTCCCACTAGGCTGTAAGAGCACTGTGCAGAGCGAGTTGTTTCTTAGCTTCCCAAAGAGCTGGAAGCAAGATGCTGTGGGGCCCAACTCGCCCTTTGGAAAGAAGCCTGCACGTTTTGCCTTTCAGCTCTAGGGCAAAGTAGCACACCCAGAACAGAAGTCCTACTTCAGCCAGATCAGGCCTGCAAAGAAACTGCGTTTCACAGGCCTTTGGAAGAGATGTTCCCGGTAGGCTGTAAGGGCACTGTGCAGAGCGAGTTGTTTCTTAGCTTCCCAAAGAGCTGGAAGCAAGATGCTGTGGAGCCCAACTCGCCCTTTGGAAAGAAGCCTGCACGTTTTGCCTTTCAGCTCTAGGGCAAAGTAGCACACCCAGAGCAGAAGTCCTACTTCAGCCAGATCAGGCCTGCAAAGAAACTTCGTTTCACAGGCCTTTGGAAGAGATGTTCCCACTAGGCTGTAAGAGCACTGTGCAGAGCGAGTTGTTTCTTAGCTTCCCAAAGAGCTGGAAGCAAGATGCTGTGGGGCCCAACTCGCCCCTTGGAAAGAAGCCTGCACGTTGTGCCTTTCGGCTCTAGGGCAAAGTAGCACACCCAGAGCAGAAGTCCTACTTCATCCAGATCAGGCCTGCAAAGAAACTGCGTTTTACAGGCCTTTGGAAGAGATGCTCCAGGTAGGCTGTAAGAGCACTGTGCAGAGCGAGTTGTTTCTTAGCTTCCCAAAGAGCTGGAAGCAAGATGCTGTGGGGCCCAACTCGCCCCTTTTAAAGAAGCCTGCACGTTGTGACTTTCAGCTCTAGGGCAAAGTAGCACACCCAGAGCAGAAGTCCTACTTCAGCCAGATCAGGCCTGCAAAGAAACTGCGTTTCACAGGCCTTTGGAAGAGATGTTGCCGGTAGGCTGTAAGAGCACTGAGCAGAGCGAGTTGTTTCTTAGCTTGCCAAGGAGCTGGAAGCAAGATGCTGTGGGGCCCAACTCGCCCTTTGGAAAGAAGCCTGCACGTTGTGCCTTTCAGCTCTAGGGCAAAGTAGCACACCCAGAGCAGAAGTCCTACTTCAGCCAGATCAGGCCTGCAAAGAAAGTGCGTTTCACAGGCCTTTGGAAGGGATGTTCCCACTAGGCTGTAAGAGCACTGTGCAGAGCGAGTTGTTTCTTAGCTTCCCAAAGAGCTGGAAGCAAGATGCTGTGGGGCCCAACTCGCCCCTTGGAAAGAAGCCGGCACGTTGTGCCTTTCAGCTCTAGGGCAAAGTAGCACACCCAGAGCAGAAGTCCTACTTCAGCCAGATCAGGCCTGCAAAGAAACTGCGTTTTACAGGCCTTTGGAAGAGATGCTCCAGGTAGGCTGCAGGAGCACTGTGCAGAGCTAGTTGTTTCTTAGCTTCCCAAAGAGCTGGAAGCAAGATGCTGTGGGGCCCAACTCGCCCTTTGGAAAGAAGCCTGCACTTTGTGCCTTTCAGCTCTAGGGCAAAGTAGCACACCAGAGCAGAAGTCCTACTTCAACCAGATCAGGCCTGCAAAGAAACTGCGTTTCACAGGCCTTTGGAAGAGATGTTCCCGGTAGGCTGTAAGAGCACTGTGCAGAGCGAGTTGTTTCTTAGCTTCCCAAAGAGCTGGAAGCAAGATGCTGTGGGGCCCAACTCGCCCTTTGGAAAGAAGCCTGCACGTTGTGCCTTTCAGCTCTAGGGCAAAGTAGCACACCCAGAGCAGAAGTCCTACTCCAGCCAGATCAGGCCTGCAAAGAAACTGCGTTTCACAGGCCTTTGGAAGAGATGTTCCCACTAGGCTGTAAGAGCACTGTGCAGAGCGAGTTGTTTCTTAGCTTCCCAAAGAGCTGGAAGCAAGATGCTGTGGGGCCCAACTCGCCCCTTGGAAAGAAGCCTGCACCTTGTGCCTTTCAGCTCTAGGGCAAAGTAGCACACCCAGAGCAGAAGTCCTACTTCATCCAGATCAGGCCTGCAAAGAAACTGCGTTTCACAGGCCTTTGGAAGAGCTGCTCCAGGTAGGCTGTAAGAGCACTGTGCAGAGCGAGTTGTTTCTTAGCTTCCCAAAGAGCTGGAAGCAAGATGCTGTGGGGCCCAACTCGCCCCTTTTAAAGAAGCCTGCACGTTGTGCCTTTCAGCTCTAGGGCAAAGTAGCACACCCAGAGCAGAAGTCCTACTTCAGCCAGATCAGGCCTGCAAGGAAACTGCGTTTCACAGGCCTTTGGAAGAGATGTTGCCGGTAGGCTGTAAGAGCACTGAGCAGAGCGAGTTGTTTCTTAGCTTGCCAAGGAGCTGGAAGCAAGATGCTGTGGGGCCCAACTCGCCCTTTGGAAAGAAGCCTGCACGTTGTGCCTTTCAGCTCTAGGGCAAAGTAGCACGCCCAGAGCAGAAGTCCTACTTCAGCCAGATCAGGCCTGCAAAGAAACGGCGTTTCACAGGCCTTTGGAAGAGATGTTCCCGGTAGGCTGTAAGAGCACTGTGCAGAGCGAGTTGTTTCTTAGCGTCCCAAAGAGCTGGAAGCAAGATGCTTTGGGGCCCAACTCGCCCTTTGCAAAGAAGCCTGCACGTTGTGCCTTTCAGCTCTAGGGCAAAGTAGCACACCCAGAGCAGAAGTCCTACTTCATCCAGATCAGGCCTGCAAAGAAACTGCGTTTCACATTCCTTTGGAAGAGATGTTCCCAGTAGGCTGTAAGAGCACTGTGCAGAGCGAGTTGTTTCTTAGCTTCCCAAAGAGCTGGAAGCAAGATGCTGTGGGGCCCAACTCGCCCTTTGGAAAGAAGCCTGCACGTTGTGCCTTTCAGCTCTAGGGCAATGTAGCACACCCAGAGCAGAAGTCCTACTTCAGCCAGATCAGGCCTGCAAAGAAACTGCGTTTCACAGGCCTTGGGAAGAGATGTTCCCGGTAGGCTGTAAGAGCACTGTGCAGAGCGAGTTGTTTCTTACCTTCCCAAAGAGCTGGAAGCAAGATGCTGTGGGGCCCAAGTCGCCCTTTGGAAAGAAGCCTGCACGTTGTGCCTTTCAGCTCTAGGGCATTGTAGCACACCCAGAGCAGAAGTCCTACTTCAGCCAATCAGGCCTGCAAAGAAACTGCGTTTCACAGGCCTTTGGAAGAGATGTTCCCGGTAGGCTGTAAGAGCACTGTGCAGAGCGAGTTGTTTCTTAGCTTCCCAAAGAGCTGGAAGCAAGATGCTGTGGGGCCCAACTCGCCCTTTGGAAAGAAGCCTGCACGTTGTGCCTTTCAGCTCTAGGGCAATGGAGCACACCCAGAGCAGAAGTCCTACTTCAGCCAGATCAGGCCTGCAAAGAAACTGCGTTTCACAGGTCTTTGGAAGAGATGTTCCCCGTAGGCTGTAAGAGCACTGTGCAGAGCGAGTTGTTTCTTGCTTCCCAAAGAGCTGGAAGCAAGATGCTGTGTGGCCCAGCTCGCCCTTTGGAAAGAAGCCCGCACGTTGTGCCTTTCAGCTCTAGGCCAATGTAGCCCACCCAGAGCAGAAGTCCTACTTCAGCCAGATCAGGCCTGCAAAGAAACTGCGTTTCACAGGCCTTGGGAAGAGATGTTCCCGGTAGGCTGTAAGAGCACTGTGCAGAGCGAGTTGTTTCTTAGCTTCCCAAAGAGCTGGAAGCAAGATGCTGTGGGGCCCAACTCGCCCTTTGGAAAGAAGCCTGCACGTTGTGCCTTTCAGCTCTAGGGCAATGTAGCCCACCCAGAGCAGAAGTCCTACTTCAGCCAGATCAGGCCTGCAAAGAAACTGCGTTTCACAGGCCTTGGGAAGAGATGTTCGCGGTAGGCTGTAAGAGCACTGTGCAGAGCGAGTTGTTTCTTAGCTTCCCAAAGAGCTGGAAGCAAGATGCTGTGGGGCCCAACTCGCCCTTTGGAAAGAAGCCTGCACGTTGTGCCTTTCAGCTCTAGGGCAATGGAGCACACCCAGAGCAGAAGTCCTACTTCAGCCAGATCAGGCCTGCAAAGAAACTGCGTTTCACAGGCCTTTGGAAGAGATGTTCCCGGTAGGCTGTAAGAGCACTGTGCAGAGCGAGTGGTTTCTTACCTTCCCAAAGAGCTGGAAGCAAGATGCTGTGGGGCCCAACTCGCCCTTTGGAAAGAAGCCTGCACGTTGTGCCTTTCAGCTCTAGGTCAATGGAGCACACCCAGAGCAGAAGTCCTACTTCAGCCAGATCAGGCCTGCAAAGAAACGGCGTTTCACAGGCCTTGGGAAGAGATGTTCCCGGTAGGCTGTAAGAGCACTGTGCAGAGCGAGTTGTTTCTTAGCTTCCCAAAGAGCTGGAAGCAAGATGCTGTGGGGCCCAACTCGCCCTTTGGAAAGAAGCCTGCACGTTGTGCCTTTCAGCTCTAGGGCAAAGTAGCACACCCAGAGCAGAAGTCCTACTTCAGACAGATCAGGCCTGCAAAGAAACTGCGTTACACAGGCCTTTGGAAGGGATGTTCCCCCTAGGCTGTAAGAGCACTGTGCAGAGCGAGTTGTTTCTTAGCTTCCCAAAGAGCTGGAAGCAAGATGCTGTGGGGCCCAACTCGCCCTTTGGAAAGAAGCCTGCACGTTGTGCCTTTCAGCTCTAGGGCAAAGTAGCACACCCAGAGCAGAAGTCCTACTTCAGCCAGATCAGGCCTGCAAAGAAACTGCGTTTCACAGGCCTTTGGAAGAGATGTTCCCACTAGGCAGTAAGAGCACTCTGCAGAGCGAGTTGTTTCTTAGCTTCCCAAAGAGCTGGAAGCAAGATGCTGTGGGGCCCAAATCGCCCCTTGGAAAGAAGCCGGCACGTTGTGCCTTTCAGCTCTAGGGCAAAGTAGCACACCCAGAGCAGAAGTCCTACTTCAGCCAGATCAGGCCTGCAAAGAAACTGCGTTTTACAGGCCTTTGGAAGAGATGCTCCAGGTAGGCTGCAGGAGCACTGTGCAGAGCGAGTTGTTTCTTAGCTTCCCAAAGAGCTGGAAGCAAGATGCTGTGGGGCCCAACTCGCCCTTTGGAAAGAAGCCTGCACTTTGTGCCTTTCAGCTCTAGGGCAAAGTAGCACACCAGAGCAGAAGTCCTACTTCAACCAGATCAGGCCTGCAAAGAAACTGCGTTTCACAGGACTTTGGAAGAGATGTTCCCGGTAGGCTGTAAGAGCACTGTGCAGAGCGAGTTGTTTCTTAGCTTCCCAAAGAGCTGGAAGCAAGATGCTGTGGGGCCCAACTCGCCCTTTGGAAAGAAGCCTGCACGTTGTGCCTTTCAGCTCTAGGGCAAAGTATCACACCCAGAGCAGAAGTCCTACTCCAGCCAGATCAGGCCTGCAAAGAAACTGCGTTTCACAGGCCTTTGGAAGAGATGTTCCCACTAGGCTGTAAGAGCACTGTGCAGAGCGAGTTGTTTCTTAGCTTCCCAAAGAGCTGGAAGCAAGATGCTGTGGGACCCAACTCGCCCCTTTTAAAGAAGCCTGCACCTTGTGCCTTTCAGCTCTAGGGCCAATTAGCACACCCAGAGCAGAAGTCCTACTTCAGCCAGATCAGGCCTGCAAAGAAACTGCCTTTCACAGGCCTTTATAAGAGATGTTCCCGGTAGGCTGTAAGAGCACTGTGCAGAGCGAGTTGTTTCTTAGCTTCCCAAAGAGCTGGAAGCAAGATGCTCTGGGGCCCAACTCGCCCTTTGGAAAGAAGCCTGCACGTTGTGCCTTTCGGCTCTAGGGCAAAGTAGCACACCCAGAGCAGAATTCCTACTTCAGCCAGATCAGGCCTGCAAAGAAACTGCGTTTCACAGGTCTTTTGAAGACATGCTCCCCGGAGGCTGTAAGAGCACTGTGCAGAGCGAGTTGTTTCTTAGCTTCCCAAAGAGCTGGAAGCAAGATGCTGTGGGGCCCAACTCGCACTTTCGAAAGTAGCCTGCACGTTGTGCCTTTCAGCTCTAGGGCAAAGTAGCACACCCAGAGCAGAAGTCCTACTTCAGCCAGATCAGGCCTGCAAAGAAACTGCGTTTCACAGGCCTTTGGAAGAGATGTTCCCGGTAGGCTGTAAGAGCACTGTGCAGAGCGAGTTGTTTCTTAGCTTCCCAAAGAGCTGGAAGCAAGAAGCTGTGGGGCCCAACTCGCCCTTTGGAAAGAAGCCTGCACGTTGTGCCTTTCAGCTCTAGGGCAAAGTGTCACACCCAGAGCAGAAGTCCTACTCCAGCCAGATCAGGCCTGCAAAGAAACTGCGTTTCACAGGCCTTTGGAAGTGATGTTCCCACTAGGCTGTAAGAGCACTGTGCAGAGCGAGTTGTTTCTTAGCTTCCCAAAGAGCTGGAAGCAAGATGCTGTGGGGCCCAACTCGCCCTTTGGAAAGAAGCCTGCACGTTGTGCCTTTCAGCTCTAGGGCAAAGTATCACACCCAGAGCAGAAGTCCTACTCCAGCCAGATCAGGCCTGCAAAGAAACTGCGTTTCACAGGCCTTTGGAAGAGATGTTCCCACTAGGCTGTAAGAGCACTGTGCAGAGCGAGTTGTTTCTTAGCTTCCCAAAGAGCTGGAAGCAAGATGCTGTGGGGCCCAACTCGCCCTTTGGAAAGAAGCCTGCACATTGTGCCTTTCAGCTCTAGGGCAATGGAGCACACCCAGAGCAGAAGGCCTACTTCAGCCAGATCAGGCCTGCAAAGAAACTGCGTTTCACAGGCCTTTGGAAGAGATGTTCCCGGTAGGCTGTAAGAGCACTGTGCAGAGCGAGTTGTTTCTTAGCTTCCCAAAGAGCTGGAAGCAAGATGCTGTGGGGCCCAACTCGCCCTTTGGAATGAAGCCTGCACGTTGTGGCTTACAGCTCTACGGCAAAGTAGCACACCCAGAGCAGAAGTCCTACTTCAGCCAGATCAGGCCTGCAAAGAAGCTGCGTTTGCCAGGCCTTTGGAAGAGATGTTTCCGGTAGGCTGTAAGAGCACTGTGCAGAGCGAGTGGTTTCTTAGCTTCCCAAAGAGCTGGAAGCAAGATGCTGTGGGACCCAACTCGCCCTTTGGAAAGAAGCCTGCACGTTGTGCCTTTCAGCTCTAGGGCAAAGTAGCACACCCACAGCAGAAGTCCTACTTCAGCCAGATCAGGCCTGCAAAGAAACTGCGTTTCACAGGCCTTTGGAAGAGATGTTCCCGGTAGGCTGTAAGAGCACTGTGCAGAGCGAGTTGTTTCTTAGCTTCCCAAAGAGCTGGAAGCAAGATGCTATGGGGCCCAACTCGCCCTTTCGAAAGAAGCCTGCACGTTGTGCCTTTCGGCTCTAGGGCAAAGTAGCACACCCAGAGCAGAAGTCCTACTTCAGCCAGATCAGGCCTGCAAAGAAACTGCGTTTTACAGGCCTTTGGAAGAGATACTCCAGGTAGGCTGTAAGAGCACTGTGCAGAGCGAGTTGTTTCTTAGCTTCCCAAAGAGCTGGAAGCAAGATGCTGTGGGGCCCAACTCGCCCTTTGGAAAGAAGCCTGCACGTTGTGCCTTTCAGCTCTAGGGCAAAGTAGCACACCCAGAGCAGAAGTCCTACTTCAGCCAGATCAGGCCTGCAAAGAAACTGCGTTTCACAGGCCTTTGGAAGAGATGTTCCCGGTAGGCTGTAAGAGCACTGTGCAGAGCGAGTTGTTTCTTAGCTTCCCAAAGAGCTGGAAGCAAGAAGCTGTGGGGCCCAACTCGCCCTTTGGAAAGAAGCCTGCACGTTGTGCCTTTCAGCTCTAGGGCAAAGTGTCACACCCAGAGCAGAAGTCCTACTCCAGCCAGATCAGGCCTGCAAAGAAACTGCGTTTCACAGGCCTTTGGAAGAGATGTTCCCACTAGGCTGTAAGAGCACTGTGCAGAGCGAGTTGTTTCTTAGCTTCCCAAAGAGCTGGAAGCAAGATGCTGTGGGGCCCAACTCGCCCTTTGGAAAGAAGCCTGCACGTTGTGCCTTTCAGCTCTAGGTCAATGGAGCACACCCAGAGCAGAAGTCCTACTTCAGCCAGATCAGGCCTGCAAAGAAACGGCGTTTCACAGGCCTTGGGAAGAGATGTTCCCGGTAGGCTGTAAGAGCACTGTGCAGAGCGAGTTGTTTCTTAGCTTCCCAAAGAGCTGGAAGCAAGATGCTGTGGGGCCCAACTCGCCCTTTGGAAAGAAGCCTGCACGTTGTGCCTTTCAGCTCTAGGGCAATGGAGCACACCCAGAGCAGAAGTCCTACTTCAGCCAGATCAGGCCTGCAAAGAAACTGCGTTTCACAGGCCTTTGGAAGAGATGTTCCCGGTAGGCTGTAAGAGCACTGTGCAGAGCGAGTGGTTTCTTACCTTCCCAAAGAGCTGGAAGCAAGATGCTGTGGGGCCCAACTCGCCCTTTGGAAAGAAGCCTGCACGTTGTGCCTTTCAGCTCTAGGTCAATGGAGCACACCCAGAGCAGAAGTCCTACTTCAGCCAGATCAGGCCTGCAAAGAAACGGCGTTTCACAGGCCTTGGGAAGAGATGTTCCCGGTAGGCTGTAAGAGCACTGTGCAGAGCGAGTTGTTTCTTAGCTTCCCAAAGTGCTGGAAGCAAGATGCTGTGGGGCCCAACTCGCCCTTTGGAAAGAAGCCTGCACGTTGTGCCTTTCAGCTCTAGGGCAATGGAGCACACCCAGAGCAGAAGTCCTACTTCAGCCAGATCAGGCCTGCAAAGAAACTGCGTTTCAGAGGTCTTTTTAAGAGATGTTCCCAGTAGGCTGTAAGAGCACTGTGCAGAGAGAGTTGTTTCTTGCTTCCCAAAGAGCTGGAAGCAAGGGGCTGTGTGGCCCAACTCGCCCTTTGGAAAGAAGCCTGCACGTTGTGCCTTTCAGCTCTAGGTCAATGGAGCCCACCCAGAGCAGAAGTCCTACTTCAGCCAGATCAGGCCTGCAAAGAAACTGCGTTTCACAGGCCATTGGAAGAGATGTTCCCGGTAGGCTGTAAGAGCACTGTGCAGAGCGAGTTGTTTCTTAGCTTCCCAAAGAGCTGGAATCAAGATGCTGTGGGGCCCAACTCGCCCTTTGGAAAGAAGCCTGCACGTTGTGACTTTCAGCTCTAGGGCAATGGAGCCCACCCAGAGCAGAAGTCCTACATCAGCCAGATCAGGCCTGCAAAGAAACTGCGTTTCACTGGCCTTGGGAAGAGATGTTCCCGGTAGGCTGTAAGAGCACTGTGCAGAGCGAGTTGTTTCTTAGCTTCCCAAAGAGCTGGAAGCAAGATGCTGTGGTGCCCAACTCGCCCTTTGGAAAGAAGCCTGCACGTTGTGCCTTTCAGCTCTACGGCAAAGTAGCACACCCAGAGCAGAAGTCCTACTTCAGCCAGATCAGGCCTGCAAAGAAACTGCGTTTCACAGGCCTTTGGAAGAGATGTTCCCGGTAGGCTGTAAGAGCACTGTGCAAGGCGAGTTGTTTCTTAGCTTCCCAAAGAGCTGGAAGCAAGATGCTGTGGGGCCCAACTCGCCCTTTGGAAAGAAGCCTGCACGTTGTGACTTTCAGCTCTAGGGCAATGGAGCACACCCAGAGCAGAAGTCCTACTTCAGCCAGATCAGGCCTGCAAAGAAACTGCGTTTCACAGGCCTTTGGAAGAGATGTTCCCGGTAGGCTGTAAGAGCACTGTGCAGAGCGAGTTGTTTCTTAGCTTCCCAAAGAGCTGGAAGCAAGATGCTGTGGGGCCCAACTCGCCCTTTGGAATGAAGCCTGCACGTTGTGCCTTTCAGCTCTAGGGCCAATTAGCACACCCAGAGCAGAAGTCCTACTTCAGCCAGATCAGGCCTGCAAAGAAGCTGCGTTTCCCAGGCCTTTGGAAGAGATGTTTCCGGTAGGCTGTAAGTACACTGTGCAGAGCGAGTGGTTTCTTAGCTTCCCAAAGAGCTGGAAGCAAGATGCTGTGGGGCCCAACGCGCCCCTTGGAAAGAAGCCTGCACGTTGAGCCTTTCAGCTCTAGGGCAATGTAGCCCACCCTGAGCAGAAGTCCTACTTCAGCCAGATCAGGCCTGCAAAGAAACTGCGTTTCACAGGCCTTTGGAAGAGATGTTCCCTGTAGGCTGTAAGAGCACTGTGCAGAGCGAGTTGTTTCTTAGCTTCCCAAAGAGCTGGAAGCAAGATGCTGTGGGCCCCAACTCGCCCTTTGGAAAGAAGCCTGCACGTTGTGCCTTTCAGCTCTAGGGCAATGGAGCACACCCAGAGCAGAAGTCCTACTTCAGCCAGATCAGGCCTGCAAAGAAACTGCGTTTCACAGGCCTTTGGAAGAGATGTTCCCGGTAGGCTGTAAGAGCACTGTGCAGAGCGAGTTGTTTCTTAGCTTCCCAAAGAGCTGGAATCAAGATACTGTGGGGACCAACTCACCCTTTGGAAAGAAGCCTGCAGGTTGTGCCTTTCAGCTCTAGGGAAGTGTAGCCCACCCAGAGCAGACGTCCTACTTCAGCCAGATCAGGCCTGCAAAGAAACTGCGTTTCACAGGCCTTTGGAAGAGATGTTCCCGGTAGGCTGTAAGAGCACTGTGCAGAGCGAGTTGTTTCTTAGCTTCCCAAAGAGCTGGAAGCAAGATGCTGTGGGGCCCAACTCGCCCTTTGGAAAGAAGCCTGCACGTTGTGCCTTTCAGCTCTAGGGCAATGGAGCACACCCAGAGCAGAAGTCCTACTTCAGCCAGATCAGGCCTGCAAAGAAACTGCGTTTCAGAGGTCTTTGGAAGAGATGTTCCCAGTAGGCTGTAAGAGCACTGTGCAGAGCGAGTTGTTTCTTGCTTCCCAAAGAGCTGGAAGCAAGATGCTGTGGGGCCCAACTCGCCCTTTGGAAAGAAGCCTGCACGTTGTGCCTTTCAGCTCTAGGGCAATGGAGCACACCCAGAGCAGAAGTCCTACTTCAGCCAGATCAGGCCTGCAAAGAAACTGCGTTTCACAGGCCTTTGGAAGAGATGTTCCCGGTAGGCTGTAAGAGCACTGTGCAGAGCGAGTGGTTTCTTACCTTCCCAAAGAGCTGGAAGCAAGATGCTGTGGGGCCCAAGTCGCCCTTTGGAAAGAAGCCTGCACGTTGTGCCTTTCAGCTCTAGGGCATTGTAGCACACCCAGAGCAGAAGTCCTACTTCAGCCAATCAGGCCTGCAAAGAAACTGCGTTTCACAGGCCTTTGGAAGAGATGTTCCCGGTAGGCTGTAAGAGCACTGTGCAGAGCGAGTTGTTTCTTAGCTTCCCAAAGAGCTGGAAGCAAGATGCTGTGGGGCCCAACTCGCCCTTTGGAAAGAAGCCTGCACGTTGTGCCTTTCAGCTCTAGGGCAATGGAGCACACCCAGAGCAGAAGTCCTACTTCAGCCAGATCAGGCCTGCAAAGAAACTGCGTTTCACAGGCCTTTGGAAGAGATGTTCCCACTAGGCTGTAAGAGCACTGTGCAGAGCGAGTTGTTTCTTAGCTTCCCAAAGAGCTGGAAGCAAGATGCTGTGGGGCCCAACTCGCCCTTTGGAAAGAAGCCTGCACGTTTTGCCTTTCAGCTCTAGGGCAAAGTAGCACACCCAGAACAGAAGTCCTACTTCAGCCAGATCAGGCCTGCAAAGAAACTGCGTTTCACAGGCCTTTGGAAGAGATGTTCCCGGTAGGCTGTAAGGGCACTGTGCAGAGCGAGTTGTTTCTTAGCTTCCCAAAGAGCTGGAAGCAAGATGCTGTGGAGCCCAACTCGCCCTTTGGAAAGAAGCCTGCACGTTTTGCCTTTCAGCTCTAGGGCAAAGTAGCACACCCAGAGCAGAAGTCCTACTTCAGCCAGATCAGGCCTGCAAAGAAACTTCGTTTCACAGGCCTTTGGAAGAGATGTTCCCACTAGGCTGTAAGAGCACTGTGCAGAGCGAGTTGTTTCTTAGCTTCCCAAAGAGCTGGAAGCAAGATGCTGTGGGGCCCAACTCGCCCCTTGGAAAGAAGCCTGCACGTTGTGCCTTTCGGCTCTAGGGCAAAGTAGCACACCCAGAGCAGAAGTCCTACTTCATCCAGATCAGGCCTGCAAAGAAACTGCGTTTTACAGGCCTTTGGAAGAGATGCTCCAGGTAGGCTGTAAGAGCACTGTGCAGAGCGAGTTGTTTCTTAGCTTCCCAAAGAGCTGGAAGCAAGATGCTGTGGGGCCCAACTCGCCCCTTTTAAAGAAGCCTGCACGTTGTGACTTTCAGCTCTAGGGCAAAGTAGCACACCCAGAGCAGAAGTCCTACTTCAGCCAGATCAGGCCTGCAAAGAAACTGCGTTTCACAGGCCTTTGGAAGAGATGTTGCCGGTAGGCTGTAAGAGCACTGAGCAGAGCGAGTTGTTTCTTAGCTTGCCAAGGAGCTGGAAGCAAGATGCTGTGGGGCCCAACTCGCCCTTTGGAAAGAAGCCTGCACGTTGTGCCTTTCAGCTCTAGGGCAAAGTAGCACACCCAGAGCAGAAGTCCTACTTCAGCCAGATCAGGCCTGCAAAGAAAGTGCGTTTCACAGGCCTTTGGAAGGGATGTTCCCACTAGGCTGTAAGAGCACTGTGCAGAGCGAGTTGTTTCTTAGCTTCCCAAAGAGCTGGAAGCAAGATGCTGTGGGGCCCAACTCGCCCCTTGGAAAGAAGCCGGCACGTTGTGCCTTTCAGCTCTAGGGCAAAGTAGCACACCCAGAGCAGAAGTCCTACTTCAGCCAGATCAGGCCTGCAAAGAAACTGCGTTTTACAGGCCTTTGGAAGAGATGCTCCAGGTAGGCTGCAGGAGCACTGTGCAGAGCTAGTTGTTTCTTAGCTTCCCAAAGAGCTGGAAGCAAGATGCTGTGGGGCCCAACTCGCCCTTTGGAAAGAAGCCTGCACTTTGTGCCTTTCAGCTCTAGGGCAAAGTAGCACACCAGAGCAGAAGTCCTACTTCAACCAGATCAGGCCTGCAAAGAAACTGCGTTTCACAGGCCTTTGGAAGAGATGTTCCCGGTAGGCTGTAAGAGCACTGTGCAGAGCGAGTTGTTTCTTAGCTTCCCAAAGAGCTGGAAGCAAGATGCTGTGGGGCCCAACTCGCCCTTTGGAAAGAAGCCTGCACGTTGTGCCTTTCAGCTCTAGGGCAAAGTAGCACACCCAGAGCAGAAGTCCTACTCCAGCCAGATCAGGCCTGCAAAGAAACTGCGTTTCACAGGCCTTTGGAAGAGATGTTCCCACTAGGCTGTAAGAGCACTGTGCAGAGCGAGTTGTTTCTTAGCTTCCCAAAGAGCTGGAAGCAAGATGCTGTGGGGCCCAACTCGCCCCTTGGAAAGAAGCCTGCACCTTGTGCCTTTCAGCTCTAGGGCAAAGTAGCACACCCAGAGCAGAAGTCCTACTTCATCCAGATCAGGCCTGCAAAGAAACTGCGTTTCACAGGCCTTTGGAAGAGCTGCTCCAGGTAGGCTGTAAGAGCACTGTGCAGAGCGAGTTGTTTCTTAGCTTCCCAAAGAGCTGGAAGCAAGATGCTGTGGGGCCCAACTCGCCCCTTTTAAAGAAGCCTGCACGTTGTGCCTTTCAGCTCTAGGGCAAAGTAGCACACCCAGAGCAGAAGTCCTACTTCAGCCAGATCAGGCCTGCAAGGAAACTGCGTTTCACAGGCCTTTGGAAGAGATGTTGCCGGTAGGCTGTAAGAGCACTGAGCAGAGCGAGTTGTTTCTTAGCTTGCCAAGGAGCTGGAAGCAAGATGCTGTGGGGCCCAACTCGCCCTTTGGAAAGAAGCCTGCACGTTGTGCCTTTCAGCTCTAGGGCAAAGTAGCACACCCAGAGCAGAAGTCCTACTTCAGCCAGATCAGGCCTGCAAAGAAACTGCGTTTCACAGGCCTTTGGAAGAGATGTTCCCGGTAGGCTGTAAGAGCACTGTGCAGAGCGAGTTGTTTCTTAGCGTCCCAAAGAGCTGGAAGCAAGATGCTTTGGGGCCCAACTCGCCCTTTGCAAAGAAGCCTGCACGTTGTGCCTTTCAGCTCTAGGGCAAAGTAGCACACCCAGAGCAGAAGTCCTACTTCATCCAGATCAGGCCTGCAAAGAAACTGCGTTTCACATTCCTTTGGAAGAGATGTTCCCAGTAGGCTGTAAGAGCACTGTGCAGAGCGAGTTGTTTCTTAGCTTCCCAAAGAGCTGGAAGCAAGATGCTGTGGGGCCCAACTCGCCCTTTGGAAAGAAGCCTGCACGTTGTGCCTTTCAGCTCTAGGGCAATGTAGCACACCCAGAGCAGAAGTCCTACTTCAGCCAGATCAGGCCTGCAAAGAAACTGCGTTTCACAGGCCTTGGGAAGAGATGTTCCCGGTAGGCTGTAAGAGCACTGTGCAGAGCGAGTTGTTTCTTACCTTCCCAAAGAGCTGGAAGCAAGATGCTGTGGGGCCCAAGTCGCCCTTTGGAAAGAAGCCTGCACGTTGTGCCTTTCAGCTCTAGGGCATTGTAGCACACCCAGAGCAGAAGTCCTACTTCAGCCAATCAGGCCTGCAAAGAAACTGCGTTTCACAGGCCTTTGGAAGAGATGTTCCCGGTAGGCTGTAAGAGCACTGTGCAGAGCGAGTTGTTTCTTAGCTTCCCAAAGAGCTGGAAGCAAGATGCTGTGGGGCCCAACTCGCCCTTTGGAAAGAAGCCTGCACGTTGTGCCTTTCAGCTCTAGGGCAATGGAGCACACCCAGAGCAGAAGTCCTACTTCAGCCAGATCAGGCCTGCAAAGAAACTGCGTTTCACAGGTCTTTGGAAGAGATGTTCCCCGTAGGCTGTAAGAGCACTGTGCAGAGCGAGTTGTTTCTTGCTTCCCAAAGAGCTGGAAGCAAGATGCTGTGTGGCCCAGCTCGCCCTTTGGAAAGAAGCCCGCACGTTGTGCCTTTCAGCTCTAGGCCAATGTAGCCCACCCAGAGCAGAAGTCCTACTTCAGCCAGATCAGGCCTGCAAAGAAACTGCGTTTCACAGGCCTTGGGAAGAGATGTTCCCGGTAGGCTGTAAGAGCACTGTGCAGAGCGAGTTGTTTCTTAGCTTCCCAAAGAGCTGGAAGCAAGATGCTGTGGGGCCCAACTCGCCCTTTGGAAAGAAGCCTGCACGTTGTGCCTTTCAGCTCTAGGGCAATGTAGCCCACCCAGAGCAGAAGTCCTACTTCAGCCAGATCAGGCCTGCAAAGAAACTGCGTTTCACAGGCCTTGGGAAGAGATGTTCGCGGTAGGCTGTAAGAGCACTGTGCAGAGCGAGTTGTTTCTTAGCTTCCCAAAGAGCTGGAAGCAAGATGCTGTGGGGCCCAACTCGCCCTTTGGAAAGAAGCCTGCACGTTGTGCCTTTCAGCTCTAGGGCAATGGAGCACACCCAGAGCAGAAGTCCTACTTCAGCCAGATCAGGCCTGCAAAGAAACTGCGTTTCACAGGCCTTTGGAAGAGATGTTCCCGGTAGGCTGTAAGAGCACTGTGCAGAGCGAGTGGTTTCTTACCTTCCCAAAGAGCTGGAAGCAAGATGCTGTGGGGCCCAACTCGCCCTTTGGAAAGAAGCCTGCACGTTGTGCCTTTCAGCTCTAGGTCAATGGAGCACACCCAGAGCAGAAGTCCTACTTCAGCCAGATCAGGCCTGCAAAGAAACGGCGTTTCACAGGCCTTGGGAAGAGATGTTCCCGGTAGGCTGTAAGAGCACTGTGCAGAGCGAGTTGTTTCTTAGCTTCCCAAAGAGCTGGAAGCAAGATGCTGTGGGGCCCAACTCGCCCTTTGGAAAGAAGCCTGCACGTTGTGCCTTTCAGCTCTAGGGCAAAGTAGCACACCCAGAGCAGAAGTCCTACTTCAGCCAGATCAGGCCTGCAAAGAAACTGCGTTACACAGGCCTTTGGAAGGGATGTTCCCCCTAGGCTGTAAGAGCACTGTGCAGAGCGAGTTGTTTCTTAGCTTCCCAAAGAGCTGGAAGCAAGATGCTGTGGGGCCCAACTCGCCCTTTGGAAAGAAGCCTGCACGTTGTGCCTTTCAGCTCTAGGGCAAAGTAGCACACCCAGAGCAGAAGTCCTACTTCAGCCAGATCAGGCCTGCAAAGAAACTGCGTTTCACAGGCCTTTGGAAGAGATGTTCCCACTAGGCAGTAAGAGCACTGTGCAGAGCGAGTTGTTTCTTAGCTTCCCAAAGAGCTGGAAGCAAGATGCTGTGGGGCCCAAATCGCCCCTTGGAAAGAAGCCGGCACGTTGTGCCTTTCAGCTCTAGGGCAAAGTAGCACACCCAGAGCAGAAGTCCTACTTCAGCCAGATCAGGCCTGCAAAGAAACTGCGTTTTACAGGCCTTTGGAAGAGATGCTCCAGGTAGGCTGCAGGAGCACTGTGCAGAGCGAGTTGTTTCTTAGCTTCCCAAAGAGCTGGAAGCAAGATGCTGTGGGGCCCAACTCGCCCTTTGGAAAGAAGCCTGCACTTTGTGCCTTTCAGCTCTAGGGCAAAGTAGCACACCAGAGCAGAAGTCCTACTTCAACCAGATCAGGCCTGCAAAGAAACTGCGTTTCACAGGCCTTTGGAAGAGATGTTCCCGGTAGGCTGTAAGAGCACTGTGCAGAGCGAGTTGTTTCTTAGCTTCCCAAAGAGCTGGAAGCAAGATGCTGTGGGGCCCAACTCGCCCTTTGGAAAGAAGCCTGCACGTTGTGCCTTTCAGCTCTAGGGCAAAGTATCACACCCAGAGCAGAAGTCCTACTCCAGCCAGATCAGGCCTGCAAAGAAACTGCGTTTCACAGGCCTTTGGAAGAGATGTTCCCACTAGGCTGTAAGAGCACTGTGCAGAGCGAGTTGTTTCTTAGCTTCCCAAAGAGCTGGAAGCAAGATGCTGTGGGACCCAACTCGCCCCTTTTAAAGAAGCCTGCACCTTGTGCCTTTCAGCTCTAGGGCCAATTAGCACACCCAGAGCAGAAGTCCTACTTCAGCCAGATCAGGCCTGCAAAGAAACTGCCTTTCACAGGCCTTTATAAGAGATGTTCCCGGTAGGCTGTAAGAGCACTGTGCAGAGCGAGTTGTTTCTTAGCTTCCCAAAGAGCTGGAAGCAAGATGCTCTGGGGCCCAACTCGCCCTTTGGAAAGAAGCCTGCACGTTGTGCCTTTCGGCTCTAGGGCAAAGTAGCACACCCAGAGCAGAAGTCCTACTTCAGCCAGATCAGGCCTGCAAAGAAACTGCGTTTCACAGGTCTTTTGAAGACATGCTCCCCGGAGGCTGTAAGAGCACTGTGCAGAGCGAGTTGTTTCTTAGCTTCCCAAAGAGCTGGAAGCAAGATGCTGTGGGGCCCAACTCGCACTTTCGAAAGTAGCCTGCACGTTGTGCCTTTCAGCTCTAGGGCAAAGTAGCACACCCAGAGCAGAAGTCCTACTTCAGCCAGATCAGGCCTGCAAAGAAACTGCGTTTCACAGGCCTTTGGAAGAGATGTTCCCGGTAGGCTGTAAGAGCACTGTGCAGAGCGAGTTGTTTCTTAGCTTCCCAAAGAGCTGGAAGCAAGAAGCTGTGGGGCCCAACTCGCCCTTTGGAAAGAAGCCTGCACGTTGTGCCTTTCAGCTCTAGGGCAAAGTGTCACACCCAGAGCAGAAGTCCTACTCCAGCCAGATCAGGCCTGCAAAGAAACTGCGTTTCACAGGCCTTTGGAAGTGATGTTCCCACTAGGCTGTAAGAGCACTGTGCAGAGCGAGTTGTTTCTTAGCTTCCCAAAGAGCTGGAAGCAAGATGCTGTGGGGCCCAACTCGCCCTTTGGAAAGAAGCCTGCACGTTGTGCCTTTCAGCTCTAGGGCAAAGTATCACACCCAGAGCAGAAGTCCTACTCCAGCCAGATCAGGCCTGCAAAGAAACTGCGTTTCACAGGCCTTTGGAAGAGATGTTCCCACTAGGCTGTAAGAGCACTGTGCAGAGCGAGTTGTTTCTTAGCTTCCCAAAGAGCTGGAAGCAAGATGCTGTGGGGCCCAACTCGCCCTTTGGAAAGAAGCCTGCACATTGTGCCTTTCAGCTCTAGGGCAATGGAGCACACCCAGAGCAGAAGTCCTACTTCAGCCAGATCAGGCCTGCAAAGAAACTGCGTTTCACAGGCCTTTGGAAGAGATGTTCCCGGTAGGCTGTAAGAGCACTGTGCAGAGCGAGTTGTTTCTTAGCTTCCCAAAGAGCTGGAAGCAAGATGCTGTGGGGCCCAACTCGCCCTTTGGAATGAAGCCTGCACGTTGTGGCTTACAGCTCTACGGCAAAGTAGCACACCCAGAGCAGAAGTCCTACTTCAGCCAGATCAGGCCTGCAAAGAAGCTGCGTTTGCCAGGCCTTTGGAAGAGATGTTTCCGGTAGGCTGTAAGAGCACTGTGCAGAGCGAGTGGTTTCTTAGCTTCCCAAAGAGCTGGAAGCAAGATGCTGTGGGACCCAACTCGCCCTTTGGAAAGAAGCCTGCACGTTGTGCCTTTCAGCTCTAGGGCAAAGTAGCACACCCAGAGCAGAAGTCCTACTTCAGCCAGATCAGGCCTGCAAAGAAACTGCGTTTCACAGGCCTTTGGAAGAGATGTTCCCGGTAGGCTGTAAGAGCACTGTGCAGAGCGAGTTGTTTCTTAGCTTCCCAAAGAGCTGGAAGCAAGATGCTATGGGGCCCAACTCGCCCTTTCGAAAGAAGCCTGCACGTTGTGCCTTTCGGCTCTAGGGCAAAGTAGCACACCCAGAGCAGAAGTCCTACTTCAGCCAGATCAGGCCTGCAAAGAAACTGCGTTTTACAGGCCTTTGGAAGAGATACTCCAGGTAGGCTGTAAGAGCACTGTGCAGAGCGAGTTGTTTCTTAGCTTCCCAAAGAGCTGGAAGCAAGATGCTGTGGGGCCCAACTCGCCCTTTGGAAAGAAGCCTGCACGTTGTGCCTTTCAGCTCTAGGGCAAAGTAGCACACCCAGAGCAGAAGTCCTACTTCAGCCAGATCAGGCCTGCAAAGAAACTGCGTTTCACAGGCCTTTGGAAGAGATGTTCCCGGTAGGCTGTAAGAGCACTGTGCAGAGCGAGTTGTTTCTTAGCTTCCCAAAGAGCTGGAAGCAAGAAGCTGTGGGGCCCAACTCGCCCTTTGGAAAGAAGCCTGCACGTTGTGCCTTTCAGCTCTAGGGCAAAGTGTCACACCCAGAGCAGAAGTCCTACTCCAGCCAGATCAGGCCTGCAAAGAAACTGCGTTTCACAGGCCTTTGGAAGAGATGTTCCCACTAGGCTGTAAGAGCACTGTGCAGAGCGAGTTGTTTCTTAGCTTCCCAAAGAGCTGGAAGCAAGATGCTGTGGGGCCCAACTCGCCCTTTGGAAAGAAGCCTGCACGTTGTGCCTTTCAGCTCTAGGTCAATGGAGCACACCCAGAGCAGAAGTCCTACTTCAGCCAGATCAGGCCTGCAAAGAAACGGCGTTTCACAGGCCTTGGGAAGAGATGTTCCCGGTAGGCTGTAAGAGCACTGTGCAGAGCGAGTTGTTTCTTAGCTTCCCAAAGAGCTGGAAGCAAGATGCTGTGGGGCCCAACTCGCCCTTTGGAAAGAAGCCTGCACGTTGTGCCTTTCAGCTCTAGGGCAATGGAGCACACCCAGAGCAGAAGTCCTACTTCAGCCAGATCAGGCCTGCCAAGAAACTGCGTTTCACAGGCCTTTGGAAGAGATGTTCCCGGTAGGCTGTAAGAGCACTGTGCAGAGCGAGTGGTTTCTTACCTTCCCAAAGAGCTGGAAGCAAGATGCTGTGGGGCCCAACTCGCCCTTTGGAAAGAAGCCTGCACGTTGTGCCTTTCAGCTCTAGGTCAATGGAGCACACCCAGAGCAGAAGTCCTACTTCAGCCAGATCAGGCCTGCAAAGAAACGGTGTTTCACAGGCCTTGGGAAGAGATGTTCCCGGTAGGCTGTAAGAGCACTGTGCAGAGCGAGTTGTTTCTTAGCTTCCCAAAGTGCTGGAAGCAAGATGCTGTGGGGCCCAACTCGCCCTTTGGAAAGAAGCCTGCACGTTGTGCCTTTCAGCTCTAGGGCAATGGAGCACACCCAGAGCAGAAGTCCTACTTCAGCCAGATCAGGCCTGCAAAGAAACTGCGTTTCAGAGGTCTTTTTAAGAGATGTTCCCAGTAGGCTGTAAGAGCACTGTGCAGAGAGAGTTGTTTCTTGCTTCCCAAAGAGCTGGAAGCAAGGGGCTGTGTGGCCCAACTCGCCCTTTGGAAACAAGCCTGCACGTTGTGCCTTTCAGCTCTAGGGCAATGGAGCCCACCCAGAGCAGAAGTCCTACTTCAGCCAGATCAGGCCTGCAAAGAAACTGCGTTTCACAGGCCATTGGAAGAGATGTTCCCGGTAGGCTGTAAGAGCACTGTGCAGAGCGAGTTGTTTCTTAGCTTCCCAAAGAGCTGGAATCAAGATGCTGTGGGGCCCAACTCGCCCTTTGGAAAGAAGCCTGCACGTTGTGACTTTCAGCTCTAGGGCAATGGAGCCCACCCAGAGCAGAAGTCCTACATCAGCCAGATCAGGCCTGCAAAGAAACTGCGTTTCACTGGCCTTGGGAAGAGATGTTCCCGGTAGGCTGTAAGAGCACTGTGCAGAGCGAGTTGTTTCTTAGCTTCCCAAAGAGCTGGAAGCAAGATGCTGTGGTGCCCAACTCGCCCTTTGGAAAGAAGCCTGCACGTTGTGCCTTTCAGCTCTACGGCAAAGTAGCACACCCAGAGCAGAAGTCCTACTTCAGCCAGATCAGGCCTGCAAAGAAACTGCGTTTCACAGGCCTTTGGAAGAGATGTTCCCGGTAGGCTGTAAGAGCACTGTGCAAGGCGAGTTGTTTCTTAGCTTCCCAAAGAGCTGGAAGCAAGATGCTGTGGGGCCCAACTCGCCCTTTGGAAAGAAGCCTGCACGTTGTGACTTTCAGCTCTAGGGCAATGGAGCACACCCAGAGCAGAAGTCCTACTTCAGCCAGATCAGGCCTGCAAAGAAACTGCGTTTCACAGGCCTTTGGAAGAGATGTTCCCGGTAGGCTGTAAGAGCACTGTGAGAGCGAGTTGTTTCTTTGCTTCCCAAAGAGCTGGAAGCAAGATGCTGTGGGGCCCAACTCGCCCTTTGGAAAGAAGCCTGCACGTTGTGCCTTTCAGCTCTACGGCAAAGAAGGACACCCAGAGCAGAAGTCCTACTTCAGCCAGATCAGGCCTGCAAAGAAACTGCGTTTCACAGGCCTTGGGAAGAGATGTTCCCGGTAGGCTGTAAGAGCACTGTGCAGAGCGAGTTGTTTCTTACCTTCCCAAAGAGCTGGAAGCAAGATGCTGTGGGGCCCAACTCGCCCTTTGGAATGAAGCCTGCACGTTGTGCCTTTCAGCTCTAGGGCCAATTAGCACACCCAGAGCAGAAGTCCTACTTCAGCCAGATCAGGCCTGCAAAGAAGCTGCGTTTCCCAGGCCTTTGGAAGAGATGTTTCCGGTAGGCTGTAAGTACACTGTGCAGAGCGAGTGGTTTCTTAGCTTCCCAAAGAGCTGGAAGCAAGATGCTGTGGGGCCCAACGCGCCCCTTGGAAAGAAGCCTGCACGTTGAGCCTTTCAGCTCTAGGGCAATGTAGCCCACCCAGAGCAGAAGTCCTACTTCAGCCAGATCAGGCCTGCAAAGAAACTGCGTTTCACAGGCCTTTGGAAGAGATGTTCCCTGTAGGCTGTAAGAGCACTGTGCAGAGCGAGTTGTTTCTTAGCTTCCCAAAGAGCTGGAAGCAAGATGCTGTGGGGCCCAACTCGCCCTTTGGAAAGAAGCCTGCACGTTGTGCCTTTCAGCTCTAGGGCAATGGAGCACACCCAGAGCAGAAGTCCTACTTCAGTCAGATCAGGCCTGCAAAGAAACTGCGTTTCACAGGCCTTTGGAAGAGATGTTCCCGGTAGGCTGTAAGAGCACTGTGCAGAGCGAGTTGTTTCTTAGCTTCCCAAAGAGCTGGAATCAAGATACTGTGGGGACCAACTCACCCTTTGGAAAGAAGCCTGCAGGTTGTGCCTTTCAGCTCTAGGGAAGTGTAGCCCACCCAGAGCAGACGTCCTACTTCAGCCAGATCAGGCCTGCAAAGAAACTGCGTTTCACAGGCCTTTGGAAGAGATGTTCCCGGTAGGCTGTAAGAGCACTGTGCAGAGCGAGTTGTTTCTTAGCTTCCCAAAGAGCTGGAAGCAAGATGCTGTGGGGCCCAACTCGCCCTTTGGAAAGAAGCCTGCACGTTGTGCCTTTCAGCTCTAGGGCAATGGAGCACACCCAGAGCAGAAGTCCTACTTCAGCCAGATCAGGCCTGCAAAGAAACTGCGTTTCAGAGGTCTTTGGAAGAGATGTTCCCAGTAGGCTGTAAGAGCACTGTGCAGAGCGAGTTGTTTCTTGCTTCCCAAAGAGCTGGAAGCAAGATGCTGTGGGGCCCAACTCGCCCTTTGGAAAGAAGCCTGCACGTTGTGCCTTTCAGCTCTAGGGCAATGGAGCACACCCAGAGCAGAAGTCCTACTTCAGCCAGATCAGGCCTGCAAAGAAACTGCGTTTCACAGGCCTTTGGAAGAGATGTTCCCGGTAGGCTGTAAGAGCACTGTGCAGAGCGAGTGGTTTCTTACCTTCCCAAAGAGCTGGAAGCAAGATGCTGTGGGGCCCAACTCACCCTTTGGAAAGAAGCCTGCACGTTGTGCCTTTCAGCTCTAGGTCAATGGAGCACACCCAGAGCAGAAGTCCTACTTCAGCCAGATCAGGCCTGCAAAGAAACGGCGTTTCACAGGCCTTTGGAAGAGATGTTCCCTGTAGGCTGTAAGAGCACTGTGCAGAGCGAGTTGTTTCTTAGCTTCCCAAAGAGCTGGAAGCAAGATGCTTTGGGGCCCAACTCGCCCTTTGCAAAGAAGCCTGCACGTTGTGCCTTTCAGCTCTAGGGCAAAGTAGCACACCCAGAGCAGAAGTCCTACTTCATCCAGATCAGGCCTGCAAAGAAACTGCGTTTCACATTCCTTTGGAAGAGATGTTCCCAGTAGGCTGTAAGAGCACTGTGCAGAGCGAGTTGTTTCTTAGCTTCCCAAAGAGCTGGAAGCAAGATGCTGTGGGGCCCAACTCGCCCTTTGGAAAGAAGCCTGCACGTTGTGCCTTTCAGCTCTAGGGCAATGTAGCACACCCAGAGCAGAAGTCCTACTTCAGCCAGATCAGGCCTGCAAAGAAACTGCGTTTCACAGGCCTTGGGAAGAGATGTTCCCGGTAGGCTGTAAGAGCACTGTGCAGAGCGAGTTGTTTCTTAGCTTCCCAAAGAGCTGGAAGCAAGATGCTGTGGGGCCCAACTCCCCTTTGGAAAGAAGCCTGCACGTTGTGCCTTTCAGCTCTAGGGCATTGTAGCACACCCAGAGCAGAAGTCCTACTTCAGCCAATCAGGCCTGCAAAGAAACTGCGTTTCACAGGCCTTTGGAAGAGATGTTCCCGGTAGGCTGTAAGAGCACTGTGCAGAGCGAGTTGTTTCTTAGCTTCCCAAAGAGCTGGAAGCAAGATGCTGTGGGGCCCAACTCGCCCTTTGGAAAGAAGCCTGCACGTTGTGCCTTTCAGCTCTAGGGCAATGGAGCACACCCAGAGCAGAAGTCCTACTTCAGCCAGATCAGGCCTGCAAAGAAACTGCGTTTCACAGGCCTTGGGAAGAGATGTTCCCGGTAGGCTGTAAGAGCACTGTGCAGAGCGAGTTGTTTCTTAGCTTCCCAAAGAGCTGGAAGCAAGATGCTGTGGGGCCCAACTCGCCCTTTGGAAAGAAGCCTGCACGTTGTGCCTTTCAGCTCTAGGGCAATGTAGCCCACCCAGAGCAGAAGTCCTACTTCAGCCAGATCAGGCCTGCAAAGAAACTGCGTTTCACAGGCCTTGGGAAGAGATGTTCGCGGTAGGCTGTAAGAGCACTGTGCAGAGCGAGTTGTTTCTTAGCTTCCCAAAGAGCTGGAAGCAAGATGCTGTGGGGCCCAACTCGCCCTTTGGAAAGAAGCCTGCACGTTGTGCCTTTCAGCTCTAGGGCAATGGAGCACACCCAGAGCAGAAGTCCTACTTCAGCCAGATCAGGCCTGCAAAGAAACTGCGTTTCACAGGCCTTTGGAAGAGATGTTCCCGGTATGCTGTAAGAGCACTGTGCAGAGCGAGTGGTTTCTTACCTTCCCAAAGAGCTGGAAGCAAGATGCTGTGGGGCCCAACTCGCCCTTTGGAAAGAAGCCTGCACGTTGTGCCTTTCAGCTCTAGGTCAATGGAGCACACCCAGAGCAGAAGTCCTACTTCAGCCAGATCAGGCCTGCAAAGAAACGGCGTTTCACAGGCCTTGGGAAGAGATGTTCCCGGTAGGCTGTAAGAGCACTGTGCAGAGCGAGTTGTTTCTTAGCTTCCCAAAGAGCTGGAAGCAAGATGCTGTGGGGCCCAACTCGCCCTTTGGAAAGAAGCCTGCACGTTGTGCCTTTCAGCTCTAGGGCAATGGAGCACACCCAGAGCAGAAGTCCTACTTCAGCCAGATCAGGCCTGCAAAGAAACTGCGTTTCACAGGCCTTTGGAAGAGATGTTCCCGGTAGGCTGTAAGAGCACTGTGCAGAGCGAGTGGTTTCTTACCTTCCCAAAGAGCTGGAAGCAAGATGCTGTGGGGCCCAACTCGCCCTTTGGAAAGAAGCCTGCACGTTGTGCCTTTCAGCTCTAGGGCAATGGAGCACACCCAGAGCAGAAGTCCTACTTCAGCCAGATCAGGCCTGCAAAGAAACTGCGTTTCACAGGCCTTTGGAAGAGATGTTCCCGGTAGGCTGTAAGAGCACTGTGCAGAGCGAGTGGTTTCTTACCTTCCCAAAGAGCTGGAAGCAAGATGCTGTGGGGCCCAACTCGCCCTTTGGAAAGAAGCCTGCACGTTGTGCCTTTCAGCTCTAGGTCAATGGAGCACACCCAGAGCAGAAGTCCTACTTCAGCCAGATCAGGCCTGCAAAGAAACGGCGTTTCACAGGCCTTGGGAAGAGATGTTCCCGGTAGGCTGTAAGAGCACTGTGCAGAGCGAGTTGTTTCTTAGCTTCCCAAAGAGCTGGAAGCAAGATGCTGTGGGGCCCAACTCGCCCTTTGGAAAGAAGCCTGCACGTTGTGCCTTTCAGCTCTAGGGCAATGGAGCACACCCAGAGCAGAAGTCCTACTTCAGCCAGATCAGGCCTGCCAAGAAACTGCGTTTCACAGGCCTTTGGAAGAGATGTTCCCGGTAGGCTGTAAGAGCACTGTGCAGAGCGAGTGGTTTCTTACCTTCCCAAAGAGCTGGAAGCAAGATGCTGTGGGGCCCAACTCGCCCTTTGGAAAGAAGCCTGCACGTTGTGCCTTTCAGCTCTAGGTCAATGGAGCACACCCAGAGCAGAAGTCCTACTTCAGCCAGATCAGGCCTGCAAAGAAACGGCGTTTCACAGGCCTTGGGAAGAGATGTTCCCGGTAGGCTGTAAGAGCACTGTGCAGAGCGAGTTGTTTCTTAGCTTCCCAAAGTGCTGGAAGCAAGATGCTGTGGGGCCCAACTCGCCCTTTGGAAAGAAGCCTGCACGTTGTGCCTTTCAGCTCTAGGGCAATGGAGCACACCCAGAGCAGAAGTCCTACTTCAGCCAGATCAGGCCTGCAAAGAAACTGCGTTTCAGAGGTCTTTTTAAGAGATGTTCCCAGTAGGCTGTAAGAGCACTGTGCAGAGAGAGTTGTTTCTTGCTTCCCAAAGAGCTGGAAGCAAGGGGCTGTGTGGCCCAACTCGCCCTTTGGAAACAAGCCTGCACGTTGTGCCTTTCAGCTCTAGGGCAATGGAGCCCACCCAGAGCAGAAGTCCTACTTCAGCCAGATCAGGCCTGCAAAGAAACTGCGTTTCACAGGCCATTGGAAGAGATGTTCCCGGTAGGCTGTAAGAGCACTGTGCAGAGCGAGTTGTTTCTTAGCTTCCCAAAGAGCTGGAATCAAGATGCTGTGGGGCCCAACTCGCCCTTTGGAAAGAAGCCTGCACGTTGTGACTTTCAGCTCTAGGGCAATGGAGCCCACCCAGAGCAGAAGTCCTACATCAGCCAGATCAGGCCTGCAAAGAAACTGCGTTTCACTGGCCTTGGGAAGAGATGTTCCCGGTAGGCTGTAAGAGCACTGTGCAGAGCGAGTTGTTTCTTAGCTTCCCAAAGAGCTGGAAGCAAGATGCTGTGGTGCCCAACTCGCCCTTTGGAAAGAAGCCTGCACGTTGTGCCTTTCAGCTCTACGGCAAAGTAGCACACCCAGAGCAGAAGTCCTACTTCAGCCAGATCAGGCCTGCAAAGAAACTGCGTTTCACAGGCCTTTGGAAGAGATGTTCCCGGTAGGCTGTAAGAGCACTGTGCAAGGCGAGTTGTTTCTTAGCTTCCCAAAGAGCTGGAAGCAAGATGCTGTGGGGCCCAACTCGCCCTTTGGAAAGAAGCCTGCACATTGTGCCTTTCAGCTCTAGGGCAATGGAGCACACCCAGAGCAGAAGTCCTACTTCAGCCAGATCAGGCCTGCAAAGAAACTGCGTTTCACAGGCCTTTGGAAGAGATGTTCCCGGTAGGCTGTAAGAGCACTGTGCAGAGCGAGTTGTTTCTTAGCTTCCCAAAGAGCTGGAAGCAAGATGCTGTGGGGCCCAACTCGCCCTTTGGAATGAAGCCTGCACGTTGTGGCTTACAGCTCTACGGCAAAGTAGCACACCCAGAGCAGAAGTCCTACTTCAGCCAGATCAGGCCTGCAAAGAAGCTGCGTTTGCCAGGCCTTTGGAAGAGATGTTTCCGGTAGGCTGTAAGAGCACTGTGCAGAGCGAGTGGTTTCTTAGCTTCCCAAAGAGCTGGAAGCAAGATGCTGTGGGACCCAACTCGCCCTTTGGAAAGAAGCCTGCACGTTGTGCCTTTCAGCTCTAGGGCAAAGTAGCACACCCAGAGCAGAAGTCCTACTTCAGCCAGATCAGGCCTGCAAAGAAACTGCGTTTCACAGGCCTTTGGAAGAGATGTTCCCGGTAGGCTGTAAGAGCACTGTGCAGAGCGAGTTGTTTCTTAGCTTCCCAAAGAGCTGGAAGCAAGATGCTATGGGGCCCAACTCGCCCTTTCGAAAGAAGCCTGCACGTTGTGCCTTTCGGCTCTAGGGCAAAGTAGCACACCCAGAGCAGAAGTCCTACTTCAGCCAGATCAGGCCTGCAAAGAAACTGCGTTTTACAGGCCTTTGGAAGAGATACTCCAGGTAGGCTGTAAGAGCACTGTGCAGAGCGAGTTGTTTCTTAGCTTCCCAAAGAGCTGGAAGCAAGATGCTGTGGGGCCCAACTCGCCCTTTGGAAAGAAGCCTGCACGTTGTGCCTTTCAGCTCTAGGGCAAAGTAGCACACCCAGAGCAGAAGTCCTACTTCAGCCAGATCAGGCCTGCAAAGAAACTGCGTTTCACAGGCCTTTGGAAGAGATGTTCCCGGTAGGCTGTAAGAGCACTGTGCAGAGCGAGTTGTTTCTTAGCTTCCCAAAGAGCTGGAAGCAAGAAGCTGTGGGGCCCAACTCGCCCTTTGGAAAGAAGCCTGCACGTTGTGCCTTTCAGCTCTAGGGCAAAGTGTCACACCCAGAGCAGAAGTCCTACTCCAGCCAGATCAGGCCTGCAAAGAAACTGCGTTTCACAGGCCTTTGGAAGAGATGTTCCCACTAGGCTGTAAGAGCACTGTGCAGAGCGAGTTGTTTCTTAGCTTCCCAAAGAGCTGGAAGCAAGATGCTGTGGGGCCCAACTCGCCCTTTGGAAAGAAGCCTGCACGTTGTGCCTTTCAGCTCTAGGGCAAAGTATCACACCCAGAGCAGAAGTCCTACTCCAGCCAGATCAGGCCTGCAAAGAAACTGCGTTTCACAGGCCTTTGGAAGAGATGTTCCCACTAGGCTGTAAGAGCACTGTGCAGAGCGAGTTGTTTCTTAGCTTCCCCAAGAGCTGGAAGCAAGATGCTGTGGGACCCAACTCGCCCCTTTTAAAGAAGCCTGCACGTTGTGCCTTTCAGCTCCAGGGCAAAGTAGCACACCCAGAGCAGAAGTCCTACTCCAGCCACATCAGGCCTGCAAAGAAACTGCGTTTCACAGGCCTTTGGAAGAGATGTTCCCATTAGGCTGTAAGAGCACTGTGCAGAGCGAGTTGTTTCTTACCTTCCCAAAGAGCTGGAAGCAAGATGCTGTGGGACCCAACTCGCCCCTTTTAAAGAAGCCTGCACGTTGTGCCTTTCAGCTCTAGGGCAAAGTAGCACACCCAGAGCAGAAGTCCTACTTCAGCCAGATCAGGCCTGCAAAGAAAGTGCGTTTCACAGGCCTTTGGAAGAGATGTTCCCGGTAGGCTGTAAGAGCACTGTGCAGAGCGAGTTGTTTCTTAGCTTCCCAAAGAGCTGGAAGCAAGATGCTGTGGGGCCCAACTCGCCCTTTGGAAAGAAGCCTGAACGTTGTGCCTTTCGGCTCTAGGGCAAAGTAGCACACCCAGAGCAGAAGTCCTACTTCAGCCAGATCAGGCCTGCAAAGAAACTGCGTTTCACAGTCCTTTGGAAGACATGCTCCCCGGAGGCTGTAAGAGCACTGTGCAGAGCGAGTTGTTTCTTAGCTTCCCAAAGAGCTGGAAGCAAGATGCTGTGGGGCCCAACTCGCCCTTTGGAAAGAAGCCTGCACGTTGTGCCTTTCAGCTCTAGGGCAAAGTAGCACACCCAGAGCAGAAGTCCTACTTCAGCCAGATCAGGCCTGCAAAGAAACTGCGTTTCACAGGCCTTTGGAAGAGATGTTCCCGGTAGTCTGTAAGAGCACTGAGCAGAGCGAGTTGTTTCTTAGCTTGCCAGGAGCTGGAAGCAAGATGCTGTGGGGCCCAACTCGCCCTTTGGAAAGAAGCCTGCACGTTGTGCCTTTCAGCTCTAGGGCAAAGAAGCACACCCAGAGCAGAAGTCCTACTTCAGCCAGATCAGGCCTGCAAAGAAACTGCGTTTCACAGGCCTTTGGAAGAGATGTTCCCACTAGGCTGTAAGAGCACTGTGCAGAGCGAGTTGTTTCTTAGCTTCCCAAAGAGCTGGAAGCAAGATGCTGTGGGGCCCAACTCGCCCTTTGGAAAGAAGCCTGCACGTTTTGCCTTTCAGCTCTAGGGCAAAGTAGCACACCCAGAGCAGAAGTCCTACTTCAGCCAGATCAGGCCTGCAAAGAAACTGCGTTTCACAGGCCTTTGGAAGAGATGTTCCCACTAGGCAGTAAGAGCACTGTGCAGAGCGAGTTGTTTCTTAGCTTCCCAAAGAGCTGGAAGCAAGATGCTGTGGGGCCCAAATCGCCCCTTGGAAAGAAGCCGGCACGTTGTGCCTTTCAGCTCTAGGGCAAAGTAGCACACCCAGAGCAGAAGTCCTACTTCAGCCAGATCAGGCCTGCAAAGAAACTGCGTTTTACAGGCCTTTGGAAGAGATGCTCCAGGTAGGCTGCAGGAGCACTGTGCAGAGCGAGTTGTTTCTTAGCTTCCCAAAGAGCTGGAAGCAAGATGCTGTGGGGCCCAACTCGCCCTTTGGAAAGAAGCCTGCACTTTGTGCCTTTCAGCTCTAGGGCAAAGTAGCACACCAGAGCAGAAGTCCTACTTCAACCAGATCAGGCCTGCAAAGAAACTGCGTTTCACAGGCCTTTGGAAGAGATGTTCCCGGTAGGCTGTAAGAGCACTGTGCAGAGCGAGTTGTTTCTTAGCTTCCCAAAGAGCTGGAAGCAAGATGCTGTGGGGCCCAACTCGCCCTTTGGAAAGAAGCCTGCACGTTGTGCCTTTCAGCTCTAGGGCAAAGTATCACACCCAGAGCAGAAGTCCTACTCCAGCCAGATCAGGCCTGCAAAGAAACTGCGTTTCACAGGCCTTTGGAAGAGATGTTCCCACTAGGCTGTAAGAGCACTGTGCAGAGCGAGTTGTTTCTTAGCTTCCCAAAGAGCTGGAAGCAAGATGCTGTGGGACCCAACTCGCCCCTTTTAAAGAAGCCTGCACCTTGTGCCTTTCAGCTCTAGGGCCAATTAGCACACCCAGAGCAGAAGTCCTACTTCAGCCAGATCAGGCCTGCAAAGAAACTGCCTTTCACAGGCCTTTATAAGAGATGTTCCCGGTAGGCTGTAAGAGCACTGTGCAGAGCGAGTTGTTTCTTAGCTTCCCAAAGAGCTGGAAGCAAGATGCTGTGGGGCCCAACTCGCACTTTCGAAAGTAGCCTGCACGTTGTGCCTTTCAGCTCTAGGGCAAAGTAGCACACCCAGAGCAGAAGTCCTACTTCAGCCAGATCAGGCCTGCAAAGAAACTGCGTTTCACAGGCCTTTGGAAGAGATGTTCCCGGCAGGCTGTAAGAGCACTGTGCAGAGCGAGTTGTTTCTTAGCTTCCCAAAGAGCTGGAAGCAAGAAGCTGTGGGGCCCAACTCGCCCTTTGGAAAGAAGCCTGCACGTTGTGCCTTTCAGCTCTAGGGCAAAGTGTCACACCCAGAGCAGAAGTCCTACTCCAGCCAGATCAGGCCTGCAAAGAAACTGCGTTTCACAGGCCTTTGGAAGTGATGTTCCCACTAGGCTGTAAGAGCACTGTGCAGAGCGAGTTGTTTCTTAGCTTCCCAAAGAGCTGGAAGCAAGATGCTGTGGGGCCCAACTCGCCCTTTGGAAAGAAGCCTGCACGTTGTGCCTTTCAGCTCTAGGGCAAAGTATCACACCCAGAGCAGAAGTCCTACTCCAGCCAGATCAGGCCTGCAAAGAAACTGCGTTTCACAGGCCTTTGGAAGAGATGTTCCCGGTAGGCTGTAAGAGCACTGTGCAGAGCGAGTTGTTTCTTAGCTTCCCAAAGAGCTGGAAGCAAGATGCTGTGGGGCCCAACTCGCCCTTTGGAATGAAGCCTGCACGTTGTGGCTTACAGCTCTACGGCAAAGTAGCACACCCAGAGCAGAAGTCCTACTTCAGCCAGATCAGGCCTTCAAAGAAGCTGCGTTTCCCAGGCCTTTGGAAGAGATGTTTCCGGTAGGCTGTAAGAGCACTGTGCAGAGCGAGTGGATTCTTAGCTTCCCAAAGAGCTGGAAGCAAGAT
Organism: Equus caballus; assembly: GCF_041296265.1. Taxonomy (NCBI): domain Eukaryota; kingdom Metazoa; phylum Chordata; class Mammalia; order Perissodactyla; family Equidae; genus Equus; species Equus caballus. Next base: position 33,729,725 of record NC_091691.1, read on the forward strand.
GCTGTGGGACCCAACTCGCCCTTTGGAAAGAAGCCTGCACGTTGTGCCTTTCAGCTCTAGGGCAAAGTAGCACACCCAGAACAGAAGTCCTACTTCAGCCAGATCAGGCCTGCAAAGAAACTGCGTTTCACAGGCCTTTGGAAGAGATGTTCCCGGTAGGCTGTAAGAGCACTGTGCAGAGCGAGTTGTTTCTTAGCTTCCCAAAGAGCTGGAAGCAAGATGCTATGGGGCCCAACTCGCCCTTTCGAAAGAAGCCTGCACGTTGTGCCTTTCGGC